>NC_134281.1:49133875-50382915 GCF_949628215.1 Phalacrocorax aristotelis
TGGCTTCATTAGGTCCTGCAGATCTTTCCTCAGCAGTTTGCTGTAGCATTAACAACCTCCCCCAGTCAAATCAGCACTGGCCAGACTTTCTTTCCCAGCCTCTCTTTCCTTACCTTCAGTCTGAGCTGCTGCTTTGTTTATTGCACAGTTTGGTCTTCAGGACGTTGGATACACAGACTTTTTTTTCTATTTGCTCCAAATAGTGGTGAATAATTGTAGGCACAGCTTCTATTGCCTGGGGAATAGGCAAACCATGACTCCTCATTCAGGCAGGTTAAGTGTCCTTACTCTCTTTTTACAAATGATTTAGTGAGAGACTGTGAGGCCCTTATCTTCTGCAGACCTTAGAGAGACTGAGTGTTCAACTGATTGCTGCTGGTCCCCTGGGCAGCGGGATAGGATGCTCACATCATCTTTGCAGTTGTGCTGTGTCTCTGAGTGATGCAAAAACCCTAGAAAGCCTCTCCCCATTGCCTCCCAGATTGGGGGGAGGCAGGTCTCAACCATGGTCCTGGGATGGGCCTCATCTTGACATAGTCCCTGTGCCTCAGTTTCCCACTCTGCCAAATGTGGGTATTACCATTCCCCTGTCCTTATTGAGACAGAAATCCCTTACATTCATGTGTTTATGTAGCGCCTGGCACCTTTGGTCCCTGATCTCTGGAAGGGCTGAAATGCGAGTGAGTCTTACAAGCAGTATATTGAAAGGTAATGAGGGAAGGGGTGTCCAGCTTTGACCACACCTGTGGTACTGGAAAAGTGCTCCTATAAACCAACATCTGCTTCTAATGACACTTTATGATTTCTCAGCTCTACAAGTCTTGCTAAAGAGGTTGTGAGATTTAATCAGAATTTCACATTATCCTGGTAGTGATGATAGCTGAGAACCCTGTGCTTAATTCTTACCTGGTCTTAATGAGTCTGCTGGATAGAGGAGTTAGCAGGGTCTCACCAATGGTTGAGGCAGCTTTTCCCTCTACCTGCACTGTCTGCATGTGGGATGGGGAAGGGGAAATAGCGCAATTTCAGAGACTTCTAAAATGAAATGGCACTAAAACCTGCCTGGAGAAAGGCACCTCTCTGTAGCTCCTGTCGTGTCCCATCAGTTGTCCACTGAGCTGTAGTAGATGAGTAACATTTTCTCTTATCTGCTGGCAGAGTTACAGGCTGGTGGTGCTCATCTAGATCCTGCTGCTCTGAACTCACCTACACCAACACCTGCTGGGACGTCTCTGAAATGGTGTGTGCTGCAGAAGAGGGGAATGTTTCCTAATTCACTGGTTTATGGATCACGTCGGTCTGCGAATGGCATGGTGAAGTAGGAGCCTCTGTTGTGTGCCAGTTGCTTAAAAGAAAAGATTTGGGTGTCTTGAGGGCAAATACTGGTGACTGCTCTTGGCAGGAGGTGAAACTTGTTTGACTGGAGGTTCTTCTCCTCTCCGAGGACTGTAAATAAAACTCTGCAAAAGCTATATGACCACACTACTGCTTTCTGCTGAGGATCTTATTCCAAAGCCTGCTGAATTAATCAGGTATGAGCTGCCATAGTTTTCATGGCACATAATTATCATGGGATTTTTTTCCTTCTCTGTATCCTGCTATTGAAAGCAAAAAGATGTCTATCATGTGCAGCTAATCTCAAATTTGTGAGAAGCAGCTGCTCCATATGGACCAGTATGTGGGCTATGTGCGTATCTGTCTGTTACAAACAAATGCAGCACCTCTGGTCTATGGTCTGAGACCTGAATTCATCCTGACAGCAGGTACTTTGAGGGGGAGTAGAACCTGTTCACTGTGTTTGGTGATGACACTGGGAGGATAGCGTAGGAACTGAGAGGCAGAAAGGTTAAGGGTATTAGGAGAGAGGCTTTGCAGCAGAGCTAATCAGCTGGAGTCAAGTGTTTTAACCAGATGCTTCCCCAGGCACTATGTAAAATAAAACTTGTGCAGGCACAATGATGCTAGGCGATGTTTGACGTGATGACCTTATAATCACTTCATTTAAGGATGTGATTAATGATCTGTGCTTTGCCATGTTATAACTTGATATCCCGTATAGAGGCTGCAGACATCTGGTCTCTACCAGAGGGTAAATATTTACAAGGCAGCATCCTACAGACCTTGTTCACAGCTCACTGAAGTCACTGGAACAACTTTCATGAAGTTATGTGGGATCTGGCTAAACCACAGAACAATCCAAAAAGCCTGTTTTTCTATGCACCCTGCAGTTTGAGGAGATAGGCTACCCATTGAAAAAGTTTCCAGACCTTCACATAAAGATAAAAAAGGCCTCCCAATTCTGGTCTTTAATTTTCACTTAAGTCTTGCCTATTTTGCTGCTCTGAAGAGTTAAGGACTCACCCTGTAAAATGTTCTATGGCTGTAAAGCAGATTGAGTCATGAAGGGCCCAAGAGTTTTTGCAAGCGGCAAAAACTTTCAAGAGATCTCATTGGTGTCCAAGGTATTAAACATTTTAGAGGGACATGAACCACATCACCCTGACCTTGCTTTTGAGCACTAGCTGTATTTCTAGGTCGTCTTAATCATCACTGTAGACTGTGTGTTGCCATGTAAAGCCTCAGCTCTTGGGTGAAGAATGTTGGGTGAGAAACAAGAGCATCAGCGCCCTAAGCAGTGACAGCCTGATCAAGGACATGTCTCCTCTTCAGACAGAAACACCATCTGTTGATAATGTTCAGTCTGACATCCCCCAAAGCTAGTTTTTCCAGGAATCCAAACTGGCTAGAGTAATGTGATTTATGCTGATGGTAATTAGTTTCTCTTATGGTCTGGCATGCTACAAATTGACCATCAGGTGGATATAACAGGCACAAATTAAGTGTCTTCTTGCTGGCTTACAAAGCAACATCAGATCTGTTCCAAAGGGGTTTTGGTCTCCATGGCCAGGGTCAGGTTGAATGGGGACACCTTTGAAAACAGTGGAATTATCAAGATATGGAAAGCTATAATCCATCATTTTACCCATAGTAACTAGCTTAGCCTGCTTCCACTGGGAAATAGGTTTTGATGGTCCAGGTCACCATGTGGGTGCTTTTTTGCATAAGGATGAATGAAATTAACATATTTCCACCTGAGAGCGTGCTTTCAGTCAGCCTCTGATATTGCCCATAGCTCAACTGTGCAGCAGTACCTTGCCTTGCAGGGGATACTTGAGTGGCTGAGTGGACAGCAAGACACTGTGGGCAGTCCAATGGACCGCTTGGTGGATTTCCTTTCCAAGGCTGAACAGATGTGGTAGATTACCTGCTGTCAGAAAGCGGCTGTCCTCTTTCTTGTGCTTTGAGCTAAGCCACCAGAAGTAGGTTCAGAGAGGATGTGACATTTGGTTATTGTTTACTTTCAGATTCCATCATTTCTGATTTTCTTCATGAGCCCAGTTCACCACTGCTGGTTTGTGACACCACCTAAATCCCTCAGAAACGTCCTTAAATTCACCTAAGACATACTCCCAACAGAAGAGCATAAATGTTCTTGGAAGGGCAGTTCCTTGTTCATGTGATGTTTCATGTATGGGACCTGACTCTGTTCCCATGCACGTCATTGGGTCTTGTGGTGTTACCTCTATTTATCTGGTGAAGGTACTGACCATAGAAAGTACATATTTACCTTAAGGCTTGTGAGTAGTCCCACTGAAGTCAGTAGGCCAATACCTAGAAAAACCATGTGTTTAAGTGCTCTGCTGGATCAGGACGTCACTGTCATGACTCCTGCCCCATCAAGGCTGTTAATTACCTTGGCAGCTCAAATGCAGATCAGGTGTATTTGTGTATTCTTCCTGGAGAAGTAGACGAAGATAAGAAAAAAATATTATAATATGTAATATGTCGTGTACAATTTATAAAGAATAATATAGAATGCACACTCTGCTTTCAGTTTATGAGGAGCCAACAGCCCTTTAACTAAGATCTCTACCAGCACTTCTTTTAAAGAAGAAGATGTAACACTGAGGTATCTGGTGAACTGCATTTAAAATCATGAGGCAGAGTTGCTGATGGGCACACGCTGTGTTTTTGGCTCTTCCACATCAACTATCCTTTGGTCTGATCTGAGTAGCAGAGGGGACCACGATGTGACAGAGGAGAATGACCTGGATGTTTGCCTCCTGGGTGAATAAAGCCACATAACTTCAGGCCTGCTCTTCCAGTGAAGCTGCTTGCTAATTATTTGCCAGTGGGAACTTTTGAGAATGAAACACAGGAGACATAATCCTCCCTGCAAGGTAATTAAAAATATTTGCCCCTTGCTGATAACTGACCTGCTGATTTCCTCCTCTTTGAGAAAGCTTAATAAAAAATTACTGTATTGTTTGTGTAACAGGACAGCCGCTTGCACAGATGTGTCCCGCCTGCTAACTTTCTTCAGCACAGTATTTTCAGAAGGAGAAACTTGTTTGAATATCTGGAAGCCTTTTTTTGTTTGTTTGTGTGAAGGGGGAAAAATGATCTCTAGATTATTTAAAAAACAAAACAGAACAAAACAAAAGCAAACAAACAACAACAAAAAGAAACCCCAAACAAACCACAAAGGTGCTATGGAAGTAGATCATCTGATCAGAGGGTAGAAGTAAAGCTTTAATGATGCTGGAAGTCAGGCTGATGGTACCTGCTGACTGCCTAGTTGGGGTCCCCGTTCTGTCCAGGGCCCAAATCCCAGGCACTGTGGCATGAAGACAACTCTTTACACCTTTCTCAGTCTATCTCACAGCAGTGTCCTGTTCTGATTTCAGCTCTCTCCAGACTGTGTGCAGGAGTCTTGGCATGAATAGATTGTGCAGGAGAATTTGGGTCCATATCAGGTCACAGCTTTTTGAACGGAGGGTGTCTGTGTGTTCAATGGGCTGAGCGCTCTACAAGCATATGGTGAGAAGCTGCCAGCACCCTGAGAAGATGCAGCCTGTGAGGAAATACAGGTATTCTGCCTACAGTCTTCAGCTGAAATGGTTAATTGACCCCTGCTTTGAAGGGGTTCAGTGTATGGCATGAGCAGGCATGGGGACGGGAGCATCTGCTAACAAACCTGGGAACAGCTGGCCCAGATGCTTTAGGTCATGATGACAGTGCTGCACATGATGAGAAAGCTTCTGGGAAGAGCAGAATAAAAGTAGGAACTATCCCTGCTGAGGTGCAGTGGGTATGTTGGATATTGCAGTTGTCCTGAGGGAGACTAGGCATGAAGTGGGGCTGCCAAGTCTCTCTGATTGGAAAAGCCATGTTTGGTCTGCATTCAGAAACAACAAAAGCTTCATCCCTGACATGAGAACAGTCATATGGGACCATGTAAACAAATCTGCCTTACCTATTATTCTGCCTCAACAGCTGTCAATAGCAGAGGCTTAGATTATGAGGACCTTGGCAAACCTAGAGTGCTTTCCCCCTCAGGCCATTCCCAGTGATCAGAAACGTAGGGACATTGTGAGCCAGAAAGCTGCAGCTGATCTGTTGTGTTTTACAGGTCCAGTTGTGTCTGTGTTCTGGGTCTCAGCATATTAATACCGTCGTTCTCCATGGCAGAGTGCGGTGATTTTAATTACAGACTGTACAAGGAAGTGTCTCCTTTGTGGGTTTAAATCTCCTACACAGTAATTTCACAGCTGCCTCTAGGAATGACAAATACTAATTTCTTTTTTGCCTCCTTCTTTCTGTATTTGATGTTATAGACAGGTAAACATTGCTGAAGAAATTGGCCTTGCTCTCTTCTGAATTGCCAGAGACAGCACAGAGCACGGAGCCATGAGGCAGAGACAGATCCTGCTGTAGTGCAAACTTTCATACAGACACGGTGGCATTTAAAATTGGTTTGGAGCAACAGCAGATTCAGTCTGGCATTTCCTTCCCTTAAGAGGCAATTAAAATGTAAATGCACAGAGAGGTGCCAGTTCTGGAGACCTTGTGGAAATCTGCAGGGGGACATTTCTGCACTGACCTTTGTCTAATGATCTTACTGGATCATGAACTTCCAGGCGTTCTCTGTCTCCCACACACTCTTTGTGCGATGAGTATGGTTCAGCGAGCGGCATCATGGGCTGCTGCTTTTTGGTCTTGTCGTGCTGAGGAAGCAGGCTGTTGGCATGCTGATGTTCTCATAAGCATGGATGCTGCTCATGCACTTTCACTCCAGTGTTAGTCCCAACCAAAATCCTTTGAAACCTCTATGAAAGCATGGATCATCCTTACACTTCCCACCTTTTTTTCCAGTTATTCTTGCAGAGAGAAACTCCACAAAACCAATGTGATATTTAAGGGCTTCATATGTGATAGCATCCTGACCTGCTTTAGACCAAGAGGTGGTGACACTGAAGCCCAGCCTTTGTGGGTGCAAGAGTGCTTGAGCTAGATTTCTTAGTAATGTAAACCAGAGTCAGGAACTGACAGTGGGAAAAGGCAGGCAGGCAATTTTGACACTCATTGAGAAATTTCTGACTTAAGCTAATTTCTGAATTCAGCAGAAGCTGGGAACAAACAGCTTCTCCCAGAGGAAATTAATTTCTAGTCAGCTGAGGGTTGGGATCTTGCCTCTAAAGGCGGCAGGGCTTCCCAGTTTCTGGCAAGTTTGAAATGAGGAGCCATCAGTCTAGCAAAACCCTCTTGGCAAATCATGAATGCTTGTGAGCTATCAAAGCTCTGCAAGGCAACAAATCTTCTCTGATTTGTAACAGTGAGAAATCTAGCCTTTAATTTTAGCTCTTGAATTAGCAGTTGTTTTAGTCATGTGAACGCCGTCTGCCAGGTTCTCAGGGCCACATACGTGAAACTTAGAATTACTGCTTCAGTGGACCCCTAAATATGTAATGTTTCACTAAATCCTTTTTATTGTGTTTATGGACCATTAAGCAGGAAGTGTCATGGAGAGTCATGCAATAGCCAACCTGAAGTGGGTGCAGCTTTCTTCATCACTGCCTCATGCAATTAGGGAACAGCTCACAGGTCATTTGGTATTAATTGGCCCCCTCTGGAGCTTGAGTGCTTTATGAATACTATTATACAACATGATAGCAGGGGACACCAATCAATGACGCTGGTGGTCTCTTTCCCTCTGACAGCCACAGTTCCTAAATAAACATGGCTTACAGGGCAGTTTCCATCGAGCTCTGTGGAGCCACACCAAAAATGGGTTCAGCCACTCCGTTGGTTTCTACCCAGCAACAGTCAGCAAACACTAAACACCAGTTCTGCCACACATGGAACTGTCTCTCTCAGATGTGCCACGTGGAGGTTTTCTCCAGAAAATCTTCCATTGTGCACTCTCCCATCCCTTTTCTGGTGGGTATGAGTATACTGAGCTATTTTGAAGCTCATGTAAGGCCAGGGAATCCCTGGAGGAGATGGTGCATCCCTGGAAAGGACTGAAATGAGATTTGCTGGTTCTTTCTTTCTAGAAGCCTAGGCAGTCAACATATCTGATCAGCACTGCTTTTCTGATACCCTCCTGCCCTCTTGCTCAAGTCATGCAGTGTGCTGTTAGCGTTACCCAAGCTAAGGAGAAAACAGAGTTATCTTCCTCAGCAGGGGCTGAACCCCTTTGTGCAAAGCTTGTTTTTGCCTGAATTTTTAGGGTGACCTCTAAGGTGAAATGCAATATGGTGCAGTAGAGGATGCTGCTGTATTAAGAATACTCAGGCTGGAGTAGTGCCTGGAGAATAGAGAGAAGTAAGTTAAGTGTTCATTCCTCTTCAGTGATTTCTCTCTTTAACCTTTGTTTTTCACCATCTCTATGTTACCTTTCTCCTCCTCTCTCTCTAGAGATCATGAAAGCAATCATTTAAAAAAGAAGGAAGCATGATTCATGTTCAATCAGCTCCAGCCTGATTCTTATAGGATTCTTCTGCAATAAGCTGGAGAAGAGCCTCTGTTCAGTTGTCACTGGCAGCATCCAGGCTGGTTACAGCAGCGGGGGCATGAAGAACCTGTGAGGGCATGTGAGTGGCAGCACAGCTTAAGCTGTGGAAGGATTGCTTGTACTCTATGCAGTGCATAACTTGCAGTTTGCCTCGTTTTTTGTGGTCACCAACTCTGCTAACAGGCAGTGATTGGCTAAGATCTTGGCTATGCTTGCAACAAGGTCTAGCATCAGGTGTGTTTTTAGAGTGAGAACCTTTAAGCGCACCTGAGATCTGATTGCCATGTTGTACATTAGTTTTGCATCTGAGGACGTTTTTTTTTGGATTCACCAGCTCCCGCACCCTGAATGTTTCCACCTCTTGGAGGTCCTGTCTCAGCACCCCTTGCTGCCAACCGCTCAGCAAGGAGTCTCCTGCATCCCTCCAGGATCCAAAGGCACCCAAAGGCACTCAGACACCATCTGTAATTTTATTTATCTATTCGTAATGTGCTTTTCAAACCTCTTGCGTTTAAGATCCCTGCCTCTTTGCAGCAAGGGGAGTGCCTGCATCTTATTCCTTGGCATTTAGCGGTGTTTTCCCCCTCCTCTCCCCGTGCAGCGGCGGCCGTTTTGTTCTGCGCCCCGGGGGCGCCGGGGCTGGCGCTGGGGCTGGGGCTGGGGCTGCCCCTCGGCGGAGGCGCCCCCGGGGTGGGGGTGCTTCCTCTCCCCGGGGGAAAAAGGTGCTGTTCTGCTCCGGGCACCTCTGTCAGCTGAAGGGGGCGGGAGCTGCAGCCTTGAAGTAGAAAAGGGAGGAAAAAAAGAAGGCGCGGGGAGAGGGTGGGAGCCTGCCGGACAGCAGCGGAGGCGGCGCGGCTGAGCCTTGCTGGGGACCGCGGACTGGAAGAGGAGGAGGAGGAGGAGGCAGGAGAGGATGCGGCGGGGCAGCGATGCTGCGTCTGAACCCCCTTCCGCCTAAGGAGGAGGACATCGTCCTCCGAGGGGAAGGAAAAGAGGGCGGAGAAGGCCAAGCTCGCACGGAGCCTGCTGAGTCTGCCGGGGACTGCCCGCGGCTCGCCTGGCACCCCAGCAAAGTTTCCCGAGCTCGGTGAAGAGAGGAGAGGAGGCATGTGAGATCCTTCTCCTCCTAGCCTGGCACTAGCCATGGCTCTGTCAACCCCGACTGCGGGGTGAAGGGGAGACCTGGGGCACTCGCTCTCTCCATCGCCCTCCCCGGCTCCGCGCTGCAGCCCAGGTAAGTGCTCGCCCCTTCCAGACACTGAGGCTCTCTCCGGCCCTGCCGGAGAGTTTCCCAGCACTTTGCCCAGGGAAGAAGTCTTGTGCCTCTAATAGCTAAAGGGTGCTAGCGTGTGTGTTTGTGAGTCTGTCTGTGTGTGTGCGGGTGGTTATAGCTGTCTGACTGCAGTTTCTGTTCACTGATCACTGTCATTATTTCACTGTGCCACCACACCTCTAGAAAGGAGACTCATCTGGGGTCTGTCAAATATTTTGGCTCCGCTGCTGCCATGAGACGGTGTGGTAGGATGACATCTCCATCCCCCTTGCTACAACTAAGAGGGAAGCATGTTTAGCTGTGCATGCTGCTGGTGCTGCTGGTATGGCTTTAAACGATGCTCCTAAAATGCTGGCTGAATATGTCAGTATGCTCTTCAAGCTCTAGGACCTCTCAGAGCTATGAATGAAAGTCTCTCTTTGTCCCCCTGAGTATACAGGGAGGAATGGATATTCCCCTGGAAAGAATCATTATAGCTTCTGGATTACTATCACTCTAGCTCAGATATGCAGCTTTTTATGTGTAGCAGTGCTGGGCAGTAATGCATTTCAAGCTGAAATGTTGTTTGGACAAGAAACCTAGACTCTAATGGATAAGAAAAGAACCTGTTTCACACAGAGAGCCCAAAGAGAACTTTTCCCACTCCCGTTGGAAAGGAATTTGGTAATTTTGGACAGGATAATTTGGCTGGAAAGTTGATAATTTTTGAACCCATTAACTGGGCTGAAGGGAAAGGTAAAAGCTGCCAGATATCCTCAGGCAGGTCAGCAGTGGGAGCTGACCCACATCAGTGAGTTTTTGTGACTGCAGAGGGGATGGAGGGGGACCCTCTCCCCACAGCATCAGCCTGTGCTCTAGGAGACAACGGGAGAACAAAGATGCTTCTGTTGAATGTGGCAATCAGAATGAAGATGAACTTTGTGTTGTTGCAGGGTCTTATCAGGTAGAGGATGGTGTAAGGCATTCCGTGGCTTTGGCTTGGTCCTTTTTTGGCTTTATCTTCCACTGCTCTGCCAGCATCCTCATCCCCTTTTCACCTGGTTTTCCAACAGGAATCCCCTGTGTATAAACCCAGATGTTTTATATGGGGATCAAAGCAAGAGTATACAGTGATCCACTTCCTAAATGTTCCCAGTCCAAACACACTGTCTTCTATGTACTGTTGGTTACCCTGTGGTGCGTGTGCAGGTCATGTCCTAGCCCTGCGATGCTGCTGTCTTCCAAGGTCTTCTGTCCCCAGGCTGATGGGAGAGGCCCCCACTCCAGACAGGGCTCCCCTTAGATTCTCCAATGACTCCATTGCTCTCTGCCGTGAAAGGTCCATTACCCCCATATAGGTGTTCCAAGCAAAGAGGATGGGAAAGAAGTTTTGTCTTAGACATAGGATGGTCAGAACCCTTATGGTGCAGCCATAGAAAAGGGTGTGACAAGCCCCAGAACTGCTCACACAATTTCAATGAGATCTCAACCCTGGCTCTATTTTTGACCACTCCAGCTAGCTCTGTCCAATTGTTCTGGGTATATCTCCATACACATAATGCGAATGAGGTAGATTTGGCTCCTTATGCTTTTCTTTGATGCCATCTCAGCAGGTTTGGTGTCTTGCTCCTTCAGTCACCCCTCATTCCGCAGTCACGCCCCAGCAGTCACCTGCTTTTATTCCCCACCTGAGGGTGTGTAACACAAACCCTAGTATTCATGTTGTTACAGCTTCACTCTTGGGGCAGAGTCATGGCCCGTGTGTTAGACTTGGCCCTTTGAACTGGCAGATACATGTTTTACAGTTGTACCTACCTGAGGCGTCCCAGGACCCTGGGTTTTGTCATACTGCCTGCTCTAGTCTCTGACCTTTTGTGCAGGCTGATACTGATGCATTCCCAGACACCCAAACCAACAGCCCTCCTAGGACAATGACTCCTGGCAAGCTACTCATCACTGATTTAGCCACAGAAGTTTATTTGCAAACTTTCCTCTTAACTTGACAGGAGGCAGGTAGCTGCCATTGCCTGACCAGTCTCTTGGCACAAAATGGGAGCTGTCTGCCTGTCCTAGGGTGACCCAAGGAGCAGCTGGTACATCCTCCAGTCAAGTTGCAGGGTGAGAGGCCTCCCTCCTTATGTGCCACATCCCTATTTCTGTACTGTAGATCTGGTCCCCTCTCTGTCCAGGAAGCGACCATGAATGCCTGGGAAGCTGATGGTGACTGTACCTGCCCTGAGCCCAGCTGAATTATTCTCTCATGTCATTTATCCTTCCGAAGTGGATCTGTGGTTCTCTTTTGCCCACTGGGGTGAGCTGTTCTTGGATGGACTGCCCTGATTTATCATTGCCAATGGTGCCTGAATAAGCTATCTTGTCCCCCTCCTCCCCTGTTACAGCCTGGGGAGGTCCAGTGAGGATTTTGCCCAAGCTTAACACCCCTATGCTCATGGGGGTGTAATGATGAACAAAAATTACCAGGCAGAGAAAATGATCTACTAGGGACCATGCTGGGTGATATCGCTGCAGCCTTGAAAGCAGCCAGAAACCAGCATGGTCTCTTTGGCGTGGCTACAGGTGACTGCTGGTCTCTGCCTTGCCTAGGAGCAGAGGCATCTGGCTTGTTTGTGCATCCTGCTAGAGCCCAGCAGCTGTGGTAGCTGCCTGGCTTTCCCAGGAGCAGGAATTCTTGCTGGGTGGAGCAGGTGAGTGCTGAGGAGTCGGGAGGGAGAAAGCTTGTGGAGTGAATCTGTGATAGGATTTAACCACGAGGAGCCACGTAGTTCCCTGCTGAGCGCTTTGCAGTGGGAAGATGTAGGGAAAACTGTGTGGAAGAGCCATGCTGGGGTATCTACAGCCTCTGTGTGCCAAAGATTCAGACTGGCATCTATAAAGCCTGGGCTGAGAACAGTGTGTGTGTGTGCACACACATGTCTTTGACCAGAAGTTGTTTTGCTGCTGGCCCAGAGCTGGTGAAGGAGGCAGAATCAGGGCTCCAACTTACATCAATGTGCCAAGGGTTCCCAGGCAGAACAAAAACACACTGCTGGAGAAATAAGCATATGTGTTAGCCTGGCTAATGGAGAAAATGCCCTTTCTCTCTCATGTGGTCTCAGTTCTCCTGAAAAATCTGCCTGCGGAGAGACTCCTCCCAGCCAGGCATCCCTAGATGAGGAAGGATTTAATCCTTCACTGTGCCTGTCCCCGTCAGCTCCTGCTGATATCTCTCTGAATAGGAACTTCACTGAAAGTTCACTGCTGCACTTCATGCAGGTCTAAACAAAAGCCAAAGCCAGGGAAATGAGATATGACATGGGCTAGAGCAGCAGAGAGCTTTGCCTCAGCTGGAGGTGTGGGCAAATTTTATAACCTAGGAAGCATGTTGAAAATGCCTGGCTGATCCCACTTGCACGTTTCAGGGTGATGGGTGATTTTTTTTTTTAAATTATTATTTTTTTTTAATTTAGTGGCTGCAGAGTATTAATAGCACAACAGTGATTCTTCGCTCTTGCAGCAAAAACCTGTGTGGTATCAGTTTTCCCCTGGCAACCCTTTTGAAAGTGACTTGACAGCAGAGGAGGGAAGAAGCTAGGGAACCAGGCAGGGGACTAGGAGAGAGCAGACTGCTATTGTTTGCAATCAGGCTGGGAAGAAAAATGCTCTCCTGCCTGTAAAATCAAAGGCATCACCAGCAAACTGCTGGCAATTTGGCTTCTGGCAATTTGGCTTCCCAGCAAAATACAGTGAACACAAAGCCAACTCTTATCACATGCAATAATCTCCTCCACAGAGAAGCTGCTGTTGTCAGTCAGGGCTATGTGTTCCTGCCTTAGGTCCTAGGCAGGTCCCCATGCAGGCTCTTTTCCAGCTTCATCATCTCAGTTTCCATGAGCGTTCATCCAGGAGCTGGTGTTGCTTGTGCATGAACCTTGTACAAGTTTGGCTTTACAGTTGCTGAGGCAAAGAAGCTTCCGTACCCCTTTCTATGGGATCTCCTGTGATCACACCGAATGTGGTGTGCTGCATGGTAGAAAGCATGGTCCAGCAGGCAGAACACCCACACTTGCTCCATTTCATCATCTACTTCTGTGATTGACAGCAGGTCAGTCAGTATCTCTGGATGGAGTTTGTCTCACTGGGCATCCAACTGTTAACTGCTCAAGTCATCTGCAAGGTTCCCCCTCTCTAGTCAGCTAAGCCTCCCCATTGTGGACATCTTTTTGGGATGCTCTGGGTCATCTTCTGGGACTTTTTATTCTCCACTGGCTAAAAGGCAATGTGAATGACTCGTTTCAATTACTGGACAACTGAGACATGAAGCAAAGAGTGCCACTTTCTGTTACAATTTGGGACCTTTACCTATCCAAGAATATATCACACTCACATTGCAGAGAGATGTTCAGAGCAGTCCTGGGGTTTGTTGTTATTTTGGGCAAGTGTTGTGTGGGTGATGACAAACACTGTGAGACCAGCTGCTGCCCAAATGGTCAGCAGGACATATAGCCTGTCCTGAAGAACCCGTGTTTTAAGGGAAGGGTGGATGGAGTAGAGGGAGTGTCAAGGGGTGTGTGCAGCAGGTCTCACGCCCATGTGAGAAACAGCTGAGCTCATGATACTGTTCTGCCTGTCCAGCCACGCTGCTGCAAAGCTGCACTGTGGTTCAGACTCTAGGCAGGGTCAAGCACAGGCTCTGGGCCATTGCATGCTCAGATTCACTTAAGTGTCATCCATCTGGATGGCAAAGGGCATTGCGCACACTGGGTTCAGTGCTCCAGCCTGAGGCTGACTGCGTGTGGCCACCCTGGACAGGGAGAGCCCAGACTTGAGAGCTGGCTTGGATTTGTACTTAATTGTCAGTACCAGCAAACCTGGCGAAAATGCTGGTCACTGTGCATGGTGGTGGAAGGGTGCCTTTGGTTCATTGCTTTAAGAGCTGCATGCTTTTCTGTTCCTCTCCAGGGATTTCAAGGCAGCAGGAGACCAGAGCTAGCCTTCTCAACAGTGTACATCCCGTGAGGACTGAAGTGACCTCTGAGACTCATCTCAACATGTTCAGTGAAAAAGGCAGCG
Source organism: Phalacrocorax aristotelis (assembly GCF_949628215.1). Classification (NCBI taxonomy): domain Eukaryota; kingdom Metazoa; phylum Chordata; class Aves; order Suliformes; family Phalacrocoracidae; genus Phalacrocorax; species Phalacrocorax aristotelis. The sequence goes on from NC_134281.1 coordinate 49,148,056, forward strand.
CCTCTTTGTCCCAGAAGCCCATCCAGAAAAAGACACGACCTCAGGGCCTCCCCTCCCCTGCTCTCTGCTGCGCTTGTGGACTTTGCATCATGCTAGCAGGGATCAACATCACTTTAGTGGGAGCATTTGCCTTTGGGACCTTCCTCCCCGTCAACAACCCTCCCATCATCATTGGACCCATCTTGCTGGTGGTGGCCTTCACATTCTTTGGTGCCTGCTGCATCTGCAGCCGGAGGCCCCCAGCTCACGGGGCCAGGAAATCCAAACCAGGTTCCAACATTGGGCTCATTAAGCCTGGCAACACAGCCTTTGAGATTGAAACTAGTGAGCACACGGTGCAAGATACCACTGCTGTTCAGCTGAGCCCCACAAATTCCCCCATCTCCTCGAAAAAATCCACACCGGTTCATGAGAACGCGAAGACTTGCAAGCTCTTCACCATGGAAGGCAATGGGCCGGGTGCCAAGTACACCACAGGAGGAGAGGCAATACAGCTCAATCTGCCCAGGGACCTGGCCGCATCCTAAAGCCAGGCAGAGCTTTTGTTAGCAGCCAGCCAGATGCTGCAACGGGTGGGCTGGAAATCTGTCATGTTCCATTGGTCAGAGGTGTGGGGAAGGTGCTTGTGAAAAGCCAGCAGACAGACAGGTCTCTCTGAATCAATTTAAGGGAGGTGGATGCAACAGCAGAAAATTTCCGGATTTTTGCTGAAAGGAACACACCCATTATATGGCTTTAAAAAGAAAATTGATAATGATGTTACTGTGAAAGGATGACTCTCAGTTTCTGGGAGTAGACTGGCTTTTTGGGGGGGAGCAGATAGGAAGAGGGGAATCAATTAATTTGTCTAGCATAACATGGAAATATGATGGTTGGAAGGAGGGGCTACATGGGGCTGACAAATGACAGCTCTTTCTTCTGAGAAGTGAAGCAATTCTTGGACGTAAAAGAAGCAGGAATGCAGTAAATTACAGCTTGCTGCCACTCAGTCGCAAGATTTCAGCATTTTTAGTGCCAGGCTTTGGCAGTAGGGACAAAACTGTTTGCTATTGAAAAACCAGTGTGAAACAATCACCCCTCCATTGAAAATCCTTGCCCTGTCTTGCCTTCATTTGGGTGACTTTAACACCCATTCTAAGAGACCATGAATCACAAGGATCGCAGATAGAACTGGTATTTTCCTCTTATTTTAATCAGGTTGGGCTGCAGCTGTGCTGCTCAGTCTAATGTGTATCTTGGAAGGACAGCCACACTGAATCCTTCAAGACAAGCTCTTGGAGTAACCAGAGGTTGGCAGAAGCCTGCAATGAAATCTTTGGGCAATGATTATGTACTGAGTGCTAGGCAGCTTCCTTTCCATCTTTTTGTGGAAGGCTGGCCTGGGACCCACATCAGCTTGGGGCAGGGGGAAAATAACTATATGGGCTTCAGTATAGCTGTGCTGGAAAGTGGTGACTGTACCTCCTTCCCTGAAGTGGCTGTGAGATCCATTACGCAGAGCGAGCAATCAGGAGTGGATGGATCTCCTTGCTGCAGGAAACTGGCTGCTCAGTGTGCTTATGGCCTTGCAAAGCAATGGGATGAGTTTGCAGAAGAGAATGTATCAGGAGCTGTTCAACACAAAGACACTGCCTCTGCCTCAGAAAGGCCCTCATCTGATGGATTATAGGGCCAAAGACTTTGCGTTCTTCCCTGGGTGACCCCGACTGGGCCGATGGTGCTGTGCTAATGGGCCTTTGCTCTGACTCCTGTAGGGGCTGTTGACATATTTTATAAGATATGGGGTCAGTGTGGGGAAGGACAGCTGTGCTAGGCAGTGCCAGTATGTGGGGAGGCAGCAGTAGGAGAGTGGATTCTGAGTAGGAATGGCTACACAGGTTCCCTGTTTATGGAAATACCATATGTGAAATGGGGCTTTTGAGACTTTGAGTGACGAGGAAGTCATAAGGACACAAAAGTGACCATACCAGATCATTCTGAAGGCCCAGCTAGCCTAGCAACCCATTTCTGACAAGTCCAAGAACAAAGTCTGGAGAAGAGCATAAAGACAGGGCAAAACCAGTGTGTTGCTTGCCCAAAATGCTCTCCCCGCTACCAATGCACTATTGCTTAGGGGCTTCCTGAGCTGGAAGTGGTATCTGTATTTGGTAGCCCTGAACTGATTTCTTCTTCATGAAATAATCCATTTGCACCTTGAATGTCTGTCAACTTTCATAATTTGTGATCCTGCAGCAAAGAGTTGCACTGTTTAATAAGAATCCATAAAATTCCTTATCCTTAGCTTATTTTCATCTTGCACCTTACTGATTCCCTTTAATGACCCAAGTTCCCAGGGCCAACAAACAGCCCATGCTCCCCCCACCATCCCCAGGTTTTCTGGGGCCTTTGTCATGTTTTCTTCAGTCATCTCTTGTCTACAAGAGATGTGAAGTACCTTAGGAAAGAGGTGATTGAAGGAAACACGACAGGCTGAAGGGGAAACACTGGAAGAGAAGGAGAGGCTAAGTCTCCCTGGGCCATCAGCAGACCTCTGCATGGCCAGGCTGTGAGGGCTATGTGGTTGGTGTGCTGGGTTAAGTGATGGCATGTGGGATCATGGGAGAGCTCGAGAGAAGAGCCACGGTGCTGTACAGTCCATGCGTGGGGTGTCCTGGTTGCTCTGGGGAGCCACTGTGCAGCCGATGGCCCCTTCGTGAGCTTGGGTAGGATGAGATTGAATTTCATTCCTTGATGAGAGGGCATCAAACACTCCATCTTCATGTGGGTCCTCCTTGTGTGCTGCAACAGTTTGCTGCCTTGAACATCTCCTTCTACATCAAGGCATTAGAATAGTTGGATTGTAGCAGGGCTGGTCTACCGGCTAGGAGGGGCAGAAGCCGGCTCAGGAAAAGGATGTTTGTATTGGCCTGGGAAGATATGGGATCAAGTCTTTGGTACAACCTCCAGGTCCTGGGTAAATCATTTAATTGTGCTACTGCTCAGCTCCCTGCCTGTGTGGGAGGGAAACTACCTACTCCCAACTCCACTTACAGCTGCTTTAAAGATGAACATATTGCCAGCAGCAGGGTTGGTATTAGCACACCTGAGTCTGGAGACTGCTTGAAAGTGGATGAGTTTTTAAGGTCTGATCTCTGCATGATCTCCTTTAGAGCTTATTTTCATGGGTGAGCTCTGCCTCCAGTGCCAGCTGCCCTTTGGCATGCAGGAATGGCTGTACTGAACAAAAGGCTCCTGTGATTTTTGCTGGGCGGTGAATGCTGCATCAATTAAACAGAATAGCTTGCTGATGTAGGTTTGACTCCCAGGTTGTTGGCTCACCAGCCTTTTGGAATAGCACACAACAGGCTGGAAATACTTTAGTGGCGTTGCCCACGTGAATATGGTTACTGCAGCACTTTTCTTTGAGCACTTGGAGCCAAAAAATAGTAAAGTCAAGTGGTAACCGTACAACTCCTTCCTCTACTCACTGAAGGCTTGAAAATCAAGTCTGGAGTGTGTGTACTGGAATCACTTCTTACCACAGCTGCACCGTGAAATGCTACCGGTGATGGATAATACAATGGCAGATCCCATAGAGGTTGAAGGCGAAGGCCCCTTGGTCAGGAATGGGGGCAGAAGCAGGACTTTGAGGGTCAGCTAGGAGTTTAGTGTCATCCACACTTGTGTTGTGGCATCACAGCCAGCACCATACAAGGATCCCCAACACAGCCCAGGGTCCTGGCACGCCCTGTGCTGCGCACGCAGTTTGCCGTAAAGCCGTTGGTGCTCTGGGAGCTGATGCCCTTGGGACACAGGAGATGACCACCAGCAGAGATGGCACCTGGGGAAGCAGAGGTGTAGGACCAGCGTGGTGCTGATCGCCTGGTGTGGTGGATCTATACACGAAGTTGTGAAACCAACTGCCTGCCTGTGTACAGGTGGGAATGGGAACATCTGCTGCCTTCCAAAGCATGAATGCCCTGCTTTTGCCTTTTTCTGTCTTTCTGGATTTCCATGTCTGTCTGTCTGTCCACCTCCGTGATCGGTCGTGACTAATGTTGTGAATCTCATGCCTCCTTGTGCAGTGGGAGACAGGGAATTTTCTTGTGCTCCAAGTCAGAGTTTCTGGTGTTAGCCTTTTTCTAAATTACTATTTACATGTGTGCAATGTGGAATTTGGAAAAGACAGACCCATTAAAATAATTGCACTCCATAAGCATTTGGCCCGCCTTCTCTTTCACTCTACCAACCACCTTCTGCCTTACCTTGGGACTGTGTGTGCCCCAAGGCTGTCTGTATTATTTTGCCTTGTGCTCCTCACCCTTCTGCTTGATTTTCTAGACAGTGCAACTAGCTGCAAGAAAAAAGCATCCCTAAGAGTTCTTGTTGCCTCTTGAATGCCATTGCTCCTTGAAGGCCTGGTTGCCTACACTAGTCCCTCCATAGACTCCCACTATCATTGCTTTGGCTAATACAGGAATAGCCCAGGTTAGCCTTTTTTTTCTGCATGAGTGTGTTAACTCCCAGCTGTGTACCTGAACAGGCCAGATGTGAATTGTGGGCCTCCAGTTTATTAGGGATATGGGAGGAGCAGGTTTTTGGGCTGGGGTGGGTGAGAACTGCGGGCTGTTCTGAATTCAGTAATGGAGGACGGGACTGGATCATTTTAGCTGATCCTCCCCCATCCTGGGTATAGATGATATTTAATTTATGGTACGGGGAAGGGGTGGAAACTCTATCTGTGTGTGTTTGTGTGTGTCTAGGATTGATGCCATCACCTTTCCGTGCTCCTTCTGGGCTTAGCCCAACATGGTCTCTTGGAGATGAGTCAATGGAGGGATAGCACATTGAGAATAAAGAGGATTTGAGAGCCTTGCAAATTCACCTCATCAAAGGGAGTCTTCCCCATGTGCAGCCAAGTGATTTGAGGCGAGAGGAAATCTCTCCATTCCAGGCAGGCTGGCTGGTTAAAGACCTGGGAAATGAGCTGGCTAAAAAGGCTCCACTGACAATGTGTGTAAAATAAATATGTGCTTCCATCAGAAAAGATTTTTTTTCGGCCATTAGGAAGAACTCACTGGCAGGCTTTTTCTTTTTTTAAAAGTGGGACCAGATAGAAAAGCACAGAGGAGGGTTTGCTGAGCATCTACAGCTGCCCTCCTGGACTTGCAGCCTGTAGCATTCTTGCAATGGCAGCTGCCCAGCACTAACCTAGGCCATGAGCTTCTCTCTCCATCTGGAAGGAAAACATTACATGAAATGTAGCTAGCTTTTTCTAATTGCCAGCCCAAATTTATTTGTGGCTAGTTTATTTCCTTTTATCCTTGTACCGACAATGGCTTTTAACTGAGATACCTTTTTGCCTCCTGGGAATTTGTATCCCTGAAACATATTAGATTTATTGCAGATTTCCTAGGGCTTCATTTTCATTAGACTGAGCTGGCTGACGCCTTCCAACCTTCCCTCCTGTGAAATGCTCACCCTTTCCCAGGAGCCCTCACTTCCCTCTGGCCTATTGCTCTGATTTTGGCTCAGGAGCTCCATGAATGCCCATGAACTACCATTCTCACAAGTCCACAGCAAAGGTACAAACCTTCCAGGTCTCTCTTGTGCAAGGAATGGGACATTTTTTCCCTGGATAAGCCCTGGGCGAAGAAAAAAAAAGCCCATGAAAGCAAAAATGTCCATGAAAATGTGAAATTTCCATTTGCAAAGTCCCTCTGTTAAAAAAAAAACCACAACAACCAACAACAACAACAACAAAAAACAATAAACTTTTATGTCATTAGTCTCCAGTGAGTCCACGCAAATATGCTCAACTTAGAGGTTGAAAGGCTGGTTTTCTCCAACTGTCAGATGCTGTCAGCTCAGCTGAGCTTTCAGCGTCCGTGGGAGAGACCCTCAGACACCACTGGCTGCCCTACTACAACATGCTTTACAAAAGGCGTGTGTATTTGTTTTCTAAAACTCCTGGCTATCAGAATGATGACCCCAAAGAGCTCCTTGTTTGGGGTGGCCTCAGGATGACATCCTGCCCATGTGCCCAGGGTGATGTGAAGCCACAGCAATTGTTCATCCTGTGCAGCAGCACCCTCCTCTAGATGGACTAAGGATATGGAACATCTCCCCTGGCACTGTCTTACACCATTTGCTCTCTCACTCTTCCTAGGGAAGTTGGGAGCTTGACTTTTTTCATTTTAATATCAATTTTAAACTCTTGGAGACTGGCTACCTGCAGTTGTGGCCAGTCTGGGGGCTTCTGCTCTCCGAGCTGCCCTCACTGCTGACCTGGGGAGCTCCAGCGAGGAGGGGCCACGGCTCACCCAGGCTCACAGTGAACCATCAGGCTGCAGAAGACAGCTGGACCATCAGGGTTGGTCAGTGAGGATCATTCCATACAGACTTGTTTCCACGGCTTTGTTCAGTCTAATTTACAGAGTCTGTGGAGAGGAGATTTCGCTGTTTCCATCAGCAGATCTCCTGCTACTTGTAATTACTCTTAGTCTCTCTCTGTGGACCTGCACACGCTGACACGGCTTTGAATTCTCAGAGCACAGAGGGTGTCAGGCCTGGGAGAACAGATTATGGTTTTCAAGGCATCCTTGCAGACAAAGAAACCCCAGGAGTTTTTCTAGGGAGCACATATTTATCGGGAAATTCTGATTTCTTGAAATTGTCCTGTCCTGAGAAGACACTGGTTCTCATGATGCTTTTGCCAGGAAAAAACTTCCCAGGTCCCAGATGAAATTTCCTATCCAAACACTTGAGAATTGCTCTATTATTCAATCCTCCAGGCACCCCTAAAATGAGATCTTGCTGGGTTCTGTCTCCACATGAGGGCCAAACTTCAAAGGCAGCTTTGGGGCTACAGTCCCTTACCAGACCCCCTGCTTTCAATCAAGTCCAAAAAGCCAGATCTCTCTGTAATGGAGCTTTTAATGAGCTGTGTCTCCGGAGATCTGCATATCCTCCCAAAACCATAGCAGGAGGTCTCTCCCACTGAAATCTTTGCTGGAGTTTCTGGCAACAATCTGCTCTGACAGTGAACACAGCTTCATATGGATCTCTCTGGCCTGGTGCCAGGTGGATATCTGATGGAGTTTGCTATGAAATCAGACAGAAAAATTATTTCTTTTGCTGGCACATAGGCAGAAAAGATGCTTCTTTTGGAGACAAATCCTCGTCTGTTGTTATCTCGGTATGAGAGATCAGTATGATCTATGGTTCATCTTTTTATCTCCAGCTGAGCCAGGCAAATATGATGCTGTCATTAGGAGCTGATCCTCCCCCTCCCATTGCAAGTGTCTCGTGCTTTATCCTGTTCACTGTCTCTGGCACTTCGCACTCTCCATTCAAAGGCAGATTTTGCATGTGGGCAGGACATGCTGCTGGCAAACCCAAGGGGTCTGGCTTCTGCAGCCTCCTTAGGGGTGAGCACATTGCTGGTGCCTGCACCCAGTGGCTGTTGTGCAAATAAGCAGCCAGCTTTGGTTTCTGGGCTGGGAACCTTTTACAGGGCCACAAGTTCACTGGAGAAAAATAACCTTTGGCTGGCAATTACAGCTGTACCTGGAAGTGGCAGAGCTGTTTGCTCCAGGGAGGTAAACCCAGGTAACAGGACATGGAAAGCTCTCTGAGGCTGCCCTCCCAGCTTCATGCTGCGTGATGGTCTCCAAATGGCTTTCCTTTCTTATCCTTCATCTGAAAACACTGACCAGCCCCAAAGCCAAGGCAAATTTTTGCTGCATCCTTACTAGATAAACCGTTTTTCATGTCCATAAGTCCCTGGAAATCCCTCTGAACGCGGTCTTACACCATGGTGATGACCAGTGGTCCCATCCATGCCTTCGGTGCTTTGCTATGCAGGTGCAAGTAAGGCAGTCCCTGCTCTGGGTAAGACGAAAGACAGCAGGTGAGAAAGGAAACTCAGACACAGGGCTGAAAAGGCAGTCTCAGCTCAGACCAAAACATTAATCTTGCTTTTCCAAGGGAAAGAAAAAAAACCCCAGCTCTCAGTCTCTGTAGCATCCTGGAGCAAGGACTTTGGTGCCTTGAGCCTGTGTTATGCTCATGCGTGCTGGCTTTATTTGAAAGAGAGGGAGGAAAAAACATCCCCTTTGTCATTTAAACCTCAAAACACACCTTTCAGGTGGGTAAGATTTGGACACTCAATAAATACTGTAGATTCCCTTGTTCCAGGGTAGTGATCTCTGAGGGTGAGAAATACAGAGACGGGCTTTCTCTGCAGGGAACTGAGCAATGAACTTACTGAATGACCCTTTGGCTGTTGTTTTCCTGACACAATACATTTCTCTGGCATAATGCTGATTTTCCCAGCAGCTCTGGGCTACATATATTTTCATAGAGCCTCATTAAAAACATAGCTTCAGTTCTGAAAATCACATTTATTCTAAATAAGAGCTGTCTGCTGGGAGAATTAATTCCTCTGACTTAAGTCACCTCCCTGGAAGAGTTGCTGTTGTCTTCGATTTCATGGCTGAGATTATTATGCTTTTCCAACATCCAAGAATAACAAGATTAGGGAATCTGTGGCAAAGAAGACAAAGAGGAGGAACTAGCTAAGAGAAAGGGAAGAGGAATTAAATTTTCCTGTTAAAAGAAAATCAAATGGCTATTTCACCAAAACAGATTTGCTTTTGGGAAATAACAGTGAGGAAAACTCCCTGCTTGAACCAAAGTCTCTTATTAAACCTATCAGGTTCGTTGTTGCATTCAAAAAGCTTTGTGATCCTTAGATATCCTATTTGAAGTTAATTTGGGAAATATTAAATCCAGACCTGTGAATTATAAATTAGGGAAAAAATGAGAGTAAATTGTCAGGAATTGAGGTCAAAGGCACCGCTGGTGGAACTGCAGCACTACTGCAGCAGAGGTACAGTGGTCTTCTGCTTCTCATTTCTGCACAGCCCTTTCCAGAGGGTTATGCATCCTGATGGGGGGGGCATGGGGGATCTAGGTGAGTGGAGCCACTGGGAAAAAAATCGATTCAAAGGCTTTGGCCCATGTTTGAAAATGATGTTGTTAGAGATAGAAGCATCCAGAAATGGCAGTTACCATCCACCCATGACCACGGCACTGGGGTTCCCTCTACCCCTGTGCAAACGGGAGGGAAATCCAGGAAAGTGGCTCAAACTCGTGCACTTTCCCTGATGATTCAGGCAGGCTGAGAGCGAGCCCATGGTCTCCTTGCAGGGGACAGCTTGTGAAGGGGCACTCCAGGATGCAGGGGATGTGGGGAGCTGCAGGACCATGCTGAAACTGAGGATGCTGAGGGTTTGCTGATTGGGAATGAAGTATTCTGCAATGGGGATGATTGCTGTGTGAGCATGCATGGCACACGGAGGTGTGCATGTATGTGTGCACCCCACACTCCTACTGTCAAAAGTCAAAGGAGCAGCAGGCTGACTTTCCTCTGCAACACCAGGGATGGGAAGAAAACACTCCCCTGGGAGGGACAACTGCTGAAGGGAAAGGCTCGTCTTTCATGACACCAGGAGCACTTTAGCAGGGCTAACGCTCAAAACATCATTAGGCTTAATGTTTCTGTTATTTGTGCTGTCAATTCTCTTAATGGTGCTCCAGCAGCATGGAGTGGAGTGAGTCATAAAAGTAATTATTAACTAGGCTATGGCACTGAAAAGGCATTCGAAGTTCAATTCAGCGCCAGACCTGGTCGATGTGGATGGTGCACTTTCATTAATGAGCAGGTGCAAAGTGCATTTGCTGAGGAGAGAAAAGGAGAAAGCCCTTTTGGTGTGAAATATTTTGCCGCCTTATCTTCACGGGGAAATACATAGCAGCAGGTGGAGGGAATGGATAGCAGTAAGGGCGTACATCTTGTTCCCCACATTCTTAAGAGCACTTAATACAAAGATAATCTGGATTTTACTATATCAGTGCCCAGACTGGTGTAGGGACCCAGAGGTGTCAGGAGCTGTATGCATGAGGAATGGCCAGAAGCTGTGGCTGCCACCAACGCCTGGGACTCTGAGTAGAAATACAGACAAAAGGGTGGGAGAAAAGCGTGAACATTCCCATTTTGGAGGTAGGGAAGTGGATGTACCAGGAGATGAGGTGATATGACTATGGTCACATAAGGATTTGGTGGCAGAGGAGAAAACACTGCTTAGATTCACTGCATCTTGTTGTTGTGCCTCTTCCCACCAGACCTCCCTTTTACATATAGATGTGCACATATAGATGTGCATGCAGTCACCCTGCCAGTCAGGTTTTTAGCTGTTGTGAACAAGGATACATCAATCCCCTCCCAGGCATCTGACCTTCCTCTGCCTGAGGCTGGGAACCCATAGGAGGCTCAACCCAGGGCCAGAGCTGGTGGAGCAACACTAAACTGGCAGCTCCTGAAAGTTTCTATCAAAGGCAAGAAAGCAAGTCCCAGCGAGGAGCAAGTACCAGCTGTACCAGTGCTATTGCTGCTGACAACGTTCTCAGGCAGGACAGTTCACTCTCTGCTACCAGGTTGTATTTACTCCATAAGATTATTGCTTAGCTCCTACTGGGTAGCTCTGCTGAGCTGATAATTGCCCATCAAGCAAATGGCAGAGCAAAAGCTCACATCAACACTGATAAAGTCCAGCCTGCCAGGGTGGGTTTGTATAGGGTTTCTGTATTTTGTTGTTTTCCTAGTTATGTGGACAGGGTTTTGTTTTAATTGGAGATGTGCTAAAATACATTTCTGAAGGTAGGAAGATGATATCCACTGAGTTGGGCTGCAGCCACCTGGAATTGCAATTGCAGACCCTGCAGATGTGGCCCACCCAGATGGTTCTGGGGAGTCAAGAGGATCAAAGGTAACCGGGTTGCCTTTTACGAGCTTGGGTCTGTGTTGATAAAAGCGAAGAGCTGGTCTGAGGAGGTGACAGACTGCCTAGAGTGAAAAAAGCAGTGATCTACTTTTCTGATCTGTGAAGCAAAACTGAAGGAAGGTGATGATGATGGGACAGAAGCTCATCTGTATCAAGACACGAACAACTGCCTAATGGACAGACTCCATCCCCACAATCAGAGGTGTGTGGTGACTAGCTTGTGTGTCCCATGGGAGCAGAGCTGTGGCAGACCATGGCTAGGGTTGGACAGCCTTCTCCAGGGCCTTAGTAAAGCTGTGCATCCCACCACCGTGCTCTTGCACATGTCCTGGCATCCAGGGAGGACCTGAGAGCGCCCTTGCTCCTCCCAACCCAGGACTGATGTCCATCTGTCCCTACACTGCAGCAGCTCAGCTCATCAAGCCCACATGAAACTCATGCTGCACGAGAGCTCAAGGTGTTTTCCCCAGGATTAGTCAGTTCAGTTGGCTCAGAAAGGGGTCTGTCAAATACCGTCAGTGGAGCAGGAGAGGAGGTGGGCAGGAGCAGAGGGTTGGAGAAACAGAGGGGTGGGATCTCTCTTTTGGAAGCAATGGGAAGAATATTTTAAAAAAGAGCATTTTCTCCCCAAATAAATCAATGTTGACATGGTGAGAAAGGTTTCAGAATAAAATAAAATGTTAAACTGTGAAGAGTATTGAGGGGAAAAGGAGTTATAATCATTGCTGAGAGGAAGAGCCCCCAACAACGCTGTCTAACCTGGGCTGGACTTCCATAGCCAGAGTATAACTAGGAGAGTAAAGAAACAGCCTTTGATTTTTTATATGAGCTGTCATCTGCACAGACATTGGCACACAGGCGGGTGTGTGGTGATTCCAGCTCACCTTCACAAATCTCTGATGCTGTACCCGGTGCTGTGGTGGGGCAAGGGAGCCTTGGGCAAAGGAAAATCACCAAAAGGATGTACTGAAGGGCTGATCTGGCTTTTGTTTCACATGAGTGAGCCACAAAAATACCTCAAGCTTGTTTGGCTCTCACATTCATTTGTGGCTGCCCATATAACTCTGATGGTTTTGGGGAAACCAGTGTGTAAGAACTGGGATCTGGGACTCATGGTGTAGCATACTAGGGCATGTATCATTTATTGTAGCTCATTTTCATGAGGTGAGGCAAGTAGCCTTCTTTCTGCTCTCCCTAACTCCCAGCTATCCTGGCCAATGATGGAAAGGTAACAGAATTTGCTCAATACTGAGAAAATACACTAAGGGCTCTATGCTGGATTAGAAAACAATGCTGTTTAATTCTGTGGTGCCTGAGGCTGGCTTGCAAGGTCTGGAAAGAACATCAGGGGGATGGTTTTCACTGCTTGACCAGGAAAATGAGAAGGCCCCATGCTGCACATCTGCTGGGCAGGATCCGACTCTGCCAGGCATGCTGGCAGCCTGGGGTCACCATGCAGTCCCAGCTGCTGAGCTCCAGTTGGCAGCTCTCATTTGTGTGCAATCTTCCACCATTAAACAAAGCCATGCAAAACCCTCTAATAGCCTTCAATCATTTTCCAGTTAATTCCCCTGGTTCCAGAGCCTTGTTTAAAGCTTATAGGCTAAAATCTATTTCCACAAAGACCTTTTTCTGGTCTGGAAGGTGGAAATCGGGAGGTAGCAGTGAGAAAAAAGAGCAGTCTTGGGAGTGTACTGCCCACTTTGAGTGCCTTACGAAGTGGGGTGGGTAAATCACCATTAATGTCTGTAGAGCTCTGTCTCTTTGGGGGATGCAGCTGTAATTTACTGTCTGTTCAGCTTTGAGCTTCAACTTGTCTCTTTATTTGTAGGAATAGGCTAACCTGAACCTGTCCCTGCAACATCTGGCCTCAGCCTGATTTCTTAATGCTTTGAGGCTTCCGTACCTGTGGCACCATGGGGATGGTCCACTGCTTCCCTTGGTCCTCGCTCCAGCCTGGCTGGTGGTAGCCCAGAAGACACGTGTAAGCTGATTCCCAGCAAAGTGCATGTGAGCTACCTCTTCGCTTTCTGGGCTGGAATCTGCCCAGGGTGAGCTAGATCGGGCATGTGACACTGAGTGGGGATCAGCTCAAATGGCTTAAGTTCTCCAGGTTTTTGATGCTATGATATACAGTGGTCTGCCAGCGTTCAGTTTTCTGAAGACCTGATGACTTTATGCCTAGGCACAGTCCTAACTGCCAGCAGGTAGATGACAGTGGTGTGTTCAAGTCACCTTTCCAAAGTAAGATGCAATCTTTGATGGTTTAACAGCAGCTCTGAGGGCTTGGCATCCAGGAAAAATCGAGGATCACACCTAACTATGGACCAAACAGACCATTCCTGGCTGTTTCCCCGAGGGAAGCAAAATTGTGCTTGCAAATTCTGGAACTCTTCCACTGACACAAAATCCAGTAGAGATGGGATCAGCTTCAGCTACCTGTTTCCCAGCGTAAGTTGATGAACTCTTGGTGGTAGCAGCATAATATCACCTATATCACAAGCACCATCACAAATAACTAGACCCTTTTTGGTTACAGACCTTCTAATTTCAAGCAGGACACGTGTTTGAGAAGTGAGACCAGTATGGGAATGCTGCCCTGCCTGTCTCCAAAACTACTTTAAGGCTAGGTCACCGGGTCATCACCTACTGGGAAAAAAACAATAAGACATTTAGGTCTTCAAAAAAATAAAAAAAGAATTTCAGAGATCCACTTCAGAATAACAATGTTTAGCATATTCCTGAGTAGGAAAAAGATACAGGCTTGTATCTTTGGCCTGCTAATTTCAGAGGCTTTTGCTCCCAGCTCCCCATATATTCTTTCTGCTGGCCTTTTGTAGTTTCTTTTGCATCTTTCCTGCCCTTGCCTTTCTCCTCTGTGTCCGATATCCTAGACCAATGAACTCTTGCAGAAAAAATGTAGTGGAAACCAAGAACTTTTGCCAAACATGTTAGTGTCAAGGAGTGAACATATTCTAATTGGACCTGCTTTGGTGACAAATTCTAGACAAGCTCTGAGCAAGGCTTCACATGTCAGCTTCACAGTTTATTGGGACTGGAGTGATAACTGTGCTTCTGAACGGAAATAACTGTGCAGGTTCCTCATATTCTTCCCATTCAGACTGACGCTTCCAACTGCCCCCAAAAGCCAAGTTCCACAGCAGCAAAAAAAGCTTTATAGTCTTGGATTTAATTAACTCCCTACAGCAAGAGCCACTTTGGCTGTAACGGGTGAGTGGCTTTCAGATATGCTGTTTATCAGTTCCTTAAATGTAATCAGAATAAGTTAGATCCAGCCAGGCAGTAAGGAGTACAAGATAGTACCATACATCCCGCATGCAGCAGCACTCAGGGCAAGGAGATTCAGTGCTGAAAAACTGTGACCTAGGATGCTATGTCATTCTCCCTTCAGTTTCACCTGTGATTGAGGTGAAAGTACTTGATGGCTGAAAAAGCACTTCAATGTGTTCCAAAGGCTGAGCCTATAGCTCTGTTGCATGTCATATAGGCAAGCCTGATGTCTTTTCCAACCTGGAATGGAGTTTATGGTGCCAAGACACTGTAATGTCCCTGTCCTTTCTGCTCTGAAGGGCAGGCTGATGCTTTTCTGCCAAGAGCATGATTCCTGACCTTTCTGACTCTTGAGAACTATTGGGAGGGCAGTTTGGGAGCTGGAGAGGACTTTGTCTTCGTCAGCCGAGACTGCAGTGGGCACGTGTGTGGTGTTGGCAAGATCTTGTTGGCATGTGGAGGTTCCCTGTTATGGTTTGTGATGCTCTGTTAATTGTGCTCATGAAGGGACCAGTGAAACAACTCTTTCCCCTGTTTTATGTGTGCTCTCATCTGCACAGGAATGGATGAGGAGCAGAGGAAAGGATGTGTAATGGTCTGTGAATTGGGGTAATCATCTACATTTAATCCCATGCTCTTTAATGTTGTTGCTGAGGAGCTCTTTGCTGGTCTCACTCTGGATCCTCCCCTTCCCCAGAGCACAGTCCTTACCACCTCAGGCCAAACTTACGGCTCAAAATTGAATCCCCTTATGCCAGGATAAGTCCAGAGTAAAATCCCTGGTGATTTCAACAAGAGCTAAAGAACCGAATCTGCAATGGAAAGCAATGACTTCACACTAAACTTGCCCTAAACCACCTGCACTATGGCACTACTGGGGGTTGTTTCCCTTCTCCAGCCTGAAACTGTTTCCCTCCCCAGTGATGAGATTGTTTAATGTCCTGGATTAAATGAATAGCCTTTTCAATGAGAAGTAAGAGCTAAACCAGTTGCTTTTGGGCAAGCTGTTCACAGACTCAGGTGAAGACTGGGCACAAAAATGACGCTTCAGAGTCTTTTGGGGTTTTCAACTGTGGTTTAATATTAATAGGAATTTATGAAAATGGTCAAGGCACCTGGTAAGACTTTTGTCTGGGACACTGTGTATCTTCAGTGTGTCCCCATTGCATGGCGTGTTTCCAGAGAGGTTAAGCGCAAGCTTGCTCTGCACGGGCCCAGCTGTGCGATGTCTCCTGACATGACCAGGAGGGGGTTAATCTGCTCACAGCAGTAATTTCTCCTTAATTACAGAAGCTCTGCTTCAGGCTGGAAGACTACCTGGATGTTTCTTGGGGAGTCTGGAGGCTGCTAGGCCAATGGTAGGGAAAGTGGCTTGGCAAACATACATGATGGGAGATGCCCTAAGATGTATGTGAGGCGTGGGTGATGCCAAATTCACCTGCCAGTGCTCCATGCTGGTGGATGGTGTGGCTGCTGCCAGATGGCCAGTGAGACAGTGCTGGCCCAGGTTGAACAGATGGGAGATACAGAGAACAGATGGGAAATGCTCCTACTGGGGCTGACTTTAGGTACTCTGGTGAAATCCAGCTCTGTTTTCCATCATTGCTAAGAAGCCAGAGCTACACAGGACTGTTTATGGGCCAACTTCTTCCATCTGCAAGAGAAACAGGGCCAGAGTCAAGCTTTGCTGAGGCATCCCTCATTGGTCTCCAGGCAGCCCTTGCTTTAACGATGAACAAAACCCAGGACTTGCCCTGCTGAGTCAGCAGATGTGTCCCTGTGCAGGGCCATGCATATGTCCTTCATGGTCCCCTGCTCCTGCTCACCAAAACGCACCAGCACCCAGCATCACCTCGAATGATGATGTCATCCCTGAGCATCTGTGGTCATCAAATCTGTTGAAACAAAATTTCCTGCAGCTATTAAAAGAAAGGAAATCTTGCACTATCTTAGCTAACACGGTGCAACTTCCCCTCTTCTTGCAAAGAAGAAATAAGCCATCACAGACCTTGCTTCTCTTTTCAGTTTTGGCTCGGAGGAGCTGACTCCATCCTACTTCATTCTGTTGGGCCACATGCAAGCCGGTCCCCACCACAGACAGGCCGTCCTTCCCCAGAGGCTCCTGTTTAATGCTGAATTCATTTACATTTCTTTTATGCGCTTGTGTTTACTTCAGCAGACAGGCTATGAATTATTGCCTGATCTGCTTTTCCGTTCAAGAGGTTACAAGGGCCTAGTTAAACAGAAAAGAATGTGCAAAATGAAAGGTGACTTTCCACTTGAGCAATACTGAAGATTAGAAACACCAGACAGAAAGAAAAGAGCTTTTACATCAGTGTCTGCAAAGCTTTTTGCCCTGCGTTCAGTGTTTATATAAAATTATCATCAAGCCATAAATTTAACTGAAAACTGACAGTCTGAATGACAGACTTCCCAGCAGTAAGTGTATGAAGTAGATATCACTCAGGTGAATACCAGTTGTGCATTGGGAGGTGGGTTTTATCCAGAACAGCACACTGATTGATGAGGATGCACAGACGTCAGGAGTGCGTCTTCTTGAGCAATGAGGTGCCTGAAAGCAGTGGCGCGTGTTTGATGGATGCCAGAGATCAGATCCTGAGCAAGCAGAATGGATCAGGTGGGACCCACGCAAGGAGACACCCAATGCAGCTGGAGATTCACTGGAAGAAGAGCCGAGAACGAGCAGGCAATGCTGCGGGGCTGGAACTGGGGCTGGGGCTGGGGATTAGACGAGAAAGTGACCCAGGAGCTACCTTGCTGATTAGCTCCTTGGAGTGTTTTCTGCTGCCTTCAATTCGTCAGGTGGGGAGTGTAGCCCGAGAGGACCGCTTAGGGTAGGTGCTGCCAAGGTTTGCTCTGAGTAGTTCAATCAGAGGTCAAAAGCAGATGCACAGCAGATCAGAGGTACTGGGGCTATTTTGGCACTGGGTGCAGTGGTACTTGCAGCAGCAACTGCAACCACCAGCGCCTGGGAGATGCTGTGACGGTATTGGGGCAGTGAAGGCAAACCAGCACTGTGCTGGTGTTTGACAGGATGGGCCAGCACTGAACGTGGGTCTCGTTTCCCACTGAATCATTGCTTTCCACCAGATAAAACCAGATTAGGACCCCTGTAACTCCTGGGCTGCTGTGCTGCCATCCTGCCAGACTGGCCGAGCCTGCGCTGCCTGGGTTTGCCCCTTCCCAGGTGCCCATGCCAAGTCCCTGCATGTCACCTCTTTCTCCTCTGTACCCACTTCATTCTCCTCCGCCCACAACTGCAATGAGGGGACCCGTGATGAGCTTGCGAGGCAGAGAGCTGCTCTCTGCCTCTTTTTTTTTTTTTGTTTTCCCTTTTATTTTTCTCTTTCAACTGTATCAGCTGGTCTAATAAAAGCTATTGCCTCTCCCTATAAACCTTGCCTCTAGAGACTTAACTGCACAGAGGTTGCTATAACAACAATGGAGCTCTTTGCCAGCAAGAAACAGAGGAAAAAGGTACTGGGAAGACCCAGAGAGAGCTCAGCAGAGACCCCCCTGTTGCAGTATCCCTGCGAGGGGTAGGATGTGGCACCGCCTAGGGTAAGGCAGAGAAACAGTAAGAAGGAGCATCTCTAGGGGAAGGAGACGTTCGAGACCTGACTCTGCTTGGGATGTGCTGTAGGACCCTCCCCACCGTGCACACAGGGCAGATCTACTTGGTGAATGTTTCCCCTGTTCAGGCTAAAAACCATGCACTGCTTCTGCACGGAAAGGCACTGGGCTTAGCATCGCTTGTCCCCAGTTACAGAGCTGCTCCCTGGACTCATTCATGGGGCAAAATTCCCATCCCAGCCAGGAAGGAGATAGGTGACAAGGACTCTGATTAGGTGTCGGGGCAAACCAAGGACTTTCAGAGGTAAATGGATGCCGTGTCCCCTTCCATCTGCAGGTGGCCAGGATAGGTCTTCCCCTGCCCCTGAGCACAGCCTGTTTATGCATCAGGAAAGAGGTTGCTGTGGTTTCTTGGGCTGAAAAGAGCCAGGGAGGGCTCAGGTGAAGGACAGCAAGTGGAAACTGCTGGTAGGAGCATGCAAACACTTGCAGGGGCTGCTTGTGCTAAGAAATAGTAACTTATAAGCAGGGAAAAAATCGTAGGAGAGCTTATCTGGAGTAGCTATAGATACCTACAGACAGGGACACTCTTCTCCATCCTTTTCTGTTCTTTTTAGCTGATTGCAAATGCCACAGTGAAGCTCTTCTAACTCCATCAGCTAGGGGTTTATTTGAACGAAATCTTCATTTTTCCCTCCCAAGTTATGGATTAGAGGCTCTGAATTGTTAAACAGCTGAGGATTGCCAAGAATAGAGAGTTTGTTAAGCACTCTGAGAGCTGGGCATTAGAGAAAGTTAAATTATTATTCTCGGATCCACTGCAGAGCTGAATATTTATGGCTCAATTTAGTTTTCCAGAGTCTCATCATTTCTTATATCAACTGTACTTTATAGAAATGTCCACAGGGAAGGAATTGACTTTTGTCCCAGGCCCAAACTAAACAAGCTCAAGCAGTGATTATTTGGGTTTTGAAACAGTTGGATAATTTAATCTCAACATCTATTGATCCCCTTCTGCACTGGAATCCTATGGCTAAACATCTGCAAGACAATTAATAGCCTAGAGTACAAATTCATTACAGTTTTATCAATAGGTACTGAGTTTTAGACTGAGAAAAAAATTGGTTTTTAATCTGCTTACTTTGGGGGTAAAAAAAAGAAATGTAACTTCATGCAGCTGAAGGTACATCTAAGGCCATGAGAAAACTGCTCCCTGTTGCTGATGTGGTTCGAAAGGCTGATCCATTTCAACCAAATGGCTCCCAGTTTGGGGCAGGCAAGGATAAATATGTCAGCAAAATTGCCGGCATCACCCGCATTTAATTAAAAATTGAAAAAATGGCAGCAACGTCCAGCATTGCTAACCCTGATCCCTACCCCAGCCAGCAGCTGGGCCTGAGGTTCGCAGGTCCGTCCCTGCCTGTGCTCCATCCTGGAGGCAGCTGCCTTCAGTGGTTAGCGAAGTGATTCCCATACCAGGTAATTAATTGGTGCAATCTGTTAATGAGGTTTACGATGTACTTTGTGGGCCATCTGGACAAAAGATGATTTGCAAGGATGGCTGCAATGTCTTGCTGCCTTTTGTCCTCAGTAATGATTAAATATGGACTAATTACAGGCGGGACAAACTGGTTACAAAGAACTGGGCCTCGCAGTGATGGCTGTATCAGCAATGAGTAGGAACTGCAGCTAATAGGAAAATCTATGCCCTTCTGAGGTGGACGTGGAGAGTTGATCAGAGCCAAGCGGTGTGGCAGGCCAGACCCCTCATCTGTGCTGGCCAAGGGCAAAGCTGAAGGAGCAGGGTGGCCACAGGACCAGCCGACCTGGCTTCAGGCACAGTTGATGCTTGATCCTTCCTAGCAGCTTCCCAGGTTCCCCCTACCAAAATTTGGCCCGTACTTCACTGTTGTGGCTGGAAATCTAAAAGGCAGAGGGTTGTCAGTTTGTCTGAGCATTGCGCTTCATCACACCTTAATGCAATAATCACCAGGTGTCTGGGAGATTATTTTAGTGTAGAAAAGAAGTATTCCAGGAAGGGGGTGTGGGTAGTGGGGAAGTGAGAAGAGAGAGTACCCACAGCCCTGTGGAAATGTCTTCTCTTTGGCCCCCGTCCTTTTTTCAGCCCCCAAATAATGTGATATTCATCTCATCCCCATTCGTCAGAGCTCATTTCCCTTGCAAGGAAATAAAAAGTGCTCAGCTGCAATTTATGCAGCAGGGGGATACGTGAGTGTCTGGAAGGGAATCAGCTCAGTCAATCATGTGCAAAGTAAACCCTCTGTGAGAACGCCCCAGATCCACTTTGCAAAATGACTCCGATAAATGACAAAGCAATATGCATGCACTCTTAAGGAAGTAAAAGATTAAACAAAGACCTAGAGCTTATAATCATTGCTTCTCTGGAGTAGGAATAATTTACAGTAATAGATGCCTGTCTGATGTGTATTTTAGCAGTTTTTGCAGGCTTTTCCCACCTCCTTTTCCTAGCCAATACTTCAAATTTGTTCATACCCAGAATAATTAGAAAAAAACACCCTCATCTACTTAGCAGTGCATAAATCTGCACCCATAGGCCATTAGAGAACAAATGGCTGCAGAATGACGGCTCTCCAAATTAGCAACTATTTATTGCCTCTACAGCCAACAAGGCTTCTTCCAAACTGCTCTGAGCTGAGCAACTTTGCACCCACCAGTAAACACTCCTGTTTAGAATTTATATTTAAAAGTTACCCTTTTTAAAAAATTTTAATGTCAAAATACTTGTCTGCAGAGAAAAAGATTCAGTAGCCTATTGTCAGACTGGCTCTGAGTACTGATATTAGTTAGCAACAGGAACATTGACTGACCTGACCCATGGTCCTGAAGTCTTTGAATCAGTGAGATTACTGATTCTGGGGGCTCAGTCCCGCCCAGGAACATCAGCCCTGTGTTAAACTGTTGCCTACAAGGACTAAAGCAAATACAGATGTTTCTGCACCCCTCAAGCCCTGCCTTTGCCTCCCCTTATTTACCAGGTTCTCCCAGTCTGGCTGCATGTCTCCACCACACAGAGTTTTGCCCAGCACATGAATGATGAGCTGCAAATACAAGTTGCCTTATACTGCAGCTTTAATGCCTATTTTTATCCCCCTAATTCTCACCAGGCTTCCCATTAAAGCAATAGGGATACTTAGTATGGGGCTTAATAATTCTTTGAGGGGTCAAGCTATTTGAAATGAACACACCTCCCTGTGGAAGCAGCACTTTGGGCTCATCGCTGCCTCTTCCCACTGTGTTGAGAATGAATGGTGTTTTATTTATAGGCAAGACACAAAGCTGAAGGCCCAGGATGAGAGCTGCCAGCTCCAGAGACAGAAATAATATCTGTGATTGACCTAAATGTCCAAGGCAACCACTGACAGCCCAAACACAGCAAAGGAGCAGAGCCTTTGACAAATAAATGGAAGGAAATTTATACCCAAGGCTGCAAGAGAAGACTCTGGGAAATAAAAACCCTCAGCATTTCAGCAGCGGTCGCTGAAGGTAGACGACCAGATTGTGTCCTACTGTTATGCCATCCTCCCCGAGCACGACAGAGAGCCTCCAGACCAAAACCCATCACTTGAAAATTTGCAAACACAGGACAAGATCCCAACTGGCATTTTCATTCTTAAATTTCACATGGGCCAGCCTGCACTCAGAAATATCCTGGATCACAGCAGTGGGAGGCTGTGACCCTGAAGGGTGGTCCCGATAGCTGGCCACAGCACAGCGGGGAGCTGCCATCAGCCGGGTGAGTCCTACACTCAGCAGACAGCCTCTAGTGAGCGATCAGTAATGCCCAGGCACCAGGCGTAATGCCTCAAATTCTCATGCACCAGCGTGTGAGCCAAATGCTGCTGGACAAAACTTTCTGGAGGCAATTTAGCCACCAGCAATGCAGATCTGGGAACATCTGGGACTTTCTACATGCACAAACCAACCCTGGAGCTTATTTATTCCCCATAACCCTCCCTCAGCTCTCATATCTGTCCTCATCCTTGACAAAAAGCAGCACCGTCTGCTGAAACCTCCCAGCCAGGGTGCTAAAAAAGCAGAGCATCTGGAGAGCTTTGCTGTGGCTGTGAGATGTGATGGCCACAGTTATGGAAAAGACCCTGGGGCTGAACATAAACCGTCAGAGATAAATACGCCCTTGGCTGAGAGCTGATGGGACAACCCAGGCATGGAGGGCTGTAGGAAACATATATCCTTGCAGAGAGCAAGGCTGTATTCATTTCCTGCGCTACCAGACGAAGCTGGTAGGTGTCACTAGCAGTAAATACAGCTGAAAAAAGGACTTGCCTGTCCAGACCAGACTCTTGTATCAAGCCTTCACTGCTGGGTTGGGGTGTGCTTGTTTGGCATAGGACAATATCAGGGGTAAATCTAGATGTTGCACAGGCCAGGTTAGGCTCATGGGGTAGAGATGGCCAGCGTGCTGTCTCACCTTCTGTCCTCTTGAAGTTATTGTTCACAAATGGGATTTGCCTGACATTGATAGCCCAGATAAAGGAAAGGACGGAGGACAAAAACAAAGATGGCAATGGGCTCTGAGCACCAGTGCTAGCCTTGCATTGCCAGGGTAAGCAGATGTGACTGTTGTCCTGCAAACTTATCAGCAAATTGTGTGCAGCTACTGAAAGAGTAGCTGGGACAGACACACCCTTAATCCAGGCCAGCCTGAGCGCAGGTGAGCTAGCCCATGGCCTGGCACTCACTTTCAGCTGGCCTTAGTCCACTCCACTGCCAAGAGGACAGTCCTGCCTCTGCTGCTCTAGCTGTCCCCTTCTTTGTATCAACACTAGAAACCTGATCTGGCTGAAAAATCTGATCTGATCCACTTTTCTCCTCCAAAAAAAGAGTTAGTTTCCTGCTGGATCAGCTCCCTGCTCTGTCCTATGATTGCTACTGCAGTGCCAGTGAGGGGCAAGAACATGGCCCTAGGCATGGAAGAGCTTCCCACCTTGGTGCAAGTTCATGCTGGCTGAAAGCACTTGCGAGACTGTAACCTTCACTCCAGGCAGGAGCATCCTCTTCCTCAGTACCCTGTTACAAACTGAGGGGATAACACAGTGCATGGCTGTGCAGAGAGATGCGGGGAAATGGGTCAATAGGTATGTGGGCAGTGTTGCTGCTGAGCCTCCTCGCTATGGACATCCGCAAGGAAAACCCCAGCCCTGGACACCACCACATGTGCCTGCTCTTTTTTAATTTTTAGCCCACACCATCTCGCAGGCTTGGACTTCTAGAGCCTGTGCTCTGAGCTGTGGTTATTTCACACAATTTCCCCCTCAACTGCTCTGACAAGTAATAGAATTATTCTCCTTCCCCAGCTCGTCGGCCAGGAGCTCTCCTGCTTTAATTCAGTGACAAATCTCTGCTCCATGGAGGGAGAAGGGCAAGAAAGGCGGGGATGGAGCGGTATAGCCACAGACAGGGAGCTGATAAATGCTAATGAATTTACAGGCATTACACCAATCCTTCAGCTGATGCCAGAGAGCTACATAGCCACACAGACCCATGCGATCTGCCTGCATTTGACTGCAATAAATAATTCAAAAGGCAGGCAATTTGCCCTTTTGTTGTAATTAATTACACTTGGCAACAACAAGAAGCCAGGCTAAATATTTCACTTGGCTGCAAGCAGACGGACGTGCTGTGACCCCACGCCCGCTCCAAACCCGGCGAGCGTTTCGTCTGGGCGAGGCTGAGCCATCCCGCCCGGCTCCCCGGGGCAGATGCTTGGGGTGCTGGTGGTGGTTGGCGCCCAGTTATTATGGCCTGGCCCAGGAACGGGCTTGGATCAAGTCACAGGACCAGGTCTGTAGGAAGGCTATGAGATGCAGCGGGTCCTGCCACGGTCGCATTTCCCCCCAGAGCCAGCCAACATGATTTTATTTTTCTTTTTCAAGTCGATGCAGGCAGAAAAGGCTGCCGGCTCTTGCCGGCCGCTAGCAGAGGTTTGAGCAGCAGAGGGAGCTCGCTCCTCTGGTATGAACGATTTCTCACCTGGAGCTGTGATTTGCCTGACCTGAGGCTGTGGGTGCTCTGCACTGTGTCGAGCTTGCGGGACGGGGGGGCTGCTAGCTCACCCATGGTGGGGCAGGTGTGCAACATCTGCTGCATCTTCTCACTTTGGGTAGATCCCGACTAGTCCCTGTTTAACGGTTGTTTCTTGTGATGTGGTTGTGCTGCCTACAAATGTAACACGCCAGAGAGAGTCCCTGCCCTAGAGAGCATCCTTCAGGGCTAGACCTCACAGACACTTGGCTACGAAAATACCTGGCCCAATGACAAGCTTAAGCTCTGCAAGTTAAAAGCTGAACCCCAAAGGGCCCAGCTGAGGCACCTCATGGCTGGTGCCTACGTCAGGCAAGGGGGATGTCCCCGTGACAGATTCACCCCTGCTCCTGCCGGTGCTGGTGCTCTGGACACCTCTCGAGGAGAGGCACAGATGTGGCCATGAGAGGAAGGACAGATGTGGTAGTGCCAGAGGAGCCTTGGCCTCCTCCCTTGGCCATGGTCTCTCTGCTCCAGTGAGAAAGGCCAGCTGGGCACTAGGATTTTGAAGAGGGCTGGTCTCCACAAAGAGGTTTGCAAAGGACAGGAATAATATAAAATTTTTTTGTGTGTCAGGTCATCATAAAATGGCTTGAGGTCAAAGGGAAAGATAATCTCTTATTTTGTCTTTCAGTTCTTTGAAAGTCTTTTTTAATATAACTTTTTTTTGTATGTGTTGACATTAACTTCAAGATGCAAGAAGCACAAGAAAGCTCTTTTTCTTTTCTTTTCTTTTCTTTTCTTTTCTTTTCTTTTCTTTTCTTTTCTTTTCTTTTCTTTTCTTTTCTTTTCTTTTCTTTTCTTTTCTTTTCTTTTCTTTTCTTTTCTTTTCTTTTCTTTTCTTTTCTTTTCCTTTCTTTTCCTTTCTTTTCTTTTCTTTTCTTCTTTTCTTTTCTTTTCTTTTCTTTTCTTTTCTTTTCTTTTCTTTTCTTTTCTTTTCTTTTCTTTTCTTTTCTTTTCTTTTCTTTTCTTTTCTTTTCTTTTCTTTTCTTTTCTTTTCTTTTCTTTTCTTTTCTCTTCTCTTCTCTTCTCTTCTCTTCTCTTCTCTTCTCTTCTCTTCTCTTCTTCTCTTTTTCTTTTCTTCCCTTCTCCTTTTCTTTTCTTTTTCTTTTCTCTTCTTTTCTCTGTGCTGGTTTAGGCTGGGATAGGGTTAATTTTCTTCATAGTAGTTTGTGTTGGGCTCTGTTTTGGATGTGTGACCAAAACAATGGTGATAACATAGGGATGCTGTAGCTATTGCTGAGCACAGTTCACACAGTGTCAAGGCTTTTCTGGTCCTCACCCTGCCCCACCAGTGAGTGAGCTGGGAGAGATCACAGCTGGGACAGCTGACCCCAGCTGACCAAAGGGCTATCCCAGACCATCTGATGTTGTGCTCAGCAATAAAAACTGGGGGAAGAAGGTGGAAAGGGGGGACGCTCAGAGTTATGGTGGTTGTTTTCCCAAGTTGCTGTTATGTGTGACGGAGCCCTGCTTTCCAGGAGATGGCTGAACTCCTTCCTGCCTATGGGAAGCAGTGAATTAATTCCTTATTTTGCTTTGCTTGTTCACACAGCTTTTTCTATTAAACTGCCTTTATCTCAGCCCATGACTTTTCTCATTTTTACCCTTCCGATTCTTCCCCCATCTCACCAGGAGGGAGTGAGTGAGCAGCTGGATGGGGCTGAGCTGCCCACTGGGGTTAACCCACAATATTAACTCACCTACTTTGGAAAAACCAACCTCCATTCATGCTATTTTGAGTGTTCCTGAGCACACATTTGAGTTTCCCCCATCCCTACCCACCCACAAACTTTGGCATCCAGAATTTCAGATAAAGAGCTCCTGACAGCTGCGCTCCTCCAAGCTTAAATATTATTTCAGAGCAGTGCCTGGAAGACACGGTAGATGGCACTCCAGATATGATATGCTGGGCCTATAACTCTACTTCTGAAGTTAAACTAAAATCAAAAACCTGGAAAAGTTCAGGCGCGCTTTAAGCCTCTTAATTTAAATACAGATGCTGAATGTCTGGAAGAAATTCCTGACACTGGAAGCTGCTTTTCCCACCTTGTTCAATAAGAAAGGTCCCTTCCCTGAGTTATCAGCACAGTTTGAGTGTGGGATCCCTGAAGTAGCAGGTAACCAAACACAGAGAGGTTTGCAGGAAGGCAGGTGGAGAAAAGGGCATGGCCGATTTTATTATCGTTAATAATAAGGAATCCTTCTCTCAAAAAGCTTCTCACCCCAGAAGAGACCCAGTATAAAGCTCAGTGGAGAAATGACATTAGATGCAGGTGCTTTTCTGGTGGTTTCAGCTATGGCTTGGCCTTGGGGAGGTGCTACATCCCTGACCCATTTTCTTAACAGCTGCACGCAGGAGTCTTCTGAACATCTCAGCATCGCACAGCCACTGAGGCTGCTGCTCTGTCCCAGTCACACCATCGTGGAAATGCAATAAGAGGCACCGCTAGTGATAGAGGTTTGACAAAAAATAAGCAAATTATGTCTACATGATTCTTAAGTCCTGCTGAGCAGCTGGACGGATCATATGGGTGTACAGAATCATATCAGGTGGAGAAACAGCAAGACTCAGATTCAGTGGAGCCAGGGTGTAGCTGTTGACTCCAGCAAGAACCTGTTCCCATTTCAAGTTTCTCTCCAGAAATCCTGCCTTTTACTTAGTTTCCACTTTTTTCCCATGAAGTGCAGTGATCTTCATGTGTTTCCTACAATGTAGGTTAAAATAGTCTACCCTGCATTTCTGGGGAACAAGAGATAAAACTACTTATAGATACTCTTTAAAAAGTGATGCCTGAGGACTTTTTTAAGCAAATTATCTGTTTTTAAATGAAATAAAAGCAACATGTAACTTATTTTTTTTTTAGTCTGTTATTAAACTTTTTGATCTCGGCGGGGGGAAATGAAAAAGACTACTATCCTGATAGGATGTTGGCTTATTTCTCCATATTTATTTAGCCTTTCTGTTGCTTGGTGTAACCATAAAATAATATATACATAAGGCAAAAGGCATAAAATAATCTGGTACTAAACTAAAGTCCTCTGAAGGTAGATTTGTCCCAGGTAAAGCCCCCCAGGAAGCAGGACAGGGGAAAAGTCTCTTTGACTCTCAAGGCTGCTCCCTTGTTCCTCACTCAGGCTGCATTTTGGCTAACATTTTCAGATGTGTCTGATCTGGCCTGAGATAGCTTTAAGGTTAGAGGCACCCAAATCCCTCTGCAAGGCCATAGGAGAAAAGCCATGGGAATGGTTTCTTCATGGATAAATGATATCCTGCTTCAGGTAGCTCTCCTTAGGCTCCAGCAGAAGAGAGATGCTGGAAACCACAGGACTGTATGGCACCTGGGGGTTAGCTGTGAGTAGAACTGGTCATGACTTTCCTTGGATATAATATACAGACATTGGCAAAATGGGTAACCTTTTGTAGACAAATGGCCTTCAACACACCTTGAAGTCTGTGTTTGTCCCAACCATAGACTAGAAACCACTCTGGACACTTTCCTTTGGTTTCACATAGCTCAGGATTGGGCATGAAAACAGTCCCTGCCATGCACACACAGGTGCATGCTCACCTTTTATAGTGTTAATAGCTGCAATGTTTTAACAAGCCGAGACCTTCATGCACAAGGAACCACGGTTTTTATGGAGATGACCAGGGGAATGTTTATTCCTTGCTTTGTGTGGGATACAGAAAGAAAAAAATTCCACATTTCTGCACATCCATCCAAAACTGGAGCTGCTAAGTTATAAGGAGAACATACCGGCAACCTTGCTGAAAATGTTTTTTATGTACAACCTTCAGGCCTGTGCATGCCTTAGAATGTCTGAGGGAGGCTGGATTATAAATGTCTGTTCTTCACAACACCTCTCTGTGCATGTCAGTGGCAAAGGCAATAGCAGGACATTTTATATTCTGCAGGTTACGTCCTACTTCAGCGACCCAGGTGCAGGAAACCTGATATTAAGTAAGCTGGGGAACTTGTGTTTCTCTCTTAATGGGATTCTGGCTGTCATTAATCCTTTACCGAGATGTGTGTTACTAGAAGAAGGCATGTGTAATCAGCAAGACTGATGTGCTGGTTTTTGGATGAACTATGTTCAGTTGCCATGGTGTGGAAGGCCCTGCTGGGCTAATTCGCTCTGCAAAGCCAGAGCAAGGAGCCATCCCCAGCACAGAGGCGTTACACAAGGAAGGCAGCGTGTGACCCTATCCTTTGGCTGGGGGGGCGGAGGCACAGGCAGGTGAGGTGGCTGGCCAAAGATGCTGTGCTGCAACGGGGCTCAGAGCTCTTCAGTGGCACTACATGGAGATGTCTGGTTGTGTGATTTGTTTCTGATATGTAGTTTTTAGAAAATTAAGATCCCCAGAAGTAAGAAGTTAATATTATTGGGTTTTTTCCCACACTGGGCAAAAACCACAGTGAAATCCTTCCTGTGCTGCAGGCCAGGAGCAGTCAGGACAAGAAGAGCCAGGCAATGTGTAGGGGGAGAATGTGACTCTGGCTCATTGCTGGCTCCACACTGCCGAGGCGGGTCCAGAGCCTAGCAAGCAGGGTGCAGGATTTGGCACCTGCACATGACCTGGCACAAAATCATTAGGTCTCTCTGGATATTTGTAGAGCACCTTATGCCTTTGGCCCTCTCTGCAGCAAGGGGAATGTGACTCAGCGTCATCTCTGTAAGAGCAGTTCAGCTCTCCAAGCTGGACTGAAGGGTGCTGGTGAAGAGGGCACCCACCTGCGAAGAATGAGCAGCATAGCTGTCCGGGGGGCACCAGGCGCTTTGTCAGGTGGCAACAAGAGCCATTGTGGGGACCCTGAGCCCAGGACATCTGGGTGTTGCTCAGTGGGTGCCCTGCTGTTTTCCCCCATATAAAATTTGTGGAGTCTTGGGGAATGCAAGAATCTTTCAAAGCTCAGAAAGATTTGCAGGAGCAGAGATCCGTTTCACATCCCTTTTATATACATCAATCGTCTCACAGGGGTTGTCTAAGACCTCCAAAAATCTTCTGTACAGCAGAATAGCTGCTGAAAAAGCACTGATATCCAGGAGGGTGACATTTGCACTGAGATGCGCTTACCTCTTTGTTGTGTACAAGGACAGAGAATAACTAAATCAAATCCACAGCAAAATTCCCAGTCTCATGTACATGGTGATCAAGAGGAATTTAGGGGCTTGCTGCACCTCAAAGACAATAAACCTACTTATGCTGCATAAAGGTCCTGAATACAAACACAATAATTTGCTGAAATTCTCCTCCAGCACTCTTGTGTTTTAACCAGCGCATTAACAAATATTTAACAAGTCTGAAAAAAAAAGACAGAAAAAATTAACAAGATTTAATAAATATCTTTAAGTACTTAAAGAGCAGCTTACAATCAATTAAAGACCTCATAAACACAAGAACATAAACAACATCAAAAAAATTCCTGCATATTATGAAATGATTTCATGTAGAGTGGCTTGCATGAAGAGATTAGATATGCTTTGTGGCATAAAAAATTACTCTGTAAAGGCATTATGTTTCAGCAAACACACCACACTAATTGCATTAGAGGAAGTTCAGGTGAAGCATAATTCCTGGATTAGAAAATCGAAGACACAGGTTAAACAGTATGTGTTGGTCAGACTGCTTGAAATTTGCTGGCAGATCTTAAATGTTTTTTTTTTTCACACTGATTGAGTTGCTGATGTATTTTTTGCTAGACTTTAAGATCTGTTTTTTAAAGGTACTAAAATTTTAAGCAACTTTAAGCAATGTAATGGAATATATTATGTATATGAAAGTAGGAAACATATTTTGTAATTATTTTGGATATTTAAGCAAACCAACTGATTATGGAGTTCAAAACGGTTTCTAACATTGCTGTTATTCTAAAAATATTCCCCCACTGGCAAACTGGTTTAATCCACTAAATTATTTCTCAGGTCTGAAAATAATTAACACGTACTACAGGGTACATATGCAGAATACAAACACTGTAATAATTCAGAATATATTTTTGGACAACAATGGATACGATCCACAGCTAAATGCTGGGGCCTGGTGGTGCCTGTGTCGGTGAATTTTTCAAGCAGTCATGTGTGACGTTTCACATACGTGTGCAGAGCGGGTGTTTGCATGTGCTGGCACTTATTCTTCGTGTTTTCAGATGAGCCAGCGTTAGCAACCTATAACTTTTTAAAAGAAAAACCTCACTGAATCTGCCCTCCTGTAGCCAAACTTCATCTCAGATAGAGAAGGAATAAAAATCTACAAATACTGTGAAATAATCTGTTTTTATTAAGTTAGCAATACTGACTGTAGGAGCCATGGGATGCAAAGAAGAAATTCATTCTGGTCACCCCACTCCTATTTTTTGACAGGGAACACATGCATAAAGATAACACTGAGGCTCCCTGAAAAAAAAAAGAAAAAACAAACAAAAAAACCCCAGACTTTGTCTTGTCAAAATAATCCTGATCTGGTTTTGTATGACAGGAACCTCCAATAAATAAATAAAAAAAAAGATCAAACATAAGAAAGAGAAGAAAAATGGCAGTCACCCTGGGAGGAAGCTTCCTAGCGTATGATAAATTGGAAAATGGACATACAGAACATGCCGACATACATTTTTAATGGCCCAATTGCTCAATTAATTCTTTTCCTTTTCCCTTTTTAATGTGAAAATCATCATAATTCCTCCCAGATTAGTATAGATACAGGCCGACAGTCTCTCCTGCTCAAGGTATTTGCAGGACATAATTCATTCATAAAGCCGTAATGCACTCATCTATCATCCGAAATATTTTTTTTTTCTTTTTTTTTTCTTTTCCTTTCCCCCTCTCCCGTTTGTGCTTGGGGCTCTCACTGAGTCTCTGGGCACTGATGTATTAGCTGGCATATGCAAGCTATGAATTATCAACTGAAAGGAGTCAATTATCCACTCTAAAAATGAGTGTCTGGGCACCAATAGCCTGAGGGGCCTTTTTTGTATTTACGAAATGATTTCATGGCAAGTAGAGGTGTGTGTGGAAGGGGGATTGAGGGGGGGAGAAGGGAGAGGGTTTTTTTTTTTCCCTTTTTCCTTGTGTCCACCCCTTAACCAGAGCAAGGCGAGAAAAAGAAAAAATAGAAAGAACATTTTGAACTTTTAATGCAATAATCCATTTTTATATACACCGAATTTTAGGAGTGATTTCAGCTGGCTGGAAAGGAGGCTCGTCTGGTGGCCATATTGCCTGGGCTTCTCCTCGTCTATCTGGTCTCAGCTCAGCCTTCAATCAAACCCAGAGCCCTGGCTGACTTCAGCTGCTAATAGACTGGATAGGAAATGGGATATTGGATAGTTTCTTGGTCCCCAGTCACTGGCTGTGTGCCTTGTCATCTCTGCAGACATTGATTTCTTCCTCCCTTCCCCTCCACCCCCTGCTCTGCTAAGGGGCTGTGGCCCACCAAGAGGTAACACCGCATCAGCAAACCTTGCTTGAGTTACGCTTAGGGAAATGAGGTCATTAGACGGAATTACAGCGGGTTTTGATAGCTTGGTAATAGGTTTTAATGATGGAATTTAACATAGGACCCCCACTAGGGACAAGGCTGATATACATCCAGACAGGTCACTTAATAAACCTCCACTCAGCACTTGAGTTGAGGAATTTAGGAGGCTCTGAAAACACAGCCCTTCTTAACCAAGCCAATATATCACTGGCAAGCAGTCTCTTTGGAAGGCTTTTTTTATGGTTATTTTTGAGGTGTTTGATCAAATTAAAACATTCTTTATTTCGTTAAATATTTCTTTAAATATGCACATTTATTTTACCAGATGCATTTTTGAGGAGGATTTCTTTAGACGGCAGATGTTTTTCTTTGACGTGAACGGGCTGTTGTGGTCTTGGATGCTGAGGAGATCATCTGATGGTGCGGTAAATTGTTTGGAAGTTTGAAGAGCTTAGCTGGCCTTTAATGTATTCATTACTGACAGGTAAATTGCAGGTTAAGTGCAAAAGCAGCATTAGCTGAGGAGTCTTGGCTTCTACAAATCTACCTTGGCCTCTAATCTGAATACAAAAGGAAGGAAGGAATTAAATTTGACCCCTCAAATATGCTGTTCACTCAATCCCAGACTTATTTAGTAAGCTCCTTTAAGGTGCTTTCTGTTTGTTCTGGCCTCAACTCAAGCAGGGACAAGAATGCTCACAAAAGAGGACTCTTTACAGGTAGTGGAGTGGATCAAAGCTGGAGCCATTGCTTTGTATGTCCCAACAATACTGAAGGGACAGGCTTGAGGCTCTCTTGAAGGACAATTCATTCAATTTGTTCTCCAAAGGCTCTAATACCATGATAGCTGCTGCAGATCTGCACAATCCCCAAGCATGGGAGTCCCGTGAGAGCCACCAAGCCTCATGCCAAGTGGCAGGTCATTTATGTGCTACATCAGCCCTTGAATCAAGTGCAATGGAGGTGTCTATAGCTACAATTCCCTGTCCAGGGGGATGAAATTTGAAGCTTGCCATAGAGGGGCTTCACAGCAGGGTGTTGACGAGTAAAGGACACTGTGGTTGAGCTGCAGAGATGATAAATGACTTGTAGCTGTACGATTTCGTCTTTCCTTGTTTGTCTTTGAACCTTAGCTGCAAACCCCTGTGTTCACAACTGCAATTCCTCTATACATTGTAAACGAGGGTTTCTAAATAGGAAAGGTGGGAAGAAAAGGTCTAGCAGCTGGAGACAGTCTCCCAAGACATGGAAGATGAAGAATTTATTGAGTGCTCCACCAGCACCTTTGTCTATTATGGATTGCTCAGCTGATGGGAATCCAAAAAGCAACCAGGAGATCTCCCTACATTGTCTCCACATTTCATAGAAAAGGAGGGAGGCTTTTCCAGAAGGTACTTCAAAACCAGAGTAGACATCTATTCACCAATGTCAGTGAGAAATGTCTCCCTCATGGTGTTTGATGTCCAGTTTAAACTAACTTCTAGGCTTCCTTAATAACCAAGGAAGCTGATTTGATGAAAGACTCTGGTGAGCTGATCCAAGCTCACCTTGAAGCATGTGCATATTTCACTAGGGCGGCCTCTGGTTTATGGTTAGCTGCCAGTGGGTCCCACCACAGAAAACCATCTTCCCCTTGATTATTTGCCTAGTAGTGCTGCCATTTCCCAAAGGCATTTCAAAAGTCAGCAGTAGTATTTAATGTTCATATTACAGAGACTCAAATATTTCCTGGGGGCACCATCCTGGAGGGCCCAGGCCAGGAAGCTGTGATGCCTTCCCTGGCACGTTGGAGGTTCATGCAGTGGAGGTGCAGATCCCTAAGCAATTTTCTTGAAATAGAGGCTTCAAAGCTCTCCCATGTGGGCAGTCAGTGGTTCCAGGAGCAGAGGACCAGGGCTGTCCTCCCTGCTGACATGGGCCTGCTCACTGCTCTTCTTTGGCCTCCAGTAACCCCATCCGCAAGGGGATGACAAGTGCTTTCATGGATGTTTTAAATTAACCAAATTTGGCCTTGTCTTTCTTGTTACCACCTGCTAGCAAACCCCACCACCACAGAGATCCTGATCCTCCCTGTAGTTTAACCATTTTCTGCTTCTTTTTTCCCTGTTTTTCTTGAACAAAGGTGTCATAAGTGATTTGCCAGCTTGGATGGTATTTGCTCCAAGTGTGAACTATGTGGGCTGTGGAAAGCTGTCTGTTTAATTTTGAAATCCCTGATGAAGCTAAGAAACACGGCCTGGAACAAAGAAGAAACTGCCACTTTTTGGCAAGAGTGTGCTGATTTACAAAGGGCATCCTTCAATTATTTAAGGAGCAGTCAGCAGTGCCATAACTTTAAGTATGAATCAAGTGGCATGACTGAAAAATTTGTCACAGTGTGTTAGATCAATGGTAATTACCTTACTGACATGAGTACTGTTATTATTTTACAGGGCTGCAAACAGGATCATGGACGTGAGGAAACACAAACTGCACTGTGATCAATACTCTCTGAAATATGACTCTCCACGGCCCAAAATGGAGTTTTCGAGCCAGGCAAACCATTATAGACTGATTCTCTCTCTCTGCCTTTAGATGGATACCCTGAAGTAAAACACAGCAGCAATTGGTCAACTTGTTTCTGGCTTTGAACAGGCAAATAGTCACTTATTATTTTTAAGGACAACTGTGTGCAAATAAAAAGTCTGTGCAGCCAAACTCTGGGTGAAGAGAGAGCTATGGAGGGGGCGTGGGGAAGGAGGGCCCTGGCTCATGCTGTGTGTGTTGTTTAAAACCTCAGACTAATGTCTGCTGCAGCACACATTTAGCATCAAACGTTTTCAGGTTCTCCCCCTGATTTCAAAGGACTGTGGGACACCTGATCACTTGGCATCACAGCCAGGTTCTATGGGACATGAAAGCTTTCCTGTATTTCCTCTCTGGACAGAAATATATGATGTCAGGCAACACAGTGGGTGCCATGTCCATTGGTGGTTAAAGGGAGTCATGCACTTCACTGCAGTGTTTGATGAGATGTCCGTGGCCAAGTTGGGTACCAAGTGTAAGGTGGACAAACAGATTGGCTCAACAGAGGGAAACTGATGGTGGAGGTATGATCTGAAGCTATCACCTGTCTTCAGCCAGGACTCTAAGAATTGCATTTCCACTCATTGAGGACACTATGTCTGGCATATCTATAAACATGATGCACAGCTGTTCATCATACAAAGCATGTGCAGGATCATCAGTGTGGAACCTCGGGAACGTGCTTGAACTCTGGTGCTTTTTTGGGATTGCTTGTTGGTATATTGCCCATAGCCTTGCCAAAAAAAAAACATATTTAAATATTCTCCTGAGGCAACTTCTAGTAGAGGGGGTGGGCTTGCCAAACCTATGAATGAGAGCTTGCTCAGCTTACATGAAGGAGATGAGTGCTCAACTAGAGACAAGATGGACATACAGGGCGTTTGTATGTTTGTCAAGGCGAGCAGGTGTCTGGGCATAGACCAGCATGAAGGATGCCAGGATGAAGAGGGGGTTAAGTGAGAAGTGTATAGGGCAAAGGAGCAGGAAAGGACGGAGGAAGAGATTTGCTTGAGGTATGAAGAACGAGTCATTGTCTGTGACAACAGAGGAGGGAGCTTGCTGAAAGGTCAGCTCTGATGGTGAAAGAGGGAGTGCTACTTTGGCCATACTGGGCACATGGCAGGTGTACATCATCTCAAACACTGTGACCAGGCACTCGCAGAGGGAGGAGTGAACAACCAAGACCCACCAATGGCATATCAGAGTTGAGAAGGTGACCTGAAAATCAGTCACTTAGAGCTAGCCACTAAGTGGATATAAAGCACTGTGTCACCCTGTGAAGACGTAGGGGAAGGGAAGGCCAAAAGTGAAAGGCTTTCAACGATGCTCCTCACCCTAAAACACAAGCACATGGGAATCTGATAACAAATGACAATTCAATACCGCTGGCTCCCATATTTTGAATAAATCAGGGAGCAAACTGGACAGAGAGAGATAATTGTTCCCATGCTGCCCAGTGTCTAAAAGATCATTTATAAGACAATGAAAATAGAGAGGGCTACTTGGGAATATCTGAATTTCTGGCATTCCTATTCTTCTTTGGCTGCTGTTAGGAAGTCTTGGTCTTTTTAGCAGGAAAGTTAGAGAATGTCTTTGTGCTTATTTAGTGCTGGTTTTCCACCTTAGTCTGTCTTGTTTGAATTTCAGAATGCCATAAAGAATGAATTAGGTCCAAGGAAGTTTCATCTCACTAGTGTTTTATCCCCTTTTTGGTGTGTGTGCCGAGAAGATGAAACAGTTGAATGGCACATGATGCTAGGGCATTATCTGATGAGAAACAAATGTTGAGTGCAGTAGGAAGCAGTGAAAATGAGCAGTGCCTGTTGTGAGGTGAATAGTTCAGAAGTGGCTATGTATTATTTTGGAAAGGGTCACAAATTAAGGTGTAAATTCATGTACACCTTAAGTTGTGACCTCATAAAAATGATCAATGGTTAATGGTGCAGATAACAGGATTCATAAGGGAAATTTATTGGCCACTTTTGTGAAATAAATATATTTATACCGTACCAGTGGGAAATAAAAACACATCAATAAATCATATAATATCTACAACTGTACTAATAGCATGAGTAGCTGTAGGTATAACCAACATTTTTAGACCTGCAGACACCCCCTCTGGCATGGTACAAATATAATACATGTTAGCAGCAGAATGTACTTCAGTAAGAGACAGCCATGTATATCCCACTTGTGAGTTATCTAGCCAGGCACTCCTCATGAATTATAGTCCCCCTCAAAACATGAGCCCGAGCCATGGAACAGAAAAATAGATACTCCACAACCATATAATACGGGTCAAATACTAAAGCACAGCGGTAATCATGGAATCATAGAATATCTCAGGTTGGAAGGGACCCATAAGGACTGTTGAGTCCAACTCCCATCGAGTCAAACAGAGGTGTCTGTCTGTTCAAAGCACGGTGATCCCTGCATGCTCTAAGCAGGAGCACACCTGGGCAGCAGTATTCACTTCACTGCTGAGTTTGCATTGGTTTTTAATTCCAGCTGGCTACCAGCTAAGAGATAAAATTCAAGGTGGGATCTTGCATGGTGTCCTACAAAAACATGTCCTGGATGGGTAGGACTCTGCACTTTGCTGGGGTGCAATAGGGTGGAAGTTCATTTTTCCTGGGGGTCCTCAGGCAATTTTGTCGTGTCTCAAGGAGCTGCAAGGTTTGCCTGGCCCTGTCTTTGGCTTTGACAGGGTCTCCCAACAGTGATGTTCCCACTACAGGAGCAAATCTCAGCTTGCCCTGCTGACTGCACCCACAAGCCCAGAGCATTGAATTTGCATTAAGGACCAACAAGGGCAGGTTGCACAGTAAAGCCTCCTACACAAAATGCATACTCTGGTTTCAGGCTGGGAGTGCAATGTCCTCATGGCAGATCTACAGAGTCTTCTCAAGGTTCCCACCTCAGCTTAGAGCTCCTGAACCTCAATTCACCCTTGTTTCAGCATAACTTGCCAGTTTGCACCAGGCACCAGGCTCTGAGCTGGTTGGGGTCTGCTGCATGGGTACAGATGTCATTCTGCTGCTGGTCTGGGGTGGACATTTGGGTATGGCAATCTCCAACCATCCCACCAAGGCTCAGCCAAGAGATAAATATATGCAATACCATGTGGCTCCCGCAAGGCACCTCCTAAGCCAAGCTCCATTGAAATCCATGGAAAAAATGTATTGGCTTCAGCAGGCTCTGGAACAGGC
Organism: Phalacrocorax aristotelis; assembly: GCF_949628215.1. NCBI lineage: Eukaryota > Metazoa > Chordata > Aves > Suliformes > Phalacrocoracidae > Phalacrocorax > Phalacrocorax aristotelis. The sequence goes on from NC_134281.1 coordinate 49,185,105, forward strand.
CCATTTGGAGAGCTCAGGTCTCCGGTGCCACACTGTTATATCTCTCCCCAGCACCAAATTCACTTGGAATCAGATCAAATCAAACAATTCTTGTAGCTCTCTGCATTTTTTCAGTGAATATCAGCTTTTGCCATGGTGGTGATAAATTTGTGCTGTAATGTGACGTGTGGCGGTATGCTGCATGGGCAGGGTGGAGATACATAGAATAAAAAAAAGCAAATATAGCCTAAATTGTTGGGTTTGTGTGAATTTGGGAGGCCATTATTCAAAAACAGCATGCTTGACTTTGTGAAGGAAAAAAAGACTCTTTTCCACTAGCAGAAAATAATAAATTGTCCTTGTGTTTTTTACATATTTTCAGCTAAGCTGCCTCCTTTAAAAAAAGTACTTATGAATTTGCTTTCCAAATGTATTTTTCATTGTGTGTTTTATCATCTTTAGTCCAATAAAATTTTCTTTAGAAACAACACATTATTGTGTCAGAAGGGGAGGAGGGTAAGAATACACCAAGGAGCCTTTTAAAAATGTTTAAGTATTAATTTATTTCATGATGAATTTTCCACTGTCATTTTCTTAATAGCATGCACATGAAATAATCATGTCTTAAAATGCTCTGTAACTGAAGGACATTTTCATTTCCTGATTACTGGGGGAATCCTGCTTTGAACCTTTATGACTTAAGGATGTAAGCACTAGGCGCTTTTTTTTGGTGTCATCTTTTAATTTATGTATTTCTTCCCTCTGCTAGGCTGTTGGAACAATTTTATTCAGTGATAATTTTCACACGCATGGACCTTTACTTTCAAGTGAGAACAAATCCTGGTACGTCCCCCACAGACACAGAGTGAGGACACTGCAGGAGCTGCAGCTTTTACTGATTGTGGTTTGGTTTACAGAGGATGTTGAGGTTACTTATAGGTAGGCTGGTAACAGGGACAGCTTCAGTTGCTAGATTCTGGCTGAAGTAGGTAAAAGCTGTGCCTTGTCCTGGTGGGACCTCTGTGGTCACCCACCTGCTGAGTCCCATGGGAACACCCATGGTCTTGTGGACTTTGGGTCCAGCTCAGGAGGCAGAGCCAGGTCAGAACCCTTTTTACCAGACTATTTAGTCTCTCTCTTGCCCAATCTCCCATGCCAATGGGGTGAGCCAATGGCTGGGCTGATCAGCTGGGTGCAGGGGATGTGTTGCAGGATACACCGATGGGGATATACACTGGCCCACGTGGCTTTCAGCTAGCCCTGGAACACTCATGGAGCCAAAGGCAAGAGCCACTGTGAAGCTCTGAGCTGAAAATGCTGAACACAACCCCCTGCACACTCTTCCACCTCCCTCCCCAGAGGCTAATGCCCAAACCCAGCTCCTGGGAGCCCCTTTGCACCCACAGCTCACCCAGGCTTTGGGGGCTGCGGGGAAAGGGATGACCATCATTACTCCAGGGAAGGGAAACCAAGTCATGAGAATGGGACTGACTTGTTCCCACTCACTCACCAGCCAGCAGCAGAACTGGAGGTAGCAGAGCCGGTAAGAGGTTTTGCAAGCCCACAATTTATGGGTTTTCCCTTTGCCCATCTCAAGGCTTGGCTTCCATACCCATCAAGCTCCCTGCACCCCCAATTCACCTCTGCTCCCTCTCCCCTCACACCAGCAGGAGAGGAGGAAAGACGGGGGACTGGGGGAGGCAGGGGAAGCACCGCTTGCCGGGAAGAAAAGGAAGATTTATTAGTGTTTATCCAGAAATACCAGCTAGCCTGCTGCTGATCCAACTGAGCCCAGCAGGCTGCAGATTGGGGATTTGCACCGAGCCTGTTCTGCACCAGGCCATCCATCACACCCAGGCAGAGCGGGGCCAGCAGGGAGCACGAGGCAGGCGCCCCGGGGTGCTGGCGGGGGCTGGGGGTGCATGGAGGAGGGGGTGGCACTGGGCCCAGTCCCTGTGGCTCACACCCCACAAGCATCCTGGGCTGCCGCCTCCTGCCTCCCTTTCTCCCGCTCCCCATCTCTGGCTGGCTCTGGACCGCACCGCGCAATCATTTTTCTCTCTTGGACTCGCTGAAGCAAGCAAGACATGTCAGTGCCTGATGAAACCCCATTTTCACTGATTAGCTCCCTTAAAAATATTTCATTTATCAGTGCCAAGATTTAAGTACTTCCCACTTGCAGGCAGCCAAGTGTGTCTTGTTGACTATGTAGCACGTCCATTTACATCGGCACTGACAACGTTACAGCAAGTGCTAATGTCCCCTCGCCCTCTCCGCTCCCCCCTCCACCTCCCCCCGCAGCATCTTCAGGCCAGCAAAGCTTAGACCTGTTTTATTGCAGACCTGTCCTTCTCATCTGCAGGAAGAAGAGAAAATGAGAAGGGGGGTAAGGAGGCAGGGGGGTTGGGGTGGATAAAAAGACACCTCTGATGTGTGTCTCTCTTTTCTACAGAAGTCATTTGCAAAGTCATAAATTTCAATTTCCTCCTCCCCCGGTCTATTATTACCTGGGCCTCAAACAAGTTTTACACTCATTTATTCCCAAATAGAAATGTAATTTCCTCAGCAAATGATACCTAGCTCGAACTCCATTTGTGTTCCACCAAGAAGACTTATTTTCTTCTTCTTTATATTTTTCCCCTTCTTTTTTTCTTTTAACACCTTCATTTGCATCTCATCTTTTGGGATGGTCCCCGCCTCTTCCCATCCCCTCCCATGAGGGCACTAAAGGAGACAGGTCATTTCACTTTCTTTCCCAATGTTTCACCTAAGATTTTCAGTGTTCAGGAGCTGGTAGGCTGAAAGAGGAGATTTGGGGAGTATATTTTTGTTTGTGAATGACAAAAAAGAAGGTGGAATTTGGGAGAAATAAATAGAACCAAGGCCAGCTGCATTTCTCAAGGTTGGTGGTAGAGCATATTGAATATTTTTTGGAACCCATCTTAGGTGGGAGACAGCATTTACATCAGGACATCACCTAAGCATTCATACCTAGCCCCAACACCCAGCGAGGACAGCTCTTGAAAGAATTGCCTACTGTAACTTCAGGAGAACAAACCCAGACCTGTAAAATAGGGTGGTCATAAAGAAAATATTGCCTGCGGGACTAATGAGCTGGGCACAAATGGTAGGAATCAGAGAGCTGGAGGGTCCGCTGTGAATACTGTAACCGGGACTCTGCTGTGAATGTCAGGCTCCTTATGCTGGACCTTATGTGGTAGGGTCTCTCCCCATCTTGTTGTAAGAAGGAAGATTGCTGTCTCCAGACATCATCTCCACAATGCCTTTGGAACTTTGGGGGTTCATGTCTGCAGGGATTATTCAAGATCTTGTTAGAGACCATAACCCAGACTTGAGTTCTTTTTTGTTCTGGTAACAGATTATTGACCCCAGCAGTCTCCCTTGGAGAACCCACACCACTTGGGTGGGGTGTCTTAGGGCTTGCAGCATCCAGCTTGGGTGATGTTCCAGATCTCCATGCAACACATCTTGACATGACAGTTGCCTAATTTCACCCTGAGGCAGTTGGCTCCAAGGCTGGACTGAGGTGCTTGTTATATGACTTTGAAGTTGGAGTCACTCCACTGATGTCTGGACATTACCCTGGAATTATTCCAGCACAAACAAGGGCCAGCTCTGGCTTATTCAGAATATTCCCTGTGGACAAGTGAGTTGCTGAGGGAGTCTGATTTTCCTGCTAGTGCTAAGGCAGTGGCTTAGATTTGCCTTTGGCTCTGTCTCTGTTTTCAGCTACCGACCAGCTCAGCAAACTTACACAAGAGCAAAACTTGTTTACTGAAGGCCTTCTGGAGCAAGTACTATTCAAGTTTTATTTTGTTTCTATTCATCCGTCATTTTGCACATTGCTGAAAGTAAGCAGAAGAAATACCCAAGTGGAGATCACATCACACTGACATTTTAACTGACTGTGCAAGATCTAAATCCCAGTGCCACTGTTCATAGAAACACTAGATACATATTCTTTAGGAAATTAATAAAGAAAATTGGCCATCCTTTAACTTCCCTTCTCCAGCACTAAATTTCCCATCCCGAGATTAAGAGCCTAGGAAATATTAAAGGCTAAACACCAAGGAGATTCCTTTCATTGGCTCATTGGCCTCCTGACATTTTCACCGAAAACAGAGTGCTCTTATAGAAAGGAACAGAAAATGCCCAAGCCAACACAGCAGGAGTCTGAAAACCAATATAGTCTTATGGCTTTTGGCATGTCGCAAGTGACATAGTCAGCCTCTTCCCTAATACAGGATAATATTGCTCTATCTGCAAGAATGTATGGGGGAAACATTGCTCTTAGCACTGAATTGGCTTCATGCTGGCTCAGCATGGAGGGATCTCAGCCTCAGGTGCTATAAAGGGGCTCAGGGGATGTGAGGATTTCACTGTGGAAAAGACCCTTGGCTTCTAAGAGGTGAAGCTGCTCTTGCTGCATTCATGGGTCTGAGTGCAAGAATTATGTAGAGTGTTGGTGCAGAAGGCAGTAGGAGAAGGTGAGGCTTGCAGGTAGAAGTAACATCTTTTATTATACAAATTATAACTTTACCTGACTGTGAAGGTGTTACTTTCTGCAGCAATCTCAGCTGAGCTCAGAAATAGGCTGCCCTCATTCTGCAAGCCAGTCTCATTTGACATTTCTGTGATTTGTTAGAATTTTCTGCATGGGAGTTGCGTGTGAAGGATCAAACAGTCTCAAGCCAAGGCTGGAAGGGGGAATAAACAGGCAGGACAAAGGTGCGTTGCATTTGCTTCTCTGTGCCTGCCTGCAGGACAGTGACCCAAGCCAAGGTCCTTGTGGGAAGTCCTGGGGCTAACCTTTTAGTTTTTTTAACTAAAGTAATCTTTACTAATCTGGAGTGAGATTTCCCTATGTAGGGCACGACTCTGGGACTCACCTCTTTCCTAGCAGCCCAAAAACGGAGAAGGAAAATGGGCCAGACCTCAGCTTGGCCCCAAGAACCAGGGACCAAGGACAGGCAAGGTGACTCTTTCTTCAGGCAGCAGAAAGGATATTTGGTTCGTGCAATAGACCATGCTTGTCTTCTGGTGCAACTGGTTCAATATTTAATTTGGAAATGGCCAAATAAAAGATGTTCATTAACAAAACCCACTTCAGAAAAACACTGAGCATACAGAGCTGCTGCTTTGGCTCTTTTATTCATCAATGACTCTGTTGTATGCAGTGCAATGAGACTGGCAGATACTGTGCAAATAAATACAACAGTTGCAGATACTGAACTAGACTATGTTAGCCATGCACTGCATGGGCATCCTGGGTATACCTGTTATAAGATTGATTCATTCATCTGACAAAAAATTATCAAAACCAACAGCAAAAACCAAGCCCATCAGCCCCATCTTCACCACTGGCCCTGCCTTGAATTTAAAGTATTTTAGAAGACATGGAGCAGTGACTGTTTCCACTTGACTCCTAAGCATGCATCAGCCTCCACCAGATGAGCACTGCATTGATCCATCCATCACTTCCACAACTCTGATGCCCCAGCCATTTTGCCAGTGCAACCGTCACACCGCTGTGCAGGGATTGCTGGTAGAGCAAAAGGCAACAGTGCTGTTGGGAGAAAGTGAGAGTGAGTTCAGTTCTCAGCTGCTCTGCTCAGCACCCTTTTCAGCAGCCAGGATGCAGGCAAAGCCGCTCACATCTCCTAAATAACCCATGAGCAACGTGCAGCTGTGTGCTGAGCCAGCACACAGAGGATTTGGGGCTACCATCAGAGACACAGGGACTGTAGGGTTAGGGGGACGCCCTGACATTCAGATGGGAAGAGGCAGAGGAAGAGGCTCCATCCCTTCTGTCACTCACAGAACAACCAGCTTTGCAGTCTGTAAGGGAGGAAGTTGGTAGCTTTAATGTAGTTTTGCACCTATTAGCTTGTCTGCTTATTTCCGAGCTCCCTTAGAAGTCATGATGTTTAGTGTGACACATTTATTTACTAAGCTAGTAACCACAAAAATGAGCTGTGTGGCAGCTCCATTGAGCACAACGCTAATAATTGACAGGGCAGTCCAGATTGTGAAATAGAGGTGAACAGAATGGATTTTGTCAGATATTAAACTTGACCACAGACGGAGGCGACTATTTTATTAGTAAGCTCTGAAGGGGAAATGCCATGCACCCACATTTACGTCGCTATAACACTTACGGCTTTAGCTTCTATGAATCTTATTTTTCACCTATTGATCTGAAAATGCTTTACAAAGAAATCACACTGAGGAGCAGAAACCAGGTTGCTTAACTCCTAGATTGACATGCGATGTCTTGAACCATGTTTCTCAAAAACTTCAGCCTTGTTGTCTTTCTTGGCTGCACAGGACAGTTGAAAGCACAGGTAAAATGCCAAGATTTTGCATTGAGAAATGCATTCACTCCACGTCTTGAAGGCTTTGATCAAATATTTAGATAGGCAGATGGAGGGAAGGTTTGGAAAAACTGTGCATTAGGCAGCATTTATTATACTCAGGAGCATACAGAATTTGGCTTGTCTTAGGCAGCCATAGGAGTTCAGCAGACACAGTGATTCCCACTGAGAGACAAACAGCTAATAGGAAGGTCTATAGTGAATTAGGTGAGGTCAGAGATCCCAGTGACACTGAATATCTATGTTGAAGTGCCTAATAGATTGAGGGTGGGGAGGTTTTCCAGCTAGCCAGCAGACACCCAAGAACCTCCCCTAGATGCCCCTTAAGACCAGTGTAGTGGTGGCAGACTAGGACCCTCCACCTCCTTTGGGTGTTCCTCAGCAGCACATTGGCATTACACACCTCTTTGAACTATGGCCAAAATAAAGAGCTACTGATGCAGATGGAGTTGATATGGGTAAACCTGATTTTAGGCTTAATCTTGCACTTCATGGAGAAGGCCTTCTCAGTGCTACCTACCATAGGGAGAGATAAGATGCCTCCCCTCGAGTAAAAGTGGGCAGAGGGCAATGGATGGATGGATGGATGGATGGAGCAAATTCAAGCATTCATGCCTCTTGCCCCCACCCTGTGGATCTAATCTAGTGAGTCCTTCTTGTCCCACTGCAGACTTGCCAGCTCTGGAACTGGTATCAGACTGTGTTTTGGATGCTTCCTGAATTGTGTGCTTTCCATGGGCAATAAGGTGGAGTCAAGGGTGGGGAGGAAAAGCATGAAGTAGTAGCCAAGGCTATGCTAACAGGGAGGTCTTGCAAAGAAGCTTTCCACTTTCACAGTCTTGAAGCAAGGTCAGGGCTTTAAGAGTGACCAAAACAGACTCAACCAGAGGCAGGGAGCTTGCTCAAATAATGAGCCCCCGAGATGATGAAGTGGCTGGCAGTGGTACCAGCTCTGCATTCCCCTCCAGCCAAGCCTGCTAAACAGTTGCACTGCTTACTGAGTCGGTTTTCCTCCTTGCCAGATGGTTGGATATTCACTCCGAGACAGTAGGCTAATTTCTGGTTTTGTTTGTGACTATGCCAAGGTTAAATCCAAGCTTCTCATAGTGATGAGATTAAAGCAATACAGGCCTAGTATATGAACCCATTAAAATCCACAGGGTACTCTACCAGGCTCTGGACCCTAGTCCTGTAGGGAAGGGAGAAGACAACATAATTCATGTGACATTTGTAGGATGTTCAGGGAATGGCAAGGAAGCATCTTCTGGTGTCTCCTAGGAAGGTGGTCTAACCACCAGGCTAGAGGGTCATACTTCTCTTCCTCCTCCACTCCATGTTCTCTACTCCTAATCCCTCCCAAAATATCATTTTTCATTCTAATGATTAGACAGACCTATTTCCCATGAGTGCTCCAACCTCATAAAGGCGTGATGCAACCACCGAAAAGTGTGAGTCCTTCTGATGCGTACATATATGGCTTCACCATCACCACTTTTGGCACAAAAGGGGCAGGTGTTGGTCTTCTCAACAGGCTTTTGGGATGAAGAGAGGAGCCCAGGCTGAGTCTGGGACTGCTGTGATCTGGCCTTTGAGAGGGGCACTGACACCAATGAGATACTGGACTTGGGCATTGCAGTGCTTAACTTTTCAGTGTCTCCCCTTCATGCTGGATTAATCCTTTCCATCCCTCCCTGGACTGAATTTGTAGGGCAACCACATCCCCACCCTTGACTCCTGCTGCTTATTCAGCTCAGAAGGACCATGAGGTCTGTCTGGTTTTGGATGTGTCTCCACTTTCAGATGGACAGCAGGCATGAGACCTGATGCTTGCTTTCCACCCGTACCATCAGCCCGGCAAGGCATGGGCATAGCTGATCTTGGGGCGACTGCTGATGGACTGAGGCACTTCCATCTCAGTCAGGGCCCAATTCATTTAGGCAGAAGGGACATGTTTGTGTCCCAGCTCAGCTCTCCTCCCTCCAGACTGCTCTGCAGCTCCAGATGAAACAGCTGTTTGCTGCAGACCTTAGGCTCTGCCATACTAATGGAGGACGAGTCTGGTCTTCAGAACAAGATGCAAACACAGTATGTCCAGCCTCCAAGCACAAAGGTGCCTCCAGACACTGGGACAAAACCCATGTCATTAGTAAGGCAGGTGACAATGCTGAGATCTCAAGCTATCCCATGTGAAAATTACAGAGTAGGTGCCCATGGCAAGGAAGTTAAAATAAGGTTGGATGGAGCCCTTGAAAATGATAAGAACTGAGTTTCAGCTAATCTCCACTAAATCCCTATGGGATCTGGGGGGCTATTATTTTCTCCCTTTGTTGGTTTTTTTTTCTTCCTTTAAGCTTAAAACCAAAAATAAATGCTTTCTCTTCTTTTGATCCCCCTCCTCCTGAAATCCATAATGCTATAATTAAAATGTCATAGTGAGACCACTCAATATTTATCAACAGTCAGATGCTGGCAGGTACAGTTTGGGATCCAGATCCAAAGCTAGCATAAACTGGTAGAGCTAATGGGGGTTACCTAATTTACACTAGGAAACAATTTGGCCTGAGGTTTCACATTTTCTTGTCCATCCCTGAATATACAAAGGCTGGTTCAAAACTGTGTTTTCCAGAAGTTTCCTGTGAGTATTAATTTGAACAAGAGCAATCAAAAATCCCTGATATTTCATGAAGGCTGCATAGCTACAGTTTCCCTCTGTAGGAAGGAAGTACAGTTTCATTTGCAGCATCTGCCCTTTTACATGGTGGAATAATACTTGCCTTCATCTGGTTTATTTATCTTATTGTTGTTGTCAACGAATACTTGCATATTGTGGCTCAGTATTTATTGTTCACCCAGCCATTCCACTTAGGCAAAATGCCTCTTAATATGCTCCATAAAGAAACTTTACCCATTTGGCTCGTGGTGCTGTTAATTTGCATATCATTACCATCTCATTAGATTTATGGCTCTGATCGAATACTTCCACCACCCTGTTACTCTATTTACTCTATGCTGGAAATCTACAGGCTCTGTACCTCTGAAATGCCTGTTTTCCTTCTGTTCTATTTTCCTCTTTTTTTTTTTTTGGTTCTTTCTCAGAAGGATTTGTGCAGAAAAGTATATTCAAGGCTGGGGAATTCAGCACTGCAAAAAGTCAGGAAAAAGAGACAGACAGAAATATGTGTCCAATGATGGTGTGAGGCCCCTTTGAGTTACAATTTAGGAAAGCACCAGCCACATATAATCCTAATTCCCAGGCCCTCATTCTCCTTTGGGGCTCAGTCCTTCCAGTGATGGACCACTCTGGAGGTAATACTTTGGCTCAGGTATCCTTTAAAAAAATAGTATTACAACAGGTCAGTGACTGCAAGCTCAAAGCAAATGTTCATGCCAGCCGAGCTTGGCAGCCAATATTCCCACTAGTGAACAGGTGCTCTTATTTAAAACATTTGTAGTCATTTAATTCTTTGTGTCTCTGGTGATCACGTACAAGTGATTCACGCTGCACAGTCTGTCCCTGAAGAGCCTGCGATGATCATAATTCAAACAGATCTATTACCTTTTAGCTTTCTAAATGTAATTATAATCCAATTAATTAGGTACTCTCAGTTGATTCTGGGTTTCTTCCTCCAATCTCAGTCTATTGCCATATGAAACTAATGGCCATGAGTCCTTAAGATCATTCGCTACTAGAGCTCATTCTTCAGTAGAGGCTAACAATGTTAGGCATGTATTCGGTAGTCAGTGTGAGGAAGCCATCCTAGCACCTTCTTCACATGGCATTCAAACAAATTTTGTATACCATTTTGACTTTCTGTAATTTGATTTCATTCTCTTTTCTGTGTGAAACACTTTTCTTGGGATTCATAATGGGTTAAGAAGAAAAAGAAAAAAAAGGCACTTCCATTATGTTGCATTGGTTGCTTAACAAAACAGGCTCTGTCCCCATTAACCATGCCTCAAAGAGAAAAAGCTCCAAGCTCTGCTGGAAGAGCAGCATGTGTAATATCAGATGAGGGCGCAGCAAGGCAGTAGATGGTTTCCACTGTAGCTAGAAGGAAAGAGTAAGCCCTCGTCCCACCTGGGGAGGTGACCCAATTAAGTAACAGGGAGGTAAAAAAAAAAACGGTAAAGGAAAAAGTATAGAAAAAAAGGTATAAAAAACTTACTTTTCTTCCTTTGCTTTCTCTATCAAAGCTTTGAGGAATCCTTGCCAAAACCCAGAATAAACCTAAACTGAAGCTCCAGGACTGATGTTTGCAGCTATGAGGAGGTAACCTTACTCCTCAAAAGCAGGATGGTCACAAGGACCCACCGTCAGACATAGAGGGTGAACTGTTCCTGATCAAGCTTCCTCCAAGTCCCCCATCTCACCAGGTCCTGACCGAGTCTATCAAACATCTCAGTCAACAATTCCAGGCACTGAGAATGGCCTTGGAGCTCACAGAACCAGTGTTCAGCCAGAGACCAGGACAAGCAGGGTGTCTGCATGAAACCATCTCTCCATGGGCTGGCAGGGTCTAGTTCTGCAGCTTCGTAAATGAGTACCTGTTACCTACCCCAGCCCCATCAATGTGTTTGCAGTCTGCGGTCCCCTGGGAATGGGTCATCTTGCAGCATTCATGCATCAACAGTGTGTGAATATGAATGGAGGAGCCAGGTATCAGCTCAGCTCTGCCTGTGACTTTGGCCAGGTCATTTTATCCCTAAGGCTGTGATCCATCTTCTCTGTTATCAGTTCTTCTCATTAGATGTGGAAAATTACCAACACTGTGGGGGACTGATTTTTACCTAAGTTTCTAAAGGCTCCAAAATAGAAATGATGAGCATTAAAATGATCCGTTTTTCATTGAGAACTCTCAGTAAGATCACTTCTTAATCATAATACATCATACACTGACCTCCAACCATCCAGTCTTCTGGCCACATCAGTTTTTTAACAGGGAAGTGGTGGTCCTGGATTAAAATCATGGACATATTCCATGCTGTAGCTGTCTATGCGAGAATAGACATACATCTGAAGATGTTTGATCATAAATCAAACTGTGAGGAGCAGAGGAAGTAACTTCCAAGAAAAACACTATAAAGTTCTTTTTCTTTCGTCTTTTCTTTTCTTTTCTTTTCTTTTCTTTTCTTTTCTTTTCTTTTCTTTTCTTTTCTTTTCTTTTCTTTTCTTTTCTTTTCTTTTCTTTTCTTTTCTTTTCTTTTCTTTTCTTTTCTTTCCTTTCCTTTTCTTTTCTTTCCTTTTCTTTCTCAAAAAGCTGTGGAAAAGACCTTTAAAAAGTGGGCGGAGGAGGAGGGCAGCAAAAGATAGCTCTGAGGTACATTTCAATCTGCATGGTTCAGGAAGGAAGGAATTTTCAATCTCCTCTCTATCATTTTCGATATCATTAATCCTGAACACTCCATTTTCCATGCTCGCCCGCCCAGGCCCGGAAAGTGAGCGACACATAAAGTGACACATATTCATCACTTGGCATTCGGTGCTGTGAAGGCTGTAATATAATATTAGTGTTGTGTTATCACTGTGTCTCTCTCGCCAGCCTTGGCTGTGGCGACGGTAGATGACATGAATCGATCACCTGTGACATTCTTGATTTGGTGTCACTTTCCCCATTTCTGCCATTTGTTTTGGCAGTTAAGAGGTAATTGTGTGACATTAGCATGGAAAGACTCACTTTCCCGACCCCGCTTCCCAAGCAGGAATAGGAGGATGAATCTCTTTTGTCTTGTGCCATGGGTTCAGAGAGGCTTGCAAGAGACATGGTATTTGCTGCAATCTTGTTCCCAGGTGGCTCTGTAGCTTTCCCTAAAGCCAGCAGGGGATGCGATGTCTGAGCCAGGGACACCTCTCCTGCAGGATGCTGCCAAGCCGCTCTCCTGAAGTGGGGAGTGCAGTGGGGGAAGGTGGTGTTTTAAGACACCAACAAGCTGTGGGTCCCTGTTCTGCCAGAGTTTTTCCCAGGTGACTTTGGATATATCATTGAGTCCTCATCAGGGCTCAGCAACTCCCCAGGTGACTGCTGCTCACTGAAGGGGCAATAAGATCCCCATTCTGGTCAAGACCAAGCATTTTAGACCGCTGGAGGCACAAGACCTCATTCCTCCAGCTGCAGACCTGTCCCATACAAATGATTAGTAACATTAGTAACTGGGGGAGACAAATTCAATTAATTTGCACTCCAGCCCTGGAATAATTTCAGTAGCTGGCCATGCCTCAACCTACACAGAAACCTGATTGTCTTCTCATTTTTTTCTGAGCAATGCTTATCTTGGGTCTGATTTGCTCCCACAATATTTCAGTGCACAGTGTGGACATAAACAGGGATAAAGAAGACAAGAACTTGCTCCAGAGTGATGAATACCAGCACCTATCATAGAGGTCACAAAACCCCCAGCAACCAGATGACCCAGGTTGGACAATTGGGTAAAGTGGAAAAGCTGGCAGCACCCACCCAGAAATGTGCAAGGTGCAGTTCATCCCCGATTTTTGGAAGGATAAAGGATTTTTGACCTTTTACCTCAAAGCATTGCCTTGGACTAACATGCAACCCATTATAAAGATGTCATTTAAAATAAAAAAAAAGAGAATCTGAAAAACTTGAATCCAGAAAGCATTTCACTACAGGGGTGTATCTAGCGGCTCAGGGCTCATACAAGTCAGAAAAAGACCCAACACAGTGAAAGGAAGTAGTTAGTGCAGGACCTTCAGAGGTACAAGTCTCTAACACCAACACACCTTGGTCATCCCTGCATCAGCCACACTCAGCTACGGGAGGTCAATCACTAGTTTCTGATATGCCATAAGGTGTCATGCAAAGTTAAAAAAGGACAGCAAAAGCCATCAGAGTCCTGAGAATGGACCCCTGAAAACTGAAACACTCTGTAGTTGTCCCTCCAGCTTTTGCTCAACGAGTTAATAGCTGGAACCAGTTCTATGTGATGGACTGTGCAAAGGGATGGCAGTGGGAGGCTTTGCTTTGACATCCTTGAGTACTGTGTGCAGTTTTGGGCCCCTCACTACAAGAAGGACATTGAGGTGCTGGAGTGTGTCCAGAGAAGGGCAACAAAGTTGGTGAAGGGTCTAGAGAACAAGTTTTATGAGAAGCGGCTGAGGGAATTGGGGTTGTTTAGTCGGGACAAGAGGAGGCTGAGGGGAGACCTTATCGCTCTCTGCTACTACCTGAAAGGAGGTTGTAGCAAGGCAGGGGTCGGTCTCTTCTCCCTAGTAACTAGCGATAGGACGAGAGGAAATGGCCTCAAGCTGCGCCAGGGGAAGTTTAGGTTGGACATTAGGGAAAAATTCTTCACTGAAAGGGTTGTCAGGCACTGGAACAGGCTGCCCAGGGAGGTGGTGGGGTCTCCATCCCTGGAGGTATTTAAAAGAAGGGTAGATGTGGTGCTTGAGGATATGGTTTAGTAGTGGACTTGGCAGTGATAGGTTAGTGGTTGGACTCGATGATCTTAAGGGTCTTTTCCAACCTTAAAGATTCTATTATTCTATGATCTGCAGCTTCTGCTCATCTCTCTTCACCGCACTGTAAAGAAGAACCATACCTTGGTGCTGAATCAACTGGGTTGGACTCACGTCTGCACTCTTACACTGAGGGTTTTCAGAAGTTAATGTTTTGTACCGAATCCTTAAATCTTGTGTCAGCCAGAACCACATACATAGAAGCCACAAGGGCAGCCAGTAAAATATCAGGGATCTCTGCATTTTAATGCATCTACTCACAGCAGATAAGGTGGATGTTAATACCCACATGCTCACTTCACACCAGGGGCTTCTCGGTAATTTAGGAAACACTCTCCCTGTAGGGAGAATTTTTTGTAATTGCCCATTGGGATCTTTCTTATAACTTCTGCTAAAGCAGCTTGTATTGGCCACCGTCAGAGACAAAAACCTGCTCAGAACCAACTGATATGCTCCCAGATGATGACTTTACACTGCTGTGATCCCTGTGCTGTTGATCCCTGGCAGCTCTCGGGGACAAGGCAGGACCAGATCACGGCAATTTCACAGGCGGCTGCTCTTCAGCTGCCAGGGCAGAAGCCAGGCTGGGACCAGAGCTGCAGCGGGCGATGTTCTCCCCAAAGAGCTGTCAGTGTGCAGGGTGCCCCGTGCCGCGGGTGAAGGCTGGAGGACATCAACTGTTGGGGAAGCCCCCCTGGCTGGTCCCCCCCGCTGGGCTCCCGCTATAACCCCCACTCTCCGTGGGTGCCTCCTGCCAGCTGGACCCGTTAACCCAGTCAGGAGACAAATTGTTCTCCATGTCAATTTTCCATTTAAAATGCAAACTAGATTTGACAGAGTAAACTGAATAAAGATTTGGATCGGATAATCCAGTAAAAGCTAATTACTAAAACAAAATGAGACACCGAGACACAATCTCCCTCCTCCCCTCTCTAACGAGGTTCATTTGATGAGTTCTCTGCCTCGAGTATTAGCACTTTCTATCAAGAAACACAAGCTATTAACTCCTTTTAACAATTTATGATGTTCAATAAACTGATTAGGAGCCCATGGTACATAATTTAAAACCATTTGGATGTCCTATGGCCATTAAAGAGAAAGCAATGAGTCTGAACAACCCTGCTAATTATAGGTCTTGATGACTCCTGATTAGAAATCCTAATTAGGTGTCCTAACTAAATCTTTTCTTGTTTTCAAATTTATTGTCTTCATCTCATCACCTTGTTTATGAGATGATTTTAGGAAAGTTAAAAACAGACCTTCCTTAAACTAAAAATTCATTAGCCAAATAGAGTAAGGCTCACAGCATCACCAACAAAAAACACCTTAACACAAGCTACTAAATACTCTGAATTAGATTTTATTCTGAAGTCTAAAACTGGTTACAGAGTTTGGTGGGTTGGCTTTCTTTCATCTGTCTTTTATTCCCCAATTTAGGGCATATTATTGAAAAGCCCCAAAAAATGAAATATCAAAAATTCCTTTTCACCCCTCCCCTTTTCATCCAAATTTGAAGCTTCCCTAGAATGCTAAAATAAAAAATAAATGAAAGAAAGTAAAAATTTCTAATCTTCAGTATTGGTTTAAACTACAACCATTTCTGATTTCTTCTTTTTTCCCTTGAAATTTTGATCATTTGTTAACAGACTGTTTTCATTGCTTATTCAAAATCTACCCTTTATCTTCTTAATTTTTGTAAGCAGTTCCATTATGATAACATTATATGAAAACCTAAAATCAAAGGTGTATTTCTGATGCAAAGTTTAGGAATCTGAATCAGATTTAGGAACAGCAATCTAAATCTGGCAGCTCAGTTTTCATGTCCAGCCTCTCAGAGCCCAATTTTGTGCAATGGGGTGATCTGCAGGAAAGGAGGCACAAGTAGAAAGATGAGCTTGCACAGAGGTATGATGTGGAAGGATGCCCTAAAAGCAGTTCAAAACTGGTTTCATTCTTCCACAAAGTCCTGTTCCAACCTATTTTTCCAGGATTCTTATGGTATGGGTCTGGGAAAAAGAAAGGCTGTGCCACCAAGAAGGGAAAGGCAGAGAACCCAACCTTTTTTGGAAAGGTTCATTAATGGTTAATCCTCCTCCCTCATAAAAGTCTGTCCCTCATTTCTGCTCTAAATTAATTTGCTTCATCTTCCAGCCATTGGGCTTTGTTCAGCTTTTTTCTGCTAGATTAAAAAGCTGTCAACTACCAGAACTCTGCTTCCTGGGAAGGTATTTATAGATGAAAATCAAGTCACCATTTAACCTTCTCTTTGTTAACTCAAACACATGAGCTTAATCTAGCCTTCATCTGGGAGCACTTTTATGCAACAACAGAATGATGGGTATGGGTGATGCTATCCTCCTTGGCATTCAAGAGCTGATCTATCCAGAAGCTTTCCCTAAAATCCCGAACTATGAAGCTCCAAAGTTAAAGTAACAGGAACACCAATAGTTTTCCAATGATCAGAACATACCGAGGGTTCATCCACACCGACAGCAAACCTGGGGGTTGGATCCCAGTCCCCTCTCCATGCATGCTCCTCATCCGCCCTATGCAAACATCATGTGTGAATAGGGATGGGTTTAGCTCAACTTGCTGCAGTGGAGAACCCCAAATTTAGCACAGCTGAGGTGCTCTTGCTAAGGTGATATGGAGGAACTAAGCAAAGACAGGGTTTGGCACCTAATGGCCCAGTGCCCAAGGAGATATCCTGTGTTCAGCTCCTAAAACAACACTGAAACTGTATATAGTCTGATAAATATTGGACAATAGGACAACAAACATGATATGGCAGCTTAGCTAGACTGGTCGTTTTCTTTAATTTCTGTCTAGCAGTCTGTTGACTGTAGGCACAGATAAATACAAATGTTCATAGAAAAAGCATACGGAACCCTTGTCAGTATAAACATGACAGCCTTATGGAAAAGCATAGATCCGTCCTCTGTGAAAATTGGTGACTGATCAACAATTTTTGCAATTACTGAAAATTTTGCACTTACACTTGCATTTTTTTAAGCAATTGAAAGATGACAAAGAAGCAAAGGTTTTCACTATAAGAATAAAAATCCAAAAAAGGGCAGAAATATTTGGAGTTTGAAGAGAAAAAAAAAAGAAAAAGAAAGAAGGGGGACCCAAAAGAGCCATTTGGAGGGAAAAATAGCTGTGATAAAAAGTTATTTGACACTTACAGAAATTTTCAGATCAAATGTACTCAACTCCTGACAAATATTTTTTGTGAGGGGGACAAAGTGTGAGCTAGAAAGGAAATAATCCCTGACAGCCTTCTATTGGACTGAACTGGACCCTCTTGCACAGGCCTGGTTCAGGGTTAGTGTTATTTTCCACAGCTGTTAACCCAGCTGGTGAGTGCTGAGGTCCTGGTGCCTCTCTTGCTTGCTCTCTGAAGGAATAGCCCAGTTTATATTCTCTTATTCACCTGCTTCGTCAGTAGCCCATGTAACGACATCAGGAAAAGGTTTCCTGCACTGTCAGATAGCCCAAAATCCACTCTTGTTCTCCAAATTTTATGCCTGTCTACAGGAGGGAAAAATATGGTTGGAAAAAACTGTGTTTGGAGGTAAGGTTTGGCTTAACTTCAGTGGAAATATCACAGAAACACAACAAAAAGTGAAAGTTACAAAAATGCCACTCCCACTGAACCCACTGCTGGCTTACAGCCGCCCCAGTAAAGGTCTCTTGGGACAGCCCATCGGACACCACCTACAGACCAGGCACGTTGTGAACCACCCCATCTCCTTTTCAAATTACTATGGTCCTCCTCATGGATCCGCACCTCATGGCAAGGGGCAGTGGCTTGGACCTGGTGCTGACCAGTGGAATGGCCGCCCCAAATGCAGCCCAGGAGAAAGCTGGTCAGAGCCAAAGGCTTGCCATTTGAGTTGGTTTGGCACACTAGCCAACGGCATCTCCATCCCTGAATTATAAATAATATCACAATATGATCTGGAAGGCAAAAATCTTCTTTTAGGATACGATGTTCCGTCCTGTACAAAGGCGTCATATGAGTTTTAATATGAAGCTTTGCTCTTTCTTCTGTTTGCCATGAATTTCACTTTCAGTAATACTTATTTGGCACACAAAGGCATAGGTGTCATCAGCATGATCTCTTTTTTGGGTGATCCACAGGGGAATATTTGACCTTTGCTCTTTTTAATACCCAGGGGAAAGAGGCTGCCTTTCTTCCAGCGAGCTGAGCTGCTCATTTGTTATCTCAATCTGGGATTTAGTAGGATTCAAAGCTGATTAGGTTAGAAAGCATATGGACAGCAAAAGACATTTTATGTAATGGGTTTACATGTCCCTTTTGGTAAACAAGCAACCACACTATTCGCTCTGAAGAGTTAATATTTCAATGCTTATTATTTTTAGAGTCGAATTCTGCCACTGTGGGATATTGCCCCCTTCCCCAAGGTGTTCATGCTGTGGGACTCTGGCCAATGGGTCTCTCCAGGCAAATCGGCGTCAATGACTTTTCCCTTTCTCTAGTAGAGAGAAACAAAAGTGCTTCACTGGGAACAATGGCCAGTTGTGAAAGACTGAAGTGAAATGTTCCCCTCTTCCTCTTTTTTCAGTTTATCAAGCAGTTTGGCAAAACTGATATGATTTCCTACTGCTCAGGTGCCTCCAAGTCCATGCTTTCTCAGAAACAAAAAAAAACAACCACCAAACAAAATCTTTCTTGGTTTAGATTCTAGACTTGATGGTCGCAATAGAAATAATTCAGTATTGATCACAGATTGCAAAGTTAGTCCTCTAAATCATCTACAGGATGCGGTCCCTTACAATCAGTAAGGCTGGGGGCATATTACTAGAACAATCCTCTTCCTTAGTGCCTAGTCTTGTCCTTTAACAGGTGTGAGTATAATTTCTGTTCTCTGTAAAACACCAGGTCAAGGTGACGAGCGCAGAATCACTGAGACATGTGTGGAACAACTGCTCTTTCAGACACATGATTTATGAAGTATCTGACTAATGTGGTAATGGGATCCTCAGAGGAAGGTGAGGAAGCTGGTTAAGAAGCACTTACTTCATCTCTCCAGGCCCACATTTGCATCCCATACCCACAATAATATTCACCTCTCTTGATGGCAGCTGTATAAAATTTAGGCATTTCATTTAAGCTGATAGTCAAAGTTCCTTCTCAGTCTAGTGGGGAGATCAGCATCTGCAGATGATCATTCATCCCTCCGCTATCAGACACCATCACCACCAGAAACCCTATCCTGTGGTCATAGGAGATGCCTAGACACCTCATTTCTAAATAGTTAGATGAGATGAATCCCCAAATATCCAATTAACCTCTATAGATGAGCTGGCCCAAACACATCTGACATTCAATTTACATTTACACACAGCTCAGCTCACCATGGTATATCTGAACAGCCTTATGGGACAGGAGATGAGCAGGGCTGAACTCACACCAGGAGCTTCTTTGCCTCTCACACAGCCTTCTAGCACACCTCTGAGGCCAGCCACCATCTCATCCCACCCATTCAGGCCTAGCCTTCCTGCCGGTCACTGGGATGGAGCCAGCATGGAGGAACTGACTGTTTCTGCCTCCGAATTTAGGGGAAAATTGCCTTTGCTGTGGCTATTACAAAATAGGAATAATGGCCTTTAATAGTAATCATGGTTGACCTCTCTGTGTTTGGAAAATTGCCATTGGTTTTAATTAGACTCCTAGGGCACTACCCTGATATCCTGGCCCCAAACCCTACCACTGCCACAAGTACAATAAAAAGCAAGTTCTAAGCAGGTCCCATCCTCTGC
This sequence comes from Phalacrocorax aristotelis, assembly GCF_949628215.1. Classification (NCBI taxonomy): domain Eukaryota; kingdom Metazoa; phylum Chordata; class Aves; order Suliformes; family Phalacrocoracidae; genus Phalacrocorax; species Phalacrocorax aristotelis. The sequence goes on from NC_134281.1 coordinate 49,204,737, forward strand.
ACACAGCTCAACAGCTCTCCCTGTTATATTCTTCATCTCCAACAAGTTCTGATTTTTTTTTGACATACCTAAGATGAATATTCAAGGTTTTAGCCCAATTTACATATCTGTAATCCAGCAGTGAGAATAAAAGGTTGTCAGGCAAAATAAATGTGTGTCTCAAGGTCAGACCTGGTTGAAACCGATAATGGTGCTTAACAGCCTATGCCATGTCTCCACAATGATCAGCATTGCTCTAATTGACAAATTAGCTGTCCATATGGGCTCAGAGGCAATCATACATCCATAAATCCCAATAAATACAAACATAATCTGATCTAAGTTGGATCAGCCAAATAAGTTAAAGCTAGATTTAACACATTAAAGAATTGCATTTAAGGAAAATCACTGTTAGACAAGTTTCAGGAGTGCTGCAACTGTATGGCCAGAACAGAGGCCACCAGTGCTTGTCCCTACCCTGGCTCTCCTCCTTTCCTGGCTGAGCTGCATGGGCCTGCAGCCCCAGGCCAGGGAGTGCATGCTGGGGGGGCTGATGTGATATGGGTCCCCCCCCCAACAATTCAAATGGGAGGTCACTATTGGGCGGGACCTCTGAGTCCTGAGGTCCTGGTCCTGGACCAATAAAGGTCTGGCTCTGGATTGGCTCCTGCTCCACTAGTGGGCAGGTGCAGCCAGGAGTGGTTGGATTCTCATCTTCCTGCAGGCAGCACTGTTGGTAGGGTATTAACTGAGGGGAGAAGAGAAGCTAGATGAACCTCAATATTATCTACCTCCATGTTGGGGAAAAATGAGCCATTGCTGCCTCCTGCCCTCAGGCAGGAGGGTCTGTGCTGCCCACTGCCGCAGGCTTTGAGGAGTGCCCATGAAAACCCTTGTGTTGCTGTAATTGTGCCTTTCCATGATCTGAAAAAGTGATCAGTGTAATCAGCCAATCCTTGTCTGTCTGCTCATCTGTCTTCTCCTCAGCTCCTTCCCGCCGCCCCAAATCTCTTCTGAATCCATTGGCAATGTCAACCACATTAAACAGAGTTCTCCAACAGGTGCTTTCCCTAGACAGCTGAGAAGTTCCTGCAAGTTTCTGGAAAACTCGTAGCCTGGTAGAGCAGAAAGACCTTGTCAGCTTTTGCAGGAGAGAGACTGGGACCTTATTAAACGTCCCAGACCCCACACAGGTGAGTGGCACTGCAGTGATCTCACCTTCTAAACAAGCTTCACATTTTGTGGTGTAACAGGGGTTCCCAGGGCTATTAGGTCCAGGCAAATTCCAAAAGCCCCATCCAGGCCTCTAATCTGGAAGAAGCAAGACCACTGATTAGCCTTTGTCAGGGCCAAAATGTGTGGTCCCCTTAAAACTAAGGATCTAGCTGAAGGCATTCAGAAGAATAGCAAACCCTTTATGGTAACAACACCTCTCTGCATACTTACCCTGGCTGTTCTTTGAGAACAAGTTTGGCTTCACTCAAGGACATTATCAAAGGCCCCCAGGTCTTTGTTGCTATGGTGTCCAACTCAGGATGGCCTCCTAGTGATGTCTAGGGCCCTGAAGTGCTGAGGTCTTGTTCATAGCCCAGAGGTTTGGAGGGTCTGGTCTCAGGGACAAGATGGAAGGATGGACCTTGAATTATCCCAGCAACTGGGAAGGGTGTCATAGGCTGAGATTGGGTGTGTCTTACCTTAGACACCCCTCAGTGGGGAGAAGGATGGATATCAAAGACAACAGTTATAATGGGTTCCCTAACTTAGGTCAGAAATGTAGATGTCCAGGGTACAATACACAGGTTGAAATCTTGGATCTTCCCCAGGCCAGATTCAGCTCAAGTCAGCTTCAGCAGAAGGAAAATACCCCCTACTGTCTACTTTACCGGTTCCTGTGGTATTTACTGCGTCTGTCCTCTCTCTCATGGTTACAAGAAAGACTGACATTGACGGCTTTGCAGACTTTGGAGCTATGGTAGAGATCAGAACTCCAGGAAGTGGGATGGGAGGTGGGAACACAGAGACGTTCATCAAAATAAAAAATAGTGAACAGCAGGAGACAGAATGTTCATGTCTGTAAGTCCCTCCTTCAATAAGTCCTGCTGAAATAGCCTTAGGGCTCAACTTCTTGGTGTCAACCTCCTGACTTCAATTGACTTTGGATTGAGTTCTGAATTAAACAGTAAATCACAATGCTCATCCTAGGCACTGGATTGGAGATACAAGAGTTAGACAGTGATTTATGAGAGATTTGACCCAGGGCCAGTGTGATCACCTTGAAATATAACCTTCATCCTTCTGGACTGTCAACATGTGAAAAGAAACGGAAGTCTCCAGCTTTGCTACCAGAACTGTTCTTCAGAGGACTTTATCAGCAAAAAAGGGCTATCAGAAACATTTGTAGACTGGTGCAGCAAGTTTTGGAGGTTCTTTTTGGCTCTGTTGTAGCTGCCCAAAAAAGACTGCCAACTGTTCAATGGGTTGAGTTGCAGTTTACTCCTGCACTCTGCTACCCCATCTCTCACATGCACACAATCACAACTGCATGTTACCCACACAACAAATGCATCAACGCTAACACTATTTCAGGTACTAATTAAAACGATTGCACCATTTTTTACATAATTTCTTAGGTGTCTGGATTGCAAGCTCACTAAACATTTCAAAGAGATGGAAGCAAAATTATGTAATTTTCAGGGAGATTCTTGGTATTCCTTGTGCTCATACACCGCTGGGAAGGCATCTGAAGTTGCACTTGTATCTCTAAAAAAGTGGAAAGAAGCTCATAGGCAGCAAATAAGGGACGTTTGTTCACTGTCTCTTCCAGTACAAGAAGTAGACATAACCTAATGTCACTAACCAAACATAAACAGAGCTTGTAAATACATTATGAAACTCCTCAGTAAGTGTTATTTTGAATGTTAAGAGTTTACGTTACTTCAAAAGGCAACTGAACAAATTCATGGAATAAAAACCACGAAGAGGTGTTCCATTCCAAGATGCTACTGCTGGCTCTCTAGGACTGAACAGCAAAGTGCCAGAGGCTAGAGAGTATTCCAGAGAAGTGTCCCCTATACTTCCCTATGCCCTCCTTTTTGGGCACTTTCAGAAATATGGTCAATATTGTTGCCAGCAGATGTTTGGCCTGGCCGTGTACGGCCATTCTTGTGGATTTAGGTACTTTTGTTTCTGGGGAAATACTACAATGTGGTTGTTCTGTTGAGGTCCATTTGGCCCATTCATTGACAAAAAGCCTCCTCATACGCTTCCAAGCTGTCTGCGCGCATGGCCTTCTCCTGGATACAGTCATAATTCAACAGCTGCTATTGGGTAACCCTGTTGCTCTCTTCTGTTGCTTACTGCTTACATCCAATAGGGTCAGTCTGGTGCAGCAGCTTTCTATATTTTGCGATTAGATTAAGGGATTATTGATGATGATTCCCTAAGCAAACACAGACCACAGCTCTCCTAGCAACAGGTTGATAAACCTTGGTTCCATGTTCTAATTCCTCAAATTCCATTAAAAGACATTCTTACAGTTTAAGGCATAATATGTTTGTTTTTCCAGCCCTAATGAGGATTATTAAGCCATGGGTATGCGGTAACCATTCTTGGCATTAACATTATTTATATATACTTTTCTGGGCTCACTATCACTAATTTCCTACCCATTAGATCTTTCAGTCTAAAAGAGAAACACAAAGATAAGAAAAGAAAGAATAAATCTCTTTGTGTATGTATATGCAAGCACATAGAAAGCTCTTTTCCCTTACCTAATCTTTTTTCTCTGTTTCCATGTGTGGAAGATTCATTGTCAGATGCAGTTCGAAGGTCTAATCTATGACTCCCATTGACAAAAATGGGCTTTAGCTGAGACTGGCTGAGAAGACAAAGAAAGGGAGCTCTGCAATTGATGGGGTGGAATACGAGAACAGAAAAAGTAGCCAAGAGACATATGGCAAGAGCACAAAGAGACACACAGAGACAAGACAAAGCTACAGGGTTTAAGCAAGGCTTCAAGCTTGCCTATCATACACATCTCTTATGAAGTGACCCATTTCAATTACCCATTAGCTAATCCTCCCAGCCACTTTCAGGCTTTCAGTGAGCATTAAGGCAGAAACATTTTATGGAAAGATGTGAAGGCTGGGCCTCAGCCCAGGTACAAATCTCCATCAAGTCGGATCAGTTTCAGGTGTAACTGAGAGCCTTTGGAGCACTATGGATATTTTTGCTGTTGCAAGAAGACTTCAGGAAACAACACTGGAAACATCCTCATGGTAGAAGGGTTCCAAGTTCTTTAATACCATGAGGGGACCCACTACAATCAGTAGGAAAACACAGGTTGAAAAACAGAGCCAGGAATACCGGCCCTCTGTTTAGTTGCCTTGAACACCTGCCAACTACAGCAAAAGAAGGTGGCAGATGGCATGGTGGCAGAGCTGTGGTTGAGAAAATGTCCTCCAAGAACAACTCTCCATAAAGGATGGGTTTGCTATGAGAGCAGATTTCATTTGGTAGCTATCAAACTAATTCATTTAGTGCTTCAGTTCAGTCAGTCCCACCCCTAGGCTCACGTGAGCTACAAAGCCACATCCCTGTGTGCAGGCAAGGGTGGGCAAAAGCCAGCTTTACATTGAGCCCAGCTGCAGGTGCAGCAAATACTGAAGGATCTCCTGGTATAAGGAGAGGGAATGGGACTCTTCCACATCTTCCATAGGAGGGCCTTTGTCAAGGTCAGTCCTCAGCACACCATGGGGATCACGGCCACCTGTCTGTGGTGCTTTCTGCAAACACACCCGGAGGAACAAAGATTTCATTGTAGGGTATCTATATTTCCATGTTATGGCTTCTGTATTTCTATTCTGACCACTGAGCGCATGGGGAAGGGGCAAGGGAGAAGGGCTAGGAGAGGAAAAAATAAAGCCCATAGGGACTGTAAGTAATAAAAGGCAGCAGCAGATTTGTCACACTATTTCATATCTTATTAAATGGAATGGTCTCAGTGGAGAGGGACATAAAAGAAACCACAGATTCAAATACCTCTGAACTCCAGGAATACTTGGAGATAGCTCTAATTCTTCATTTATCATTATTATATCTACCAAGGGAAGAAACATAGATTTTAATTCACATCCCAAATTGTTTTTTAAATATCCTAATGTTAAAAAAAGAACTGCTCCAAAAGTTTTGATTTTATACAACTATCATTCACATTGTCCCTATTAATTCTATTTTTAAAATAAAATGCACCAGAATAAATACTTTATTACAATTTTTTTGGCCTGCAAACATTAAAACCTATAGGTGCTAGAGCTCCCCATGCAGCACAGCTGTACTGATTCTCAAGTTTATGTGTATTTTTTTGTGATAGAAGGCAAGAGTTTAACTAAAATGAGTAAGAATTAGAAATAGAGGAAATTCAGAGGCTTTTTTATATTAAACTCAAAGCCTTTCCCAGAGCTGAGTGTTTCAGGTCAGCTGGAATTTGCCTGAACTCATTTCTGGATTTGAAAGTGATCTTAGAAACCAAAGCCTAAGTGGGGAGTGATTTACCAAAGAAATACTCACTTCTGTGCAATATTCTTAGTAATAAAAAGAACTATTTTCTTTTCTTTTTAAAATGCCATTAGAAGTCAGATTTCTTATTACCTGTAGTTCCTCCCTGCCCCAAGATCAGCCCCATAAACCCAGGTTGTTTATAGCCTGAATGATGCTGCTACATGGGAACCCAGAGTGCATCTCATTGCATAAAAAGGGTGACATTTCCTAAAAATAAGACTGACAGTCCCGTGCAAGGTAGCTGAGGTTGGGCAAGTGAAACGCAAAATATAAAACCATATGAAAAACCACCACAAAACCTGAAAAGCAGAGAGGTAAAGAAAGCCCTACAGAACCCATGAAAATCTATATGAGATTCTCAAAAACAGTCTCTTTCAATGATCATCACATTGGTATGATCAGTAATTTGCAAAAACCTTTTCCACCTGACTCTTGTGCATTCACAGAGCTGGTGTCACTTCACAAGGTGTTGGGCAAATAAATAGGCCCGATCCTGACTCCAAGTGAGTCATTTGGAGTGGGCGAAATGGCAGGCAGGTGCTCAGTGGATGTGACTGATTGCCCTTCTCTTCAGAAGCAAATAAACAAAGTTTCCTTTATTTACTCAAGGTTTTAAATAAAAGCTTGATTTTCATGACACAACTTTTGAAAATAAAAGCTTCTGAAATATTTTATTTTTCTACAGGAAAGCACAAGGAATGTGCTTATTTAGCTGAGATAAAATGATAATTCCTAAGAAATCATTGTGGATTAGGGAGCGAAGCGATTAGAGAGAGATGGTATATTTATGAATGTGTGCATAGCCCTGCTGGTTAAAGGGGTATTAATCCCTCTTAGTCTGCAAAAGGACCTTCAGATTGCTCAAGCAAGCAGGGCTTAGGCACTGCAAGCTTCCTAGAAAGTCCTAAATCTTCACATTAGCTCCCTGCGTTTCCTCATCTTAAAGTCTAAGCCGTTTTCTAAAGGATACTTCCATAAACAAGCCCCCTCAGAATCTGCAAGGATTTGGAAATCCGGATTGGTGAAATTTTTTAAATCCAAGGTCCAAGTGGATAGAAGAAGATTAGGTTGCACTTTAAAAAGCCACCTTTAAAGAGACAGCACTGTCCTAGATCATTATTTAGGCTGAACCAAAAAGAAAAAGAAAGCGAAGGGAAAGAAAAGAAGACAAAAGAGAAGAGAAAAGGAAAAAGCGTTACACCTGAGATCCAGCTGACTCAGTGTCCTACATGATCCCAGAGCCTTTCAGGGGAAGAAAATGTGTGTATCTCTGCCAAAAACACCACCATATTTCTTGCACACTACTCAGGTTACTTGTGACTTCTCCACCAGCCCTTCCTCATGTGGGTTCAGCAGGACTCCCTGTCCTCATTTTGGTGAGGTGCTGCTGGTTGTTACCAAATTGCATCTGGGTTTCTCCACTGATGGTGTACAGTGTGCATTGCAGGAATAGCAGTTCACATTTGCAAATTGTTAGAAGATTCCTCAGGGAAATTGGGGGCATCTTACAGGGAGATCTTGGGTCACTAGATTTCACCTTGGCCATGAAAGACTCATGGCGTCTTCCCTCCTCTCCCTCTTATCATCATAAAAGTGCATGCAGCCACAGACTCTGCTGCAAAGGAGGAGGGACAGTGAATCTACATGGGAGCCAAGTTCAGTAGAAGACAATGAACCCTGGCTTACTCTTCTCAGTCTCCAGGACTGATGTCCACCAGATCTCCAGCAGATTTAACTTATGGTCTTAGTTATTCCACCAGAACAGCAAAAGAGCAGAGAAGCCCTTGCTTACCTGCCCACTTTGCCTTAACCAGGGAAAAAAGCAGATATTGAGGGGGAGAGGAAACATATTACATGCGATGATGGCTACAGAGACACAGGAATGATACTTGGCAGCAATTTGTGGTCCTGACCCAGTCCTCACCAGGGTTATATTTAGGAATATATAGATCATCTTGTTTTCACTAAAAAGAAGTATCCTGACACCAAAAATTGAGAGAGACAGGGCTTTTCATCCTGCCCACAGTGTTCAGAGGTGCTCAGAGTGCTGACAGAAAACACAGCTCTAGGTATTGTTTCCTTTCTCTGTGCAGTTAGTTAAGGGGAATCATATAGGCCGCTTCAGAAGATGCTCAGAAGTCGTTAGTTCGACAGTGGAAAACATGTGACTTCTCTCTATAGAGCTATCAATGTCTCTAAAACTAGCCATAGCTCAACACTTGTTGGAATGCGTGATTAGTATGTGATGAGATTTCAAAGTGGGAGAATTGACAGTAAATCCAGTAGAAAAAGCCTTGTGGATGCCTCTATAAGAGGCGAGGAAGGTCTTGGAGGTCTTTGGAGGTCCATTTCATAACATGCCCTGACTGCAGTCATTTGTCTCCAGGTCAAAGGCGCAAGAGATGAGATCTGGGAAAATAGCAGTACATCTGCCCCTGCACAAAGTAGTTGAGTAGTCATGGAGCAAAGCTTGAGGATGGTAAAACAACACAGTACATTACACTTCACAGTATGACACCTCCTTAGCTGTTCTTGCATTTCAAGAGGCTCGTGGTGAGAGTGGCCATGGCACGGGTGAATTCCCAGAGGGAGTTTTTCCCAGACTTGCTTCAGAACGCCTGAGCAATATACTCCTCTTTCAGCCCCAGGTAGAAAGGCCTGGTTTTGTTCACCAACTTCATAACAACATTCTTGTCGCTTGTGAATGTATACTGGGACATCACAGGACATTACTAAGGATTAAATAGTCTCCTCCTTCCACAACATTCCTTCAGCTGACATTTCTACTTCCTATTGTTTTCTATCCTGGCTTTACATTTAATGTGCTCTCCCCTTTTAAAAGTACATTAATAATACTTATAAATTATATGCCTCCATTGTTTTTGAGGCACATACCCCCCCTTTTGATACGTATTCAGCTTGCTATGAGCTTTATGTGGAGTCCGCATGTGACATATCAAAAGACTAAAACACAAATTTAATGTCTATCAAGACAATGCAACCCCTCCTCCATCAAATCAGAATAACATAACATATGAAATGAGATTGTTTAGCATATTTGTGACTCTTTTAATTAGGAAGGTGAGTGGATTAGTTGTGAAGACTAGAGTAAGGGACTCGAAAGGCTTCAGTTCATTTTCTAGCTCAGCTATAGGGTCTCTGGGATCCCAGACTTACCAGTGACCTGTTCTGTGCTCCAAATTCAGAATAAGGATGACAGTTTTCTTTCCTCACATTTTTGGGAATCACTGCAAAGGCTGAGCTTTCTAGGGCAGCAGTCTACCAACATGTGCAGCACCAAGCACAACCAAGGCTGTGACATCCACCAGCGCTTCGCACTACTGAGCACAGATGACAATAATCACCAAGCAGCTCTCTCAATATCTGAGATTGATTTGTAATCATGCCTCCTTCCTTTCCCCAATGAGCAGATCTTCAGAGCTCTCCTCCTGCTAGCAGATCCCCTGCCTTAAAAAAAACCTCTTTGTAGGACTTGGATTTTGTGAGTTTAAGCCCTGACACCTCCTTTCCCCAGAAAAATTTGCGGAGCCATGAAATCTTTAAAGTATTCCAGCAAGTCTAGTATCACTTTACAGACTAATGCTAATGAGATCATAAGCAATTGACCAGAAACAAATAAATAATTCAAAATCTACTGCAAGTGTGAAAAGTATTTAAATGCTATTGATAAACTAATCTACAGACTCCATTAGCAATTCAGTCACACAGCACCTGTATTGATTGGGGAATTTAAGCACACGCACAAAAACAAACCCCCAAAATACAGCAAGCAAAAAATAGCTTGTTTAGCAGTGCTTTAGCAAGAAACTTCATTAACATTTGTAGTTTACTGTGTCATTTGCTCTGGGAGTTTTCTTGCCTTGCTGTTTTATAGACTGTAACAATAGCCTGAATGTGGTATCTGTGGAGTAGTTTTAATAAAGCTTATATATTTATCTGTAATATGGATTAAAAATCATTTGGTCATTGCTCCTTTTATGGCTCCTACACATTGCTGAATTAGCTAATTCCACATGTCTACCCTCCAAAGTCTGCTTTTGGGCTACAGGGTTGCTTCCTGACATCCTGGCTTGTTCAGACATTACCCCACTGCTGAAAGTGTAACATATTGAATTTCCTGCTAAAATACCTTTTTGGGTTATACGTACAGCTGATGCCCATGCTGTGGACCCTACAGCATTTGCGTGGACTTGGGTGGTGCTGCACGGGTCTGTGTACAGATGAACTCTGCAGGCTGCGGGTGCAGATGAAACCCTTAGGAAGGGCTCAGTAGATTCTACACATCCATACAGAGCTACTCTGGGAACCAAACGCCTTCCGTCTGCCTCAGGTAGCACAAAATGTCCCATTTCGCATGTCATTCTTGCATGTCCCTCTGCACCCTAGCAGGCAGCCCTGCACCTCCTGCACCCAGCCTCACCTGGCCTCAGATCCCTCATTTTCAGCCACGACAGAAAGCATAGTTTTCTTCCCTTTCCTAATTGCTTAACACACCAACCTCTTTAACACAAGGAGCATTTTGCAGCATTGGCTTCATTCCTGAAGACATTGTTGAAGGCTGGAAAAAAGCATCGGGCTCAGCAGTGGTCCTGACAGATGATATTTGCAGCTAGGCCTCCGTCTCCTCAATCCACCCTTAGGCTCAGCCAGACCTGCCAAAGCTCCCTTCTTTGCTCTTTCCTGCTGTCACCCAGCAGCCTGCATCAGGGCAATTACCAAAACAAATCAATCTTCTCTTGACAGTTCATTTACACTGAATTAATTTGGAATTAGAAACTGTTATTGCAATTGGCAGCTCCTGATATTCCCAATACAACACGGCATCTGCAGGGAAAACAACTCTAGACCCCGGTGTTTGAATTAAAAAGGACAGTTCTTCCTGATTGAGATACAAAACCAGAAAGGACTTTTTTTTTTTGCTCAAGTTCTTGTTGGTTTTAGGCTGCTGGCAACAAATCCAGACCTGCAATGTCCTATATAAAACTTTCCTTATGGCAATATTCTTCTTTCTCCCTCAGAGCAGTGTTTCTAATACTTCTCCATAGGGGTAAGACACCTGAGTCTTAATTTGCACCTTTTATATCATGTGGGAGCCCACAGTGCAGGGGCACCTTACAAGAGGCAGTCTGAGCTATCTTGTGCCCATTTCACAGGTAAGGAAATTGAGACAGAGAGGATGAGAGGTAGATTTGCCTGATCTGATCTTTTCCTCTGAAGCCTCCATCTGAGCTGCTCCCATCATCAAAATGTCCCGTTCTCCTTTAAAAAAAAAAAACACACACAAAGAAAACCACCAACAACAAAAAAACCCAAAACACATTTTGTAAATAAATTTAAGTTTTCCAGTAAACTTTTCAGAATCATAAGGCTGATCACACAACATCACATGCCTTGTTACACCCTGTCAATGTATTCATTTACACATCTGTCTGAGGGGATTTGACCCAATATCTCCTACCCCTGAGCACCTATGTATTCAGCTCTAGGCTAACTTTAACTCTAGGATTTGCTTTAACTTTTAGTCAGCCCTGAAGTGGTCAGGAAGTTGGAATAGATGATCACTGTAGGTCCCTTCTAACTGAAGTATTCTATTCTATTGGACTTTTTCTTAAAATTGTTTACCATTTCACTGGGCCAGAGGAAAGACACACACACACACAACTACAGGGGATACAAGATGCTAGCTGTAAAGTCTCCTACCAGTCTTTCTGATCCCTACCACCACCATCAGCATTGTGTTTCATTCAGGGGACCAGGAGTCCTTATTAGATGGACATCATGGGTAAAGTAGGCTGAGAAACACATCTAGGACATGATGTGGGGAACTGAGCTGCTCAGCCAAGGCATAACAGGGGTGCTCCCAGGAGGCCCTGCAACACATCTTTTCAGCACCTGGATATGTTAGCACTGCAAACCAACACACCAAAAAGATTTAAGGAGCACCCAGGGTCAAGCAGGAGCTGGCTGGTGGTTTGGAGGCTTTACAGCTGATGGGCTTAATATGGTGATTGTGAATTTATGTCCCCTTGTGGGTCTAATCCCTGATCTGTTTCCTGCTCCACCTTTGCTAGGGCTGGGCATGCAGAAGATTTCTTGGTTTCAGTGGGTTATTCTATAATTCTGGCATGTCCCTCTGCTCTGAAACAGAGCTAGAAAGTGTCCCCATGAAAGGAAAGGAGGAGGAAAAACAATTGTCTGGGGCTTAATATATTGGTTCCTGCTGCCTTCTGTTGCCCCATCCCACAGCACCCCAGGTGCATGGGATGTATCTGCAACAGATACCCAGGACCTACAGCCAGTTCTTGCACAAAAACCTGTGTTGTATCCTAATAGTTCCTTCACCCTGTCAATCATGGGCTTGTAGAGCAGGAACCATAGATCATCAGCACCCTCCCTCTGCAAATTAACGATATTTAAATGTATCCTGTATAGTTTATCCCTGTAGAATTTAATTTCATTTAATTTCATTTTATCCTTCTCACTAGCTGCTACAGAAATCTCCATTGTGAATTCCCATGTCTTGCTTGGATTCCTTCTGATCTTCCTAGGACATAAAATTAAAATGAAATATAATGAAGCAAAACAAAATTTCTAATGAGACTATCTGGTGCTGAGACTTACTTGATTTATGGAAATGGAGTGTAAGAGCAGGCAAGCAGAAAGGTGTTTGCCACTTCTGTTGATATCAAGATACCTGATTTTCTCTCTTCTCATTTTATTGGAGACCCACAAATTTGAAAAAAGAATCTCCAGTAATACTGCCTTCTGTAGGGCTTCTCCCCTGAAACTCAAGACACAGCAGAGATCTTTCATGTTATGCACAAAGAAATCAAATATTGTGCAGATGGTCAATAGTTATACATCCCTTGTCTTTCCCTTTCTGCATGGTCTATTACCAACACACAACATACCCACTCTACGTCAACTCCACACACTGTGCTGTGGTCCCAGCTCACTCCCTGAGCAGGTCCAGTGTTCAACACAGCAATACCATCCCCTGTCTCTGTCTGTTGAGTAAAGGTGTATCTGGGCTGGAATTTACCAGTGCTTGGAGGTTGTTGGATGAGAGGCTGGCTGGATCAGTCAGCTGCAGACCCTGAACCCAAATCTGCAGGAGCTCTGGCTGGTCAAAATTTTCATCCAAATCTCCACCCATGAACGAACTTGAGGAACCAACCTCAAGTATGTTCATGTCAATGATGGTACCATTTTAAGCACACGGTGCAATTGCACAACCTATGCATGTGCGGGTGCTGGCAGCTCTCATTTCAGGGTTCCTCTGACACTTTCTACCCAACTCCCCCTTCTGGAGATCTGCTGAGCTGAGCAGCAACAGCATCGGGGTGAATTTTACCCCTGGAAGCAAAAGCATGACATCCCAGCCCACCCCATCACACTCTGCATACATAGGCCTAATAACACGGTACATCTGGTTGTGCCACATGCTTAGAGATCCATGCATTTACACCAGCCTCCAGGCAGGGGAAAGGAATGCAGGACCAGGCAACAAAAGCCTACAGATACCTCCAGCAGCATCTCTCTGTGCTTTGGGATCTCACACTCAGCCTGGTCTTTTGTGCCAGCATCCAAGAGGCTAGAAATGCATGGTAAATTTGGGTGAGGGGCTCATGGCCCAGCTCCAGCTCCAGCATGTATTTACTTAAATCTCTTACTGTGCCAGGGCAGCTTCCTTGCGATGCTTAACTCGCAGTGTCTTTGTTGGGATCTAAGCACACATATTTCAGCAGATGCCTAAACGCTGTCTTTAATAGAGATGCTTTGCTGAATAGGGTAGTTAGAAAAGCTTATGCTTTACACCCACAGAGAATCTGGCCCACAGACTATCAGGCATATGGCTAATCACAACAATGCCGAATTAAGCTATTTAAATTGCCCACGGAATGCCAGAGGGTCCACGTGCTTTTTTTTTCCCCTTGGTAAAAGTCCTCTTTGTTAGTATTCTGATGACCAACTTGGGCTGCTTTGCTTTGTCATTTTTAGTCAGTCCACAAATTCCCTGAGCTATACAATTTATGGTTTTATCACCAGTTCCTAAGCTTTGCTACCCTGTCTCTCCTGCATCTCAAATACTTCTCCCCTTTAAATAAACCTGCTTCATTTTTTTTTTCATAACTTTCCAAAGCAGATAAAAAATTCTTGAATTTCTGAAACATGCAAACTGATCACTGTGGCATTAAGAAATCTTAAGAAGACTTATTTTAAGGGGTTTTATTAGGGAAATTCCTGCTCTTTAAGATATCTGTACGGTTGTCAAAAGCAGTCACTTTTGCAGATGTTGGGGCTTTTCTTACACTAATCTCCGAGGAAAGCCTGAGCCTCAGAGATCACTTAGCAATTTTTAGATTTAAGGAGATGAGAAGAAAATACCAGGGAGCTGGTCCCTCTTAGGGTCAAGTCTTATTTGAATTCAGAGATCTCTTCGTCTAACATGCAACAGTGTCGTTAAGATGACGGCTAATTAATGCAAGATGACTTCAAGCGATTGCATTGAAAAAGAAAAAAAAAAAAGAAAAAAAAAAAAAGAAAAAAGTGTAATCTAAAGAAAAAACAAGCCTGGCCCCTCCCCTAGGAGAAGCACCACTACAAAGCTCTGTTTCCACTGGGTCACCAGCAGCAAACCATCACCAAAGTTAAGACCCTGCAAAAACTAGTCCTTACCCAGATCAAGGGTAGGCTGGATATAAAATGTTTTTAGATGTGCACCACCTCTTAGATATTTCTCACAGTCCAGGCTGCTATCTGTCCATCAGTCATAGTAATGCAACCCTTCATTTTTGTCTCTAGATGTAAAGGAATTAGGCAACCGTTCCTGTTTTGGATCTCTATTACTTCTGTATTTGTAATTTGGCAAGTCTTTAACACCTTTTTAAGCTTGAAGAGCACTAAGCCAGATCTGTTCTTCTCTAATCACATCAGCTTATTTCTGATTTCCAGAAATTACAAGGAACTCAGCTAGGGGAAGGGCCAGGGTCTGGCATAAACACACAACACAGGGCTGTCCCTATCCCTCTCACCACCACCAAACCTTCTGTCCTTGCTCCATCAGGAGGTATGTGCTTCCAGTGGGAACCAACCCTGCGGAAGCGAAGGCAGCACCTTGCCCCTCTGATCAAAAGCCATATCCAATGCACTTGATACTCAAGGCACTTGGGAATATCTACTCCCGGTCCAATCCCTGCAAACAGATGAGCTGCTAAGACTGTCAGATAGCTTACTAACTGCAGCCTCCTCCTCCTCCTCCTTCTCCTCCTCCTCCTCCTTTTTTTTCCTTTTTAAAGCAACACAGATTAAAGGAAGCGTGTTTCCATTTAGTATCCATTTGCAAATTAGTTACAGTTCCCTAACATTAGTGTTATTAGGCATTTTTCTCCTGCCTCTTCCTTTCTTCTTCTTAGCCTGTCCAATCCAGTTGTTTAAAACAGAAGAATAATACATACATATACATAGTAATTGTATATATGTATACCTAACATTTAAAACCAGCTCCAAACTATGCCCAAACGTATATTTCTCCCTGTCTCATAAGTCCTTTAATATCTGATTAATGTCTATTTTACTCCTTCCCCCAGAGTATTTAGTGTGTGCCTCACTGTATAAATCTGCATATATTTTGCAGATCTAGTGGAGGAACTGAAAAAAGCTCTCTTGGTTTGACTGAGAAAATTTGCTCAGAGGAGCCAGGTCAGATGATGGGAGTTCTGCAGTAGAAGACAGTGATGTGCCCATGTCTGGGGTGAAATCTAAGAATGAATTAATTATAATTAACGAGCGCATGAATTGATAGATGCATTTTTCTTTCTCTTGGAGCAGGGTAGGATTAGTACTTCCTAGTGTGGCTGTAGCTATGGTATAATTTGGTAGCAGTGATTTCTTAGGTCAACCCTGATATAGCATGATGGAATTTGCGTAGGCAGTGATACCCCTCTACATGATCCAGCAATTTCATAGGGAGGAGAGAAGCACTCAGACGGGTGTGCTGACATGTGAAGTAACACATGTCTGTGTGTCTAGAGTACCCTACAGACTGTAGGGATTTGGATTTTCTCTGGAGGTTGCTGCTTGCAGTGTAGATCTTAAAAAGAAGCTCTGATCTTTGTGCTATTGGCATTTTCATTGGCAGCCTTTCATTAAATGATTTGTTCCCTTCAACATTCTTGGCCTGATTCCCTCTGTCACAGTTTGAAAGGGCCTGATCCAGTGCTCCTGGACTAGAAGAAAGACTGCTCCTGCTTCTGACCGCCCTGGGCCTTCACATCTCTAGATGTTTCACTCAGCCACATAGCCAGTTTGTGCTATAGAGAAATGAATGGCCACAATGAAAATTTCTTGGTCAGTCTGGCCAGCAGCTACCTTGGCCCAGCTTGTGAGATAACTACTTGGCCCATGGGTTGCTTACGTCCAGAGATGAATATGATGACAAAAACCAGCAGATCAGGTGTGAAATAACATCCACAGTTGGGCTGGGAGTATAACAACAAGCTGAATTACTGTTAACATCACTGGTAATAATTAATGGTCATCCTGTGACAAGCCAGCATTTAGTGGTTAACAATAACTCTTCCTTGCACAGCAAAAATTCTTGGTTGATTTGAGTTTTTTACTCTTTTATTATTGTGATAAGCATAGTTTTAAAAGCCTGCCATATAGCAGCTTCTTCAAAATGGGGAATTTTGGGGTCACCAGCTCTGGGAATGTGGATGCTCCCATTGACAAACACTTAGTGGTCACACCATAACATCTTTATTGTTGCTGCTGAATCCGACCTCATTGAAATTACAAGGTAGTTTCACATTTCCTGTTTTATGACTGCAGACATCTCTGAACTTCCTGCCTTTCCTGTAGAAACCTGGTGATCGACAGAGGGTTTTTATTCAATCAGAGGTCAACACGTGATCAAAACTGAGTATGTATGAATGAAGGAAAAATCCTAGGAGCTATTGATGCTAGCAGTTATTTCAGCTTTTGGAATAAAACTCTCATTAGTCTTCATTGCCTGTGGTGTCATTTGTGGGAAAGCCATCATAACACTTCCAGGTTCTTTAACCTCTTTCTTCTTTGCCACGAAAGATGAGAAATGAACAAAAATGAGCTGAAATGATGTAACCTGGAGCTCCTTATAAGAGAAATAGCAGTTTGGAGGAGACCTAGGATCAGGCTTCCCATATATAAGAGAAGGTTTGGAAGATTAAAATGAGTTCAGCTGTGGATGGAGTAGAAGTGATGAAGCAAAAACTTCAGTCCTAGAAATATGGTGTGTTTGCATGAAAAATCATACTCTGCACAAACTGGTGTTCCATCTGTTCAATACGATTTTATGCATTGCTAAATCTAATCCTACAGTAATAAATTAGAGATAATATCTCCAAAATTTTTTTCACCAGCAAACTCCTATCTGTGCTCTCAAGAGAGCGAACTCCACTGCATCAATAAAAGTTTGAGGCAAAATCTGTTATTTTAGGTATCTATCCTCTTGTGGGTGGCTTCAGGGTCATTCCCCACTCCCACACCATCTTCATGCAAGTATGAGGATGGATTGTAGATACTGCAGAGGTCACTGGGGAAGTACAGCCAGCTGCAAACATTCCCATTTTCTAAGTCAGATTCTTAACAACAATTGCGAGATTACTTTAGCCATTACACAGTTTTTAAGCCAATTTAGATACCTTCTTACTTGTTCCTTGGCTGTACTTGGCACACATGAGACCTATAAACTCATTTTTTTATACAAATGCAAACGAAGACTTCCCTGTCTTCATCTGACTCCTGGGAAGGAGGCTTTAAGACAAATACAGATGTTCACAAAACTCACAACAAAATCACAAGTGTTGGCAGGCATTAATTCTGTACAAAGAAACTGCACTGTTGCCCTTTTCCACTTGATTGTGGTACACCCCAGAGTGGGAAATTCTGATTGCCTCCATGACAAATTATGCCTGGCTGTTGTTATTCTGCAGGCATTTCTTCCAAGTGTAACACAAACCCTGATGGGCTTTTCAATGACCTCTATGGTCAGACTCCAGAACACTCTGACCATCAGTAGAAGAAGACTCCACTGCTTCATGGGTCCTTTTCTTCAAAGCCTGAACTCTTGGCAAACATCTATCTCTAAGTCCCCACAACCCTTCTGTCAAAAGTCTGCATTCAACTTCTTAATACAGGGCAAGGAATAGTCTAGGAATTATCCTCAGACACCCCAAATCCCTTGACCACTGAACTGCTTCTAGCATTACTTAAAATCTTTAGCCTTTTAATAAATAAGTTAATAAAAACAAACAAAGAATATAAGCCACTAGAGGTGAGAGATGTGAAAAGATGTGATGGAGGCTGGTTTTACCTGTCATTGCCCCAGGTTGAGTGTTGATGAAGTTAAAGACATACAGAACAGATGTACAGAGATAAAATGAAAGAGGAGAGAACACAGCACTGTCAGTTCATCTCTGAGCCAGGATAAATATTAACATTATCAGACTACTGTGAAAAATCCCAGAGAGGGATTACAACCAGAGATTCCTTAGAAGAAGCAGGAAAAAAAAAAATAAAAGAAAGAAAGGAGAGAGATAAATGGACACCTTTCTGAATGCTCCCAAGGCAGTGAGTAACACTTTCTCTCAACACCTTGTCAAACTTTTTCACAAAGCAAACAGGGCTTTCATTTCACAGCCCCTTCTCCCTACTCAAGGGCCATGGGTAGATCCTGGAAAGAAAGAGGATTTTGGAAACTTGTCAAGTGGCAGGAGGGGTTTTCAATTGGTGTTTGAAAAAGGACTCAGTGAAACCTGATATTGTGTTATCACAAGCACCACTTTCCTTCCCAGCCCCTGCACCAGCGCACTCTCTCGTTCACCTTCCCCTAAGATCTCCTGTCAAAGGGAAGTTCAGGAGAAGTATGTGGGGTGACAGTGTCAGGTTTTGGCATGGCATCTGTAATGGAGTGAACAAGGTGCTCATGGGCTGAGGACTGCTGGCAATGCACGCCAGCAGCTTTTAAGAGGCTTCAGCAGGTGTGTGGGCAAGTCTTTGCCCCACATACCCAAGAGCCACTGTTCCATTCAACCAGGAGCACCTCAGCCAGAGACCCATGCTCCAGCCTAACCAGCTCCTGAGCACCAGACCTGACTTTAGATCTGTGCATTCATTGTTTCTGCAGCGAAATCTGCCTCTCCTGTCCTACCTTGCTACAGGACAACTTTGGTTCAGTTAGTACAACTGTTTCTGGGACCAGGCTGGGAACCATGTAATTAAATGGGTCCAGGTTAAAAACCAACCTGTCCCCATAACCATGGTTTATTATTAACTTAGATCATGTCAAGATGGGGAGGAGAAAACTGGTTGGGGAGTACAGTTCTTCTGTTGCCCTCACACTGCAGGATAACTCCACAGTAACACATCCAAAAATCCAGAATTATTAATCAAATGAGCAGCCAGAGACTAGCCGGGCACCCAGGAGGCATATTGGTATTTGAGCCAGCTACCAACAAAGCGCAGACAGCATCTGTACAAGGAACAACTGCAGTGGCTGGGTTTCCTCATTTCTCGAAAAGAAATTATTGAGGAAGGAAGTAATAAAGATAAAATGTGCTTAGGAAGGTAAATAGAGAATAGCTGTTCACCTTTTCTCCCAGTTCAAGAACTGGGAGGCAGCCACTACAACTTGCAGATGGCAGCTCACATCAGCTGGAAAAGGAAAAATAATTTTTCATCTAAAGCCTGTTTCATCTGCAGAGCCCCTTGCCACTGGACATTGTGAATGATCAAAGACAACTGGAGAAATTAATGGAGAAAATAAACTCATTTTGGTTACATTGGGAAGTCCTTTGGCCACACATCTGGGGCTTGGAAGAGTATTCTGGTGAAAGATGACTCCGAGTTTATGGTACAACATTCCTTCATCAGCATTCACTGCTGGCCACGGCTGGAGACAGGATGCTGAGCTGGATCAGCCTTTGCATAGATATTGGCTATATTTTTTATTGGTCTTTGAAATGACCAGTGGAACTAGGACTGCCATTTAACACAGCACTAATAGATAACACAAATGTGTCCACAGCCCTGCCAAAGTCCAGATTTCTCAGCAGTTGTTCTGATTGATACTAAAACTGCCAGGTCCAAGTTTTCAGCTCAGTAATGAAGCTAGGGATGGATGGCTAGAGCCCGACTCCCACATCCTCCAAATCCACAGCTGGCAATGCGCTCCCCACTGATAAAGGAAGATCTGGGTTTCCAACAGCCACTGCGCTCATACTGATCATTAATCTGAGCAAAGGCCTAGGGCTGATTTTCATAAGTGCTGAGTACAGACAGCCCCTACTTAAGCCAAAAGGAGCTGCGAGCCTTCGGTGTTCAAGAGAATGAGCCTGAACTGTCAAAATCTCTGCTCAGAAACTCTGTGGTACTACAGAATCTGCTACGACTGATTTGCTGTCTGGTCACTCCTGGGGAGCTGTGCTGTGCACAGACCACAAGCTGGGGCTGGGGTAGGGAAGCTCTGGGGGCTGTCAGGACTGTGCCATATATCTCCAAGAGTAGTGGCAATGCAAAGCTGGTAAATCCTATTCCAATGAACATCTTGTGGAAAAGGGGCTTCTTAGCAAAGGAGAGCTTGGTGGGTATAGGGACCTGCTTTGAGACCCCACAGCCTCACATCTGGGGAGGGTTGTCTTCAGGGCGTAGCATGACAAAAGCCCATTCCCCATCAGGTAGAAGGAAAATATTCCCCCTACAATTTGTTTAGCACTGGACTGGGCAAAACATTAACCCCACAATGCAGATTTACCTCCAAACCTCACTCGTGCTCCTCCCAGAGAGGAGGGCTGACGGGCGTTTTATAAAAATCCCCTCCTTCTGTATTTACTTCCTAACCCAAATGCCAGGAGACGGTCGACAGCTGGCTTAAATCTCTGCAGCTCAGGAGATCAGCCCTCCCCCCCTGCCCTTTCTAATAAAAATTAATTTATTATGATCCAGAGAGTTGAAATTAATCTGCCTCCGGAGAGGCTGTGTCTGGTGAGGCCCAGAGAGGAGGAAAGCAGAGGGCTCCGGAGGGCACATTAACAGTATTGTTGTGCTTAATGTTGTGTAGCCGCAACATCTGCTAATTTAATGCACGAGCAGCCAGCTGCCTCCGACAGCTCCTAACAAGAAGTGGGCCATGGGGAGCGGGGTAGCAAAGGGAGGTTTGCAAGAGGGTGAAGGTGTGAGGGGCCGGGGCTGCTCTCCAAACCCCCCACTCCAGATTCCATGTAATGGCAGCATTTGTTGATGTGCCTGTGATAAAATCCTTGGGGGAGCGCCCCAGCATGGACCTGTTTCTTGCTCCCGTGGTTAGGATCTGGGTAACATCCAGCCTCTGCAACGGCAATGGTGAAGGGGACGCTGGTAGGTTGAAAGCCCCATCTCACCCAACATCTGATGGGACAAATGCAGAAGAGTGAAGCATTTGCTCTGCTTAATCCAGCTGCATCCAGAGCAATGGAGTGAGGGATGGACGTCAAGCCAAAACCACATGGAGATGGTATAAGGGAAATCATACCTGTAATGAGTCAGGTTTGGTGTTATTCCCAAGCTCTTTGTCCGAGCAGTGGGTTCTTGTGAGGTATTTTTGCAAAAGTATTTCTCCTTCTGCCAAATGAGAGAAGCTTAAAGAGGAAAAAATATCCCAACCCTCAGATGACAAGAAAGGTTCCCCAATATGGGATGATAATCAATGTAAAGTTGTCCAGTAAAGTCATGAAAGAAATGTCATCATGTGGGACTTGTGGCTGGCAGGTGTCTGAGCTGGGTACAGTGAGCCCCATAAATAAATATGGAAATTCGCTGGCTGCTCCAGGCTTCGGTCCCTGGACACCTGGGTGCATGTGGACCCCCCACTCAGCACAGGCACCTGCAGGGACCTCAGAGGCTGCCCTGTGCAGGGCTCAGACCAACATGGGCTGGGGGATGTCTCAGAGGTTTGCACAGGACCCAGGAGTGAAGTGAGGCAAGTCTCCAGCTGCAAACTTTAATATGTTGGTACTGCAATGATCAGGGAGGGGTCTTTCACCTGTTACAGCAGCCAGAGAAGGCTGCAAAATTGAGTTGCAGATCTTGCTGTGGGTGGAAGAAAAGGCAAAGGGGAGGTTTTGAATCCTCTCATGAGATGAGTTGCTCCAAGAGTGAGTCCAACCTCCTTTCATAGTCATACCCAACATGCCTGTGTCCATACCAAGTCTCCATCATTGAGGAAGAGCCCAGGGGTTGACTCCATGCCTCCCATCGCCAGAGGATCCAGCACAAACTGGGAGGTATCAGTCATTGGAGAAGAAGCCAAGATTGGGCAGCAGTTCTTATTTCTACCAGGAAATGGAGAAAGCCCTAAGGCTCTGAAAACCAGGAGCAAAGAAGCCATGGCATGTTCTCTGATACATGGTGGTGTTGCAGAGGAGACCTGGGACCTTTCATCCCTTGCATTGATGCAAGGTTACCTTGCATCAGCTGCTCTGCAGCAACTGCTTGTGGACAGCTCTTACCCTCAAAAAAGAGGTGATAATTCAAAGCTGCTCACTATGTTGTGGAGGAGGAACCAGGATTCATACCTAGTACCTGCCGTAGGAAACAGTCGACAGTAGCTCCACAGGGAGAGTAGGTAGGAGAAGCCAGGGCTGCTAGACCCCAAACAGTCAGACTGCTCATACTCATATGGTGAACCCCTATAGGAATATGAGGTTCTTGGTCCTTAAAACTACTGGGACACCCCATGTCCCTTAGGCAGAACAGTTTCAGGGCCCTGATAGATCCTGCCTCCAGGCAAAACAAGAGCAACACAAACAGAGTGGGAAGAGATCCTGCATTGGGCTAAAAGAATATGGTAAACCTCTTAGGGAAGGGAATGAAATGATTTTTCTCAAATAACCAACATAAGGATTTGAAAATGAACATCTCTTAGTATTAATTTAATTATAGCAGCATGCTGCCTTTACTTATAAACCTAGAAGAATCAGTCTGTTTAATGGGTTCTCAGCTAATCAAAAATTAATTAAGCGTTTAGTGAGGATTCCAAATCCCTGAATTGGATTTAAAGAAGCCTGTTTCCACGTCCTTTTCAAGTGTTGCTTGTTTTACTATAACAGGAGACGTGTTTGATTGTGCAGACCTTCCATTATCCCTGGCTTGCAGGTGATCAGCCTTGAAATTCATTCTTGTTAGTTGATAGCTACTCCATTCTCCGAAATGACTGTGACAGAGCATCACTAAGTCTCTGCCAGCCCTAAAAGAGGGCTCAGAGCTTTGCTTTGAGCATTGTGCTATGCATCTCCTCACTAGTTCACAGGTGATAAAGAATGAACAGCAGAGTGGGGCTGCGAATAGGAAATCTCCCCCTTATTTCTGAGGGTTTTGGTTATGCAGTGAGGAGTGGCAGTCTATTAGATGGGCTTCCTCCCTCCACATCTCTGCTTGCAGATGTCCTTATGCCTTTGCACCCAGTAAATATTACTTGTTGCACCCTTATTCCCTCTCTCAACCCTTTTCTCACCACACTACCGGACAACATCCACCACTGAGTGAGGGAGTCCACTCGCCTGCAGGCAGCAGCTACCGTAGCCTGGTCCTGAGCTGGATGAAGGTGACTTTTGACTGCAATGTGTTTCAGAAATGCCCTTTATCCAGTCTCTTCCCTCCCTGCCCCTTTCCCCTACCTCTACCCCTGCTTACCACCCATGTAATCCCTTCTGTCTCGATGCAGAAAACAAGCCCAGTGAGTGGATCCGCCTGAAAACCAGCCCATCCATTGAAAAGAAAAAAAACAAAAAGTATTTTAACTCCTGTCAGTTCTCCAACCCATTTCTCAGTGAGAACAGTGGGGTGGGCAGATGGCACCCAGAAGGGAAGGCTAGTGCACAGGTTGATGTGGTGCTGGCTGCCTGTGATCACTGTTCATCAAACTGCACCCTGCGATGGGACCTACGGCCCCAAGGCTGCAGCTGGAGACAGCTTGATTTGCCTTTCATCTCTGGAGATCTTTTTTTAGCTATTCAGCATGCTGACAATGTAAATAATACCAATAACATAAAAAAATAAAAATGCATCCAGTGTCAGGCAGGATGCAAAATTTTTCTGCCTCTTTTTTTGGATGGGGGGTGAGGGGTAGAAACTTAATAATGCTCTACCTGAACCCCTTAAAGCACAACATCTTTGAAGTAGCAAACTGGCAAATACACTCAATCAATTATAAATGAAATAATCTTCTTAAAATATTAGAGATTTGGGTGCTAAGCAATACTGGAAGATTATGGAGAGAAAATCAGTTTTAGAGCTTCCTAAAGTGACAGAAAGAGAATAATCGGAAGAAATGGTGAGAAGTTTAAAACGATTATGTAGATTTGTGTCAGTGAAAATGTCCCAGCAATCCTTAGCCGATCTCTCGTACGCTGGAAATAGATTATGTTCAATCCTTTCTTAAAGGGGCAGGCTTCTTTCAAGTGTGGGGGTGGTTTAATTTTTTAAATTTATTTATTTTTCTAAGCACCTTTGGGTTATTTTTAACCTCCAAATGAGGCTGGACCCAAGGTCATGTCTGTGTTTCTTTGCCTTGCTGTACTGGAGATGCACACACTGGGGCAGGGTTTGGGGTACACTGATGGGTATGGTGAGCCCCGTCTTCATCTCGCAGCATGACAGCCCACACAGAGCAGCCACCAGCTGAAAAGAGGAATCAGGCCTGAGGTATCTACAGGAGTAGGGTACTCAGTCCTGCTTCCGCTTGGGCCAGGCAGAAATGGAGAGATCTCATCAAAAACAGCTGGTTTTCCCCACTGGAAAACACCTCTGAAATCAAGATTACATCCATCTTTACAGGAAACAAATGCTTCTTGGATGACCCTGGAAAAACCGAGGTACCCAAGTCTGAGCAAGACTCATTCCCTGTCTGCCTGTGGCACGAGCAGCACCGAAAGGGGAGAGCAGGAACCCAGGAAGGGAACAGAGCACACAAGGGGCAACCTGACCCTGTTTTTGACACAAGCAGGTTATGGAGAGTCTGCACAGCATTTCCTTTTGTTGCTGTTGCAATTAAGATCCTGTCTGATCTTTTACTGGCTCTGCATTTCACATTTACAGCCTCAGTGCAAATTGTTGGAATAATTTGGACCTTACCCTTCACACACTCGTATACTTTTTAACACAACCTCCACATATATCCCCAGCACAAAGGACTACATGACCTGGAAACAGCTATTCCATACAATCACTGTCCTTCATTTCATGGCACAGCTTGGGCTTGAGAGACAAGCCCAGGAGACCTCATGGCCCCAGGTGTGGGGAGGAAACTCCTGTAGCCGAGAGAGGAGGGCAGGAGCCCATCAATCCCCCTGGACCTCAGTGCTGGGGTTTGCAGTCAGAAGCAACAAAGTAATTCAGAGTAACAAATTAAAATAGGAAAAAGGCACTATAATGTCAGGGCTGCTTTTAAAGGTGGTGCAATTAAGCCAAGGGGTTGGTGAGACCTGTTGTTAATTGATAGCAAAGGAGACGAGGTTGTCTCTGGGGAGAAGTAGGTAATGTAGGTAATCTTCAGAGAGGATTTGCCTAAAGAGGTGGAGGTTTGGGAATGGAAATTGCTGGAGTCAAGCAGGGGTGGAAGGGGAAGATGAAATCTGGTTTGTCAACAAGGAAATGTGGAACCACCAAAAATCAGCCAGGGTCTATAAGAAGATACTGCTGTCTTCACTTAGGACCCACACATCAGTTCATCTATGGAGACATGGATATTTTCAGTAGGGGAAAAAAACTTTTTTTTCTAAATCAGGTACTTTTAATTGCAAAAAAAAAAAGTAATCTTTTTGACAAAGTGCATTTTTTCACTTAAACAAGAAGAATCTTTATTTTCATGTTTGGGCTTTTGTCCCCCTCATCTGCTTATTGGTTTCCCTACCTTTTTTGCCCTTACTTCTTTGTTTCCTGAGGGCTGAAGTGAAAAAAAGAAAGATAGAAAAAAATTCTGAAATTAAAACCTTTCCTAGAGGTGATGGCAAATGTAAAAGTGAAAAGCTTTCCTAAAAATTCTTGCAAAAAATAAAAGTGAGCACAAAACATATGATTTTTTAGAGGTCCTATTTTTCAGCATCTCTGAGCACTGAAGGTGTTTTTTCTTTGGGTTTGGGGGAATTTGGGGGTCATTCCAAGTTACAGCCACTCTCTGTGCTGCTCACCCCTGGATGCCCGTGGCTGCT
This sequence comes from Phalacrocorax aristotelis, assembly GCF_949628215.1. Taxonomy (NCBI): domain Eukaryota; kingdom Metazoa; phylum Chordata; class Aves; order Suliformes; family Phalacrocoracidae; genus Phalacrocorax; species Phalacrocorax aristotelis. Next base: position 49,230,521 of record NC_134281.1, read on the forward strand.
GTGGTCTATCTACAGCAGCTTCCCCAGAGCAACTTTGTCTAATCCCAGCTCTCCCTGGGGATTCAGACAGCTGGAAATAACAGCCCTTACCTCTCGTCGATGGAGAGGGTAGGCAGAATTAGCTAATGTTTGTAAAGCTCTTAGCAGATGACAGTGCTCTTGTGTGGTACTACTCCCTTATTACAGCTGGATGCTGCTTGATAGTCAGGCATGGAATCAATTTTTGAATAATGGATATAAAAAATGTCAACTATGACACACAGCTATAATGCCTGCTGCACGTTGAGTGCCTATATATTGTTTCACACACTTAATATACAGTGGAGGCACTGTAATTACTCTTTGCTAATCCCCACACTTCATAATCTGCCCATATGTATGAAACCTGGCCGCCTCTTCCTACCTCTCCGCAAAGATTTCAGAGCACAAGCTGCACCTAGCTGTCACTGTGCTAAGACACCACTATTTTTTTTTTCCCCAAAATGTTGTGAATTGCCAAGCAAAGATTTACTAGTTGCACTTATCCAGATACCTAGACCTGCTCTGAGCCTGCATCTATTACCAGCAGTCACTGAGCATCAGCAGGATGGAACAAGTTGTCTATCCAGAGAGCGAAAGACAGAGCTTTCTTTGCAGGGGCCCTCAGATAAATACCATTGGAAGTTATGCACACAGGAATATGTTTATTTGCCGCATAAGCTGTGGGAAATGTGTGCCCAGACGGCTCAATCTCAGATTTAGCCATCTGAAAACTGAACACGGAATCTAAGCAAACTTAGGCAAGTTGTCTTGACTTTGTTTATAATTACTTGGGCTTTGAGCCAACTTCTACTCTCAGTCTTTCCTGTCAGTTTAGGGAGATTCACCCTGTTTCTGCTAGACCATCCACTGATATACATGAGGGGTAGGAGAGGCTGGGACAGGAACACTGGGAATAGCTGGGAAACAACCATGGACATACGCAGGATGGGAATTAAGAACCTTCTCATCAACAGAAATAGTTTGAAACAGTCGTTCCAGTTAGAGTAGGGGGACGCTGAAACAACCAAACTAATATTCAGATAGAGCTTGATGGGATGATGGGTGGGATCATAAAATAATTTAGATGGGTAGGAACACGTCCAGCCTCTAGTACAGCCTCCTGCTCCAAACAGGGGCAACTTTGAGGTTAGATCCAACTTCAGTATTACATCAGGTTACCCAGAGCCTTGTCCAGCTGAGCTTCAAGTATGTCCAAGGGTGGAAATCTCACAGCCTCTCTGGACCCTTTTGTGGTGTTGAGAACAGCCTGCACAATGTGGTGCTTGCAGACAAGGAAGGATGCCAAGGAGGCCCCAGACTGTACCCCTGCAGGGGTCCTTCTCCTTCAGAAGCCCAAACCACTGGATGTAAAAGAAGGTGGCCGGAGAAGGAGCACAGCTTTCAGAAACCCTTTGCTGCCAGCTGGTGCACCCTTCACTATTGTACGTGGACTTCCTAGAGCAAGGCTGTGCTGGCCTCAAAGAACAATGCAGAGACAGGCATGTTTTGTTGGATTTTTGGATAGGCCTTTATGCTAATGCATGGATGGCAGTGGAGGGGAAGGAAAGGAGAGAAAGCCCAAAATATCAGCTTCCATCTGCTTCTGTCCAGCTCACCTGACACCCCCACTCTGCTGCAGGAAAGGGGTTGTGCATCTGCTATCTGTTTGGAAAAGCCCTCATCTCTCCGCCCAGTCCTCCTCCATCTCATTGCCTCCAGGCAGCAGCACAAGCTGCAGAGGGACTGCTATTAGGGAATATAGGTTTATTAATTAGATCCAGGCCCAGTTTCCACACAGGAGAAGGAAATTACCTGCACTTGAGCCTCTTTTCTGCTCTTATTGTACATTTCATCTTCCCCTCCGCCCGAGCTTTTGTGCTGTGACAGAACCACTGTGTGGGCAGATCCTGGCTCCCAGCTGGACCCGGGGCACCATGACACCCTTGCCCACCTCAAGGGACACTACACAGGGAGAAATGCTCCCCGAGCCATCTTCAATAGCTGCAGTAACAGAAGGGACTTTCTGTCAACAGGGCAGAAGAGGGAGAACTTTGCTGGGATGGTGGCTGGATTTTACCCCTTGAGCTCCATCTCAGACAACTTCCCACTCCTTGAAAGTATTCGCACTCAAATGAGCTCAGATATGCCACCATAGATCAGGCAGAGACAGAACGCTGATGATCTGAAGGCTCAGATATAAAAGAAAGGGGTATTGAGGTAACCTTTGCTCACAGTCACCATAGATATAAAACCCCAAATGGCTTTAGAAAACAACCTGTGGGTGTCATGCATGGAAACTCCATAGGGGTACCACCTCCACCTCTAAGCAGGTGTTTACTTACACATCACAGAGGTAAACTGAAGCATGCAGCAGTGGAGAAAGAACCGTAAGTTGGACCCAAAGCCCGAGGGCTTCATCTGCAAGCTTATCCATTTTCTTTTTAGTGGAATTGCTTGGATTTTTGTGTTATATCAGTTAGGGGCAACATGAGTGTAGACCAGGGCCCCAAGATGCTGCATGCTGACACACAGAAGTGTCTGTCATTCCCCAGCCATACTGATGGAGCAGGGGTCAGAGAATAGAGACATATTCTCTTTGCAGGAAAGTCACAATTTAAAAAGAAAAAACACATTTACAAACCTGTGCAAAATGTGCCACTTCTGCATGTATTCTGTTCTCTGTGTTCAGTCTCTGCCTCCTTAAAATCGCTTATGGGGTTAGCCCAGAGTTGCAGCAGACTAACACCACTAGGTCTTGGTTCATGGCAGCTGAGGATCCAGCTTGCTTTATTTTAAACCTAGGGAGGGCTGGGGAAGCAGGCTGACACCCACCCGCTCAAGATTAACAATATCATCACTGTGGCTCCCTGCACACACACAGCATGGCTGCTGCCTGATGCACTGGGAGCCAGCCGGGACCTGCACCAGCATGCCACCCACAGACCAGGCATCATGGCCCCAGAGCCCTGTGAACTGAGCAAGACAGGCAGCACGCCGGCCTGAAACAGCTCTGAGCCCAGAACTCGATTATTGCTTAACTTTCCTGCCAAGCCTCCAGGTCCCTCTGTGCTAAATCATTCCCCATCGATCTGTTCCCATTATAAAACTCCTGTCTCCCCCACGAGCATGCGACTCCATATGACTCGACTTCCAGCACAATTGAGCTTGGACCCTAGAAATCAATACTGCAGCAACCCAAGGATCAGAGGCCAATGAGGTCTTTAACAAACGTGTCTGGTGCTCTTGACTTGAGTAGGCTTCAGCCTACTTTGAGGTCCTTTCTGATCCATCATGTGTTTGTTCAAGTTGTCATAAAGCAAATTTGCAGTCATTGATCCAGGCAGAATGAAGTTGTGAATATCAGATGGGGGAGGGAGCGGGGAGAATAACCCTAGAGAAAGAGTTTTAATAGCTTATAGGCAACACATGTCTGAGCCAGAGGAAAGCAAATTAGGAAAATGCAAACGAAATAAGATTTTTCTATTTTTTTTCAGCCTTTCTCCCCTCTGGAGAGGCAAGCTGCCTTAGCTCTTTAGAAAAATAAAAGGAAACAATATATAATATTAACTATAATATAGGTCTGGTTCTTTCTAATGGATGAGGGCTATGGCTACATATACTTGAGATATTAACCGTAGACCATGTTATATAAGGATAACTTATAAATATATAGAAAATAACAGGCCAGATCCTTCTCTGCCATGAAAACATGTGGCTCTGCTGAAGCCAATTCAGCTCCTGCCAGCAGATAGGACCCAGGGAAACTCATTTCAGAGCAAAATAACTAAAGAGGGAGGAAAGTTGCTTTCCATAAAGTGCGATTCTAATGACAAATGACCCAACCACCTGCAAAATGTATTAACGAGGCTTCGCTATGCAACGAATTGCACAAAAGCCAATTGAATTTAATATAAGAGTCATTCATCTCCCTGGCTTTTTGTTACTTTTAATTCAGCTCCAAATCTTTTCAAAACTCATTAAATGAAATATAATCAAAATTCACATTTCTGTACCTTTTCTTTTAAGTCCAAATCAGGACCCTAGATCCAAACACTCCCAGCTTGGCTCAGCTCTGCTTTCAGAGCTATCACCCATCCTCTACAAGGATAAAGCTATTTCAGGGTTTGAAGATCACTTAGAAATGGGGATCCAGACTGGGATTTCTTGTGCAGGAGATGTCCACTTCACTTTCACATTACCTAAAACATAGGCATATTTAGAACAAATATGAGATGTTCACTGAACTTTCAGTGGCAGATCTGGAAAAGGAGAAGAAGCAGCCAGCAAACCAGGAACCCTCCTGAGCCCTGTTCCCACAAACCCTGGGGAGAGAAGCTATCCCTGCCTTCTCCCCTTTTGCCCTGGTGTTTGCCAACTGGCCTGTTGCAATACTCAGGACAGGTCCCAGTTATAACTCCCATTGGCTGTATTAGGTTTGCACCCTGCTGTGCCGAGCTGGTGAACTCCCAGCACCCATCACTCCCACGGCGATGCTGCAACAGCGGAGCTTAGCCAGGAAGCGCCCTTAGTTGTCCATCCCTCTCCCCATCACCGCTACCCTCCCCAGCCAGCCAAATCCCTGAACCGCTCAGGATCCGGGGATTTGCAGTCTCTTCCACACAGAGCAGAGGCAGGGCCAGGTGAGCAGCTTCTATGCAGAGATCATCGTGACGTTGGCGGGAGCTACCGGGTGCCAAGGAAAGACAGCTTGGCCCTGTGAAATGGAGGGGGCGGTGGGAAGTGAGCTATTGCAAACATGTTGGAAAGCAGGGGGTCCCCAGATAATTCAGCAACAGAGCCATCATGGGTTACCCCATCGATAATTTCATTCCCCAAACTTATGCACCTATGTCCATCAGCACTGCTGCAAGGGGCACGTCAGTCTCTGTGCAAGCCATGCTGTGCTCATCACAACCCCCAGCTCCCCGTTCATTTCCAGGCGCAATTCCAAACTGTTGGTTCTACAGGGTACGATAGGCTTCCTCCATCCTCTCGCCTGATCTCCCCCTTGCAGCCTCTGTCTGACCACAGCTTTCCCTGTCACTCAAGATTTGTCCCTTAAGAAGTCCCAGTGAAACTACCCTCGGGTTCAGTCATCACTGGTTAGACCCAGAAATCCCAGTCCAAGAAAGCATTTCAACTTTTTTCCCGTCACTCATTGTGGCTTAGTAGTGACAGGATTGTCCCTTTTACAAGAAAACCCATGATTTCATTTTTCCTGCCAGTCCAAACTGTAATGAAAACAAAAAGTGCTGAAATTTCTCATGCTGCTCTTCCCTACTGAGTAAAAGTGAGTTGAGGTGGATGAAATTAAGTTTCCTTTCCTATTTTGTTCAAATTTTTCACAGAATAGTTTTGGTATGATGTTTATTTTAAACAAAAAGCATGAAAACAGTCTGTTTTCTCACTTGTGTATTAATGAGACTAAAACAGAGTTTCCCCTTCCGACTGGTTCTTCTCCTATAAAACCTTTTGCTTTTCTCATATCAATATTATCTGGTGAAAACAGGCTCAGAGAGAAATTTCCAGCTGTGTGCATTTGCATCGTTGCATGCTTGGCCATTTCCAGGAAAGTCATTAGGGCAACACAGCGATTTAAGCACTTCACTGGAGTGGAGCCATGGTACATACGCTGTCCCCAGCTCTGTTTCGTCTTGCAGTGATGGAGGAGCAAACAAGATCTCCATTCCCGATGAACAGAGAGAATCAAGGTTTGCTTTCACTGCCCTTGATCCATTTGTCTGAAAACATTCTTCCCTTGAATGCATTCCCCTTTAGAGCCATCTTTCCTCAATTCAAATTGCTCCTTAATTCCTCCTTTTCGAGCGCATCTGACTACAAGCTTTTCCTCATATCCATCAGTTCCCATACTCACCATAATAGTCTGTGCGAATGTTTGCTTATATTACTGCTGCTTCCAAGTTATGCTGCCTCCACCTTGTACTCTGCTCCATCTCCATCTATTGCTTTAACACGCTGCCCGTCTGAGAGCGGCTGCACACACTTCTGCAAAGCGTTATCTCATTATTTCAATTCTATCTGCTAAAGCATTTGGAGAGACAGTGTATTAAAGACACTATATAAAAATAAATTGAATCGAGAGGAAACCTATATACCTAAAGTTGTAAAAAGGAATAGTCTCCGGTGATGACTCCATTTCCAGCAACAGCATTGTAACAAGCCGGAGCCCATCTCCCGGCTGAATTTTAAATAGATCTGCTCAAATTGAGCAGAGCTGGACAGGCTCACAGGGCTGGGGGCTGTGTCCCAGGGAGCAGGGTCTCGGGGGGGCCTGAGACGGAGTGCAAGGAGCAGGGGAATGGTGCCACAGCCCAGCCTGCCCCCCTGCCCAGGCTCCCCCCGACCACCGACCCACTAGCACAGCTTGCCCAGCTCAGCTGGGAGCTGAAAAGAGGGACATGCTGCCTCTCACTCAGCCGGACCTTGGGCATCATTTCCCCCATTCAGCGTTCCCTCCATCACTAAAGTAGCTCCACAGTGCAAACCCTGGTAGCTGCCCCTGTGATGGTCATGGAAACACAACCCAATCTTCCTCCTTTCGCAGTCTGCCTCGGCAAAGGAGACAGGCACAGTCCTTACGTGTGGAAAAGCAAGAGACTGGCAGTTTTGGATCCCTCTACAACCACAACATATTAAAATTACTAAAATTGCTAAGTGACTATAAGGCAAGAACTTGGGTTGGATGAGTGGTCCAGCAGGGACCCAGGTGCAGTCTTCTGTGCCACGCTGCCAACCCAGAGCCAAAAGAGGCTGATACAGCTCCTGGGTCTATAAGCAGGGAGGCAAGGAGGGATCTTTTCTCTGCATTGTGGAAGAGAGCTCTGCTGGGCTGTGGAGTAAAAAGGATCAGAGGACCCAGTGAGGGATTTAGTAGAAAACAGCTTTACACATGAAATCTATGACAAGACTGAAAAACCCCTCCCAGAAATTTTGGGGGCACCTCCAAGTAAAATAACCTTTCTGCACAGAGCTGTGCATCATGGTCTTAGCTGAGCTATGGTCTATGAGGAACCTTTCTAATTCCTGATTACTGTAACTCTGAACTCTTCTCTGCATCCCTAGGAATCTGTAAGATACAGAAATAGGAAGGTTTTTCCCCACTGGTTTGTTCTTATCCTCACAACATCCAGATCTTCACTGGTAAGTGAGGGGGAAGGAAAAACAGTGCCATGAACTTGGGTGCTGTGAGAATGGGCCAAGTCACGGTCCAGATACTCTGCAAGACAGGAGGCGATCCGTGGGAAAAGCTTTCTGCCAGTCAGTCCCAGAGCAATTCTCTCTAATTAATTCATCATTTGTCTATTTGGGGGAATGGCTCATCTGAAATGACGTCTTTTTCAAGTTAAAAAAAGAAGAGAAAGAAAAGAAATCTGACTTACGTCATGGGTTCCTCCACCCCTCCTGATTCAAAGTGTTCCCAATTCTCTGTTTCTCACTTTACAACTTTTAATGTTAGGATCCAAGCAAATTGATGGAAATACTTGCCTCCCAGTAATTAAAATTAAAATGGTAAGAAGTAAAGCAGAATTTTTCATTACCCCTGAACCAAGGTAACTACATCACTTTCTCTCTTCAGGAAGATTTTGGGTTTCATTTTTTTTCTTGGTGCTGGTTCAGCATCATGTCTCAAAATAAATATTCCCAGCTGGAAGAAATACTCTTTTGGGCTTGCACAGTGACTACCAGCACCCATATAATGCTGTTGTAAAGGAGGAGGGACCTATAGCCAACCACGAGATGCTTCCATCCCCTCATGCTACCTGCAGCCCTGAAGAGCAATGACTTGACAAGGTCTCCCCAGGATCATTTACTCTCTCTATCTTCCCAGGACCTGAAGCTTGGTGCCAAAACTATTTTTGCCCTTCTTTGACTTGTTCAGGGAACAACTAGTTGTTACCTGCGTTTCAGGTATTGAATAGCCCAGTTCAGTGGCTTTGCTCAGGTGATGAAATTCAGTCCCTTGAATTGCTCAGGACTCCTATGTTTCAGTAGAGATATTATATCTTCCAAACTGCAGTGAGGGAAGCAGTGGAGTAGGCTATAATGTGGCAAAGCATCTCTCCCAGAAAAGCAACATTTGCAAGTTTGCATCATAGCTATTACAAAAAAAAAAAAAAAAAAAGGTAATAATAAACCAAATGTCTGGAGGAATTTCTCCTCCCTATCTTCCTGTCTTTCCAGCTCATTATTTCTTTATAAGGCTCATTACTAGCAGGTCTAACACTTGGGCACTGACCCACGAAGGCCTGGAGGGAGGAAAGCTTTCAAATGCTTTCAGACCCAGCTGGACCAATTGAAGAGAGATGCTGAGAGGTGAGTGAGGTGACAACTGAAGGGACGGGTTTCCTAGCTCCCTGTGTTAGAAGTGGCAGGATCAGGCTCCACCAGCAACCACCCAGCTCTGCACAGCCTCAGAATTTCAGCTTCACTGGAAATATGATCTTCCAGTATGCCAGACCCTGAATCCAAAGGGGATTTACTGAAATCCCAGTGGAAAAACTACATGAAAAATATCCAACAAACAACATTGGTCTTTTCGATAACCATTCACCAGTTTTGGAGCAGGTTCTGCCCCAGCTGAAGCCTAATTATATCAGGACTGTTGTGCTCTGTTCCCATCCCATCTTACATTTCTCTGCATTCCTGTCTCCTTCCTTGTGCTCCTGATGTGACAAGGAATTGGTCTCGCTGAAAATTAAGAGTTGGGGGGAGAAAAGGTGGAAAAAAGATAGAGAGAAAACTAAGAGTTTTTCAAAAGCAAAACACACTTTGACTTGGAAATAACACTGTGTTTAACTGCCTTGCTTGTTGTCTGGGTTCCTCCTGAGCAGCCACATGCAGGGATAATGCTCAAGCCCTTGCTTTGATAAGGCATCATGAGCCCAACACTGAAGCCAAATGACTGATGATACCAAGCTGGGAGGAGTGGCTGAGACACCAGAAGGCTGTGCTGCCATCCAGCGAGACCTGGACAGGCTGGAGAGCTGGGCCAAGGGGAACCTCATGAAATTCAGCAACAGCAAGTGCAAGGTCCTGCACCTGGGGAGGAACAACCCCAGGCACCAGTACAGGCTGGGAGCTGAACTACTGGAAAGCGGGTCTGTTGAGAAGGACCTGGGAGTGCTGGTGGACAACAAGCTGTCCATGAGCCAACAATGTGCCCTTGTGGCCAAGAAGGCCAATGGTATCCTGGGGTGCATTAAAAGGAGTGTGTCGATCAGACCGAGAGCGGTTATCCTCCCCCTCTACTCTGCTCTAGTGAGACCACATTTGGAGTGCTGTGTCCAGTTTTGGACCACCCCAGTTTAAGAAGGATGTGGAACTGCTTGAGCAAGTCCAGCAGAGAGCTACAAAGATGATCAGGGGACTGGAGCATCTCCCTTATGAGGAAAGGCTGAGAGACTTGGGTTTGTTTAGCCTGGAGAAGAGAAGACTGAGGGGGGATTTCATAAATACCTATAAATATCTAAAGGGTGGGAGTCAGGATGATGGGCGTAGGCTCTTTTCAATAGTGCCCAGTGACAGGCCAAGGGTCAATGGGCACAAGTGGGAACACCGGAAGTTCCACCTCACTATGAGAAAAAGCTTCTTTCCTGTGCGGGTGCCAGAGCAGTGGCACAGGCTGCCCAGGGAGGCTGTGGAGTCCCTTCCCTGGAGACATTGAAAACCCACCTGGATGCGTTCCTGTGCCCCCTGCTCTAGGTGTGCCTGCTCAAGCAGGGGGGTTGGATCTCCAGGGGTCCCTTCCAACCCCTACCGTTCTGTGATTCTGTGATTCGGTGACTCTGCAGGTGCCCCTGCAGGACCATTTCTCTATCCTGACCTGGGATGCTGGGATTTTGAGGTCTTTATGGAGTATTTGAAAGCTCCCAGGGGCTACCACTGCAGTGGTGGTAGCCTGTTTGCAAAAATATTCATGTGAGGACTGGAAAGGTTCTCATCCTCATTTTGACCATGTAGCCTAAGCTCTTCTGCTGGAGCCTCCACTTCTTTCCTCCGTTTCTCTCTAGACTCATTGCCCTATTTCCTTGGATGAATTTCTTCCTTGCAGTGTGCCCCTACCAACTTGTTTCATCTGCAGTGTGGATTCTCCCTGCAGTGGAGGTTGTATCTGCTTTTTTATTCATTCAACAGCATACTGCAACCCTTCTTGCATCTGAATTTTGGTTTTGCTAGCAAGTGAGGGGCAACACTTAACTGAGTTTGCAGCTGAGTAAGCCTTTCTACTGTGAACTCTTGGGAGAGAATATTATCTCCTAGTGGTGTGCGAAATGCCTCGGAAAAGGAACCACAACAGGTTGGTGGAAAAACACTGTAATAAATAACATGCCTGATGGTCATAACAGGCAAGTGAGGACATGACATAATCGGGGGATAATAAAGAATCTCACCAGGCTTTCAGGAGCGTAGGGCTTGGAGAAACACAGAGCTGCAAGCCAATGCCACTGCCAGGCTCATTCCTTGCTGCCAGGAGTGAAACAACTTCATTCCAGCCACTGAGAAGTGGTTTGTGAAAGCCTCAGATATATTTGGGGAGAAAATTACCTGTCAAAAGAATGATAAAGCCATGGTGTGCTTTGCTACTGGAATCCATTTGTTCTGACTGGTGATGGGGAAGAGCTCAGGCTTCATCACATTCCTCTGCTAAGTCTCTTGCTGCTGAAAGGATGGATGCAGGGGAAAGTATTAAAGGGTAGCATCCACATTTATAGCATGGTGAGATGTGTTATTGAATAGCTCTTTTTTTAAAAGTATGCAATCCTCTGTATTGCCATACTTAAGGTTAAATCCATGCATGCCTCTGCAAGCCTGAACCCACAAGTAGCACGTACTTTGTAAGGACTGACATGGTCCTTTGTGTGGCTGTGATAGGGGAAATGTGCCACATACACAAACCAAACCACCAGCAGGCATCACTTGTGCTAGAAAAAATCAGCACAAATCACACCCATTTACACTGTGCCCAGGAGCATCTCTTTAGATGCCCTCTACATGTTTTTGTAGGCAATTGGGATGGTCTCACTGTGTGGGTGGCGTACTTGCAGAAGTTAGGGTAGGAGGCACTTTAAGAGGAAACTTGTTCCCATGTTTCTCCCCTGCTTTAGCAAGTGATACAGTCCTGATAGATGGATTTTGGTCATCTTTTGGTCTAGATACTGTTGGATTAGAAGGGCTGCAGCAAGGGGATCAACGGAAGTTATCATCCCCTCTGCTCAGTGTTGGTGAAGCCACAGCTGGAAATATCCAGTCTCAGTTCTGCAGCTCAAGAGGTAAAAGGGGTCTGGGGCATGTCCTACAAGAAGAGATGAAGGGAACTGAGCTTGTTTAGTCTGTCAAAGAGGACTAAGGGTGGGATTTAATGCTCCTTACAGCTAACTGGAGGTGGATAGAAAGACAACAGATTACTCAAAACATTTCTTAGCAGTGCCAAACAATGTGACATGGAGCAATATCCACCAATTATGGCTTGGGAGTTTCATGTTGGACAGTGGGAAACAACTAAATATGATGCAGGTGGTGCAGCACTGGGACAGGACACCAGAGGCTGGGGATCTCCATCCTTGGAGGTATTCAAGCCCTGGCTGGACACAGCCATGGCCAGCCTGACCCCGTGCTGGCAACAGCCTTGCTCTGGATGGGATGTTGGGCTGGAGATCCCAGAGGTGCACCAGCACCACCCCAGGATGGCACTAGTTGTCCCTTTCTCACTGCTAGGCCTGGCATGGCCACCTGCGGTGTGGAGCCAGATGCCCTGCTGCAAACAGCTGGGGATCCTCTGAGCAATCCTGTGGACCTGGAGACAGGAACAGATGGGAAGGGGATTGTGCACACCATTAAATCCTCTTCGTAATGCCTCACTGGTCAGGCACACCTATGAAATACTTTACTAATCCATTCCCCCAGACACCAATAAGGTGTTTGAGGACCCTCTGCAGATCCTGTGGTGTCTATTTTATGCATGCACTCCTACAGCTGCAAGCCTCCCCATCCTCCCAGCTAATAAACTGTTTGAGGGTGAGTGGTAAAGTGAAACCTTTGTATCCCACATGTAGTGATTGGAAAATAACAATGGAAAAATAAAAGTCAAGGCAAAACTCTTCAGAGCAGGCAGTAGGAGAGAAATGAAAATGCTATTATCATTCTTCCACATGAGAAGAGTGACAAAGGAAGACCTCTCTCCCCACCCTTCTGGGTAGTGCCTAGATTTTCCAGCAAGGTCACAGTAATAAGCAATCAGCTGATTGAAATGCTGCACTTCAGCCAACCAGGAGAATAAGAGGACTTTCTATCAGGATTCTCCACAACAGAGCACTCACTGTGATAAATGAACTGGAGAACAAGACAAATTAATATAACCTACTACTGTGCACGGATTCATCAACTCAGAGAAAGCTTCTGACAGAGAGAGAGAGAGAAGGAAAAGACACTGCACAGGGAACTTTGGTAGGAGAAGGCACACAGGAAGGTTGCTCTGAGCTCCTAGGAAGTACTTGAGTTGAAGAGACCTCTGCTAAGCACCTGTGCAGAGGTGACCACAGGGTTATGGGGGCAAAGTAGGAGCCTACTGAGCTATGGCTGCTCAGAACTTGTGTTAGGCAGAAGGGAACAGCACCACTTATATGACCACTCCTTGGTGTCTAATCTTGACTCCCTGATGTGTACAAGTTGATCAGACCAGCCAAAACAGGGTGGTTTTTGAGCAGGCATAAACATATGAAAAACCTAAGCAAATTTCCTGCATGATCCTGCTGTTCTCCAAGGGGAGCTCTGCAATGACAGGACCTTCACCCATGGATGCATTCTATGATTCTAGGTACCGTTTCTGCTTCCCATGTACCATAGACAGGATCACAGTCTGTGGTTCCTTCACTGGTATAAAGCACTTTTTAATCCAGAAGACAAAGACATGACAACAACCAGGACTGGCAGCTCAAGTCATCAGGGTTCAAACCAGTAAGAACATCCAAATCACTAGCAATCTGGGTAATCAGCCATTGAAATGGGTTACTAAGAGCCAGAAGTAGTTCTCCATCACTCACCTTCTTCATCACTGACAGGAAATCAGGAGTGGGGGCTTTCTAAAAGACACAGCCAAACTTGGCCAACAAATGCTGGGAGAGGTTCAGGAAGGAGGGGAAAAACTTTTTTTATGGGGTGTGAGGGACTGAAAAAGTTAATGTCTCAAACATTGTTGTAAAGCAAGATGTAGTGAATGGGAAATTGATGGACATAGTGTGTGGGGGCACGTCAGAGGGTGTGCAATCCCAGGTTCTGCTGTGCCTCACATAGCAACTTGCAGAGGTCATACAAAGCTTATTTGAGGAAAGGGTTTATGACTGCCTGAAAGACCCCTCACGAGCACCCTTCACAATGGCACCTGCGCAGAAGTTCACAAAACTTCTGGAACAAGAACCATATAACTCACAGGAGGCATAACTGAAAGTAGGGCTTAGACTATAAGAGACACTACAAAGAGACTGGTGCGTGTCCACCACTGCAGGATCATCACGTCTGTCATCATCGGTGCTGGATCCAATGGTGGCATCAGCTTCCTATCTTTCCTACTCTCTCTCTCTCATTCTCTCTCTCTCTTCCTCTCCCCTCCTCCTTTCTTTTCCTCATCTTCTTTTACAAATATTCTTAATAAGGACCCCCACCATCAACGCTTTTCCATGTTTGCAAGTTCAAGTTGCCTTTTCAAGTTCAAGTTACTTCTGCATTGAAATAAAAAGTTTAATTGATCATTTAGTGTTGTTTTACTTTAATTGAGCCCAAGGGGAAAATTAGAACCCTGGTTACTCTCTCTCCTCCTCTCAGGTTGGGACATGACATGGGGGTGACCCTAGAAAATTGCAGCAGGCCTTGCTAGCTCTTCAGATGTCGTGATGGTGACTCCCATTATGCCATTCTGCAGTGTCCAGCCAACAAATGGAGCTAGCAAGGAGTCAGATTCAACAAAAGAGTATGAGAAGCCATTGAACTTCCAGGACTAAACTTTTGTCCAATGTCTGTGTTTTACAAAGAAATTTAAATCCATATCATTCTAGTTCTTAGGGTGATTTTCTTTTCCCCCTCCTTACAATGTAAAAATAGCCTGCAATGAGACTTTGTTTAAAGCCATGGAGTTAATTTTCTATAATAATTGTTAACAGTTGGAGTTTTTCTTTCTTCAACCTCAAGGGAGAAGCACGGACAGATTTATTAATGGTGTCCCCCTATGTGATTGATGGGCTGTCGAACAGAGAAACTTCACACCTGAAAAAACTTGAAACAAGAACACTTATACCGAAAATAACGTCTGTGCCTGGTACCTCTGCAAGTCTCTCTGTAGTGACTTGTGGCTGAGCCTTCCCAGGGGCTTCTCTACCCCAGTAGCTCCTCTGTCGGTTCAGTGCTGTGCTCTGTTCTTCTGTTGCTACAGAGCTAGATATGCCCATGGCATCACAAATATAGTGATGGATGATGTGAGACAATAGAGATTGTCTCTCCAAAACAGTGAACAGGCAGAGATGAAATTCCCTCTTGGGATAATTGTCTTAGAGTTTCCTCCAACACAAGTGTCCAAGTGAGTGGGACTCACGCACGTGATTTCCAGATATACACATAGAGATGCATGGGTAAATCATATCTCTTAGGTACATCGCTTTCACCATCATTGGTAACAGGTAGCACCTGATATCAGCCACACTAAGATTTTCTAGTCTCTGGAACAGATTACACACCTTTGCTCCAGAAAACACCAGCAGCTCTGAGGTCAGGTTCGGCAAGTAGGAGTATGATAGCTCTTGCCTTTGTTGCCTGGTGGCCACCATCTCTCTACCATGAAAACATGTGCTGTTTCATTCATTTCCCAAGTCCTGTGGTAGTGTGTGTGAGCACCAGGGAGCCCAGGGCAGCCAGTGATGGCTATAAGATGACTCCAGCAAGTTCAGCTAGATCAAAACCTTCATACAAAAGGGATCTGCAGATATTCTGGTGAGATGACTGTGTGGTTCTTAATTCATGTATAAATACCAGCCCTCATGTAGTCCAGAGAAATGCACCTCTGACATGCTGCTGCATTGATGAGTTCATGGGCCTATATCCTTCCCACTGCAAAGGAAACCAGGCAGCAGCATGAACAGGAGGGAAATTTGTCCAGCTGGAACAGGCCAACAGAAAGGGTTTGATCCCTTCCCTTAAAGAGACTGCCCACATATGGACAGACAAACCAGGCTATTCGCCTCCTTTCCCAATGGCCATACTGCAATGGGTAGAAGACAAGATGACCAGAGTCCCTGAGAAATACCTTGGTCTCAATTTCTGCCATTTGTTCAGGCTTTTCTTTCTGTAGACATTTGCTTCACTGGTATATTCCTCCCCTGAAATACCAGGTAAGCACTTTTGTGACACAGTTGAGATTAATTTTTCACAATGCTACTCTACTGCCTTGGTCAACAAGAGCTTATAGGACGCCAGCACACCCCCAAGCACCAGGTGAGCCAGGAGTGTCTCTAGGGGCACCCAGGGTAACTACTAAAAGGCACAAGACCTTGTAAGCCCTCATAGGTGAAATGAAGCAGCACTGGGAACTATCTCAGCATGTGATAGGAGTGAGGAACAGCTCACGCCTTACCCACTGATCACAACTTCGGCTCCAACAACAAAAATAATCTGTTTTAATAATCTTAATAATCTTTCTCTAGTATCCTTTGTCCATATGGCTGGTAATCTGGCTGCTTAGGAATGAATTATAAAAAAATCCTCAAATAGGGATCTGATGGCTTAGCTCAGAGAATCAAAGAAATTAGAGGCAGAGAAGCCCTATCAGGCCACTTAGTCTTCCTTATCTTCCAGGCCTCCTTCCTTCAGGGTCCTGCTGGGCTGGAGTGATGGTGTCAGATTGGACCCCAGAGTGGAAACCATGTCCTTTTCCCAGCTCTTTTCCAGCCTCCCGCCACTTCAGGCACTTTTCTCCTGCCTTATTTCTCCTCCCACTTATTAAGACTACGTTTTCTTCAGGGCAGTGACTGCCCCTTACAATGAGTTTGCACACTGCCCAGCAAAGAGGGACTGCAACTGGGAGCAAACCCTTCCCGTTCTGTGCCAATGATGACAATGAAGTACAAAATCCTCCTGCAGGCTCTTCCAGGGCTTACCAAGATCTTATAGGGGAGCGCACAAATGTTTCTTCCCTTCTTTGCCTTTAGCATAGTGTGTGGGCAAGGAGGGACCTGATCCAGCTGCCCTCTGTTGTGAATCAGCACAGCCCACTGACTTTGCCGACATGACACTGGTCTGATGAGAGGATCTGGCTGAGGCCAGAGATGTTGCTGGAAGGAAGAAGCTCATATCTCATCTATTTTTATTTGTGAAGATTCATCCTGACCAAACCAGAGTCACCCTGGCAATACTGACACAGAGAAAGCAATACCAGAGTGCAAACAGAAACTTGTGCAGAAAGCAGGGGCTGCAAGACCCTGGCCTGCTGGTGGTCTGCAATGGGCTTTTAATTTATTTAACCACTGGTAAACAGATGTAATCAACATAACCTTCCCCATCTCCTTTGGCACCACATCAGAGCCACAGGCAAGCTCCCCTGGGAACCGGCCATCACACTGGGAGGAGACTGTGAAGCCTTGAGGTTATGAGACCACTGCTGTGAGTTTTGCCCAAATCTTTACATGCCCAGTTGGTCTCAGCAAGACACCATTAACTTACAGAGGAAGAAGAAAGGAGCCCCATCTGGAGCTTAGAAAGCACAAATCTGCCATTCTCTCTTCGCAGGCTGGGGCCGTCTGAACAGAAGGTAAAGGTTGCAGGGAGATGCTTTCATAGGGAACAATGCATGGGAAACACAGAGACAATACACTTCTCTCTTTCCATCCCCCTAACTATTTCTGTGCAAGAGCAGGTACCTAAAATTGAGAGCAAAGAAGACTGCAAGTTAGGAACATCAGTTCTGCTTTCAACAATTCTTTCCATGCTCTTCTCTGAGCTAATAAATATTTTGCAGTATTGCACCAGTGCAGCATTTCCAAGTCCTCTGATTGAGGAAAATAAAATCTACCCACGCACTAATTTCTTATTGCAGCAGGCAAAACCATAAAACACACATCAGCAACAGTCAGTGCAGGTAGTGAATTACATAGTCTTACTCTTAGGGGAGCTCTGGGTGCAGGATTTTAAAGGATTTTAAAGAAGTAGGCTGTCAGAAATGCTGAAATCTGAGTGTTTTCTTTCTCTTACAGAAGCTCTCCAAATTGACAATAGCGCTGTTTGTCTGGTCTGCTCTGAATAAATCAGCAAATGAAGTTATTTTCTTCTTTTTTTTCTTGCGCCTATTTGCAAAACTCTGCATCCTGTACTTATTTTTGAAGCGTGAAAATTTGCCAGTCAGTTGGGAAAACAAATCAGGTGCTACAAGTCCTTTTTCTCCTGCTCGGCACGTCTTAGGGATGGGTGCCTGCGATGCATAACAGCTGCTTTAATTCCAAATATGAGAGAAAATATTTTATGGCCAGAAGAAGATGCCCTTATTTCCTCAGTTGCTCTAAATCTGGGAGGCCCAGCCACCGCTTGGACTGGCTTAAGAAGTTTCTGCCGCTCCATCCCCCCCATGCTGATAAGCCAATTGATCTGGGCTGAAATCTGTCCTCAAAAAAAAGCAAAGGAGGAGGGAAATTTTTAAGCTTCATTGTTTTGGTCACTGAGATAACAGCAGTGCCTCAGTGCTCGGCAGGGCAGGCAGAGACAGGAGGGTAGGCAGGGAGAAAGATGACTGCCTCCCAAGCCAACATGGTGCTGGAGAAGAGGTTTCGTTGAACAATGATATGTAACTAATGGTGCTTGGGTTTCTGCAGGTCTCCTCCATTATATGTGGTTGATTATTTCCTCCAAATATTCCCCTTTTGGTTGCAATTTTAGGTAGCCAGATGTTACCATATTCTGGCTTGCACCTCTGATCCCAGCCAGGAACCAGCACCAGCAACTTTAGCAGAAGGTGCAATAACACTTCTTGATGGCAAATGGTCCATGACTACAGGGAAATATCCTAACACCTGGAGATCAGTTTAAACCCTGAAACGTGAGGCTTCATATCCCTCACAAACTGCTTGGAAGTACTAACTGTGGACATTGAAGCTAACCACGTAAATGTCCAGGTACTGGTGCCACAGACACATGAAGCTCTTCCTTTTAATAATCCATTGCATGGGGGGGGGGGAACCCCTGCTACTTATTCTTAATTTTACAACTTTTGACATATCCTTCACTGTAATTATAATTAATATTACCCAGTTAAATCCTCATCCAATACTTTCTAGACAGGTATTGCTATTCAGGCTTTACAGCATGGGAAAATTGAGCTGAAAGACAGCCACTAACTTGCACACAGCCAGCAAGAACATCAGCAGAATAATGCACTGAAGAGTGGGCCGTGTTGCTTCTCTCTCCCATAAATAACCCCAGGAAGTACAATGTAACAGTAAAAAAAAGCTGGACTGCTGTGTGCTGTGATTCACAAGAGGAACAGAGGAATTCAGTGGTGACGGAGAAAAAAATACGGAAAGTCCAGTTGCACATCCAAGAGGGGAGAGAGACCAAAAAGAAAGGGATAATCAGATGGAGAAAAAATTTGAAAGCAAATGCTTTTTAATTATCATCATTTCAAGGGAGTGCAGAATGACTCCACATGGTCCCTCATGGTTGTAGAGAAAGACCCAGGTCAGGGCAGAGGGCAAGTCCAGGGTCAGATTCTTATTGAAAGTGAAAATTGTTCTTATTGTGCTTAACACCAGCTTTAAGAATATTAAAGAACAATTTGGGTTTTGTCAGTTAATACACTGTGGCCTGTGGTTAATGTGGCACTAAGATAGATTTTTTTTTTAAAGGCTATTAATCTAGCAAGATTTTAAAGAGCTCAGCAAATATAATGTGACTCCACCGTACTCCTCCTAGAAATTACCACCAGCCTTGTTCACTGGTGCAAACATAGCGGTTCTGATCGGCAGGTTGTGTTCACCAACTGCAGAGAGGTTACAAAGACTCGAGGCAGATCAGCTACTAGTCTCCTATTTATTTAAAGACATTCTAGGTTTTTTTCACCATTACACCACTGGAAGATGCCCAAGGGATCTTTGAAAGCTTCCAGTTCTCAATGTCACTCGTGTCTATGCTCATCATCCTGACCATTTTTCTGACAATAGGAGATGGCCTTAACAAAGGTGCTGTC
Source organism: Phalacrocorax aristotelis (assembly GCF_949628215.1). NCBI lineage: Eukaryota > Metazoa > Chordata > Aves > Suliformes > Phalacrocoracidae > Phalacrocorax > Phalacrocorax aristotelis. The sequence goes on from NC_134281.1 coordinate 49,249,776, forward strand.
TCTCCTTGGAAAGCCTGCCCCCTTGTCCAGGACAGTAATTTTACCGCTAAATATAGTCCTGTCACATATCACCAAAAAGCATCACTAGATGGGTGAGTGAGGTCATGGACAAATTCATGACCTCACAATTGCATTTTAGTGGAATTTCTGGTACAAGATTCCTGGACACAAACCGCATTGGTGGTCTCCAGGCGCAGCCCACACAGCTTTGCTTCCCTATTTAAAAAAAAAAAAAGCCAGCAACCCAGCATAACAGTGAAGGTAACACCCCTGAAACAGGGCCAGCTCATCAAAAGGGTGCATTAAGAAAGGTTTTGTCTTGAAATTTTACCGAACTGTCAGCTCTCAGGAGAGAGGTACTATCAGAAGCTGATCTCAACAACGGAATCCTCCTGGGGCTTCTGTGCATTGATTCAGTTTGTAAAAACATGAAAACTAGAGCATGGAGAACCACGAAAGGCTGCAGTGAATCTCACCCATGCCTGATGTGCTGCAAACTCATGTCCCGTGGTGAGAAAGGTGCCCGTCTCTCAGCCTTTCCAGCACAAAATCCCACCTCCTGCCTTAAATGCTCAAGAAGGGAGAGAAGCGGAGCTGCTAGAGGGCTAAGGGGAAAGGGGATTTGAGTGCAGAGATTTAATTCCCAGATTTTCACCAGTGCAAAATTCCCAGCTTCTCCCCGACCCTGTGGTGGCAACTCACGCTCCCACACTCCCGAGGTGGGAAGGTTTCCCAGGATGTTTGAAAGCCCCTGGAAAAGATTTCCAAAATGACACCCATTTTATGCTATGAAGTGAGAAACAGAGAAAAGCCTGGAGGAATCAGCTCCATCCCCTCTCCCCACTTACATGGTGTTTGTGCTCTATATTTTTTTTTTCCTAACATTTCATTTCTCCTATCTTTCCGGTAGCCCCCAACTCCTACGTATAAAATCCCCTGGCCCCATCTTCAGCTGGGGAAACACACTGAGATTAGATGGTTGGTGTTGCTGGGAACATCAATCCCTTTTTCCTTCCCATCTGGCTTTACTGCCAGATTTTTATTGCTACTGCTTTTTGCTGGGGACACACGGTCTCCTTATGGCACATCCGAATGGCCTTAGAAATAAAGGAATGAGACCTTTCAGCCAGCAAAAACCTGTAAATAAACAGTTTGGGCTGGCAATCAATGGGCTATATCTCTAAGTCCTGGGATTGTTCAGTTAGATTAAGCCTTTCTAATGAATTCCTCATTGAGCCACTGAACAGAAATGAAGCCTTGTTAGCTCATTATCTTTCTAATTAACCCATTCTAAACCTGCTCCTTCCTCACCAGGAGGTAGCTGTGCTGTTTGGGTTTCACACTGAGGTTTATCAATGACCCCCTGAGAGCCTTTTGTATCAGTAACTGAGATTTATTTGAAATGACTGAGGAAGGCAGCTTCCAGTTTATTCCCTGCGCCAGATGAAGGTCCGAATACTATGTTATCCTCAGGCTACAATTTCCCAAGGACAAGCCATGTGTTGTGAGCATCTCCAAGCCCTTTTCTGCAGTGATGAATGCTTCCCCCCCACCCTTGTTTGCATGCAGATCACTGGGCTCATTAAGCTGACGAAGGGGCCTGCCTGCCCTCCCTAACTGGGGCGTGGGGCTGCACTGTGTCTGCCTGCAGATAGCAAGAGAATTTCACTGCTGGCATTGGCTGCTCTTGGCTGTTTTTGTGTTTATAAGAAGGGTCCATTTCCAGGCAAATGCAGAAATGTGTCTAATAGATGGAGAACCCTTTTCCCAAAGGATGAGTGCATTAACCCCATTATTTGGGCCATTTTTGAAGGAGACAGGCCATATAGTAACATCCAGTAGAGATCAGTCCTGTGTAAGAAGGATGGAGCCATCAGCCTGAGTGGTTGAAGCTTGGTGTCCCCACAGCTCACATGACAACAATCTCTGCTTCTTAGCTTCTCTCTCAAAATCCCCAACATGGAGTAGCTTATAGGATCATGTGCTCAGCCATCCAGCATCGAGCCTGTCCTTGCACTCAGAAACAGACTCGCATCCCACTGCTCTCGATGCTGTCCCAGGTGTTTGTCACCTTTTGTCTCCTCTCTCCCTAAGTAGCTGGTGGGGCTTTCTCCCCTTTCTTCTTCCCATTCAACAGCACCTCTCCCTTTTGGGTTTTCCCTTGGCCTTGCTCCCACTGGGTTCAGGACCTGGCTGACAACCTTTCTTGCTGGGTATCTGAGCACCCTTTTTCATCCCAGACCAAGTGACACGGCACCTCACATTCACCTTCAGCATCCCTTGAAGGAGCAAGAGAGGCAGAAGGATGCCTTCTCTCTCTCAGTCCCGTTCTGTATCTCCACAACACACACAGAACCTGCTCAGGATCCTGTATCCAGGTACATCCCACTGCATTCAGCCTTCAGCCCAGCTTGGGAGGGACAACCCAAGGCATGAGCTTCCCTGAGCATCACCAGCCTGCAGCTCAGGGACCAGCATTGCCACCCCTTCCTCCCACACCATCTTTTTTTCTACCCATGCCTGGATTGTCTGCCAAAGAGCCCTGGCTGACCAGCCACAAGCACTGATACGGATTTCAGTCGCAGGTTAAAGCCTGGCACAGTGTGAAGTGCCCAATGCAGGCTTTGTCAGTAGAACAATACCAGTCTACTGCCCTTAGGGTGGCTTTGGAAACCTTTTTGAAGCAAATAAAAAATTAAATTCTTTGGATTTCCATTTCTTTTGTTATGTTCAATTCTGGTTCCTCCTCCAACCCCTACCCAGCCCCGGGGAGCCGCGACCCCAATCCACCCTGCAAGATTCATTCAGATTCTGCCTCCAAGAGCAACATTTTAATAACCCGACCAGCCAGGGATCTCTAAATCTCTCTGAGGAAAGGAGGCAGTGAGGATATAAACAAAAATATGCTTTGCCTAATTGTTTCTTACATCGTCACGAGCAATTGAAAACGGCTCCTAGGGCGATATCCATTACACTTTGTAACAAAAGACTCCAAATGAAGAAAGCCCAGGCGGAACAGCAGAGTCAGAGCTAGAGACAAGGCTGGCATATAAATCTGTGCCAATCTGCCCCCACCGCCACCCCAAATGTTCCCACAAGACCTGGAAACTGGCACAGCAAGAAAGAAATTCCAGCACGTGCCACTCCAGGATCTTTGTTCCTTGGGATACCCGGTGGCTGGAGGAACCCCCATCCCTCAAGGAAGACAACACAGCAACATGCCTGCCCATTCAGCCCACCATGCTGCAGCATTTGCATCCCACAGCTTCCTAATGGGCTTTTGCCAGGACCCCCATTCATCCATAAGGCCTGCGGGCTGGTTCTTGAGGCAGGAGCTGGAGTAGAGGGCCATGTGTCAGCAGGGGGACGACTGAGGAGGTGAATGCTGAGCTGAGAGAGGCACCTCTCTGTTTGGCTATTTAAAAAAAGGCAATTTAGACTGCATGGCATGCCTGATCACTGCCTATGTTTCTGAAATTATTTTGTTCTGTATTTAGTAAAAAGTTCACTTTGTATATATTAGTCCATGCTACCATGAGCATCTCTCCATAGATGGCTGAAGTGATATTCTGTGTATACTCCTGGTCTATTCTATTCTATTCTATTCTATTCTATTCTATTCTATTCTATTCATTTATATTCATTCCTCTTCCTATTCCTATTCCTATTCCTATTCCTATTCTATATATTGGGTATAGCATCTGTTGTACTTTAAGAAATCCATTAAGATAGGTACTTTTTTTAATACTGAAGCAGAGTAAAAACTGCAGCTATGAGCTCTTCTACTGAACAGCTTTTGGAGTAACATGGAGAAGACAGAGAATTGGGTGGGCAGACAGAGAATATCAAGCACATTTTCTGATTGAGATAATTCTTTTTTTTTTTCAGGAAATTTCTGAGTTTTAGACTGATTTTTCCTTTTGTTTCTCTTACTCCAAGGAGTCCAACTTTGTGGTTTGACAGCAATATCCCTGCATTGTTGGCTGGTGGTTGGTTCCTGCATGCAGAAGTCTTTCCCTTTCAGAAGCTGCTTCTAGAGGCAGCTGCCTAATTCTGGACACAGGCAGGCTATTGCAAAGCAAAATGATTTTCATGCTTTTGTGTGCTCTCTCCACCATGGGAACTCAGCATGTTTTTTCTTGGAAGGACTGCTGTGACTAAAACACTCTGCTGTGAACTCTCATGATTCAAATCCCTGGCTCTGGTCTCCAAACCTCAGCTCCTGTGAGACAGGCAATTCAGCTTGCTTGGGGTCTACTTCTTCCCTGTCCCTTCTCCTTTCTGTTCCCCTTCCCTTTCCTCTTTGTTTTACCCATGGTTGACAAAAAGCCTTACAAACATGACACACACAAAGGACAGAGCCTCAGAAGTCAGACGACAAGGCAAAAGAGACCTTACTACACATTATTTTTATAATCTCAAGATTCATCTTATGACAACTTCATGTCAGCACCAGCAGCTCTTTCATGAGGTGTTAATATTAGAAGTGGATACAAATGTTAAAGTATAAAATTGCTCTTTGTGCATGGAAAACCCCATCAAACCCTCCTAGATCTGCCTTAATATTTTCATTCCCAAACATTTAAAGTCCCATCAATGTCATGAGAGTGATTTCATTAAATTCTTTCATTCTTTAAATGTGGGCTTAGGAGAATAAGGAGATGATGCTGAACCCCCAAAATCAGGAGGAGCTTAGCTGCCCATGGGCTCTTCCAGCCGCTTTTCTACCATCCCCAGTGGGTATTCTAGGGTGGGTAGAAACAGCATTAAGGCACTTTTTTTTTTTTATGTCCATCTATTTTTTGAGACACACTGGTTCACCCTCTTGCAAAGGAAAACAGCCAGGCCAGCCAGGCTCCACATGTAACTGAGACAATGTATATCTTTATTTCTTTATTTATCTTTATTTATTATTGCAAGGAATAAGTAAAAATTAACATAATGCAGCACCATACCCAAATGCTGAGACAGCCCAAGGAAATCAGCACTGTGCTCACTCTGATGGCACTTACCTCCCTTCCCCTTTTCCCCCACTCCCTCCTCTGCCTGCAGCTCCCCCCGTCTGGCCCTTGCAGACATGTCCGGGGGGATCTTTAAAACTCTATAAAAAACATAAGAAGCTGTTTTTGACTATTAAGAGAGACTGTTGATAACACAGTTCCAATAAAAAAAAGTCTATATATGAGCTTTCTACAGCTTCCCTTGGAAAATAATTCATTTCTCCCTGCATTATATTTCATGGTAACCTAGAGACTCAATATGTTCTGGATTACTGCATCCATTTCTGTTTCTGCTCTAATGGCCCACCAGAGTATGAACCTTCCAACCAGAGTCCCCTAAATCTGGTGACTGGGGAGGTAGTTGTACTTTCTTGTTTTCCACTTGATAACTAGCCCCTTCCAGCATTGCTTTTATGGCAGTAATCTTCCTAGGCCTGTTGCAGATTGCTTGTCCTGGTTTTTTTTTATCCTTGCTTGCTTTTTTTTTTCTTGTCCTCCAGCCACTGGAGCCAATGGTCACTGTGAACTATCCATCATCTTGTTTTTTATGTCAAGCTGGAGTTCCCTGGTCTGTTTACTGCTTCCCCCTTCCCCCCCCCGCCCCCCCAATGCCACTGCAGTCTGGCAATTGCTTGTGTCAGTGAACTGCCCCTTCCATTAGGGGAAGGGATCTGTGATTGCCAATGCCTATCAATAGGCTAAAGATATCCTCCATTTAATTTTATGGCTTCGTATTACAAATGATGGGGCAAACAGAGGAGGCTAAGCAAACCCTCTCTTCCCTTACTCCTTTGGAGAGTAAATGACATTAGAAATACCATGAAGGGTATGCAGGAAATAAATCAAGCCAAGTCCCAGCTGCCCATCGGTACAGCTTTGCTCAGTGCCAGGAACCCAGACCCATGTGCAAGTCCTGGGTCATGGAGTCTGGGTGGTGTTCACCAGACAGCCTCTGACCTGCTGTATTTGCATTTGCACATAAGTGACCTGAGATCCAGGCACGTATATAATCATTTAGTTTATTTTCTTTTTCTAGCTCTGAAAAAGAGATCAGATGGAAAAATTCAGTGCTGTGGAGGGAAGTAAACTACAGTTCAGGAAACCAGCCTGAGTGAAAAGTAAAGGCTAAACCTTCATTTATCCCTTCCAACTCAAATCTGAATACATACTTAATTTAAAATATATAGGTAAAACACTTTGTCCCGAAATAAGGGACAAAGGAATACCAAAACTTTTCAGGAAATTAACCCAAAAGGATGGAGCTTAGGATTTTTTCTCAAAGCCATTTCTAGGAGAATGAGAACTATTTCTTTTACAGCTCTTTTTAACCCACAGGTCTCACATCGCTTTGTCAGTCACCACACACACACACTGTATTTGCGTCACTTTTCCTTTCCAGTAATAATTCAGACCTGCATTGGTTTTACTCAGTCTTAAGGTCACTTCTCAGGCCTGGCTTCTCCAGTCTCTTAATGCTGGTGCTTCTACTCCTCAGAACGCTTGCACTAGAAGTGTTTTCTATGCCTAGCTACCATTTAATTATGCCTCTGACAGAATAGCAGAGACTCAGCTGAACTTTTCATAGCCTTGCTCATCTGTCTGCAGATTTTCCTTCAGGTCCCGCCAAGTTAAAGGTGTGACAAAGGCCATTGTGCAGCTCTTCCCAAGGCCAATTCCTAGGGTTAGGCTGATCTTAGCATCCATACCATATTTACAACTTCCATTTTCTATAACAGGTTGAGTTCATTGGCATTAAAAACTCTCTATAGTGCATCAGTCTTAATCCAATTTTAAAAGGCAAGGCCAGCAACTGTGTTAAAGGGATTAACTCTTATTAAATATAGTGTATTTGAGTAAGCCCTAAGGGAAGGACTCCAGTTGCTTCTGTTTGCATGGATGGAGGCAGTCATACCAAGTAACATCCTAAGGACCTGGCAGTAAGCTTAAGCTATAAATTACATCATATTACAGGAAAATAATTTTTGCAGCATGGAGGTAATTGGAAAACACTGTCCTCGCCAGGCTATATAAACATCAAGAAGAAAACTCTTCATCTCCTGTAAATCGACATGGGAGGAAAAATGCAGGTGAGAAGCTAACCTGTCATGGCAGAAGAAGCTGTTATCCAGGTCTCACAGCAGAATGTGAACAGAAGATGTAACATTAGACTCTTGAAGGCAATGGAGAGGGATGGACCTGTGTCCTTCAAACTTTGGATCTAGCCAGGTAACAACTAAAGAAAAAAGTGTTATCCAAAGCAAATAGATTCCAACCCTGAAAGGAAAACACCAAGACTCCCCTCCTACCTCCCCATAAGGGATTGTCTTTAGCTCCAGGGGCACTGAAGCAAGCAGACCAGGAAGGCAGAACCTAAGCCACCCATCCACAGGTCTCAGTCACTTCTTCCAGTCCAGTTGCCATTTACCTCAGGGGCACAAACCTTCCAATCAGGATGTTCCTCTGAGCTGCCCAACTCTGGCCCCACAAGCTGCCCCATCTGCCTGCAGGTGCCTCTAAGGACGCAGGCACAGACCAGCCTACACAGAGACTGTTTTCAGTTCACAGCCTGGCACTAAGGAAGCATTAGTAGCCTGGAAAGTTTTGTTTCATTGCTTCTACAGACCAGCCTGCCACTCTTTTGGTACGTCCAAGTTTAGGGACAGAAAACAGATTATGTTGATTTAAAGGCAACCTAACATTGACTAAGAAAAATTGACTTGGCAAGCTTGAATGTGTGAAAGCCCCTCTTATCCACCCCACGTGGTGCAAGCAGTACATGGGAACAATGCTTAGTATCTCTAAAACAATGGTGAATTTGAGCCCAACTAACAAAACCCTGTTTATTCATTCCTAACAGGAGCAACAGAAGATATAAGGATTTGTAAATATTTTAACCTAGCTAACAACTGCTGCCAGGGAGTTTCCAAAATCAAGGCCTTGGAGAATGACCTTAATTCTGACTCAAAAAAAGATCGCAGCTTAAAGAGGAGCTTGTCATCAGCTATTCTCTGTAATTAGTTTAATATGATCAGCTCTCCATGATAATAAAAGACAGCATCAGAGCTGACCGGAGAGAAACTTCCAGTGGATAATAAATACTGACAGATTTCAACCAGATGGCTTTACCAGACTGCAACTTTGCAAGTGATTTTGAAGCTCAAACATTAGTGCTTATTACTTAGGATCAGCCAATAGCTGAGAGATCTGCAAACAGTTCCAGCTGGGGTTTAAAGGCAACTAAAACATACGGATAAAGACTTTGACTAAGGGGTAGAAGATCATTTTTGAAAATTACTTTCACTGAGCCCCCAAAGCTTTGGGAATACAACACACTCTTCGGACAGAGGCTTCACCTCTATGCATGGGTTATAACTGAGCATCCTGGTTGTCTGCCAAAGCCAGCACAGGCAAGACAGCGCCCAGGAGCTGCAGGGCTGGCATCAGAAAGCACCAGGATGTCACTTCTAATCATCTTTCCCAGACTGCTTGTGGTTGCCGTCAACCCTGAGGAGGACACAAGGAAGACGTGGGCAGAGGGCATGCCTCTGAGATCCTCTTAGAGCAGAGGTGCAGGCAGGGACCACACAGTCTCCACAGTGATGCCTTTTGCCTTTTTCCCCACAAGGCTGGACATCCATGAGGACAACCCTATATTGCCTTAGGGTTGCTCCAAGGATGCCATTGCCATGAGAAACAGCCTGCAGGTTTGGTGTCAGCAGCAGAAAAACAGTCCCTGACTCCAAAATCTGTGGTATGAGATCAGTCACATTTGCCAGACACAACTACTGAGGGCTTAGTGAGTTTGATCCAAGGTGTAGGGCAGGAGCCAAATCCACCTGAACCAGTGGGGAGCTGGATGCCCTGGAAGACCCACACTTAAGAGGACAGCAGATCCCTGTCCCCTAGCCCAACCTTAATTTAGAATCATAGAATCACAGAAACGCTTAGGTTGGAAAAAACCTTTAAGATCATTGAGTCCCATGATCTTAACACTGCCAAGTCTACCACTAAACCATGTCCCTAAATACCACATCTACACATCTTTTCAATATGTCCAGGGATGGTGATTTAACCACTTCCCTGGGCAAATTTAATACAAACCTCTAACATTTAAGTCCATAAGGTGTCACAGCCCATTGGGACAGACACCAGTGACACCAGTGGCTGGCCAAAGGAAGTCCAGCCACTTTTTTCCCATGGAACCTTTGGAAACACAGGTTGCTGGTGACCAAAGTGAGGTTTGCAGCCAACCCATCTGCACAACCCATAAAATTAAAAAAGCCAAAGGCATCCCTCTCCATGTCCTACCAACACACTTCCAGGCCAGACGAAGGAGATACCCTGGCAAGAGGAGCACCACCTAGCACCAACCCTGCGTTTTCTCTTCCTAATCGCCCCGTGGGGGGCAGCCCTGAACCACCAGGCACACATGCCATCAGCACCTGCTGTGCTGGTGCAGCAAGATGGACGAAGGGAGAGGGAGGGACACCACAACAAACTAATTTTCCCTATCTGAGTTCAAAGATACATTTCAGCTGTCTACTTACTGCTCCAGTCGGGTGAAAGCTCCCAGTGTCTGAAGGGGCTTTCTTGCTTCTCTTGGCATTATGGCCAAAATATCATTAAGACTCCTGTAGCTGGAACTGAGCTGTCAGTAAGAGAGAGAACTTGACTGAAGGCATTTTTGCAGCCAAGGGATTTTAATTTTTCCCCCTTCTTCTGCCTTATCCAAGAGAAAGAAATATAACAAAAAACCAAGACAGGGATTTTTCAGCTAAATTTATTTCTTCCAGCATTTGTGGCAATGGGAACATGTTTGGGTTTGCTGCTTGCCTGCTTTTTGCAGGGTTTTTTATGAGTTATTGACATCAAATGTTAAGAAAAGCAATAGAGAGTGGAAAAGGCTGAAGAAGAGAGCTGGATGTTCTGGGCTTCGAACTCAAAACCTGGGGCAGAAACTCTGCTCCCAGTCGCTTCATTAGGGTAAAAAATAGAACTGATATCACAGTAGTAGTGTTACAGCGAACTCCATAGGTTTCAGCCAGGTTCATACAGACAACAAAGGAGTGGATTTTACAATCTTTCAAAATATCTCAGCATGTTGAATAAATACATTAAGCCTTAATATGTTCCCACCAGCTGCCTTTGTCCATAGCTTGGACTTTTAAGTCAAGAGATAAGAAAGAAAAATAAAGCAAAATGTCACACATTTCCTTTCTGGTTTTCAGACTTTTAAAATGATACATAGGCCCCTTTCTCCAGTTTGATTAAAAGTCAAAGTGGAGAGTCTAGCACCATCACATGGCTCCTGGACCTGGAGATTTAAGGGTAGAGGACAAATGGGATTGCCAGCCAGGCTGTAGGCTTTCTCAGTTTATTTTTCAGCAAACAAATTGATTACCAGAAATGAGCTCAAACCAGGTATTCCCATATCCCACCACTTTTCTCTGAATAGGGGAAAAATATAGATTCAAACCTAAATGTATGGACAAAAAGCGCACACGCACACACCCAAATCACTAGCCAACTTTTGAAAACAAAGGAGATGCCCTCAGTCCACCAGATGCTTTTTGGGATAAGCTTTACCCAAAGAAATGTCTTTTTTTTTTTTTTTTTTTTAATACAGATTAAACCCCTAAGACAGAGCCCCAGTGCAAATTCCCTGATGCTTGTTTGACTTCATTAGCACAAAAGCAAATGAAGGCGCTTTCCCCATTGTCCTGCTGCAGGGGAAGAGCACTGAAAAGGCAAAGTACCAGTGACCTGTGGAAACTCTCCCAGGCTGCTCCATGAGAGGGACAGAAAACATCCCATTACCTCCACAACTCTCAGCCGAGCTCTTTTGAGCCCCTTTTACCTGCTACCGTTGTGTGGCTGTTTTGGGAAAGGCCGAGCCCCCATATTCAGGGCTGCGTCCCCCAGGGTGTGTGACAATCTCAGCTTTCCCAAAGGCCAAAGGGGAGAAGAGGCATATTGGAAAAAAAATCCAGTTATTGCCTTTCAAAAGCTTCATCCCACCTGACACTTCATCTCCTGGACCTGACTGTGGACTGCTAGCCCTGACCCACTGGCTCATCCCTGTCCTGCACCATGGGGATGAGATGGGGGTGGGGGTGGGGTTTGCTCTGGGGATGCTCTGGAGTTCAAAATACTAAAGTTTCCTGCTGATCATCCTTCTCCTCCACTAGGGTTTCCTTATTTCAAGTCTGGTGTCAAATACACAACAAATCAGCAGATGACACAAGACAAGATGCTGTAAAATCAACCTGTTGCTGAGCAGTCTAATGCCATGCTGGCTGAACTAAAGGCTGCTTCTGAAAAATCCCAGCCCTGTGCCATGACACTTCTGAAGGGTCATCATTACCTGATGAAAAACCACCATTGCCTGGGTCTGCGGAGGAAAAAACAGGCCCATCAAAGTCTCCTTGCATGAACCAGGAAGGAGGCTCCATTCAGCATCTGCCATCTCTGCTGCATCCCCTTCCCCTCCACAGCGGCACGTCTGCTCTGAAGGGGATCATGAAAAGATCCCACCTCGCTTTGGAAGAAAGAAAAGAAAACAGCTTAGCTGTGGAGGGAAAGACAGCTACTATTTGCTATTCAAATCAGGAGTCACTTCTGGGCACAGGTCAATGAGAAAGGGAAACTTTCAGGCTGAAAGGATATGGACTTTGGAGATTTTCAACCAGAAATGGTGTTTACCGGCTTCATACGCCCTCCGCGGGCAAACACACCCCTCAACGCCGGGCAGACTTCAAAAGGGCCTTTTCAGTGTGGCTGAGCAGAGCTGGGGGTCTTGGGGGAGCTTAGCCAAAGATTATACACATCTCTGCTTGAGGACAAAGCTCCCGTGCCTGGGCAGCTGGGGGACACAGAGAAACATGCTCCTTCTCACAGATGCACAGTGGGTCAGGTGTGCCCAGTGGGGTGTAATGCCAGCACAGGGTACCACCAGTTAGAGCATCTTGGAGGCCATCAGTGGGTTTCTTCAAAGGTGAAATGGGGTCCATGACCATTGGTACAGGCTAGGATGAGCAGCAGCGAGGAGGGGTCTGTGGCATCCCTCATGAGCTGGGTCCATGCGGGATGCTCCAAATGCCTCAGGCAGAGCTGCTCCCCATCTGACTGTGATCAGCCAACACGTGGCAAAAACATGTCATGCTCGACAACCTTTCATAATGGGAAAATATCTAAAGAATCTGCCCAGAATCTCTCAGGGCGCTGAGCATCAAAAGTGTTTCATTTCAGCATGTTTCCATGGGGGTGGGGAGGAGTTTCCTTGCTTTATTTAACTTTTACTTTTATGTTATGTCAAGATATTCTCGCAGCTTCAGTTTTATTTAATATCATGTTCGTGCCCTATTCGTTATTTACTCATGTCCTTTGACGTCACAACCCCAAAATTATCCACAGATAATTTTGACTTCCCAGTGAGATTTGCACCAAACTACATTTCAAAGTGCTGGAATTCCCCTGGGGACAGAAATACTTTTTTTGTTTTTTGCTGCTCCCCAGCCAGCTTGAAGGAAGGATCTGTGATGAGAAAAGGTCCCATCCCTGCTCTGGGGCAGGGTCACAGCGTGGGAGCAGAGGGGTGGGCACCCCTGTCCAGCCCTCCCTCCCTGCCCAGGTGTGTTGAGGGGGCAAAGCCATGGTACTGTCCCCTTCCTTGCATCACCAAGGTGTTTAGGCTGTATCAGATCTGATGGAAAAATGTGGCTGCGGATTTCTCCTGCTACTACAGAAAAAAGTATGAGTAAGGATGAAACCATGATGCTGTAAGAACCTCACTTTTCATCCTCTCCATCCTCCAAGCAGATTGCTGGATGCCAGATCAGACACTGAAGGAAACCCCAAAATCCCCACCCTGCCAAGTGTAGAGATATAAATCAGAAGAAGAAACCAGTGGGTTTAACTGGTTTCCCACCACACCCAGGAAGAGGTGAGATGAGCACCTGCTCCCTGCTGAGACCCAGACCAGTGGGGTACCCAGGGGACCGCAGCAGTTCCCTATGACTCCCCTGAGCCCAACATTTTCCCACATCTGAAGTGAGGCAGCGCTAAAAACACACACACACTGAAGCCCCCAAGCCAAACTGTAACACTTCTCCTACCTCCTGCAAGAAAGAAAAAAGAAAAAAAAGAAGAAAAAGTCAAAATTTGGTTAAGGTTTGGAATGAAAGCTTGGCCTGACTGTTTGAGAGCTCAATTACTCCTCACTACTATACTTACACACATCCATCCTTAAATTAATAAAGAACTATCTTTAACACAGCCAAAGTGGCTTCAGATGTGAGCCACTTCAGTAGCCCATTATCAGCATCATGTTTGTTTTTCCATATTGACTGTGTGTGTAATATAATCCTTGTTTATGATAATTGATTTTCCTTGGACTGCCTTCCTGGGAATAATATGCACACTTTTTAGCTCTCTTTTTAAAGATCAAATGGCATTTAGGCCTGGTGATTTGAATCTGAGCTGGTCAGAACATTTAATACAATAAGACTGAGCTTAAAGGAAAGCAGTTAAACCCTGGATATTTTCCTTATTGCATAGCTTGAAAACCCTTGAATTGAGAGGAAAGTTTGCATCTATTTTCTTGTCGTCTATTTTAAAAGCTGTCAGAGTTGGTTAGTCTCTCTTAAAATTAGTCCTTTGGATCATCTTCTTACTAAAAACAAAATCTGAGCTTTTTTTTTTTTTAAAGCGATAGCGGATTAGGGCAAGAAGCTTTGTTTAGCTAAAGCGAGGGATTAGAGGAGATTTGCCCCCATAAAGTTGTGGTTTGATGGTGCTTTTATCCCTGGATGTTGCTAAAGCTGTGTTGCTTCAGGATTAGGAGCATACAAAGAGTCTCCTTGTGCTGTTTCACAGCCAAGAGAAAGACGGGGGGGGGGGGGGGGGGGAGAGGGAGAGACAGGGGAACACATGCAACAGAATTGGGAATTCCTTGGTCACACAAATCTAAAGTTTAAACCCTCTGACACAAACTTCGCTGGACACATTGTGAATGCGAGATGGCCAGACCTCTAGTGAGAACAGTGGATGGTGGAGCAGAGGGTGTGAGACTGCCTGAACCACCACCTCCCAGCCTCCCGTCAGTGACTTACTTCCAAAATGAGCAAAATTCAGCTGGGGTGGCCAAGAGAGAGGCGAAGGGAAGGCAACACCTTGGCATGACTCAAGCAGCATTTCTCTGGGGTGAAACTTGGGCCATCATCAGCAAACACTAATGAAAAGGCCACAGCATTGCTCCAGTCATGCTCCAGGTAAAGCATCCAGCACTGGGAGACAAGGACGTCTGATTTATTCAAACACCAGCCAACCACACAAGAGGCTGGCAGTCCTCAGCCTTCCCACCTTTGGAAAATGCTCAAATCTTGGCATGGGACATTGGGATGTCCCCACTGGCCAGAGCCAGGTCCTGGGCCAGCTCTGCCATGAGTCTGAGATGATAGAGAAAAAGTGGAAAAGCCTCAAGTAACGATGTCCTTGCAAAACAGCTTTAAGTAAAATAGAAAGAAATCAAGACCAGGCACTAAGTGGTGATAGCACATCATTTCTCCTGCCCACAGACCTTCCAAGCGTCAGTGGACAGCCAGGTTTATTTGGCAGGAGGCAGGGAAAACCTGAGGTTTTATACATATGGGATATTTACCCCTACCCAAATCAAAACACAAAGGGGCTTTGTTCTTGCCAACCCCTCCTGCATGACAAGATAGTTTCTTGTCAGGAGACAGTTAGAAGGCTAAGTAATATTAGTAGAACTGAGGCAGAGATAGATAGGCGGACTCAGAACCATGCTCCTGTAGCAGACACCACTGAGAAGGAGGAGGCACCTTGGACCCTGGTGACCTGCAAAAGCAGGGCTCTGCCTCAGCCCCCACCTCCCAGTATCACCACCAACAACAGATTTGTAGCTTTAGCGACTGCAGACACCCACGAGCAAGGTCCACAAGGTGTAACTGTACCATCAGCACAAAGTAGATACTGCAAAAAGAAGAGACGAGTGCTCGTAGAGGGTGACACTCTGTTAAAAGCCACTGAGGCACCCATGTGCCGCCCTGACAGGGAGTCACGAGAGGTTTGCTGTCTTCTGGGAGCTAAGATCCGAGACATTTCTGAGAGGGTGTCACAACTCACCAAAAGCACTGATTACTATCCTCTGCTACTCTTCCATGTGGGCACAAATGATGCTGCAAGGCAGAGTCTGCGCAGAACTAAGCAAGACTATAAAGCTCTGGGAAAGCAAGTGAAAAATATTGGTGCCCAAGTTCTCTCCTCCTCCATACTACCTGTTGGAGAAAAATGGGCAACTAGAAATAGGCAAATAATACAAATCAATTCCTGGTTACGTGGCTGGTGTCAACACGAGGGTTTTGGTTTTTATGACAATATGATGTTCTTCAGCAACCATAGACTGCTAGGGAGGGATGGACTCCACCTGCCTGGAAGGGACAAGGGAATCTTTGGCAGCAGGCTGGCAAACTTGGTGAGGAGGGCTTTAAACAGAGGAACCTGGGGGGAGGGGGACAAACTGGCAATGCTAATGCCATCACACATAATGGGGGAATAAGAGAGGACAACATGGGCAGTGATAAAGGTGCTGTGGCAGCCTCATGCGATGGCAACCAGGGGACCAACCACCTGAAGGTTTGCATGGCTGTAGCAGGTCCATGTACACCCCTCCGGGGAAACCTGTGTACTCAAGCACCTTTCTGAAATGCCTGTACACCAATGCACGCAGCATGGGGAATAAACAGGAAGAACTAGAGGTCTGCGTGCGGTCGCAGGGCCATGATCTCACTGCAGTCACAGAGACATGGTGGGATGGCTCGCATGACTGGAATGTGGTCATGGATGGCTACAGGCTTTTCAGGAAAGAAAAGGTGAGGTGGGGGAGTTGCTCTTTATGTGAGGGAGCAACTGGAATTCATCAAGCTCTGCCTTGGAGTGGAAGGAAACAAGTTGAGAGCTTGTGGGTAAAAATTAAAGGACAGCCAAACATGGGTGACACTGTTGTGGGTGTTTGCTACAGGCCACCCAATCAGGAAGAGGAAGTTGATGAAGCCTACTACAGACAGCTGGAAGTAGCCTCGCAGTCGCAGGCCCTGGTCCTCTTGGGGGACTTCAACCACCCTGATATTTGCTGGAAAAGCAACACGGTGAGCCATGCACGATCCAGAAGGTTCCTGCAGAGCATCGAGGACAACTTTTTGATGCAAGTGGTGGAGGAGCCAACGAGGTGAGATGTGATGCTCGACCTTATCCTAACAAGGAAGGGCTGGTTGAGGATGTGAGAGTTGGGGGTAGCCTTGGCTGCAGTGACCATGAGATGGTTGAGTTTAGAATGCTGTGAGGTAGAAGCAGGGCTATGAGTTGGGTCACAACCTTGGACTTCAAGAAGGCCAACTTTGTCCTCTTCAAAGACCTGCTAGGAGGAATCCCATGGGCTCGGGCTCTCGAAGGCAGGAGGGTCCAAAAGAGCTGGACAGTATTCAAGAACCACTTCCTCCGAGCTCAAGATCGGTGCATCCCCAGGAAGAAGAAGTCAGGCAGAGGAGCCAGGAGACTGTCATGGATGACCAAAGAGCTTCTAGAGAAACTCAAATGGAAGAAGGAGGTTCACAGTATGTGGAGAAAGGGACTGGCCACGTGGGAAGAATATAGGAATGTTGTCAGGGTGTGCAGAGATGCAACAAGGAAGGCCAAGGCCCACTTGGAATTAAATCTGGCAAGGGATGTCAAAGATAACAAGAAGGGCTTCTTTAAATACATCAGCAGTAAAAGGAAGACTGGGGATACAGTGGGCCCACCGCTGAACAAGGAAGGGGCCCTGGTGACGCAGGATGCAGAGAAGGCAGAGTTACTGAATGCCTTCTTTGCCTCAGTGTTTACTGCTAAGGCTGGCCCTCAGGCATCTCAGCCCCCAGAGAAGAGAGGACAAATAGGGACAAAGGAAGGCTTACCATCAGTTGAGAAGGATTGGGTCACAGATCCTCACAAATCCATGGGCCCTGATGGGATGCACCCATGAGTGCTGAGGGAGCTGGAAGATGTTCTTGCTGAGCCACTCTCCATCATCTTTGAAAGGTTGTGGAGGACAGGAGAGGTTCCTGAGGACTGGAGGACAGCAAATGTCACTCCAATCTTCAAGAAGGAGGACCTGGGGAACTGTAGGCCAGTCAGCCTCACCTCCATCCACAGAAAGGTGATGGAGCAGTTTGTCCTGGAGGTCATCTCCAGGCATGTAGAGGACAAGAAGGTTATCAGAAGCAGTCAACATGGATCCACTAACGGAAGATCATGCTTGACCAACCTGATAGCCTTCTATGATGGTGAGACTGGCTGGGTCGACAAAGGGGGAGCAGTGGATGTTGTCTATCTTGACTTCAGTAAGGCATTCAACACTGTCTCCCATAGCATCCTCACAGGCAAGCTAAGGAAGTGTGGGTTGGATGAATGGACAGTGAGGTGGATTGAGAACTGGCTCAACAACAGAACTCAGAGGGTTGTGATCAATGGAGCAGAGTCTGGATGGAGGCCTGTCACTAGTGGTGTTCCCCAGGGGTCTGTGCTGGGTTCAGTCCTGATGGGATAGAGTGTAACCTCAGCAAGTTTGCTGAAGATACCAAGCTGGGAGGAGTGGCTGAGACACCAGAAGGCTGTGCTGCCATCCAGCGAGACCTGGACAGGCTGGAGAGCTGGGCCAAGGGGAACCTCATGAAATTCAGCAACAGCAAGTGCAAGGTCCTACGCCTGGGGAGGAACAACCCCAGGCACCAGTACGGGCTGGGGGCTGAACTACTGGAAAGTGGCTCTGTTGAGAAGGACCTGGGAGTGCTGGTGGGCAGCAAGGTGACCATGAGCCAACAATGTGCCCTTGTGGCCAAGAAGGCCAATGGTATCCTGGGGTGCATTAAAAGGAGTGTGGCGATCAGACCGAGAGCGGTTATCCTCCCCCTCTACTCTGCCCTAGTGAGACCACATTTGGAGTGCTGTGTCCAGTTTAAGAAGGATGTGGAACTGCTTGAGCAAGTCCAGCGGAGAGCTACAAAGATAATCAGGGGACTGGAGCATCTCCCTTATGAGGAAAGGCTGAGAGACTTAGGTTTGTTTAGCCTGGAGAAGAGAAGACTGAGGGGGGATTTCATAAATACCTATAAATATCTAAAGGGTGGGTGTCAGGATGATGGGCGTAGGCTCTTTTCAATAGTGCCCAATGACAGGCCAAGGGGCAATGGGCACAAGTGGGAACACAGGAAGTTCCACCTCACTATGAGAAAAAGCTTCTTTCCTGTGCGGGTGCCAGAGCAGTGGCACAGGCTGCCCAGGGAGGCTGTGGAGTCCCTTCCCTGGAGACATTGAAAACCCACCTGGATGCGTTCCTGAGACCCCTGCTCAAGCAGGGGGGATTGGACAAGGTGATCTCCAGACCCCCCTTCCAACCCCTGCCATTCTGTGATTCTGTGAAAAGCAAGTGTGAGTGGCAGGAAAAAAAACCAAACCCAACTCAGATCCAACAAAACTCCCAAGAGGCAACTTATTTCCATCCTGTGGCAATTTATGTACATTTGTATTTATTTTGAGGGACACAGGGTCATGCCTCAATACCCTCAGCCCTTGTGGCAAAGCTGTGAGAATACACGAGGCATCACATCTGGCTGTGGGGTCTAGAGGCCACTTACCCTGTAAACCCCCATGTGTATGACCCTGCAGAGCTGTGCCAGAAAGAAAGAAGCAGCATAGTTGCTTATATGGAGTGACAGAATCTGGCTCTTCTCTTCAAAACAGAAAATTAGATTTCATTAAAAGAGGTAATACCCATTAGAAAGAAACCTAAAAATCCTTCCTGTCAGTAGCAGACTACTATATCATTGTTTTCTGGAAAATCAGTTGAGTCTGTGACTTTATCAAAAGACATTCCAGATGATAAATAATATAGTCTGGACTTGTACATGTACAAGTACATGTACTTGTATATGTATTTGCACATACACTTGTTCTGCTGACACCCCACCTGGAATACTGTGTTCAGCTCTGGAGTCCTCACCACAGGAAAGACATGGACATGTTGGAGCAGGTCTGAGGGATGGAGCGCCTCTCCTATGAGGAAAAGCTGGGAGAGTTGGGGGGTTGTTTAACTTGGAGAAGAGAAGGGTCCAGGGAGACCTTATTGTGGCCTTTCAATACTTAAAGGGGGCTTATAAGGAAGATGGGGACAGACTTTTTAGCAGGGCCTGTTGCGATAGGACAAGGGGTAATGATTTTAAACTAAAAGAGGGTAAATTTAGATTAGATATAAGGAAGACATTTTTTACAATGAGGGTGGTGAAACACCAGAAGATGCCCCATCCCTGGAAACATTCAAGGTCAGGTTGGACAGGGCTTTGACCAACCTGATCTAGTTGAAGACATCCCTGCTCACTGCAGGGGGCTTGGAGTAGGTGACCTTTAAATGTCCCTTCCAACCCAAACAATTCTATGATTCCATGATTCCATGAAATATGTGCATTTGTATGTCTTTAAGCAAACATCTTTGCTCACTTGATTTGATAACCAATGGGTGATTGAGAAGTTTTGTTAAAAACAAAATGATACTGAGCCCATGCAGTAAAAATACCCGTGATGGCACATCAGCCAAATTATCTTTGTTTAAACCATTACGACTAATGGATACAGTCAACATTTGAGAGGAAAACCCAAAAACCAATATGAGAGTGGTGTTATATGAATAAAGCAATATTCCTCCAAGCCAGGGGAGATGCATCATGGGTTCTTGCTAGCCAGGCTCTGTCTGACCGGACACAGAAGATAAGCCAAGGTCTGCCACCCACCAGTCCGCTCCAGCCATGCTCAGCCGATCTGTGAGCCTGCCCCATTACACAGCCGTGTCTTCATCTTCCTAACTCTTTGGATGGTCCCCTCACCATTTCATCTCTCAGGCTTAAAATCAAAAATAACAATAGCAGCTTGAGCCAAGTGAGATTCATAACACCCATCTAAGGGAAATCCAGCTGTTTTGACACTTCTCTAGTACAAAATAGAGTTAAAGAAACTGGAGATTTCATGTTTCCTTCAGAATAGCAATTGTGGAGGATGGAAGAAGTATACCTGGAAAAGTCAAAGCATTTAATTTTTTAGGGGAAAAGAATAACATTTCATTGCTCTGAAAATCTGTTCTGTTTTGTTTATTCCTTTGCTTTGTCATTAAAAAAATAAACATGAAGTTCCTTGTCTCCCTGATGACTTTAGGGATTTACTGCACAGTTTACATCATCTCCTGCAGCTCCTACTTTCTAGCCAGGCTGCATTTCCAGTGCTGGACTACATGTCAGGCAGGTTCCCTGGATGCACCAAAAAAAAGTCAGCTAGACTTAAATAACTTCTGGGACGCGTAGTCTCACATAAACACCAAACCAATGTGGGCCCACTTGGCAGAAACACACTTCTCTGACTGCAGTGCATTGTTGGGAAACACAATTTAATTTTCTTTTTCTTGACTTGTAAATACATGTTTTGCAACTGTTAAAAAAAAAGCCCAAATATTCAAATTCAAAGTGGACCAACCCAAAAACTGTTTCTTCTTTTTTTTCAGTGGTGATATATTTCAGTGCATATTTTCCCCCTGGAAGGTGGTCCATTCAGGGGACAGACACAAAAATTATTCATCAGTTTTCATAGCAAACCCTCCTGCTCCCTTTTCCTCCCTTCAGCTGTGCAAGCTGGCAAGATGCCCAAGGCTTTTCCTTCCTTCTTTTGGGGTGAAACAGGTACAAAATCTCAGCAGCAGTTCACAAACTGGGAGATGCAGATAATACCCTATGCACTTGGAAGTTCCTTAAAGCTGGCATTCCGCTCCTGCTGCTGGAAGAGAGCATGAGATGGGGATGGGACCCTGGGTGAGCTGTCTGACCCCAAAGCGACCACATTATGGGGTGTAGTTTGACCAGCAGTTTGCAGAGTGGCTAGAGGTGGTGGGATGGATGGGAAATGCATGCTGGGGTGGGAAAAAGATGCTTGAAGAGCTGCTCCTCTGGAGGAAGGATTTTGCCCCTTGTGCTTGCCAGTGCACAGCCATTCCTCCCCACCACTGCCTGGGGGAATGCCCTTCCCCTCAGCTCACAGGAGGGTAGATAATGTTGTGGGGTACAGATGTCATCTATTTCTGCCCACTTGTGAATCTGAAGGCTGAGTTTTCCCTCCCTCGTGGGGCACTCACTGCCAGCAGAGCGCTGTGACTTGGGGACAAACCTCCCTAAACAAGCATTTTCTGTCCAACATCTTTGCATCATATGACCTTCAAAACAAATCAGAAGGTAAAATAAACATATAAAAGCAGGCAGGGTATTTGGCCTGACTGAACTCCATCAGGGTTGTGGAGCTGGAGGAATGCATTATCAGTTCCCAGCAATTTTTGATTTTTCCCCAGTGTGGGACTGCAGAAGTGGCCTTATTGAAAGGCCAAAATCTGCTTCTATTTCAACCAGTGACAGGTGCATTTATATTAAGTTGATTCTCCCTTGAAATTACCCAAGTTTAAAGAATTATCTGTCTGCAAGGGAAAAAAAAAAAAAAAAGAAATAAAACCGTGCACCAGCAGTGCCTGTTCAGGATGACGTTCTGGGTTTGGAAATTACCTATTTAAGTCAATAAATGGGTTAGGAGGGGAGAAGGAAAAGAAGGTAGAGTTTGCGGTTCTTAATCATAGCTTCGCAGGGTTTAGCTGCTCTCCCACTGTTGAAAAATGTTTCAAAAAGCAAAATAAATTATCTCCTAGTTACTAAAATATTGATTTTGCCTACATCCAGTAACAAAGAGCAAGTCACCTGTAGGTAAAACTCTTGTAAAATATATTTGATACTATAATAGTTTGGAGATAGTTACATACAGCTGAGAGAGGCAGAGGATGACAAATCATTTCTAATAAGGGATT
This sequence comes from Phalacrocorax aristotelis, assembly GCF_949628215.1. Taxonomy (NCBI): domain Eukaryota; kingdom Metazoa; phylum Chordata; class Aves; order Suliformes; family Phalacrocoracidae; genus Phalacrocorax; species Phalacrocorax aristotelis. The sequence goes on from NC_134281.1 coordinate 49,271,712, forward strand.
TGCCTAACATATTTCATGTCATGTGTAACCCAAAACTAAGAAGGGCTTGTTTTACTTTCCCCTCCTTTGTACCCACCTTGGAGAAACTCACTGCAGTGGTGGGCTGGCACAGGAGGCGGCATCACGGTGGGTCGGCTTGGTTGGTGCCTGCAGCCCATGCATCCCCACGACAGGGACCAGTGCAGGGAAATTGGATTGAAATGGTTCCTCCAGATGCTCAAAATGCAATGCAAGGGCTGGAGCCACTATTGCACAAGTGCTGGTGGAGGCGGCCGCTGGGCCACGCTTCTGATCTGGGAGGGAGAGTTGGTTTTCCCCAGCCCTCTTATGCCCTTGAAATTTCTCCTGCAGAAAACACGGCTAGCCTGGCTTTGTGCCTGGGAGATGGATTTTATCCCCCAGGAAACATATCTATCATTTTGCTCAGAGGTAGGTACAAAATAAATGCAGTCATGCATTTGAGTATCCGTTACCGAAGGACCGAACTTAGTGCTAAGTGATGTAAATCTAGATAAATATCATCGCTTCTGAATAAATTACTTTGGATTTACACCAGTGAAACAGAGCTGAACTGCACCCAGCCTTGCTGCCAGGACAGGCAGAGTTTGCACTGGTGTTCATGAGAACAATATTTGGACTTATTTCAAAAAAAATTTGTTGGGGCAATCCAGTTCTGGGTCTGATGTGTCAGGTAAGGGGCAAATCTCTAGTCCTGATGGCAAAGCTCCTCAGTTGCAGGATGTTGGGAAAACCCAACATCTCAGTATACGTTGGACCTGGGTCCACACTTAGATCAACCAAGCTGCAAGAGCAACCTCTCTACCAAGGATAAGCAGAATCAGTGCTCTGAAGGGTAAACCACACCAGACGGCGATATTGGATTCAGAGCATCCCACAGTGTAAAGGTAGACCTCAGCTAAGGAAACAGAAGGCTATTAGAGCAGCTTAAGGGTTCAGGAAAATCAGGGTCAGAAACTCCTTTTTTGCCTCAAACTTCTTACCCACACAGGTAGGTTCATCATGTCATTCCCAGAGAAAACAAGTCCTCTTATGGACTTTCCTTGTGTTCTTAAATACAATCAAAAATTTCCCACATCTAATGACAGCTGCCTGAATCATGAGGCGCTTCGAAGACAAGCAAAGCAGAGACTGAGTTTCCTCTGCTACTTGCATGGGACAGGACTCTAGAAAAAGCAGAGTCTCTCCATGCCAAGCCAATAGGCAGTACCTGAATTTAAGCAACATTCTGGAGTTTCTGTTCTGCTTGGATAATATTTCTGGCACTCCAGGAGACAGAGGACTGATGGAGCTGTAACAACCCTATCACAGCCTCCCTTCACACCCACATTTCTTTCCATGAGTCCCATCAGGGTGTAATAACAAACCAGAGCACAGTGGCCATGTGGAGAGCTCCCCACCTCTCAGAGAAGCAAGGAAAGGCATTTTTCTGGCAAGGAAATGCCTGTCATGGGAGAAGCAGCATCCCACTGTGCATCTGATGAGCATGGAGAATATTAAAATCGCAGGTGGACCTGGGACATAAAGGATGCCTGTGAAGATGGGTGGGTGGATTTGTTCATGCCAGGTGTTGGTATGACCATTGTAAAGTGCCTAGAGATTATTTCCCCCTAAACTAACCCACGGGAGAGACGGCCACCAAAAACCACAACAACAACAACAACAACAAAAAACCCACCACATTGCCTACCCTTCACAAAGTGACTGGGCAGATCGGTCTTCCCCAGTGCCTCTGCCAGCAGAAGATGGGGTGAAGCTTCAGCCTGTGCAGAAGCCCTACTGAACCTTGGGCCTGGCTGAAGATTGGAGTGTTTTCAGCTGTTTCATGGTATTTTTTCTGTAAAAAAGATTCTCAGCAAAATACAAAGGCAAAGAGTCTGAAATGGCATTAAATTGTCATTACTCAAGCATCATGGGGGAGGAAGAACGATTTTCTCAGAAGATCTCAAAACCAAGGAGCTACCAGAGGTCTTTTTGGCCAGCTGGAGGTTGAAGGTCCAACCTCCCAGTCACGCTGTCTCTCCCACGTGACCTGCGCTACAGCGCTACATCGTCAGAGGAGAAAGGACATCTCTTGCACCCAAACTAGAACTGCAACACATCACAGCAGCACAGTTGAATCAGAACCACCCACATTCCTTCCCTGGTTGGCATTATTTTCAGGCTATTTAGTTATTTTGGTGGTGGCTTCAAATTCCTGATCACAAACCAAATCTTCTGTAAGGGGGACATTTTTTTAAACAAACTCCACTCATTTAGATAACCATTTTTTAAGCAAATCATGACATTTCCCCTGTCTTTAGACTGATGGATAAAAATCAGATGAAGACAGGGGTAGCTTGGGCACTGGATGGTCCCAGACTAGAGGAAAGCCATGGAAAAAGGGCTCTGAATCCAACACACAGGGAGTTTTTGGCACACCAAGTTGGAAAAGGAAATAATATTTTAAATCAAATAGGAAATTTTCTGATATATTGCAAAATTTCTGGTTTGCTGATTCTTTCCAGACAGCCTGTGAAAAGAAAGGAAGAAAACCACCTGTGCCTTTGTGACAGAGCAGTCCAGATGTTGGGTGTCCCCATGGGAAGCTGGACCCTTGAAGGCCATTGCTGCTGGGAGGGCAGGGCCACGGCCGAGCGAGGCCTCTCTTCCCAGCTCTGCCCCTGGCACTGGAGGCGGTGCTGGGCACATCACTCCTCTATTTGTTTGCCTTTTCCCATCACCTTTCCCACTTATCTCTTTTGCCCTGGATGCCCTCCTATTTCTCACTTCATCTGCAGCTCCTGGTCTAGAAAAGGCCCCTGTTCAGCAGGAGTCTCTGAACACAGCTGGGATTCGCCGAATATATAAATAAGTAGATCTGCCCATCATAACTATACTTTAAATTCCCTGCACGGGAGGGACTTCCCCTTTACATTCTTTCAGCTAACACTTTTACCAGGAACCAGAGGCTGAAAAAATTGATCTCTTTGGCTGTTTTCACCTAATACTCTTGGTAGATTTGATCCCTTACAGGTATTTTTTTTTAAATAGGCTAAACTAAGGAATGGCTTATTACAGTTACAAACTGAAGTTAATAGCAAAAAATGAAATTCCCTTGGCTACTTTTGAGAGAAGGATGAGGCCAATGAGGGAATAGGAAGCATTTTTACTCAAACACATAAAACTAGTTATTAACACAATTAAGGAAGAGCAGAAATGAGAGGAGATGCAGGGCTTGCTCTGTATTTCGTGATATTCAGCTCACCTTCTCCTTGATGGGCAAAATTATAAACCCTCATGCCTCTGCAATCACGGTATAAACTTTAGGTCTAAGATGGAAGAGATATCTAACTCTTGTCAGAGGAATGAAAGGATAGATGAAGAATTGGAGGAAGTGTAAGAAAGCAAGTGGGAGAGAGAAGGTGTTGGGTTCCCTTTAAAGCAGGTACCTAAATCTGAGGATTTTTTTTAAACCCTCTTTAAGATGAAGGCTCTGCTAATAACATGTCCAGAAGATGGCTCCTGGCAAATTGCTTTGTTATTCTTGTCAAAAAAAAGGTCCCTTGGAAGCAGTCAATTTTAAACCATATATCAAAATGATTAATTGCCCTTAAATGAGCAGATGTTGAAGTACCCTTGAATGGGGCTAACGCCTTTTTGGATTGCAAACATAATGTATTCATGGACTTGGAAAAATATCATTAGGGCTATTAATTAGCTATAAGCACCAAAAGCTTTGGTGACTCCAAGGTGTTCACTTTCTTTTTTTTTTTTTTCTTCTTCTTCTTTTTAAGACTTAAGGGGGAACAACTGGTTTTGCTGGAATAAGGTTAGCAGGTATTTTTTTTAATGCTGTGCAGAAAACCTTGCCAAGTAGCTCAAATTGGAAAAACTGTAAGAAATACTGGCTGACCCCTAAATATGGGTAGGAACTGGCCACAACAGCCAGGGCTTAAGGAGAAAGCACAAGTGTAGTGGGGCAAAGAGAAAGGAGGGAATAAAAGGAAGAAACTTGACATTGCAGGATGATGCTTAGGATATAATTCTGCTCTCAGCCAGGGGAAAATGTGCTAAACTGCAAATGTTGGATGCGGGTCTGAGTCGATTTGGGGGGGAAAAGGTGCTTTGCGTTCTCCTAATTTGGGGAGAAAGGAACTTTCATTGCATAGTTGACCCCAGAGGAAAAAAAAAAATTCCTCTTCCCGCTAATCACGCTTTCCTCCAAACCTCCAAGAGCAAAAGGAGAAATGTAGCAAGCTGTGGCTTGAGGCTTTTTAGTAACAGAAAATCCTTAAAAGTGAGCCTGTTTTGGTCTCTTTTCAAATACTGCATCAAATATATTTTCAATGAATTCATGGAAAAAAAAGGAGGCAGGGAAGAGAAAAAAAAACTTTTTAAATCTGTTTAAGTTTATAAACAAGATTAAAGAAACAATGTCAAGGGTCTTATGGAAATGGTGATAGTGCCCCTTTAAATAAGAGCAAGTGGAGATTTTCTATATCACTGTGCAGTTTAAATCTTTCTTGATGGACCGGACACTAGTCCTCCTTAAATCCTTCAGAAAGCTGCTTTAAGGAAAAAGGCTGCGAGGAATTTCTTCTCGCTTTAATTGCTTAAGAAACGGTTCCCACAATGAGCTGTGGCCTAGATTTGCCTCTCATTTAAGTTCTGATTTTTAAAAGTTCACAAGTTAATCCCCTTTCGGTCTCACACGAATGCGGTTGGCGTCGGGGACAAAGTACTGGACAATGTCTGGAACATTTCAAACCCGCAAAAGATGCCCCATACAAAAAAGAAAAAAACCCACACCAAAAAAACACCATCACCAAACCCCAAAACAAAACCAAGCAAAGTGGCCTTGATTTAGTTAAGTAGCTATTTTAAGACCTTGTTGCCATTATAATTTGAGGCAAGTTGAACTCGTCTTGCACTGTATCTGCTGTAGATCCAGGAATGAGGAGGTTTGTCAGCGTTTTGCATTTTTCTTCCTTGTCCATCTTCCAGGGATGAAGCTTTATTTCTCTTTATTCAACCTAAAATTAAATGTCCGCGTCGCTAGCACAGTTTACTGTCCTGGCAAGAGGTGTGATAAAATACACACAAAAAACCCAAAGAGGCAGAAGGGAGGGAGTTAATTCATTAGCTGTTTAAAACATAACCAGCTTGGCTTTGTATTTAGTTGTTCTGAAGGAAACAGCTACGATTTCTGTGCAAATGCAAACACGCAGTTCTGGGTGTATGGGGATGAGGGGGGGTGTAAAATACCCGAGCAGGGAAAGTATATGTGTTTCTAAATAAAATGAGGAAAGCACAATTTTCTTCCAACATTATGCCCTGATAGTCCCACTGATTTCCACACACCCCCCCCCAAAAAAAAAAAAAAAAAAAAGAAGTAATTTTCAAATTAAAAGTAGCAGCTGTCCTTCCCGTCATGCAGGTGAGGGTGCACAGAGCCTACATGGAAACCTGAAATTCCCGACTCACTTCGGAAAGACATAAAAAATGGTCTTTGAAGGGTATTTTTTGGTACATGTATAGACCCAGCCAGTTAGCCAAAATATTACCGTTAATATCACGGAAACTTGAAATGTTCTCTCTACTTGGCGAACTTACAAATTTCCCCCACCCCGCCTTGCAGCGCAGGATCAAGTCGCGGTGGCAGATTTATGTATTTTCATATTTCATTTTATTCTGCGATGCAAAACTTACAGAAAATTGTCCAATTTCTGCCTCCTTCTCCCCCATTTTTTTTTACTGTTTATTATTATTATTGCTGCTGTTGTTGCTGCTGTTATTATTATTGTTATTATTTTTTTGGCGGGGGCGGAAATAGCCCTTTCTCGCCCCGCCGAGCCGAGGTTTGGTGTCGGACCCGGTGCCGGCCGCAAGTTTGCGGAGCCCCGTGGTGGGACGGGGCGGCTCGGGAGGGAGGGTTGTGGGGGGACCCCGCCGCTGCAAACCGCCCCTTGCCGGGGCTGCCTTCCCTCCTGTTCAGCCGGCAACCCTCCCTCGGTTCCCCGCATTTTGGAGGAAAAAAACCCTGTAATCTCGTCACAACCCGTCCCGATTTCCCGCTGCTTTGCCCACATCGATACCTTGGGGCGGGGTGTAAACGTGATAAATCAGTTCTGCGGACAAACTGGGGTTACTTTTCCGAGCTGCGCTAAATGCGCTATTTACTCGTTTCTGCGAAGAAGCGCTGAATTAAACGCAATTATTTATTTACAGGGGCTGGTTAAACAGCAGAAATCCCGTCGTTGGAGAGCTCGGAAAGATTTTTCTGAAGACAGAGGGAAACTCTTATTAATTCTTGGGGGGGAGGAAGAATTAAAACTAAGGATTTTTCGTCGAAGCAATCACAAAATCTCCCGTGCTTAATAGCTCAGCGAGCAGAAAGGCGAGACAATGGTGAAATCGCGGTCGGAGGGGTTGGGATTTCGTGCCTGGGCTGCAAGCGACAATTCAGAAACCCGAGAGGAGCGGCGCTGCCCCCACCCCGGAGGGCATAGCCCCCCCGGCACACGGGGACACCCGTCCCCGCTGCATTAAACAGAGGAGCCCTGCAAAGTTTGCCGGTCACTCGAGCAGATTTTTGCACCCCGGGGGTGCAGTTTGTGCCCCAGCTCCTGCGAGCTACAGGTCCACAGGGCTGCTCCCAGCCAGGTTTTGGGGGGCGAGGAGGGGCTTCCAGGGGAGTCGCGGAATTTTGGGAAGCATCGCCTGGCTGCTCCCCGCCGTCCCCCGTATTAACTCGTTGTGATTAGCGGAGTCGGGAAGGTGCAGGCTGCAAACTCGGGACGGGGGGGGTGTCCCTTTGCCAGGGGTGGTGCCCAGGCCAGTCCGGGTTCGGCGCCCCGAAAAACGCCCCCGAAAAGCGATAACGGCAACCAAAGGGCCGCGTTTCGCCCCATCTGTCTCCCGGCCAAAGCGGGTGGTTATTAATTAGAGGGTGCAGGGGAACGGCAGTGCGAGGGGCTCCCCTCCTTCCCGGGGAGCAAGTGGGACTTTGGCGGAGCGAGGGCTGGAACAGATTGGAATAGATTCACCCACTCCTTCTCTTTCCCGGGACAATTACTTGGTACCCCATAACCTCTGGGGGGGGGAAAAAAACCAACACAAAAATATAAAAGAAAATTAAATACAAGAAAGTGGCACCTGCAGGCGTCTGGTGTCCTGAGCCAGACCGACACCCTCTTTTTTATTTGGTCAGAATTTGTACAAAATATCAAGCTCAAATTAAAAGGTCCTCTCTCTCTCTCATTCTTTCTTGTTTCCTTAATTCCTGTCTAAACGGTTTTGCTCTGGGAGAAGAAATCTTTTCTATAGGAGGTAGAGAGGGAAAAAAAAACCTTCAAGAAGAGAAGGGTATTATTGTTTTAATCCTCTTACCCGCAGTCATTTTAAAACAGGGTGTTTTGGAGCCTGAAATGGCGTCTCGTCTCCCAATCCCATCCTAAATCCTCCTGGGCTGGGAGAGAATCTAAAGGGAAGGAGCTGGCATCTATTAGCAATCTCTCTAAAGGCTTTAAACTGCTCTTTCTGCTGCGAAGGCATGGCAAAGCTGAAAAGCAAACACAACCACCGCTCCAGTTAGTGAGCCCTGCCAGATAACCAGCCCGACCACTGGACGGGAAGGTACCTGCGAAAATGCCACAGTGAAAGAAAGAAAGAAAGAAAGAAAGAAAGAAAGAAAAGGAAAAGCAAAACTGATTTTCCCCTTTTTTTACATCCCGGAAAAAAATAAAGAGTATTTCAGGGTAGTGTATTTAAAAAAAAAAAAAAAAAAAAGCGAGGGGATGCGTTAACGGGTCGTTCCCGCTCCGCAGAAGCCCCATGGCCTCCCCTCCTCGCCCCTCTCTCCCTCCCTCTGCCTTCCCTGGCCGCCCGTGGCCCCCGAAGCAGAGCTTCCCGGACGGGGCGGGCTGCGGACCCGCCTGCCCCAGCTCCTCCGGGCTTCTTCCACTATTCCTCATTTTATCTCTGAATGCCGTGTCCGTGTCCCCCCACCCCGTTTTAAAGAGCAGCCGAGGGGTACAGCAGGCTAAGCTGGGACAGCGAGGGGTCCAAAAGGAGGATGGGGGGCCGCGGCGGCTCTGTAATTAAGGCTGGGAGATTATCCCCCACCAGCACCATCACACTAGGGCCATCAAGGGAGAGGGAAACTTCAGGGTCTGCTCCAGCGTGGTGCTAAGCGGGGGCGGGGGGGAGGGGGTAGGAAGGCACGGCTTCCCTTCCCTATGCCTTACGGACACCATCACCCCCCGCCCCGGGCCCAGCCCTCCTCCCTCCACCGGCATCCCATCCGCTCCCAGGGATTTAATTAGGCGTTTACACCTCGGCTTGGAGTAAATGACTAGTAAGAAGTGTTGGGGGGTGGGGGGTGTATCAGCAGCCCCGTTTTGATTGACAGGGTGGAGAACCATTGAAAATCTTGCTGGGTAGCTCCCGGGTCGCTATGAAGCTCCTTTTAAAAATCCTTCTTCAATGCAGGCTCCCGGTAGATGGCAGCTCCGCCGGGCGCGGAGGCAGCGCGCAGGCAGCGCGGGTGGATGGAGTAGGGCGGGCCGGGGCGCAGCGCCGCGCCCGCTCCCACGCGTGTCACCGCTCCCACGGCGGGCGAAGAGGCTGCGTCGCCGCCTCAGGTAAGAACCCCCCCACGCTCCCGGGCAGCGCGGCTCCGGGTGGGGGAAATAAGGCGAGTTTGGGGTTTGTTTGAGAGGAAGGGGAATCTCTCCGGGGGGGCCCGCGCCCGGCGGAGGAGCCGCTCACAGGGATGCGCACACCGCGGAGGGGGAAAGCCCAGCTCGGGCTCCAGCGCAAATCCCGTCTGCTCCGGCCCCTCTTTTTTGCTTTATTTGGAGTATACTGCGCTTTCTCAAAAAAAAAAAAAAAAAAAAAAAAAACCAAAACAAAACCAAAAACCCCAACTACCATCCCGGAGCCTCGCTCGCACGAAACGCGGCGTGGGCTGGGGCCGTGGGCCCGCTCCGGTGTGGGTTTAGGCAGCTGGCGGGGAAGAGCGGGGTGCAGCTCGGCTCAAGCGAAGGTGGGGGACGCGCATCCCTCCGTCTGCCGGGCTCCGAGGGGGGAGAGCGCAACTTTCCCTCCATTTACATAATGATGTTTTAATAAGCTGCGCAGTCTGGCGAGAGCTGGCCGGGGGCAGAAACCACCCCAAGCGGAGCCGGGAGAGAGTGGGAGGCCGGGCTACGACCCCTCTTGGTGGGGGGGGGGGGCGGCTTTGGGGTCGGGGTCTTTTTTTCTGATGCGACTGGAAGTTGAGTGCGGAAGGGACGGCGAGGGAGGGCAAGACTCCAGCAGCGCTAGGACATCCTTCTAGGGAAAATCACCCCCACACACAGTACCCCTTTGAGGGGTTAGACGGCAAAACGGAGGGGGGCCCCCCTGCAAGGAGCTGGGCGGCCGGTCTGTGCCGCCGCCCCCCCTTCCCTGCTCTTACTTTAAGAGGTATATAAATCCCGGACCTGCGCTGTCAGGCTCGCTTGATAAATTAAGGGCTTCGCAGTCGAAACCTATTTACACCTCCATTATAGGGCTAACCAAATGGGGATCAGCATGCATATTTTTACCGCAAGAGATCTCATACATCTCCGCCAGAGTCGCCCCTCGGGCCACGGGATACAGATAGGGAAGGGGGGGGCTCCGCTGCAGCCAACGCTTGAACGGAAAAAAGTCCGTGTCCCCGCCCGGTGCCGGCTGCCCGGGGCACCGGGGACCCGTCCCTCTTATGGGGACAAGGAGAGGACGAGAGTGACCTCCACGGGAGGGGGGTCCCGCCTTGGGGGGGGGACGGGACACGACACATTCGGACACGGGCTCCTCTAGTCCAAAGCAGGGCCCTCGCGTAAGTTTCTCCTCCGAGGGATATGGGGTTTGACTGCGACACGTCCCGTGGCTGCCCCCCCCCCCCCTTTTTTCTTTTTTTTTTTTTTTTTAGGGAGAAGGGGCAAGAAACGCCCCGCACGGAGCCCTCCGGTCCCCGCAGCCGGCGGCTGGTCCCGGCTGCTCTTTCCATTTATTTCCAGGCGGGGACCCCGGCCGGCCTGGGGGGGGGCAGGGGTCAGCGCACCCCGGGACGACTCCTTGGTGTCCCCGAGGGTCGCCTCGGCGAGCCCGGCAACAGAAAGGTGGGAGGGGGCAACGTCCCCCGTTTCCCGGAGGGATGCGCGTACCGAGCGCTGCCCGATCCTTTTGGAAACGAAACGCGGGCGGAGCGAAACGGCACCAAAGCCCGGGACCCGGGGAGGGCTCGGCCCCAATCCCCCGTCCCCCGAGAGGGGGGGGAATCTGCTGGACTCCCCCCGCACCCCCTCTCCAGCCGGCCGGGCTCCGGCTGCGTCCCGCGTTCCGGCTCGGCTTCCAGCGCCGGGGAAAAAGAATTCTCCCCCCCGCCCCATCCCGTCCCCTCCGGCGGCCCCCTCCAGTTCCACTTGGTTAGCTCAAGTTTTCCATGTAAATGACAGTAATAAATATCTAATCATGTCCCGCAGCTATCGGCGGCTCGCCGAGCAGCCGGCATTAATGAGACATCCAGGGGAAGTGGGGGAAAGGAGAGGAAAAAAAATTAAAAAGGAAAGTTTTTCTGCTCTCCCCAAAGTGGTTTCTAAAAGCAAGGCCGGGGGGGGGGGGGGAGGCCGCTTCTTCCGGAGCGATCGCACCTGTGGGTCGCGCTCGGGCTCAAACCCGTCCGCTCCAGTTAACCCCCTCCCCAAAACCAGAGCAATTCCCCGGGCGGGGGGAACGGGCAAGCGGCGGGGCCCCCGTCGCATCCCCGGCCCGGGGGCTGCCCTCCCGAAAGCCCCGCAGATCCGCGTGTTCCCGTCCCCGCCGTGATTCCCGAACAATTAATGGGGCTGCAAAGAGCTTTTAATGCTTATGGTGGGTCGGGGGCTAAGGCTGAAATTAAACCGTGAGAGTTGGATTTGTTCGCGTAACGCTAAACAAATGGAGTGATTACCTTCTTTCCAAACGCATCAGTCATACTACATTAAGTAGCAGAGAGCTAATTATCCCAATTAGGAGGCTGATTTATAATTAATGGCTTGGACCAAGTGATAATTGGATGTTAATGGATAACAGTTTTGTCTGAAGTAAGCCTCCCGCTTCCCCAAAGGCAGGACTGGAGGGTTTGGTTTGTTGTTTTTTTGGTTTTTTGTGGTTTCTTTAAAACTTTTAAAATTTCTTTTTATTATATATTTTTTAAATTTCTCTCACCTCTGCACGGAGCACAAAGCAAATGAGGAGCGAAATCTGCTCTTAGGTGGCAAGGGGGGGATGTGCTGGGGGGTTTGGCAGGTCCCGGGGATGGAGGGGGCCGCCGGCCGCTTCCTTTCCTGGAACCTCCAGCACCCCCTTTCCCCAGCTTTTCAGGCAATCCCTGCTGCTTTTTTCCCTCCTCTCTCTGAGTTTCCAAGCCGTGGCCGCTGACCCGAAGCAGCCGCACTGTCCCACATCCTCAGTGGGTGCTCATCCACCCATGGGGCATGCGCTGTCCTCTCGATGGGGGGCAAAGGCTGAGCCCCCAGGGGTGCCCCAGTGTAGGCGAGGCTGTCCTCCTATCCTAGGGAGAGCAGGATGGGGCTGTCCTTGAGGAGGAGAGGTTTTACACCCTCCCTGGGCTGCTCAGGGCAGTAGGAGGCACTGGGTGATTCTGCAGTTTCTCACTGCTCCATGTTTCTCTTAACTGCACCTCAGAGCTGGCACTTTGACTGTTTGAGCTCTTCCTTGCCGTGCTTGCTTCTCACCCATGAGTAAGTTGATACAAGTCAATCCCCGTTCCTCGTTTGCCCCAGCCAGAGAGGCTTGGACCTACAACCAACCCTTTGGCTTTCAGATCATGTTTCTAAGTTCAGTTTTTCCATTCTAACCAAGAAGCATAAGGGCAGAAAATTCCTGAAAGGGTAAGAGTGACTTCGACTCTGAGTTACCTCATGACTGATGAGAGGTTGTATTAAATTACACCAGCATATTCAATGCAAAAGCATGTCCAAAATCATACTGTCACTATACAGAAAGCCAATTTAGATTGGCTTTCCCCTCTAATTTAAAGATATCTTCATGTCTAAAAGGGACAGACTCCTTGTGCTCACGCGTACCAGCAGGCTCCTGCAGCGATCTTATTGCCGTCTCGGAAGATGCAGCTCTGACAGAGCCGGTACAGATGTTGCTTCTCCTTAGTGCTAGGGTCGCTACCTGCATCAAAGAAAGGGCCAGAGGAGCTTCCCGCAGCTCAGAGAAGGGCAGGCTGGCCAGGCAAGTTTTGCACAATATAGTTGAAGAGTGAGTGACTGCAGTGGGTTTTGTTCCCGGGGTCTTTATCCCTTAAAAGAACGCTTTGCTGAGAAAGGGAAATCAGATGAAAAGAAGCCGGTGTGAACAGAGTTTCTCTCCCCTCTGTCATTATCACAACCACCCTGCCAAAACAAAGGTGCTGCAGAGATGATCCAGGACCAAGCTCTTCTGATGTGGCTACCTACTGGTTTGGGTGGGTTGTTTTTTTTTTTTTTTCAGGGCATCACAAAATTCTGCTTGTGAAGTTGGAATTGTTTCTGCTGCAGCACTGGCAAACGTCAGTCAGGTCTGAATGCTTTCAAAAGGTTCAGTGCTAATTTCCACTGCTCGTGTCCAAACAGAAATGTCTATAGCTACTTTGCTTCATTTGGCAAAAACACAGAAGCAGGGAGAATGCTGAAGAGCATGTGTTCAATAAAGTCCAAATTTTCCAGTGCTATGCAGCTACTGATAAATTAACCAACGCCCATCAGAATATGTTTGTCACAAAGAGGGTGGAGAATTCTGAAATGCAGCTAAATATCCAGGAATTAATTCATGGTGCACTGGGGTTGGCCAAACCCTGGGTCTTTTCCTGCCAGTCTGTTCTAGTCCAAAAGCTAATGAAACTGAGTTTTATTTTTTTCCCTTTTGACTTCACCAGGTTTTGGATCAGGCCCTTTGATTTCTAAAGCATGTCTGGTACAGATATAGCTCCTGGGAAGGAGGAGAGAGTCTGGGACTGGGAGGGAGTAGCAGTTCTCCAAACAGTGGCAAACAGGTGTTTACAGCCAGGGGTTGTGGTTGGACCACAATACAAATGTGATTTCTTCCTGGTAGCTGCTGGCACAACTCTTTTAAGACCACCTGCAGCCTCTGCTTGGCCAGAGCAAGCATTGATTTGAGAAATCCAGCTTTAAACTGTCTGGATGCTAAAACTTACAGTATGGGGTGCGGTGTGTGCGATGCTTGGGAACTCCGCTAGGATCCTCCAAAAAAAAGAGAAACAGTTGGGCTGGGGGAGGTGAGCTGATGGATCTCAGAGGGGTAGAAAATGCTCCTGCCAAGGGAGCTGCAGAAACCCCATATCTATGGCCGTCTGACACCAACTTGCACTGAGCACCAAGGGGAGCGAGCAGGCAGCAGCTCTGCATGCCCTTGGCATGCATTAGCCTAAGCTGGGTAAAAGTGCTTCTGCTGAAGGACTGCACATCTACCCGCAAAACCCGGCGAGCATTTAGCTGTTCTGCCTGTTTTACAGCACACAGCTCTTTAAAGCTCGGATCACCTGCTGGTGGCCAAAACATATTGCTTACCTTGGCAACTGCGCTTGATTCGGTGTATGGATCCAAATGCTTACGGGAAAGGAAGCATTACGTGCACCAGCGGTGCTCCCCAGGCCGGGGTGCCTCTGCTGTTAACTCCAGGTTGTGGCCCTGTTTTAAGGTGGCACAAGTCTTCCCCCCACCCCAGCCCCTCCTTGTAAAAGCCATTGAACTCAAATAGCTTTTTTTAGTGTTAGGAAGAGAATTAGTGTTATCACTTGTGAAGAAGGAAAAAATAAAACTTCTGGTTTATTCTTTCAAGGTATTAGAAGTGCCCCACGTTTGCATGGCTTGCTGGAGTTGCCTTTCAGGATTTTTTTTTTTCTTTTTGACTAAGGTAGGACTTGTCTGTCATTTTGCCTGATAGTTGATCATAGTCTGAGCAGAATCAATTGCCACCATGTTTTTGTGACTGTAGTTTTGAGTGCTATAAGCACCATCTGCAGGGGCAGACCCAGGGTCCAGCTGCACTTGCAGAAACATCCTGGGTTCAGGCTCTCGGCTTCTGTCTCCTTCAAAATTTGTTTGTTCTTTAAATCTCTCCAAAATCAGCTTCAAGCAACATTGCATTTCATGTTACAGACTTGCAGCTTTTCAGCTAAGCAGCTGAAAGAGCACCTAGGAAAGTAGTTTTGTACCAACTGGGTTAAAGCCGAACGATGCAGCACAAACCATTGCATTTCACAGAGACGTGTTGCTCTCTCCTCTTGTGCGAATATAACCGCGCTCAGTTTAACACCCAGCTTACATTTACTTGATGAATAGTGATGGTGTGTGGAGAAATTGCCCTCCCAGTTGCTGCCCTTGGAGCCCAGCATCTTGGCTTGGCTGAGGCATTGCACTGGGAGCAGTCGGAGCAAGCATGCATTCCAGCTGGCAGCACCTGAGAGCAGCAGGAGAGGAACTAGCAATGTCTTAAATCTGCCTCAACAAACCTTTACAAGGCTTATCTGTCAGGGCTGTCTTCTGCCTGCTCCTCTCAGTGACTGATCTTTCTTGTTAAGGCTCAGGGCCAGACTTGTAAGATCAGACTTGTGGTTGTGGTGCTCAGGACAGACAGAGGTCCGGGTCACCAAATGTTGTGGGCTTAAAAACATATTTTCACACAGAACTGTAGACCCTGTAGGTCTTGTTAACAGGACCATGGCGTGGATAAAATTCTCCACGATATTGCTCCATCTCCCAGGGACAGTAGAGATTCCTCAACCCCCACCAGCAGCCCCAAGGAGCTGCCTTCAAGCCCGTCAGTTTGCTCGTGCAAGCGGTCTGCAGTCAAATACACCACAGACAAAACTGGTTTGGGGGCAGAGAGCAAGCAGTGAGCTGCCCCTCGTGCTGCCAGCAGCCCTGAAGAAGGGCAGAGTTTGGGAAGTCTGGACTTCTCCAACTTCCCCCATCACCCAGTTTGGAAAATTCCATTTGCCAACATTAAGGCAAACAAAATGATGCTTCTCAAGCAAAGCCATTTTCGCAAAGTGAGAGGAAGGGCAGAGCCAGACAAACCGTGTGCAGATACAACTAAGCCAGAAACATGCATGTTTTGGAAGGGGTGAAAGTACTTTTTTTTATATAAACACCCATGTTAAACACTTTAAGCTGTTTGTGAATTCAGTAGTTTGATTGTGCAGCGCTTTAAGATTACTCGGAGTCCTGAAGTAGGGGCCAGACAGGGGGAAGAGATGCTGTCAGGTCTTGAGATGTGAGAACAGACAGGCAGTGCAGGTACGTGAAAGCCTGGCTGCGCTGGGATGCTGCTGAATTTCATGTTCATGAACATGGAGCGTACGGCAGCAACGCTGGCAGAGCCAGGGCTGTAGGTACTCAAACTCCTTGGGATCAGTCTGGGCTGCAGAGTTCAGTTTCCGTTGCGATATTAATCTTAAGAAATCTAAAATGCATAGGGTTTGGGTTTTTTTTGTTTTTTGGTTTTTTTCCTTTTTTTTTTCTTTTGACTGAGCTCAAAACAGAATGAGATCCTGAAACTGGAGGCAAAGTGATGTTCATATTAAGAGCTTTTCTTATTTACCCAGAAAAATGTTTCTGTGTTAATATAGATTACAAGAGACTTTACTGAGGGTTGAGTACTGCTCTGAAGGGGAGAAGGGAGGTGCATTTATACTGATTTGATCTGTAAGCACTGATTGCCATGTGTAAATTATGGCAAGCAAGAGATTTAACACCACGGTGGTGTTTACTGATCCCAGTTCTGGCTCTGCACTGCAAATCGCTTGGCTCCAAGCCTTAAAACCTAGGTCTGGCTCAAAAGCAGAGACTTTGAGGGTGTCTTTATTTTATTTTATTTCAGACCTTGTGAGCCTGCCCTTTGAAGCATGCCTCTGCAAACAGAGGCGCTGGGAAGTCTTTTGCCGGGAACTGTCTAATCAATCACTCGGTTCTGTTATCTGGGGCTTTGAAACGATTTCACAAAAACCTTAAATAAAAATCACAGCAACTGATGAGAGTTACCTCTGTCAGCCAAGGCCTGTTATCTCAGCCGCTTGCAATCTGGTGTCTGAGTTTGTCGAGCCCTGCAATAAAAGTTCCCCATCTCAGCAGGATGCTCTGAGGTTTGTTTCATAAAACTCACAAACCCTCCCACATCCTATTATACTTCTGCTACAAATAAATGAGCATTACGAATACGGTTGCTGGGCTCTTCCGCAACACAGCCCTGGCAGAGGCAATTATTTGACAAGGTCTACCCAAAAACTGTGACACTGTCCCTAACTGGAAGTATTTCCAAGCTGTAGCTGCTAGCAAGCCTCCTGGTTTTAAGAAAAAGATCTTTTTCATTTATAAGATAAGGTCAATAGTAGTTGCTGAACACGAGCTGCAAGATTTGGTGTAACCAGTCAGGTTTTGCTTTCAGTGTGTTGCGTCTTGTTCAACTAGACTAGGTCTAATTAAGATCTCACTCTGCAGTAAGAAATTAACTGTGTTTAAATCCAGGGATTTGCACAGGTGTAAAAATATTGCAGGAAGATTAGAAATGGGGAATCTTTTTTTTGAAAGCAGTTCTCAATTCCTTCATTTCAGTTATAAGAAAAGTCCTTTGGAGGCCTGTTTTTATGGTGCATGTTGCTCTCAGGCTTTGAAGCTCAAATGAGAAAATATGATGTGTTGCAGTATTTCAAATTATTTATATTTCATCCACTACAAAGGCGAGATTGTTTCCTTAGACATTCAGCAATCTCACGTGAGGAACAAAACTAATTTATAATGTGCTGGTTATTATCTTATGTGAATTTGGACCTTTATATATCTTAAAGATTTAGGGATATAAAGAAAAAAGATTGAAGAAAACCTTCCGCAAGGATCATTTATTCAGAACCCCCCAGGTATGTAATTCATTTAGTACCAAATACATATAAACTTGATGTCTGTATATAGAGTGGGCCTATTTTCTTAGACTGTCAGATAAGCAGAGACAGAGATTCATCATTTATCTTGCCGATTTAAAGTGATCCTGAATAAAGACTCAAAGCATAAAATCATAAAGCAGAACAGCTCGGGGAGGGGGGGAATACTTTGTTGTGATTTTATTTTTGAATGATGTTTATTGACAGCAGTAATAAGGGGGACTTTGTTAGCACAAACCTTTTGCCATTAGTCCCCGTTAGTAATGAACAGTGGGTTTTTGTGCTTTGCATAACCATGAGTAGCGATTTGTACTGCCCGAGCAGGCACTTGGGCTGGAGGATCGCAACTTTTCTTTTTACCTGACAGGGCTGCCCTTTTTTTTTTTCTTTTTTCTGTCACCTGCAGGACCCAGACAAGCACCAGACTTTTCCTTTGCAATTTTTTTTTTTCCCAAATGATTTTCCCACGTTCAAGCCATGTCTTGCATCAGAGTGCAGACCTGAGCTCTTCCAAACTTCAGATGCATCTCTAGCAAATCTCTTTACATCAGTAATGAACTATGGTGTTGAAATTCACTTCTACCAATGAGTTACCAAAGTCCAGACATAACTTTTTTTTAGTGCCGCTTATTTCCACATAAAGAATGCTTCATACACCCCCACCAGCACCAACCTTCCCAATTTTTGGACAGATTTAATGAAATTATAATGTAACACCCCACAATGCCCACCAGTCAAAAGCAGGCTCTGGCATCCTCTTCCTGACTTCTCTAGGAAAAAATTACTATTTTTAACTCATAGGTTTTTATTACTCCATTCTTTGTGATGGCACCTGTGCATCTTGCGCAGGTCAATGAATATAGACTTGGTACTTCCTTTGAGTTTGGGATGACTCAGTATTTGGAGGGACCAACTGAAGGGAAGAGAAAATGGTCCAAAGCCCCTGCAAAGTTTCGAGTCCTACACCCAGCCTCAGACTCATCTTACTCAATGGCATTTGCTTGAGAAGGGCAAATGTCTTGTCCTAGGCATTTTTTTCCTACATTTCTACCTGGGGAAACTGGCCAGAATAAGATATTTGAAGAACATTCCTCCATCTTGACTCAGTTTAGATTTGGGAGGAAATGAGATGCGTTACTCTAGAATAACGCACTTGAGCAAAATCACTGTCTTGGTTTAAAGTTCCTTTCCTCCAGAGCAGTGTTGGCAGAGGGAGATGCCATGGATGTCCTTATTCAGGACAGCTCAGCACAGGGACAAGCTCTCCAGTGCTGACATGAGCTCTGTGGCCAGCGCAAGTGACGTTTGAGTTTGCAGGCTGCAGGGATTGATACATTTCTCCCCTAATGAGTTTTGTCAGTTCTGTGTTTTTTGTTAAAGGCCTTGTGTGTGGCTGGCAGGTGAAGTCAGGTACAGACTGAAGGCATTTTGATGGGGGGAGTAAGGGGATGAAATGAGGAGACAAGCAAGCAGAAAATGTCCCCGATACCAAATTCTTGGGTGCAGTTAATATAGCTCCAGCATGGGTTTCATGTTTTTTTTTTCCCTGATAGAAGGGAAAATATGGATGTTTTGTTACAAGGTACTTTTCAGAAAACATCAATATATCATTTTTTTAAAAGATGTTTTATTGTTCCCAGTTTCAATTCCACACATACACAAACACAAGCTGCTAGGAACAGAAATTTTCACCTGGCAACGAAATGCATAGTTCTCTCCTCTTTGCATCTTGTCTCAGGACAGAATTATGTGCCTGGATACAAAATTAGTTACCAATTAAGTAGGGAAACTTAAATCCTTTTACAAAAGTTGGAAATCCAAAGCTGATAATATTAAAGCCCAAGGCCAAATTTCCCCTGTATGCTACACTGGTGTACAATAGAAATTGCACCACTCTTGCGCTATATGACTTCATGGGAACCTGAGGTTTTCGAGGCCGGTGTTGGGAAGAGGTGGATGGGAACTGTGTTGTGGCGGCAGCAATGCAGCTTTGCTCCAGGATAATGGGGTTTCTGTTCCCAGCTGGTAAATGTGCAAATTGTTTTGCATCAGATTGAACAGCAGCAGCTGAATAAAGAGTGGTCAGCTCTCTGGATTAGTCTGGGATGGACAGAAACCTACGTCACCTGGCCTCTAAGCAATGCAGAGGATGGAGAAACCTGGGTTTCTTATAGCCAGCAGCAGTCAAAGCTAAGGGGAACCCCTCGTTCTCCCTGTGACTCTGGATCTTGGCAGGACACAGCCCCTGCAGCCTGAAGGGTCTAGAAGGCTTGGGGAGAAAAATAGGTACAGTATCCATGAGACTTCTATGGTGAAAACTTAAGTGAGAGGTAAAAGCTGTAGGAGAGATTTTGGGACTGAGGTAGTAATGCCAGGATTGCATAGGCAGAAGGAGCAGGAACCCTGGCAGGAGGTGGAGACCTTACAGCCGGGTGCTGCAAAATATGGGTAGCTGGGACACAGCAAGTCTTTTGGTGCTGGGATGGGAGAGTCACTGATGTGGCACTGAGGGACCATGTGGAAGGTAACCACCTGCCCCAGGCACTGCACGGAGGCATCCATCCCCCTGTGCTGAGCAAATACTTCAGGATCAGTATTTGCTGAGAGTGGATGCAGGTTCTCAGCAGGGGCAAACCCAGGCTAGCCTCACCCTGCAGAGAGATTTTCCTCTCACCTATTGTTTTCCTGTACATTTCCTCAGCGCCATCTCCTTTCTCCACCACTCCCAACTCTTCAATGATCTCTGATACACAAAATCAGGGTGAGGCATCCCCTTTCTTTCAGGATGGATGCTATGTAACCCTCCCAGCTGTATTGACAACTGCTCAAGCCTGTACACTTCTACAAAGCAGGAGCTCAAACTTTGCTCTCATCCTCCTGGCTGCAGCTGTTCCTGAGGCCCTCTAGCCGCCCAGAGACATAAAAGATGCATTTGCAGATTTTGAAAATTAAAACCATCTATACAGCCAGTGGGGAGGGATCAGCTTATTTGGTTGCTTAATGAAATATAAAGATTATTTTAACCAGTGTAAGCACTATTCGACAGCTTGTGAAACACAGTGGTGGCTTGATGAATGACTTTCTCCATTAAAAAAAATTGCTGCATGATGTCTTTTAAATATTTAATTTATTGGGGTTGGAATGTGCTCGGAGCTGACAGTTAAACAGGAGCTGCTTGCGGTCTCAGTTAACTTTGCTTATTAGGCTGAACAGTCTCGCTCAGTAAATGCAAGATATCTCCTTTTCCCTCATTTTTTTATACTCAGTATGGGATGATACATTTGCTGCACAAGTGGGTAGGAAGTTCTGTCTGTTGTCTGCACTGCAGCATGCCAGGCAGTCAGCACTAAACCTGTGATGGGTATTGACTCCCATTCTGAGTCTATCATTATTAAGTCCCCTGCTTTTTACTTCATTTTTTATTTGATGCACTTTCTTCTAGGCCATCCAGAAGAATTTGGTCAGACACACATGTACACATAAAAGCATCTTTTAACAATCAAATAAACTGAAATCTTCCTGGAGTAGGTGTTTCAGTGGAAACACTGGGCTCCAGACACAACATCACTGGAAGCGTCCACAGAAGACTGTACAATACGGGAGAATTCCACCCCCCCCCCCCCCCTTCATTTTTCCCTTAATGTGCCATCTTGGTACACAACCAATGGTATGCAAGGGGGATTCGAAAAGAAACAGGCATTTCTGTGAGCTGGGAGTCAAAGGCACTTGGCCTCCCACGTATCTCCTGGCAAGGCTGAGCCCCAGTGTGGATTCTCCAGTGTCTGTAAAGGATGGAGGTCTGGCAGCAGCCCAGGGCAGTTAATAGGTTCTGTGTCCTCAAAAGGTTTTTCAGGAAACACGCAGGAACTTAATAAGCTTTGAGACTTCCACCCCACCAGCCAAAGCTGGTAAGGAAGGGAGGAGGCAGAATGAAGATGCAAACCTCTGTTTCCCTGCCTGCATTGGCCAGAAACACCAGTCCTGCTCTTGGACAGTGAAAGTAAAGCTACGAATAACTCTTCAGCTGGCACCGGCAGTCTCACTGCCGATGGGGACCGTCTGAGCACTGCTGCCTGCTAAGCAGCTTGACACGTGCTAGACGCTGCCCTGCCACAGGCTGGGGTGGGATGATGCTCTTTGGAAACGAACCGCACCAAGGATGGGGTGAGGCAACACCGCAGGTGCTACCAGAATCATCCAGTGTAGCGTCCGGGTCAGGGAATTGCAGGTCCTCCCCAGGTGATGGGAGATGTCCTTTGTGGCCACGTCAATGGCATGTGTCACTGGGACATGCTCCTGTCCCTTAGCATGTGTCACCAGCAGCAAAGCTGCGCAGTCCAGCAATGCACGCTGCAATTCTGCTGTGTACGCATCGGGGGAAAATACAAATGCCGAAAACCTGTTGGCTTGTGAAGTCCTTGCTTTGATCAGAGAACCAGCAAACAATGTTTGCATTGCTTAGGTCTTCCTTAAGCTTGATTAGAGCAGAGCTATGGCATTCTTGTGTTTAGGGCAGCATCTGAACCAAAAATATCCATTTTCACAGTGGTTCAACTTAGAATAGCACTGGCTTTCTCTCCTGTTGGAGTGAATAAAACCTTGATAGGGTATAGATGAAGGTTATTATTTTGTTTTGTGGATGTCTTTCCTTTCTAAAAATTAAGCTTGGATAAATTTTGAAAGGAGACATTTTGAAAATGGACTCAAAATTAGTTGTCTGGGTACCATAAAACAAAGCAGATCTGATTTCCCCCTGCTTTCCAGAGCTGGCTAAAAAAATACATCTCAGGCACCCTTAAATACATTTTTCACTGCATTTCAATAAATCAGCTATTCATATAAAAATTGTCTGCCTATATTTTGAAGTAGGAGGTAGGGGTATCTTTCTTATACTCTCATATAGGATGTGAGAGGAAAGGATGTGACTAGTAACATTCTCTGTGGGCTGTAAGGATGTGTCTGGCATTTCCTAGAGTGGGGTGGGATGCAGGTGCCTTCCAGCTTGAGATATTCTATGATTCTAGATGCTGGATAGCCACCAAGTTTTTTGTGTTGATTTTTTTGTTTGTTTGTTTTAAAGTCTAAAACTAAAGAATAATTGGGGAGTGAATCTAGAGTGGGTGAACAGGAAGACACAAAGCAGATGAAGGTGGCATTGGGGTCTGCATTGGATCTTCGTGCTGTCACAACACTTGGATCTGTCACCCTCCACCAGCGCTCTTGGCACTGAAATGGTGTGGTGGCAGAGCAGAAGTGACACGGGGAAACAGGAATGAGGCTGAGTGCTAGATTTCCAAATTTATGATTACTGCAGCCTCTTTGAGAAGACAATCCCAAATGCAGCACTCAGTCATGACACAAAATCCCTCAGCCAAAAAATCCCCATCCCAGAGCAAGGAGGGCCATCCCTCAGCTGTCAGGGCATTTGAACAAACTCTAGCTGCATGGCTTCCCTCCATTCCTGGGCACCGTGACGGAGACATGCTTGTGAGGGTGAAGCCAGAAGATGCCCCACGTCATTGCTAGACCCTACAACATAGAATTCAGCTGCTTTTCCCAGGAATTACAGCTTGGTCTCTGCATGTTAAACAAGGTCACTCCATGTTTGTGCTTCCTACATCAAGATGGTTTGGGAGAGAATGGGAATTCAGAGCAGGGCAGGTAGCGGGACCAACTCGTTTCCATGCCTCCCTCTTCACTTGAATCTGTTCTCCATGGTATAAATCCACTACAGGCAAAAAATGAAGGTCTTTCCTCAGTACAGAAAAACCAACAGATGATTTTTCATCCAAATTTTTGCTGTTCAATGCATCAGGTTTCTCCTAAAATCATGGGAGTTGAACCACCCCCCTCCAGTGATCAAAACTGTTTTCTAAGAGATTTCCTAGATAACCTGTCTGCTTTCCTTAGGTTAGTCCAGCTGGACTTCTTTCTCTGAATGGTCTGACTTCCCTGACTTTCCAGATGATGACTTGCTTATGTAAATGGTGTTTTGAAAATTTTCTTTTGTGGCAAATGTTTCACAACTTCCTTTCCAATGTCTTACAAACCACAGAAACGGCATCCTGGAGGCCCTCAGTCATTTGTAACATGGATGAATGAAGCATCACTCCGCTTTTGAGATCAATATTAGCTCAGTTTTACAGATGGTCTGTAAGGAAAAACAGCTTGAAGTTTCATGCAGAGCCCACAGTAGAAAAAAAGCCATTAGTTTTTTGAAATAATTTCCTTGCTATTGAGCTATGAAATGTCAGGATTTATTGCAAACCTTAATTCCCTCTTTAGCCATAACATTTTTGTTCCTATTACACTACAGATTTATTTTCTTCTACACCACATGGGTTTTTTTACCTTTTTTCTGTATCATTTGTGTTTTGTTAAGAAGAACCTTAAGAAAAATGAATGGAAATAAAATACACATAAGTGGGTTCAGATAAGAAAGATTATTTGACATTATAGCAATGGGATTATTGAACAGTTTATTGTAGGCAATGACACGGACAAAATCCCAGCTAGTTCTGGGAAAGAGCTAGGTTGGTTCCTTAGAAGTAACAATAATATGATATATTTTATTATGGTATGTAAAAACAAATAATTTCTCATCTTTTTTTCAGTGTATCATGAGTGGGATATAGTCAGATGCTGATCTTTAAGCTTGGAAGCCAGACTGGTGTCACTGGTGCTTTAGGTCTACAGGAGGTATTTTGATTCCTGTCCCAGAACCTGTTGGAGGAGATGTTGGAAGTGACCCTTGCATGTGGAAGCTTAAGTTTGAGCTCAACATTTCCAACGTTCTGCTGAGACACCAGGACGCTGGAATACCATGTTCCTAAGCACCTTTCTCCTCCGGCTGCTGTTTTTTCAGGTTTATGTCGCCATGCAGCACTATGGAGTGAACGGTTACTCCCTCCACGCCATGAATTCACTGAGTGCCATGTACAACCTCCACCAGCAGGCAGCTCAGCAAGCCCAGCATGCCCCTGACTACAGGCCCTCGGTGCATGCCCTCACCCTGGCAGAGAGACTGGCTGGTAAGAACAACTCATGGCTTTTGCCATTCCCTGGGGAAAAAACAAAACAAACAAACAAAAAAACCCAACCGATCCTTGTTGCTTGCACTGAGTGAAACTCTTCTTTGGGAGTTGGACTGTGACATAGCCAACTGGCATGGTGTGCTCCTGAATACTGGCCCTGTGGCCATGCACTGCAGGTGACACATGCTCTCCAGTGTTCGCTGCCAGTGGACTGCTCACCTTGCTGAAGATGCCTCTGACAGCTGGGGAGCCCAGGGGTGAGAAGGGACACAGCACCACTATATGGGACTGAAAAGACAGAATTAAAAAGATACTCAAACATGTTTTAATAGGTGAACAAAAAGTAGCAGAAAAATTTATTTTATTATTAGTAAATAACAACTCAAATGAATGTGAGCACTCAGTGAATTGGATTGCCCCTGAGGGGCCTAGGACTTGCATCCCCTAACAGCCATCTCCTGCCACCCCAGGGCATAGCTTGTTCTTTCATGTTGCCCCTTCTTACAACTATTTTCCATCCCTTGTCCTATCAAGCATTCTTTCCCTCTGGAAAATTATCTTCATTTGGATCTTTTTTGGGTCTCACCTTGACCTATTTCTTCCTGGGGATCCTAGACCTCGTCTTGGGTGACACTTTCTTGCAGGTCCTGCTGGCTCCCTCTCTGTTGATGTTGTCTTTTTCTTCCATAAAGGAGCTTTTTTAGGCTTAAAGAAAGTCACATGTGACTTCACCCAGAGGGTGTTATTTACACAGCATTATTGATAGTGGGACAGCAGGACAGGAGCTGCTGCTCCACAGTATCTGATCTGTTTTCCTGTGTTCAGCCACAAGTGTAACAGCATTACATTGATACTGTCATTAGAAGGAAGTGCAAAGTCCAGACAGTATTTTATGAGTTAGTAGGGGGAACTGTTCAAAAATAATTGATGGAGACCTGAGAATATTTAGTATGGTAGGGCAAATATATCTGCTCCACATTTCAACCTACCATAAAACACCTAGATCTGGCTAAGATCATCAAAGGCTACTGCAATGCCAATGGTCAACAGCTGCAACATCACCATTTTGGTCAGGGCTCAGATCCAGTGTGATAGAGCAGAACTGACAACCAGTATACTGAAGCTAAAGCAGAAAGTTACCATAGATGTGATTCTAGCATCCTTTTCAGAAAGGAACAATCTTCCCTGACTATCTGAAAATTATACATCTGCTTTAAGATAGCCTTCTAGTTGTCTGATATTAAAGGGGAAAAAATGTGGAGTGACCCCTTCCAGCCTAGAGCAGGTAGAAAAATTATCTACTCAGACAACTTTAGTAGGCTAAATTTAAGAGACATAGGCTTAAGACAAAATAATGATGCAGAAGTTTTGGGAAGCTCCTCATAGGTGGGTTGTCCATGAAGGCATGCTAGTTAAGGTCTCAGACTCTATGGATCGGTGAACCATACCTGACTCTCAAATCTTCATGCCAGCAATATTCCCTTACCCAGCTGCTAGCAGTGTCCTCCTTAACAAGGTTCCTCAGACCACTCACTGTGGTCTGTGGGATCCCTGGGAAAGCGTAGGGCAGAGCTGAGAGTCACTGCCCTCATTGAAAAAGAACAAAAGCGGGATCAAGGAGACCTGGACTGTAATCCTAGCTCTACTGCTGGGCTGCAGAATGATGACAGGTGGCCACTTCCCTTGTCCTGGTCATCCATTCCCTCCTTCCCTCACCCTTTCGGAGTGTAGGTGGTCAGGCAGGAGCAGATGGTCCTGAACTCTGCAATGTGCCTTGCGGACCTTGGGTCTCAAGGTGCCTCTTTCCTAGATGCAAGGATCTCTTTGAAAGATTTTTGTGATCACCTGTATCTTTTACAGTAGAGCATGGAGGACTTAATGTCTTTGACCCTAACTAGGGTAAAAGCAGAGGAAGATTAAAAAAAAAAAAGCTATTCTCATATTCCTGACTGGGAGCTTCAATTGGTTTTCTGACCTCTTATCTTTAAAATTAATAACCCACCTGGAAGACTTTCCAAATTAAATCCCACGGTCCCCTTGTCTGATTATCATTGGTGGGGTAGGCATTATATACCGATGAGCTGGTTCCTTTGCAGTTGCTTCACATTCTGTTACTTCTAAATATCTTTCAGTGCAGGTTATAGATCTCATTTGCCTTCCAGGGACAGTCAGAATAAAGCAGCACAAAAGCAAATGACCTTAAGTCAGAAAACAGAGGTTTCTGATTGTAACTGCAAAGCTTCACCTGCAATTTATATTCTCCTTCCTGCACAAAGCCTGAAAACATAGTTAAAACATTAAAATAATTGCTGGTTGGTTCTCGGCATGGCCAAACAATGCATGAGCTGCTGCCTCTGGGGAGCTGGTAGGTCTAACCTCTACTCTAGAAACTCGGGAATATTCCAGCCTGCAGGTAGGGTGTTTAACCAGTGTCCTTTCTTCTGATTTCTTGTACTTGAAACACAATGTTAGCTTTGTAAAATATTTCAGGATAACTTCAATTTCTTGTCCTGGAACATCCCTTCTCCTCACCTGGCTGCACTGTGAGCTGTGACTGAATACATCAAGGACAGTCACTTTGCCTCCAAAGTGGAAGCTATTACCAGTGTTTTAACTCTCTGAGGAGCTCCGATACCTTGAACAGAAAAGTCTCTTGTATGCAACCAACACTATATTGTATTTGGCCAAAGACCTTTAGCGTGATCTTGTCTTTTCCAGGTTGCCAAAACCACGTGGCTTTGGCAATCGCCCAGAAAAGCACTGCAAGTGCTGACCTAGAATGAAACAGCTGGAAGTTTGGAAGAGGAATGCTTGAGCAGTACAAAGCTGATTTTGCCATGCTCATTAGCCAACATATTAGGAACCTGGCTGTGTGGTTCTGGAGCTGGCGTGACAACAGGTTTTGTTTTATTGTTTACATTAATGCCACGATGCTCATGACAAAAGCACAAATAAACAGCAGCAAGAGCCTTCATCTGGCTCCACGCACTGATAATGCCAACTTTTTCCCCGTTAGGTTGTTTTCCTCCCTTCTACTGGAAGTCACATTCTTAACTGAATTAAAAATTATACCAGACACAGCTCTTTCTGCATTTCTTCTTTGAGAGCAAACCTCTCGCCAGACTATTTCATTCCAATGCTGTAGCACAGCATGACCCAACTTGCACAATAAAGGGTTTTTTTTTATTTTAAAGTAACTTATTTTCATTGACTTAAGATCTTTCTACTCCCACTAGCTGTTGTGCAATAATTACGCCTCTGGTAAAATAATAAGCCTTTTACTGTTGGCCTCAGATTTTACCCAGTCTGAATTTCTCCTCTGCTCTCAATTTTGCAAGCACAGTTTGCAAAGTCAGACCTTCTGAATAGCTGCTCTACAGACAAGAGCTCGGCACATGAGCTCTGGGCTTGCAACCAGTGGGGCTGTGCTTGGTTCCTGGCTGGTGTTTCCACCCCAGATGCTGCAGAGTGTCTGTGCTCAGTAAAGCACATGCTTTCAAGCTAAACACACATAAGCACATGAGCTTAAGTGCCTTCCTGAACTGGAGCCCAGAACAGCTCTCCGTTATCATGCCTTGAAGACTACAGTGAGCTACATACGAGATACTAAAGAGGCAGCTCAGCCTGGTTTCTGGGAAGATGCATGTCTTCTAATGCAGCTGCAGCCAACAAAATGAGCTAGAAGCAGCTGTGTTTGAGCTGCATGGACTATTCCCACTGACCAGTGCAGTACATCATGGCAGTGTTTAAGCCTGCTGAAGCTCTGCTCTTGACTTCAAGGAGAATGTGACACATAATGGTGGGCTCCTCTCCTGATTACAACAGTGAATCTCCCCACCTTGTTTTTGTGTTTCTTAATGAAAGAGGCTTATGCTACAGCGGGGTCTGGGCATCTGTGTGTCCTGCCCCACCAATGTTGGAGCAGATTGGCTTATTTCAACTAAATTTAGCATTGGAGTCTCAACAATTTCCACAGCTGTCGTAGAAAGAGATTCCCTCTCCACAACAGGCTTTTTAGTCAGAGGTTTTATCTCCTCGGACACCTCAGTTAACCAGCAAAATGTGTGTATGTGTTACATTAGACCTAGAGCCATGAAAAAAACATTTTGTAGGTTCCTCTGGTGTTAGCAAGTGCTTTATTTGACTGTCAGCATACAAATTCCAATAATTAAATTGGCCACTTTTCTTGTCTTCCAACGGCTGTACATTTCAAGACATCATTTTGGAGGCACGTTATGGATCCCAGCACCGCAAACAAAGGCGAAGTCGCACGGCCTTCACTGCCCAACAGCTGGAAGCACTGGAGAAGACCTTTCAGAAGACTCACTACCCAGATGTGGTGATGAGAGAGCGGCTGGCTATGTGCACAAACCTACCTGAAGCCAGAGTCCAGGTACTGATATCTTGTGGTTTTGTGAGTGGAGATGTTTAAAAGGATATAGTGGGGTTCCCAGATGGTTGACAGCTCCCTTGACCTTACAGGATTCTTCCACCTATTAACATGTGGCTCAGAGGCTGTTGCCATCAGTAGAATTTGGGTTTTTTTTGATCATGGGGAAGTTTACATGGCACCGGGCCTGCTGGTGACAGGGTTCAGCTATCTCAAAGGGTTCTCACTCATGAGTAGGTGGGGCTCATTGAGAGGGTTTTAAACTAGGTTGGAAGAGGGAAGGAGATATAACCAGGTTCACTGGAGAGAAGCCTAGGGGTGGCATGCCAAAGTTAAGTGTGAAATCAATAGCCCAGCTGAAGTGCATCTACACCAATGCACGCAGCATGGGTGACAGGAGGAGCTGGAAGCCATTGTGCAGCAGAACAGCTATGACTTAGTTACCATCACAGAAACATGGTGGGATGACTTGCATGACTGGAGTGCTGCAGTAGATGGCTGTAAGTTCTTCAGAAGGGATAGGCGAGGAAGGAGAGGTGGTGGGGTAACTGTATGTTAGGGAGTGTTTCAATTGTATAGAGCTCAACAATTGTGATGATAAGGTCAAGCGCTTATGGGTAAGGATGAGGGGGAAGGCCAACAAGGCAGACATCCTGCTGGGAGTCTGTATAGACCACCCAACCAGCATGAAGAAGTAGATGAAACATTCTGCAAGCAGCTGACAGAAGTCTCACAATCACTAGCCCTTGTTCTCATGGGGGACTTCAACTTACCAGTCTGCTGGAAATACAACACAGCAGAAAGGAAACAGTCTAGGAGGTTCCTGGAGTGTGTGGAATATAACTTCCTGACACAGCTAGTAAGTGAACCTACCAGGGGAGGTGCCTCACTTGTCCTGCTGTTTACAAACAGAGGAGGACTGGTGGGAGATGTGGTGGTCAGAAGCCATCTTGGGCTTAGTGACCATGAAACAATAGAGTTCTTGATCCTTGGCAAAGGATGGGGGTCAGCAAAACAACTACCCTGGGCTTCTGGAGGGCAGGTTTTGGCCTGTTCAGGACACTGGTTGAGAAAGTCCCTTGGGACTGAAGGGCAAAGGGGTCCAGGAAGACTGGGCATTCTTCAAGAAGGAAGTCTTGAAGGTGCAGGAGCAGGCTGTCCCCATGTGTCGTAAGATGAACCAGCAGGGAGACAACTGGCCTGGCTGAGCAGGGAGATTTTGCTGGGACTCAGGTAAAAAAGAAGAGCTTACCACTTTTGGAAGAAGGGGCAGGCAACTCAAGAAGAGTTTGGGGATCTTGTTAGGTCATTCAGAGAGAAAATTAGAAAGGCAAAAGCCCAGCTAGAACTCCATCTGTTGTAAGGGTTAACAAAAAAATATTTTTACAAATACATCAACAACAAAAAGAGAATCAAAGAGAATCTCCATCCTTTACTGAATGTGGGGGGAACATTGCCACCAAGGATGAGGGAAAAGCTGAGGTACTTAATGACTTCTTTGCCTCAGTCTTTAATACTCAGACCAGTTATCCCCATGGTATTCAGCCCCCTGAGCTGGAAGGCAGGGATGGATCGCAGAACAAAACCCCCAGAATCCAGGAGGAAGCAGTTTATGACCTGCTGCTCCGCCTGGATGCTCACAAGTCTATGGGGCCGGATGGGATCCACCTGAAAGTACTGAGGGAGCTGGCAGAGGACCTCACCAAGCATCATCATTTATCAACAGTCCTGGTTAACAGGGGAGGTCCCACATGACTGGAAGCTTGCCAATGTGATGGCCATCTACAAGAAGGGCCAGAAGGAGGATCCAGAAAACTACAGTCCAGTCTGCCTGACCTCAGTACTGGGGAAGGTTATGGAGCAGTTCATCTTGAGTGAGATCACCAAGCATGTGCAGGACCACCAGGGGACCAGGACCAGCTGGCACGGCTTCATGAAAGGCATGTCCTGCCTGACCAAACTGATCTCCTTCTATGACAGGGTGACCCGCCTAGTGGACGAGGTAAAGGCTGTGGATGTTTCTACCTGGGCTTTAGTAAAGCCTTTGACACTGTCTCCCACAGCATCTTCCTAGAGTAGCTGGCGGCTCATGACTTGCATGGATGTACTCTTCACTGGGTAAAAAACTGCCTGGATGGCCGAGCCCAGAGAGTTGTGGTGAACAGAGCAAAATCCAGGTGGTGGCCAGTCACAAGTGGGGTTCCCCATGGCTCAGTGCTGGGGCCAGTCTTGTTTAATATCTTTATCAATGATCTGGATGAGGGGATCAAGTGCACCGTCAGTAAGTTTGCAGATGACACCAAGTTGGGTGGGAGTGTTGATCTGCTCGAGGGTAAGAAAGTTCTACCTTCCTACAGGCTGGATAGATGGGCTGAGGTCAGTTGTATGAGGTTTAACAAGCCAAGTGGTGGGACCTGCACTTCGGTTACGACAACCCCATGCAACACTACAGGCTTGGGGAGGAGTGGCTGGAAAGCTGCCTAGTGGAAAAGGACCTGGGGGTGCTGGTCAACAGCCGGCTGAACATGAGCCAGCAGTGTGCCCAGGTGGCCAAGAAGGCCAACAGCATCCTGGCTTGTATTAGGAATAGTGTGGCCAGCAGGAGCAGGGCAGTGATGTTGCCCCTGTGCTCAGCACTGGTGAGGCTGCACCTTGAATATTGTGTTCAGTTTTGGTCCCCTCAGTACAAGAAGGACATTGAGTTGCTGAAGCTTGTCCAGAGAAGGGCAACGAAGCTGGTGAAGGGTCTGGAGAGCAGGGTTTATGAGGAGCGGCTGAGGGAACTGGGGTTGTTTAGCCTGGAGAAGAGGAGGCTGAGGGGAGAACTTATTGCTCTCTGCAACTACCTGAAAGGAGGTTGTAGTGAGGTGGGTGTTGGTCTCTTCTCCCAAGTAACAAGTGATAGGATGAGACAAAATGGCCGAGGGGAGGTTTAGATTGGGTATTGGGAAAAATTTATTTACTGAAAGAGTGATCAATCATTGGAACAGGCTGCCCAGAGATGTGGTAGATTCACTATCCCTGGAGGTGCTCAGAAAACATGTAGACGTGGTGCTTCGGGTGGTATGGTGGTGTTGGGTTGACGGTTGGACTTAATGATCTTAGAGGTCTTTTCCAACGTTAATGATTCTATGATTCTATGATTCAGTGTAACCAAATATTTCGGGGCAGTGAAGCTGTCAAAGGCAGGGGTGGGGAGGGGAATAAAATAATCCAAATTCACACATCTGCTAAAGAAATTCTTAATCTACACACACATTTTTTAAATTTAGAATTGTCTGAATGGTACACTGGTTTTCATTTGTTCTTTCACATTTCTTTGGAGGAAAATTTAGAAACATCAACAGAAGTCTACTTATTTATTTATTTGCAAGGCTTTTCTGGCTTTCTCAGAAGACCAGAAAACCAAGTAATTCCAGCTGCTCTTTTCCACCAGTGTCAATATTTGTAACATCTCAGGCCAAGGTTTGGTTTTGTTTTCTTTTTTCTTTTTTTTTCTTTTTTTTTTTAGTTTCAACTAGCACAATGTGCTTCATAGCCTGCTGGTGGGGAGGTTCTTGCATTGCTGGGCTTTAAAAAACTAAATAGCAAGTTCTTCAGTGTGAAGTGGATAAGTAAGAAGAAAACACAGTTCTTTCATATGAATATCAAGGCATTTTGATCTACAAAATTTTTGCTTCTTCATCTAACTAACCAAACAACACTAAAAAGGTTTGCGAATATTATTCTTCCAATCCATGTGTACTGTTTTAGGTTAAAAAAATATGGATTCTCTTCTCCTTCCCTAAGTTTGGTTCCCAGATAACAGCTTATGCCTGTAATGACTTATTTTAAGTGTTGCTGCCATAGCTGTGGTACACTTACAGCCGAATGGTTTTAGAAAATAACAGAGCACTGTACTGCAAACCAATGTAATGTTATCAGACTCAGCGATCAGACGTTCTGGTTGGACACCACTGCCTTTCCACTTTAGGAAAAAAAAGAGAAGGCAGAAACCGCCAGTGGAGTGGCTTAAAGAATCAACATAAAGGCTGGACATTTTTCAAAATATATTTGTTGTGCTATTTGTAGAAGCACTGAAAACAGGTAGAGTTCTAAGAGCCATCAAAGTGGAATGACATTTGGGCACAGTGGCCTTGCAGTACCTCATTACTTCGGGTTCCCCTGAAGTTCCCAGGCTGAATGATTCTGAATTTAGCACTAAGCAGGATTCTCACCAGTTTCCCCCTTGCTGTTTATGGCATTGAAGGTTTGGTTCAAGAACCGGAGAGCCAAATTCCGTAAGAAGCAGCGTAGCCTGCAGAAGGAGCAGCTGCAGAAGCAGAAGGACTGTGAAGGGAGCCACAGTGAGGGAAAGACGGAGCCACCCATACTGGAGACCCAGGCCACCACCCCGGATACTGAGAAGGTCCAAAGCCTGCCGAGTGAGGTAGGCACAGACCTCAACCTAACCCTGTCGGAGCAGTCAGCCAGCGAGTCAGCACCTGAGGACCAGACCGACAGAGAGGAGGAGTTTAAGAGCACCTTGGATGAGGCTAAAGTGGACAAGAGTCCTGGTGTGGAAAGCAAGGCTCTGAACTGCAAGAGAGCGAGCCCAAAAGCAGGTGAGGGGCACCATCTTGATGGGGGTTGGTGTCAGAACCTAACATTTCCAAGGGGGATGCTGGTGGTTAATAGTCCCTTATTCCCTATGGCATGGGTGCGTGCAGGTAGGCTGCCCAGGCTTGTCTTCTTGTCCCTAGCACTAAACGGGACCCAGAGGGGGCATGATATCTGTTGTAGCAGGAGCACAGGAAAAGCAAAGACCTTCTGCTCAGGTTAGACCTTGGGGAGAACAGTGCCCAGCAGCAGCAGGAAAGCCGTAACAAAGAGGTCAGCTCCATTTCTATGTTGTAAGATGTTAAGTATGGAACTGACACATATTTAGGTCTCCCAAGCTAATACAACCCCTCTCATTTGCCCTCTTGATGCAAAAGAGAAGCCCATGCTGCAGTCTGAACCCTAATGGGGTGCGGATCAGCACTTGCATCCAGCCTGTAGAAATAACTCCTATCCCCTCTGTCTCCTACTACAGAGTCCCCTATCAGCGCGACTGTGACACCTTCATCCAGCAGTGGCCTGGCTCAGACTCACTCCTACTCCTCCTCACCCCTGAGCCTCTTCCGTCTACAGGAGCAATTCCGTCAGCACATGGCAGCCACCAACAACTTGGTCCATTACTCCTCCTTCGAAATGGGGACACCGTCTGCCATGCCCTACTTGGGCATGAACGTCAACATGGCACCGCTGAGCTCCCTGCACTGTCAGTCGTACTACCAGTCGCTCTCCCATGCTCAGCAGGTCTGGTCCTCACCCATCCTGCAGGCCTCCAGCTCCCTTCCAAGCCTGAACAGTAAAACGACGAGTATTGAGAACCTAAGGCTCCGGGCGAAGCAGCATGCGGCATCCCTTGGGCTTGACACCCTACCCAACTGACTGCCAGATGAGCTACCACTGCCCACCAGAAGATGCACCAGAGGTTGGCATAGACATGTCACCCCTTGAACCCCCACCCACCCTCATCTCTTCCTGGAGTAAGGTGCTCCCTTTCAGGGAAAACTTTGCATTTATTAACCTCTTATTAGCACCACAGTTGCATCAGACATTGTTACTGGCCTGGTCTTCATTAAATATTTAAGGAGGAAGGGGGAGAGGATGTATATTTAGACAGATGAACTGTCCTCTGGACTGCCATGTGTTAAGCCTGTAACGTTCAGGAGAAGCCCCCTATCCTCATCCCCGCGATAATGTGCCAACTGTGTTATATACGCCTTTTTTGTTGTTGTTGCGTTCTTTGGGAAAAGAAAGAGTCCTGCTGTGTCTTGTATATAGTTTATAATGTTGACAGCACCCATCACCTGTGTGTTACTGTCAGTGTTACAGAACTGTGACCTCTTTTGCTTTTATTCCCCCTTCCTTCTCAATTTTAGTAGCTAGTATCAAAGTTACAGATCAGCCATCCTCCTGACCTCAGCTCGTAGCTAGTTGCTCTTCTTGGGTCAGCATCCTAAAGGTGTTTATGATGAAGAGAAATGATTGTGCACTTCACTGCTCCACTTCTCCCTTCTCTGCTAAAGCTAATTTATAACAGCCAGGAAATGATACGAACGTGAATTTCCTGTTTAAGCACTTCCTATAAGGCAAGCATTTTTTGTTTACTTTTTAATAGCACTTGTTCAAAGACAGAGGACAAAATATTGGCTAAATGATGCTGGCTGGGCAGAAAAATGAAAGCCAAATTCACAGGATTATTTTTGATCTAGATTGTTTCCTCTTTGATCTTCAGTGAAGTGTAAACTTCTCTATTTATGAATTACGGGGTTTTCTTTTTGGAGAGCATTTTGGTCTAACTTTGACAACAGAGAATAATAAAGACTTTGTATGAACTCCTGGTGTGTTCATACACCATGAATTATATGGTTCTTTGACAAAATCTTGATTAATGCAAGCTGTGTCTAGAAAAAAGCTCTGATCACCAAATCTACCCTCAAGCCCTGCAGCTTCAGAGGCTGGTTAGCAAGTGAAAATGTAACAAGTGAAATATGCTGAAATGCTGGAGGCAAAGCAGATGATAAGCAGGGGCTTTATATTCTTTTTATATTCTCTGGAGCTGAGGGGGAGTAGATAAACTTTCCACAAATACAGCGGTTGCAAGTACCCAAAATTCACCAGCTTCAAAATAATTTCAGTGAACAGTTTCAGCCTTGTTTCATTGGAATGACCCATCATTCGACCTGGGGTGGTTTTCCCTGTTGAGAAGCAATGTTTCTGCCAACTCAAATCATGGGGTTTTTCCTCCAAACTACATAAATCCTTTGAGCCCACTGCTGTTACCCTGATCATTAAGGGACGGAGGATATCCAGATCTAATCTATAATATTGCCTAGAGCTGAAAAATCCAGACTGACTCTGTGGCAGGTGCTAGGTTTGAATCCTAAGTGTGTCAGCCACATCTGCCACTAACACACTGAGCAGGGCTGTGCTAATTCACTGCAGATGATCAGCTGGTCCAAATTTGATTTAAGCATGAAGTGTAGACCAGTAGTTTACAGCCCCTCTCACTCCCACCTTGCTTCACACCAGGGCAGAAGCCAGCGGTCAAACTACCTCCTAAAACATGGGGGGAAAGAGTGTTTTTAAATTCACAAATGCCTCTTGAAAAAGCATCTAACTCCTGCAAATAGAGACGTAAGAATAGCCAAGTTTGGTGGGAAATAAAGTTGTAGCAAAAGCAGACCTCCAAAGAGGGCAGCTCATCAATGACACCAGCTTCTAAGGAAAATGGAGCATCTTCCTTAAATATTTCCCTTGTGTTGAACACTTCAGTCTTGGGGTTTTCTCTCCTGCTTTAGTTTTCCTGACTTTGCCAAATCAGCCTCCATGACCAGCAGAATTCTCCACTTTTTCAACACCAAATGTATTCATAGAAAGTAGATTTTTGGCTGCCACTTTCAAAGGAGCCTGGTTAAGTTAAAACTACCAAAGTGCATTTACTGTCTCCAAAAAGATCCTTTGAAAGTCTCAGCTTTCACTTTTTGTAGCCTGTCACCCAAACCATGGACACCAAAACAAAGCTTTAATTCTTCCCCTCCTCTTCCTCAAAAAGCTATATT
The DNA here is from genome assembly GCF_949628215.1 of Phalacrocorax aristotelis. Taxonomy (NCBI): domain Eukaryota; kingdom Metazoa; phylum Chordata; class Aves; order Suliformes; family Phalacrocoracidae; genus Phalacrocorax; species Phalacrocorax aristotelis. The sequence continues at coordinate 49,307,763 of NC_134281.1, forward strand.
CAGCTTTATTTTTTATGCCTCTTGCTAACCTCTGCACATTCGTAGGCTGTGGAGTTGCTTTGCCAGAGCAGAGCAACTGCAAATTCGATTAACACCCCTTCTTATGTTGTTCCCTGGTGCCAGTCTAGACTGAGCTGATGAAGCAAACATGGGTGGTAACTGGCAGTGATCTGGACTTCAGCTCCTCTTTAAGCAATAAAAGATGCACATGAAACTGCAACTCATGTCAGTGGGTGTTTCAGGCAGAGAATAGAGGGTTGAAGTCACTCTTGTGCCATCCAAGGTAAGACGGACATGTCTCCCCTGCCTGGGTTCCGTGGGGCTGGAAAGGGCGATGTCAGCTCCAATCAGGGCAGATACAGTCTTCCTGTAGGTCATGATGGATACCACAGCATCCACCATAGGAAGGTCAAAACATGTGGATTTATGCCCTGCTTCTGCAAGGCACGGACATGGAGCGCAGGAGATAAGCTTGTTTGATCCAGCACTAGATTTGCTGTGATCCTCTAGAGGCAGAAGAGATCTTCCCCACCAAGCCATGGAGGGAAACTCTTCCCTGGGTCTTGGTGAAAAAATTCATTTTAACATTCACTGCTTTCGCACATCTTGACCAGCCCTGGTGCCTGACCCACTTCATCTCCCATGGTCATCGCTGAAATCCTCACAGCAGGCTTGGAGCGGCTACCGGAAACTTCCCAGATGGAGCACCTAGCACGCCATTAAAACCACAGGCATCAGATGAGGCCAACATAGCTCAGAAAGCAAACTGGGAGAGGAGACATCCAGATCTCCATCACTTACTAGGGCTGTCTGGTCAGTGCCATCCTTGTCTGCCTCTGTGTGGTGCAGCAGCTGATCGAGGTGCAGCTGGTCCTGGACCAGGGCATGAGAATATTTCTTATGTGGAGATTATTCCTCCCATTCTGACTTAGGATGACATATCTAAAATTTAAAAATAAACAAAAGAAAAAAACATATTGCTTTAAATATATATGAGCCCCTGAAGTATTTTACGCCAAGTTTGAGTTTTATCTTCTGATGGTCAAAATCAAACATACACAGTAGGAGTAAGCTGACATATAAAGCAAAACTGATTTGGAAATGCAAAAAAAACCCCAATAATTTAGGCTCCTGGCTTGCAAAAGTTTAATAATGAATTAGCTGTCAAAACTTACTTTTTCCTGGAAATTGTTTTAATGCCTCTGAGCTTTTGGGCCTTTTCTGACCATAAAAAAGAAAAACTAACCCAAAAGACACACAGGGAGAAACTCCCCATCCAATTCAAGCCTGTGTATGTAGTGAGAAGGCTGAAGGGAGAGATTCCACATCATTCCCCTTTGAACTTTACAAACCTGAAATTTTTTTCAGGTGGGAAGAACTCCAGCAAATATCCCTTGATTTGCGACAGAGAAGGTGAGGTCTGCTTGGTCCCTTTCCTTCCACCAGTCCCAGCTATTTAGGAAAATGAGGTTGTTAATGGAGTCAGAAACAAAATGGAATGAGGTTTCCTGCCCGTCATGGTCCAGGAAGAGATCTGATGCATTTTAGTAAGCATTGCAGTTGGATATAACACAGTTTCTTCTACCACTGGTGTAGAATGCCTGGAGTGTAACCCAGAGATCCCACCCTGTCAGATAGAACAACTGTTGTGGGGGGGAAAAAATCTATCTGTCTTCTCTGGATGCTGCGCCAACCTGGCACCAGGGCAGGGCATCCCTGGTACAGTTTCAGCTGCAGCTGCAGGGACATAAACGTAAAAAGAGAAGCAACATTTTGTGTTCCATAATGGAGATGATCAAGTTTTTTTATGCATGAAAGGAATGCCAAATAAATGCACAGCATGGCATGGAGTCTGGGAAAAGGATATGCTTGGTCCTTTAAAAACAGTGATGGAGAGACTGGAAAAAAAAATCTCCCTAATTCCTATTTTGAAACAGGTTATGGATCTGGGAATTTCCTCTGCTGGTCTTTTCCCCTTCCTATGTCTTTGCTTACATTGCCTGTCCTTGGTGAACCAGCTACAGCTCCTAACCCTACTTACCAAATTGTTAAAGGTTTTAGCCATGGTCCTTGCAGAATCAGGGCCCAGGACAAAACGGGTCACAATATTCAGTAAGGGTCTGCAGTTAAATTTCTTCTACTCTGCAAGAGAATTCTGATAGTTATTAAATAAAGAGGTATTTAAACAGTGCAGGAGAAACACTAAATACTCATTGACAGTGAGAAAAGACGCAGTAATGATGCTGGGAGGCAGAAAAGCAACCTCTTTTTTATCTTTTTTCTTATTTGTTATTTTTTGGCAAACAAATTGAAATATCCTTGATGGTGAATAGGGGAATAAAAAGAGAGAGAAGTTTTACCTATGTTTACCCCCACCAAAAATCATCATTTGCTGTGTAGGAAACACAAAAACACTCCCAAACATGAAAATAACCATCAACAAGCAGATTCCCCCACATCTCATTTCTCATTTAGGTATTCCACCATATGAAGAATTTTAACTACCTCTAGGTTTCTGTTGCCACCACAGCCAGCCAAAGGGATGCTCATCTTTGCTGAGGAACGCCAAAGTGGGTGGACACAGAGGAGGGAACTGGAGCTGTTTCTGTCCCTGTGTACTTCCATTGACACGACAATTTTGAGCAAATTCAGGACACTTCTGAAGAGTTCATACGTAAGGGATTAAATAAACCTCTGTAGAAAGGAAATGCAAATTCAAATCCAACATATTTTGTTAGTTTAATTACAGTAGCTATGAAACATAACTCAATTAAGCTTGAAAAAAAGCCAATTACAGAACTTTCCTGCTGGTTTTTACGAGCTGTGTTGATTTTTCTTTTCCTCCCTCCTTACCCCTCCATATGCCCCTTGCTGATTTTTTATGATCTGTTCTAGAGCAACACAATACATCTCCTGTGTTTTCTATCGAGTGAAAAAACCCTATTTCTCTGATTAGGTCTGCTCTCACTCCAAATCCATAGCAGAGGGGTAAGAAAAAGTTGGTGCAATAAGCAAGCAAACAAAAACCCAAACAAAAAAATTTCCAGCAAAGCGAGATCAAACAAAAATTCCCCCACTCTGATGTGTGTGTTCGACTTTCCCACCATGTTACAAAACAGCCCAGTAATGATTAATGTCCTCTGTTTTCCACAGACTTTGCAGACATGTTTCGTTCCCAGCTGCACAGATAGCAGCATCCATGTTGTCCCCTGCTTTCTCAGACTGCGTGGGGAAGAGACACAAAAGCTGAGATGCTAATATCACCTCTTCTGTATATGGGTGCCTCTCATTGATGAAGCTCCCATTAATGCCAACACACTGCTCTGAACTGCTGTGATGCCATAGTGGGATAATTGCACTGATTTCAGCAGAGCAATGCCACAGCTAAGGAAGAAATTTAGCCCCAGAATTAAATTGCAAAGAATATAAGATTTGTCACATACTAACAAAAACATACTATTTTTTTTAATACTCTGGGCTCCAAGCTAAAAGCTGTCAGCAAAAGCTGTCTGAGAAAGACACACATTAAACCCACAGCAAGTTAAATAGTGCATCATGTGCCCTACGAAGGGCCAAAGCCCCTTCTAACTGCTCTAGCAATTGAGCGGGGCCATCTTGTACTGGAGAAGTTTAGATGTGTCTGTGCAATGGAAAATAACTTTCTGGTTTATTTTCTCATGCCAAGAGGCAATCAATTTATTTTTTTTCCCAGCTTCTGACCCAAGGCGTACAGTTAGCTCCAAAGTATAACCGTTTTTGTGTGTCAAACCTATCTTGCAAAGGAACAAAGGCTTTTAAAGGAGAAGAAAAAGGAGATCAAAGTAATATACTGTACAGATTGCTGTAAAAATGAGCCGTAGTGTAAGACCTTGTGCTTTAGAATTCACTATCGAGGAACTCAAATGTGTATCATATTTATTTATTCTGGTAGGTAAAAGAAAAAAAAATGAGTTTATATTCATTTCCAAAAAGCTGCAGCATGATGCTATGTACCAATTGTGCCAGTCCTGCTTTCTGTAAAATTATTGCCTGTTTTCATACTCCACTAATAAAAAAGAAAAAAAAAAAGGAAAGTTAATTTTGCAAATCCTTCATTTACAGCTACTGAAGCTGACTGGCAGCGGTGTCAGGGCAAGCAGACTGACATGTTTTGTGCCTGAGTCATGACACTGGTGGGCATGTTCTAGTGCAGAAAACCTGGACACAGGGTGTGGGTCAGGTAACAGTGCTCACATCGTGCTCCTCTGCCTGGCCTCATGGCACCGCCACGTCCCCGCCAATGGTGGTGAGTGCCATTGCCTCTCAGCCAGGGGAGGCTGGGACTGCATGGAAAGGTCTGCACCAGAAGGTGCAGAATAATCAGCTTCTTGCTGCTGGGGGTCACTGTCTCCAGATGGGGTGGCAGGCGAAAAGGCCCCTTTGGCTGCAAGACACCAAAACAATTGTTGCAGCACCTTGTGCAAGGGAAGCACAAGAGGGTCACTCTCTCATCATCTTCTAGCACAAACCAGGAGATAAATCCTTGCCTGATTGGGTGGTGATGGGAAAGACCTGACCAGCGATATTGTCGTTAAAGACAGTGATGCAGGACAAATTTGGTCATTCTCAAACAATTGGGGCTTTCCTGCAGTTTTGGACATGTTTCTATTCTTTTGATGGAAGACTTGTTCCCCTTTCTAGGGCGAGCAAGCCAGGGTGGGCTGTGCTCGAGAAGATGGAAGAGATGCTTTTACAAAGTGTGTTCCTCTACATTGCTGCTCCCTCAGGGTTAGTTTGAATATAACCTACATGGCAAAACTTCTGTTTGGGCAAGAAGTTGCTAGTGATGTTAAGGGTTTTCTATCTTGGCTACAGGCCTAATGTGACATCTGAGCAAGCTGATGGGAAAAAATAATATTCTTCTGATTTTATTGGGATTTTCCTGAAGTCATCTAATAATGAAGATCTTGAAAAAGAATCCAATTATTCAATTTCAAAATGTCATCCTCCACCAATATGATTTCCTAGTTTCTCTTCCCAACTGTAGAAATATTGTAGAGGAACAAACATAGTATGGAAAAAGTCAGCAAGAAAGAAAAGCAAGTACATTTGTGATAATGATTAACAACTTTTCTCATGTTCTCAAAAAATATTTACTTTCTCTTAAACCAGGAAGAGCGCCAGGAAGAATGGGACTATGGCAGGGCATGGGAACACCCCTGCCTGCAATATTTTTAGCTCTAATTTTTTTTTGACCCAGTTCCATCAATGTCTTCGAGGACCGTTTGACCACATGCACCCAAAATATCAGCCGGCCACAGTTGTCCTAGACTGCAACCATTGCTATTTGTTTCCACAATAAGGGGAATATTAATCACTAGATTTCCTTTTTCACTGCAGTTACAGGCTTGCTCTGAATATTAAAAACCCTGAGGATAAGGAGAATCTGTGACCTTCAAGGCCACCAAATAGCTCGGTCAATTCCTGCCTCTGCAAAGAGGGAAACGAACAGATGAACTATGATCGTGTCCTTGCACATGCTTATCTGCAATTAACAATAACACCTGATTTTGCCCCACACACAAGGTCAATGAGGTAAAGTCAGCCACCAGCTAAAACCAGAACCCAAACTTACAGGGAGTTCAAGGTGATGTTTTGGCCTTAAAAACCATGTCCGAAAGTTATCAGGAGGTTTGTTCCAGAAAAATACAATGTGAGGGGAAAAATAAGATTTGAAAGAGCTCCAGAGCTCAGTATTAACTGCACATGTGGCATTTTGATCCATTTCCATAAAGCATAACATAATATTTGCTAAAGAAGGAGGTGGAGGAAGGGGAAAAAAAAGACCACAGTTAATATTCTCCTTCGGATCCCCCATTTGCTGATTACTCTGCAAGCTGTGTAATTGGGTGTCTCTGGCAATATGATGAAATGTGCCACAAACATCAAAAAATGGTGCTGTATTAAATCTGCTTTTCATAATCTCTTCTCATTTCCCAGACTTGAGACATTTTATTCAATTTTTCCTGACTAAGTTGATATGTAAAGCCATATAAACAGATCAATGCAAATAAATACATATATGTTTTTCAAATGCTCATCGAAATGCACTCATTACAAAGATTTGCACTGAGGCTGCCTCACACCGCTGTTAGCCAAAGAAACTCATTTTTTAAAATGTTGCATTAATTTTAAGAATAGTTTATGGAGCTACAGGCTACTTCTTTGTATTTCGTTAACAAGCCCAACTCTATCTATCATGTTTCAGCCTTATCTTACCTGATTAGGAAATCATTTCCCTATTTGCATTAAGGGCAAAAATCTATGCAAAGTCACCATAATGTTATTCAAGCCCCAGAGTAGCAGTGAAGATCCTATTACACACCAGGCTAGCTCTGTTTTCAGGCGCTGCAAGTCCAGAAGGGACCATGCTGGTCTTTTATTTTAACCTGCTGCAAGGCACATGTCAGAGAAACCTATCTCGCCTTTGACAAAGCAAATATTAATAACGCCTAAGTGACTTAAATACCTGCAACTTTTGTCTGTATTTCACCTGAGGCTTTTCCATACATTTTACTCGGTCTCTTCAGGATTTGTAGCCCCCTTTTTCTCATGAAGGCTGGCTTTTTGCTCAGCCCTGGGAAATTCTTCAGCTCCATTCCTCTGGTCTCTCCCACCGCCAGTCCAGCATCCCCAGGCAAGCGTGACTGCTCGGTGGAGTGAAGCCCAGCCTCCCCGCTGTCAGACTGCAGCCAATCCTTTGCCTTTTGCAGTTGATGGAGGAAAATACTTTAGTTCCTGTTGTGGCAGGATAGTGTCCAAGTGCAGAAGTGGTAGGACTGCACCTTACCAACACCAGGCTTCCCAGATTAGACCCAGAGCCTGAAAGGTGTTTAGCTGTCTGACTTCCATGAAATCAATGAAATAGTTTGATTGACAGAAGTCAATGTAATAGTTTTCTCCAAGCCCTGATTCACCAAGGACTCATCTGGGCAGTTCAACCAGGATCTGCAATTGTCTCACCCCCATATTGCAGGACTGGGAGCAGGGTGTCTGTATTGCGCCCTTGCAGCCCTAATACTGCTTCTTTTTCACAAACCTGTGCCCCAAGTTGTTTTCCTGCTGGGAGCAGGGCAGCGCTGGGACAAGCCAAGACCATTTCTCAACTTTGCTTTTCCTGGAAGCCACCAGACCAGAGGCCGTGCTTGCCGACCTTCGAGCTTTCAGCAGCATCCACTCTGCAGTTTTGCAAATCACCTTCCCAACAAGTACTGAGCAGGCAATGCAGGGACCTAAAGCAAAGTTAATTCACTGACACACAGAGGCAAAAACAATATCCAGTCCACCAGCAAGGTACAGATTTCCTTCAGCTTGGCTTTCGTCAAACACATTCTCTCTGCATTAGTAAAGCACAATATCAGAGTGTTGGATTGCACTGTATGCACAAGAAAACACATGGGCGAACTGGTAAACAGCGGTGCAAGGTTATTTCAATAAACAAAGTGAAAGGTCCACTAAAAGATGTTGTTGGTAGGATTTTTCATCTCCTTGGAGATCAAACTTCCTCCTCATGTTTTTTTTTTATAGGAAGCATAAAGGAAAAACACATCACAGAATGACTGGTCCACTCTAGGACACAACTGAGAAATCTGGGTAGGTTTATAACAGCCAGCATAAAATGATACAAACTGACATAAAGTGCTCCATGTTGGTGACACTGTGCGGCACTGTTTTCCACTCCACCACACGCTGAGACCATTCAGCTCCCAGCAGAGCTCACCACAGTTTGCAGAGCCCCAAACTGTGGGGTTGTTCCTCTTGCACTGGCCAGAACTGGGGCACTGAGTGAACAAACCCAGGATCACTCTGCCACCTGCAAAGCAAACTAAGGAGGTCCCATTTGACAAAGTGCACCATTACCTGGGGGAGCTCCTTTCCACAGGACATTGGGAGGCTAAAAGTTACACATTATTGGACATGGGGATGGGATCTGACTGGAGCGATTCCATATGAAAAGATGCCCATGGGGTGGCCCATGGGATCACACCACCATCAGGAAGCTCAGATGAAGCACCTGCTATTCCTAGACTGACTTCGGAGCTATAACTTTTGAACAGCAAGCTTTAAGCCACCCCTTACTACAAAGGCACCTGCAAGCACAGTTTAAACCCAAGTGCAATATTTACGCTAATTTCCCCATTATTTCTTTCTTGTAGAGTCAATTAATAGGTCGCAAGCACCACAAAAGCTCTGTGAGTTAAGCCAAGTGGCCCATCTCAGCAGATCGGTGGCCATGGCCAGGGTGGATGTCAAAGACAGGAGACCATGTCTCCAAGGACTCCCTGAAAAGGAGCAGACAAAAACAAAGCAGTTCTGAAGCTGGCTTAAAATCTCTATGCAGGTCTCCTACAGCTGCCCTGGGAAACACATGGGAAAAACTGAAATCCACTGTGTTACCCTGGAAAAACCTTTGCTGATGGATTTTCATGTGTACAGACTTGTTCTTTAGTTAAAAAAATGAACTTTCCTGTAACAAGATAAATCACTCGCCTTGTGGAAGCGGCTCAGCTCCCTTCAGCTTGTGGTTGCTGAGGCAAAAAAACCCACTCAAAACTTATGTGTCAGCTTCAGTTTTGCTTCATGTCACCAAAAAAAAAGTAATCTGACACGTCCCATAGTCCAGCCTCCTCCCTTCCCCAAGTAAAATTGGGACGCATCTATTAAAAAGTTCTTGTGATTGCCCTGTGGAGACCACCAAAGATGAAGCTCTTCCCCTGAGAGATTATCAGCTGTAAACAGACCCACATGTGGAATTAAGGACATATCTACCACTGTGTCAAGAGAGAAGCATCACAGCTTCCTGAAGACTAGCCCTGCTCCACCCCAGCCCTCTCCCGGCAGCTAAGCCATCCAATGAGTTTGCCTCACCTTCCCATAACAGGCACCTTAAAGGAAAAAAAAAGCCTTCTGATCTACTCTGACACATGAGATATCTCTCAAACCCTCCATAATGTCTTAATTTCCTCTCCTTGCTCTCCGTGTAGGAGACAAATACTCAGGCAGGAATGTTTCTGAAGTAAGACAAAAAAAATTACATTAGCGGGGAACAATGGAGGGGAGACCTGATGGAGCAGAATTGAATTAGTTTTGCCTTTGGAGACACCCACAGAGAAAAGAAAGGTGTCTGAGTTGCCTCAAAGTAATTCCTCTTTGCACGGAACTCCTCTAACCGGCTTAAACAAAGAGAGATGAGAGATATGCTTTTGATTTCAGCCCCATTTCCCTAATTTTGTTTATTTGCTTTGCTTCCACCTGCATTTTTTAAGCCCCTCCACCTCCCAGGACGTTTGTAGGGCTATGTTACCTGCAGGAATGTGTCATGTCTCCACCAGGTCTCAGCACAAGAGTCGGGGCTGGGAGGAGGCTTCACATCTGCCCACGTCCTGCAGCTTTCAGCAAGGGTGAGGGGGAAGGGGGGAAAGAAAAGAAAAGCATCAACGAAGATGGAGCTGTTGCATTTTCAGAATCGAAATTTAAGGGCAAATTAACCTGGAGCACCCAATAGCAGCACAGGGGGCTGCAGGGATAAGCAAGGGGAAATGGGAAAGAAGGGCAATGGGAAGAGATTTTCATGTAGGGAATCTGGAAGGGCTGATATCCCGAACAGCTAGAATTTTATCTAAATACTTTTTAGGTTGAAACAGATTATTACATATTTTCCCCCACTTCATTTTTAACTGAAAAAACCCAAATGTTTCTTTTTAGCACTAAACGGAACTTTGTTAGTGGACCAATTTCTTTGTCTTTTCATTTCCCAACAATACCTGAAAAAATCACTGCCAAAACAAAATAACCCACTTTTCATTCACCTTTACTTAAAAAAAAAAAAAAGTTAAAGTTAAGCCCTTAAACTCTGAATTGGGACCTCAGCTCAGCCCCTCCAGTTGGCCTTTAAAACACTGCTTTTTGGCATGTCTCTGGGGGGGACAAGGGGCTCCTATCTGCTGAACTCTCAGACTGTCAGGCCAAACAAAAGCAAGCACGGCTGTCTTTTTCTTGAGGATGAAGTGGAACACACACCAGCCAGGACGTCTTGTACATTGAAAAATTCCTGTGTTGTCACGCTTAACTAATAAATTGTCAAGCTATGTAAACAGGGCCGGGGATGATATTTATTTATTTATTTATTTAAAAGGGGGCGGGGGGAAGGTGGCTTGTCTGCAGGTTGCTTGCCAAATGCGTGTCAAGCAGTGGAGGGAAGGAAAAATCAACAACAAAGGAGTTTAAAGACAAAATATTAAGAACCCCAAATTGGGTGAAAATTGCTTTCTGACAGATATCACCTATTGCAAATGAGACAGAAATACAAGTAATCTTGTAAAATGAAAGCCAAGGACAGACTTGTACCTGCCTTAGATGAATAAGTATCCCATTATCTTGAAGAATGAGGGCCCCAGGCTGTGATTATGCCACTATTGTATTCTAAACAGCATGGTTTGTCAAATGGAATAAATCCTAGCAAAATCAAATAAAAAAGGGATCCAATTTGAAGCCCAGCATACAATTTATTATTTTGTTTAATGTCACCCTCTCGATGTTACTGATTATTGGGCAAATAGTGCCGTGTTTAAGCATGTGTTTAGAGTCGCCTGTCCCCCTCACAGGCTCCCAGCTGTCACCCTGACTGTCACCCAGTGCTGGCGAGCTGTTTGCTGACACTGGTAGCCATCACTGAGCTCATCGGCCTTAGCAAGGCTGGCCATGGTATAGGCCAGCACCATGGGGAAAGAAATTCAATATTTGGGTTTCTACTTGGACAAATCTTGAGGTTACTTTGAGTCATGCAATGAAGAGCATTTTGCACCATATTGGGAGTGCCAAACCAACCAGGAGCTAATGGCAGACAGTTGCATCATGAATTTATGACGTAGAAGAAAATTTCTCACCAATCACCTCTTTTATGGTTTTGGGGTAACAGCCCATTTCCTAGTGATTCTTGAAACAGTTTCTCCTCTTTCAAAGGTACCATCCCTTGTTTTATGATGTCTCAACCTTGTTTAAAAAAAGAAAGGAGATGAAAAGGGCCAAATAGATTATAACAGTTATTAGGTTTTTCAGAATAGATGTTTGATTTTGCTTTCTCTGCTTAGGTCACAGGGTGGGACAGGACATGAGGCTGCCTTTGCACAAGGTGGAGGCATTGCTGCAACATTGGAATTATGAGTATTAAAGAGCTAGATCTAGTCTTGTTTCGCATTCATTTGGCTTCCAAAAGCTGTGTTGCTGTCCTGGAAAATTCCTCAGAGAACTGCCGCCGACATCTCCCAGTTACGCTCGGCCGTGGGCGAGTTCAGGAGAAGCTAGTACAACCACAAATGCAAAACAGAGGGAAAGAGCAGGCTCGCTGGTCTCGGGCATGTCCTTGGGGAGCAGTTTGCCGGGGAAGGAGCATTAACGTGTTCCCTATACCCTGCCTCACCTCGGTGGAGTTACTGCAATTTCTTGACATGGCTTTGAAGGTGCACTTTGTTCCCCAGCTGTGAGAGCAAGCTAATAACACCGCCTTTAACTGGCATAATCTATTCATCATGTTTTCATTTGTATAAACCCTCGAGTTACATAAAAAACACTGGTCTAGAGCAGAATGGGAGAAGGAATATATGACTGATACATGTGGATGTTGACCACAGAGCATCTTTTGCCCAAACATCCTTTGTGATTCTCCCTTCTGTTCCCATAACCCTGTCTCCTTGTGCTCACCTTGAATGAAGAGCGGTTGTTCATATTCTGGTACTTTAAATGACTGAGGAATATTGGAAGCATGAGTTTTAAGTGTGAAAATACAGCAATTTGTCAGCTCCTTTGGGCAGGAGCTCTTATGCATGCAAGTAGATTACCCTCACCCAACAAGGGCTGATCGTAGTGGGGAACAACATGACAAAGTCTAGGAGTAGTAGCAAGGAATGATGGATTTAAAGAGTCAAAAAAAAAAGCGAGCACATTTTATTTAGGCAAGGTTCCAACTGAAATCAATAAGAACTACAGAATGTAGCCTCATAGTTTGACTTGAAAGCATAATTTGTTAAGGACTATGAAAAAACAGAGGAATTTTAAAAAAATCTGATTTATTTTGCATCATTTTGCATGGGCTATTTAAGTTTCCTGAACCTCATTGCTTTTGGACATGGGAATATCATTTGCTTCCTGTTTCATTCAAGTTTCACAGTATTGCCAACCATGAGCATCAAGAAAGTTACCCTCGAGTCCCCAAAATAACTAATGAGATTTTGTCATGTAGATAAAGGACTCCTTGACTTCAGTATTTGGCTGTCAAATTTCTGTAAACCACACAGAAGAAACTCATTTAAAAGCTGAGATGCCTTCATATTCACAGGGCTCCAGAAGCTGCAGTTTAACATGTTTGGCTTTCACCCTCCTCACTCTCCAAATATTGCAAACTCTGGGGAAACAGTTCCTTATGTTAGATTTCTATTGCTTCTGCTGAGCACTTGTTAGTCAACAGGTCTCTTGACAAAGTTTTCCTGATACTTTAAAACAGGCAAGGGCTACAGAAAAATGAAATAGCTACATGTAGTCATGACCCAGAAAGCTAATTTGTTCCTTTCCCCAGCTGTTTTGATCAGCCCAGAAATTGTATTACCTGCAAGACTTCCTTTTCCAACAGAAACCAGAAATGATGGCAAGGTTTCTGTTTGCTTTGTGGGGAACAAGTGAAAAACATTCCACGCCCACATAGTCTAAATACATTAGTCAAACGAAACCCAGATTTCCCTACATGAATCTGAATAGCTTACCAGAAACATTTATTTTCTACTGGAACATACGCATTGGTCCATCTGTTGTGTCACAGGTTGGGAAAGGTGAGGACACTGGCCCCTTCAAGATCTTCTCTATTATAAGGTCCTAACCTGTAAAAAAGACATAAGTATCTTTCAGGTGGAAACATCAAAAACCTGTATGCTCGTAGCTTTCTGAAATGAGCACACGACTATTTCCCTGCGGAATTCAATACTACTTGACTCCATTGCCCAGGCAAGCTCAATGTGTTTGTATTTTTGTTTTATACGAAAGTAGCTTCAAAAGTTTCCAAAATATCTTCTCTTTCAGAAGTATTTTGCCTCCATTGGTTTTCAGAATACACTTCCCCCCCACACCTTATTTTCAAATTCTTCTGCTTTTCTGGAACTTCTGTTTCCTATCATCTGGAACATTCAGAAGCAAGCCCCAAATATTTCCAATTAAGTTCCCACCAGGATGCCAATCCCACCTAAAAAAAGGAGAATCCCCCCAATAACAACAACAAGAATGCCCAGTGAAAGCCATGAAATCCCATGGGAAAAAAAAAAAAGAAAAAAAGAGAATAGTCTCTCCCTAATATAGCGGTTTGCACCTTAAAATCCTCCAGCAACTTCAGCATTAACCACGATTGCCTTTTTTTTTTTTATTTTTCCCAAGCAACCGGGCTGCCTGCCCACGACACCCGCAGCAACCCCCTGATCCCCTCTCCCAGCCTCTGTGCCATGGGGCGAAGCTTGCAAGGGCCCACCTCCCCATTCAGGGCGACGATTATGCTTCCCCCGCCACGCTGAAAGCCCTGTGCGGAGGGGCGGGAAAGAGGGGAGAAGAATCCAAAGGCATTCTGGCACCCCGGCCCGATAAGAAACTTTAGCCCTATTCAGTGGCTGACAACCGCTTGTAGAATATGATCTTAATCCTGTTTCTAACATTCTTTCGCCCTTCGGCCGCCCTATTCCTGGCTGTATTCTTCTAACCGTCGCTTTAGCAAATCCCCCAAATAGAATTACTGGGGGGAGATAAACATCAAAGGGAAATTCAAGAAATCTACAGTAGGTTCACACAGTAGGGGGAAGAGGGGCAGGTGGGGGCCGGTGGAAAGGGCTGTCTCTCCCCTTGCCCTGCATCCTTTTCTGGTTGCATTCCTAAGGGCTGCCTCGCCGGCTCTCCACAGAGCGGCCCCACAATCCTGCTCAGCAGCGTGCTATTTTTAGTATTTATTTTTTATCCTGCTTGAGACTTTTTTCCTTGGGAGGACAAGAGCAAAGCACATAGCCATTGTGTGTGAAAATAACCATTTCCTCAGAGAAGTGCATCACCTAAATGGAGAGATGGAGGTAGGAGAAGGAGAGGACATTTTCCTGGTAGGAAGCAGAAACAGGGACACACTGAGGGACTTGCCCTGCAGCATGCAAAAAGTCTGCTGTAGAAATTAAATGAGTGAAGATAATTTGGGAGCTTCCAGTTATTCCCAGCCAAAGCAGGAACCTTCAGCACTCAGAGACATATAAGTCCCATGGCCTTCCCTGAAGAGCTTCCCAACATAGGTTACCAACTCCTGCATGAGAGGAGCCTCCATCTGAGCCCATGAGAAGCATTCATATTTGTCACACAACTGTGAGCCTCCTCTGAGTGTAATTAAAACAGCACCATGTGCTATGCCTCTGGGGTCAAGGAAAATATGGGACTCTGAGGACAATGCCAGTCTGCCCATCCTGTCTCACTTCAGTCCTCTAGAAACCAGGGACCTGCTTTCTGCTTACTGTACAGTTGATGAAGTATGAGCTCCTACCAACCCCAACTTCAGATCACAGAATCAGAGAATCATAGAATCATTAACATTGGAAAAGACCTCTAGGATCATCAAGTCCAACCGTCAACCCAACACTACCGTGTCTCCTAAACCATGCCCTGAAGTGCCACGTCTTTTAAATACCTCCAGGGATGGTGACTCCACCACCTCTCTGGACAGCCTGTTCCAATGTCTGACCACTCTTTCAGTAAATAAATTTTTCCTAATACCCAATCTAAACTTCCCCTCCTGCAGCTTGAAGCCGTTTCCTCTCGTTCCATTGCTAGTGACCTCACTACAACCTCCTTTCAGGTAGTTGTAGAGAGTGATAAGGTCTCCCCTCAGCCTCCTCTTGTCCAGACTAAACAACCCCAGTTCTCTCAACCTCTCCTCATAAGACCTGCTCTCTATACCCTTTGCCAGCTTCGTTGCCCTTTTTCTAGCATGGCCAAGGTGAGGTATGGACCAGATATCCTTGAAAGACCACTTCCAACCCAAATCGTTGCTTTAAATACTGTGATTCAAGAGGAACTGCCTTACAACAAGGCACAGAAAATTTGGGTCATTAAAGAGAGTGCAGATAATTGAGAGAGCTAAGATATTGCCAGCATTGCAAAAGCAACCCCTTACCAACTCTACCAGGATCACCATCTTTCTTGTTGGGTCTGGTTCATAGTTGCGTTCACACTAGCTCCATCAGCACTTTCTTCCTAGCAGCTGCAGCTGACAGCTGCTCCAAGAAGGGCACAAAGACTATGGAGCCAAATTTTTCTTGTATAAGATGATGGTATGACAAGGGACAAAAGCCACCATTTGCGTCTTGGGAGATTTGGACTGAACATTAGGAATTCCTGATAGTGATGGTAATATAGCCCTGGAGCAGGACACCAGAGGTGGGGGTTCTCTATCCTTGGAGGATTTCAAAATTTGGGTAGGCGCCGCCATGTCCAACCTGACCTGGTGTTGGCAACAGACTTGCTCCAGGAAGGAAGTGAGTCTGAAGAGTCCAGAGATGCCCCAGCACCACCCAAGCATGGTCCTCAGCTGCCAAATATTTAAAAAGCAGTTTTATTCTGAAAAAAAGCTGTTGCAAGAAGAGCACTGTGAGACTGTGTAGCAGCTCCCAGCAGGTAAAAATCTGATCAGCTATAAAGAATAGAGAGACCTAAAAATAGAGCTCCCACTACCCACGCTAAAAGATTAAGAAACAGGGCAGTCTTGACCTTGAGCAAGTGAAACATGCCTGTCCCACTGCTGTTGTATCCACTGCCCCATTACATGTGGTTTGGAGAAAAGGCTTCACATTCTTGGTTCTGGTTTTCCTGTTTGTCAAAGGAGGCTGACTATCCTTGTACATTCATTGATCCTCTAGATTCGCAGCTTGTCAGATTTACCCCAGACCTCAAGAGCCCAGATGGATTGCAATGGATCATCACCCACTATCAGGGTATGAGTTATGGTAGAGTCTCTACAGCTATTTCTCTTGCAGTTATACGTCAAAACTTTTTTTATTCAATGCAGAAAACCTTTGAATATAGCACACTGATGAAGAGGTCCACCTTACAACAGTTATTTTGCTTTCTTTTAACTCATTTACGGTTTTGGCATCTCACCTATGCAGAGAAAGTTCGTGGGGGGAGGAGACACGTTCCACATTTTCATCACATTCAAAAAGAGGGAAAAAAATCACAAAAGAGTGCCATTTTCAGCCCACACAACTGCTGTTACAGATTTTTGGTATAAATGCTTGATTTAAGCCATACAATACCCATGATGCACTTTTGTAACCACAGACAGCCCTGATAGACCCCATAGGACATGGGGATACATCTTCTCTCTACTCATCTCTGGTTAGACCTGGTTAGAAGGAAAAGCATGTCTGGCTTTGAGCACCACTTCAAGAAAGATGTGTGTTAGCTGGAGAGATCCCAGAGAAAAGTAATGAGAATAACTGGAAAACAGCGACCATAGAGAAAAATTAAGACTATTGATGTTGTGTAACCTGGAGAGAGAAAAGCAAAGGGAGTTTCAGATATATGCCTGTTTTAACTACATAAAGAGCTGTTATAGAGCAGGAACTAGTCCCTTCACTATGTCTTCAGAAAAGAGGGCAAGCCCCAGGCTTAGAAATATATTCTTTGAATTTTGCTGATCAGAGTATATCTGGGGTTTTATGCCCTGTGAGAAGGTCCGAGGTCTCTTACCTCTTTGGGATACTCTCTCTCCCATGTCATTTGATATGTTGGGAATAGTTATTTACTTCTCACACTTTGTGTGGCCTGAGGACTCAGCTATTGCTAGACTGGTCCCCAAACCTCTGATCCAGACTAGATTCATAATCTAGTCTGTCACCCTGCACATCGCAAGCCAAAGGACTTCAGTGAATTAACTCCCCCTTGAAAAAGGGAATCCATCCTGCAGTCTAAAGTCTGCCAACAAGGAGGTACCCCCCACCTTACCTTCAGCAAAGTGTTACTGTGGTTAATTACCCTCACAGTCCATGTTAATCTCGCTATGAGACCCTGTCTCATCCTAAGGCTCATACCTCCTTCTCGGATTGCTTGAGATTTCACCCCTGATTGCTGATGGCATCCATGGTCCTGCTGGTTATGAAAAGCTCAGCTAGATCAGTTGCACAGGGAGGCTTAAGTGTTTCCAAGACCATAATGAAAATTCCTTTCTGTAGAAACTGTGACCCAGACATGAAACCCAACTCTCAGTGGGAGACTTCTAATTTCATAGGAGACAAAAGCCAAGCACACTAAAAAAATTTGTCACTCTCTTGGAGAATGGGGATTTATCACTCAGGTGTGAAGTGCTCCGTCAGCCTCCACACATTGGTTTACTTAGGAATGTTTTTCTTGGGATTTATTTTAAATCAACAGAATGGGTTTGGGAACACTTTGTGTCTGCCTTGTCTGGACGATGGGACAACCAAAATGTTGGGCAGTTTTCAGCATCCCAGGCTCCTTTCTTGTTTCATCCTGAAAGTGTTTATTTGGACTTAAGGACTAGTGTGTTGAAGATTTGGGAGATGACCACACACCACTCACCTAGATGGTGCCTCCAGGCACAGAAAACGACTGAGGGGACCACATCCTACCCATAGAAATGAGGAATTCAGCCACCTCAACCATTAACTCCATTTGCTGTTTATCTGATGGCAACTGCATTCTCCAGAGACTGCTCTGTATGTCCAAGAAGCACCTCCATGCCTGGCTTGATGTCAGGATGTATAAGCCCAGCATCAAAGCTTCCATCACATGGAAAATAGTAAAGATATCCGGGTACAAATTGTCATTTAATTTCACCCCTGAAAATGTTAGCTCTGATTTACATTTAAGTAGAAAAACACTCTGACAAAGTCTGTGCCTAAAGAAAAAACATAGTGCGTAGAAATAATCACCTCTACCCCCATGGGTCACCATGAGCTTATCAGAGAGCAGGAGAAATCAGGGAAGGGACATGGTGGTACAGTCTTCATATTGATATCACAGCTTTCTGTTCTAAAGTCCCAGTTCACCTTTTTCCCATGAATTTGCCTAGCGATCTCTCTGCTCTGTCCCTTCTCAAGCAGGCCAAGCAAGAATGTGTCCATATTCAAAACGCTGTAGAAATGGGTTACAAATTTGGTCATCCACTGTGTCCAACACAAGACATGCTTTTGTATGGCCAGGCTCAGGACTGATCCTGCGTGTTCATGCTCAGTACTTTCAGGCTGAGCACCACTTCCGTGTCCGGATGAGCCCCAGGATCCCATCATATTCCCACTCCCCTTTCCCCAGGAAAACAAGTTGAAGAGGAGAGTAAGAGGAGCAGGATTTGTGGGCTGCACAGCGCCCACATGCTGCACAATGTGATCACAGAAGCAAGGATGTCCTCATGCCGGGGAGGCCCTCGCCCTTTCTCAATGCCAGACCATTGCAAAAGCAGCTTCTGGTAGGACTCTGGTTCTCATTTATTTCTCCTGGGCCTGTCCATGCTTCCGCCCATTAACCTTGCCAAATTTTAATTCATTCTTAAACCAGTTCCAATTAAATGGCTTTTCAATCAGTTTGATCGCAAGTGCTCTTGCCAGAAGTGCGGCACACCCGTGAAATCAGGAATTTCCTGCAGGACAGCTACTTTCTGAAAAAAAAATTGGATTTTCTCTTGGAAAACGATCAGCTCAAAACCAGAACTACTTGGCCTCATAGCCAAAATTTTCCTTTTTATTTCTTCCAGAGTTTGGAGTAGATTCTTCCCCTCCCACTAAAATTTTGTTCTCAACAAAATATTTCATGGATAAAAAAGCAAACCAAAAGCACTCTGCCCTGGCCCGGAGTTCAAACAGGCGGGAATTTTCGCACAGCTGAGACCTGGGGCTTGGAAAGGCTCTGGCTTCTTGGCAAAGCCTGTTTAGTAAAGTTGCTCAGAGCGCCCATGTTTGCCAAGGCACACCTCAACCAGTTTAACACTGGGGAGGCTAACCCAGTTTAAATAATTTCTAATATAGATCTGCTAAGGCTTTCCTTTCCAGTAAATATTTATTTTTTGTTAGCAGCAACTATCTGGGAGACATACTTTCAGGGTTGGCTCTTTTCCCCTTAGCCTCTTGAGGACCAAGTCCCGATTTTATGTGCATCACATTTTTTCCCTCATTCGACACTCACCAGTCCGGAGGATCGCTGTCATTTATTTGAGCAACAAGGGTGCACCCGGTGTTTATTCACCAGATCAGATTGCTGTGAGATAGAAGAGCTAGGCTGCGCTCCCCCCTGCTCCTGATGCTGAGAGATTAGATGGGGAAGCCAGATAGCCTGGCTCTGGAAGCAAGCAAATGAGCAACCCTAAATACCTTCCTAGACCCAGTGACCGTAAGTCCTTGGCAGTGACTGGTCCTTGTGGGATAATGCCAGGAATAGGCATATTAAGCACATGAATGTCAAGTCCTAATTCATCTCTTTAATGTTGTACAGTAGCAGGACTGTACCCCCCTGCTGTGGTGTAATTTCACGCTGAGGAGTCTGATGGGGCTTCCTGCAGACTGATCCTTTATGGATCAGAAAACTCACTTTCTCTTTGTGTTAGAGGGCTCAGAGATTATCTTATTAACCACCTCCGTCCCAGAGCAGATTAAACACTAGGCTCTGCCTCTTCTGAGGACTCCTTTTAGCGCTTCTTTCCCCCTCCTATTGGTTCATGTCGCAGAGGTGAAGAACAGTAAACATCCAAGCCTCTACCAGAAGGTTTCACGCTTACGTGAGCAGATGGGCTGTTTTGCATTTTCTTGTCTCAGATGCAACACTGGCCTTGCTTGAACCCTAAATGAGTTTAAGCAGCTTGGTGCATCCACATTAGGGCTCCTGTATCCCCTTTCCAGGTTCTTTTCTCCTGTCCCCAAAAGAGGCAATGTTTAAACTACTTCAGAGTGATACCCTACAGATACCATCAGCCCCAGAGCTACAAGCTTGACTGCAGGAGCAGGCCCACCTCAAGCACTAGACTCTGTAGAACCTGGCCAGCTGGAGGGAGGGCTTATTATTATCCACCATCTCAGTCCACCAGAGTGTCACTCATGCATTGACTTAACAAACGTCTCCAGGTGACACCATGGGGACAGCAGGATGTGGCAGTGACCGTTCAGGATATTCCTGTGGCCTCTAAAGGTGTCAGGCACTGCACATAGGTCAGGAAAGGGCTGCAGTAGGGAAGGCAGAAACCAAACGTATTCTCAGACACTCCTCAGGATGGGGGATTTTCCAGTCTGAGAAGACAAAAGCCTTCTGCTTTCACCACCAGACCATGGGTGCCTACCCGAATGATGCCAGAGGCCACCCTGTAGACATGTCCCAGCGTGTAAGAGGGGATGGTAGTTTATAATCTCATTTCCTGGGCTAGATGCCCTTCTGGTGCCCCTCATGCTCCATGTAAATCATCTGGAGATCGATTTCTTTGGCTCGCAGGGCTGTTCTTCCCTCAGCTGCTTCTAAGAGGCTCCTGCCGAGCAGGGAGCTTGTCAGTGAAGACAGTCCCAGGACAGTCCCACCAAAAAACCTGCAATTTAGTCTTGATTGAACAAAATGCTGCATCCCAGGCCAGGCTTCCATCCACATGCAGTTTCGGCAGACTGGGAGCGGCTCTGGTATGCTCGCATCTCCCATTCAATGCGTATGCACTTCCCCATCCATCAGCACCATTTCCTGAATCAGGGTCATCCCATCCCTTTGTTACTTCACCTGATGCACTTAAAAAAAGCAGTTCAACACAGCCCTCAGTGGATTTCAATTATTTTTAGGATATTGCTCATATCTGCTCATGTTGTGTCAAGCTACAGACCCAGTGGCAAGTTTCACTGCCACCAACAGCCTTTTTGAAGCTAATGAAAAATAACATACTTTTTCTCTGCAGAAAATAGCATCGCCCGGGTCTTATCATGGCAAATTATTTAATGGCTCTCCAAGCATTAAATAGTCCTTCCTTGTCTATAGGGCTGTGTAAATCTCTTTCCAGCTGCTCTCCTGCTATATTGCTGAGCACCCCAACTTGCAAAGCAGTGCCACAAAATACAGCCGTAGCTGTCCCATCCGTCCAAGCAGGGAACTGGAGTGGTCCCTCACATTGCTGGAGGCAGAGGGCATCATGACCCCTCTCCCAGGTTCCCAGTTCTTCTCCCCCTACACAGGTTCTTGGGAGGATGCAGGATAGCAGGATTCTGGCTTAGGAAAAAAGTCCTGTAGTCCTGCCTGAGGACACAACAGCATCCCAGCGGGATCCGAGGAGGACAGGCAGGTGCTGAGCCTGCAGCCCACCCCTGCTGGGAAATGGTGCAGCACAGAAAACACCAAGCCCCCAGATTTCCAGGTATCTGGTCCCCTCTTGTTTGCAGAAGAGGGAAAGCCACTGATCCCATTTGCATTACAGCCTCCCTAGGAAAGGGGCAGAGCTGGGACCCAGCACCCCACATGAGGCCCCAGCACCCGCAGGACAGCCCAGGGCAGGAGCCCAGCTTGCAGCTGTCTCTCCCGCAGCCACTGTCAGGGCCACAGCGACATGGTCAGAAAAACGGACCTAGCAGAGGGAAACTGCTAAGTCAAGGGCTGTTTTTAAGAATTTGATCATTAATAGGGCAGTTGGGTCTTCTCTTCTAATGCAGGAAAAATAGTGAAGGTTTTGTTCTCTTAATTGCAATAGTATTCTTGTTCTTATTTTATTTTTCCATAAGGGAAGAAACAAATCCCTCTGTACTACCCCAGCTTTGCTTAGAGTACAGCAATATGGCAAATGGACAGCAGTGAGAAACCTCTTCTCAAATTCTTCAGGAGAAACTGAACTTTTTTTTTTCTCTTTTTTGCAACCAACATACTTAAGAAACCCCTGGAGTAAATGTGCAACTTGAACACTTCATTTCTGCATTTACAATCTGACAACTCTGTCCTTTGCCCACGTGAGCTGGCTCAGGTTTGGCTTGGGCTTGGGCTTTCAAGCTGTCTTTCCAGCCAAGCCTATGAAGGTGATGGGAGAAGGCTTATGCAGGTGATTGAGGAAGGTTTCTGAGGCTGAGCAGGTCCTGAGATCCCACTGGATGGGAAGTACAGCTTGCAGCCATGAGGCAGGCTCGCCAGCCACAGAAGCAGAGCTGAAACCATCAATAGCAGAGGTCACTGCAGGTTACGGGTGAAGCAAACCAGAAGGCAGCTCCCCCAAGGACGTGTTAGAGTGACCCAGTATATGCAGAGCTGCTCACTTGCTGTGGGACTGGAGCAAAAGCCATTGGAGAGCTTTTGCCTCCCTGCACAGCAGGAGTGGAGCTGCAGGTCCCCGTGCGGCTACTGCCCATGCAGCAGCAGGCAGAGTTAAGGGGACAAGTGGGGAAGGCAGCATCCCTGCAGCACAGTCTGGGAAGCGCCTTCATCCTGCAAAGGGGAAGATTTTCAGCCTGAATAAATGCAAAGCCCCCTATACTGCCTGGCACAGTGGGTTTCCCTGAGACTCAGCCCATGCCTTAACGAAGGACCCTTTCCAATCCGTGAGCCGTCAGATCCCAGAGCAGAAGGGAGGACTGTTTGTTTAGACCTATGTGGGTTAGGCAGCTCAGACTTTATTCTTGCACTTTGATAGGTTCCTAAATGAAAATCCAATAATATTTTAAGCAGAACGAGTTCCCATGAAAGTCATTTCTAAATCACCCAGCTCATCCTAC
Source organism: Phalacrocorax aristotelis (assembly GCF_949628215.1). Classification (NCBI taxonomy): domain Eukaryota; kingdom Metazoa; phylum Chordata; class Aves; order Suliformes; family Phalacrocoracidae; genus Phalacrocorax; species Phalacrocorax aristotelis. The sequence continues at coordinate 49,330,532 of NC_134281.1, forward strand.
CTGTCGGCTGGATTCTCCATCCCCACTGGCCTAAGCCTGGTGTAACGTCACTGCTCTCAGTAGTGTTACTCCCGGGAGCCGAGTCCGGCCCTGCCACAGAGAGCACCCGCTGCCGCCTGCCTTTAATGAACATGTAAATAGACGGGAGGCTTCAGAGCGGAGTAACCCTGCAGTCAGGAAGTTCTCCAAAGCAGCTCGGGAGAAATAATACTTTATTCCTGGCGGTGCAAATAACTGATAGGGACTGGCTAAGAAGGGTTCATGCAAATACTCCTGAATTAAGCTCCGTCTGAAGTTAGAAAGGAAAGATGATAAACACACCCGGCTTTAAAACTGCAAAATATGCTTTGCAGGCATGAAACCGGAGGAGTAACAAAACTATCTGACATCATATTAAACAGCAATGCATTTCTTATTCTCAGGGCTGCAGTTACCTAAAACCAGAGACCCATTAAACAGTCCTAACTATTATTTACATTTCTAAATCTTAAAACCATTAACAAAAGCCACTTAATTCAATTACTTTCCCTGGGCGCCGATGTTATTACATTATTGTCACGAAGCCGAGTTTGGCTCTGGGTTTCTCCTTTTTTTCTTTCTTTAAATTCATTCCTCTTTTCTCTGCGCTGAGTGCCTCCCCCCACCTCCCTGTCTTCCTCTCCCCCGATGTCATTGTGTAGAACTAATGGGGTAAACTGAAATGGTATCTGTCCTCATTGACAGGTTTATGAGAATTTAATAAAGCGTGGCGCGGATAAAATGAGATATTACAAGGCCACACAAAGCTGATTGACTTCTCCACGTCAGCATTTTTATTTGGTTATTTATTTATTTCTTTTCAACGCAGGGGTGATCTCACCAGTCCTTCGGTAGTACCGGCCCAGAAGAGATGAGGGGGCAAGGGAAAATGCGGGCAGCGGGAGGGACCAATCGATCCATCAACTTGTTTGCTGTGAGCAGGGGCTGCAATGCTTTACAGCTTTCCAGTCACCCTGGGAAGATGACACGGCAGGAGTCAGCAAGGGTCCCTGCACTGCTGCCTGGGCGTGTTCGTGCTGGGGCGAGCTCTCCAACAGCATGCCCACAGGTGGGGGTCCCCACCGCTCCGCCATCAGGGGGTCTGAACCAGGGACCAGCTGCAGTTGTGCAAGACCCTGAACAGACACAGCATGGATGGGGTGGGAGGCACATCGGCATCATATGAGTTGTGTGTCCCTATGGGGGCTGACATCTAGGGTCATGATAAAATGGCCCCTCATAGTCCACCTTGTGGGCTCACCCCAGACCCAGAGCACACAGGGGTTTACAATGACTGACACAGAGCTATCACAACCTTTGATAGGACCCAGGAGGTCCTCAAGAAGAAGGATGCCACCAACCAGCTCCACCATGGCACGGGCCTGGTCTATGCCTCAGTTTCTCCTCCGGCCCAATGTCCATCCTGCTTGTGTAAATGTAAATTGCAGGTCACCCAGGGGCCTGCACAGATCAAACCTTCCCTCTGGGAAAATCAATGTGTTTATTTAAGTGTTTGCTCCCATCCCACTGCAAACAGGGACAGCTGGAAATCTGGGCTGTGCCATAACTGGCTGGCTATCTCCCTCTCCTGGCCTGCTCAGAAAGCAGGGCTCTCAGGGAAAAAAAAGAAAATTCAGGGTTTCTGTGGTTTTTTACAGATAAGGAAAACCACAGTACCAGTATCCAAGGAGGTCTGGATTCAGCCCATTCACACTCAGAGATGGATGAGGGCTTAGGACCCTGCTATGACTCAGGGCCACACTTAAATTTGACCCCAACCTATGCAATAACATTGCTTTGGGGGAAGACTGTCAGGATTGAATTTGGGGCTGCCCCAGTTAGCCTCAAAACTTGGTCTGTGGGGCTTCAAACACAAAGAATATTGTTTCTCCCTTTCTGCAATATGTAATCAGAGAAGGTAGAGATGCCCCTACTCATTCAAAAGTGCAGGCAGCCTGCCAGATTCGAGATACGTTCCTGGGCACTGCAACAAATCCTGGAAGCAGCAGAGACGCAGATCTCTGAGCCCTGACAGTCTGCAGGATCAGTCCCTGTGGGGATGTCCTCCTTAGCAAAATCAACCTGGTCCAGATGGACCAAAAGCAAAACTCCCATCATTTTATAAGAGCACTTAAAACCGTCTGAAATCAAAGCACCGCTCCTCACAAAAGCTTGGACTGTCCCATCACCCAAAGAGCCAGAAAAGGGCTTTCTCTTTTTTTCACCACTCCTTGCAAGTTCAGAGTATACAGTGCAGGGTTTTAGGGCGCAAAAGTCTCCGAGTATGAGATTTCTGCCAGGACAGCAGCTCAATCCTGCTCTCTGGTGGCTCATACCCGAAAGGCCAAACACATTCAGCAGCGATGACTTCTTGGAGCAGCGACATATGCACACCGTGCCTGCCTGGTGTTCCCCCGTGGACTGGGAAGGGTCTGTGTTCCTTTTTCTTTACTAATTTAGCTCAAAATACAGCTCAGAAGGCAGCTGTACACAAGAAGATGGAGACCGTGGAAGGTTTTAAGATTCCCTGCTTGAGTGGAGCATAGATTCCATTACTAGAGAGGGACCGTGAGCTCCATAAAGAAGCTGCAACCCACCACCCTTCCTTTAAAAGCCCTTCCAAATTCATTGCATCGTGGGAAGCATCCTGCTGCCCTGCACAGATGGTTTACAACCCCTGCAACAGCTTTTCCTGGGCTTCCCCAGTCTCTAAACATCTCTCCCCAAAAGCACATCTCCTTCCTGAAAGGGCCACAAGGTATGGAGCAAGCCGGAGAGCATTTTTTCTAGATCTCTTCACCCTGTCCCCACTGAGATGTACCCAGTGTCCCAGCCCCACCAATGTAGCAGCACCATGGGCTCACTTAAAGTGCAGGGGACAGCAGATGTCCCTTGAAGACACCATCTCCGCCACTGCCACCATCACTATCAATTTCCCAAGGTTGGGCAATGACTGCCTGTGACCCCAGGATTGGTTCTGTCAATTCAACACACCATGAGGCAGCATCCTATAAAGGCTGGGCCTTTCCCTTGCTATTCTGAGGAGCATTTAACCATCTTCTCCATACTGGCTTCACCCTGTAAAGTTTCAAACACAGAGAAGACCACCCATTCTTCACTCCGTAATGCACAATAAAGAAAAAGAAGGGGCAAAACTTGTTCCCCCCTCACCAGCTTTGCTGCCCTGGCTCTGCTTCCCCCTCCCTGAGCACCAGAGCCGCTCAGTGTATAAATGTATGTAAATCTTTGGCAGTATCCACAATAGCCCCCTATCTCCTGCTCTCTTTCTCTGAGCTCTGGAGTAATTACAGTGCAGCAGTGCCAGCATGAGGCATTTCTGCTGATGAATGCACTCAATCTAAGCACAGTTTTATGTATCATTAATTCCTTTAGTGTTCAAAAAAATAACTTTTTTGATGGCAGATAATACTGTAATCACTCACAATTGCCAATACAATTATCTTCATTCAGCTGTGTAAAACAACTACAGGAGTAATTTTACCCACTTAAATTTTCTTTCTCTTTTTTTTTTCTTATTTTTTAATGTTCACAGGAAATGCGAAGCTGTTTGGACTTAGGTTGCTGTAACACAGGCACTACTAGAAATAAGTCCCCACCCCCTCATTTGTGTAGAAAGAAAGTTTTCAGAGCCTGAAACTATTTGCTTAAGATGTTTTCAGCAATCTTAGGGATCTCCCAAAGGGTACCCCCCATCCTAGGGACACCACTGCTATGATCTCTTCAACTTTTCCTTACTCTCCATCAAGCTACCACAAAACAGCTTCCAGGTATACAGGGAGTTTGTGCAAGTGCAAGTTGCACATGCAACTCATGGTCTCTTCCAGGTCAGCTCCTCCTCCACTCTCCTGGTGGAGGAAGTATGTGAGCGCTCCCTAATCTGCTTCAGAGCAGAGTCCACAAAGCTGGCACAAACTGTGCGTTCACTCTCCTTATGGTAACTCAGATATTCCAGCTTGAAGCAGATTTGGGAGCAACCAGCCCTCCCATTGGCAGAGCTGTGGAGCACCATCGGTGAGGAGGACAAGCACCATCTCCAGGCAGAGGTGACTACAAAGTGAAAAACAAAGGTGCCACCGAATGAACAACTTGGTTGAAACATGCAATTCTCTTGCAGGGACAAAAGGAATCACTCCCACATGATACTACTTCTTGCCTGAGTTGTGGGAACACCTTCTTGCAGGGGTTAAACTCCAGGTCTGCAAAGAGCTGCTTCACCTCGCAGATCAAGCTGACGAATCCCACTCAAGAGTCAGAAACCTACAAGGACAGGAGAAATTAAGCAAGAGGGACTGTTGGCTGTTGTAAATGAAGCTTGGGTCTTCTTCCAGAGGGCCAGACCCCAGGAAGGGAGTGACTGGCAGCTGCTGGCAGGAGCAGGTTGTTAGCCTCTGGGAAACAGTCTAAAAGCAGTTGGGTGAAATGGAAGAACAGAAGCGTATAAATTCCAGGGTGAGGAGCGAACAATTTTTTATTGCTTCTTCTGAAATAAGGGGCAGCAAACAGGAGGTGTCTCTTCCCTGTAGCACGTGGACAAACTGTGGTTCTTCCTGCTGCAGGACACTGTGAGTGCAAGAATCAGATTGCTTCACACCAGAAATATCTGTATGAGGACATAGCTATTAGTCACGGAAACCTAGACTCTGGCTTGAGAAGCCACAGCTCTCCAGACGCCAGGAAACAGTGTTAAGGAAAACATTGCTGCGTGTTTGCCATGCTTTTGGCCTCTGCTCTGGTGTCAGATGACCAGGGGCTAGCTGTCCTTCAGCCCAAGCCAGTCCAGCTGATTATGTGTGATGTGTCATGGCTGGAAGAAGATGACCACAGCTGCAAGAAGATGACACCTTTCTGCCCCTCCTTTGGTAACCACAGGGTTACAGCATCTCTAGGGTGTGGTGGTACTAACCCAATCACAGCTCTGTGTGCACATGGAGGAGCGTGGGCAAGGGGGAAGGAAGCCTCCAAGGATCCAGCTGATCCTTTTGCCCTCACTTAGCTGCAGGATCCAGCCCAGCCAGGCAGTGGAAGAGGTGCAGGGGCTGGATTCATCCTCGTTTCCAGCACCCCAAGATTCAAGTCCCTTTTGCTGCAGTGTATGGGCAGCCCTATGGATGTAACAGCAGAAAAGCTCCACTTGCTCATCTGGCAAGGACATGCCTGTGTCCAAAAGGGACATCAGGACAACACTCACCCCACAAGCCAGCAGTTGGCCCCTCACCCCAGCCCATGAGGAGCAAGGCCAGACCCATTTTACCTCTCTCAGGTGATCCCAGGCACATCCTCCTGGACAGGGTGTCCCCAGCCACCACCTGCCTATGTTGCAACCTCCCTGTCCTCTGCCCTGTCCCACCTCTGCTGGCAGAGACCTGCTGCATTTTGGGGTTTCCCATGCCCTGGGTTACCCTCCTGGATTTGGCCAGCCCCAGCAGAGATCCAAGCCTTGCTACTGCACTGCCTGATGCCTCAACCCTATCAATTCACCCCCATACACCTGCCCAGGAGAGGGGAGAAGAGGGTCTCTGGCAGCAGCTCCTGGAGGCACAGGTGCTCCAGGCATAAAGCTCATATTTTGGTTTTTTCCCTTTGACAAGCTGAACTGCAGAAGTTGCAAATTGTTCCTGCATGAGAGATTTTAAGCAGGGTTTAAACTAGGGGGAAGAGGCTTAGAGAAGTAATTTTGTTTTCCACCAGAACTAAGTTTTAACTTCTGTTTCTCCAGAGTTCACCACCTTTCTTGTTCTCTTGTTAAAGGACTTCAGTTCTGCCTAGTTTTATAACCTGCAGGGAGGCAGCCCTGTTTTGGCACTGTGCTGCCATGGGGTGAGATCAGTGCAGCTGAGGAGAGTGTGAAGCCTCCAGCATGAGGAGGAAGGAAGGAAGAGACATGGATCACAGCATATGATGTCACCAACCTTGAGCTGGTTCCATCCTCCTGGCTCACTGCACGGGCACCCCCACCAACCCCGCTCCCCTTGCAGTTTCTTGTGCCCCAAGTACTCTGCATGCATGTGACTGCAATGCCCTTAGAAGCTTGCATTACTGTATAACCCTCTGAGGCCCACAGTCGGGAGGTGGGGCGGGGGAGGAGAAGAAAAAAGAAATAAGAAGGAAAAAAAATACGGTAGGTAAAAAAGGCTGTTCTTGCATGTAATTTCCTTGACCCAGATAACAGGGAGATGCTCAACCTCATCTACAGAGCACGAAGCCATAGGCCACAAGTTCAGTGAGGACATTTTCTAGCTCAGCATCTGCCCAGGGCGTGGCTGAGACACATCTCAGCCTGCTGGGAGGCAGGGGGAGGGAAAAGACATCCCAAATCCTTCCCAACAGGTTTTCCACAGTCCTATGGGCAGCATCTAAACTGGATAGCTTGAAATATTTGCTCATGAACTTTTGCAAGAAGTGAAGGTTTTTAAGGACAGACCCCATGTGGGGCTGGTGACAGAGAAATTATTTTGAAGATTCCCTCAAAACTGAGTGCGAGGCCCCAGGAAGCCCTCACCTGCTTGAGCAGGAATGACAGATTTCTATGTTGTAAGCCACAGTTTACAATTTAGCAAAACACAGGCACACCCATGCCCTGCCAGTGATGAAGTGGACTCCACTGGGTACGGGCGGGGACATTTGTTGTTTGCTTTCTCCAACGCAGCTGCTTGGCTTCAGGAAACACAAAGGAACCGGGTGTCTTTGGGACTCCCCCACCTGCTTCTTTGATGCTCCTAGCAAAGACTACCCCAGCCGCAGAGAGGCTGAAAAATTACAGGGAGATCAAAGCCTCACTTGGGAAACGGCAAGATAAATAAACCTTATCACAGAGAGACCACCCAGCACTGGGAGGGGTGAGTTTTCATCCAGGAGCTATTCCTGCTCCCGAATCTCCTCCTCCCTACCCGTGCTGCCGCTGCCTGCAAAGCAGTAAACTGCTTAAATCCCTTTGCAGCGAGCCCAACCCTCTCCCGCCCGGGAATCCTCCCCAGGTTTTGCCTCCCTCTTCCCCACCTCCCCACCGGCGAGCGGCTGCCCGGGAGCCGGCGGGGAGCGGGGAGCGGAGCGGGAGGAGCGGGGTGCCGGGCACCCCCCCACGCCATGCCGGTTCCCCTGCCCGCCCTGCTCTGCTGCTCGGCCGCCAGCCTCCTGCTGCTGCTGCTGCGATGGCGGCGCCGAAGGGGGCTCTGGAGGAAGGTGAAGGAGGCTCGGCAGAGGCAGGAGCGGAGCTTGGTGCAGATGGAGATGGCAGTACGGCGCTTTCGGGAGCAGGTGGGTGCATTAAGCCGCGGTTCTCCCCTCCACCGCCGGCGGGGAGGCTGCGGGCGGGCAAAGCCGCCTCCGCCCGCCCGGCGGTGGCTCCTCGCCGCGGCCCCTGCCCCGTGGCACGGCCCCGGGGCCGCGGCGGTGCGGCCCTTCCCGCGGGCGGCTCCCCGCACCGGGCGGCTGCTGGGCTGCTCTCGCAGAGCTGGCCCGGCCGCGAGCCGCAGCCCGCCTCCTAATATGGTTTAGTTTGATTTATTCTTTTTTTTTTTTTTTTTTCCTAAGTCTATGTGTGCGTGCACCTCCCCCTTCCCCCTTCCCGCAGCAATGCAGCCATCCCCTCTATGGGATGGGTGGAAACGCTTCCCGGGGCAGCGGGGGAGAACGGGCAGCGGTGTAGGTGCCAGGAAACAGTAACCGGCAGCCAGGAGAGGAAAATCCCTGCTTCTCGTCTGAAAGCTTCCCGGCCCCTTCCGCCATGGTAGGAAGCTCGGCCTGGCTGCTGAGGAGGTGGTAGGAAAAGGCGAGAGGCAAAGCGTTATCAGCAGAGGCCAAAGTGCAGCCGCACAGCCCGAGGACGCTGCCCGCAGGGACGGGATGCGAAGCCACATGTGCCGAGGCACAGAGCCCAGAAATCCGGCTCAACCCCGCCGTGCCCCCTGCGATCCCATCAGGCTGCCCGGCCTGTGGTTGGAGTGGACTTGCTCGGGGTCAGAGTCCAGCTTGGGTGGGATGAGGTTTGATGCTTTTTTCCAAGGTATTTGGTAGGTGGCGAGGAATCTCTGCTGACCCAGAAATGACCCATCTGCTGTGAGCCAAGGGCCTCCCTGGTTTGTGCAATTCCCTGTAGGATATCTTTTGATGCCAGGAGAAGAAGTGCCACTAGGTCTGGTTTCATTTCTTGCTGGAGCAATATCTATAACCATGCTACCACTTTCCACTGCAATTCAGCAGAGAGCATTGCACCGAGCAGTTTCCCCAGGCCTGGCTAAGACTTGTGTGAACAAGGCTGTGTGAAAGGCTTCCTCTTAAACAGCAGGTGCTTGGTGAGGCCGGTCTGGCCAGGAAGACAAGGCTTTAGAAAGCCTGGGTTACTACTGGTCCTGCAGGTTTCACGCCATACTCACTGGTATCAGGTAGGAGCAGGATTGCAGGCTTGAGGCAGGTATTGCATTTGGCCACTAAGTGGCAGATATTTTTTTGACGGGTTACAGTGGGCACCAAGGGGAGAGGAGGAGCCCACCAGCTGAGGCTGAGATGTGTCATTGCCTGTTCAACCTTTTTCCGTAGCATCCTTCTGTGAACACGATCTCCATCCTCTCTCTGCCCTTGCCGGAGCTCTGCAAGAAACTCCGGGATGGCTCCCTCCCTCCAGAGCACGTCTTCTATGCCTACGTGGGCAAGGTGAGGAGCAAGGGCAGCAGGGCAGCATCTCACCCAAGGTGGGGCTGGCTGTTTTTGGGAGAAGCCCAGCACAAGGTTCAAATGCTGGTTCAAACCTGGTTCAAATGCTGTTGAGCTGTCACTGCTCGCTGGTTAGTGCTGGGCCCTTCTGCGTGTTTCTGTGAGTGAGGGGAGAGCTGGGCATCTGTCTGCCATGGCTCTCAGCTTGGTTTGCAGCAAAAGGGAACAGCAAGCTCAGCATCTGGAGATCCCATACTTTCTACCCATACAATACCATCCTGCTGTTGTCTCCCCTCCATCTCCAAATGTGTTGGTAAACTTCAAAGACTCGGTGTCCACTTTCATTCTCTAATTTTGCTATAATGCCCTGATCACCTCCTGGGTTCCCACTTTGGAGTTATCATTTTATGCCACCCCAGAAGCTCAATCGAGAGTTTTTGTATTTGGTATTTTTGGTATTCTGCTGGGCTGAGTGCTTCTCTTCATCACACACCAGCTGGTGCTATGGCCCCCCTGTGTCCAGACAACATCTTGGAGTTTGGCATGACAGCGTCTTGGAAACAAACAGAAAGGGCTGCCCTGATCGGACTGTCCAGATGAGAAGGCAGAAATGGGGAAGAGGCAGGTGTCCTTTGCAAAACAGAAGGCTGTTGTGCAGCGCTGTGAGCTGTGTCTCACCTGTGGGCTTTGCCTGCTTTCCCCAAGGCCCTCCAGATCACCACAGAAACCAACTGCATCACGGAGTATCTGCAGGAAAGCGAGGCTCAGGTCCAGAAAGCAAAGCTGACAGGGAGGCTGGGTTTGCTCTACGGGGTGCCGGTCAGCATCAAAGACTCCATCGATTGCCAGGTACCACCAGCGTGATACCATGTGTATCCTGAGATCCCTGTGGTTTGAAGTTTGGTGGCGGGGGAGGTTTGACCTCAGCATCTGGCTGGACTTTGCCATAGCTGATATGAGATGGCCTGCCTTGGCAGATGATGGGGTTTGCTGCCCATCTCCCGTATGAGCCAAGAGAGCTGGTCAAATTCACTACCAATACACTATGCAATGTGTGTGTGTGATGGATGGGTTGTTGGAGGTGTATGCACATGCTTATATAGAGAGATAAAAATATGGGGCAGGGGGAATTGCAATCCTCCATTTAAAAACCTCGTTGTCCTGTGTTCCCAGGGCCATGATTCCACTTTAGGGTTTATAAAAAACCTCAGTAAACCCGCGGCAGAGGACAGCGTAGTGGTGCAGGTGCTCAGGAGACAAGGGGCAATTCCATTTGTCAAAACCAACGTTCCCCAGTCACTCATCAGGTAGGTGGGTGCTCCATTCCCCCGGCACAGCAGCAGTCCTCCCTTCCTCATCTCAAGTGAGAGTTTCTATCAAGTCTAATTTTAATTTCTTAAATAACAACACCTCTGTTAGTTAAATAACATCCTTAGTGCCTTTAAGGTTTACTTAAAAAAAGTACACACATTTACACTAAGGGTGAAAATTAACTCTAGTTCCAAATGAAATAAAGACGCAAAAGAGGAGAGAAGTCACTGCCCTTCTTTCCTGAGCTGGGTATTTTTAAATCACTTGTTTTTTTAATTTTTTTTTTTAAATTCTTTAAAAAATTTGTTTGTTAATTTTTTTTTTTTAATTAACCCCTCAGAGGTTGCCCTGTTAACGGTACAGTGCAAACACACATTCATGGGCAGGGGAGCTAGTTACCTAGTTAAGCTAATGTCCTTAAACTATCCTGCCCCCAAACCTCCTGCTCTATCTGGCAAGGCCACTTTTGACGCCATTGATATGGGGTGAGGTCAGCTGTGCTCTTCCGGGCAGCCACCCCGCTAGTGTCCCTGTGCCCTGCCAAGTGAACTCTGGCAAGGCTCCTCTGTGGATGACTATTGCCCAGCCCTATGAAATACCTTCCTTAAGGTGACACAGCAATGATTGACCATGTTTAAAAAAAGCAACACAAAGATGTTGCCCCAGGGATTATCAGATTTTGCACCAGTTCCTGGGGGAGTCTGATGTTCAAATACCACTGCAGCTGGTATTTGGTCTGTTCCCAAGCAAAGGGCTCAGCAATGCTCCCCACACCCCGGGTTGGGGAGGGGCTGGACATGCTCCATGTGAGCTGCTTTGGATGTACTCTGGCCCTCAGGACCACCTGAACAAGGTGCCTTTCTAGGAGGTTTGATCTATTTGTGCTGGCAGAGGGTCTGTCTGGGGAAGGCTTCACAACACTGAAATTAGCTGGCAGTGAATCCAGGTCCTGGGACCACCATGAAAAGGCTGGTGGTCTTCATGGGAGCTTTGGAGCTCCATCAGACTAAGTGATGTCAATGTAACAGCTAGTGTATCACACAATTACCTTTTGAACGTCTTTTTGTAGTGACTGGGGCCCACATCAGCAGGTGTCTACATTCCTCTCATTTGCAGTCTCTCTCTCTCTCTCTCTCTCTCTGTAGCTATGACTGCAAGAACTTAATCTTTGGTCAGACATTCAACCCTCTGCTCTACACCAGAAGCCCCGGAGGCTCCTCTGGTGGAGAAGGGGCACTTGTAGGAGGAGGTGGGTCCATCCTGGGCTTTGGAACGGATGTAGGAGGGAGCCTGCGTTTTCCTGCTGCCTTCTGTGGGATCTGTGCACTCAAACCCACCGGGAACAGACTCAGGTAGTGTGAGTAATGCAGCGATGTCTCTGGGTGAGACCCACCCTACCATCCGCTGTGCTGCGGTGCTCCTGCTCCCAAGCAAGGGGAAACCTGGGAGGAACTGGGAAGGGCTCATCTCTCCCTCCTGCCCAGACATTTTCTGGGGCCTGTATGGAGGGTAGCACTGGCTCTCGCAGAACAGAGGTGGAGAAACCTCTCCATCTGCATGCTAAGGGGGTGGTTGTTCCTGACTGATACAGATCATTCGGGCCTAGGCTGGGTCTCTCTTGGGTCTCGCCTTGGCCCTTTCGTCTGCCAGCCTCTGCATTTGCAAAGGCAGGGCAGTGTTTTCATTACCCCTTGCTACTGCTTAAAGCCTTTCCCTTCTGTGGAAACTACTCAGCTGTTGTATTTTACATGTCTCTTTTTCTTTGCAGTAAAAAAGGACTGAATTCTGGTGTCCCTGGGCAGAAGGCAGGTAGGAATTGATGGCTGTCCCCCAGGGAGGGCAGTAGGGCAGGGGTTAGAAGGACCCTCAGCTGGTTATGGGGACCTTTTCCAACACATTCAGAGAGGGAAGCAGGTTCCCTTTCAGGGCCTGTTTGAGAGCGCCTCTCCCCCATACCTGTGATTCCTGAGAAACTGGATGGCCCGAGAGGAGCAGTTTGCGTAACACACAAATCTCAGCACACCCTGTAAGCCCCAGGTTGCTGCATTGTCTGCCACTGCTTCATGGGAGGTGGGATTAGTGGTCAAAGGAGGTGTCTTATGTTGTCCTTGTGTCGTGACTGACAAAGCTTTTTGTTTAATTATGTAAACCATGAAATGGAGATGTCAGGGCACATATTGATGGATAACAACTCTGGGTCCATAACCATGGGCCTGTTGGCTGAAAGGCACCTGTAGGCATCCCCAGCCCAGTTCTCAAAGGGGAACTGTTGCCAGCACTAGACTAAGTGAAAATGATACCAAGAGGTCCTGCTTTTGTAGGATGTGCCCTTGAAAGACTCCCAACCATGAATGCTCTCTTCTGGTCTCTTCCAGTGGCCGCAGCAGTGGGGCCGATGGCAAAAGACGTGGAGAGCCTGGCGCTGTGCATGCGGGCGCTCCTGTGTGAGGACATGTTCAACCTGGACAGCACAGTGCCCCCGCTTCCCTTCAATGAAGAGGTAAAGGACCTCAAAGGGGGCAAAGGTCCCTGAGAAGAGCTGCCATCGCTCAGGCTGAAAATGCCAGTGGCTCATGGGAGCCCTCTGGGACCTGTTCCAACCTGCTACGTGCTGTGGGTAGGCACGTGAGCGAGAGAAGTGCTGCTTTCCAGACTTGCCCTGTAGCATGGGTGTGCTGTTGGCTCCTGACACCACTGACATCCTTCCAGCTGGTGCTCTCCCATGCTCTGCAGGTATATTCCAGCACGCAGCCCCTCCGCATAGGCTACTATGAAACTGATTTCTTCACCATGCCAAGCCCTGCCATGAGACGTGCCGTTCGGGAGACGAAGCAGCTGTTGGAGGATGCTGGCCACACGGTAGGATGTTGCATGAACCCAACAGTCAGGCTGCATCTGTTCTTCCTTCCTTTATCATGTCTTTAGGACCCATGTGTGAACATCAAGCAAATATGGCAGGGAAAGAGGGCCTGGAATCCCCTCAGCTTCCCACAGCTTTGATCAAAGTAGACAGCTGCTTCTGGAAAAGAGAAGCTTTTTATATTGCAACTTGATTTCTCCTCTCAGCAGGATCTCAGTGCTCTTTAGGTGCTGGTAAACACAACAGAGAGCCCACCCCAATCCATAACACATGCTGAGGAGTAGACATGCTGCTGTATTACTTGTCTGTAGTGGGGGTGCATTTCTTCACACCCTGGCTGATTTTCACATTGTGCTAGGTACTGTACAGCCTGGGTCCTGAGGCAGTTCCCCCACGGAGCTTACAGTCCTGGTGGTGTGTGATTACTGCCAGCTTAGTGCGTGACCTGAGCCTGATGGACCACCTCTCTTCAGTGGCTGTGACGAGCTGTTGTCCAAGTACTTGTTTAGTCTACTCTCAAGCCAATTTCACCTCTTCTGCAACATATCATTTGGCAGGCCATTCCACAGATCTATTGTATGTTGTAAGGAAAGCCACCTCCTGGTTTTCTGTCTGGAAACAAGGTCCTAATGAGAAAATACAAGGGCTGTTGCAGGTGACAGGTCTTTTATAGCCAAGCAGTCCCATATTGACCCAGACCCGTTTCTAGGGTGCTGAGCAGAGGTTGTCCCCTTCCTCTTCTCTGCGATTTAAGTGCGTGAGTCATGGTTGTGGCTCCTGTGAGTGAGGCATGGTTGTGGCTGCACGCCACCCCCTTACCCTTGCACAAGGATCAGAAGTGAAGTGGGGAGCACAGACTCATGCCCTCTGTTGCCCATTGCCAGTTTTGAAGGGACTTTTGTGCCTTGGGGCTGCTTGGATGTCAGGGGGCCAAGCCCATCCTATATCTTTTGAGTCACTAGTTGTTGGTCAAAGGGAAAACTGCTTTTTCAGGGAGAGATGGATGGGATGGGGAGGTCCTGGTAGCCTCAGATGCTAGAGGCTTTCCTGAGGGCTTGTCAGGAAAACCTCAGCCCAGCTTGGCCCATTGCAAGCCCTCGATGGCTTCTGTAACACAGCTTGCTTCTGCGTGTGCCACTGATTCCTTTTCTGTTGTCCTTCCAGCTGGTGCCCTTTGAACTCATGAACGTGGACTACATGCTATTTAACTTCTGCATCAGGGGCATGTTTGCAGATGGGGCCACCTCCTTTCTCAAGGCATTGTAAGTATAGCCTAGGATGGTTTGGTGTGATCGGTACCTGTCTATGAAATCCTCCCTAGGGTCTGGCTAGCATCTGGATACAGGTAGCAGATCTGCTGGATGTAATTAGTGGCTAATATGCACTGGGGTTTACTGGGGAGCTTACCATCAAGCGACTGAGATGATGCTTGGGTCTGTTTGGGTTTGTTACCAGCCTGTACAGATGAAAGGAAACTGGGTGCTGATATCCTATCAATACTGTGAGAATCAGAGGAGCCCAGAGGAATGGAGCAAACCTCTTTTTGTCACTTAGATACATTGTTCAGAGGGCTTGGCCTTGTGAAAGCTGATCTACTGTGATTGTCTCCTAACACTGCTCAGCTAAACACCCTTTCCTATTTCAGCAAAGGGGAGCTGGAGAAAAGCAGCATGGGGTTGTTCTTCTGGTTGGCGAAGTCACCAAACTGGCTAAAAACTGTCCTCTCCTGGATTGCCAAACCCTTCGTAAGGTCCATTTCTTTCTAGCATGGACGGAGTTAAGCAATAGGTGGTGAATAACTTCTTCCATTGCAGTGAGGCTTTGTCATAGAGAAGTCTCTAGGCATTGCTTCCTGGCTGTGCTTAGCATCATTCCAGTTTGGGGATGTTTCTATTTCTGTTCCTCCTCTCCCCACTTTGGGGAAAATCCATGAGTCCTGCCTGAGCACTGAGTCAACAGCTTGTATTTGTGACAGAGCTGTCTCAGGGGACAGGGCTGGGATTAATGTGTCAGGGGACAGGGCTGGGATTAATGTGTCAGGGGACAGGGCTGGGATTAATGTGTCAGAGGACAGGGCTGGGATTAATGTGTCAGAGGACAGGGCTGGGATTGATGTAAATTATTTTCTTTTTTTTTTTTTTTTTCACTTTCTCCTTCTCAGGTGCCTCGATTTTCAGATATCGTGAGAAATATGAGAGCAAAGTGAGTAAAACTGAGCCTGAAGAAATGTGTGAAGATTTGGGTTTCCCTTTTGGAGAGCAGCAGTGTTTGCTGCATTAGGCATACTGCCCCAACTGCATTCGTATGAGAAAATACAAGGCAGAAAACACAATGGTGGGAGCAAACTGATTGCAGTTTATGTCAGCACCATAACCCTGCAGGGTTTGGCAAACTGCTTTAGCACTGAGGATGGGGGCTTGCAGTCTCTTGCTTAGGAACCGGATGAAGCTTGTGGGAATGAAGTACGGTGTCAGCTTCAGCACTAGTTAACAAATCTGTCATGCCATGAGGTAGGGACCCGGTAAGACAGAAGGAAGGTAAATTCACAGGGAAGGAGGCTTGCTCTTCCTTGCTGCAATTTCAATGTTGGGCAGTTAGTGGGGAGAAAGGACTCAAATCTCATAGTAGAGAGGGTGTATTTTGTGCTGTGCCTCCAAGGCAGTATGTCTGTCCCCACATCAAAGGATCAGTCGACCTCACACAGCCTGGCCTTTGAGAAATGATGTGCCAGGGCTTCCACCTCCTCAGCACAGGAGCAGTAACAGGACTGGACACTTGTCAGGCCAAAGCAGCACTGGAACAATCTGCCTTTAGTCTTCAGCCCTCCATCATGGGCAGAAGCAGAAATAAGATCCCCAGCCCTTCAGAGGAAATCCAGGACTTTGCCAAAGTCCTCTCTTCCCTTGGCTGCAGCTCCAGGAGCAGAACTAACCCATGCCCATCTGCTTTTTTGATGCTCTTCCCTGCCCCTAAAGCTGCTGCTCTTTGCAGCAGCTCTTGATGCCTTTCAGTGGTTTTGTTTCCTTTTCAGCACGGTGGATGAAGTCTGGAGTCTTCACTGTGAAATTGAGGTGAAGTATTGCAATTTGGGGTTAGATATTTTTTGTTTTATTTCTCTTTGGGAAAAGTCAGATTCAGTACCCACCAAGGTTAGGAGATGGTCAAGTCACTGGTGATGTGAGGTAGGAACGTACATCACTCCTCAGCAGATCTCACTTGGATGTGCAAGTTCTCAGCACGTTTAAAGAGGACGACATGTAGAGATATTAATGATCCCAAATCAGACCTGAATTTTTTACTCCTACATTTGAAAACATAGGCAAGTCTGCCACGGCTGATGGCCTTTATTTGCATTCGGGTTTCCTCAAGACCCATGCCCATGTCCCATGTTGCCATGTGCCCCTGCACTCAATCTTTGCCCACCTTCAATTATAGCATGGGAGAGGGTGCTTTGCACGCTGGGAGAGCTTTTGGCCAAGCAGCAAAGGGTGGCTGGATTTTAGCAGGATCAGGCCTGATGCAGCCTGATGGCTGCTCCTGGGGAAGGGTCAAGAGCCTGGCTGGGCACCCAAGAAGGACCTCAGCCAGCAGCCATGGGACAGTACATCCACCCCACTGACCACCAGTGAGTTTCCTCCTCAGGAGTTTTGCCACCAGTTTATCGCCCAGTGGAAAAAGCTGAATCTGGACGTCATGCTTTGTCCCATGCTGGGCCCGGCTCTCAGCATCGGCTACCCTAGGAAGGTCTCAGGTAGGACTGCCAATGGGGGACCTTTGCCTACAGCGTGCTGCTGCTGCAGCACTCCCCCAGTATCAATGAGAAGCATTCCTTCTCCTCCCCTCACATAACAAGACACTGGTCAGCGGTGGGAAGAGCTCAGCTCTTGTGGCAGCTGCAGCCGCAGCTCATGGGGTACACCCAGGACAACTGCCCCGGTGCATGTGGAAGCCAAGGGGCAGGTTTCCATCCTGCAGCCCATGAATTCCCTGTGCAAGCACCCCATTAGCTGGAAGCTTGCATACACAAAAGGGTGAAGGCTTTCCCTGCAGCGGGCTCATGCTTCAAGCTCCTCCTCTCCCCCAGTGGCAGTCAGCTACACCATGCTCTACAACACCTTGGACTTCCCCGCTGGCGTGGTCCCTGTCACGATGGTGACAGACGAGGATGAGGAGGAGCTGAAGGGCTACCAGGGGTACTTCCGGGACTGGTGGGACCAGACCCTGGCAAAGGTGAGTGGCACCAGGTTCCCCAGGGGTGTGAGCATCCCCATCCCTTCCCCTGGACGTCATCCTGTCCTCTTCCCCTCTGTTTGTGCCATAGGCTTTTCGTGGCAGTGCGGGGCTGCCAGTGGCAGTGCAGTGTGTGGCCTTGCCGTGGCAGGAGGAGTTGTGCCTCCGGTTCATGAAGGAGGTGGAGACACTCATCCTGAAGAAAAACAGGCTTGTCTAAGTCCTGCGTGCTCGCCCAGAACAGGATCCCAGCTAACATCAGCACAGGTCATCCTTTGGTGTGACTCGGCCGTAGGACTCATGTTCCCCTCCGTGTGGATGCAGTGATGGCTGGGCTGGCTGCTGGCTTTGGGGCAGAAGGGGAAAGCAAGGCGAGCTCCGCAGTGCTGGAGCACTTCCAGTCATTGTCCTAATACAGTATTTTTTGCTATTAGAAATTCTGTTATTTCAGGTCTATGTTTGTCTGGGGGATTGGGGTGGATTTTAAAAATCCTATCAATACCCCCCAGGGAAGAGCAAGAACATGATCTTTCTCTTACAAATGGGGAAACTGAGGCACAGGGACTGGTTTTGTCCCAGATGTTTGGACTCCGACTTGGAATGCTGTAGGAAAAGGGATTTTCCCCTCCGTTCTCAGCTCCCTGAGGATGGAATCTGGTGTTTTCCCTGCCGCAGATCAGCCATCTGAGGTCAAAGCTGACCCTGCTTGCAGGCTCTGGCAAGCAGGAAGGGAGCTGGACCGCTTCCCACAGTGCAGGGCTGCTGGCACCCTGCACGCCATGAAGGAGAAATCTGGAGTGATCGTTAACTCCCACCTCTTCAGACACCTACTCCTGCTTTACCCAGGGCAGAGGTACGAAGTGCTTCAGCTCGTGGTGTTGCAGGTATAAAGCAGCATGCCAGACTCAGATGGCCAGCTGGACAGCCTGCTCTGCACACCCTCTCCTTCCGTTTGGCAGAGGGGGCCATGCCAGGTTTTCCAGTGGGATTTTCCAGCCACTGGCAGCTGCTGACACTGGGATTGGCAGCACCGGCTGCTCCAGGATACCACAATGCAAAAGTGTTTTCCCAATGCAGCAATGTCACATGCAGATTTTAACAAAGTTCTGGCAGGATTTATGTTTTTTGGGTTGGTTTTTTTTTTTAAATGTATTGTCGTTTAAACAACAGAGTCATGCAGAAGCATGGATTCTTTACAAGGGCTGGGCAGGGAGGTTTATCCCAGCCTGGGAGAAAGCAGCCCCCAAGACCCTGACCCTTTATCAGCAGCCTTTGAAAAAGGGAGGGAGCTCCAGGCATCCCATGAGTGAATGCTGTGTAAAGCCAAGCCCCAGAAGAGCTTGGGTGGGGTTTTTAACCAGTTGCAGGTGCTCTCTGCCCACACAGGAAGTGCTGGACAGGGTTTATCTGTTTGCATTTTAAAATTCAAGCCTGGAGGAGCTTGTACCAGGAGAGGCAATTCCACCTGTGCCTGTGCTCCCAGAGAGCCAAGCACTGCATTGTTCTGTTAGTTTAACTGCTCACTCCCTGGCAAAGTGGTGGGCAGGGGGCAGGAGTCCAAACAACGGAGTCACCAGTGGACCTCAACCAGTAACCACTCCTCCCTGTAAGCCCTGAGTAAAGACCTCCAGTGAGCCGTGCCCACTGCACGGGACAGTGCACCGGGCAGGGCTGTTGCAAACCTCCCGCCCGCCCCCCCCCCCCCCCCCCCCCCAATGTTGTCTAACCACCATTCAATGAAGCTTTAATAGTTATGGATGTTGATGAAACATGAAAAAAATTTCCCTCAAATTACAATTGGAATGTGGCATTGTCTATTTATAGGCACAGAGGCAAAAGGTGGCAACATCACCACTTTGTGGAAAGATAGGTTGACTTTGGTCACATGGTGGATTGTGATGGTGCAGCCCCCCCTGGGCCACACTGGGATCCCAGAATAGGGCCTATTGTGTTATCTTGGTCATAACGACTTGGGCACCAGGCAATCTCTGTCCACACCTGGGCCATCTGCTCCCTGACTTGTGTACCAGAATTGTGGCCAGAATGTAAAATATTGACCAAAGCCAATCATCTCGATCCTATAACTAGCGATCCAAGAGGAACACCCTTTGAGCTCTCTGGGACCACAGTGGGCCGTGTGACCCTGTATCTCCCCCTGGGCTGGGACACCTCTCAGGGTAGATCTTGTGAGGATTGAAGGATCGTCTGCTGACAGTATTGCGAGGACTCAAAGGCCTGATTTTGCGAGGTTCACCAGCTGAGCGTTGATGAATGCCAGCACACAAAAGTGAGTAATTTATGAAACTCATGAAAAGGGAAATTTTATTCACAGGTTAACCTTGGGGTATGTGTGCAATTTGACTATATATACATATATTATCCCTATTCATATAAACCTTTGACCAAGTCTGAGACTAAGGTTGGACCTAGCTGCACCTAGACTTCTCTCTGAAAGAAGTTTAGAAAGCAAGGGGGTCTATTCTGAACCTCGTGACTCAATGGGAGGGTCCTTCTTATCCCCTGCATCCACAGTCCCTCTGAATCATTCCAACTTGAGTATACCTCAATTTTCCTTTGTGTACTTTTTCTATGGAAGTAATAGAGTGAACTTTGCCATTCTCAAATCTTTAGGTTGATTGTAAAAAATTCTGTCAAATTGCTGGTTTGAATCGGCTAATGCTGTTAAGAATTATAAAATCTAATGCTGTGATCTATCTCAAAAATATTAATAAATCTTAGATTGCTAACTAAAGCTGTGTAACAAATCATATTCCTGATATTTTGTGTAGTCGGCAGGATATACAAGATTGTATTTGTGACAATCTGGTGTAGTCGGCCATATCCACAAATCTGTATTTGCAACGAGGGCCAAAGCTGCTGTGTGGCTTTGGGGACCTGACATTGTCAAAAACGGCCAGCTGCAAGCTGCTCCCAGCCCAGCCTGGACGGAGGCAGGTCAGTGTCAATAGCAGCACTGAAGCTTAAGGTTGGGATGGGGCAATGAAGACCATATACCTATAGTCAGTGGGGAGAGGCTGGTGACATCCACATTGAGTTGTTTGGCTCTTTTTGCTCTCTGTGCTGGCTGAACAGGGAGGATCATCCTTGCCTTTCCAGTCAGCAACCAATTTCTCTGTGAGGTCTTTCTTCTTCCCTGAGCTCCCTCTCTGCTGCCACAGGAATAATCCCACGAGATGTGTCTGTAACAGGCGAGGTAACACGATAGCAGCACAATCACTGGTTTTCAGTCCCCAAACAAGACATCTCCACCAGAGAGCAATGGTTGCCCTGGATGCAGCCTCCTTAAAAGCTCTGCTACCCTACTTGGAGCAGAGCCAGCATCTCTCCAGATATGGCAACACTGCCTTGCATCTGGGCAAAGAATTATCAGAGACATCTGTTCCTTCCCTGTAGTTTTTCAGACTTGAGTTTTGAGAGAAGTTTGAATTTTTCACTCACTCCTTTCTGTACCCTTGGGGACAGTCCCATAGGTGGGGAGCAGCCGTGGCAGAGTCAGCTCCTGGGTCTAGCAAGGCTGCATACTCTGGCTCCTTTGCCTTGTGCTGGCTGGAAGATGGCTTAGAAACTGGAGAGCAGATAGGATACTGGGTCCATCAGAGAGGATTTCCTAGAAGTGCTCACCCCCTGATATGGCTTGCCAAAATGCTCTTCAAAGGGGCTTGGCTTGAAAATGGCACAGAGCATAGTCCTTGAAGGCATCTTCAGATACCTCCTTCCACACTGCCTTTCCAGAGTCACTGTGTGCTGCTTATACCTTCATACTCTTGGTTCTCCTGAGCTCCTTTTCCTCCAATAGGTGCAATTTCACACCCTGCGCCAGGTTCCCCAGAACAAGCAGAGCTATGTTGTCCCAAGCTCAAAGGGCTGCACATGCTGCTGCCTGACAGACAGAGATGATGGCTGAGCACCTCTAGTTAATGGGCTTATGTGCAAGGTGGGTATAGTAGTGGTAGCCCACACGTGGGTTTTGCAAACGTTCAGCTTTGTTAATCAGCTCTGTCCCCTGTGTGTAGCCAGGTACAGCAGTGGCCAATGGGTTGGGGAAACACAGCCTTGGGGGACATCCCCCCCAAGACCAATGTGAGCTGAGCACACTGCTTTGCAGCCCAACCCACAATACTGCTCCAGCAGGCAGACCCTTTCAAAGTCCATGGACTAAAAAGTCTGTTCCTGGACTTTGTTAATGCAACTCTGCTTCAGAGCTGATCTTGCACAGCAGGCAATTGCATAGTCTGCATTCAACAGCCCTCCTCAGGAGAAGGTGGGAGACCCAGGTGTCCGTAGCTGGACCAGAACACGAAGGACTGGGAGAGGAATCATGACCCAAGAGCGACTGTGGCAGGTCCTAGATCCATTATGGGGAGACCCTCGCACCTTCTCAGCTCTGCTCTGCAGCTCAGCTGCAGCCATTGTGCTACTGAAATGGCTGGAACGTAGGCAGATCCAGCAGAAAATGGAGGAGGCAAGGAGGACACGGGATCTGGCCTTAGAGCGAATGGAGAAGGCAGCTCACAGGTTTAAGCAAGAGGTAATTTGGGGGAAAGTGTGTGGGAGGAAGGGATTGTATTTTGCGTGGCCAAAGAAATGAGGGGGTGCTGCTCAATCTTTGAACGGTTGTTAGGGCATGTGCACTTTTTCACTCATCACCAATTTTTTTGAGGGTCACCACCCTCCGTTGTCACAAAAAAAACCCTCCTGCAAAGACAGCGTAAAGGAAGTATTTCTTAATACAGGCCTGTTGAGGGAATCCTGAGGACGAAAGATGGATTGGAGTTCGGGACCCTCTGAGTCAGATCCCCACCCCAGACCTCCTTATGCCCTTTGGCCCGCATCCATCCCTACTTCCAAGCCTTTCCTCTCCCATCCTCCTTACCTCTGCCCCTCCATAGGGACCTGTCTGCCCTGTCATCCTCAAAGGATGGGGGGGGGCTTCACATCGATGACAAAAAGCCATTTCCTCTTGCCCATGCCCAGGTAAAGAAGCACCTGGATTTTAGGAGGTCAGGTCCTTGCATTTAGGATTTGTCTTAAACCCATAATAAATACCCACTGCTATTCTTTTCTTGGGAGAGAGGTTGCAAACAGCCCACACACTTCTTTTTTTCTCCCCCATGTTAATGATAAATTTTGTAAAACTTTAGCTCGTTGAACTGCTATTCAACACATTGTCTAGGAGCTGAAGGGGGGTGAAGGCCTGCAGGAGAGTAAACAGGGACAGGTCAAATCTCTCTTACAGGTTCACACAACTCTCCAGTCAAGAAGCATTTTCCTGACTGTTTTTGTTCTGTTTTTATGAACTAAGACTCAGCAAATTCCCCATCAGCAAATTCCCCACTCTGGTACACGCAGTGCTATGCAGGAAGCCTGCATTTCTACAGGGAATGTCTATTAAAATTCTCCATTCAAGGTCATTGCTGAGCAGATGTTAGAATTGGGTATTTGCAGCCTAAACACCAGCCTTTTTCTGTCATTTTCTTCCCTCTGCACCCCATTGTTGTGCTGGGTTGATGGTTGGACTTGATCCTAGAGGTCTTCTCCAACCTCAATGATTCTATGATTCTATGATTTCCTACCCTTTTCAGAACCCAGGCACCCAGACTGCACATATCCTCTCACTGACGATGGTGGAGCTAGTGGAGAAGCTGAAGGAGGGGACCCTGTCCCCAGAAAGTGTCCTTTACTCCTACATGGGCAAAGTGAGTGATACCTCCAGCATGGGAGAGATGCTCTGGGACTTGTCTGCAGTGGGGGCTTTCAAATTAAAAAACAGGTTGTTTGCTGAGTGAACCAGCAATGCTGGGGATTGAAATTTGTCAGTACTGTGACATCTGAAGGGTAGCTTATGCGCAAATAAGTAGGACAGAGATCCAGGACAGAAAATTATCCCAGCAAGAAACATTTAAAGTTTATAGGTAAGGTCTGCATAATGAATGCTGGAGGTTTGAGGAGATTGAATTTTCAGCTTGAAAATCAATTTAAATACTGTTCCCTTCCTTACATCCATGCACCTGTCTTGCTGCGCTTATCTGCTCTGGAGAGGCTTTGGAGGTGACTCGGGAGGTGAACTGCGTGGTAGATTTCATTCATGGCTGTGAGGATCAGCTCCAAAAACTGAAGAAGCAGAAGGAAAAGGGGCTGCTCTATGGCATTCCCATCAGCATCAAGGACCACATTAACTGCAAGGTACATCCCTAATTCCCCTGCCTCTTGGCCTGGGGCTGGGAACAGGCCAGGATGTCCCATCCTCAACAGGACTGGCTAAGAGTTCCTCAGGCAAGGATGTTCTGGACAAAATATTGTGGGACCAGCAAACCTGTCTTTCTTCTGATGAAATTTTTTTTCTGCAGAAATTTCTAACCTGCTCTGATCTGGTTTTCCCTGGGGTAGTCAGGTCCTGTTCTGCCTGTGAGAAAAGTTAGGTGGGAACTTTGCCACAGGAGGCATCAGGACTTATGTCTGTTATTGTCACAGCTCCGAACAGCATCTTTCCTGGTACCTAAAGAGCTTTGCTTCCCATCCCCAAGGGCCACATCTCCTCTGGAGGGATGGTGAAGTTTCTGGGCCAAGAGAAGGAAGAAGACAGCGTCATTGTCCAGGTTCTAAAGAGCCAGGGGGCAATCCCCTTTGTGAAAACCAACATCCCACAGACGATGATAAAGTAATCACGTTTGCCTTCATGAAAACACTATGACATGTGACTCTTGCTATCTGAGAGAGGGTGGGCCTGCATGTACAAGTTTCCACCCTTGTCCAAGTTAATCATGCACGTTGAGTTAATTGCCTCCTTGTTTCAATCTGAAATTGTTATTTCCCTCATATTTGATGCCTCTTTCTCATTAAATTCAGCTCCCCCAACAAATCTACTACATGCTGATTCTACCTGCTGGGATTGATTCCACACTCATCCCTGCATGGATGCTCTGTGCCCTGTAGTGATGGTTTGCAGAGACAGAATTACCTCACTCACCTGCTGATTTTCTTCTCCCCAGCTATGACTGCAGCAACCTCATCTTTGGCCAGACTCTGAACCCTCTCAACCACCAGAAGAGCCCCGGGGGCTCCTCGGGAGGGGAAGGAGCTCTGATCGCAGGGGGAGGCTCCATCCTGGGCATTGGGTCAGACGTAGCTGGCAGCATCCGCCTGCCGTCCAGCTTCTGTGGGCTGTGCGGGCTCAAACCCACAGGCAACAGGATCAGGTACATCCCAACATCCTCTTCTTCCATCCACCATGGAGACTGCAAAGTGTCTCCCACAGTGCATCAAACTTCACACTAGCGTCCATGGTTTCCTGCAGGTTTAAGTTAGCACCCTAACTTGCCAGTTTCCTTGTGTCAGCTAGTGCTAAGGGCTCTATTAACAACACAGGATGACCTCCATCTGTTAACACAGCAAAGACTTATTAAATTTTTAATATCCCTGGCCAAGATGCTAAAAGCAAATACAACAGGGCCATCTCCTTTTCAGATGCTTTCCAGCCCTTGCTTTGCTTGTAGGAGTTTTCTGTTTATCAGAAGTGGTTTGCTTACAGATGAGGAATTAGATGCACCAGGGAAAGGAGATGATAAAAGCTGGCTCTAGCACCTAGCAGCTTAGAGACCATGGAAGTCTTCCTAGCCTAGAAAGTGTCAAGTTTTTGCAGGACCTTTTGCCCTCCTAGATGTTGGCTGGGGGCAAATGGGGAGTCTGCAACTCGGCATGGTGACCTGCCTTACAGCAAGAGCTGCTGCTAATCTGCTTCTCCCATTATGTCCCTAGCAAACTGGGTGTGGTTTCTTCTATCATAGGAATGAAATCAGGTAAGTCCATCCAGATTACACGTTACTACTGTCAAACCTTTGCTTCTAATATCTCCTCCTTCTGCCGAAATGCCAGTAAATGTGCTTGCTCACTTATGTGTCTCATGGCCAGTCAAAACCAGTGATCCAGGGCCTGCTTTGTGCTATTACATTTTGCAACATTTCTTCTGTTCTGGATGGCTGTAGGTGTTAGCTGAATCCGAGCAGAATTGAAGAAATGCTTGTTTAGGCAATGAAATGCATAGCAGTGAGAGATGCGAGATGTGCATCCCAAAGGCCTGGGATATTTCACTGGAGATGCTTCCACAAACTCTGCTAGCTTCAGCTGCTGCCAGGCAGTACTGCTGTTGGCAGGAAGGCTGCAGTCCTCCCTCCCCTCGAGTGGGCCTTGTGCCTGCAGAAGCCTGGCCCAGAAGGTCAGCCTCAGTAGGTTGCCTCTGCTCTGAGACTTAACAGATTGTCCCTGCGTACCTCCATGCACCTTACACTCGTTCCCCATTCCTCTTCCCTGGCCTGACTGAAACTCTTCCATGCTGGGCCCCTACCAGTAACTATGAGACAGCACCAGCCCATGTGCCTGCAGTGGTAGGACTTTGTGCTTGCAGTGACAGGGACGCTGGGGCCGATGGCGAGAGATGTGGACAGCCTGGCCCTCTGCATGAAGGCGCTGCTCTGTGAGGAGATGTTCCAGCTGGACCCCACCGTGCCACCCATCCCCTTTGATGAGGAGGTGAGGCTCAGAGGCAATCCCATGTCTCCATTTGCCCAGCAACAAAGTGAGATCTTGGGAGATTCCTACCTGGTTTCGTGTCTCAGGATAGTGAAGGACCCAGGGAAGCAAATGCCTGTCTGAAGAGAGGACACTCTAAATGAGCAGCCACAAGAAGCAGCCACACAGCAGGGTTGGCAGGCCCCTGTTGGCTTGCCTTAATGAGACCCGCTAGATTCCGTTCCTGGCAATGTCCAGAACAAGCTTGTTGTCTCCATCCTGGCCCGCTCCCTAAAGGAGCTGATTTTTACTGATCGGAGGAACTCATCCCTTGCACCTTTAATTAGAGAGCCTGATTTACCAGTCACTGACCTAAGAAATCATTGCCTTTTGCCATTAGCTCTCTACTTCTACCATCTGATCGTGTCTTTCTGGCTCAGGTCCTAGGATCCTAGGATCTTTCCATTGTCCCTGACACCCAGACAATACAGACTATTACTTAGACAGCATTACAGACACTTACCCTAGAGGAACAGGCCCCTGAACTCTGTCCATAGCCAGGCATCCCAGGCATGTGGTCAGTACAGGTGCTATCACACCTGCTATCTCAAAGCTGAGACATGTTCACATGGCAGGAGGCGGCGTCAGAAAGACCATACCAAGGACAACTGCTGCAGACCTATATTCTGGACAGCACTGCTTTCCACCAACCTTATTGCTGCCATCATTCCTCCAACCGAGGAGACCTCAGTTGCTTCTTCCCTGAGCCCCAGGAATGGTCTGATCTTGTATGTCTCATATGTGCAGGTGATGGTTCCTCTTTTCACAGGTTTACACCAGTTCAAAGCCACTTCGGATTGGGTATTATGAAGGAGATGGCTACTTCCAGCCCTCACCCAGCATGAAACGGGCCATCCAGCAGACAAGAAAGCTCCTGCAGGATGCAGGACACACGGTGGGTTTTCATGCCTGTGATTGCCTGGAGCTGTTATCCTGCTCCTTACAGAGTTTGAACAAGTAATTTCCCATCTTTGTTTTTCCTGCCCATAAAACAGGGACCATCCCTCCCTGCTGCAAAGGTCACAAAGCAGAAGGAATACAAATGCAACAGCTTGTTTCCCAAACTGAAGCAATCTTGCTTATATTCCTAGCCTAGCAGACAGGAGAATCACCTTCAGATACCTTCAAGTCACCCCTTTCCTAAAGCACTGTTTTTTCCATCATGTTTGGTATTCCCATGAATATCAAACTCACAACAGTTTCCACAATCGCTCAGCTGTTAAACACAGTTTACAGATTTCTTGGTGGGTAAGCGGGAAGGGCCTTGGAGCAGCTGACCAGGCACCTCTTCTAGCCTAAACTACTCTGTGGTTCCACCAATGGCGATTTCTATATGGGAGCTGTTCCAATGATGCAATTTAATTAAAATACTTGGAAGAAGCCTCTAAAAATTCTTCTCTAACGTGTGGAGAAGTGGAGCTTGTGCCAGACCACAATATGTGTTAATGCCCTGGAGATGGGCAGGGAGGTTAACAGAGGGCTCTATGAATCATTCTTCTTTGGCTCTTGAACGGGGATGGTTTTCTTGCAGCTTGTTCCCTTTGCACCACCCAAGATTGACTACATGGTAGATGAGCTGTTCACCAGAGGGATTTTCTCAGATGGTGCTGCTCACCTTGTGGACTGCTTGTGAGTAAAACCCCTATTTCAGTGTGGGCCATGACACTTGGCAGTGGTTGCATCCAGAGTATTTATATTCTTGTGGGTGCAAACTGAATAACAAGCAGCAGAAGAACAATTTCTGGAAGGATAAATTTAGCACAAGCAGCAGCTAGTTCACAAGAGCAGTTCACGCACATGGATAACACCGTACGGGAATAAGATACCATGTGTCAACAGTGCTGTGGCAACTGGTTTTTATGTGTGTGATTAGTCCATGGCACACGGGAAATACCACACATTATAGAACTTCCTACAGAGGTGTGCTGGATTAGCCCTGGCTAGTGGTCAAACACCCCACCAGCCACTTGCTTACTTCAAGGTGAAACATGCCCAGGGTTGTATGTGACCCCACCACTGCAAAGCATTCCAAAGGCTGTATGGCACTGACAACACAGGCAAAGTACCTATTTCTCTATAACTTTTGCAGCGAGCATTTACACCTGAGCATCTAAACCCTACATGAACATATCTCATTCAAGTGTTTTGGATTGAAACAGGCAGATTTTGTCTCAAGCAACTCTGCTCTAAGACAAACCCTGCTTCGGAAACAGTGCTGCTGTGCTGTAGCTCTGGCACAGATGGCTTGTCCTGACTTCTCCCTCACTCTCTGCCCTTCCAGCAAAGGAGACATCGTGGATCCCAACCTGAAATCCCAGTTCAATACTTACAGGCTTCCTGCTCTGGTGAAAAGGATCTTGGCTATCATTTTGAAGCCCATAGTAAGTGTGTGGACATGTCTCACCTGTGTTGTAGGAAATCTGCAAGGTGGGGAAGTTTCCCTGTGCAGGGAAGTAGGCTGTTCCCTTCTGCGAGTGCTTTGCTGCTTCATGTTCAGTGCCTGATGGGCTTCATAGTGAAACGCACTTAAATACACTCAGTCTCTAAACCCAGGCTGAATTTACCAAGTTTTTGGCTCACAAGTCAAGGCTCCCACAGCTTTTTGAGGGAGTTTTACATGGGGAGGTCAAAATATGATCTGCTCTCAGGAACCCATGAGCCATACACCATCCAGCAGTGGGATCCAAGAGAATGCATATCACTAGCAAGGATCTAAACAGCATCATCACATCCAGAGGATGCTCTCCAGGGCTAGAACTGTGGTCTAGAACATTATTGGCATGGGTTGTTGTGATTAAATGTATAAATTAATGTGGGAGTAAAACCACTTCACTGGAAACCATACCTGTTCTTCAGAGCCACTTCTGCTACGACAAGAAGTGTGCCCAAAATGCAATCACATGGTAGCCAGCTATTTCAGATGCATTGTTGTTGACTAATTCCAAGTTCTTTTCTTCCCTCCACAAGTACCCACGAATTGCTCGGGATCTCAGCGCTCTCTGTGGAGTGGGGTAAGACACACTGAAGTAGCTCTAGAGAAAGGGGGTGTACATGGATGTGTCCACCAGTTCATGCAGGTAGATGCCAGCTCTCTGTGCCAATGCCCTGTCATGCAGCTGTGCAGCACAGGCTGAGCCAGATGAATATGTGCTGCCTCAGCACCACCTGGGCTTAGCACAGTGTTATCCAGGGCTGTGCAGCCAGAGATTATATTAAGAGCTCAAGGATCCTCATCGTGGCAGGGCTAGGATGTCTCTATGGAGATCAACAGAGAGAGTTACAGCTACTTTCCCCATCAGGTGGATTCTGGTACCCAGAACATCATGTGTCAAGTTAATGCAGAGGTCTCTGCATGTGGGTGCAGTGTGGTATGTGAGGTACCTGCCCCTCCAAGAGAGACAGAGACACACCAAACTGGGATCAAGTGAATTTGGAAGACTGACATGATCTTTGTCTGGGTGCCAGAGCACCTAGTTGTGGTGGCATGCTTTTATTGTAAGCACTTTTGATGTACCTGTAAGCACATGTGAACCCAGTGGAATCAGCTGGTGATACTATAGCTTGTTCCCAGAAGGGTCATGCGGTTTACATACCAATGGGCTGTCTGTGCATTTTGTTAATTGTCTTCTGTTGCCACAGTCCTAAAGCTGATTAATTCTGCTACCTTTCCAGGTCTGCCAAAAACCTCTGGGATCAGCATGGAGCAGTGGTGGTAATGTGATTATTTTTTTTTTACCCACTCCTTACTAAAGGTAGTGAAATATAGTGAGAGATCCCTAGATTTCCTAAGCAATTGCTTTGAACTCTGTGATGGATTCAGGGTTGGAAAAAGATCATGTGGAAATAAAGGACCTAGGCTTTTCTTTGAAAGTCAAGCTTTACAAGAATTGATAAGAGATTGAGGCAATCAATGTTCATGTGGAGGTCTCTACTTACTGGAGGATAGGGAAGAAACATTATCCTTTGCCCTGCATTTTCCAAGCAGAAGTAGCCTAAGAACAGCCACTAAAGATGAGGCTTCATTTTTTCTTCTTTCTGTCTCTTGGTGCAAATCCTTCATTTCAGACATTAGGTGCTATTGTCATAAGCTAAGACCATGTTTGAACTATCAAGCAGAGACCTTGGGAGTCAGAAATTGTGGTTGTGAACCCTTTGGCTTAGGTGGATTTCATATGAACTCATTTGCAATCAGGAACATAGGATAGGAAGCATTCTCCTGGACAACTGAGTCCAGTGCTACCCACAAACTGATCAGGTTCCTCTTTAAAACCAGTTGAGTTTTATGCTTGCATTTGTTTTTACTGCCTGGCTCCTCTCCTCCCTGCTCTGATGGTTGGAAACTTTTGTATTTCCCATGCTGTTTATTCATTTCCAGTTTTTTCTCATTTTATTCCTGTCCTTGAGCTTAAACAGCACCTCCCCTCTCCAGCATTTTGCACTGCCTCCCTCGTCCTTGATCTATTTATAGAGAGAAATTGTATCCCTTTTCAGCTGGTGTTTTGCAAGGCTAAAGAAGCTGAGCTGTTTTGGTGTCCTCCCACAAGGCAGAACCTGTGTTCCCTGGGACACCCTTGCAACCCTCCCCAAGAAGAAACATGCCCCCAGCCTGCACCATGCAGCTTCCATCAGTGCCAGCCACTCGATGGACATGCACACTCACTTGCAGCAGGTCTGTCAGATTACAGGGCAGAGGAAAAACTCCTACAAACCTGCCTGGTCACTGGGCTGATGGGCATGTTTGGAAGGAAATGGGTTTGGGGTTTTTTTCTGGTGAAAACAGATTCCTCTTCTCTCCCACCCCCACCCAAAAAAACAAAAAGCCAACTAAAATGAAAACTCTTAGAAAAATTTGTTGGCCTCAGAGATAGTTTGAATTGTTTTCCTTCAGTGAAACCATACTCACATTTTTTCATCTACTTCAAACAAGAGCTGATTCAAAATTTTGGCTAGCAACCAGCTTTTCTCTCAGAAAAAACAATCAGGTTAGCTAGACTGAGTGTATTTCCTGGAAACCCATCTCATTTGTTGAACTTTCAGCAGGAAGGTTCTCAGACTGCAGATGAAAACTGAGGTCAGGCTGAAAAATAACCTCATGGCTGGAGCTTTCATGAGAGATGTGGAAGACTGTTGTACAGAAAATTTGGAGTGAGAGAGCTGTGCAGAACAAGGGCTGGACCATGGGACAAATTCGTCCCGGTAACCAGAATATGGCTGCAGAAGCAGCTATACTGTGGTCCACACATGCCTATTTACTAAGACAAAGTGAAACAGCATTTTGAGTAAGATTAATTCATTGTCTGATGTTCAGAAAAGCTACAGTAAACCAGACTACAAACCTAGACTTCTCTTGGATCTACAGCACAAGCCTGAAGCTGTGCCTCCTGCACTGTGCGGGGAAGACTTTGGGCTTGCCTAGATGTTTCTTGCTGCTTCTTTTTCTTACCTGTATCCTGATGCAGAGTGAAAGAAGGTTTTGTGAAAATATTTTGAATTTGTGTCTTTTAGATTCTTCTACTGAAATAACCAAAGTTTTTAGGAAATTTTACTTTTTAGTCAGCTAGATGTAATTCTTCAAACTACTGTTGATTTCCATTCAATAAAATACAAAGACAAAACTGTTCACGGGAAGGATTGGGTTAATACTCAAAGAAATCAACTCTGAAATGCGCACACAGCACTAATGTCTAGGTCTGGGCAGCTCATGGTATTCTGACAGGAAACCTAAGGGTAGAAGAACAAAATCTATTGGCTCTTTCAAAGCACAGCTCAGATTTTATTTGAATTTTCAGTTGTATCCAGGAAGGTTTTTTCCCTCCTTTTCCTATGCTGTAGGCATTGATCCACCACTGCTGTCCAACAGACAATTTTTATCACCTCCTCTGTCTTTCCTTCTAGGATTACCGCACTGAATTCATTGCTAAATGGAGGAAGCTAAGGCTGGATGTCATTCTTTGTCCTGCGCTGGGGCCAGCCTTTAACCATGGCTATGCTGGGAAGCTATTTGGTAATCTCCATTGAGGTGTCTCTGGGTATATCCATGGTGGTGCTTGTGGGCAGAGCTGGAGCAAGATATTTTGGTCCCTTGGACATTCCCCAAAGCATGTGTGGTGCTTGGTCTTCCCTCTGGGGTAGAAAGCAAAGGAGAGGTCTCCTCCCAGTGGGTCTCCTCATGCCCACACCTCATCTGGGCTGCAGGCGTTTGTATTATTATGGGGCAGCAATTAGTGGCAGATCTGTCCCAGTCATTCATGGGTGCGTTTCCCCTGCATTTTCTGTCCTGCAGAAAGCCCAGGAGCTACTCTTGCAGCAGAGAGTGGCTGTGAGGATAGTTGTTGGGGGGGTGGGGTGGAAGGGCTGGACCTTAGTACAAGGCCAGGCTCTTCTGAATGTGGCCATCTTACATTTCCCAAGGCTTTAGAAATAGCAGAAAGGCTCATTGCCTGTACCTTGCAGAAAAAGGCAAAGTTTTATAGCTTCCAGCAAACGGTCAGGGTCCTCTATCTCTCTAGCAATGGCCCTTTGGGATCCAAAATCCCCAAGATGGTGTTACATAACTGGACACCTGGATTATCTTGAAAAGATAGCTGGGATTTTTCCTTAGAGTATGGGAGACATATATGCAGACTCTGAATCAGATCAAATACTCATACCTGTCTCTCCCAGAGCAGATCTAACCTCGACCCAACTGACAGGTGAAAGCGTAGGTCTCTCTCTAGTCTCAGCAGCAATGTGGCCCTCAAACCTCTCCATCAAAAGTGCTTTTGAAATCAGCCTGTTTTCATGGTCTCTTCAGGTCCAGCAACTCCAGTTTACAATTCCTGCAACCCAAAAGTCATCCAAAAAGCTGTCATCCAAAAGTCATTACTGGCCCAGCATACTAAATTTTGCCATTTTGCATGTTCTTTGTAATCTTTTCCAGCTGCAACCTCCTACACCAATTTATACAATGTCTTAAACTTCCCTGCTGGGGTGGTGCCGGTCAGCACGGTCACAAGAGCTGACGAAGAAGAACTGAAGCATTACCGAGGGCACTACGGAGACCCTTGGGATAAGAGGCTGAAAGAGGTCAGTGGGGAAAGAGCTTAAGTCTTAGCAGAAGGTTATGACTGGCACAGTGACACCTCTGGCACAATGTCCCAAGGCTTGTCTACATCTCCTGATGAGAGTGGGAGCTTGTTTAGTAATTCAGTCTGCATACACCATATTACTATACCGCATGTGGTGCAGCTAGGCTGGTGTAGGTCAGCCTGACAACTGTGCCTTTGCATGTCTTTGTCTTCTCTTCCTGTAGTGTCAAAAGACAGAGTTCCCTGTTGTGCCTCTCCAGGTGCTCTGGTGCTCTGACTCAGCACCATGCTTAATTTTTGCAGGCTGTGGAAGGAGCTGTGGGGCTGCCGGTAGCTGTGCAATGCGTGGCTCTGCCATGGCAGGAGGAGCTGTGCCTTCGCTTCATGAAGGAGGTGGAGATACTTGCCCACGGCACAAAAAGAAATGTGTGATTTCTAGGAATCTGCCTTCACTGTGATGACTTTTCGTTCCCTGTCCTTCACTCCAGCCACCTTCTACCTGATGCACAAAGCAAAGTAGATAGCATCCTGCAGACTCTGAACCACTGTTTCAATAAAATGGCAGTAAAAGCTGTTTAAAAATAGTCTGCAAAAATCTCATCTCTGTCCAAATTGTCCTTCTTTGTTCGTGTTAAATTGAGTCAAAAAAACAAACTAAAGGAATGAGAGTTAATGCTGGACCAAAGGAGTCCAATAACTATAGTGTAATGATCTCTGTTCCATGATATGAGATCAAAGAGCTATTTACCCTAATATTTTACTTCCAACACTGGGCAGAAGCAGATGTTCGTGGAAGAGTATGACTTGGTAAGTGCAGGATTCCCTCTTTGGCTAAGAAAATTTTTGGCAAAGGCTTGCAGTCAGCCCCATCATTTTTAAGAGCTGCCAAGAAAGCTCTCCTTCATGAACTTCTTGAGCCCCTTCCCGACTCATTTACTCTCTTGATCTCCACACTGCCTGGTGGAAGTGGGCTCTGCAGTTTAACTGTGCAGTGAGTAGCGGAAAGCTCAGTTTTCTTCATTTAAGCATAAGTTGTGAGAAATGGTCTGTGTGACTGGTCTGTCTCCACTTCTGTTTCTCATTTTTTCTTCTCGTTAAGCAATGGGAAAAGAAGGTTGGGGATTTTTTTTTTATTGCCTATAAGCAGTTGCCCATGAAGGAAAACTGAGTTTATGCATTTCTGTGGCTATGTTTAGATCATTTGCACTGTTTGGTGCTTCCAACCTCACTGTGACAATTGTGCATTTTTTCTCAACCCATCCTCTCCTCTCAAGGTGGAGGAAGAGGCTGGAAGGGAAGGTGGGCGTGATGGAGGAGACCAAAATGCTTTGAATAGGCAAGTGTGCTTCGAAACAAGGCATCAATGTTAGCAATGATCCGTGCCTTCTCCAAGCCTGCATATCTCTCCAGGCACCAGGGCTGGAGGCAGTATTTCCCCAACAGGAGAAGAGAGCCACAGGACCAAGGGGTGACACCGCTTTTGTTATTTATCTGCCTCCCTGGGGCTGCGCAGGGATGCCACAGTCATCCAGCAGCCTTGCATGCTCACAAGCAGGCCTGAGTCATGCAGTGAGTCCTGACTCCTCAGCCTGACTCACCATCCTCTCTTCAGAACAGAGCAGGGAGGTCCACAGCGCAGCCCTGCTCCCAGAAGATGCCCTCCCTCTGCAGGACTGCTGCTGGGCAGCACCAGCCACAGAGCTCCTGCCTGATGGGAGTCTGCCAAATGATCATGACTATCAGGCCAGGAGCAAATGATTTTTAGCTGTCCTCTCACAGGGAAGATGGGTGCTCACCATTAAACAGGTAACCTGCCCAGGTAGCTTTCCTGGATAGATCTGAGCACACACAGACTTGTTTTACAAGGAAGGGACCATGTCTTTTGCTCATGTATCCCTCCATATCTTTGCAAGGCTGAGTGAGGTGAAAGGCTCCTATTTCTAAAAGGAATTCCCCCATGCATACTTGTGCTCTGCATTCCAGCTGCTCTTTGTGGGTGGCTCTGGAAGAGATTTACTGTTCCTCCTGCTCTCCCTTCTCCTGCCTCCAGCCAGCCATTATCTCCCAGGACCCAGCACCCAAAGGGAAGTTCTCACTGTAATCTAGCAGATATTGAAGCAGAGTGCATGGGTGCTCTCAGCCCTGGTCCGTAGCTCTGGCAAAGGTCTCCTGGCATTGAAGAGCATGAGGTGGATACATGTTTAGAAGAAGATGGACAAGGCATGGGTGAAACATGATACAGGTTTGGACCAGATGTAGGGGTCTGTTCAGGAATTTAAAGAGCAGGTAAGTGCCTCAGCTTGGCAGAGAGCAAAGCACCTTCTTGAGTAAAACTCAGGGTCCTTCTCAAGACAGGTTCTCCATGATGTCAGTTTGCATTGCTGCATAAATATGGGGCGAAAGTGGAGAGGGTGATGCTGAGAGCAGTCTGGTGAGCTCAGGGCCTGAAACTCAAAGAGGAAAAGCCCTTTAGTGGGCATAACTTTAGGTTTGCAGGAGAATTCTTCCTCCAGATGTCTTCCAGGCTGGAGAGGTAATGTCAGACCCTTCCCACACCCACCAGAACAGCCCCGCTGTGTTTCAAACCCTTCCATGGCCCCTTCACCATAAGCCGTTGGCTCAGGCTGTGCTGCCCTTGCAGACCTGTATTGCATGTCTTCAGACAGCTTGTCCAGCTGCCTGGTGCTGACCAAAATACAGGCTTTGGTCTATCTCAGAGAATTATGTAGAAGTGCTGCTTAGGACAAAAGGGATTTGTTTTTACTGATATTCTACAATATCCAGGCTGTGGTCTTTGCTTTGATCATTTTTTCCTTCTTCCTCCTTACTTTAATAAGAATTTAAATGTGCTCTCCTCAACCCACATTTCATTCTGTGGCCGGATAAGTAACTGAGCAAGGTTGAGAGATTGAGTCATCAGACAATCCAGCTTTTATATTTGACCTGACTTTATTTTGCAGCATTTTTTTTCCTTTAGTTTGCAGGTTAGAGTTTTTGTAGCCACAACATCAGGAGCAAATAAATCTCTCTAGAATAACTGATGTCAGCAGAACATGAGTTGTCAGGACAGTATCTGACGCAAACAGAGCTTTCTGGTGTAAACAGAAAGTGGCAGAGAGCATTAGAGACATCAGCTTCCCCAGGATCCCAGACATTAATTTCAAACAAGTTTCAAGGGAAGAGGTAGTTGAAGTTTCTAGCTTAAAAACAAATGTTGAAATTAGTTGAAATGAACCATCTTGACATAACAAGGCTCATCCTTGAAACACAAAAATGCAAGAATAAGGGCTGCTACATCTTTCACTCTGAAACAGCTGTAAGCTGCGCAGATCCTCATCTCTCCAAACACAGTCTCATTCTGCTCTTTTCTTTTTTTCTTTTTTCTTTCTTCTTTTTTTCTTCCCCTGTTACTGTTCTACTTTGCACTCAAATCACCTGGCTTCCCCCCTGCCCTGCTTGCCCGTGGTAGGACCAGTGAAAACCCCAACTTCCTACTGTAAGCTTTGTGCCCAGCCATGTTGCAGCTGGGAACATCCCAGTGCTTCACCATCAGGGTGCTAAAGTGACTCAGTGGGGACAGACCTGTGCAAGATACCAGGCATGATGGAAGAAGTAGGAATGTTCCTGGGCTTCCTGTAAGAACTAACAGCTCTCTGCAGCATCTTTGGTGTCTCTACCTTGCTGGAGAAGTTGTAAGTAGAATCCATACAACCCGTCTGGCTATGGAAAAGCCCAAGGGAAATAGTGCAATACCCACAAAAGTGGGAAAGATGTAGGCATGGTCAGGAGAAAAAGCTGCCCTTGCTGTTGGAGGTATGAGGGTTGGTATGGGAGGTTTCTCTCCCCAGCCTGGTGCAGTTTATTCAGGGAGGGTCAACAGGGTCCTGGCTGAGCAATGTAAGAAAGGTTTGATAGAAACAGACCCTCACCTCTCAACTGATGTTCTTGGTTTTTGGTAAAGTGCAGATTAAGTACTGGTAAGTTTCTTACCAGCTGTTATGTTCTGTGAGTGTTGGTGGAGTTGGACTGGAATTGAGGAAAATCTTGTGCTTCCAATAGATACTCCAGGCTGAAATGAGTCAGAAACTGGACAGTTCCCAGAAAACATTTATTCAGCCCTCTGAGCCAACTGGAATAACTTCTCCAGAGGGGACCAGCCCGTTTCACTCTGATTTCAGTATTTTGTGAAATGCCTTTAAAATTCTTTTAGAGCAGCACAGATAATGTACCTCGTTTTGTAAATTGTTTTGAAAAAGTGCATCAGTGTGTTTGGCTCCAAAAAGATTAATATGAGATACAACTGTCAGGATTTATTCTTTGTCATTTTAATCAAAATGGAGTCAAAGCTTACTTTAAAATAATTATTACGAATTTAGAGGGTAGACAGTTTAGTTATAGAAAATTTCTGTCAAAACCCAGCCTGCTTGAGAGCTGAAGGTGATGGATGGAGTGTGATGACAGTAAGTCAATGCAGTTTTGCTTCTGCAAGCAAAGATGGTGCAGCCCTTGCTGGGGACAAGAGAGGACTGTCTGAGTTGGTCTAACTGCCTTTTTCTGTGATGGTCCAAGGTGAAGGAGGTGTCGTGGATGCCACAGTGAAATCCCAGACCAGCTGCTTCAGTCTGAATCTTCTTGTGAAAAGGGTCTTGGCTTTCATCTTAACTCCAATGCTGAGTTCTTTAATTTCATATGGCTCTTGGAGTGCCTCAGCAGGTCTACTCGGAGGGTGCAAAATAGGCTTGGATTTTGAAACTATCCCAGTCCTGAGGGTGGATTCAACCTTCACTCCCTCCAGTCACTCCCTGCTGCCTGTGTCCCTGCTGCAGGCTGTGGTAGGAGCTGCGGGGCTGCCTGTGGCCTTGCGGTGGCAGGAGTAGCCATGCCTCCGGTTCATGAAAGAGGTGGAAACACTCACACATTGATAGGAAAAGAGGTTTCTTCAGCAGCATCCGGCCAGCTGGAAATGTTGTGCCTGCTGGTAAACCTGCCCTTTGAAATGCCAAGTCTGTCAAGACACAGCTGCCTCTGTCTCCATTAAACATTTGCCGAGTGTCTAAAGGGCAGGACTGGAGCACAGGTCCCAGTGCACAAGCGGATGTGGGAACACTTGCCAGCATGGGTAGAAAAAAATCCCACATCTGCTCAGCACATCATAGAAGTTATGCTGCTGTCACATAAGCAAAGAGCCCACCTCTGCCTCTGGAAGAATCTCTGGATTCCTGGAGACTGGGGAAGGGTTGGGAATTGCTGCGTGCTGACCCTGTTCACATGTGCCTTCCAGAGGCACCTGCTGCAGCCAGCACCATGGGGCAGGTGCAGGAGGTGGATGGGCTGCAGTCATGTCCCCATGCCACTGCTCTCATAAAACCAGCAGTGCTTTAGCTGAGACGGCATCCTCTGAGCAAAGGTGTCACTGAAAGGGAACACAGTAAAAGGTCAGTTTAATTTGTTACTACATAGTTAATTGCTGTCAGCTCCAGACTGTTTGTTAGAGAATACCAATTTGGTTGAGTCCTTCATAAATTTCCCCAGTTAAGAACAAAGAGAAGAGCATTCCCTACTGACACAAACTGTTATAGACAATGGTGAATTCTTATGACCACTAAGAATGGACATGATATATGGATGAAAAATGAAGCATTATAGGACTACCTAGCCCTGATGGGAGAAGGCTCTTCACCTTCCTTTCCATATCCAGTTCCACACTCTGTTGGTACAGGCACAGGTTCTAGGCCTCTGGCCATCAAGTGCAACCTTGCAAAGTTTTGTAATGCACAATCTAGCTGCCCAAAAACCTTTTTCAAGATGGAACCTGTAGGAGGACCCACCATCCAAAACCAGCAGAGATCACAGACAGACCATGGCTTTTGTTTTGGGGCTGATGTTAGCTGGATTATTGCCTTCAGCTCAGTGCATAGTTCTTGTGAGCTTGTAGTGAAAGGCATCTGTGCTGGAAAAACCTCAGACTCCAGCTGTCCCAATGTCTGTTGGGAATAGTTTTCCTCTGGCCTGCAGCCCTGTGGGATCTTCTACTCCTAAGGCAATACCAACATGTTCCATCATGGGGTGGAACAGCCTCTCCTTCTAGTGCATGCAGACATCACGGCAGTGCTGAGCCCTATCCCGTAGGCCTCCTGAAACAGCCTCTGGCGACCGTGGGAGCAGCATAGGCCAAGGGATTCGGTGAGCAAGTGGGTACCCCACAGCTATACATCCTCTTGTCATACCATTCCCCATCCCCATGCAGGGAAATCTTGTGATTTCAAGCTGTTTTTTCCCCTTCTCCCATTGTCCTCTCAGCCTACACAGGAAATAGGAGAGCAGCTATTTCCTTGCTGCTTTTGTTCAGCTGATTCCACAGCCCTTCCTTTCCAGCAGAGAACTTCCCGCAGTCCAGAAAGCCCTATAAACCTGATGCCCCAAAGTTCACTGGCCAACCTTCACCTTTTCCGTTTCCTGGTCAATCATTCTCCACTGCATGCTCCACTGAAGGTTGCTTTGCAGAGGTCAGCTTTGGACTTATAAACTGTATGTTGACCCAAGGCAGTGGTGCTGGGAAGAGGGACAGGTCTAGGGAAGCAGAGAAGGTCTCCTGCTCCTGCCTTGCTTTACTTTCTCACTCCATCCCTGGAGACCAGAAGACCACGTTATGATCCTGCAATCACTGAGACAGCTCCTGCCAGAGAGGGAGGTGAATCCTTCTGTTGCCCTTGCCCTGCTCTGTGGCTCAGCGGCAGCCGTGGTGGTCTGGAAATGGCTGGGCAAAAGGCATATCCAGAAGCAAATGGAAGAGGCTCGGAGGACCCGGGATGAGGGTGTGAAGAATATAGCAAAGGCTGTCCAGCAGTTCAGGGAGCAGGTAACCCATCCTTCTGGGGGGTCTGAGTCCCACCGGGGAGTCTGCTGATGTTTTTCTTCAAGTCCTCCTTCCGGCTCATGTGTCCATAGCTTTTATAATGAGATGTCCAGGGGAGATGTGGCAGCAGCCCTCAACAAGAGGAAAGGCTGCCTTGGGAGGAAGGGAGATCACTGCTTTCTTCAAGCTGGATGAGATGTGGTGGGAGTCTAGAGCCAGGGAGATGCGAATTACTCACTGGGAAGAGGTTTTGGACAACACAAGTGATGAAGCTCTGGACCTTCATTGATCCAAACCCCAGTTCTTTTGGGATCTAGAAACGTGTCTTGCCTCTATGGGTAGAAGCAAGAAAGCATTTTCCTCCTTGTAAGTCTAAGTTTACACATCTGTCCACACCCCTATATCTTTGTCTGTAAAACCTGGCTTCTGGATGGTTCTTGGAGAGTCCTAAAAAAGCTTTCACTTGGGTTCCCAGCAAGTGAGACCTCCCAGCCCAGCAGGCTGCCCAGAGGATGTTTGGCCTAACTTAATATTAATGAAGCACAGGGCATTCGGTGTCCCCTGGGAGCAACAAGGACATGACATGGGGATGAATGAGGCAGGCACCCAGCCAACATGGATGTGGCCCTGAATTTCTACTGTGACACTGCTTTCTAACCACCTTTCCTTCCTGCTCCATTTGCTTCTGAGTACTGCTTAAACCAGCTCATGTTTACACAGGTAATGTTCGTGGAGATAAAGCATACCAGCTACAAGTGATACATATCCTTACAATCGGTTTACTTAACTATATATACATCTATAAATATGATATAAAACCTTAAAAAAAAAGTTGGTGGTGCTGAGAACTGCCAGCCGTATTCACCTGAGTAGGCCTTACCCATCTGTGAGTCCTACTGACTTCTTTGCAGCTCGCTGGGCTTCAGCTATGAGATGTTTGCCCTCAGATGGGGCTGACACACACTGCCTGAGCCCATTCTGAGGGGTGATGGGCCAGCCTGAGACTTGTGTGCAAGGACTCCGGTACCTCCTGCCCAGGCTGGTGTTTGCTCAGCTGAGATTACCCACTGACCAAGAGGTAACTCCCACAGTGCCAGGACGAAGGCTCTGATGTGAGGCATTGCCTTGTCCTCTGATGCAGTGGATGCATGAGGCTCTTCTACACCTTCAGAGACAGCTGGTCTCCTCTGTTTGCATCATGTTCATGATATCCAAACTCAGGAAGAAACACTCAGCAACTCAAGGTCTGAACCCCCATGTGCAGGGTCTGCCTTCCCAGCAAGCTCTGTTGATAATGTTGACAAAACTTAAGAGACTTATCCCCTCTGAGCCAAAGGGTAACTGGAGCTGCTGTCCTGGCATCCCCTTCATCTTCCCCTTGCAGGTCCCCAGTGTCCAAACGGATGCCATCCTGTCCCTGCCCCTGCTGGAACTCGCTGGGAGGCTGCAGGAAGGGTCTCTGTCCCCCAAGACTGTCCTCTACACCTACTTAGAGAAGGTGAGTGCCTGTCTGCAGTGTGATGAGCAAATCACTTATGTTCTCCATGCCATGGTGTGTGGGCTGGTGGCTGAGAAGACTCGTTGGAGCTGGTGATTTTGACAAGTCTTTAATATAGCAGATACCAGGAGAAAGATATGAAAAGGCAGGGTTCTCTCTGCCTCCTGGGTCAGACCCATCACTGGATGGTGTTTTGAGATGGCTTGAGCTGGAATGCTCTGGTGTGGGAGTTACCATTCGTGTCAAGCCACTAGCCCTTGTTTTGAAGATCCAGGTAGCTACTGAATGCAGCTGTGTAACAATGTTGTTCTTAACTAACACCTATTCCTCCACATGTCTGGCAAAGGCCCTGGAAGTGACTCAGCAGACAAACTGCTTGCGACATTTTATCCCAGAGTGTGAGGAGCAGCTCCGGGAAATACAACAGCAGAGGGAGAAAGGGCTGCTCTATGGCATCCCTGTCAGCATCAAGGATCACATCGGCCACAAGGTGCTTCCCTTTCTGCCTGTGAGGTGTCCCATCATGAGCTGGGCTGGGTGGTGAAGTGGTGGGACACACAGAATGGGGAAGGGGCCTGATCCCTCCCAGCTTACACCACGGGAAGCCTGGCTGGGTCTGAGGC
The DNA here is from genome assembly GCF_949628215.1 of Phalacrocorax aristotelis. Lineage (NCBI taxonomy): Eukaryota > Metazoa > Chordata > Aves > Suliformes > Phalacrocoracidae > Phalacrocorax > Phalacrocorax aristotelis. The sequence continues at coordinate 49,372,251 of NC_134281.1, forward strand.
TGTGGCCCTACACCTCATTGCAGCTACAACCCTGGCAGTTAGAAGCCTCCATTGGCAAAAAGCCAAGGGGTGAATAGTTATACACCCAAATTATTGCTGCTTTGATATGTGAGACAGCACAGACTGGGCTGCATGGTTGTTTGGACCATAACTCAGACTTCTGCTCAGCGGTTTTTGCAGCATCAGGGATAAGAACATCACTCAGCTTCTAGAACATCACCAGTAGCAGGAACCATTAACCCTGAATCCCTGTTATGCTGTAGCCTGGCCACTAAGACCCTTAGCAAAGAGCTTGTGCATAAGACTCACCAGGGACGCCCCCTCCACAGACAAGCCCTGATGAGAATTGACCACACACTCCTGAGCTGAATTTGTTAGCCAGTCTCCTCCATGTTGACCTACCAACACTGTTAAGAGGGCTCTAAGCTCTAAGCAAGCCCCAAACACCAAGGCTAACTGAAAAAGGATCACACTCTGTTTTCCTGGGATGTATATTCCCTCCCTGAACATCCACTGGTGGCTTTACCTGGACAGCAGGACACTGGGTTTGATCCTGAGCTACTGCACCTATGAAGTTGCATCTGGGTCAGGGGAGAGAAACAGCATGAAAAAGAGCAAGGACAGGTTTGGGAGAAGCCTTAACCCTGTAAGTGCTTGGCAGCCATCTGCCAAGGATGGAAGGAGAGGCACTCCATGGCCCTTCATGCAAAGGCTTGCAAGGGAGTGGGTTAGTAGTCACCCCTCCACCTCCGGCAAAAGGGGACACCAGATCATCTGCAGGGAAACTGAGCTGACCACGTCCATCGTCACTTCTCCTCTCTGCAGGGGCATCTGTCAACCTGTGGGCTGGTGCAACGCCTGGGTACTCCGGTGCAGGAGGACAGCATCCTAGTCAAGGTTCTGAAGAGACAGGGGGCCATCCTATTTGCAATGACCAACGTGCCGCAATCCCTCTTCAAGTAACATACTTCATTAGAAATCTTTCTTCTGGTTGTGCTCCTGAAGATAAAATCCAGCCTGTAGGTCCCAGGAGCGGTTCCTTCCTGTCTCCTGAGATGTTGCCTGGATAAGTCCCTCTTCCATCAGCTGCCAACAATCTCAGTCCAACCGAAAATAACTATCAGATAAGATTAAGAGGAAAAAACACGCCATGACATAAGAAAAATGAAGTGCATTTGTGCATGGGAGGGAGAGAGGTGGCTCACGGGAACGAGCTGTGTCCAAGGGATTTATGGGATGGAAGGATGGGGTTGACTATGCCACATAAGCTCACTGCAAGGGACAGCCAACAAACCCCTGGCATTAGGCTGTTCCTGACAGCCCATTTACTGGTTTTCTTCTCCCCAGCTACGACTGCAGCAATCCCATCTTCGGCCAGACCTTGAACCCCTTCAACCACCAGAAGAGCCCCGGGGGCTCCTCGGGAGGGGAAGGAGCTCTGATCGCAGGGGGAGGCTCCATCCTGGGCATCGGCTCAGACGTCGGTGGCAGCATCCGCCTGCCGTCCAGCTTCTGCGGGCTGTGCGGGCTCAAACCCACAGCTGAAAGGCTCAGGTACGTTCTGGGGTCTGCCCTTCCCACACTGTAAGGAGCCTGCTAACTGACGAACTCAACAGAAGGGGCAAGGTACTCAGTGAGTACTTGGGGGGAAAGGAGAGGACAGTTTCTTAAAGGCTGGCTTGCTTTGCTCAAAACATCTCCCAAGAGGCAGTGTTGTTAGGTTTTGTGGGGAAATGGCCATGTTTTCATTGTAAATCCGTCCCAGAGTTAAAAGGAAAAGGGGTCTAAAGTGGTTAAATAATGCCAAAATGGAACATTTTGGTTAAACCAAAATTAAGATTTGTTGGGGTTTAGGGTTTGGGTTTTTTTTTATTTTGACCAAATTTTCTGTTTCACATTACTTAAATAAAATACTTTTAATAATTTCCTTCTGGTTCAGGTCCTGAACTGAAGACCCCGCTATGCTATTCAAATATATTGGGAATATCTCACCGTTATTGAAATGACAATATACTACTTTTTCTCTTCCCACAGCTTGTCTGGAGCAGGTGGGCCAGTCAGTGGGATCCTGGCAGGTACATGAATTTTTAATTTCTTTTCTGTATTTGCTGCAGAGTCCTATGTTCTCCTCTAGGCCTGAGGGAAGCCTGAGACAACCAAGATCTGTCTGGAGTCCCACTTAATTGCCTGATCATCCCTTGCAGCCAATGTGGCCATGCAGAGGGGCAGACCAGTGGTTGGTGCACCTGTTTGCTTAACGTGGACATTTGCTCTCATCCCACTCCAGTTCCTTGTGCGCTGGGGCCGATGGCAAGGGACGTGGACAGCCTAGCCCTGTGCATGAAGGCACTGCTCTGTGAGGAGATGTTCCGGCTGGACCCCACTGTGCCCCCCATCCCCTTTGATGAGGAGGTGAATCCTTAAGTCAGAAAGCCCTGGTTCTTTTGAGGGTGCTGCACACTCAATGTATGCATTCTTTAAGGATTCAGTTATCTCTACAACAGTTTCCAATGATGATTTCCAACTGGTTTCCAGTAACTTGTTAGGTCTCTTTGAGAGCACAATTCATAATTATTTGCAAAAATATGTTAATAAGTAGTTGTCCTTTCTGCCTTCTCAGCTGGTGTATGTCTTATCAGATTGAGAGACACCAGAGAAGAGTGGGGAGGAAGGCAACACCAGGAGCAAAAAGCTGGAGATTTTTAGGGGAAGATAAGACAGGATTGGAAACTCCTGCAGCAAATCTTTTGACTGAGGACATTTCCTTTCCCTCTGTGGCAGATTAATTTCGGGAGGTTTTTCCACCTCCATCCTTTGTAGCAATGGTTGAATCTACTGGTTTTGAGTGGCTGTGCTCTATCTGAAGGGAGGGATGAAGGGGAGGCTGGAGAAAAAGGTGGAGGAGGACATTTGGAAAGGGTAACCTATGGAAACTATAAGCAGCAAACCAGAAAATTAGTTACTCCCTAACATTTGGAGCTTTTATCCCCTTCTGCAGTGAGATTCAGCATGGGGGCAGTACTACCCCCAGCAGGGTTGGAAATGCTTAACTGGTGGCTCTTTGCTCCAGGTGTACTCCAGCTCTGCTCCCCTGCGGGTCGGGTACTACGACACAGACGGCTACTTCCCACTGCCCCCTTGCATGCGGCGGGCGGTGCAGGAAACCAGGGGGGCTCTGCAGGCAGCCGGTCACCAGGTGAGCACAACCACCCCATGTTCTTTTCCCCAGCGTGTCCCCAGCTTTGCTCCTTGCTGCTGAAATCACCCTTCAGAGACCAGATATAGCCCCCAAGCCCAGTTGTGGGATAAATGGCCTGCCAGAGGTACAGGATTAAGTTACCACAGCCACGTAACACAATGCAGACACACACCTACCCAGGGTAGCAGTGCATCTCATGGGGAATCAGCACTAGCAATTAGTAAGCTTATATCTTCAAGAGGCCAGGGGTGTCATGACTCCATCTCTGATCTGGTGGCTGCAGTTCACACCAGACAGCAGCATCCGTAAAGTGCTGCATTTGACTCTGGAAGGTTGCCCTGGCATTTTCTAGGTTTGTGATCCCCAGCAGGGCTGAAAGGTGTTTTTCCCTTTCCTCCCCAATGTCCATGGAGACTTCTGACCTTCCTGGACCACTGAGGGAAAAGGACTGTGGGAGATGGGATGCGAAACACCTTTCTCTCCCTATGGAAACATGCTAGTGGTGCTCTTCATAGCAAAGTGAATCCATGTCTGAGCAGGTGTCGATTCTGCTGGGACAGGTGGGAAACTGGTGCAGTTTCTGGCTCAGTGACTGTCTGGAGGAAAAAACAAGTTCTGGAGAGATATCAGAGCTGAGCCAAATGACCGTCAGGGAGCAATAATCCCATGGGGAAATGCCTGGGCTGCTAAAGGGTTGAACCAGGGCCTCTGTTGGCGTCTGGAGCCCAGGGAGGTGCTGCTGTGCCTTTGAAGTATATCCACAGCCGGGCCTTGGAATTTATTCACATCCCCAGGCTGCCACGTAATCTTGTGTTTTGGTGCAGCTGGTGCCCTTTTCTCCACCTCGGATAAACTATGTCATGACTGAGCTGTTTTTGAAGACCTTTTTTGCTGATGGAGGCGATGCTTGGTTGGACTTGTTGTAAGTAGCAGTCCTCTGGCAGCAGTGCTGTAAAACACCTCCATCCCCATGCCCATGAGCACAATGCACAGGCAAAATGAGCCCATCTCTCACACCCTAAACAGGAGATACTCAGGTTTCTGAGAAAGGGCAAACAGCTTCTCTGGCATGATTCCCTCCTCTTATCATCTCTCAGCACAGGAGATATTGTAGATCCAAGCTTGAAACCACAGGTGAATAGCTGTAAGATCCCGAGGCTGGGGAAGAAGCTGCTGGCTCTGATCCTTAAACCTCTGGTGAGTACCGGGACTCAGGCTCAAAGCAGAGTGGTGTCACCAAGGCCTTGAGATGCTTGGAAGCGTGATGGTACCTTTAACTAGAAACACTGGGGTTTCAGGCCAAGGCACAAGCCATGACTTTGGAAGGTCTTTTCTAGACCCCTGCTGGGATGTATCCAGTGCAAAGGGAAATGAGAGAAGGACCAGCCAAGAGCTGTGAAAGGGTAATGCAGAGCCCACAGCAAGTGGTTCTTCAAACGCTAGACCTAGTTTCTGACAGATTAATGCATTGGGATTACTACACCAGAGGGACTCGAGTTTGAAGCCTCCCAAAGCTCACATCTTCATGGGGGTGCCTGGTGATTAATAAAAGAAGGTCCTCACTGTAGTCCTTTCACCAGGTGAGCATCATTTGTAGGGCTTCTTTCCTCCATCGTCCATTTTCTCTGCCTCTCTGCCCAGCTGGGTTGTTCTCAGCTGCCAGTATCAAAAAGGTGGCAGTGAGTAGGAAGCAATCAAAGTGCTTGTAGGGGTCTTGTTTCTGTGAGATACCAAGCTAAAAAAAGGTTGATTTATCAAAAATAATGAAAGGCAACTTGGTTCAAGTCAGTGCATTCCCGTGTGAGATGGAAATATTGGGCTGTAAGAAACAAATTGGGAACCAACAACCAGAAGTTGGAAACAAAGTAAAATCAGAACCATGAGGAGCCTTTTTAAATATTATCCTTCACTTTCAGTGCAGCATCCCCAGGGATGGGGTCAGGATGGGACCAGGGGTTTCCCACGATAGCACAAATTACTGCACGCCTCTGTCATGTCCCTAACAGCAACCTCTTGTCTTTCCAGTTTCCCCGCCTGGCTGACTATCTGAGTGCCTTGGGTGGAATGAGGTAAGACCGCATCATCCCCAGCGATGTCCATGAAAATGAACGGTACCTTCTCCTCTAAGTGTTCATGTGGGAGCGAGGACTGGATTCATAACAGACTCTGACCTGCTCTGTGCAGGGGCTGTCCCTCCATCTTGAACATGGCTTCAGCCTTTAAGAACACACCTCCCCAGTATTGTAGTGTCCCTACTGTTATGCTGAAAGGATTGAGGGACTTGGATGGATAAGGTCATACAGAAAGCATGTATCATTTTATGTAATTGCTAAAATCACCGTGGTTTATCAACCTGGAGGATTTAAGTACTTCCTCCTCCTCTTAAAGCTTAAAAATGTTGCTACAATTTCCACTTGCAGGTCAGTGAAGGAGATGTGGAATCATCACCACGAAATAGAGGTATGTTTTGAGGACTTTCCTCTCTGGAATCATACTACAAGTTGAGGCTTTATGGCAAGTGCCAGGCTGGAGGGTCATAGGTTAGGAAAGGGGTTGTGCAAGGGAGTGCTGCAGAGGAGACAAGACTGCGGAAAAGGCGCAAAAGAGACATAGTAATGGGGTAGATGGGCTTTTGGGTCAACCCAGATAGGACCTTATCAGTTGTCCACAGTGTTCATGCTCAAGTGCCCATGTTCGAAGGTCCCAGCACAACAAAGGCTGTCCTGGGAGTGGGGACAGCTAAAGAGGGACCTTTCCAATTCCTGGCCACAGTCTGGCCACATGCTGTGGAGGCAGACACTTACACGCTCCCCTGCCTCTTCCCTCAAGCACTGCTGCCTCCTTGGCCATACCAGAGCCTGGTGCATACCCTGGAGAAGCTGAGAGGCTCCAGGCATGGACATGGCCTCCATGTCATTTCCCCTCTCCTCCCCAAGGTGTACCGCACTGAGTTCATCACCCAGTGGAGGGAACTCCAGCTGGACGTTGTGCTGTGTCCTGTCCTGGGGCCTGCCTTCACCACGGGATACCCTGGGAAACTCCTCAGTAAGTGAGTCTGGGACCTTCCTGGGAAGGCAGAGGACCACAGTGGTTGAGACTGGACAGGTATGTCCACTACCATGGAGCTTCATTGCGCACCTAAGCATTTTACGGGCATTAGGAAGCAAAAATAACTACCATAAAGCTATCTGAGCAGATGGAGACAGACACATGGATGAAGCGATCTGATGGCAGTTGTTTCTTGCAGTAGAACTTGGACCTGCAGACAACCAGCCCTGTGCAATCCCTCCTCCCAGCAGCAGCTGGTTCTCAGGGGCTCCAGTGAACGCATAATGTGTAAGTTTGAAGAAGATAGGAGGCTCTGACTTCCTGCATTCTCTCTTCTGCTTCTCTCAGCTGCCATCTCCTCTACAATGCTGTACAACATCTTGAACTTCCCTGCTGGGGTTGTACCCGTCAGCACGGTGACAGAAGCTGATGAGGAAGAGCTAAAGCTTTATCGAGGGTGCTGTGATGACCCCTGGGACCGGACGCTGAAACAGGTATGCAACATGGAAAGTGGTGGAGCAAAGACTGCTGATGGATGTTCAAGTAAGTTTCACTGAAATCAGGGGCTCCTAAATGTCTCCATCAATATGGGCACAGTGCAGAAAAAATTCACCTCTTCTTTATATACCACTTGCAAATCCCTTTTCTCCTAAGCCCCCAAAAATGTAGGTCACTAAGGTTTGGGGGAACTGGGGGAGCACCCCCAGGCTGGATTATAGGCTGAAACCAGAAAGGAGCCATGCAGCAAGGCTTCTCTGAGTAGGTCCTTGGCAGCCACAGCCCACAGTACAGCACTGCACTTTCCTCCTGCTCCGTGACACCTTTGCCAGGCCCAGGCTGTCAGCAGAGCGTGGCTTATGAATGAGGATGCTGAAGGAAAAGGGATCTGGCTGCAAGACAGATCAAAGCAGAGCTGGCTAGGGGGTGGGGGTGAGTGTCTTAAACATGCTGCTCAATATTTGGCAACCATTTCTATCACAAGAACAGCAAGACCCTCCCCTCTGCCCCAGTGCAATAATGCTGTTTGAATGGCAGGGCTCAGCCTCCAACCTTCCCACTCTCTGGGACAAGCCACGTGCCTAAACCAAGTTTCCAAAAGCTGCTGAAGGTCTGAGCACCCAGGGTAACCCCTCATCATTTGTGCCCCCGCTGCAGGCTGTGGCGGGAGCCACGGGTCTGCCCGTGGCTGTGCAGTGCGTGGCCTTGCCATGGCGGGAGGAGCTGTGCCTCCGGTTCATGAAGGAGGTGGAGACCCTCAGCCATGAGAAGAGAGCGGCATAGCCCCCACAGTCCCACACCTGCAAGGCCAGAGGTGACGTGAAAGGGACATCACTTTGCAACCAGCAGTGCAGAGATTACAGCGAGAAGGGAAGGAGGAAGGAAAAGCCGTTTCCTGACCCTGCTCCTTGCCAGTAAGCACGGATCCTGTAAGAAACCAAGATGTCATGCAGAGGGCAGGACTGGCTTAAGCTTGGTTCAAATGATGATAAATCTATGAACTGCACCTTTCTGGTGGATGGGAGTTCACCCTCGTTTTCATCTATGCTGCCTCTTGCAGAAGCAGGGTGGTGCTGAGAGAAAAGGATTACAAAAGCTCAATAGTATTTTCTTGCTGGCACTGGAGTAACTTTATATGGGTGTAACTATGGGCTGCCCTGTAAGGAATACAGCCGTGTCTACCCTCCCCATCACTGTATTTTACTCACAAAAATAAAAATGTAGCTATTAAGCAACTCTTTTCATAAACTCCAGTAATCCTTCACTAATGGCTATGATTACATGAATGCATAGTTATTACTCAAAACCCTACAAACACCTTCCCACTGAACATTAAATGGCATCTAGCATGGGAGTGTTCACACCCTCCCTGTCAACCATAGCCTTCCTGTCTGTAAGGGATGGCATTTACACAGCACCAAGCTTTCCACCACCACATCTCAAGCATCCCAAGCACATTTCCACCTCACAGCAGGGCCATTCTTAGGAACCTCTTATTTCAGGACCTCAGGCTGCTCTTTCTGCAGGTGGGAGATAAGCAGAGACAGATGAAATTCGATTATGCAGAAAGGCTGAGATCCCCAGATGGTGTTTGTTAACCCAAACCTGCTCATGTAGGATCAAAGCAGTCAGAAGGGAGGGAGAGAGCAGCATCCACACAGGGTCATTTACCCCATCCCGAGATGGATGGATAAATCACTCCCTCTGATAAGATATCTCTCTCTTTCCTAGATTAAACACCTCAGTCACAAACAGAGAAATATTTAGATTCCACAGCAGGTCTTATTTATTCTCCATGTCTGCAGTAAAAGAGCAGACTTCCTTTGGGACATTTTAAAAAGAAAAATAAATATAAAGCAGTTTTGCCTTCCCTGGGCATTTGGGGTATTTCCTGATAGCCAGCAGACATAGTCTGTCACCCCTCCTACATCCGACGTAATTTGCAGAAATACATAGGTCCGAAGTTGGCTGTGAGGTGAGGCAGAACAAGCTCCCCCAGCCGGCAATCTGGGAAGAAGGAAAACGTGTCCTGGAAGAGTGTCCGAAAGTGGCTCAAGTCCTCAACGTGGATACTGATGTCAAACTGGGTTTCTGCAATTTCTACCGCTCTCTCGATCACATATTCATTCTGCAACGGGGAGAGGGAGCATGTAGAATACACCACCTCTCCTCCTGGCTTGGTAGCGAGGATCCCAGCCCTGCAGGCAAGATGAACACGCACACCGTCACAGAAAGAAGAGGACTGTGTGGGACACTAGCATTCGCACCCACTGAAATTGGGAAGCCAGCACGTAACTCATAGGTGAGAGACAGATCTCCTTGAACTACACAGGCTCAGCAGTCTCACTGTGTCACTGCAGCTTGAGGACCTTTTCAGACCAGGGCAATACGGGTCAAACAGATGCTTAGATTGATGAAGTACATAACATGGGATAGATGCTACTAGAGAACAGCTGGAAGGAGTAATCCTGCACTCACCTCTAAGGGAATGGCATAAGAGTACATACAGGGGAAGAGACTCTCACAGTTCAGGGTCTGCCATGGGACTCTAATCTGTTTCCTTACTGCCCCAGCTCACCGTAATCCCATCCAGCCTTCCCAGTGAACTGGGGTGACAAAGCGTCCCCATGTCTTCCCATGTTGTGGGAGATGTGGACACTCAGGAATCCTCCAGGGCTGACGGCTGGGACCCAGATCATCACACAGAAGGACAACACTAGGCCCACCTTGTTCCTTAGACCCTCCTCCCTACCTCCTGTGGCTACTGCTGGGGACAGGAAGAACATTTGATCTAACCAAGAACATCTGCACCTTCTTACACTTATTGTGATTTGATGTGTTCAGCTATTGCCATTCCAGAAAACCATGCATGGTTTCCACACTTCCCAGGTGGGGACACATAAATTAAGATGAGGTTTCCATGCTGGCCATGGAGAGCTGCTACCATAACACAGAGAGTACCACCACACAGCATGGAGCTCACTCACATCAGCAGCTGCAGCTGCAGCATGGGCAACATCTGACGCTCCTTGGTTCGCCTCTTGTGGAAGATGTTGTTGTCGTCCTCCATTGCAGAATGCCGGTCTGTCGTGCAGGGCACATCCACCAGAACCTGGAGCAGCAGAGGTCCTGCATCAGTCCTGGGCCCAGGCCAAGCTCAGCGAGTCTCCTCATGCAACCTGCCCCTTGCCCAGCTCCTCCGCCCTTGCCGCGCACCAAGCAGTTCTCAGTACCTTGCCTAGCTGATGCTGCCCGAGCGCAGGTGTGCACCTGCACTGAACTGTGACTCGTCTGGCTGCTTTTGCGTTTCAGGAACGTGCAAACAGACACAGACATGGTGGACAACATCACACTCCGTGTGTCTCCCTGGTAGGTGTTACTGCAGCACCTATGGCTGCAATGACCCATGGCCAAAGCTTCTGCAGTGCCTCCCAAAGGAACAAACCCAGCTCCCACACCTGGGCATGGCTGAGAAACAAGAATTATCTAACCTTCACATTTAACCCCTTCCAGGTGATGGATTAGTACAAGATTTTAAAGGAGTATTACGCAGGTAAATAAAGGTACAGCTCTGGATGCCCATATGCACCAGATCCTGCAGGAAGGGTGTAGCTGGGGGAAATACGTGGCTTAGTCTTTTCTTTCTCTGCATTTAAGATTATGGAAAACTATACAATTATACTGTAGGATAAGCTGCTGTCTTCCTCTGAAACAGGAAGAAAGTGAACTAGGTGGGTTATCTTCATCAGTTCCCAATCACCTACCTTATGGAAGGTGCCACCTTGCAGCTGCCCCCAGTCCCTTCCATCGCAGGACGTGACACTCACAGTTTCCCTGATTTCTTTGGGAACATAGCTATGGAGAATCTGGTGCAGCCTCTTTGTCCGGGAAATGGAGACGTCATTGGCTGCCAGACGCCCTGAAAGGACAAAACAGGCACACTGGGAACGTCACTTTTGCAAAAACACAACTGATTCCCAACTCTTACAACCAGAAATTAGCAACGGTCAGTCATTAACGGGGACAGCACGTTCCTCCAGCCCTGCTTTCACTCGGGGATTAGGAACACCCACCTCCACTTACCACAAATCCCAGTCTGCAGCAAAGCCAGAGTCTTGCCACCAGGAGCTGCACAGAGGTCAAGGACAAGGTCATCTGGCCGCACGTTGAGCGCCAGGACGGGCAGGAGAGATGCTGCATCTATGAGGTAATAGTCGAGGAGCCCCAGAGTGTCTGGCCTGGAAATCACCAGTTTGCATAAAAAGAGCAAACGTTCAAGGGGAAAAGAAAACAAGAGCTGGACGTGAGGACGGGGACATACAGAAGCAGCGGGTGCTCACACACGTGCAGCCCCCAAGGCTGGCAAGGACAGTGGGCGATCTGTCCCATGGATGTCTCACCGTGCAGGGCGAAAGCGCGTGATGTCGCCCCTGGGGAAGGTGTAACACTTGATGTTGGAAGTGATGGAGGCACGAAGCAGAGGTGACATCTCCGCCTGAGTCACTGTCTCTGCCCGCATCGCTGTCCTGCCCTCGCCAGACCCCTCCTGGGACCTGCTTTCCCCTCTCCCCACTTCCTCTGCCGCTGCAGCCTGCTGCGATCGCTGTGCCTTTTTGCGGGCTTCGGAAACAATATCGGTGGCATTCAGCAGCTCCAGCTCTTGGGGGACATGGTCAACAGCAGAGAAGTTGTTGAGGAGGGCGCCGTACTTCTGCTCGCAGAGCAGGCTGGCGCGGACAGAGGGCCACAGGTCCTTCAGCTGCAGGCTGTAGTTCACATCGAAGTGGTGCAGGGCCAGCCGTGTGGGCGGGATGCGGGGAGCCGTGGCAGCCTTGGGGAAAAAATATCAGAGATATTAAAAGACAAAATATCTCAACACCCCGGTGACCCGCCAGCCTCAATGTTTTACCAGGAGAATTCAGCGCTGGGTTCTGTGCTGCCAAAAGTCCCTGGGGCTCTGCTGCAGCCCCAGAAAGTGACTGTGCCCCGACATCTAAGAGCTGGTGGTCCCCTGGGGAGGGTTCAGGACTGGGAATGGCCAGATCGGGCTGGGGGCACAGGGTGGGCATGCGAGGAGGGGAACGGCTGTGTTCAGAGCAGTGTAACGGGGGTGTAATGGGGGTACTAAAGGGTGCAATGAGAGGTGCAAGGGCTGAAATGAGATTAGACAGGTGCAACAGCAATGTAACCGGGGTAAAATGGGGAGGCAGAGGGGGTGCAACGAGGTGTGGAACGGGGCAGAAGAGGTATAAGGAAGGTGGGATGGAGGAGAGGGGAGGTAGGAAGGGGTGTAGCGGAGGCATAACCCGAGTGTAACGGGGAACAGGGAGACTGGAGGGCGCAGCGGAGGAGGGATCAAAGATAAGAAGGGTTGTGGGGGGACAAAGAGGGTGCAGTCAGGTGCAGAAGGGTTAGCGGGGAGAAAAGAGGGGGTGCAACGCGGTACAAGAGGGGAAAGGGGGGTTGGGCAGCCCGCACGGCGGGGACGTGCTCACCCACTTCTCCTTGTACCGGTAGCGGCGCGGCCCCGCTCCCAGCCCCGGCGGCGGCGTCCCCCGCCGCAACAGCGCTGCCGCCGCCCGCCCGCGCCCGCCCAGCGCCGCCATCGCCCGCGCCCGCCGCCTTCCGGGGCGGCACCGGCACCGGGGCGGGCCCCGCACGCACCGCCCCCCCGGGCCCCGCGGGAACGACCCCCGCGTGGGGTCCCCGGCCGCGGGGGCCGAGCAGCCGCTGCAAGGCGGGGAGGGGCCGGGGCCGGGCATCGGCCGCTGCAAAGGATCCGGCGGCAAAACGGCCTTTGCGGCGGGAGAAACGCGCCCGCCCGGGCCCTGCCCCTTCTTTCCAGACCCAGTGCTACAAAACCGCCAAAACTCGTAATATTGACATGCTACGCTCACCCTGCTGAAGCTCCATTGCAGTCCACTAGGGATTAAACTTGAAATCCACCAGCAAAAGGATTACAAACTGCTACACTGATAAGGAACAGCTGCATTTAAAATGTGGGATTTTTTCACCTTGAAGAATAGCTGAGAAAGAATTGCTGCCCTGTGAAACACCAGTTTTCCCACAACTAAACATCCTACTCGGACGAAAAACAAGCAGAGCATGAGCTCAGTGCTTCTGCATTACAATCCCAGGTCAGCAGAAGGGCTTTAGTTCCCCCAGGCGACCATCCACACTCTGCTCCGGGTCTGAGCAAGCAGAACCATCGCCCTGCCTGTCCACAGCCATGTGGCCGACCACTCTGGGCAAGAACACGAAGCCAACCCTGGCTAGGAGGCTCTTCCCGCTGATGGCAGCTGTGGGTGACAGTGAGAGACAGCTGACGGTTTTCCCCCAAAGGGGGAAAACTTCTCTCCTAGAAAAGGGTCACTTCTTCAGTTTAACTTGGTCAGAACTTACTGCGTTAACAATATTGGTCTTGCAGGGCTCAAACATCTTTGTGGCTCCAACAGCCAAACATCTCACCTGTGGGACCGCGCTCCAGCCACCGGACATCACGGCTGCGCAAAAAGGTCATTCCCACAAGTGAGGGGAAGTCTTCCCCCACAAACTGGGCTCTGCCCCTCACTGACTGCATCTTAACCCAGCACAAGTCAGTAGCACAAGAACTAAGAAGTAAACGGAGGGTATTTCCACAGGAACTCTGAATGTTTAATATGGAAAATTACAGAACATCAACATGGTTTTTGCGTGGCTGCACATCTTCCCCGACAAGACACAGGGACACTCTGACGCTCAGTCGCTGCCAGGAAGCCATTTCATTTATACTTGGCATGGAGCACGAGAGGGCAGGAAGTGGTACTGTGAGTCCAGGAACCGCTGACGCTGTGGAAGCAGATGGACAATCATACCTGCCTTCACTTCAGGTTCTTAAAGAGTTTGTGAGCAACCTGCAGAGACAAAGCATTTGGTAACTCATAATTTAGGGCTAGAAATCAGCAGGGTGTTACCTTCCGCCTCTTGGTTTTCTGGGCCACTAATGCACACGGCCCCACAGCCCTCCACTCTTCTCATTGTTTTGCAACAGGTCATTCAAGAAAACAAGCTGAGATTTCTTACAAAGTTTCACTTCAGCTTAAAAAGGTTTAACTTTAAAATGGCAAATACAACACCGAAATAGCAAAGTGTCATTTGCAGGGCAGAAAACGCGTTTGACTTATTTAGTTGTTTAACAACCTACTGAATCCCAGATGGAACTGTTGTAACAAGGAGGAAACAAACATTTAACTAGAAAAAGCACCAAGGCTCGCTGTTCTTCAGAGGTTACTGTGACTGACCAGCTACCACGTCTCACACTTGAGCGGTCTGCGCTCTCAGAAGCGCGGCTAAAGACGGCTCCGCTCCCAGCACGGGCAGGGACTGCGCATCCGCAGGGACTGCACTTACACAGTGGTCCCTGGCATGCAGGAAGTCAAAAAGCTCCTCCGTGCACTGCTCTTCCGTCTGGGACCTGGAGGACACCCGCGCGTCGCACAGCTCCAGCCGCTCCCGCGCCTTGACGCACTTCTCAGTCTGCTCGCAGTGCTCACGGACCGTGGTTAAAGGATCCTGCGGGCACGGGGCTGCCGTGAGAACGGGGAGACCCCCCGAGGGGCCGCTCTCCCCCGAGGCCCCTGCTTTAGCGGGCAGCCCTGTGTCCCCACCCAAGCCCGGACTCCGGCCGCCTCCCGCAGAGCTCTGGGCGGCGGCACACAGCGGCGGGGGGTGGGGGGGGAGGCGCAGCTCAGGCGGGTTTGCCTGTCAGTGCTGAAGGCGCCGGGCCGCTTCCCCCCCAGCAAGGAGAGGCTGCAGCGGCCCGGGGCCTCCCTCATCGCCCCCGCCGCCGAGGCCTGCCAGCTCCCCGGGCAGGGGCGGCCCGCGCCCTCCACCGCGCCTCGCGCCTCACCACCAGCTCTTCCTCCTCCTCCTCCTCCTGGGGAAAAAGAAAAAAAAAAACAGAAGAAAGCACAGTGGTTATGGACGACCTGGCTGCTCGCGGCCCGGGTCCCCCCCGGCCCCCCCCGGCTCGGCCCACCTCGGGCTCCCCGGCGTGAACGACGCGGTCACGCAGCCCCATCGCTCCACTCCCACCACCCAGAAGGACTCCGCAGGGTCACCCGCCGGAAGTGCCGCTAGCCGACCCGGAAGAGGAAGCGCACAGCAGCGCGCTGGGACCGTCTCCCAGAGGGTGGTGCTTCAGGTCTAGGCGTTTCCCTTCCAAACATGGCAGCCAGCGGCGGTTGTTGCCGCCTCAAGATGGCTATGGTGCCGTTCCCGAGCTTCTTTTTTGCCCTTCTTCTCGGGGATCGCAACCTCGCAGCCGGCTCGGCCTGCCCGCCGCTGCCAGCCTGCCCGGTCCCGCCTGGGAAGGGGACGCCGCTCGACGCGACCTCCCCAACATGGCCGCCCGCTCACTCCTCCTCCTCCTCCTCCCAAGAGGCGGGCGAGCGGTCAGGAAGGGGAGGGGCGTCCGTTCGTAAGACGGCGGCGCGGCGGTACTGAGCAGGGCCATGGCGGCGGCAGCAGCCTTCGAGGAGGCGGAGGAGGGGGGGCCGCGCAGCCTGTTCGCGCTGAGCGCGGTGGCGGTGAGCCGCAGCATGGGGGCCTTGGAGCGGGACGTCTGGGGTAAGGCGCGGGCGGCGTGGGGCGGCGGGGCGCGGGGCCTGGGGCCTGCCCGCACCCTGCCGCCGTCTCCCTCTGGCTCTTCGCAGCGCTACCCAGGCACCTCCTGCGGGGGCTCCTGCCGCTTCTCACCATCTTCCGCCTCGAGCGGGCCGAGGGCGCCGCGCGGAGAGCAGGTGACATTGGCGGGGATGGCGACAAACCCTTTGGGGTACCCCTGGGCCCCCAAAACTGATGGGATGGACAAACAACTCTCCTCCCCCACACTGGAAGGGTGTCCCCGATCTGGAGGGATGAGCCCCACACTGGAGGGACCTCTGTCTGGAGAGTAGACGAACTCCTGTAGGCTAGAAATGTGAGCCTTGGGCTGGAGGGTGAATCCCTCTGTGGAGTGGGGGACACCCCCACAGCACAGTCCCTGCCCCATCCTGTCCCCCGGTGAGGTTTGTGTAGCGGTGACAGCCCTGCTGTAACTGCTCCTTTTGAGGACCGGCAAACTGCCATTTTGAACTTGCATCCCTTGAAAGGCAGTGGGCTTCCCTTCGCTGCAAGCAGAGTTCTGTCGGTGCAGGGGCCTGGGTCTGCGCCCCCAGTGCTGGCCTTTGTCCGCCTGGCACACCTGCAAGCTCTGGGGCAGGACACTCGGGTGGGGAGGTGGAGTGAAAGCACCTGGTTGATTATTCCTCCCTGCCAGGCCTCTCGACACAGCCCATTTGGCGCAAGCTGTGGGACGACGTGATGAAGACCAGGCCGCCCAACTCAGAGGTGAGGGGACAGTGGTGGTGGGAGAAGGGACACAGCGCAGGTGCTCCATTTCCAACGTCTTCCACGAGGTTTCATTTTGAAGCCTGCTGGTGCTCCTGGCCACCTCCAACCAATTGCTGGTGCTTGCTTATAAGCATTTTTAGAGTTTAGGACCAAGCCATGACCCTGGTATTATAATAATTTGGGGAAATGGGGTTCATAAAAGGAACTGTAGTGTACAGCCACACCCTTCAACTCCCAACAGCCAGAGATGTAATTCTTAGGGAAGGAGAGGACAATAACAGTATCTTATATCATGCTTACACCTACGCTGGTAAAAAAAATGTGCTGATGTCTTAGAAAGTACCAGAAAAACACTTACAGAAGACAATGAGTTTGGAAGAATGGTTTTATGAAGGAATACTGAAGCAGCTCCTTTGATTCAGCATCACAAAGGAATTGTTAACAGACAGCTTAATCACAGCCTAGAAACAGATGCTTGGGAAGGAAATTCCTGATTATATGGTTTTTAATAGTCAAAAACTTGGCTTAGCTTCTGTCGTGGTTTTAGCTGGGATAGAGTTAATTTTCTTCACTGCAGCTGGCCTAGTGCTGTGCTTTGGACTTGGTATGAAAACAACGTTGATAACACACCGATGTTTTGGTTGTTGCTGGGTAGCGCTTGTACTAGTCAAGGACTTTTCTAGCTTCCCATGCTCTGCCGGGTGCACAAGAAGCCGGGAGGGGAGGGGGCACAGCTAAGAGAGCGGATTCAAACTGACCAAAGGGATATTCCCTATCATGTAATGTCATGCCCAGTACGTTATCTGGGAGGGGCTGGACGGGGGAGGGAGGCAGCAATCGCGCTTGGGGACTGGCAGCGTCAGTCAGTGAGTGGTGAGTGGTTGTATCGTTCGTATTTCTGGTGTTTTCCTTTTTTTTACCCTTTTCCATTTTATTATATTATCAATATTGTTATCATTATCATAATTATTAGTATTATTATTGTATGTATTAAACTGTTCTTATTTCAACCCACAAGTCTTCTTGTACTTTTGCTCTTCTCATTCTCTCCCCCGTCCCACAGGGGTGGGGGGAGTGAGCGAGCGGCTGCGGGATGTTTAGTTGCCGCCTGAGGCTGAACCATGATAGTCTCTTTTGGCGCCCAACGTGGGGCTCGAAGGGTTTGAGGTAACAACAGTTGCTGGTCACAGCATTGATTCATCTGTTCTCAATATTAGTTTGTCCAGTCTATACCATGCTGATTGTAAAGTACGTGTTAAAAATTGGTGTTGGTGTTGGTAGTTTGCTGTGTTCTGCAGTGATTAGAGATGCTTTGCCTAGGAGATTTGTTATTAAAACACTGGCCTTGAGCGTTGTTGGTTGTTTGGGTCTTGCATGGAAGCTGTTACTGTACTTCGGCTACCACCTCATGGAGGCAATTAGCAATTATACCTCCCCCTCCTCTGAGAGGTTTTTTATGGAGGAAATACAGAATGGCTCCTTAGCTACCATCTTATATAATGTCTCCTCCTTCATTACAACAACTTTTCAGTATTTTGAACATCCTTGGGTAGTTAAGATACATCTGTTGGTATTGCTTTGGCAGATGGTTTCAGTTCTGTCTAAGGTTAATAAGCAATTTAAGAATATCACCCAGAGATCTGCCCCAAGGCTCGATAGCTATGTGTGGCAGGGTATGGGGGATAGCATGGGCAAACGCCTAAGATGGTGAGCACCCCCAGTGTTGTGGGACTTCACCCCTGAACATGTTTAAACTAGACCAGAAGCAGGATAAAGAGAGAGTGGTGGGAGTAATGCAGTTTTTCAACAAATACACTGAGGAAGGGTGTTGAGAACTAGAAGGGTAGCCTTAGTTGTGCTAGCGGTACGTTTTTTTAGATACCACATTTACCAGGTTAGCAGATTGCAATAATTTAATTGAAAAAGAACAAGAAAAATTGTGGCTTACTTTTCATTGATGTGGCTCTGTTGTTTAATTGCAGAATATAACCTGTTGGAGGAAGAAGTTCCTTGAAACGTTCTTCTCAAACGTCCTTCACGGTGTCTTGGATGTTTCCTCTGACTGGCGTCTCAATGACCATCACTTTTCACCGCTGCTCCACAGCGCCCCACATGTTTCCCAGCTTACCCTCTGCAACATGCTGCAGGGCGCAGTGGAGCTTGCTGCTGAGCACAACCAGAAAGTGCTTGAAAACCTGGCTGGTTCCCTGCGGATCCTGAAGTTTCAGCACCTCCTCTCCTCCGACCAGTCCATCAGGCATCCGCTGGTTTTACTTCTTCACCGGCTGATTCACCATGGCTCTGTCAGCCACGTGTCCGTGTATTCCTGGCCTGTTCCCGACACGGTTCTTCTCGTTCTCATTTTGAGCATGAGCGCTGGGTTTTGGCGCTCAGGAAGTGCCCTCGCATATCAGAGCAGCCCGTGTGGCCTTTGTAGAGAGGACATAGCCCAAAGCCAGGAGTTGGCACAAGAGCGAGCAGAGAGGGGCCGTAGTGATGAGAGGGAGTGGAGCGATTGGGAGAACCAGAAGAGATGCCTCAGGGCCACGGAGGAGGCTAACGCAGAGGTGAACGGATGCGGGGCTGACAATCACCTGAACTCCATCCCCTCAGGACTGAGAAGTCCTCCTCTGCGAAACGAAGCAAGCAGTGAGGCAAGCAGCAAGGTGCCCTGTGACCACACCAGCATTCAGGGAGGTTTTTCACCTCATTGCATCTCGGACCAGCTGTCCTGCCGTGCTGTTCTTCGAAAGACACGCAGGCGGCTGAGATCTGCAGTGGGGAAGAAACGTCGCTGCCTCAGACGAAGCAGGGGACCATATGCTGACCCAGAAGACCTGTATGATTTCGTTTTTACTGTTGCTAGAGAGGATAATTCAGTGTTGCTCAACAAAAGCAGCACCACGGAGGGAGAAAACGGTGAGAACTGGACTAGTTCCTCCCCAGGATCTCCGTGCACTGGCCATGCTGGCTGTAAGAAAAGAGGAGGATCTGCTGGGATCTTTCCTCTGAAAGCTGCTCGCCGCTTCCGAAGTGTGTCTACGCTGGAATTGTTCTCCATTCCTTTGACTGGGGAGACGTGTCAGACTCTGAGTAACCTGCTGAGCTCCTGGGTGTCTTTAGAAAACCTGGTTCTGTCTTACAACGGTTAGTGATGTCAACAGGTTGCTTCCTTCCAGCCTTGGTCTAATGGTCTGAGTTAAGGCTTAGGTTTACCCTGATTTTATTTTTACTGGAATGGGCATTGTGTGTGTATTGGTACCCGATCTTGAGAATGGCATCGGTAGAGATGTTTAATGAGTGTGAGGTCTTGTTTGAGGGTGAGAATGGGGCCCTTCTGCCCCAGAACAGCCCCCAGCCTTGTGCTTAAACACCATCCAGAGAGGGCGAAGGGAAGAGCCAGATCTCCATCTCCCATATACACAGTCTAACTTAAGAATGTGTGGATAAAGCAGGTTGTGAGTTTAGTCTTTGACCTAAGTTGCCTGGCCATTAGCTCAGCTCCAGCTGCGTGTATGTTGATGTCTGTACAGGCACAGCTAATGTCTTTCTGTACAAATGCTGTTCCAGGCCTGGGTGCGAACATCTTCTGCATTCTCTCTGGGCTCCGGGCCCTCTCCTGCCACTCGGACTGCCGCCTCCGCGTGGTGCGCGTGAGCGACGTCTTCTCCCACATGCCTTGCATGGATCTTGTTCGCTGCATCCTGAGCACCTTTCCCCAGCTCCACGCACTCTCAGTCGGCTTTGACCTCAAAAACCAGCTGGAAGAGGACATGCCAGAGGGGAATCCAAGCTGCAGCGAGGCAGAAATCTTAGGTAGGAATCGTCACTCTGAGTGATGACCAGGATGTGGCAGACAGAGCTGCAAAAGCTTGGCATGCAGATTTGAACTCCATGCTGTCAGTGTGATGTGTAATTAACCAATTACAACCTTACTTTCCTGATTTAGATGGTGTTGCAGTTTGTCATTTCCAGTCTGTGATGTGCTTTGTGGAGCCTGAGTCTTGGACAAAGCGTTCTATTGCTGCATGCCAACCTGCTGCAACATCATCTTTGGACAGGGCCAGTCATAAACCTGCTGGCAGTGACTGTCCACGCAGCCCATGGGGAGCATATCCCACCAGATCTGTAAACTGGTTAGGAGCTTCTGCTTTGTCCATCCTTTTGACTGTGAGGCTCTAAACCTTAGATGGACCCTTAAGCAGAGGGAAAGCATTTCTTGATCATCACAATACCACAGGTGATGGCAAAGCACTGTCCAAGCCTCTGGATTACAGTCTGGGAGCTATAGCAGCCTGTTTGCATCTTGCAGGACTGTTGTGACTCTTACTAGTCCTCAAATGACCGGAAAAGCAGTAAGCAAAGCCTGAATGAGTAGGGAGTGGGGTCAGTGAAGAGCTGTGCTCTGGGAAGACACTGGCTGGTTGGTGCATAGAGTGATCTTTTCTCAAGCATTGTTTCACTGCCAGAATGCAGTAGGAATTGATGGCCCTGTGGTCTGGCAGGAGTCTTGAAATGAGCCCTAAGTGATTTACAGTGCCGCATTGCTCTGTGAGGCAGGGTGTGTCATGTAGGCACTTTCTACCAAGCTAAATGATAGTCACATCAGCACACAGACTGCTTGCTTGCTCTAGGACCTGGCTATGTTGAAGACAGGCCCTCCAGACCAAGCTCTTTTATTGTTGTTTGTTTTTCTTCTGTTAGAGAGCTGCCTGCAGCAGCTAGAGATCCGATTCCCCAGGGAACCTCTGCACACTGCCTTCCTGCTGCCAGTGCTCAAGGCGTCGAAGTCCCTCCAGCAGCTGTCCCTTGACAGTGCCACGCTGCCTTCTTCTCAGGAGCTCGGGCTCCTTTTGGAGGCGCTCAAAGGTACTCTGCTAACCTGTGACACATGGAGTAGCTTCCTTGCTGTGCTCTTCCATCCTTTAGCATGAAGCCAGCCTAGGTGGGTCCATTTCTTCTGTGTGGACACCCTTGAAGTCTCCTGAGACAAGGAAATGGGCATCAGCCATCCCACTTTCTGTGCTGAGCATGTGAATGATCCTGTACAGCAGGATGGTTTGTGTTTAATTGCCCCCAGTCTAGCATAAATTATCCACAGTCCAACTCAGTTTCTGGGCCTTAGCTGGTACTTGGGTCAGGGTCGTCTTATGCCAATGATGTACAGGCCTTTACCTGAGAACCTTTTTTTGCTTTTAGAATGTAATCCAAATCTGAGGAAACTGAGCTTTCATGATGTGAACCTGGCTGAGCACCAGAAAGAAGTTCTGCTTTTGCTTCAGGATCCCGTCCTGCAAGGTATAGCAAACTCCTGGGTGCTGTTGCTTGGAAAGATCCTGTAGGTGGCTGTTTTTGGCTGGCTGACATTTAAGAGGTGATCTTCAGATGCATAAGGTTTAGCCAAATGTTACTGCCCCTGGAGCAGATATGTAGCTGTTGGCAGAGTGGGAATGTGTCTGGTTCTTTGTGCCAGCAGGGCAGAGAGGAGCAGCTGCAAAGCTGGTGTATGCTGCAGAGAAGAGTTCCTAGTCTTGGCTATAAACCAAAGGTTTTTAACCTGCAGAGCACATCAGCCTTTAACTGGGTCAGCTGGCAAAGCCTCTTCCCTGGGTGTGATCCCTCTCCTGTGCCAGAGCAGCGGTGCTGTTGTATGCAATCCACTGCTGGGGAAGCCTTGTTCTTGCATGCAGATTAAGGGCTGGAGCTGTCTGCAGGATGTCATTATGGTATAATGAGGACTAACATGTACTGTCAATCCATTTCTTCTGTAGAAATCACACTTTCCTTCTGCCGGCTGTTTGAAAGCTCTACTACTGAGTTTTTGTCGGAAATAATCAATACAGTGAAAAGAAATTCATCTTTGAAGAGCCTCAGGCTGCCTGGGAATCGCCTTGGTGCGTACAGTGAATGTTGCTATGGGGCCTTGACCTTAGACCAGCCCTCTTGGCGATAACTTCAGGGTTGGCATTATGACCATTGCTAGCCGGTGACCTCAATGCTGAACTTAACACATGCATGAACAGAGTGATTTAGTTCACAAGGTAAGGAGCACTGAGTTCACTCTTTAAAGGGAGAACTTCAGCTGTGTTCAGCAGTGTGCCAAGAGCCCAGGTGCTGTGTAGGCATTACAGTTGCTTTTTTTCTGCAGCAAAAGCAAGTATCAGCAGGACTCCAGATTTGACTGAACACTGGTCTGCCTCAGACTCCTTAAAGGAACAGATCCAGCAGCAGATGCACTGCCTCTCATTGAGGTGCAGGTGTTGCCCAAGTTTGGGCATTTTGTGCCTTAAAAGCTGTTGGCAGCCACTGGAGGGCTTGGGAACAAGTAAAGGAAGGGTTTGTGTCAGAGAAGTGGAGCTGAATTTAGGTAAATTATAGGCTTTTTGGATCACAGGCCAAGTAGAAATGTTTGAGAAATTAATTTCGGGTAAATCCAGACCATTGTTTTCTGTTCTTCTAATGAAATGATATGGGAAAGCTTGGGATCACCTGAAATACACTTAATGCCTAAGGTTTGTGTTTAACCCTGTGCTTCTGGCAATTTTTAAAACAAAGTCAATATATGACTTTTCAAACAAAACAAGGAATTTTCTAGTGAAACAAAATGCCCCATCAGGAAACATTTCCATTGCCTTGAACACTGTGCTCAGGGCAGGGCAAACTTGCTTTAGGCCACTGAGGGGGACAAACTGAGGGTGCAGAGATGAGCCCTTTGTGCTGCATGCATGTGCTTACAGCCTCCTTTCTGCACTATTATCCCAGCCCTGTGGCCATTGAGATATTTAAGACAGTCCAGTTTGCATCTAACACCCACGTTTCTCCCCTCTTAGGGAATCACAGACTGGTTGCCCTTGCAGACATTTTCTCTGAAGATTCCTCCTCTTCTCTTTGCCAGCTGGATGTCAGGTATTCTGCTGCTCTAAAAACACTGAATTTCTTGTTTTGGGAGGGCCAGAGCTGAACTGTGCACAAATAGCAGGAGAAGCCTAAGCATGGTTTTGTTCCTTCCTCAAGGGAATGTACGCCCAAGAAAAGTTTAGAGAATGCTGCCATGGGCATGTACAACCTCAGGGACCTCCAGCATCTCTGAGGCATCTCACTGTCCCTTTCAGAAATGAGTCAGGCTCCATCTTAAAAGCAGCTTTGGTTTGGTGCTCCCTGGGGAGGCTGCTGCAAGCTCTGCCTGCACTGTAGGCTAGAACTAACCTCCATACACACCTTTATTCTTAGGCAGCAGCATGAATAGCTCTGTTCCCTCTGCCTCTGCATAGAAAGAGAATGCTGTCATTGCCCCATCAGATCCTGTGAACGCCTCTGGATTCCTTTCATCGTCTTTGGTCTTCAACCTGAACTGCTTCTGTCTTCTGGAGCCTGAATGGCCATAAAGATAGGCAGTAACCTTCAAGAAGCACATGGAGGAGGGCATTTCTGCAATACTAACAACTGTTCTGCTTGATTTTTTTCCCCCACCCCCCCTCTTACATCCTAATGGCTCAGGTTGCTGAGAGTACGCAGGCTTGACAATTTAACCATGGCCACTCCTTCAGCAGCCTTGAATCCTGATTGTTACTGTGCCTCTCAAGATTACGTTGTGCATGCAAAATCATGTTTATTTGCACATCTATGCACAATGGGATGTGTAGGTAGGGCTAGGCCTCTTGGTCCAGGCAGCTGACAGCTGCTGACACTGAAGTGCTCCTGGCACTGTGTAACTAGCAGCAGCAACATCTTAAGCCCACAGCTAGGTCTACTTCAGTCAGTAATAAGAAGGCCAGGCTAATGAGTTTAATGTGTCAGTGGTTACCACCTTAGTTTTAAAAAGCTTCCACCCCCATATTACTATGCTTCACTCTAGTTTTTCAAAACTAATAACTAATTACACATTGTATTGCTGAAGAAAGCTGTACTTTGCATTGAAACATCCTCAGGTACCTGCACTGGGAGCTATTAGAAGGAATGGTAATTTAAACTGTCCAAATTCTAGCTTAGACTCTTAATGACTTTTTTGTCCTTCTTTCCCTGGAAAGCTCAAATTGCATCAAACCTGATGGGCTCTTGGCATTCACAAAGAAGCTGGAAGGCCACATCCAGCAGAGAAGGGGACAGATTCAGTTCACGCACCTCCGCCTCTTCCAAAATTGGCTGGACCAGGATGCTGAAACAGCTCAAGAAGCACTTCGGCGTCTCAGAGCTGTGTGCAGTGTGGTCAGTGATTCGTGGGACTCCTCCCAGGCCTTTGCTGACTACATCAGTGTCATGTGAAGGATGCAGGAGCTTGAACCTAAGCAGTTCAGTCCTTGGCTAATACGATTATTTCACAGCACAGGTGGGGTTTTCTTCCTCTGGTTCAAGCAGCATACAGTTGTTCTTGTCACTTTTCTATTCACTTGGAGAAGGGGTACCACACTGAAGCAATACACAAGACTCTGAGTCAACAGCTGTATTTCCAGGTGATTTAACTCTTATCTGTCCCACTAAGAAATGGTTATCAAATGAGCCTCTGTGACTTCCTGCAGATCTCTGGACAAGCATTTATTTATTTCACTGGGTGTCATTACAAATTTCACGCTGTTTCAGTTATTGATGAGACATTGGCTATCTCCATTATTGGAGAGACTCAAGTCAGCTGGTTGTGGTCCTTGGCAACCAGCTCTAGGTGACCTTGCTTTGAAGCAGGGCCCTTGAACAGTATGACCTTGAGGTCCCTTCCAGCTTCAACCATTCCGTAATCTGTGAAATAAGAACTCCCTGCACTTCAAAGGGAGTAGAAAACAAGCTAAAAAAGCTCCCACATTAACCTTTTAACATTTGGAAAACTTATACAGAAAAAAAAATTAGGCTGTTTATTTGCTGTTTATTTGCAATCATTTTGCCCCTCTCCAATGCCTGTAAAATAACTGCAGAGGTTTTGAATAGATTATTTTTATTATAAAAATGTTACAAAAGGACACAAGACCCATAATGTACCAAAGTGTGAATTTTATTACTGGCTTGTAATGTGATCTAATTAAAACACCGAGATCAGGGAATGCTGCCTGTAACAAAGCAAGTGGTTTTAGAAATGGAGTTACCTTAACAGCCTGATTTCATACTGCCTGCATCTTTCAGGCCAGATGTTCAACATACAAGCTGAAATTTTTTTTCCCTTTTACAAATCCTGTTGTTCCCGAGTAATCAGCAAGGTTCACATTTCACAACAGAAATGGGTCTTGCAAGTTTCTGATCAGCAGCTGCAAGCCAGAGCTGTCCAGGAAAACATCATGATTGTGCATATCAAGTGCTATAAAACTGCAGGCTTAACTTAAACCTGAAGACAAAACTTGGCTGAGCAGAAGGCACAGCCACCAGCACCATGAGAACCTGTGCCAAATCTCATCAAGCACACAAGCTCCAGTTATTCCCAATTCCCAAAGGGCTGTTTTTCAGGTACACAATGCAACAGCAGAGCAAGCACCATGGACTCCGCTGTTTCAGTAGACTGGCTAATGCTAAGGGCTTTCCAGCCTCTCAGAAACTATGCTGTTCTGCTATTCCACAGCCACACAACAATCCAGCATGTACTGCTACCCACTGCCCCTTTCCTTGAAAGGGATTAAGGTGGGGTGGACTGCCATAGCAGCCTGCCCTTGCCCCCACAGGGGACAGTAACCTTTTAGGGAATCCCTCGCTGCTCCTCATGGGAGTGATGATGAAAGGTGAAGGTGACAGCAGCATCCCATGCAGCCTTCAGCACAGAGTCCTGTAGCCCCCGCTTATCAGCACAGTGGTTCCACTGGGAGAGGTCGGAGGTACAGTCGGTCCCTTCAGGAGGGGGCCGTACCTGGTGGCCGTTCACACAGCGGCGACACTTGATCCTGCAACAGAGCCAGTGCAAGGTCAGTGCCAGGTTCCTCCACTACTTTAGCATAGGGGTCATTTAAAAAAATGCAGCCCAGTAACATTTGGATTAACTCCCCTTCACCTGCAACACTGGCAACTGGATTTTCAGACAAGATTAATTACTACCACATTTCATTTAAATGCACAACCACCTTCTGGCGTGCGCGACAGATAAGGAATGACTCATTTTAGAAATGGAACCACAGGGTTTCTAATAGCACTCACCCTCCATGTTTAGCCATGTGGGAATGGTCCAGCAGGACCCAGAGGGCATTCAGGAGGAATGTCCCCTGAAAGGCAAGGGATGTTGCTTACAGCAGATCTCAAGTGAACCCCCCTACTGCTAACACATTCTCAGCACTGCATCAGGCTTTCCAAGTTCAAGAGAGCACACCACGCTCCAAAACGTGCCATCCTGGCTCCCACTGTGGCCATGGTTGTGTTCAGGCTGTTTTGGAGATGCCCTGCTGAGCTGCCACGTCAGGAAACAAAGAGCAGCAGCAGCCCTGCCAGCAAAGCTTGTTGCCATGCAGACAAGATACCTACACGGAGCTAAGCTTTGAGTCAGCTTAAAACTAATCCGCTTCTTGCCTGAGCTAGCAGTCTTAACTTTCACAGTGAAGCATTTTCATGCACTCCCTGTCCTCGTTCTGGTGGATACAGTACCACAGGTCTCAGGGAGGGGGGAGAAGGGCAGATAATGGAAAAGAGGATTCTTGTAGTCCCCTGAACAGCACTTGAGTTGGTCTCTTGAATTATCAGCAGATGGAATAGCCCTGGCAACACAAGCAGCTCAGCATTTGGAAGACAGAAACCATCAGGAAGAGAAGGGCAAGGAAGGACCAAGTTGGGCTCCACCAATTTGAACAGCTCTGATCAACTTCCCTCTTTTCATTAGCTGCAGTGTTTCACAGCCTCCAAACACAGGCAGCAACAAGACAGCTGGCTCACTTGTCCAGCCAGCACAGCTTTTCTACGACAACAAGAAGTGAGGACAGCAGGGAAATGCGTATCTCCAGGTGGTTAACAGCTTCAGAAGCAGGGACACTTGAGGCTCTCTGTCTCTGAGGTTCCTCCTGCTGCCTGAATCAGTAGACCAAAATGTGGAGGGCTTCTATTGCTGACCCTATCATGCAGTATACTCACTTGTCATGGGTGTCACTGGTGGTGGTCTCATTCAATGTGAAGAGCTCCTTCAGCTCCCCAAGTGAGAAATGCCTTTCCACATCCTGCTCTTCATCTACCACGCAGCTGCTCAGGGCCTTCTTGTGAGTCTGGCGTTGGAATATCTTCTCCTCAATGGTCCCTGTCTACAGGAGAGAGCATCAGAGATGAAGCACAGTTGGGACACTAGTGTTGAAGGAGCACTATGTTGGGAAATCATCACATATCAAAAGGCAGTCAGCTGTCAGGACCATTTGGTGCCTTGCCAGAGCAGTACAGATGATAGGCAAGTTTTACTAGCTGCACTCCAACCATGCCCTATTTGGTTGCATATCTAACCCAACTCTGCTTCTCTTGTCTTTCACTGTGGCTACAGGAGCGGATCCAACAGAGATACAGATGAGGAGCTCACACACCACACCAGGTCGTGCTGACAGCAAGGAAGCGAAAGCAGCTGAGCAGCTACAGCCACTCCCTGACAAAAAATCCAAACCAAACCAATCACAAAGAAAAAATACAAACCAAAAAAAAACCCACACCGAACAAAACACCACCAAACACACAACCCACACACAACGCCTCCCAAAAATGAGCAACAAGGCCTAACCCTGGGTGACACAAGCATCAGCAGTATTTGCTGGTTCACCCACACACAGATCAATCACACCCACTGTCCAGAGGGAGATGACTGTGTCTAGAACAGATGTGCAAAAAGCCCATTTGCTTTCTACATGTCCCATATGCTACAATTTTAAGGCAAAAACCTAAGAGAAAAATGTCTTTTTCAAACAAATGTCATGCAAAGAAGAGGGGCAATTAGTCATGATTGGCAGACCATTTTCCTAGTTCTAAAAGCAAAGGAGCTCCCTGCTTCCAGATGCAGCCAGGTCAGAGGAACCAGTGGAACACCATAAGGAAGAGATGGGCAAAGAACATCTGTTTTGTGTAAGTAAAATAATTGATCAAGGAACACAAGCTCACAAAAAACCCAAACCCAAAAAAAAACCCACAGCCTGAACTAAAGAGAGGTGAAGGTTAACAAGGGCAGCAGAGGGG
The DNA here is from genome assembly GCF_949628215.1 of Phalacrocorax aristotelis. NCBI lineage: Eukaryota > Metazoa > Chordata > Aves > Suliformes > Phalacrocoracidae > Phalacrocorax > Phalacrocorax aristotelis. The sequence continues at coordinate 49,400,467 of NC_134281.1, forward strand.
ACATTTCTGAACAGCAATCACTACTAGCACTGCTGGACAAAGTATTACAGTAGCTTGAAAAGACTTCTCCTTCGTGCTTTTCCTTTACAGAGCAGCTGCTCCACCTGCTAACTGGCAGCCCCATTCGAAAAGCTGCTGTAATTCTGGGAATGTACTTGCTGTTTATTAAGTACAGATACACCCAACCAAAACAGACTGCAGCCAGACTGAAAAACAGCAACTTCTGCATCAGACACCCCACAAAATTAAAGTAGTCATGCTTAAATAGCTTCAAAGCAGCATCTGATCTGGAAAGCTGCAGTTGTTTCTATTTCTCAGAATCCCGTCACCATTAGAAACCAAGGCTTGCAGTAATGACCCTCCAGCATGAACCTTCATGGTTTTCCACAGCAACACGTCTAAGGGAAGGAAGCAATTAACTTCCAATCAATTCTGGTCACAAGAGTTCTTCCCCTTCTGGTCCTGATCACAGCAGCTGCAGTCTGGGCTGGCACCAAGAATTCCATGTTTGTAGAATCATAAAATCAGAAGTATTTTCCAACCTTAATAAGACCATCAAGTCCAAACGTCAGCCCAACACCACCAGCCCTCCTAAACCATGTTCCAAAGTGCCACATCTACACATTTTTTGAACGCCTTCAGGGATGGCGGCTCCACCACCTCCCTGGGCAGCCTGTTCCAATAACATGTTGAGGAGGTGAGAGGAGTAAGACTCACAGAAAGCAGTCGATAGATGTAGCATGTCTTCTTTTGGCCATCTCGCCACACACGAGCCATGGCCTGCTCATCATTAGCTGGATTCCAGTCTGGGTCGAACATAACCAGTCTGTTAGCCCCAATCAAATTCAAACCACAGCCACCTGCTTTGCTGCTTAACATGAAGATAAATTCAGGGCTCTGTGGAAAAAGGCAGTCTTGGATTAAACTACAGAGGCAGCCATACTTTTATTCACAGCATTCAGAACTGGCAGGAGAGCTACTCACATCTGGCAGGTTCTACTTACTGAGGGGCTGTTGAATCGCTCCACAATCTTCGCTCTCTTTTTAATGGACATGGTGCCGTCCAGCCGGACATACAAATACCTAGAACATACAGCATTTACTACAATCAGACTGCTGTGACCTTTAGAGCATCATACTTGAAAGAGGAAAATCTCTCATAAACAGCCTTGTAGCAAGGGCCTGGGATTTAGGAGCTTTTGCAGAGGACCAGAGCTTTTCTGCTGAGAGACCCCAGTAGCAAAATGACAAGCCACCTTAGTTCCAATTCAGGAACATCTGAGGTAAAAGACAGACCACAAGTTCCTGCTGATAGAAGCAGAACTGATAGAGGCAATTGCTTTTACAGCATAAGCTACAAGTATAGTCTCGCAGGATTAAACAAACAAAGCCCCAAAACAAACCTCCTGTTCCGGCAGAGCTTTTCAAATAAGTCCAGTGTCTGAGTGTAGTTAGACACTAAAACCACCTTGTCATTACTGGTGCTTTTTGTAACAGCAAGGATGTAGTCCAAAACCAGCATCTTTCCTGGGTAAAAAGGAAAGAAAGCAAGCTAGAGCAGAAGTTGTTCACAAATTCCAGACCTTAGAGGGGCACTTGATAAGATGCTAAACGCAGTCTCCATAGTCGCCTGTGTTAGGCAGCACATTTGTACTGTTGAGTTCCACAGTACCTGAAAGCTGGGGCTCCACAGATTTGGTGCTGTAGCCAGCAGGGAACAAATCTAGGGCTCCCATAAAACCTTCTTCCTCTTCCACACACTTATCATGGATAAGAGCAGGATCTGTGAACAAGAAGAGCTCAGACTGTGGAGTATGCAAGGGAGGCCAAAAAAACACCCCACCAACAGTTCAAAAACCAAACCCATTACATTAGTGGAACAACTCACGATTGCAGAGCTTCTTCAGAGAAGTGATGGAAGAGAGAGATGACACACTGATTTTGCCCTCCTTCAGCTCCTCCACTGGCTTGGCTTGCTTCAGGAAGTTCTTATACAGCTCAGCTTGCAGAGGAGTCAGCCTGAAACAGGACAAGAGCTCTGCAGTCTCAGCCTGACCCCAAACCAACCCCACCCTTCCTCCTCCATCTACACAGTGTGTTCCTTTTAGCTCCAGTGATCAATTTTTTAGGTACATCACAGATGGTAGAGCATTGGCATCTCAAGCCCAGAGCTGGAAGGGAAGCTTGCAGATACTCTGCGTGGCCCAGGGCTCTGCTGTACACAGCTTCCCAGAGCACACCAGCTGGCTGGCAGAACTACCAGTTGCAGATTGTCCATCCCTGCTTCAGGAGGAAAAGCAACATATCGCCAATGGCTACAATCTCTTTCCTAGAGGGAAGCAGTCACCATAAGCACTGAAGGGATTTTTGCAACTCTTTAGTCCTTCCTGTTGCTCCTCCCTTTTCCCAGACACAGTACCAGCTTTTTGGTACCTGCAGCAGACCACCTGCTCAATCTTCACTGGCAGGTATTTAGAGAGGATGTCCGAAGTTCTTCTGATTAAACACCTGCAAAGAAGGAAATGAAGATCAGATGCTTGGATGACATCAAAACTCTGTTTTGTCAGTATTATTCCTCACAAGTTCAACACAAAGTCCCTTTGATATCTGATCTCCAAGCCTGTGATGGTCCAACACATGGCAAAGGCCAGACACCCACCATCCACACTAAGCCATGATAAGACACTCCATCAGCCCATGCTACAGAGCCCAATATAACCCACTGTCTTTGTGAGGCTTCCAGATTTCGTTCATGAGATTTAGAGAGATCAGGTGTGATTCCACCTAACAGAGCCCAGTCCCTTACAAGTGAAACTCATCTCTTCCTCAGATTACCAATGGCATTCTGAACTTGAGCTACAACACACCAGTTGCATGGACAGCAAACAAGGACAGGATTTAACCACCACGCACCATAGACATAACCCAAAGTACAAGCAAGCAGCTCCCCACATAGTAACTCAGCAGCCATCCTCAGCCAAGATGGGTTCATTGTCTGGCCCAAGACTCCAGCAAAGGGTACATCCTTTGGGGCTCTAGAAATGTCCCATGGAGCAGTTCTATCCCACTTCAGAAAAGATGGGATGGACTAGAAAAAGCACTGAACTGAGTGATGAGTATAAGAAAGAGGTGCAGAAACCCAGTTCTGCCAGGAAACATTGAAAACATGATGTTATGAAACCTACAGAAGACAAACAGCAGGGATATATGACAGCCCCAAAATCTGTCAACGGAAGAAATGAATAATCTGTCTCCAAACCCATAAGCAGTAGGATGAAAAGTAACAGGCTTGAACTGCAGTAAGGAAGATTTACGTTACACATTAAGAGCATTTTCTAACTGTAAAGACAGTGATGCCCTGGAAAAGGTGTCCTGGGGAATTTATAAGGTTGTCAGTGTTGGGTGGGGGTTAAGTAAAGGACGGTTTAGGTCTAATGCCTTCTACCTTGGGACAGCAAGACGGATTAGATGCCTTCTCCAGGGCCTGTCCAGCCTTACACCTATGATTGCACATACCTTTGCATCACTGTCTCATTTGTAATTCCTACCAAATTCAATGGATTCATCTGTTACTACTTACATGCTTCATCTTCCCTATTTGTGTATTGTGACTGTGCACAATAAAGGAAAGGACACAGACCTTGACACAGCCAGGCACAAGCCTTCCTGAACACGCTTTTACACCCCTTTTCCATCAACTATAAAAATAAATAAATGCACCTCAAAAAGGAATAAGTGATTCTCCTCCCAAGCTTTCCTTTCTCCTGGGCTTCTGCAAGATGACCTGAGTCAAGGTCAGGGCTGTCTCAATACAGAGGCTGTACTCAGCGTGAAATGCAATTTACCACGACTATGAACTGCAGGATTGTATTAGTGATGGTTGCAAAAGTTCAGATTGAAAAAAATAAAAAGAAGTGAAGACACCAGCAATGCTGGGAATTCAAAAGAGTCTCTAGTAAGAGTTCTTAGAGACACAAGCATTTGCCAGCAGATATGGATAAATTGGTTGTATTCATTAATAGAAACCAAACCAGGCTTAAACAAATACCAAAAATCAATCAAAGAGAAATAAGACAGCATTTTACATCACAAAGTGCTTCTTGGGGATCAAAAGTCACACCTCTGACACTAGTCATCTAATGCCATTAGCCCTACAGAGACAGCACAGCTATGAAAGCATGAGATGGACTCTTTTGTGACTTGAGCAATCAACAGCAAAACTGAGCAATATTCCTTATGCTCTTTCTGTCTGCCACTCAACATCTGGGCTGAATGGATCTCAAGTCTGACCCAGTCTACACTGTAGTTATGTTAGAACAAATAAAAGCCTGTCCAGATTCCAGGAGAAAACAGAAACATAAGAGTCAAATCATGATTCAGTATCTGAGTACATTTGCTTGAGGGTGACTGCAGCTAACTGTGCCATTTTAATGTGCTATTTTTCAGACTAAAGCTACATGCTATGTAGATTTCTTAGGCAATAAATACTTGCACAATCACTTGCTGAATAGACATAACTGGCAAGAGAATTCATTACAGCTACAACTGTAATTTGGAAAGATACTAGTGTACATCAAGGGTTTATGCAAAAGCGTTGCAAAGAGAAGAGGGATGAAGTTGACCTGTTCACAATGCTGATCAGTTCTTTAAGCCTCTCTTCTCCTTTGTGTCGCTCAGCTTCACTTGCATCCGCATCTCTGCCTTTCAAGATGGGAATTTCAAAATGTCTTTTAAATTCTTGTGCAGTCCCTGTACAAAACAGAAGTGAAAAGGTGACAAGTCCTATCAAATAACCTTTGATCAGCACCCCACAACCCCAGTTATCATACCACAAGCATGGGGCCCAGCAGATAAAACAAACTCTCGCCCCATCAGTATAATTTGCTTTCTTTTCTAGCCAGCAAATATTCAATCAAGGCAGGCAAATCTGTACACCAGAAAACCATTTTGTACTCCAACACCAATGCACTGCCAAAAGTCATACAATTTTAGTTAAACCTGAGTTCAGTCAGGCATGTACTGTTTTTGCTCACTTTCCAGCTGTACATTTACTCCCAGATTTTGTCCTTGCAAACAACAGCACAGGCATTACGTGTGCCTGTTCCAAAATTACCTGTCATCAATTGCTTATTACTGGTCGCAGGCTGAAAGTGGAAAAAATGCCTACTGCATGTATGCAGCTTTACTGGCAGTATTTACATTATTAGTCTCATCTCAGAAAGAATGAGCTGGAAGTACAGGGAGACTAGTCTTGCCCAAAGTACAGGTCAAGGGGGCAGGGGAAACCACATCAGCTCCCTGCAATAACTACCCAAAATTGAAGCACATGATAAAAGCAGATGTAAAACATCTACAACCCCATCCCATAATTTCCTTGAGAAATCTTGGGGACAGAACAACTGAACAGAAAAAGATACAGCCCAAATGCTGCTTGTAAGACTAAGAATCTGATGAGTGGTGTTTAACTGAGTTATGCGTGCAGCAGAATTAATGAGAAGCCTCTTGGACTGGATGCCAAACCATCTGAGACAAACATGGGTGGCAAGTTACAGCAACAAGGAAATTATTTACAGATTGGTTTATTTTCATTTCTTGACAGAAAAATGACCTCTCTTGACAAAAGACAAGCAATTCCACAATGGAGAGCAATAGACCTGCTCCTAACCCAGTGACGCAGGAGAGCGGGCAAAGACTACTTTGCTTTAAAATGAAAACAGAGCTTGCAGACATAAGCATAAGCACCAGAGAGAATACGTCAGTCTGCCATCAGCAACTGTAGGTGTTTTATCCTGAAAACTCACACTAATCAGTATCTCTCCTCCAGACCTTTTCTATCTCAGATGAAGTTAATCCCATATTCACAGGCCTCCTTGACTTAAAAAACAGGAGCAGTCTTAACTCCAAATGCTAGACATCACCCTCAGCTTTCTCTCAGATTATCTGAAAGTGGGATGGCAGACCACCAGAAATTCGGGCTTTGTTGCCTAACTGTCACAAGGTACACCATTCCACCTTGCACCAGCCACTTCAACCTCCTGTGCCAGAAGAATACAGGTGAGAGAGCAGGGAAAAGCTGTCTCCCAGGCTGCCTCTCTATTCAGTGCAGAGAACGTGTCAAGTCAAACCCTCCCCTCCACAGAGCCTATCCTACAAAGACATCATTCCTGGCTTAGATTTCTGAATTTGCTAAAGCCTGGGAGTGCTGGGGGAAATACCATTATGAGCTGGCTCTTCCTGCCCAGCAACTCCTGCAGTATCTACCAAGGGCTTATTGTTAGAGAAACTCCTAGCCTACATGAACATTTTGGCTGACGAGTATAGCTACACAAGATCAGCCATGGCGTACTCAGGGTTATAAATTAATTTTACCTTAATAATTAATTCCCCTTCCAAAACAGCTGTTAGACTGGTGCACTTGAAATTACCATCTTCTTGAAACAGAGCTTTGATGATATACAGCTTCTGGAACAGGGGACCCTTATCTAGGCTTTCTGGATACAAACTTCAGTTTGAAGAATAACTCTCCAACCTGTACATGACCTCTCCTCTCAGTAATGTCTTGGTCGCTGCTTTCACTGGCACTGGTAGGCAGGGGAGGGGCTTTGCCAGCAACTTCCCCCTCCATCATGTCTCTCACACAGTCACATCTTACCTAGGATGCCTGAATTGACAAAGTGCACCAGGCTGAAATACTCAAGTAGGTCATTCTGAATGGGGGTGCCCGAGATAAGGACTCGTCGAGGTGTATTTAAGCTGTTGAGAGCCTGGTATGTTTGATTTTCAGAGTTCTTCAATCTATGGCCCTTTGAAAAAAAAAGAAAAAAACCTGTATGAAGCTGATAAATCCAGTGGCCCTGATGGGAAGCAGCTTGGAGAGCCTCATCGACACTGCATGATGTATCTCCCACAAGGCATCACACCACTTTCCCATTCCTGGTAGTGGACTGAGTGTTGTATGTGTATTCAACTGTTGTAACAGACTTCTTTCAAAGGCAACCATCTGGTAGGAAACCTGAAGCCATTACGTGAGGAAACATGGCATTACAAGCTTCCAAGACTAGGAACATCTGAGTCGCACCCAGGCGAGAGGGCCTACCATGAAAATAACCACCAGCCTAATGGTTTAACTACAAAAAGTCTTTCTTGTTCAAAGACAGGGATGTTTTTAGCTACCAACACCAGACACTGAACTCTGGAGTAGTAACACTGCATCACCAAAGGTCAAGATCGGAAGCCATTCAGACCACCTATATCCAGGACTGCCAGGCCTTTGCACACTAATAGATAGAGTTTCTGCACCTCTTGCAGGGGTAATCTGAATAAAGGCCCCATTCCCATGCCTGTGAAAAGCAACTTTATTAGCATCCAAGTGTATGCTGTAGGACAAAGGATAAGCAAAGAGATGCTTTTTAGAAGTGCCAGACCACTGTAGAGCCGAGTATTTACTGGGAATATACAGAAGACACAAGGCCAAGAACCTTCATTCCCAGAATGCCTAGCTGCTGGCCCCGTCCCAGGGGCTCTGAGAAGTGTTGGAGTGACACTTGTGAGGATGCTTGCTCTTTTTAAGCTCCTCTCAGCACTGTTCTAGGAAATACAAACCCAAACCACTGGGTGGCACTGCTATTTAACAAACCCCACCTAACTAGCCGTGGAGGACACCTCCACAGTGACTGAGGCCCCCAGCTTGATTGTTTCAAGGAGGCAGAGGGCACTTTTTTCATTTTGTCCTTGACAGTATCTCTGGCTCTCACTACCTATAACCACAAATAGGGAACAATATATGAAAAAACACCTCCATTTCTGCCATGTGAGAGCAGAGCTTGACAACACCGGCTTCGCAAAGCTAGGTCCAGCAGTCAGCGAACAGGGAGTCGCACCAGGTCTGTCCTTTCTTGAACAAGAAACATGAGGTAGCTTCTCACCCAGCCCTCCTACCTCTGCCCCAGGCAGGAAGCTACAGATAGGGGAAGAGGGTCCTGCCATGGGAGTGCCCTTTAAACTCCCCCACAAGCACAGATGATGATGTCCAGATAAAGTGGCTGACAGCAGCCAAAGATATACACAAAAGCGTGCACAGAATCATTTAGGTTGGGAAAGACCTCAGGAGTCTCCAGACCAACCTCTTCCTCCAAAAGAGCCAAGTTAAAAATTACTAGGCAGGACATGAGGCTAGGCCAAACAGAATGTACTTCTCACTTTAGCAAAGAGACACAAACAGACAAAAAACAGATCAGTGAGCCAGGGCACTACCATCCCAACAGAGTAAGGCCTGTTTCAGAGTAAGAGACAGGCAGTGGACCTCCTTTCTGCTACATATTTCATGCTGAGAGAACCCTAGTAGATGCCCCCACTCTGCCAGGGGCCTATGAAGTGGCCAGTTACCACCACCTGGATTCTCCTCATATCTCAGCTCCTGAAAACACTCTCTCTCATTCAGGCTCACCCAGTATGGATAAGCCGGTTACCCAATGCCTCTCAAACACCAGAATAGGTGCTGTCCACAGCTAAACCTTGTTTCCCGCTGCCCTCTCCTCTTTTAAGAAAGCTGACCCAGTTTTGCCCAGATCTCAAGAAAACATCAGGAACAGATTCTCCTTAAAGATTCTCCTGTACCTCATCACATATGACCAGCCCAACACTGCCCTTCTGTAACGCATCGGCATGGAGTCGGAAGGTCTCATAAGAGATGATCAGGATGGGTGAAGGCACTCGCAGGCCACGCTGGTTCATGAAGCCAACTGCAGATGGGAAGGGGGAAAAGAAAAAAAAAAAAGAGGGATGAGGCAAACTAATAGAAAAGGGCACAAGCTCTCTAGTCAAAGCTTTTGCCTTAAAAAAATCTAGGAAAACCTGTTTCAATTACTCCGTAGCATCCCTTCCAACAACTTATACCCATGCTCCCTTCCCTGCAACTGTCCCCATTTCCCTCCCCCTCCCACCTGCCCACTCCTTTCCTGGCTTCTGGCTGGAACAAAGAGGAGGCACTGGGACTGCCCTAACTTAAGCACATGACTGGACTTGGATTATTCCAAAAGATCAACTATTACCAAACATGCAAGAGCCTGATCTAAACATGTTAGTGGGGAGACTTTCATCAGTCTCCAGAGCTCTAGTGACAGCTTAGAGGTGTTCCCATCAACTGCTGTAGGCTTCTTCCAACACAAGATTTTTGACCTAAGCCAGCCAATTGCACCATTTGCAAACATTTCTGTACCTAGTTTACGGTCAATCTCTTCTTTGGAGCCTCCATCAATGGCCAGCGGCTGGATCCTTCCCCCCAGCCATTTCTCTACTTCATTGTACCAGTTTCTCACCAGGCTGGAGGGAGACACCACCATGGCTTTCTCGATTTCAGGCTTGCAGTCTGGGCTTTGCCGGAGAAGCGTCCACATGAGTGTGATGCACTGCAGGGTTTTGCCCAGCCCCATTTCATCTGCCATGATACAGCCATGACTCCCAGGGATCCGCCGGCCCGTCACACAGTCCCAGAGGAATTTCACTCCCTGCCAAAAAATTGTTCTCTCAGAGCAGGATGGGGATATCAGCAGAATGACAACTTCATTTCAGCTTCATTACTGCAATGCACAGGACTAATACCACAACAAACAGCAAATCTGTTTAGGACACCCCTGGGGACACGCACCGTTCTAATGAGACAGAGGGAAATTGCCCAAGATGCAGCTAAAATGCAGCTACAGCTGGTTTGAAACAACATTACTGGTGCCAACACGTACCTCATAACACGTGTGAAATCTTACTACATTTTAACCGTACAATTGTTAATAACTTCCTGACGTGAATTCCCAGAAATTTCTACCCTTGGCTACATTAGACAGGCCCAAGCCATCAGCTATCCTGCATCAATCACTGCAAACAGATTAATCATCTTAACACTACCCAATTAGGTAGTTTTAAAAATACAGAATCATAGAGTGAGCAGAATTGTTTCTACTGCCTGATTAACTCCCAGAGTACCCTCAGCAGCCCTCATTGCTTCTGCCTAGAACTGCAATGACCCACCTTTGGGTCTCTGGACTCAAGGTCCAAAGCCAATTTAGGTTCAGAGAAGACACAGGGCTGAGGTTATAAGCCCACATTACACAGTGGGAGAAGAGCTCAGCCCTGCATTAGGGCTAACACCACCAAAACAGAGAAAAGGGAAAACAAGAGACAGACTGCAAAATGTTCCTTTATCATGTGATGATAGTCAGAAAACCAGGGCATTGTCCTGCGAATGTACAAGCTCCCTGCATTGTGCCAATAGAGCAGGGAATGAGGGGCACAACCTAAACACATCTGGGCCGGGCAGAGTCACCCCTCTGTGCTCCATTATTTAGGACTTGAAGATGGAGCACCTTCACTTGCACTTTCAATATCTTTTCTTTCTTTCTTAGGCCCTTAACAACAGGTTAATGAAGTTTATTTAAGCCAGTTGAACAATACATTTGGCTGGGGATCCAGTTGGGTAACCTCTGAGCAGCTGGGCAAAAGACATGACAAAGGCAGAGTGAAACTGTACAAGAGTCTGGAAACACCACCTGAATAAAGCAGCACAGGAATCTTAGCAGGCAGACTTATTAGTCAGACTGGAGCAGAAATTGCTTTATCAGAGATACCTAGCTGTCAAAAACAGACAATGTTCCTAGGACACCAACATAACTTGACAAAAGCACCAGCAGGCAGTACCTTACCCCAAAAACAGAGTGCCTCCAGCTATGTAGTCAGAGGTGAGCATTATACTGGGTCATGGATTCAGTACCAACTCTGAGATAAAAGTACAAGCTAGGAGCAGCCTACAGCACTCTGAGCCATCTGAAGATCTCCCATGCATGGACACATCCATCTTGACCTGCTTAGCCTGCAAGATCAGCAATCACAGCTTCCACCTGTGCTGCCCCTAGGCTTAAATGATAATATACTGCATCTGTGATGAACTTCAAACTGTCCAGATACCTTACAATTAGATATTTGGAGATTAGTACCCACTGCTTTGACATTGTGATGTTGCACATATTTACGACATAGAATGTTTTTTGGCACTCTCCATGGGTGAATTCCAAGTCTACACAGGTCATGGCAGCTCGCACCTACTAAGAGCAGCCTCCAATTAAAACACAATGAAGTAGGAATCTACTCCACGCTATGCTGGGAACCACAGTACCAGAAAGAAGAGCTTCAGTGTTTCCTGGCTCAGACTGTGGATCTAATTAATTCTGCTGACCAGCAAAACACAGTGAACAGTCTGCCTTGCCCAACTCAAGATTGGGCTGCAACATAATTTAGTGCAACTATAACCCATCACCTTCCACACTGAGTTGCACTGAGCAGAGCTTCATCTCCAGACTTCAAGATAATTAAAGGCTGGACTTTCAGCCCTGACTCTGCAAGATCCCATCTCCCTGTAGAAGCTGGTCTTTTCCTAAGGTATCATTGACTGACTTTTCTGTCACCAATGTGCTCTCCTAGACCTGCAACCAGTGCACAATGGTCACAGAAACTCCCCAGTTTCCACTATCATCTGACCTGACCTACAAGCCCACACTGAACACACCTGCGCATTAAGCAACATCATGTTTAGGCTGGGAGTACTCTGACCCTGCTGGATCAGAGGCAAGTGAAGAGCAAGTTCTTACCCACAAGAAAGCAGTGAATTACCGTATTTTTTTAAGGACAAACAGGGCTGTTGTAATACTCCTGGCATGTCCTCTTACTTACCATGGGACAGATGATATTTGCAACATTCAGGCCTCTAAGAGGATGGTTAAAACCAGTATTTCACTTTGCATTTGCAACGCTAGAGTCTGTTATACTGTCACAGACTGTTAGTCTGCAAGGTCTATGAAGACCTCATAGTTGGTGTGTTACAATTGCAGCAGAGGAACTGAAGCTTTTTGAAATGCACCAAATGCTCCAACCTAGGGTCCCGATGGTAAACTTACTTCTCTCTGATGGGGCCGTAAAACATGGCTGAGGACAGGATCCACCACAACATGGACAGGTGCTTTCTCCCTGAAGGAGGCAGTCAAGGAAGAAGACAGCGTGATTAATGAACTCGGCACAGCATATGTTTAGTTTTTTTAAAAAATCTCACTGCTATACTGAGGACTCCCCTGTGGTATGAGGGAAGCAACTGCCAACAAGAAAGTGAAAAATGGATTAATTCAGTTTTGGTAACAAAGGCACAGGAGCCTGATCTACAATCTAAAGCATCAGTGAAACCACGTATTTGGGCTGTGGTTAAAGCAAGGGCAGAATGTGGTTCAGAGCCACAATTAAAAAGTCATTATTATTTTCCTTGTTTCAATAACAACATTGTAACTGCATTACTGGAGAGAGAAACCTCCTCCTCTGCCCATGAAGATCCAGCTGACAGCCCTTTTAAGTTATAACAGCAGCACAGAAGGAACTACTTAAGAATAAAAACCATTAGGCAGCCTAACATTTGAATGTCAGTCATATCCCTTTGCTTGTCCCTAGACACTGACATTTCCTGACTAACGGCTAAGCCATAACATTGTCTAAGCAGCTTCTCCATGTGAGCATTCTCATTCCCTGCAAAAGGCTTAAATGTTTGATGAGTGAGAGATGAAAGCCTGTGGGACAACTCAATCCAGCATGGGTACATTCCTACTTTGATTGTACCGTATCTGAACCAACTCAAAGGCAGAATACTTGGAACCCAACTTCCCTTGACGTTCAGACCCCAGTTCGGATACATCTGGGAAGAAAGCACACAAACCTACACGCACAAGGAGGTCAGAGCTGAAGCATTTGTGCCAGATGATGACTCACTTGTCTATTTTCAGCTGGTCGTGGGCACTCAGCAGTGGGGGCTCATATAGAACCAGAGCTCCTTCCTCAAAAGGGTCATGGAGAGGACTCCTCAGCCCTGCCCGTTTGATACCCAGCGCACGCAAGCCCAGTGGCCCTGAAAGCAAACAAAGGCACAACTCAAAGAACTTCTTGCTGGAAGAAAGCGCAGCCTTGCAGAAGAGTCTGATTACATGTAGGAACAGTGAATTAATTGGGTGCTGGAGTGGAGATTCAGGCACAACTGGTGCAGTCAAACCTACACAGGACAGTTGTTTGGCAGCACTCTGCCAGCACACAGCAGGTAGCTCTGTGGCAAGAAAGAACAGAATGAAGGGACAGAGACAAAGATGGAGAAATGGCACTGCCCGTCACACTGGGTGGACCAAATGCCATATATGCTGACATACAACAGTACAAGTTATCTCACAAGGTGACTAATGGCTTCCATCCCAGACCTGTGCCATTGGCATCCAACAATAAACAGGTACAATGTCTCCCTCGGCTAGTTCTGGGCATCGAAGCTACCCCTAGTACCCAAAAGCTGCTGTTCTAGTTTTATGAAAGACAAGCAGGGTTCCAGAATGTATGCCTCAGCAGCTCAGTAAATACACTCTCACATACATAGTATATACCGAGGTCAAAAAGGTCAAATCCTCTTTTTGGATCAGCTAACACAGACTTATTCGGAGCTTTATCTTTTATGCAAGGGCAGGAACTGATCTGTAACAGCGATGAGGTTTTACAGTATTATAGTTAGTACCATACCACCATTACCTACTCTAAAGCATTATTTTCTCTCTGCTGAACAACAGATCACGTTTGGCCTTGGAGACAATTTTTGTGAAAAGCAGAAACCAAGCATGAGTCCCTCTTCCTAGTATTATATTTTGACATCACAGTTTTGTAATTGAGATGAACACAAAAAGGACATGCATAGAAATCCCTTTTCCCATCAAGACTCAGGCAACTGTGCCCCCAGGATTGATTTTGCTTAGGAAAGATACAAGCAGGGTCAATTTTACCCACTGCTTGCCAAAGCTCCTTGCAAAATGAGAGCATCACAAGCTGAGGCAACAGTTCCTACATACCAAGAAAAGAGCACGAGACACCCTCAACTCCTAATTAAGAGAGAAAAACAACAGCCACAGAAAGCAGCTCCCCAGTTACAGTTGTTTCAGCCTCCTGACAAATTTGCTTTTCTGCCAGCTAACTTCGTCAAACTCTTTTGGAGCTTAAGCAGTCAGTGTCTGCTTACAGACATATTTTTATAACTAAAGTTTGAGTGAAACTGGTTGTTCTGCATTTGAATTTTTCAGCTGGAGGCTGAAGGGGAAGGGGACAAAACCAGGCCCATTTGATTCTGAAATCTTGTGTTTCACTGATTCAAACCAGCTGAGGCTTTGAACTTCAAAACTACCTTGCCTTGAAGGTCACCTTGAGATTCAACACACTAAGACAAACAGAAAGAAAACTGGTACATGCTGTCTTTTCCACATACAGCCTTCTGTGTGTTAGTATCATTAGAGTATTATTTAGATGGTAAACCTTCATCGCTTGGAATTCAACTTGCTTTTGTATTTGCAATACAGTGCACATCTTCTGGCACTACATCAAATACATAGCAGTAAGAATACAAAAATCCAATTCTGAAATGTAGGATTATCCAAACTAAACAGTAGTAAGAAATATGATGACTTTGCTAATGTGCCAATATTCTTCTTTCAAAATTAAGTCAGGATTTCTGGAACAAATGCATCAGTGCAAAAAATAACAATAATCCCAACATATATATTTGACAGGTCTAAGCACCACCATGTGTTTTACCAGAGTCAGTCAACACAGACAGCCCTTAAACCTCCTCATCTTACCTTTATAATTTGGAATGGGGACTTTGAAGGGTTTGGACAAAATGCTGCGGATAAAAGCCTCCTAGGAATTCAGAAAGAAAACACGCTTAAGAAGTCTGAAATCAGAGATTGTTCAGGAAGGCAAGTCCAGGACATTTTTTGAGAACTCAGTTTTGCCAAGCACTGAGAGTCCCTCTATTCAAGCTTCAACTCCAACTATTTTCAAGAATATCCAGAACGAAGAAAGTAGCAAACCAGCACAGTTCCCCCCACCAACTCTGCTTTTCAAGCCTATTTTCCTTTGGGTTTTCTGATGTGTAAAATTGATCTTTCATAACTCCCATCTTCTCAAATCTGCTGGCATTATTCACTTCTGTAAATGCTATTGCTTCCCCCATCTTAGTAATTCAGCCAGGCAATTAATTTCCTGTAATGAAACTGGGTTACCATTGTAGAAACGTCCACACCAGACCAGCACCCAGTCTCCAGCAATCGAAGCCCAGAGAGAACCAGGCAAGCAGACAGCACTTGAGGCATTTGCGTGGAAAGCTACCCACGTCCCTTGGCACTGGCCTTCACCTAGACCTCACAGAACTCTCGTATTCAGGATTTCCACTATAGAAAGTACACCCACACCTCCCTCAGCATTAAATGGTTGGAGCTAGCAAAAGGTGTCTCCTAAAGACTCTGTGTACGTGTGGCATTTCCATAACACCTCTGATTAAAAGGGTCCATGGAAGCATTTGGACTCCGTTGGTGAATGTGCTCCATGTGCAACCCACCTGCTATGGTGTGCTAGCAGTAACACCACTTACATGCTGACTGCTATCCAGGCAGCGAGGTCTGTTGGTCAACTGAGCCAAGGGTTTCCGGAAAGGCGACCTGTAACATTCTCCACTCTCCATCTCACTGACGGGCTTCTGTCTCTTACGAGTCTGAAAAACAGAATCAAGACAAAACAACTCAGGGGCAGCTGGTGAGACCAGAAGACAGATGCATCACTGTCACACTCAGTAAGCACCTAACCACACAGACAATCCACCCAGCCAGCTGAGCATCTCTGTACACACCCAATCATTACTCACCCCCACTGCCAAAGGACAGAGCCAGCAACACCACCAGGGTCACAATGCCCTGAAGTTTAAACTGCAGAATGGTTAAAATACTCTCCTATTTAAAAAATATCTACCACCTTCTAAGCATGCTTGTCTGTGCTAAGCATGCTTGCCTGTGCCCCCACTCCCAACAAAGCAGAAGACAAAAAGAGGAAGGGTCAATAGCATGGAACAAACTACATGAAAGTCCCCAGAGGCTCCCACGCATCTGTTGTTACACAGGTGAAAGGCCTCACACTGGAACATAAATTTCAGACACTTAGCAAGGCATGAAGGTAAGTCAGGCATTGATCTGTTTACTGATTTAACACACTCTTCTTCAGACCGAGGCATGGTTTTAACCACCTGCTGAAACAGAAGAAGGAATCTGACATAGAAAGTACCAGGTGAGATTCTCTGACCTGTATGACATAGAACAATGCATCATAACATAATGTTTTGTCTTAAACATCTACATATTCCTCATTACCAGCCCTCTCACAAAACACCTGGAAGCTCTCCCAGGGAGTTTTTTCCTTAACCACGAAGCATCACCTGTATATAACGAAGTTCTACCAACTACATGCCCAGACACAAGTCTTCTCCTAACTGGTGAAAACAGCACAAACTTGGGGCCTGACCCTCACTCCTCAGAAGACGGGGGGCGATAACAACCTCCGACCAGGCACCAGGGACTGACCTGGTCCACCCCACCACCCGGCTCCACGTCCCCCTGCCCACGGTCCGGGAGGCTCCGGGCGTCCCGTCGGGCCAAGCCCGCCACATCCCGGCGCCCCTTGCTCACCATTGTGGCGTGCCGGTCCTCCTCCTCCTCCTCCTCCTCCTCCTCGTCGCCCGCTTTCCTCTTGGCCAGCTGGCTGGGGGCCAGGCTCCTCCTCTGGAAGGGGAGCACAGAACACACAGACACACACACTGAGGGGGCGGCGGGGCCGGGGGTCCCCCGCAGCAGCCCCGCAGGCCCGGCCCGGCCCAGCGTCCCCTGCCACCCCGCACTCACCATCGCCTCACGGGGGGGGGGGGGGGGGGGGGGGGAACGGGGGGGGGACGACGGACGACCGGTAACGCTCACGTCCCGCACGCGAGGCCGCCCGCGCGCGCCCTGCCGGAGGCGGGAAAGGCGCTGGGCGGCCTCCGCCCCGCCTCTTCACCAAGGCAACAGGCGTGGCCAAGCGAGCGCCGAGCCCTATCGACCCGCTCGGGGCTCCGCTGAGGGAGGCAGGCAGGGAGCACGACTGACAGACGAACAGACAGCGGCCTGAGGAGGGCTCCAGGGCCTGCTCACGCTGTGTGGGTACGGTGGATCAGGCCCCGGAGGGAAGGTGGTCGCCGCCTGCGCACAAAGGTGCGAGGACGAGAGCTTGAGCTTTACAATGAATCAAGTTGGGCGCTGCGTCTGAAGGCAGAGCCCCACGGCTGCAGGGACTCCTGCTAGCAGGAGGCAAATTACCGGGTGTTGTGACAAAAGCACACCCAGGAGAGAGGCTTGTGGAGGGGGAAGTGCCTTCCCTTTGCGGTCATGTTTCAAAATAGACTAAAATTTTTGCACAGTTTTACATTATTTTACATATTTACCTGTCGGAGTATGGCTGACCCTAAAGCCTTGATTGTGGACCAGCATCAGTGTGCACCCTCACAGAACAGAAAGACGACCACGTTGGTACATCCTAAAGGGCATATGGGGGGGTTCAGGGTAAAAAACAAACTCAGAGCAGCAGCGATTTGAGCGTAGATTTGTTTTCCTTCAAAAAGGACGGGCAAGTTCTCAGGAAAGAGCAAGGTTGTTCCTGTTCCATGAATCACAGCTGACATGATAAATGAGGACTGGTGCTCACTGAGCAATTTAAAGGACAGGCTTTTTAAACATTGCAAAGCCAGAGCATTTTGAAGACACCCAGATAAATTCTCCTTCTGGCTACACGGGGGAAACTCCAGACAACCCCATGAAATAAGCCAAGTCCTCTGATCCATACAGTTAACTCTTTCATTGGCAGGCAGGGAAGGCACCCTCAAGATGAGATTCCCACACAGCCTGTGATACAAGATGTGCCTCTCTCAGGACTCGGAGCACGTTCTCTGGAACCAGAGGATTCCCAGAGGCCTCCGCAGCTGACAGCATTAATAGATCATGGGAAACCGGTCAAATCTCCAGATGCCGTCCGTGGAGCTCCTGGGGACAGGCAGGGAGTGAACGTGGCATTCAGTGCAGTCCAGCAAAGCAAACAATTCAATATGCAATGCAATGCAGCTGTTAAAAGAACTTTCTCTTCCCTTCCTCCTCCAAGGAGGGAAAGGAGAAGGATGGATTTACCCTTTTCTGGTTGTTTCACTGATCAACTTGGGAAATAAATAAAATGCAAAAACACTTCAGTAACTTCCAGTGCACAGCTGACCTTCTTAAACATCAGGAAACACAAGAAGCCCCTTTGGCACTATCCCCACCTCAAGGTACACGCTATTTTTCTATTCAGTTTATTAAACATCCTTGTTGATATATTTATGCACCTTTAAAACATGGACCATAAAATAGTGTGGATATAAGACAAAGCCAAATTCTTACATTGTTAGGACTTGAGGTCTAAGTGGGCATAGATTCCCTGCAGCCATTTATACCTCCTGAATATCTAGTACCTTAACTTTACTTTTCCCCCTGTCTTCTTCTTTTAAGTCCAAATCCATTTGACAGTATTTTGTTCCCAAAGTGCTTTCAGAGCTCAGTGACGAATGTTAGATGTTGCAATTACTGGCTCACTGGGCAGAGAGTGGTTCTATAGGAAGGTAATTGGCTATTTTTCCTGGCATGAATAATATTCACATTAATAGCCTCCCTCACCATAGCTTTGAGAGCAAATCTGCAGCATGCTTTTTGCCTGCAATGGGAACAGACACAATTTCTGGCCCAGGCCAGGCTGGGTTAATAGTTAGAGGAAGGGGAGGCAAAATGCTCCTTCCTGCTCCGTGTAAAGCAAGAAAGATCTCCTTCATCTGACACCCAACACAGAACCTCTCTTCTAACCATTCGTGACAAGTCCCAGAGGGAAATTTGGGCTGATGCACAACCAGCCCACTTATAAGTCAACGACACTGTGAACATGGGGCAAGGTGGGCATGCACGGGGGAGATTGCCTTTCTTACCAAAAAAACTGTGTAAGAGATACAGCAAAATGAAATGTTTCACTCTTTCTCCGGAGGGGAAGACCAAAGGGCTTGCCCAAGGTGACAGGAGCAGCCAGGGACAAGGTCAGCAATGGCCTTTTCCTGAGCTGTGGGTCCCAGCACAAGATGCTGCTCAGTGCTCTGTTTTCCACTCTTCTCTCCAAACTGACACCTTGAGGCAGAGGTTAAGTCCCCCCTCTTCCCCCTTTCTAATTACACAATTTACTCCTTTTCTAGCTGTAATCAGCTCCCATTTATACAGCCCTGAGAGATCACAGGATAATCACCATGGGGAATAATCCTGTGATTTCCCTTGCTGTCTCTGTAGGATGCTGAGTCTCTCCAGTATGAGCAAGGAGAGAGGAGGATACCAAACATCTTCCTCAGGAACTCTACAGGATTTGGCAAAAAAAAAAAAAAGGCAAAAAAATTTAAAAATCATCAAACAGCTTGTCTTCCAGTCACCACCTTGGTATGAACTCATGGCACTCCCTCAATGTCAACCACCACCACACCTCAGCGGGACCACTATTCCACCCAGACCCTGGTGGATGCAGCAGTGACCTCCCTGATTTGTGGGATCTCCCTTCTCTTAGGACCCCCCCCCCTTTTTTTTTTTTTTAAAAGTTCCTTCCTGTTGCTGTGGGGCACAGGCCCTCCCCAGTTCCCCACAGAAAGTTTTAAGAAATGCATTGCAGGAACGTGGTCCTCATATCCAGTTCTTTGCAAGCAGGAAGGACAGGTCCTGCTCAAGACAGCTTGTGACCTTTGTAGCAGGCAGAAAACAGCATGAGGAGGAGATAATGGGAGAAAACGTCTCCTGATGGAAGGACACCACAGACCTTGTCTAACAGCTTCAGCCATTCTGCAATGAGACACAGAGGTGAAAATCTGTAATCACAATAAGAAGGGCAGAGCTACAGCTTTAATAAAATTCAGTGGTGTCACCTGGATCTTCTCAGGTGAAGCTCTGAAGGGACCAGGACTGCAGGATGAAGACCACACACACACCAGCATAGCTTGGCCATATTCAGCTGGGGAAGTAATTAGTTAAATATCCTTCCAGTTAATTCCTTTGCAAACCACGAGAGGGAAACTGAGTACGATCATACCAAGTTGCTGTCAGCTGGAGTTGTGATCCCATTTCATCAACGCCAGAGACAGCTCAACTGTCCTTCCACCAAAGCCACTTATTGAGAGAGGAAACATTAAGTCCTTTAAAAATACTAACTTCAGGGAGAAAATATTTTTCCTTTCTGGAAGTCAGGTGCCATTCAACACGCAGCATGGCTGCGTGCTGGACAGGAGCAGAGCTTTAGGAGCGAGGCTCCCAGCACTGCTGCTGCTTTTGGCATGTTTGCATGAATATCACCTGAAAGAAAACTGAGTCATGAGCACAGATTGATGTGAGTTGGGCAGCTGACATGCTTCCCACCCCCGGCCGTCTGGCTGCTGAGCTGCCACAGCGCTCAAGCGCTTATGCCTGTGCCCGGCAGCGAAGGGCTGTGGCTGTGGGGCTGGCCCACATCCCACCCGGCCATTCCTGCAGTATCCTCCATTGCAGCTGTACAGCACCTGCTTCAGCCTGAACCCCTCTGTGTGGTAAGCACACTCAAGGTACAGCACTCATGTCCTGCAGCGGGATGGCACAGCTGGGCGGCCATTGACCTCTTCGAATGCAGGGCCCTTCACCATCATGGATTACATAGTACATTTCACGGTTTCGTTTGGTTCATTTATGACTGCTGTCCCTTTGGCCCTACTGGTACCTAATCCGTATCACTGTTAGAAAATAAAAAATAAGTCTTTGCTAATCTTGTTTATTTTCAAAAAAAAAAAAAAAGACCCACAAAATCCTATTTCCTTAAAGCAGCAAAGGCAAAAGGAGCAGGGAAAAGTCTCCACAGCCACTATTCCAGTGAGCTCTGAGCCCCAGAAATGCTGCACCCCCACCTGCTTCCTCATGGGTTTGGTGCTTCCCTCTCCAGATACCTCCCTGCCCCTGTGTTGGAACTCAAGATGACCTCCACTTGAAGCCAGAGACCCCTGCACCGTGCTGAGCCACATGCCATGGCTTGAAAGCCATGAGGTGGAGAAGGTACTGCTGGCACAAGACAGGAGGAGGATGTGGGATGACCAGGGAAGCAGGAAGATGGGTAGCCTCCAGGTAATGCAACAATTTCCTCCAGGGACTAAGCCCTGGGCTTTCACCTTCAACATTGTTGCTGCATCCAACACTAATCACAGCCTCTCTGTTCCTAATTTGACATTAAGCAGCTGATTCCTTTTCAGGCTCATGGCACTGTCTTAAAGAGTATCTGGAAGCAGAGGTTCACCCACCTGTCTGGGTTTAGCATTTCTCACCTGCTCCAAGAAAACCATCAGCAACTTGAGTGCTTCAGTTGCTTCCGCTCCATGCGACTGCTTTCAAGAGCCAGCCCTTCATTCGGGGGGAAGGCTGTCCCCACAGGGTACTTCCCCCCTGCCAACACCTTTGCTTCTAATTTAATTTTTTTGGCAAGATGTTTTTAAACATGCATGAGTCTGACTCAGCAACCCAAAATATTTCATTTGATGCAAAGCAAAATGTTCCATTTTGTTTACAAGCTAATTAGTCAGTCTTATCTTCTTCACCTTTATAAACACAGGCAAGCCAACAACGCAGCCTGCAAACATCAAAAAGCCTGGTTTTAGGAAATGTCAGAGTCAAGCTGCATTGCCACTTCCAAAAACACATTCCTCATTTCTTAAGGGGAGAAGGGGGGGCTGAAATGACTTCCCAAATTCAGCTTGATTTTGCAAATTGGTTTAGCCCTGCTGAAGGTCCATTTTTGCAAGAAATTTACAATCAATTGCAATTTTCCTTGACAAGCGCAGACATTTACAGGGCACTCACAGAGCCGCAGAACAAATCCAAGGGCACATCTCAGCTTTATGGACCAGGGGTGGCCCCTGATCCTGCTGGGTCCTCACCAACCACCCAGCACTGCTACCAGAATTATTTGGGGCTGCAGTCAGGGGTGCTGCTCATGGGTACAAATATACCTTTGTGCAAGTCCAGTTGCAGGACCAGGATTGAAATAAATAGGATTGCATCCATCTTCCCATAACAGCTACCTCCATCACATCACTTTCATGATCTACAGAGAAACACCCACCATAGTAATTCTGTGTGTGAAAGACAGAATATGTATGAATATATAATATATAGACACACACTCACACTCACTTCCTAAGCAGTTAATCTACCAAGCACCCTCTGCCACATTAAAAATATTTGCTTATCATCTTGCATGACCAAGAAAGACTTTTCTGTAAATGGGATTTTCTCCAGGGCAGGAGAAATTGCTTCCTTCCTTGCTGCCTGAGCTCCACAGAAACCAAGTGCTGGCTCCCTTGTGAGAACAGTTTGGCCCCTGCATGTGATTTTTGTGATTTATACAACCACCAACAGCTTGGGAACAAAGCTGTTCAGCAGCAGAGATGCTCTCAATGCTGAGACCTGGGTTCAAGGAAACTGGCTCAATGGGTGATGGAGGTATATCTCTTAGAAGACATCATCTGAATTTGCACAGTCCCCAAACACTTCAGGTCCTCTATTTAAAGTGGGGCTGGCAGGGACTGAGTATAGCACACAGGCAACAGGGTTTTCAGATTACTTTTGTGGCAGCACGTGGTCCTTCCCAGACCTGCCCATCACAGTGCCAAGGTACCCCAGGCCCTGTATGGCTCCAGTGAGCTCCAGGGTCAGCTTGGGAGCTCAGAGCATGGAACATGTAACCTTAAACACACCTGGTCTCACGAGGTGGACAGACTGTCACATTGCTCAACCAGATACTCCTGAGCTAATAAGGGAAGTGTCACCCCTAACCATGTGTGACTCTTCTCAACCGCTTTGTCTTAGCTTAGACAAGTCTTTCCTCTGGCAGGAGGCAAAATGTTATTCTCTCTGCCCCTGCTTAAATCTCAATAGCGGAGGGTGAAAAAAAATCTAGCTCCTATAAGTAATGTCTCAGGACAGAGGAAACATCATTTCATTGGGGCAATTAGCACAGTCTAATTAAACCCTAGTCTTCTGATCAGGCTTTGCTGATTAAGTGGGTTGCAGACACTCTATATTAACAAAATGAATCAGTTAATTACATGACAATCAATAAGAAGCAAAAAGTAGGACAAGCAATTTGCCTTTAAATGACCATCTAAATTCATCAACATGATACATGTTTGTAAGTGTCAAGGGAAGGGGCAGACATGACAGATCTCTTAGGTGCTGAGATAATCATTTCTGATAGCTGCAATTCATGAAAAGCAGAGAACGTACAGCATCTCCCTGAAAAAATAATTATTTTTAAACAATAGTTTACAAAACAAGCAGAGCACGAATGAACTCGACTACTGGGAGAAAAAAAAACCTTCAAAAACATAGCTCTTTATTAAACCGAAAGTCTTAGTTTGGAGTTGTGACCTAAAATGGTCAGCATTGCTTTGAACCAGAGACATCATGGTCTTGAATGATTATCTGACTTAGAGCTCCCATCCAAATTGAAAACCTTGGTGAAGTGGGAGCTGGAAAATGACATTGTTAAAGTGGCAATTTTTACCCTGAAAAGCTTACAGCCTGAATGGAAGGACTTCAAAAATAAAGGGGAAAAACTGCTTTGTGAAAAATACAGAAATATCTGTTGTTCTTACTATGCAGGGTTCAAAACAGGCAGACCGTAAGGGATTTTCAGCATTTGTAATGAGTGCTTTTAATAATTTTTTTTTAAGAAAACCCAAAACCAAAAAGCGTTATCAAGATGGCTATTGAGAATTTCTCCTCTCTGAAAGCAGGCTTCTCAGTCAAGCTAAAAAGCAATAACATTTTCAAGAAAAAAATCCACTGAAAATGTCACAAAAAATGAAATGTCTGACAAGCACAACAATCTTCCCAGCCTTGAAAAAAGGGATTGGGTATTTTATTTTTTACTTTCTGCTTTATGATTTTGGCTGGATGGATAATGCAGAATTAGGAAGGTGACTTTTCATTCTTCCAGAGACAGAGACCTGAGGACCAGAAAGATGAGTCTTACCCCAAACCATGCCTGCAATCACAGACTCATTTAGGTGAGGAGGGACCTCTGGAGGTCTCTGGTCCAACCCCATGCTCCGAGCAGGGCCAACTTCAAAGATTAAATCAGTTTGCTCTGGGCTTTACCCGGCTGAGCTTTGAAGACCTCTGAGGATGGACACTCCAGCACCTTCATCCCAGTCACAGAGAAATTGCACCCAAGCTTTCAGCCCCCAGGTTCAGTGCCCTGATGAAAAAAATGTCCTAATAGCCCCCACTGCCCTGGGATTGTCATGGAAGAAATCAGGAGGATTGGCATACGCAGTGGCATCTACAGTCACAGGGGAGAGAGCCTCAAAAAGAGGCGTGGGCCAGAGCTTTTTGAAACTGTGAGGCTCTGTCCACAGCCTTCAGTAGGGACATGAGTAATTGAGTGTGGATGCCCTCCAAACCAGCCTCATCCAGACCAGCGATGCTGTAGACACTCAGCCCCACCACAAGCCAGCCTCCAAGCTGTACGCCAAGGCTCTGATAACTGGTTTGTCATCCTTCTTTGTCTTCCCCCTCTTTCAGTCTGGTAGCAATTGCATTTCTGGGGACACAGGGCTCATTTATGAGTCTCTGCAGCAATAAACAAAACGGAAGAACCTCAGTGCCACAACCTGGACTGCCAGGCAAGGAATTTGCTTGCCATTTGTGGGCAATTATTTGCCATCTTGCATGGCAAGTGGACCAAGCTACTGGGGGACTTTCAGCTCCAAAAACCACTAGAAAAAAAACCTGAAACTGCCAGGAAGCAGAGGAGAGGGGATTGCAGTGAGACGGCTCAGCTGACCCAGCAGCAAGTTTTACTGGCACTAAGAGCTTCAGGCTCCTGGAATTGCTTTCCCAAAGTCTCTCCAGCTGGCTGCCAAGGTAGAGCCTGCAGAGAGTCAAGGCAAATACCTTTCATCTTTTTTAAGTTTTATTTCTGAAGGAAGCAGAATTATGCCACTGTTCTCTCTTTTTTTTTTTCCCCTTTTTTTTCTAATAACTTTTAAATCCTTTGGCTGCTCCAATTTCTTCACAGGGGGACCAGATGTGCAGTTCTGACAAGTCTGGAGTAAACAGGCAGCTGGGGAGAGGAGAGAGAAACTCCGCTAGTGCAGAATGCCTCTCGTCGACAGTCACACCAGAGCATGAAACATCTCTTTTACTGGGCACCACAGAGCCCAGGCAGAGGTCAGCTTCCAGGAATTATTCCGTGGGAAATGGGCTGTGCCAGTTCAGCCCGTTTATCTCCCAGGTAAGTTGTTCTGCTTTACAGCAGGGTTTTGAAGCTTGCTCTGAGCAATGCTTGTGTGCAAGCAGTGATAAAGAGTTGATTTCTGTTTGGAAGGAGGTTACACTCTGGGCTTCTTTAGTCCTGAGCTGCTGGAGCCACCCCGTGTGCAGCTGCTGAACAGTTTTGCTGCATCGTGGGGTCTATCATCAGGCATAAGCCATCAGATGCATAAAGGCATCCTTCCTCTCTACACAGCTGCAATACTGTGCCCAGTTTTGGGTACCCAGTCTCAACATGTCAGGAGGTGAGAAGAGTGACCAGCATTATCAGAGCCCTTGAAAACAGGAAGCATAGAAGGAGGCTGAAAAGGACTCTGATTGTTTTAGTCTTAGAAGAGGGAAATGAGAGAGCAATCTGCAAATTTGCAAAAAGTTCTTGTGAAAAAGTGAGTCTTTTCTGTGATCACAACAGGTAGGAAAGGAAGTGGCAGGCTTTAGGTTGCAGCCCAAGAAGATATAGGTTAGAAATGAAGGAATACCTTGCCAAGATGAAAAATAATCCTGTCTGGACAGGGATGGCTTTCCACCTTTGCAGTTTTAAGAGCAAGCAATAACCCTTCAGCTGCATTTATGCTTTGGGTGGAGGTGACCCCTGGACCTCCCTCCTGACCTAATTTCTACATATCCATAAGGAAGCCACCTTATGGAGCCACTGAGGAGACCACTGGCAGCTTAACACACTGCCTGAAATGGATGGGCAGGACACAAACCTTAGAAGAGAGGGCGACAGTTTGCCTGGTGTGCTTGGTGCTGCACAAAGCCCAAGGACAACTCCTGCCCCGTTGCTCTGGACAATAAGGATGCTGTGAATTCCAGATTATCATTCAAGCCTATTTAGGAAATTTTTCCTATTTGTGTTCAGGAAAACTTCAGGGCTTTCCTCCATGCCATAACTAAACTACAATGAACTGGCATTTTAAAAGTTCTGCTAAATCTATATTCAGTAAGAATGATGTGACTGTTAGTAATTTAAACCTGGCCAAACCACTATCCCACTAGATAGTAGAGAATTTCAGTCTGGATTTGGACTTTGCCATTTCTGTCCAGGACATTTGACTGTCTGGAGTAAATCAACACTTTCACCTTGAATTGTAAAACTGCACTCACATAGGGAGCACCTATCATACAGACCGAAAACCTCCCTGCTTGCGAGCAAAGAGGCACATATCCAAAATATATGTGCAGTGCATGTGAGTGCACATGCTGGATACTACCAATGTCCCTCTGAACATCAGGAAGAAGGCTTTTCCCCTTCAAAGGCAGCCTACTAACTTTTCTTCTTGAAGAGTCTCTTTTGAAGGCGCAAGGACCCTAAGTCAGCTGGTTCTGCCACACACAGTCTAATCAGCAAACCTGGCACGTTCTTGTGCAGAAAAGGGAAAAAAAAAACCCCTTGATCACTACTTGCCTTTTACCTTAACAAAGCCTGCCTTGATCTCACAAAACCCGGGGTGCTTGGAGTACAGAGACTCAAGTTCAAAGAGACAGCAAGAAGTTAATCTGAAAGCAAAAGGTGCTCTTCAGGCAGACGGGAAGAAGTAATTAGAAAGCACAGCTATTCCAAAGCTTCAGTAAATGACATCAAGGCAGCCATTATACACTCACTAAAGCATGAGGGTCCTCCACTCTTGTCAATCAAGAAAAAAACTAAGACTGTAGATACATGGGCCAGACTGCAAAGGTGGGAGCTGGTAGGGCTCCTCGCCACACCACTCAAGCAGGCAAAGGCAGCTACACCAACATCCACTGTGCTCCATGAGCTCCATGAGCTTCAGCTTTCTGTAGGCAATGTCCCATTTTGGTGTTATCCACCCAAAATACACTGACGTTTTAGTTCAGCATTTTAATTATTATTTCATTTCACCTTCAAAAACTATAGCCTGGGCCACTCTGGTCCTGGGAAGCCTGGTGACAAAGCAAAGGGCACTTAACGCTTTCATATCTACCGGCCCCTGGAAAAAGTGATGCCAGAGCTGGATTCAGGATCCTGCTGCTTCAAAATTGCAGATGCAGGAGATTCCCTTCTGCGTAATTCCTCCTTCTCTAGCTTCTCATCTGTAAAACGCAGCTAATCATTGCGCAGCTTTTGTCTCTTTCGGCTGTAAGCTCTTAGGGGATAACCAAGGACACTGCACTGAGGAGCCCCTACACCAGACAAACAGAAGATGCATGAGCTGAATGCAGGTAAGGTAGGCAGTGAGAGATGGCATCTTCTATCAGAAAGATTGATTCACAAAGGCCAAGAGGAGCAGTTTTCTCTCCAGCAAGCAACACCAATGCACACATATGGATGTAGAGCTCGTGTTTCTCCCACAACATTTCACCACCCCCCTTCCAACATTCATATCTACCCCTGTCCTGTAGCAGCATGACATTCAGGCAACTGCTCCCTGACTCAAGCTTTTCACATCCTAGAGCCAGACCGGAACCCCACTTGGCGGTGATGCAAACCCCAAACCTCTCTCTTACGCCAGATATGTGCCAGCTGCACCTGAGCAGCGCAAGCTGTGATCCTCTGCTCAGCTGCCTCTGGCTGAAGGAGGTTGTGGTACCCAGCTGCTGCCGGGGGGCAGGGAGGGAAGGGGTGCTGCTGAGCAGCACACCACGTCCCTTCTATAGACCAACAGCTCCCCTCTCCTTCTCCCCCAAGCCCAGGAGGCACGAGCCACATTATGCAGCATGATGCAGCTTCTGATCTGAAGAATTGCCTGGACATGAGCAAGCTCCCGCTGGAGTTTGGAAGATGCCATGTGAGTGTGTGATCCCTGCTGCCCCCCCCTCCTGTCAGCTCTGCTCACAGGCAGATCTCTCTAAGCCTCTCAAGCTGCTGTGGAGCTGGGGCTGCAAGCACCAGTAGGAGCCCTTTCCCCTTCTGTAAGCACTGATCCCTCCTAAAACCTGAAGTGATTGCATTAATCAGTTTGCTTCGAAGTAGGCCATGCTGAATGTGTTTGAGCCTGGCTGATAAAATGGTGAGAGAAAGAAGTGCAAGGAGATTAGAAAGGAATCGTGCTTAATTTGGGAACGTCTCTGAAGATTTATTCTAAAAGCATGAAAGCCATGGAGAACGCTCCCGCCCAGAGATTAAAGATGCTCTGACTCACATCTCTGAGGCCTGACAATAGCTTATTCAGGAGAGCTGCCTGCAGCCACAAGACAGAGGACAGAGTTTTCCCAAAGCATTTCAATGTTCAAGAAGAAAAAAAAAAAAAAAAGGCTAGACTTCATTAGTTTCACCAAATAACATGAGATGCCATGGTCCCCATCTCTCTTAAAGCTGGTTATAGATCACTGCCCTTTCATAGGCCTAAGAAAAAGCACAGCCAGCAGTCGGTGACAACTTCTGAATTGCCCCTTTCTGGTGTTTCCTGTTGCATTTGACCTCCAAACAAAAGCAGAGCTAAGAAGCCAGTAGAAGGCGCTTGCCAATCAGGGGGAATGCAGCAACCCCTTGCCTGCCATGCCCCTTCATGTCTCCTTTCACAGAACTGAAATCCAGGGGCTAAAAGTATACAGCTGTTTTATCATGTTGGCCTCTTCCAGGCCACCTGGTTGTCCCTGCTGCACAACCCCCAAGCAGGTGTCCCCATTCTGCAATCCCATGGGTGGCCCACGGAGCACTGGGCGTATGGACCTCAGCATTTCTTTCCCTACAAGCTCATGATGGCCCCACTGTCCATGCCAACTCCAGGTCAGTCTCCAAAGGAAAGAAGGTGGTACCTGCAAGAGGGTGCATGCAGGAATTGGTCTTGCATTTTCCACTTTGCTGCTCTCATCAGGTGCAGAAGGGAAGGGCGTGGTAAGTTTGGGAGAGATGGGAGGGCAGGTATAGGGAACAGTGGGATTGCTGGCAACAGGCTGCCCATGCTGGAAATCCCTTTGGGAGTGCTCGTGTAACCAAGCCTTGGGAATGAGCAGCAGGACAGCTCCAGGGCACTGGGAAGAAGGAACCAGATTCAATGCTTGACAGATGTGGGCATGACTTTGACATCACCTCTTACAACTTGTGTAAACACAGTTTGTTTTTACTCACAAAAAGTTTGGTTTTACTTTTGGTAGATAACCCAGTGAAGAGTTTGTGGCTGATGCTATTTGATCATTGACACCAGGAGGTTAAAGGCTGATGGACGTGGGGTACACCATTTGGGAGGTGTCAGCTCTTGTCTAGGGAGCTCAGGCTGCTGCTTCTGTGAGTGCTGCCAGCAGGGTCCCTCTGCGCAGGACCGTGTATGGGACTGCACACCAGCAGATCAGGACAGGGGAAGCTGAGGGCAGGAGAGTGGCCATGGCACTGTGTTGCTGATGCATGAGCATTTCCCTCTCATCACTGTGCAGCTGATCATTTTTGATGCAGCATTACAGACAGTCCTTTCTGAGCAGCTGCCACTGCTGCTTCTTGTTCTGTTCTCCAAGATAGCAGGAGCAGAGACAAGCCCAGCCCCATAAGAGGCTCTGCAGAGTTTGTTTTGATCTTGCTGCTGATGGGGAAGGACAGCCAGAGCCTGCTGAACAGAAAAGGCTGTGTACCAGCTCTTGGTGTCCAGGTAATTGTACTCATCTCCTATCCATCATCCTGGGAACGGCAGCCTCTGTTGCCAGACCTAATGCCCTTTATGCCATTTCTTTCAGGGAACCAGCTTGAGATTGATTTTGAAACAGAAGCAAGAGCCTGTATCAATATTCCCCTTGGAGGTGTGACAGTGTGTCTGCTTTCTGCCAGGTGAGATTATTTTTGTTCTCTGCTGTATTTGTGTGTGTTCCCCTGGCTCTTCACTGAGACAGGTAGAAAGGAGCCCATCTTTCTGAAGTTGGACTGGTGGAGGAGAGAGGAGATGACTGATAACATGACGTAGCAGAATGACAGCCACCCCCACACTTCATGCTGTGTCCATCACCTGCAACCTCACCAGCTTTGTTTGCCAGGGGAAGGGTTCAGGGAAGAGATCTGAGGCAGACCATTCCCCACAGCTCAGTCTACCCTTTCCAGATCATTAAGTCCTTCTGCCAAACCATGGAAGGAAACTGAGTTTAAAGGGTCATGCACAGGGTTTCCTCACCTGTGGCAAGGGAACCCCACCAAAAGGCACCCCCAGGTTTCTAAGCAGTGCAAGGTCATAGGACTGCTTTTTGATTTCTTTCTTGAGGCTCTGAGGTTCCTGGTTTACAGTTTGTCTCTCTAACTAAAATCCGTAGCACTAAGAACATGCAAAGAAGTGACAGCCATGGCCACGGGTCCCCCCTGCTCTTCTGCAGATATGCAGAGAGATTAAGGTCTGGCTGGAGACAGAGTTGTGGAGGGGATCCAAAATCAGAAAGAGGGTGGATTTTTTTTTCTCTTTTTTTTTTTTTCAGATCACTTTCAGTTTAAATACTAACAGCACAATCAAGATTTCCTCCATTCTTAAGCAGAAATCTTATGGCACCATCTGATCTTGAAGATTCCTGTTTTCAGCACGGTGTCATTCACCAAATGCAACTGCCAGATCTACGCTAGTGGCAGTCTGAGACACTGCCAACTGGCGTGGACCTAAACCTGGTGCGAAGGTAGTCCTCTCAGCCCCAGCCAACACCCAGGCAGGACTGTAGGAGACTTCACAAGGTTAGTCTGTCCTCCTACACCAGTCTAAAATTATGTTAGTTTAACCTGCCCTTTAAAACCTCCACAGAATCACAGAATGGTTGAGATTTACAGGAAGCTCTGGAGGTCATCTCATCCAACCCTTCTGCTTAAGCTGGGCCTCCTAGAGCTGTTTGCCCAGGACCATGACTGTGTGGCTTTTGAATATCTCCAAGGATGAAGACTACGACCTCTGGGCAACCTGTTACAGTGCTTGGTCATCACAATGTACTGGTGAAGCCTGGGGTAGTTCCTCGTCAGGTGCAAGAGTTTGCACTTCCTATTGAACTTCATGAGGCTCCTGTTGACCCATTTCTCCAGCCTATCAAGGTCCCTCTGGATGGCAACATGACCTTCTGGCGTATCAGCCACTACTCCCAGTTTTGTATCATCAGCAGTCTTGCTGAGGGTACACTCTGCCCCACCATCCAGATCATTAATAAAGATGTTGAACAAGATTGGGCCCAGTATTGACTCTTGGGGTACACTACTAGCTAGTGGCCTTCAACTAGATTCATGCTACTGATCACCACCCTCTGGGCATGGCCATTCAGCCAATTTTCAATGCACCTCACTGTTCATCTCCAGGAAGGGAGAGGTCTTGCTTTTGTCTGCAAATCTGTTGTCATGCTTCACTATCCTCCCTCTTGGGATTTATTTTTCTTCCTCACTGCCTTTTGAAGATGGCTTTCAAACAGTCTCTCCTTGAACCTGGCTAAACCTTGGTGCCACGTACAGAGGAAAGTGGGGAGAGATGCTGCTTTTCATGATTTGCTATCACTGAAGGGAATAGACCTGGCTTGTAGCATGGGCTTGTTCAGCACGTGGCTGTGCATCTGAACCTCTTGTTTTCAAATTACTGTGGGGCTGATTTTATTAGTGGTTGATTGAGTGGTCTCAGCATGGCTCTTGTGGAATACCCACATCTTCCGTTCACCATGGAGCAGATGGAAATGTTCTCAGTGAGACACTCATGCATATGCAATATCTATGGAGGAAAACATCTCATCTCTTATTGCTGCTGCCAACAATGCTGTCTGCCAGCTTCTGGGTGAACTCGACTGATATTTATTTGGGCAGTATCAGAAAGGAGCATTGGCAGAAAACTCCTTGAGTTGTGTAACAATGCCATTGATACTTCTGGTAGAAAATCTTCAAATGCTGTAAATACCCTATTGGAATTGGGGTTTTTTTTGTCACAGAGTGTTGAAATCTTGACAAAATGCTTGAAAAAAAAAAGTCCTTTGGAATGTTTTGACCACCTTTTCAAAAAGAGTGTGATTAATAAATACAGTCAGCTTCTTTCCACTTGAGCAGCCCTTTATATGTGCTGGAGTCTTCTGGGTGAACAAGATTAAGGTATGAAAGACTTCAGGAAGCAAAACCACCAATAGATTTGGAAAGGACAGAGCATAAGAAAAAGTGCCAGACACTCACATTTAGGGATATTCTGGAATTGACAATAAGCCAGTTTTGTGCTGTCCAGGGGTTTTATGGCTAAAAAAGGACATATGAAGCAGTCTTATGATTAGGCAGTCATGATTTTGGTGCCCTCGAGTCAGGAGAAACAAGGAAGCAAGGAAACCAAGTGGAACAGCTCTCTCGCCAGCCAGAAATGGATGCTGTGGCTAATGCACGTGCCCAGCATAAATACATGTGGATTTATAGGTATGGCTGAGTGAATTATGATCCTGCATATTCCTGTTTGTCTGTAACACAATAGACCAGCTCTCTTCTCCCACCTGCCATTCTTAATTATTGTTGGGGGGGGATGAATTAGAAAAGTCATGTTTTCCATCAGTCATGCTCATTCTCTAACCATCATCCTGGATCCAGACTGTCCCTCCACTGACCACAAACATCCTACAGTCAAAAATCTGGTGTTCTCGGCAAGATCCAAAAGCCATAAATG
The DNA here is from genome assembly GCF_949628215.1 of Phalacrocorax aristotelis. Taxonomy (NCBI): domain Eukaryota; kingdom Metazoa; phylum Chordata; class Aves; order Suliformes; family Phalacrocoracidae; genus Phalacrocorax; species Phalacrocorax aristotelis. The sequence goes on from NC_134281.1 coordinate 49,433,300, forward strand.
TTTCATTTTAGTAGAAGCTGAGTTTTTCTCGATCTTTCACATGCAAGCACAAGTTTCTGTAAATGCTATCCTGAAGCCTGTGAAATGCTGAATGGTCGAACAGTAAGGCACCAGGTTCAGGCAGTGCTTGCATTGATTAGCTGAGCCCTGGCTGATGTGTGAATGCTTTATGCTTTGTTCTCTAATGTACTTTCAGCAGCACTAATAAAATTTCCTTTGAACAAGTAGGAACAGGTGATCACACAATTATGTGTGTCTTGTCTGTCTGGATGATTCAGCCTCATGTTGTTGTCATAGCAGCATGTCCCCATCACAGGCTTGCACATTGAGGTAGGGCTCTTTTGTATGTGCTGGTTTGTGATTTGCAAATAATAAACAAAAAAACAAAACCTGGTGCCCTCCTTTGATAGAAGAGGATTTGCTGTGTTGTTGGAATTGTAACTGCATTTAAATGTGGGAGGAAATATAGAGCTGATTGTCAACACCCTTAGGACACCCCTGTAAGGATTTCCAAGGATGAAAATGCAGCCCAGATTTGACTTTGATTTTGGAAGTCACAGTACTGAGCTGTTAAATTTGTTTCTATACCCTCTAGAGTGAGAGTCGGGGTCCCTCCTCTTCCAAAGGAAGCATACTCTTTGGCAGTGTTGTGTCATTACTTGTGCAGCATGGCCCAAGGAGCAGGACTTTGATTATTTAACCAGTCCTGGCATGTGGTTCTCTCCAGCCCCTGAGCCACACCTTGCTCTGGGTCTGTGCTGGCCACCAGTCATCCTGGCACTGCGCACTGGAGTCACTAGCTGGATCCTAAGTGGGATGCAAGGCTGCGGGGTGTGATGTCATGTCATGCAATGTCACGTAATATGGCCCTGATCGCACTCCAGCTTGTTGGCTACTTAAATTTGCTCTTTGCCATGCTGGCCACATAGGTCTGGAAGGGCTCTTGCACCTTTTCAAGCCTATCTTTGTATATCACCACAGTCCAAAGGTGGCATGAGTTTCTAGAGGAGATCTGAAACAGCAGTATGCCAATGACCCTTGACAAAACATGCCACAGGGACTGACCCTACTGGAAAGAGACAACATTTCTAGCCTTAGCTGTAGAAGTAACCCAGCCTTAAACCTGCACCTCTTTCAAAGCATTGTTTTCCAAGTACATACAGGTGAATAATGAGTGGGGCATTAAGTATCTGGAGATGTTTAGACATGAAATAAGCTTATGTCCAGTGCCACAGCTGGGACCCTTGCAGAACTGACCAACTGTAACCGGTAGGAAGGTCCCACAGTGACCAAGGGGTTGTGCCAGCCCCAGCTGGGGCATGGCACTGGGCTGGGACAGTGCATGTGAGGGACTCACTTGAGTATCATGCACAAATACTGAGAGCCAGCGGGTCGTTAGGGAAGGCAGGGGGAGCGCTGCTGCTAGGCAAGCCTGCTGTTAATGCTTTCAAAGAGACACCTGTCCTTGCATCTGATCCCTGTGGCTTCCTGCAGGTTCAGGTTGACACCCATGGAGGCAGATCCTCAGTCAGGGTGGATCACCATCTGACTAATTCAACTTACTCCATATAGAGAGGGCCTGAGCAGCTGCAAATCCATTTGAGGTTGATTTACAGCCAGTTGTGGTTTGGGGCACATGTTAAAACAACAGAAAAAGCCAACGCACACACACATGTGCACAGAGAGAACAGGTAAGGAAGAGGAGGATGGAGATCCTAAAAGAACTCTATATCTAGGAGCAATCTGAGTGTCACTAATTCTTTGTTTGCCCTGGCAGACAGAGCCCAACATGTCTAAGGAAATTTTCAATCATATTTAAAAAGTGAGAGAGAGGAAACTAGAAGATGGTCACAGCAACAGTGACCTCTCTGTGCCCAGAGCTCTGCCTTAAATTGGAAGAAAAGTGCCAATTAATCTGACACTGAGGAAAGCACAGGCAACAAAACATTTCATGTTCACTCATTTCCCCCCATGACATGTAGTTCTCTCCACCTTGCTAATCGGAGGAAGCTTGCTAACAGCTCTCTGATGTGGATTTAATTAAAAACCTTTTGAATGCCTCCAAGCAGTGGGAAAAGATGGCGGAGTCATTCCAAGTCTGACACACTGAGGGATGGCTTCAAATTTGTGGCTCCTTGCTGCATGCCTGAAAAAATACAGATGCTGTGGGAGCAGTGGAGGATCTCTAATAACAACAGAGCCAGAAACTAAAGGCTGACAGCATCTGGCTGTGGAAAGGAGGATCTTCCATGTTCCAGCAGTTCTTCTAATGCTGCAGAGAAGATGCTTGGTCGTCCTGTGGCAAAGGAAGGGCTATGAGGGAGGGGAGACACCTCTACATGGGATATATCCAAGTCAGGAATGCTGCTGGTTTGCCTCAAGAGAAGGGCTGCAGGTCCATAAAGGGGGTGGAGTGGTGTAGGGTAGAGAAGAAGAGAGGAAGAAGATGTGCTCTTGAAGAGGACAGCCAAAGAGAGGAGCAGCAAGGACCCAGGTGTGTTGGAGCACAGCTCTCCCAAGTCCACAAGAGACACTTCAGCAGGTCATCGCTGCTTTGTGTGTGTACACTGGTCTTGGTCCACTGTCTGAAGAGAAGCATTCCTGCCTGGGAATCAGGAGAGCCATGTGCTGAGACCATTTGTGCCCTAAATAGGAGGGCAAAGTATGACTGATTTTGTGAAGGGTGAGCTTTGGCATGTGGAGATGAATGGGGGGATGGACTATGAGTACCAGGTAGACTGTGGACCAAGTAGATGTCCTTGTAGCAAGGCCAGACCCTATGCCAAAGCCTCAGCCATGAGACAACTTTCCCCATTTCTTTAAAACACCCATTTTCCCCCTCCCCAACTCCAGAGGAGGCTGGGAGTGCTGCGTACAGGCTGAGTGGTGCAGGAGAGGGCTTGCAAATAATGTGAGAGCAAGAGAAAAAATTTCAGTGAGACTTTGAAAAAGGCTATTTAGCTTATCAGAAGGGAGGTCAAGAGGTGATTTGATTACAGTGCATAAGTGCCGTCAGCAGAAGAAAACACCAGTTTCTAAAGAGCTTTTTAATCTATCAGAGAAAGCCGGAACAAGAAGCAATGGCTGAGAGACGAAGCCAGACAAATGCAAATAAGACATAGGGAGCATATCTGTAGCAGAGAGGGAGATAAATGGGAAGAGCATACTCAAGGAGAACAGCGCTCAGTATCTCTAGGTGTCCTCAGCTGGGAGTTGAATAACAAGCTTGAGCCAGAGAGGAGCTGGGTTCGTTCCAAGGTGGTGTTTAGGAGCTTGTGGTACATGGTATATGTATGAAGCGGTCTACCGCTACTTTGTCTCTTAATAGCAAGAAATTCCAGGTTCCTTGCTCTTGTGGGGGCAGAAAAATGTTTGAGCACAGGCTTTGGGTAAAACCTGGTTCAGTTACCAGGAAGACCTCAACTCGATATTCATGGTTTCTAAGTCAAAACCGTATCTTGGGAGCCTGGGCTTCCAAAGGCTTGGTGGTCTGAGCCTGTTTGGTGTTCCTCCTGCCAACAGACTGGCCACATCATGGTGAGAAATTCCAGCCTACTGGAAGGGAAAGCTCTGCCATAGGTAGGAATTAAGGCATTGCCAGTTAGGAGCACAAAACAAAAAAGGATATGCCAGAAGTCCATCTCATCATGCACCTGTGTCTGGCACCAGCAGGGGACTCTAGCAGGGGTTTAGGGGGAAAAACATAAGTCTGGAGTGATCCTTTCCTGGAATTTCTTCCTTGTTTCCAGCAATTTGTGGCTGGTAGACTCCTGAAGTGAAAGTTGACACACAGCTATTAGCAGGCCCTGAAGGATGCTGCTCCCATTAAATTCTCAGGCTGCTTTTGGATCTATTACACTTTTGCCTGGAGCAATAGCATTCATAATGTAATAACACAATGTGTGAAAAAGTACATCCTTTTGCTTGTTTCAAATCCTCTGATCCTCTCACTGGTGCCCCTATTTTTTTGCTGGGAGGAGCACAATATACTTACTAATTGCCATTTCTTTGTACTATTCAAGATCATTCAGGTTTCTGTCCCACCCTCCTCAATATTTAGGGCATGGTATCCTGACAGAGTCAGTCCCCTCCTGTGGTCAAAGTGGCATATGCAGTCCATAGGTAGATGTGTCACAGCCAGCCCACCAAGGTGTTTTTCGGCACCAAAGTCCAAAAGAGACATATGCTAGAGCCATCCTCCAGACTTGGATTACAAAGGGTGAGCAGAATATACATAAACAGTATGCCAGTAAATATAGCTTATCTTGGGTTGGCCAGGAAATTTCTTCTTTTTTATTTTTAGTTTGCCCTATTTCTAACCCCAGCATCTCTGGGCGTCTCTGGGAGAATGGACACTAGGCTCAAGAAAAAGAACTTCCCAGCACTAATTTCTATGTTTCTCATCTGAATCCCTCCTGTTTGATGATAAGAAAGGGTTTCTAAGCTTGGATCCTCCAGGGATGTCTGGGCAGCTACCTCTTTATTATTTCCATATTTTCTCCTTTTTCTCCATACAGCTGCGTTCAATAAAGGAAAGCTCCTAACAAATAAACCAAGCAAGCCCTTTTTGGCCCAGGGGCTATTTGCTGGTGAAACCAGTATTTAAATATTTACCACTTGAATGTGAAGGAATTTCCTGGGTTGTGCTGTCTAGCAAATGAGGCAGCTTATTCAACATTGAGTTAAAGTCCTGGTTAAGTCTTGGAAATAATTTCATATCAGTGTTTACTAGTGAGTAGGTAAATTGTACCATGACTGAACTCATCTTCATTATCCTCCACTCCACGGGCTGGCATAATGAGAGTCTACAGGTGGGAAAAGTGTCAAAGGTGGGTCACCCTACCAAATGTTTGCCAAAGCCTGCTGAAGGCAGCTATCTTGACTCAAATAAAAACAACCAACCAAAAAATACTGGGGTTCAGTCCACATTCTTTTTTTCCCCAAATTGTTCTAAAAATAAAAAAATCCAGTTTCATACATCATCATTTTTTTATTTAGATGTTTAACCTTTTAAATTCAATTAATTTAATTCATAAAATGTATGTTCAAATAAAGGTTAACTAGCTAAAAAGAATATAAACATATCAGAGTATCTAAAGGAAACATACTACTTGACCCATGCTGAGAGTTAAGTAGTTTGGGAGTGCAACAAAAGTCAATGTTGAGCTTTCCAATCCAGCCCATGCTCAGAAAGATTTTTGAACTCTTGAAAGGTATGTTGGTTGTAACAGCTGTTTCCTGTATTTGTTTGGGTGGAAGCTGGAGTGAATAATCCTGCCTATTTGAGTCATTAGGGATATGAGAATTTTCTTTACTGTTTGTTACAAAACAACATGTGCAGAGTTTCCGTCTGAAAATTAGGCCACCGATTCCCAACTGGACAAACTAGGAGGTAGTCTTGACATGGAAGAATTTGCAGTATAAATACACAGACCAAAGATCTCAGATGGTTAGTTCTGTTTTACTGAGTGCATAATAAAGCCCAGAGCCTTAAAAACTGGGAATTAATTACTTCAGTAAGGGCTAGGGAGCCTGCACAGAACTTAACTTCGATTTTCTGGATCTATGTGTGCCTTTGAGTAGATCACCCTTCCTCCAAGAGGGAAAGATCTTGCCCAAAACATCACTTGACATCATGGACCTTTTCCTCGAGTACTTACTTAGGGTTGAGGGAAACACACTGTTAAATGTGGCTCCTTCACAGCTGTGTTTAATCACTTTTATCCCTTGGAAGCCATGTGAGGATGTAAGCATGGAACAGCAGACATCTGGAGATAATCCTGGTCCAGCTGGACTGTCCCCATTCCCGCTCATGCACAGAGCTGTGCTGCCCATCCCAAGTGTGCAGCAGGGATGGCACAGGGTCCTGAGTACAGGATGGAGTTGTGCCTGTTCGGATGCACATAGGGCTGTTTGCTCAGAACCATCAGCGCTGCTCTTCTGGAAAGCAGGATTGATGAAGCCTGACTTCATACGGATTCATGTCATCCTGTCCCCATAGTTCTCATGCCATGGTGACCAGCCCTGCCAGCAGTGACAGGATGATTAACTAAATGATATGTGACATTAAAGCCCCCAAGATACAGGATTGTCCTCTGGGTAAAGGAACAACCAATCTTGAGTTTCCTCTCTTTCCTCACCCCAGAGGGTGAATTTCAAAGCTTCAAAAAACATGTGCCTGGCTTCAAAAGGTAATAATCTGCTTTGCTTCAATATTTTTTTCCTCCAAACCTTGCGGGGCCATCTGACCGCATTTCCCAGTTTGGGCCTTCATCTCCCATCACAGTGGACATGTAAAAAACAAAGTAGAAAGGCAAGGTGGGATTCTCAACTCACCCCATGACTCCCCAAGGCTTTACCCAAAGCAGGAGTTTCCATGAGACTCATGCTACAGCTCTCAAGGAAGACAGTCCCAGCAGCCACAACATGACAGCATCCAAAGGCTGTTCATCAATCCAGCATGGTTTGCTTTCAGCTGCTTTTAATCTTTCCCAGGCTCTTTCAGTGAACAGGTTGGATCCTCCTGTAAATTGGAGAGTTCAGTGTCCCTCATCAGACCCCAGACTTGGGCAGTTAACAGCGACAGGCTTTTCAGCAAGCACAAAGTAAAGGGCTGGTTTTTTTTTTAATGGATGCTATTAGTGTTCTGGGAAGAGCCTGCACTCATGCTCATCAAGTCTGCAGTCTCCAAAGTATATTTTATAGAGGGGTAAAGAGCATAACTGGCTGAAATTCTTATTGTTGTAGCAAATGATCAATGCACTTATTCACAGAGCCATAGTGTCCGTGATTAATTCAAAGCCAGAAATAATAGTGGAGTACCTGCTGCGTTTCTATTACCTTATCTCTGCCTCAGTGGTTGATTCTAAGGTATAAGCGAAACCAAACCTTAATTACTTGGTTAAAAGCCTGTCAGCTGCCAGGGAGCAAACAGAATGATACAGCCACCTCTGCCACCATACTTTACAGCTCCCAGAGATAATTGAATGGAAGGAAACACACTTCAAAGTCCCCCAAGAGCTAGCACTGACAGTAAATACCTGGATGTGCCCCGAGAAACAGTCAGGGACCAGGGAATGGCCAGCCGGAGGGATGATCTGCACTGGGAGCAAACTTCACACACTGGTGTAGAGCTGGATTATTCCTATCCTGCTTTCAGGAGGACCTTTACCGTCCCATTCAGATACCTCTCACCTGTTTTACAGTCATCTGTGCTGTTCTCCATCTTTTAGAGAGAAGCTGATGCCTTGAGGCACTTGTGCTGTGTCTGGCCTCAAGCAGGAGTACCACGTCTCCAGGCATTTGTCCCTGTAACCCTTCCTGGTGCGGCTGTGCAACCCACTCCCCCTCCTGAGAAAAGAGCAGGCAGTGTTGCCTACAGCCCAGGCAGCAAAGCTCAAAGAAGGCCAGTCAGCACTCATCACAGAATCACAGAATCACAGAATGGCAGGGGTTGGAAGGGGCCTCTGGAGATCATCCCATCCACCCCCCCGCTTGAGCAGGCACACCCAGAGCAGGGGGCACAGGAATGCGTCCAGGCGGGTTTTGAATGTCTCCAGGGAAGGGACTCCACAGCCTCCCTGGGCAGCCTGTGCCCCTGCTCTGGCACCCGCACAGGGAAGAAGCTTTTTCTCATATTGAGGTGGAAATTCCGGTGTTCCCACTTGTGCCCATTGCCCCTTGGCCTGTCGTTGGGCACTATTGAAAAGGGCCTAGTTCCATCATCCTGACTCCCACCCTTTAGATATTTATAGGTATTTATGAAATCCCCCCTCAGTCTTCTCTTCTCCAGGCTAAACAAACCCAAGTCTCTCAGCCTTTCCTCATATGGGAGATGCTCCAGTCCCCTGATCATCTTCGTAGCTCTCCACTGGACTTGCTCAAGCAGTTCCACATCCTTCTTAAACTGGGGGGCCCAAAACTGGACACAGCACTCCAAATGTGGTCTCACTAGGGCAGAATAGAGGGGGGAGGATAACCTCTCTCGATCTGCTGGCCACACTTCTTTTAATGCACCCCAGGGTACCGTTGGCCTTCTTGGCCACAAGGGCACATTGTTGGCTCATGGTCACCTTGCTGCCCACCAGCACTCCCAGGTCCTTCTCAACAGACCCGCTTTCCAGTAGCTCAGCCCCCAGCCCGTACTGGTGCCTGGGGTTGTTCCTCCCCAGGTGCAGGACCTTGCACTTGCTCTTGTTGAATTTCATAAGGTTCCCCTCGGCCCAGCTCTCCAGCCTGTCCAGGTCTCGCTGGATGGCAGCACAGCCTTCTGGTGTCTCAGCCACTCCTCCCAGCTTGGTGTCATCAGGAAACTTGCTGAGGTTACATTCTATCCCATCATCCCGGTTATTGATAAATACGTTGAACAGGACTGGACCCAGCACAGACCCCTGGGGAACACCACTAGTGACAGGTCTCCATCCAGACTCTGCTCCATTGATCACAACCCTCTGAGTTCTGCTGTTGAGCCAGTTCTCAATCCACCTCACTGTCTGCTCATCCAACCCACACTTCCTTAGCTTGCCTGTGAGGATGTTATGGGAGACAGTGTTGAGTGCCTTACTGAAGTCAAGATAGACAACATCCACTGCTCCCTCTTCATCGACCCAGCCAGTCACGTCATTGTAGAATGCTATCAGGTTGGTCAAGCATGATCTTCCCTTGGTGAATCCATGTTGACTACTTCTGATAACCTTCTTGTCCTCTACGTGCCTGGAGATGACCTCCAGAATGAACTGCTCCATCACCTTTCTGGGGATGGAGGTGAGGCTGACTGGCCTACAGTTCCCCAGGTCCTCCCTCTTGCCCTTTTTGAAGATTGGAGTGACATTTGCTGTCCTCCAGTCCTCGGGTACCTCTCCTGTCCTCCATGACCTTTCAAAGATGATGGAGAGTGGCTCAGCAAGAACATCCGCCAGCTCCCTCAGCACTCATGGGTTCATCCCATTGGGGCCCATGGATTTGTGAGGATCCAGTTTGCATAGGTGATCTCTGAGCCAGTCTTTCTCAACTGATGGTAAGTCTTCCTTTGTCCCTATTTGTCCTCTTTTCTCTGGGGGCTGAGATGCCTGAGGGCCAGCCTTAGCAGTAAACACTGAGGCAAAGAAGGCATTCAGTAACTCTACCTTCTCTGCACCCTGTATCACCAGGGCCCCTTCCTTGTTCAGCGGTGGGCCCACTGTATCCCCAGTCTTCCTTTTGCTGCTGATGTATTTAAAGAAGCCCTTCTTGTTATCTTTGACGTGCCTTGCCAGATTTAATTCCAAGCGGGCCTTGGCCTTCCTTGTTGCATCTCTGCATACCCTGACAACATTCCTATATTCTTCCCACGTGGCCAGTCCCTTTCTCCACATACTGTGAACCTCCTTCTTCCATTTGAGTTTCTCTAGAAGCTCTTTGGTCATCCATGACAGTCTCCTGGCTCCTCTGCCTGACTTCTTCTTCCTGGGGATGCACCAATCTTGAGCTCGGAGGAAGTGGTCCTTGAATACTGTCCAGCTTTTTTGGACCCTCCTGCCTTCGAGAGCCCGAGCCCATGGGATTCCTCCTAGCAGGTCTTTGAAGAGGACAAAGTTGGCCTTCTTGAAGTCCAAGGTTGTGACCCAACTCATAGCCCTGCTTCTACCTCACAGCATTCTAAACTCAACCACCAAGGTGCTTGAGTACACAGGTTTCCCCGGAGGGGTGTACATGGACCTGCTACAGCCATGCAAACCTTGAGGTGGTTGGTCTCCTGGTTGCCATCGCATGAGGCTGCCACAGCACCTTTATCACTGCCCATGTTGTCCTCTCTTATTCCCCCATTATGTGTGATGGCATTAGCATTGCCAGTTTGTCCCCCTGCCCCCAGATTCCTCTGTTTAAAGCCCTCCTCACCAAGTTTGCCAGCCTGCTGCCAAAGATTCCCTTGTCCCTTCCAGGCAGGTGGACTCTATCCCTCCCTAGCAGTCTATGGTTGCTGAAGAACATCCCGTTGTCATAAAAGCCAAAACCCTCGTGTTGACACCAGCCACGTAACCAGGAATTGATTTGTATTATTTGCCTATTTCTAGTCGCCCATTTTTCTCCAACAGGTGGTATGGAGGAGGAGAGAACTTGGGCACCAATATTTTTCCACTTACTTTCCCAGAGCTTTATAGTCTTGCTTAGTTCTGCCCAGACTCTGCCTTGCAGCATCATTTGTGCCCACATGGAAGAGTAGCAGAGGATAGTAATCAGCGCTTTTGGTGAGTTGTGACACCCTCTCAGAAATGTCTCGGATCTTAGCTCCTGGAAGACAGTCTCGTGACTCCCTGTCAGGTCAGTACATGGGTGCCTCAGTGCCTTTTAACAGAGAGTCACCCACTACAAGCACTCGCCTCTAGTACATCACATCTCTAGTACTGACTAGGCAGGCTACAAGCATCCCATGGCCTCAGCCAAGCAGATTCAGTGACAGCTCCATCTTCAGAAGTTTGGTACTACACAGGAGCTCTAGGGAGGCACAGGAAAATTCTGATCCTTTCTCTAGTGGGATGTATCCACCGGTGGGACGTTGGGGCAAATATTTCCAGATATCCTCCAACTGTGGACAGCCTTGACCATTAACACCAGGACTGTATCCCTCAACGTTGCTGGTGTCCTGCCCAGACATGTCCTGTTCATCGGATCACAGAATAATTTAGGTTGGAAGGAACCCTTCTGGAAGTCTCTGATCCAACATCCCTTAAAGCAGAGCCAACTTAGATCAGGTTGCCCATGGCTTCGTCCAGCCAAGTCTTTAGTATCTCTAAGGACTGGGATCCCCCCACTTCTCTGGGCCCCTGTGCCAATGTCTGACCATCCTGGAAGTTAATTTCTTTCCTAAAGTCTAATTGGAATTTCACTGGTCACAACTTGCATCCATTGCTCTCTTCCTTTTGTCTGGCATCACCAAGAAGAGTCTGGCTCCATTTTCTCAGGACCCTCCCACCCCAGTCAGTGGTCCTGTCCTCAAAATTCATTTTCATCCTCCTTCCCTTGCTGCCTTGCTGGCTACACCAACATCAGACCAGCCATCTCGTATGGAGATGTGCCTGCACAGTGGTTCTCCAGGTGGGTTAGAACATCCTCTTAGAGCCCAGGCTTTCAGGGCTGTGTAATTATGGAGAAGACATACAGATGCCCTTGACAGGGCAGGCAGCTGGGCTTATTCATGCTGCAGTAGGACACCTCTGCAGGATGGATGTGATTGCTTCTGAGCCACTCTCTGTAAGGACATAGGCAAATAAAAATGCAGGAGAAAATCAGTGGCGTTACATGGTGATGCTTTTAATTGCCTTGGCTAAATGGGAAGTTAAACACTGGAAACTTCAAGTCCTGTTTGATGTTTAGCGTCCATGCTCCAAAAGGACGTGTTCTCCGGGCATGGCTTTGGTACACTCAGGAAGCGTGAAATCACTCCCAAATTGCTTGATGTGTAAGGTAATTGGCCTCCATTGCCTGAAATGCTCTGGCTGCAGACTGGGGAAGCAGACAGCATCTCCCAAGTGGAACAAGCTCAGAAACATCACAGGGGCTGTTTACATGGCACCTGTGTGCCTGGCATTGAGGTTTCCCTGTCCAGCTGGTGCAGAGACCATCTACCACCTCTCCAGAGGGGCTTAGTGCCTGGCAAGGTTGGGAAATATGTCCCTGGGACAGAGCATGAGGGGGATTTCCTGTCATCAGCTCTGTGTCACGCACTTTCCATTTTCTCCTTGTTATGCTGAATCAAGACACATTTGATTTCACATTAGAAGGGTGTCAGAGAGAGATTTATTTCCTCAGTGAAAAGATAAAAGATCACGGGTTGAACATGGCATCCGTTAAAGTGTGTTTCTTCCTACAGAGAAGCACATGCTCACAAAAGCTGCCATGCTTGGAGCTCTTTTCCCCCCAGGCTGGAAATTTTGTTCTCTGAGAGAGGATCCGTGATAATGTCTCACCTGCCAGTTTTGTTTGCCTGGTGGCCATTTCCACCCTCTCCAGCTTTGTGATGACAATCTTTTGCCCACCTCTATTTCTAACATTATGGGCTCTGCACATCTATTAAGAACAGTCGTCACAGGGTTAGCCAAGGTGTGACCAATGTGCAGCAAAGACACTCTAAAGCCAAACAGTCCTATCCCCCTTGCTCTTTGTACAGACACATCACACACCAGTGGCCACCCTTGCTGCCTCGCCCAGTTCTGCCATGCCTTTAGAAATGAAGGACTTTGAGTGTGGGGATGAAACATGATCTTCAAGATTCATGTTCATGGATTTACCCAGTGGCTCAGAGACATTCCCTGCTCTCTTCTTTTGTCCTTTCCTAATAACTTCTTCTAGCAACAGGGGAGGTCACAAGAGTGCTTTGCAAATGTGTGCAACTCCTCAGAACCACAGAGCGGGGCTGAGATCCAGTTCCAAGATCATGGGCCAAGCTTCAGCAGAAATACTCTCCTCACATTTCAGGACTACCTCCCCACAGCTTCTGTAATCTCCAGAAGCTCAGAAGTCCCCCAGGGATGGTGCAGCATCTCCCACCCTTCCACACTTCTCAAAGCTGTTTCATTAGCAATATTCCTGGCCACGATCTGCTGCCAGACTGCAGAAAATCTTGGCAGGCTCATGGGATGTGAGTGCTTGGGAATCAGCACAACAGTCCCTTTCCACACACCTCAGCCCTATGGTTCAATGCTGTTGACCTCTCTTTAATTTTCAATCTCAAAATATTTGCTTAGAGATTAGGACCAGAGGATCAGAAGACAGCCTGCAAGACCCATAGGCTGCTGTGAGTCTTTTGGCTGGAAAAAGGTGCTGGTTGCCTTGAGAGGAGTTGTTCTCCTCCAACTAAAGGAAAGAGAAAAAGTGATATTTTCAAGCTTGGATTTTTTTTTTTCTCTCTGGGTACAAAAGGCCAGACTTGGGTGTAAACGTCTGGAGCTATATTAAAAACTGTTTATAACTGTTGAAAAAATTCAGGTCATCACATTATTTTTTTTAATGGTTGGTCATGATTGCATTGGTCACCAAGAGAACAAGGGAAGGATCTTTGTATCAGCACACTGAAGAAAGCATGAGGGGAAGGTATCCTGAGAGATCACCTAACCACCCTTTCCTAGTGTGCTCTCCTGGCATGTCCTCAGTGCATGAATCCACTTCTCTGGGGCACTAGGATTCATTTTTCTGCACTCACTACCCCCACCGTCTGTCTTTTTACATCCCTGCTCCCTGGGATTCATTCTCTAAGCAGCCTTCCTCAAGGGGGAAGCACCTTATCTCTGGGCTGAGTGGAGGAATGAGCAGAAAGCCTTCATCCACCTCCTGCTCCAGCTGTCTCTGGGCAGGCAGAGCTGTGCTCTGCCAGCCCCCGCCTGAGGGGACATCCGTTTTCTCATGCCCCAAGCTGGAAACCCCTACCACTGCTAAAGACCAGCCCTGGATGGGAGAGGGCTGAACCGCAGAGCGGGGTGACTTCACAACCAGCTGCTCCTGGATAAGGCACCCATGTGGCATCATCATTAAGAGCTCATCACAGCTACCAAAAGGCTCTGACACTTGGCAGAGACCCTTCTCGGTTCTCAACAGCACCTTGACATCTGCAGGGTTAAGATTATTGCTGAGAAGTTCTGCTGAGCTGGGCACTTTCCTGAATGTGAAGGCAGGGAGGAGGGAAAGGCCCTGCAGGATACCCTCTGGGTATTTCCTTCATGTCCAAGGAATATATCATCATCTTCTGTCATGGCTCTGGTTTCTTTTTCAAGGCCTCTGGATTCATTTGGTTGGATCATGTCATTTCAACCAGGCAGAATGAGACGTGTCACCATCACATCAAAGACCAGAGCTGGGAAGGGGAAGTCTTAATCAAGCTGTGAATTAACACCTGGGAGAAACAGCTATGGAGGCTACAGCAGAGCTCCCAGATGTAGGGAGGGGTGGGGAGGGATGGAAGAGGTAGCTGGAGAAAGCTCTGCTCACCTTTCCCATGGCTCTCCTGGTTCCCATGGCTGGACCCACCTCCTTTCCCCTGCATGGGAGCTGAGCCCTATGCCCTCCTGTTAGCGAGTGCCAGGAGCTCCCCAAGGACTGGCAGGTCCTGCGAGGGCTCTGGTGACACTGGTGCTTGGTGCTTTCCTCTCCAGCCCCTCTGCCCTCTCCTCTCAGCTTGAACTCTTTCAAAAGCAGGTGTGTGGATATTCCCAAAGCCCCCAGGATTTGTACGGTTGATCTGGCAGGCAGCTGGCAGGGGGCTCATCCATCACACATTTCCAAAAGCCCACAGAGTTTTTCTTCTCCTTGCTTTTTACCTCCTCCTCTTATTTTTTTGTGGTCTCAGGTGAATGCAGGAAATTTCAAAGACAACTCTGTGAACACCAAAGCTTTGAAGCCAGCTGGTGGAGCAACCTCAGGTGACATGGAGAAGGAGCGGGACCCAGCTGGATGTCTTCCCGGGAGAAATGAATCAAAGCCAGAAGAAATGACAGCACAAGCTGAACCAACTCACTCTGACTGGGGCTTTCTTCCTCCCTTTGTTACTGGCCCTTCCTGATTTTATGTTAGTAAAACCTTTGCTAAGCTTCAGATTAAGTTCCTGAGTGACCAGCAGAGATGGCCTGTAGCAAAGCCCTTTTATCTTTAATTATCATCAAGAATGTTACATTCTTGCAGAAACTTTCCTGATAAAAAGCTACCATCTGTGATCCCTGCTGTGGAGCTGAGCATCTCCTCAGTGGAAGGCTGGTAATCACGAAGAGAGAGGTCAGCAGAAGATGATCTTCTAAGTCTTCCTCTGTAGACTGAATCTCTAATATGTTTACTTAGCCAGATGTAAATCCCTTTCACAAACTCATGGCAATGCTGAGTACAAGTACATGCAGAAATTTAACAAAGCTGGAGCATCAGTTCCTCATCTATTGCCAGTACAAGTCTCCTGGTGACTATGTGGGAGGAAGGAAAATGTTCTCTTTCTAGTGTCTGGGGAGACAAAGCTGAATTTCTAGCAGCATTCTCCAGTTCTTAACCAAGGGATCCTGTCCGGCATCTTGCTGCTTCTCTCTCTCTCCTGGTTGCCCTCATTCCCTGAGCTGCTCTTGAGATGCTCCTTCCCTGGGTCCTGGGGTTTGAGTCTTGCCCTTGTCCACATCCAACAGCAGAGTCTTCCCATAGCCAGTGAACTTGCTAAGGCAGGAGACCTTGACAAAACAAGTAATGGCATCAAGTGCAGAAACATCTCCAAGTGTGTTCAGGAGTCAACTAGAATGTGGGGACGACGTCTGTGTTTCGCTCATGTTTGATCTATGATGAAGGAGCAGGAGGAACTGGAGGCCAAGCCAAATCTTATTACATGGTTGTGAAGCCACCAGAAATTCCCCATATAGCATCCTGTATTGGGCTGGAAGTGGTGCACTGGCTAGAAGATGAGTCACGGGCAGAAAAGGACAGGAAGGCAGACCAGCATGGGCTGAGCTGCTCACAGCATGGACAGCCATGGGTTGAGGCAGGTCAGTGCATTTGGAGATTATTTTTGCAGAGTTCATTTTTCTCTCTGCTCGTGACAAAACATGCGCAGGTGTATGTGTGGTATGTCTTAGGTTCAAGGTCACCTTGTATTCAGCCCAGCACAATAAAATCTTAAAGGAATGGGGTATAACAAAAGAGCTGGGTGGCTTTGAGCCTCTCAAGGAGTGATGGGTCTTGAAATAGACCACAGCTACCTAGAGGTTAGAAAGCCCTACGTCCATTGCTTTTGTGCGTATCTTCCTAGGACATCCTGCTCCTGTAGTGCAGAGGTCTGGGGATACCCTCTGAGCCGACAGTGACAGCTAAGAAGGAATGAGTCTGGCTTAAGCAGAGACTGTTTAATGCCATTCCAACCCCAGCCAGCCAGGTCAATTAAAAAATAGAGAAGAAGGCGCTTGATCCAGGTCTGCTGTCCCTATCAAATTCATTATCTCCCCCTGCCAACAGAAAGAGGGCAACTGTTCACGTAAGACACAGCTAATAATATCTGAGTACAGGACATTGCTGCTAAATTATAGGGAGGGCTAGGGAAGGGAAATTAGTGTCATTTGCAAGCCCAATAATAGGGGCTGTGCAGCATGAATGCCGATGCGGGAGCAGGCTGGAGGACGGCGTGTGGCTTATGCAACTGTCCCCGTCCTCCTCCGACGGGCAGAGCCAGGCTGGCAGGATGCATGCTGGGGGGCGTGGTGAGGAGCAGGCTAGCAGAGGAGAAGTGGGCTTGAAAGCCAAAGGCAGTTAAAAACAAAGGGCAAAGCACATACCTCTGTCTAACGGTGAAGGCATTGAAAGCCGCTCCTGGGGGAAAAGGCTCAGCCCTTCCCTCCCAGCTGAGCTTTGGCAGAGCACAGCTTAGGGGCCTCTACGGCAGCAGCTACCAGCGACGGAAAGTCCAGTGGTTTCAACAGAAAGGCCAGTTCTGGGCAGCTTCTAGGAGCAAATCCAGCAGGGAAACTGAGGCACGGGGGGACTGCACAGCCTGTGCCGTGGTTTGAGTCTTAAGGCAATTCTTGAGCACTTCTCAGTGATGTGAAATGTGGTGTGGCTCCCTGGGGACAGCTGCATTCCTGCACTGGGCAAAGCATTTAGCATTTCAGATACAGCCACACCTTGAGCAAAAATGTGTTAGAGAAGCAGAAGTGCTCTCTGACCAAATGTTCCCAGGCTGCTAACGAACCTGAAGTACCAAAACCATGCTCTTGGTCTTCTGTGGAGTATCTCTGGATTTGAGCTCAAAGTTCACACCCCGTCAACAACCCAGCAAACATCATAAACGTGCCAAAGAGCCCCTGCTCTCTGCAGTCACCCCGTGCTCTCTGCTGGCTCTCATAGACACTTGGTTCCTGGTCCAGGGAATAATTTTACAGCAACATTATCAAGGTGCTTAAAAACAAGGAAGTGGAACAACTCTTACTGTGTCCAATACTGCAAAGACCAGTGTCCCCTTCCTGCCTGCTAAGTTATTTCTCAAATTCCTCGACCTTGGACCACTCTCCAGGACCTCTCCTGTAGCTGATTAGGAAATACCCCAATACCCTGATGAATGGGTGAAGCTGTGATTATACTAATCAACTGCTCATTAGTGTGACTTGGCTTCAGCTAATCATACACGAGCCCCATGGTGTACAGCCACCACATTCACTGAGGGATGGAGAAGCTCCTCATCTCTATTGCTATGCCTACCTCGTTTTGCCCACAGATGGAGAAGAGGTCTCCATCGCGCCATGGAGGTCTGGCAAGAAAATCTCCTCTCAGCAGATCTTAGCCCTGTTTCAGATTGTGGATTGATCACCTCTGCATTGTGCCCCTAGGTCTCAGCTAGGGAGTTTTGGACTCTGAGAGGCTTCCAGGGACAGCCAACTGCCACAAAGGGTTGAGAGCCATGTGAGAAGTGCTACAGAACATGATGTGCCAAGACAGAAAGAGGTCTCTGAGAACCACTTCATTTACTGACCAGCACAGCCTCCACAGGGGACCCTCAAACCAGCCTCCAGTGAGCTGTAGGCAGCCACAGAGCCAACAGCTCTGACCTTAAAACAGTCAACAGGGAAGCCAGCTGATTGTAAAAGAGCAGCACAAGCACCATCGCTTTCATGGCAGCTTTGGGTCCAGCCCTCCAGCCACAGCTGCTGCAAAGCAATATTGTTGGACAGGGAGAGTTTTGCCAGCTGTCAAAAAATCAAAAGCCAGCAAATATTTCATAACCTGTTGAAAACTCCCTTCAGGTCTCCATGTACCCCCTTTTCCCACCCTTTTTCCCAGTTCACATCTCTAGAGTGTGCTCCTGTCTTGTCTCTTCTCCCATCTCCATCCTCACATGACTCACGACCACTTCGAAACCAACCCCACATACCCCCATGGCAGCTTGGCTTAAACAGCCTTTGGTGGTGCATGACCACCACCTTGCAACTCTCCCACCACCAGACTTCCCAGGTCTGTGATGGAGTTAGAACTGCTCCACAGTATCTCACTCCCAGCTCTAACAATCTAACTGCAAGGAGGAGAGCCAGGAGAGGGTATTTACGGCAATGAAGTTGTATCCCCCTCAGAAAGCTGAGCCAGAGGACTGTGCTCTGCAGACGCCATCCTTCCCCTTATCCTCACACCCCCACGTCCTCCCAGGCCCTGCTAATTCACAAGAGCTAACTAACCAGCTCTCTGTCAGCTGCTTTAATATCTCTGAAGAAGGCAGAGGGATGTTTCTGCACATGCATGCACAGAGCACCTGTGTATTGCCAGCTCAAAATCGAACAGCAGGACAGAGCCTGGGGAGAGCAGAGACCCCAGCAGGCCTGGGGGGGACTAGGGTACAGTGACACAGGTGATTTGGTTGGTGAACCACAAAGCCTTGCTGCAATCTGGGGACTCAGACACCCACTCCTGCCAGCAATGGAGCAGGCTTCCTCTGTTTGCATGGGAGATCTCTAAGATGTCTGGGGATGGGCACTTGGAGAGAACTGACTCCTTGGCTGGAGGGAGCAGGGATCCTCAGCGCTAGAGCGAGAAGAGGCTTCAACCTCTGTCCATGTCCCTACAGATGTGGCAGCTCCAAGAGCCAGTCTCCAGGCAGGGCGAAGAGACAGCACTGGTTTGATCCCTCCTCCTTCACACATGTGACATGGGACAGAAATCCCCATGGGCTGCCTGCAGTCCCTGGGACTTCCCTGCAGAAGACGCTGCTCTTCTCTTCAGGTCCATCATCCTGACAGCTCTCCCCAAGGAGGGCTTGAAACCAAGGCCCCAGCACAGCAGAGTGCCAGGGACACATGCACCATCACTTCCTGGCAAGTCTTAGCCTCCTCCAGCCTTCCTCACTGAAGGCTGGGGACACAGCCATGCTCTCCCCCTTCCCTTTCCTCCTTTGCTCCGTCCTGTCAATCAGGCTCTGGCTGAGAAAGGTTTCCTCGCACAACAGCTACACTGGCTTTAGAGAGATGTAATTAAGATGAAACCCACTTATTTAAAGCGGCTCCTCTCGCAGCACCACTCTAATGTTACCTTTGATCACTGAAACCAACCCAGCTCACAGATTGCCAGGGATGCGTCTTTTCATTTTCTCCCTCTCCCGCTTGCTCCATTCAGACAAAACTGGTTTTTTCCTTCCTGCTGGTGCTCCAAGCATTTTGCAGAGCGAAGGACTTGTCATTCTTGCATTAACCAGCAGGGAAAACAGACCCAAAAGGCCTGGCTCTGGCCCATGAACATCAGAGAGGTCACATAGATGATGCTGCGTGTTGGGCTCAGACAGGTTTGCCCCAGGCACAGTGCTGCTCTGTGGCTGTGCTGCAAATGAGGATGGACTGCAGCAGGGCAGGGACCCCTGTGCTAATGCATCCAAAAGGAAATACCCTGAATTTATTGTGGGAGAAAAATTACTGATGGGGGAGGCTGGACAATTTCCACCACATAACAGTCAGTTCTGCTCAAACCATTACTTAGGCACTGGCTTAGCTTTAAACCCCCAGACAGGCCCTGCTGTCACATGCATACAGGAGCTGCTGGATCAGGACTCTTTCCTTCTCAGCAGTCCCCATCCATCCACACACACACATTTGATTGTCAGGCATTGAAACCCCAGATCTCTTCACCATTAAATACGTCCATCAAGTTGCATTTTCTATTAGACTGGAGGTTCCTGGTTGTCAGCGCTTCCACCCACACAGGCAGCTCTCTCCTGAACTCTGTCTTGCTGCCTCCAAACCGCCCTGTGTTGCATTTTCTTTGGAAATGGAGAGCAAGTACATGTGTATCCCCCTGCTCTCCCAGGGAGACGGGAGAGCAATTTACACGGTTCCCTGGGTGAACAGGCTTCTTCATGTGAACTCTTGCTTCAATCTATTTTGTTTTGATCTGCAGGAGAGATGTCTTTTCCCACAGGTGAAGACTGAGAAGCTGCTTTGTTATAAAACACCAGTGATTTGCAATTCATCACCAGCCCAGGACCAGGTGCACTCTCTACTGCCATTGCAGGGTGACACCTTCCTTTAATCCTTAGGAGCAGAAGTTGTCAGGCCAAATGTCTCAGCACCGACATAACAGCTTCCTTTTGACCCCTCCAAAGATCTCGGATTTAGCAGCTTCTGAGGATTTCTGAGCACGGAGCGCATTGCTGCCCTACCTAGGTGACAGTCCCTGGGCCAGGGTCTGGGTCCTGGTCAGAGTTGGTGTGACCCTGCAGGGAGGGACCCCAGCCCCTGGGTCAGCTAAATCATTCGGTCACCCCTTGCAGGAAGGAACTGGTCAACTCTCAGGAAGAGGGTCAGTTTTAGAGGGAAGCCCAGCACTGAACCCCCAGAGGCATCCCACTCCAACAGGATGCTGGGGAGCTAAACCCCCTTTCCTGCTTTGGTTAGGGTGCATTAACATTGCTGGGGGCAGCAGGGAAAGATTAAATGCTCCCTCTCCCTTTCCTGGTCCATGGTGCTAGTTGAACTGAAGCTGGTTATCAAGATCTTGGTGCTTCAGGAGAGAGGTGTCAAGGATGGCTCTGGGGAGGACAGCAAAGAAACCAGCCCAGCTGCTTCTTCAGAATGTAAGTCTGTCCAGATGGGCCATCGCTAATCTGCTGAGAGCTGGGTCCTCTTCAGCCCAGTTTGTAGAGATGAGCTGATGAAGTATGACAGGGCTTCCTCAGCACACCCTGCTGCTAGCAGCCAGAGAGAGTTAAACACAAAGCAAATGGTTTCTCAGGAGCACTGTAATCTTGACAGCACAACCCACTCTGCCTGCCCGCAGCCGTGGAGCTTAAGCAGTGCCTGGCTGAGAGGTTGTCCCTGCCGCCTGCCTCCTCCTGCCCTCTCACCGTACAGAGACCAGCTTTTGTCACTTAAAGGTGTGATCAGGAAATGGAGGGCTTTTAAAAACACTGCTATTAAGAACAATAAAAATAATAGAGCAGGAACATATGTCTCTCCACAGGCCCATCACCTTCTGCTTGTTTGGATTGAAGTGTTTTGCCATCAGAGCATGACAGCATGCTGATATATCACCAGAGCTGCAAAGCTGCTGCCTTTATTACTGTTATTAGCCAGGTTTTCTAAAGAAACACAACAGCACACCATGTGTAACTGCCTGTGTGTCAGCCCACCCTCATAACTTTTGAATTGGTCAGCTAATTTCAACCCACATAGCTCAAAAGGTGGAGGTTGCCAGAAGACTCAGTTTGTGCACGTGCCACTGGAACAGGCACGTGCCGCTGGATGGAGTGGAGCCCCAGTGATGGCCCTGCTGAGACAGGCTGTGAGGAGAGCTCAGCCCCTTACTAGACACCAGAGAGCACCATCAGAGAGTGTGCAGTGCCGCATCTCATACCTTTCCAGAGCCCAGGAAAACAGAATAAAACAGAAGGTTTTTTAAGCACTGCTTCTCAGGGAACATCTTGCTGGTTCTCTGGTCCAGGATGGAGGCAGCACCAAGTTACAGGATTTGGGCAAGGCTGGGGCTGAGTCTCTCTGTCCCCATTTGTTCTTCTGTAGTGCTGGCAGCAGACAGTTCCCAAAGCTTCGGTTTGAGACAGGTACTGAGAGATCCCATGTCCCAGAGAGACTGCTGAGGGCTTTTTCAGGACCTCCAGACTGGACTGGCTAAATAGGGATAACTGGTCATCCTAACCCAAAAGTCAGCAGCTGCATAATGCTCCTCTCCAGGGACCCAGTCCTGGTTTGAACAACCAAGCAGCCATCTTCATGGTCATTCCTCCAACCTCTCACAATTCAGCCCTGCTGCTAACACAACGGTTACCAGTCAGACCTGTTTGGACACTGGCTCTGAAAGGCTTTCTGTCTCATCCCTCCATATTCTTCAATTCATTGTCACCAGGGGCTCCTGGTTTTCACAGAATCACAGGTTGGAAGGGACCTCAGGGGTCATCTAGTCCAACCTTTCTAAGAAGAGCACAGTCTAGACAAGATGGCTCAGCACCCTGTCCAGCCGAATCTTAAAAGTGTCCAACGTGGCCGAGTCAACCCCTTCCCTGGGGAGATTATTCCAATGGTGACTGTCCTCACTGTGAAAAATTTCCCTCTGGTGTCCCGTCGGAATCTCCCCAAGAGCAACTTGTGTCCATTCCCCCTTATCCTCTCCATGTGACTCCTTGTAAAAAGGGAGTCTCCATCTTCTTTGTAGCTACCCCTTAAGTACTGGTACATTGTAATGAGATCCCCTCTAAGCCTCCTTTTCTCAAGGCTGAACAAACCTAGTTCTCCCAGCCTATCCTCGTATGGCTACGTATGAGTTTTCACATAGGTTGATTGGGGAAGCAGGTTAGCTTTCCTCCAGGGAGGTCAGGGTTGACTTTAACAGCCATGGGGAAGAGGAGGGAATATGAACCTTCACACACAACCACAGGCGATGCTGCATGCCTGGGAGCACAAGGCCAAGGTTGCATTGCCTGGGTGACATCCAAACCTCCATCCATCACCCCAGCACTAATCCAGGCAAGCAGCCAGACTGGCAAACACAGGGAGGGTTTCCCATGGAAAGCTGAAGTCAGTCCAAGTCACGGGCATGATTCAGCCAAGATCACTGCTCCTCATGCTGCAGGACCCTGAGGAGCTGGGAGATCTCTCCATTGACTAGTTGGAGCTCATATGTGTTTTAGTCTGTCACTTTCAGCCCACTCCTACACAGCTGTGACCGGGCTTCTCACTATGGGATCACTCTACCAATACACGCACACAGGCTCTTAGCTAAATATCAGGGCTGGAGCAGTTTGTTCTTGCTCATTTTTTCTTCCTTTGTTAATAAGGCAAATAATCTGGTTAAGTAAGCAGAGAAGCATTGCTCTTGCTACTTTACTTGCTTCTTGTTGAAAGCAAGATTGCCTTGATAAGAGCCTGGGTGAGGTAGATAAGACCTTCATAACTGCCCCTCTTCCAGTAAAACCTCAGTTGTTACTATCATGATTTAGCTCTCCTGTCCCCTCAGTGGGGGCAGAAGGCAGGATTTCACCCTGTCCAGCAATTTAATCCCTGACCCACACAAAACTGTTGTGTGTTGTACACAAACTATGGTGTTCCAGGATTGACCAACTTCTTTATGGTGAAAAATCCTAAGCGACCAGATCGCCTCTGGGGTGGAGCACATCCCAGCACCGCACTGCTTAGACTGGCAATAAGAAACTATAAAGAAAAAGGAGTGGGATCTAAAGGTCAATCCACACCAAAGGCTTAAAACTGAGCTGAATGTTTGACCAGGGTTTAAACTACACAGCAACATACCCTTAAAGTAAAGCAGCAAAATAAATGAAGTCACTGAAACAGTCACACTCACAGCATCTCCAAGGTCAGGATTTTCACACCTCCCTCTCCTGTGTGTGGCTTTCAGAGTCCATTTTTCACAGGTACAGACAGCCACAAGCCTGTGAGAAAAAAAAAGCCACACCAAAAACCAGGGAGGTGACTTCAACTGTTGTCATTCCCTGTCTCCCAGCAGCAACCACAGTGTCTTCTCTTCCTTGCTCCCCTTCCAGCCTCTTACAGCTGGCAGAGATCTTCCTAAGAACAAATAAGGCTCCCTGCAGTGAGGGTTGCCTGGGAAGCTCTGATGCTTCAGTCTAGCATGAGGATGATCTCTTCACCTGCAAAGGTGACAGTTCTTGGCTTACTTTTAACCATCAGCTCTCAGACCTCTATCTGTGAAGATTACCAGCCCCATAGCAGGGCTGAGTAGCTGGTGAGTGTCTGGGCTGACACCCAGGGCTCTGTATTTCCACCCAGACCTGACCCTGGGAAGGGTGAAACGTAATCATGTGAGGAGACACTGTCACCTCACCCTGTCTAACCAGTCACATTAATCCCAGGACAAGTTCCCTGAGCTTGCGTTATTAATGTTGCCTCAGTTAGGCTGAGGGAGGGCTTCCCAGGGGGTGGATTTTGCTCTAAGAGACCTTTCTGTGCTTGTCTCAGGAGGGAAATTAGCAGTCTGAGCCTCCTCCAGCGCTTTTCCTTTTTCCAATTAATACATGAATAATCAGCATAATTTCATGCCAGTTTTTTTGTGTTTCTACACCACAGAGGTTCTTTGCTCCTCTGCTACCAACCCTTCTGCTCCCTTCAGTGAAAATGATTAAGTGCTAACCCACAAATTCCACATCCTCAAAATCATTCACACAACTGGTGTTGCAACAGAGCCAGGCAGAAGCACATCCTCAGAAGGCCACTGGCGCATTAAAGTTGAGCACAATCAGTGTTTGGGGACTTCCAGGAAAGACTTGTTGCGAAGAGGTTGTGGCTGGGCACCTCTTCTGAGGTGGCTCTGAAAGGACTCCAACAGCTTACCCACATGCGTGGTCAGCCATGCGTGCCTGGGGATAGCAGAATTTGACATCTCTATAGATGTGTTTTCCTGACATTTTCAGCTGTCCTCTCTTCAGCTATCAGGAAATGCCAGAGGAAGGACAAATAATTCTTCTGGCCTGTGCTGGAAACGTTGCCATCAAACACTTATTTCAGCTTCCAGATGGTTTGGACCACCTGCATGCTGGGGAAAATAATTTGCTCTCTACTGCCCCACTAAAACCATTCTGGAAACGTATTGTGAACGTCCATCCATTGCTTACTGGTCTCAGTGATGACAGGGGACCAGAAAGTTTTTCTTCAGAGTATTCATGTGGGCTTTATGCTAACCCTTTGTCTATCCTAGGCAGAAGGTAGGAAAACATGCTCTCTATGCCATGAGATTTCCTCTAGAAAAGTACAGGCTGAAAATCCACAGACAAGGGTAGAAAAATATTCCTGAGTAGTTAAGTCCCACACAGCCACTGAGGAACTCAAGGACCTCAGTAGCTACCAGGTACTCATGGCCAAAGGCCAGATGAATATCTATATCCCTGAAGGCAGACCTGTCCGATCAGCTGTTCATATTGCCACCAACTTTGGTGCCTTTGTGAGCCATCATCAGGCAAATAAAGAATAATAACTATTAGCAAGTGCATTCAGCATGTACTAGTGATGCAGTGCCTCTGCCAGAGGAAGGACTTCAGGATCCCTGTGGAACAGGGGAGTGGCAGCAAAGTTGTCTTCAGAGGAATTATGATCTGTGCTGCGTTTAACCTGGGTAGCTACAAGGATTTATGGTCCATCACAAATATGGGATCATATCTGAGTTTATTTACTCTGTTTCTATCCCAACGGTATATTGTGTTTGGCTTCACAATCTTGCAGAGAAGGCAGGTTGGGCACTGCTCACACTGCATGTGAGACATCCCCATTAAACTCAAGGGAATCTCTCCATTGCTGTCCAGGGATGATGGATCAAGGCTTCCTTAGATGCAAGGCTGCCAGGAGGAGGCCACGAAGGTGGCCCAGAGCCATACCCACTTTCAGGCATAACAGGTCTTCTGACCCTTTTCTTCTGAGTGCAAAACAGCAGTAGAGTTATTAAAGCACCAGCTGGGCTGGCAAAAAATAAATCTCTCAAATCTGCCTGCAAAGCCAGAGTGGTACAAGATGACTCTTGACTTCCTCTTGGGTGCCCCTCGGGGCTCTGGGGCACCTGCTATTCTCCCTCCCACGTGTGTTTGTAGGCATATCCTCAAGCTGTGTTTACAAAGGGATTTCTGGCTCTTTTAGGATAAGACGTTGCTATAGAAACAGCAGGCAGGAGATTGTACTCACTGAGAGAAGGCCTGGACTCTGTTGGCTTAAACAATAGGAAAGCCCATTGAGGGTATAAATCTGGCTGGAGATTGAGCATGGAGCAGAGTCTGTTTTAGTGAACACATCCTCTTTTTGGGGAATGTAGGAGACTGAATTTCTGCAGCCATCTAGAAGACCAAAAAGTTTTCAGTGCAAGAAGGTCCACTACACAGAGAACAAGAGGCACTTCCAGCCTTGAGGTGGGATCTGGCCACCTAACAGGATCTTGAGCTCAACCACACTGCCAGAAAGCTTCTACCCAGCTGGAGCTTGGGCTCATAGCTCAGCACTGTTGTCATCACTTAATGCTTTTGAGTGGACTGTGAGCAGGCAGATGGAGGTGTGACTTGTCACAGAAAATGCACAGAAACTGAGTCAGGATGCAGCTGGATAAATGACACCTATTAGAACAGACAAGTGAGGACAGAGCCATGAAGAAACCTGCACCAGAATCATTAAAAAGGCGACCCACCCTGATCCAGGCAAGAGCCATTTCAATATGCAAGCTGCAAACCAAGAAAATAGTAAGTCAGCCCCAGGGGCACATCTTCCCAAAGGAGGAATCTGACCTCAGATGTCAAGCCAAGACATTTGGCTGCAGGTTGACGCTTGCCTCTTTTCACGCTTCCTCCTGCAGCCAGCCTCAAACAGGAAAACCACCTACCACAACCACACACACCCCAAAAAAACCAAAAAACCACCACACCACCTGGAATAAAAATCTTCTGAAGAAAAATCACTGTGCAAAGCTCAGCCAGGGCTCATCAGCAAAAGGCCATGATTAACTGCTGAAATAGCAGATCATTTCCATTTCCAAAGGCAGAGCTACCACACAACCCCGAGAAAACCTCTTCACAATCAGCCTGTGTTGAAACAAACCCAATCAGTTAGACACTAAGAATGAGAGTCCCTCCATGGATCCCTGCAGGTAACTGATATGATTATAGAGTGAGGTGGGGAGGCACTGGAAAGCACCCAGTGGGGGGTTGCAGAGAAGAAAATCAGAGAGGAGTCTCAGACTGGAGAGCCTGTGAGCAATAACTTCAACTGGGTACAAATAAGAGACAGTGTGGGGAGAGTCTTCCTTGAAAAAAGATGCAGATCCTCATATAACCTACATACTGAAGTGGTAGGCTGGGAACAAGTGAGCATGTGAGTCTGATCTTCGCAGTGGTCTTTGTGGCCTGAATAGCTTAGAACCCAAGGAAGGAAATCTCCAGCCCTCTTAAAACCTGGCAACTGCAGCCCTAGGAAGATAATCTTTCTGCACATTCAGAATCTACAAGCTACACTACAAACCAAGAAAAGCCAAGAAGCACTTCCTACATCCCAGATGGCTGAAGCCTTGGCATAGTCACAGTGTGGAGGTGACATTTCCTTACTCTCATGAATAGACAGGTTCCCCAGAAGCTCTCTCCCCATGCAGGCAGCCTGGTCACTCCACTACCTGGCAGGCAACAGGGCTCAGATGTAGCAGTCAGCAGTCCATATCTCACAAGCATTGCTAAAATCAGCTCCAAGGAGGTGCCTTTAGAAAGAATTTGACCCCACAATGCACGGAAACAAACATACCACCAGCTGACCCTAAGCTGAACACCCCAACACCTCTTGTAGGTTGTCACTTGCCCCTCTCCCCAGGACTATTTCCCAGGCAGACAGAATTTGCCTTCCCCAGCAGCAGGGTCAGACAAATCCTGCCAAAACTCATAGCCCCTCCACAAAAAAGAGGCAGAACTTGTGTCCCCAAATCACCCACTTCTGCGACTAGTAAGTGGGGTATGAACTCAAACACATCTTCCAGAAGAGCCCTAGATCTCCTCAAAAGGA
Source organism: Phalacrocorax aristotelis (assembly GCF_949628215.1). Taxonomy (NCBI): domain Eukaryota; kingdom Metazoa; phylum Chordata; class Aves; order Suliformes; family Phalacrocoracidae; genus Phalacrocorax; species Phalacrocorax aristotelis. The sequence goes on from NC_134281.1 coordinate 49,460,764, forward strand.
TTTGGATCCACTGCTCACGTGCTTAGAGCTAAGCTCATGTGTTGGACTGGTGCTTTGGATGAGGTCCTCTGTTTCCCCACATTAGACACGCTCAACAGCAGAAAGGGCCTGGAGCTGGTGACTCAGAGCCCACCGACTGTCGTGTTGCACAGCACGGTACAAGGTCCCTCTTGTCACGCTGCAGCTACAAAGCTGGGAGCTACAAAGGACCTTATGAGACAGGCACTAGAGGGAAGCCATGCAAAATAATCTGCAAACCAACGTCTAATAATGTTGCCAGATGCCCAAAGGGAAGGAGGAGGAGAAGCAACCTGAAACCAACTGTCAAAACAATACACTCCCTGGTGTGGATGGGGAATGGGTTTCTCACTAGGTGCCAGAGTCACTGGTTTAACCTTTCTGCTCACCGCTGTCTTCTCACTTTAAAGTAAAATGCTTATTTAACAGCAAGAAAAAAGAAGACCAAAAAACAGAGTCGCAGCATCCCCTGGAAGTGGGCATCAAAGGACACCGGAGGACAGAAATAGACCTGAGAGAGAGGCAGGTGCTTTTGGGAGGAATGTGTGTTCTGCTAGGGGTCAGGACACCCTCCTCTTGGTCAGATCCTATTACAGGCAGCACGGTTTAAGAGATACACAAAAAAAGACACTGATGGTAACTGAGCAAATCCTGCTGGAGTCATGCAGGAGCTTTTCCTCTGTTACTTCAGGAGTCTTAGACAAATTCCCAGCCAACAGCCCCTTAAGTGGAACAGGAGACCCCATAACTGATTGAAAGGCCTTGGTCTGTCTACGACATACTCATCTTTCTATTCATGCATCCACCCCTTCATTCCTCCCATCCATCTTTCCAATCCTTTATTCCTACCCACATCTATCTGACTGTCTTACAAATCCATCCAAAGCAGCACTGGAGCTGTTTGATACTTACAGCACAGCAACATCAAAACTCAGGAAAACTACTTTTCTGAGCCAGGATCCATCCAGTCCCCAAACTCTCAGAGAAAAAGGTATTCCAGTTTCTCAATCCTGCATTTGGAAAAATGCACAACTCACCCAGAGGAGAAATCAATGCATGGGGCCTTGGAGAAGATGATGTATCTGTAGCCTTCCCCAGGACCACCCATCTGCAGGCAAGACCGCCTGGACTGAAGCATGATCCTGTTGTAATTAAGAGCATTTTTCAATACTGCTGCTGAAGGACAGGTAGGCGTATTGTCAGCCTCCTCCATTTGTCATTTTAACAGTAAAATGAGCTAACAGTGAAGCAGGGGAGGCAAGGGCTGTTGCACTCACTGCCTGAAGAGCAGAGAAACCTCCAGAAATGGCATCAGCAGGACACAGATGAAAGAAGTTCTCTTATACTGCTACCAATGCACAAGGAGAACCTCTTGGCTGGGACCAGCTCAGTTTGCACTTCACATAGGAGAGAGTTTGGGAACTTTTAGCTAAGAAAAAAATGCATTTTAGGTTTGGAGGATGGAAATATTAAGGGCTGTCTGGGATAGTGAAAAACTAGAAACTCGATCCAAATGTGTGCAAGCATAAAGAGGCCGTGACCACAGCTACACTCAAGAGCACTGAGGGGTAGGAACACAGAAAGTTATTTCCCCAGGTAGAAGAGGAGGATCTGTGTTTCAATGATATTTCTTCTAAAAACACAGCATGGCACCAACTCCTCTAAGCATACCAGGTTCTGGGACAGAGGAAGTAGCAATCAGGCTGCCAGCAGAGACTATTTGTGCAAAAGCTGTAGAGGTCAGCCCATAACCTCTTTCCCCTGCCTTAGGGGGCACACAGCCCTTTGGGCCAGCTTAGGTCTTCATAGCCTTCGGGAGGTCATGTGGGAATGAACAAGCCCCAGCTGCCATGCTTGGTCCCAGACTGAGGCTCAGTGGAGAAAATAGGAGGGTTGGGAGTTGTGACTTATGCAGCTTTGGGACACTTCAAGGTACTGCAAGCCCAGGCACATACATACTCCCATCAGATCAGGGGCTCAGTGATCCATCAGGCTGGCCCCATCCCACACTTGACTCAGGAGGAAGATTTAAAAAATACACTTGTTTTTTCAGCTCCCAAAGAAGAATAACCAGCTTTGGAGGTCAAAGTCCAGCTCCTGCTCCCAGAGCAGGGGCAGGACAGCACCTGTTTAACTGGCAGAAAGGGGTTAGCTGGAGCCATGTCAAGCAATGGGATAGAAGCAACCAGAAAAAGAGGAGGTGGAAGGACACTTCATCTCTTCAGTAAATATTCAAGCTAACATGTATATTTGTGCAAGTGGCAATCACAATTCAGTTGGAAACAAAAGCAGACTGGGTGTCAGGGACCAGCAAGAGCAGGGCTGCTCCTGAAGGAAGGGAAGCTGGAGCAGAGGTGCTCCTCACAGAGGAGAGCAGGGTGCCCCAGCACCTGAACAGGGGCAGCAGAGCAGGGTGCTGATGACAGGCCCATTGGCAGCCTCAGGTAAGGCAAAGTGATAAATCAGGCCCAGAAAGCCAAGCAAAAATCTAAAGTAGCAAGGGATGTTTCCAGATCTTTTTCTGTTAATAGCTTATTGCCAGCCGGCAATAAAAGAGAGGGAAGAATTAACTTCTTATCATACCTTCTCAGAGGTGTTGAGTAGGGTAATGAAATAGAAAATTCATGTCCAAGATACATTCAGCCCTAAAATCTGACCATCTTTTCCTGGATGGTTGGGAAAAGAAAAAGAAATAAAATATGACCACTGTCTCCCAAGGTCATGGAAGAAATGGAGGTGTTCATTAAAAAAAAAAAAAAAAAAGAGGGGGGGTGTTTCTGGAAGAATTCATCAATGGGACTGGTCATGCTGACACTTGCCAGGCAAATTCATCCCATGGGACACTGTGGCAATGGAAGTAACTGGAGGTTCTTCATGGTTTAGCCACTGTTTGAAATGAAACGCTGGATTTGGGGATTCAGGGTGATACCATCTTTCAGCTGCATTAAAAGCCAATTTTCAGATGCTCCCAGTGAGCCATATTTCACACAGCCTGTATAGACAAAACAAACTGCATATCTGCTGAGTTGGAGCATGGTACAAGCAGCAGATGAAGCATCTGTTTAGGGAATATCTAGGGAACTTTGCCTTCGCAGCCCTCTTGTGTTACACCTCACTGCTGAGGCTACAGACACAAGAAGCAGGTACAGTCCCTGGGAACAGTAGCTGGCACTGCACTGCAATGACAGTTCAGAATTGGAGCCTGGGGTGCACAGTCCTTAAAGCCACCCAGACCTGCGGCCTGGAGCAAAGCTCCCAAAGGACCACAGGAAGATTAGAAAGGTACTACTGACCTCACATGTGACAAAGCTAATCCCAGTCCTTTTGCTGGCTATAAAAGAGGGTCCCACTAACAAGAAACCTGAACGTACATGAGCAGATTTTCACACTTTGCAAAAATCCCCTCCTGCTAACCCCTGTCACCAGAGATGTCCTCAAACAGGGCAGGGAGGCTGTGCTCCCCAGCCCACAAGCACTGCCCAAGTGTCCATTCTCACCCTCCTTAGACAAACCTGGCTAAAGTTTGTGAATGATCTGGGCCCCATCAAGCGCAAGTCCTGCCAATTCCTTCCTAACCCACATCAAATGGCTTCTTTGAGCCCTGGTTGCCTGCAGGGACACTGCTCTCCCCTGTCTCCCTTGGACAGGTCTTCACCCTTTGGTGCTTCTCTTTTCTGCTATATTGCAGGTTACTCTCCTGACAAAGCATGTGCTGAAAAGCCCATCTGTCTGCCTGCAGGACAGGCAGCTCCTGGCAGATGTGTTGCCAGTGTCCACACTTTCCCATCACTCTCCTGTCTGTGACTGCCTCTTGGATGTTAAAAATCACCTGGAGCAATTCCTCATTGCTCTCTGCTCCCTCCTCGAGCCTGTCACCACATAAGCCACTTGACAGGTGACTATTAGGTCACTGAAGCCACGGAAGCCGGGCTGAAGGAAATTAGTGTCTCCTTAAATAAACATGCAGGCTGAATTAGAGAGAGTTTATTGCTGGACAAGCAGACTATTTTGGGATCGCATCACTAAGCTGCATTATGGCTTTGTGGAGAGACTGGCTCTGTGCGGCTGGCCTGCTGGCCCTTTTCACCATGGATGGTCACCCCTTGTTCCTCCCGTGAAGCAACGAAGTGCTGCTTACCCTGAGCCATGGTCAGGCTCCCGCTGGACCATGGCCATGGTTTCTCCACGCCTGTTGGTACCACATATGATGTACAGGCTTCCAGCCTTGGTCATTTTGAAGCACCCATTCAGGACTTTGCTGAGTTTCTCTGCCAACAGGCTGCATTTGTCTGACATCGCTCACCCACACAGAGGTCCGGACTTCAGGGGACCTTGACACCCAGTCCCTGGGTTGGAGCTTCAGCTGGGACACTTCAGTCTGTCTTGCTGTCAGACTGTGTTCTTCAACCTGCATTGTCACTAATTCAGTGTCTTTCTTCCAGAAAACACCATTTTTCCCTAATAAGGTGGATAATAAACAGCTAAAAAAACGTAACATCAAATGCTGGGAGTCCTAGACAGTTCCTTGGACATGCTCTGTGTTGTCTTGACTAAGTACTACACTTTTTGGCTTAAATAACTGATTTTGAGAGCTTTAGTCTCTAGTGGTCTGCTAGCCCAGATGGAGACATCTCTGCTCCCTGCCACACTCTGTTACAGGGATCTTCATAAACACAAGCTGTTGTGGGTAGACCTGGGTTGTTCCCAGCAGCGAGGCATGCATGTTTGCCAGTGTCCTAGAGCCACAGAACTGCAGCATTGTGACATGGGACAAGGACACCTCATGCCAATTCTACTGCCCACCACAGCAAGGACTTTGGCTTACAGCACCCAGAGTGTGACAACAGCCTGTGCTGACAGCACAACCGGCTGCATGGTTGTTACTGGATCAATGATGGACTTTTGTTTGGCTGCTTAAGGGCACCCAAGATGAGTCCATAGCACTTTGGGATTTATTTGCTTTCCTAGAGCCAGATCAAAACGCTCAGCACTGTGTTGGGTGGCCCTTAAGAGGAGATCTTCAAAAGCTTCTCAGTTACAGAAATTCACTGCCTGACCTATGTAGGAGTTTCTGCTGGTCTGTTTCCTGCATCTCCAGGAACCATTCAATGTCATACAAAAGGGGTTGAGCTTAGGTTGAGTTTACACCCAGGCACCTCAGCAGAAGGTCCCCACAGCTAGATCCAAAGCAGTGTGGAACCATCCCTGTGGTTGGTGAGTGCCTCACCATCTTCAAAATGGCCATGAGGAGCCACGCAAAAGTCATGTCATCCTCCAAACTAGATTTCACTGGGAGATGAATACTGATTATGCTTCATCCAAGTGTCTCTACATTTCTGGCTGTCCTTGCTCTGGTAAGGCACCCTCTTATTGCCATCCTTCAGAAAACCCATATAGTAAAGATATTCAAGTTCCGCATGTTTTTGCTGGCTGCTTGGCATTTAATAAGTATGCTCTACAAATTGAAAGGTCAACCAGATCCATACTACTGCTGTGGCACCTTGTTATGTATTTAGAAAAATAATTAGGAAGATTGGTACTACAGGGGAATTCTTTTCTGCCCCATGCAGCTTAATTGCTTGTCCTTTGAGACACTAAGGAAAAAAGAGTCAGAGAGAAGATGGCACCTGAAAGAGTAACAGTACAAGGTTGTACCCCCTTCTGCCCATCCCAGTCATCAGCATTAATGCAAGGCTGTGAATTTCAGCCTCTGCTAGCCCACAGCTTGCTGCAGGAACAGCAGGGCTGCTGACTGGTATTCACGGCAGGAATGACACCCCAGCAGTGCAGGAAGCAGGGACAGACCTGCCTCCTTCACAGAAGGGGCCTCTTCTGCCTTGGTTTCATGGTGTGGGAAAAAAATGCGGGTTTGGAAACACCTGAGGATTGTATTCCAAAAAATGCCCTTTTTTTTTTTTTTGAGAATTTTTGAACCACAGGGAAAGAAAAAATAAACCCTTTTTCAAAGAAAAAAAAAAAACCAAACAGAAAATAAAGAAAAGTAACTGAAACATCCTGTAGATCAAAAGCCTTCCTTGTTGTGCAGAGACATGCTGGGTGAGCAGTGGGATGAAAGTGAAAAGATTGCTTTTGAGACTGTGAACAGGCCCATTGGAACCACGTTATCATCCCCTTCATGTTCATTTTCCATCTGTATTTTTATTTGGTGGTAGGAGAACCAACCTACACCTCTCACTAGCTGAACCTCCCACTTTGTTAGCCTCCCATTCGCTGGGCTTCCATTCCCTGGGCCTCCACTCACTGAGCCTCCCAATCTCATGACCTCCAAATTTCCTGGGCCTCCCACTTCATATGCCTCTTACTTACCTGGGCCTCGTACTCCATTTGCCTCCTACTTTCCTGGGCCTCCACTCTCTGTACTCACTGGGCCTCTACTCACGATAGACTCCCATTCACTGGGCCTACCATTTTCGTAGGCCTCCCAGACCCTGGACCTCCCACTTCATGGGCTTCAACTCACCTGGACCTGTACTACCATATAGCCTCCCACCACTTTTCAGCCTCTCACTACCTTTCAGCCTCCATTTCTTTTCTGGCCTCCTGCTACCACTCAGCTTATAAATACCATTTAGCCTCCCATTACCTCTCAGCCCCCAATTTATTCTCTGACCTCCCATTACATTCCAGCCTCACACTACATCTCAGCCACTCAAAACCTTTTGGCCTCCCACATTTTTTTCCAGTTTTTTACTACCTCTCGGCCTCAAATTTTTTCTGGCCTCCCACTACCTTTTGGCCTCTCACCACCTATTAACATCTCCCTACTTCTTGGCTTCTGCATATTTCCTGGCCTCTCAGAGTCTTTCAGCCTCCATTTCTTTTATGGCGTCCCAAAACTTTACAGCTTCCACCTTTTTTTTCTGCCTCCTAATACTTTTCAGCATTCCCTTTTTCTTTGGCCTCCCACTCCCTCTCAGCCTCTCACAACCCTCTTGACCTCCATTTCTTTTCTAGCTTCCCACTACCCCTCAGCCTATAAATACCTTTCAGCCTCGCCCCTACCTCATAGCTTCAAATTTATTTCATAGAATCATAGAATGGTTTGGGTTGGAAGGGACCTTTAGAGGTCATCTAGTCCAACCCCCCTGCAGTGAGCAGGGACATCGTCAACTATATCAGGTTGCTCAGAGCCCTGTCCAACATGACCTTGAATGTTTCTGGGGTTGAGACAGCTACCACCTCTCTGGGCAACCCATTCCAATGTTTCACCACGCTCACAGTAAAAAATGTTTTCTTTATATCCAGTCTAAATCTACATCCTGTCACAACAGGCCTTCCTAAAGAGATTGTCCCCATCTTTCTTACAGACCCCCTTTAAGTACTGAAAGGCCACAATAAGGTCTCCTCGCAGCCTTCCCTTCTCCAGGCTGGACAATCCCAACTCTCTCAGTCTGTCCTCATAGGAGAGGTGTTCCAGCCCTCTGATCATCTTTGTGATCCTCCTCCAGACCTGCTCCCACAGTTCCGTGTCCTTCTTGTGCTGAGGGCTCCAGAGCTGGATGCAGCACTCCAGGTGGGGTCTCACTGGAGCAGAGCAGAGGGGCAGAATCACCTCCCTTGACCTGCTGGCCACGCTTCTTTTGATGCAGCCCAGGATATGGTTGGCCTTCTGGGCTGCAAGCGCACATTGTTGGCTCTAGCCTCCCACTCACTGGGCCTCAGCTTTTTACACCTCCCACTTTTCTGGGCCTCCCACACTTTATACTTCCCAAACACTGTGCCTCTACTCAGTTCCACCTTTTGGTGGGCCTTCCCACCCGCTGGTCCTCTGCTCTTTTGGTCTTCCCCTCCATGGGCCTCTCACTCTCTGAGCCTTGCAGTCCCTAGGTCTCCCACTTTCCCAAGCTTCCCACTCCATGGGCCTCCCACTCTCTGGGTCTTGACTTTTCAGACTGTCTGGATTTCCTATTCCCTGACCCTCCCACTCCCTTGGTGTCACTCTTACTGGACCACCACTTCTGGTCCTTCACTTGCCTGGGCCTCCTACTCACTGGGCCTCCACTTCCCCAGCAGGGAGGGGGCGAGGGCTGCCCTGATCTAGTGGTGACAGCCCTGCTCTGAGCAGGAGGCTGTGCTGGAGGCTGCGGAGGCCCTGCCCATCCAGCATTTCAGTGATCCTATATGGTTGCCTCCTGAGCAGGGGCACACATCAGATATCTTCCCCCTCCCTCAGTCCCAGGGCTGTACACCACCATCCCTGTGTTTCCACCTACAAAGTGACTAATCATCTCCAGGGCCTGGCAGTGCTTCCTGCAGCCCAGGTTTATGTCTCTGCCACCATCTGTCTCTGCTGTAACCTGGCATCTGCCAGCAGCCTACTCCTGCACAGCCGTAATTAATGTCTCCATTTCCCTTCATGGTGCCACCTCAGAACACCACTTCTCAGTGCATTTCCCTACCACCCCATTTATGGTGGTGCTACTACTGTGGCCATATCTGCTCATGCACGAAGCACACTTCCCTTTATCTAATGACTGAGGGCGCTACCATGGTTTGCATCTCTCCAAAGTGTACTGGCAGGCTCTTGGTCTCTACCCCTTACCAGGTACTGCCCCTCTGACATGAGAAAATCAAGGAATCATAGAATCATTGAGGTTGGAAAAGATGCTTAAGATCACTGAGTCCAATCCTTAACCTACACTACCAACTCCACCACTAAACCATGTCCATAAGCACCACATCAACATTATTTCAAATAACTCCACAGATGGTGACTCCACCGCTTCTCTGGGCAGTCTGTTCCAATGCTTCGCAATCCTTTCAGTGGAGAAATTTTTCCTAACATTCAATCTAAACCTCCCCTGGCACAACTTGAAGCCCTTCCTCACATCCTTTCACTTGTTACTTGGGGAAAGAGATGGACACCCACCTTGCTACAACCTCCTTTCAGGTAAAAAATGGATCTGTTTTGCATTGCATGAGTGTTAGAGCCAGGGAGTACCAGCTGCATTAGCACAGCTGTATTGCACCAGCAGGACTATACAGTCCAGCTAGAAGAGATGCTGGAAGCACAAGATCCCAGTAGCACAGTGGTGGTCAAGCATGGAGGATGCATTTCTGTGGTGGTGTTGATTTTCTTGCCTATTTACACCATCCCATAAGATTTCCTGTGCCCAGCCATCCTGAGCCCAATCAGCCAGGCCAGACCTCCAAGAAACTGCCAGGAGATAATCTCTGTCCTTTACCATGAGCCTGAAGTAAAGCCTGGACATGGTCAGATCCCTGCAAATCCCTTTGAAGATCATTGACTGTTTAATCCCTGCCCACCGCAGCTCTTTTGCCAGATGAGTACCCTCCATGCAGCCAAGGCTTGGTCTGTCATGTCCCAGCTCCTGTGATCACATGTAGGTCAGCTTTCCCACTAAACATTTACAGCACACTTTCAGCTGAGCCCTGTATAATTTTGTATTTTCCCTCATATTTGCATCTGGAGTATTTGTCTCCCTCTAGGTACAGTCTCATGAGCAGTTCAAAGGGAATTTGCTGTGGCTACAGGAGCTGCTCTCTGGGTACAGTCAGGACGGATTTCTAGTCTGCCCTGAGCCACCACCTTTGAAAAAGTATATTAAAAATTACATGAAAGTGACCTTCTGATTTGAAAACCCTTTCTATAATGACACTGCAATGTGCCACCAGAGTTCAGATCAAACATGGTCAATTTTCAAGTGAAAAAGATGGCTCTCCTGCTCATATTGCCAACCACAGTGGGCTTCTGCTTGGTTAGGGTTGTCACCAAATTCTGCTCACTCACATGACCCAAATGGCTGCCTGCGTGTCAATGAAGGCAGAGATCAGCTCTGCAGCCAAGGCTTCCCAAACAACTGACTAAATGTTTCCAGAACTGTCACAGTCAACAACCAATTGCTTTTCACTCACCATCTGTCTGCTGTCAACCAAGTCAAAATGGAAACAAACCCACCCTCATTCATCACCTTGAAAAAAAAACACATCAATTAATGTCATCCCCAGCCCAAAGATCTTCTCATCCTCAGAGCTGATGCACTGGACTTCACGCAAGTTGCGGGAGCGGTGCTATGAGCAGGCAGCAGCTGGAGGTTCTGAAGTTGGATGTGAGCTGGGCATCCAGGTGTGAAGCACAGCAGCAAGTCCTCTGAACTCACTCTGTGCCAGATCACTCCCCGTTACTCTCCTCCTGCTTGAACCCGCCGAGCTGGTTTCACTGTTTTCTGCACTGTTGGTTGGTCTTTTCTCTCAGGAGGATTTCCCTGTCTGATGGAAACATTTTGTTGCTTTCCAAATGACTGTGATATTTGGAAATAATCATCTGTGTCAGGCACAAGAACTAATAGTCAGGATTAAGGAACGGGGTAAAAAATCCAGGGTCATTCACAGCTTGAAACTCTGACCTGCTTCTTCTCAGCTGTCTGCCTGTCATCTTCCTCCTGACCTCCTTAGTCAGATAAACTTTGCCCTGATACTATCACACAGTCAAGAAACATCTTTACTTCCTCTGCCAAAGAGGCCTTCTTGAAAACTGGTAGAAATCAGCCAGGAAAGCAGAGGGAAGTGGGATAATCAGCACTGTTTTTCAGACCAGGGAAGTTGAGGCACAGAAAAGAGAAAGTGATTTTCCAGAGGTCACAGGGGCTGTCAGTGGCAGAGAAGAAAAAAAGACCATGAGACTGTGTCCTTCTAACACCTTGGCCATATCTTATAGCCTCTAGGAGGCAAACTTAGAGCATCACATGCTTCTCTGGCCCTGCCAACAGCTCACTTCACAGGGATGTAGTCTGAGACATGGGCCCACAGCAGCACTGGGAAGCTGGGTGAGAGCAGGACTAGTGCCCTGCCTCAAGGTGCATCCAGGCTCTGGGGACAGGCTTCTCCTTGGACAGCACACAGCTCTCCCTCTCCGCCTTCATTCCTGCCCTGACATTCACCCTTCTAATCCACCTTTCCTCTCCCTCTTCATCCGCAGATAATCCCATTACTTAAACTGATGTCAAGCTTCTGCTAAGCACTGCCACCTCTGTGCCTTGGCTGGGCTATCACACTACCCCGAGCATGGAGATACTCAAGAGCACAGTCAAATAGTCATGGGCATTGCTGGAGTCTATCATTTGGTTTGGAAACTTCCCTCTGGGAACACTGAGGGCTTGAAAACATGACCTTGAGTTAGCCACACACAGAGGGATTCCAAGAGGTTTAAAGAAACTCTCTGAAGGCAACTGATGAAAAACAAATTTCTGCTTCAAGGAGAAAACCCCCTGGCTCAGAACAGGGGTCAGATCTCCCAGGGCCAGAGCAGTTTGGTCTCAGGTGAAGAACTGGACTCATGAGGACTGTTAGTTTCCGCTGTGGCAGGGGTCCTACTCCCAGGTCTCTAACTGTGAGCTCCTAGCTCACAAGCTGCAGGCTCACATGCCCACCACAGTGGGCTGCAAGAGACCTGGAAGAAGAGAGGCACTATATAAAAGGCAAAAAGTGCTACAGTGGGAGAACATTAAAATGAAACATATAGAGCTGCCTCTTTCTCTTGTGTCTTCCCCCACACCCGATCTTTTCTTGCTCTGCACTGCTGGTGTGACTGGTTCTGATTGATTGTCCTTTATTTCCATATTAAGCAAGACAGCTGGGAAATAAACACCTCCCTCTGCCGTGAAGCCCTGTGTATAATTTTCATTAAAAGGTTGTTAACTTGCTTTTTTTTTTTTAAATTTCCTCCTTCCAAAGTCTGTAGTTTTGCATGCCGTTAAGAGAAACATAGAACAGAATTCTAAGACTTATTAAATGCCAAATTATGTTAAGTAGGTTCTGGATAGTCTTAGCAGAAACCTAAGCATGTTGACAAACCTGCTACACCACCCATTGTGCCCAATATTAAGTTAAAGTCCTATTTGAATCTCCTCCATGAATGCCACATGGAACCCCACCAGGTCAAGGAATGGTCCCACCTGGTCTTCCCCAGTGAATATCCCAGTACACTGGTAAGAACAGCTGCTCAATGAACCAGAAAGCCCCCTGCTGCAGCTGCCCAGCTCACCTGACACTCCAGCACAGGCCATCTTCTGTACCAGGCTTTGCTCCTCAGACTAGACTTTGATTAGCCAAGTATCTATCAAGATGCTGGGGCTGATGGGCTTCCTCTCCAGAGTACTAGACCATTTCCCTCTCTGGAAAGAGCTGCTTCTCATACCAACTTATAGCAGACGGGTGTAGGACCGCACAGAGCTTGTGTGATTGCTTCAACAGAAGGTCCTTCCATCACATGCTCTCTGGCTAATTGGAAAGCTCAGTGGGAGCTGAGGAAAACAAATAGCTGCCCCTTAACACGCCTGAGTGCTTTCCTTCATCAAGGAAGGCTCAGCATTCAAATGAGCTGTGTACTTACATCTGTCATGCTTGCCTTGAGAGTTGCACTGCACACACTTGGATGAGTACAATGAAAGGTCATCTGGTCCTGCTTCACAGGGAGCGCTGCTGAAGGGCTCTGAGGATTGGCACTCTCTCATGCATGAGGTCTTGGAGACACTAGACATGCACATTCAGAGAGGAGGGGTCATACAGTCTTTCATCTCTTTTTCCCACTGAGGAAACACCACCAATATTAGAAATCCAGGTTAAGAACCTTTTAGGGAAAAACATTACTGCCCCCACCTACTTACCTTCTACGCTGGGAGATGTCATCTACCTACAAGAGCAGCTGAAAGACATGTGTGCCTATACCTCAGCCCCCCCAGCTCACAGCTGAGTTAGCTTGCAAGGCAACACCCAGCTGAGAGCTGCAATTCTTATTCATCTGGAGGAGAGGAGGTTTAGTGAGCCCATCAACAGGCAAAGACATAAAGACATGAGCCTATTTTCCAAGTAGTAGTGCTAGGAGCAGTGTGGGTAAAGGGTTTACTTCACAAAGCTCTGGAGATTTTTTTTCTTCTCTCCTGTTCCAGCTGAACATAAAAGATCAAAATCTCAAGCTTCTGTGAATTGAACATGAAACAAAACTAAAATAAGACCACCTGGTTTGGGCCAATTAAAATGTTTTGTTTCAGTAGCTTCTGAACATGCATTTAATAATCAGCTTAAATTGCAGAACAAGGGTGTTTCAAATTACAAAACCAAAAATCCTGGTTGTCAAAGTGGGACTTTTCAAGAACTTGAGGGCTCTTTTTAAACTGAGACATGTGTCAAAGCTGTTCTTTTTTTACCCACAAAAAGTTTCAGCTTCAATAAATTTGCTACACTTCTGACACTGAGACAAGGAGAGAAAAAAGCATGGCTGCCCTCACCATTTCTGTCATGGCCCAAAGCTGGTGGGAAACCAAGGTCACACCTAAGGTCACTCACTAAATCACCATCACATCAAAGGTTTGAAACTACAAGACCAGTCCTGGATACCTCACTGGCTTTTGCTGTTGCTTTTCATAGTGCCAGGATTTCACTAATGCCTTAAAGTCTCCAGCCCGTCTTTCATCTCCAGGCATTACACACAAACCATATTACCTCCTTAGGAGATTAATGGGGCCATATTGCACAAGAACTGGTGGTTTCCACATCATTTGCCCTGCTGATCCAGGTGCCTTCTTCAGCATGCTTTATGATCACTCTACCTGGGCAGCTTGGACGTGACTGGAGTGATAAGCAGCCACCTCTGCTTCATGTGGGAGAAGAGAAACCTCCTCAGCACTGTTTTTATTGCTAAAGCTGAGCATAAAACATTGCTACTCTTCACAACATTGGCTTGGAGGCCCAAGCACCATTTCAACAAATGATGTCCTGACACCTGAGTTATTGCAAGTGGCTCTGGGCACAGTCAGATCCCTGAACAAGCAGCAGACCAGTGTTCACTTAGGAAAGGAGTTGGAGAGAAGCTCAAAGGCAGCAGTGGCAGAAAGAAACCTGCATCTCTGAGGTCCCCACAAAGACAATGATGACAAGATCACAGCAAGGAATTAGTCCCCAGGGCTGCCATAACAAGCACACTTCCACACAAAAGTCGGTAAAGGAAAAAAAGGAAAGATGCCTCCATGAAGGTACCTCAGCCACTTCCCCATGCCAGTATTGGGAAAACAGCCTCAAAAAGACTTGCATGAAGGCAGAAGGAGTCTAATAAAAAAACAGAAAGGGGTCTCTAGGATTCCTGGAAAGCATCATGGCAAAATCCTAGGAAGTGTCATAAAATTCCTAGACAGCAAAGGATTTCCTGGAAAGCAAAGAATTCTTCTTACAAAGAATCCTAGAAAATTCTGAGAAGACATTTGCAAAGTTCCTGGTAAGCACTCTAGGACATTCCTAGAAAGCAACATGAGAAATGGCTTGGAAGAAACATGGAACATTCCTGGAAAGAAAATGGGAGATTTCTAGCAAGAAATGTGGAAATTCCTAGGAAGAAACTTTAAAAGTCCTGGAAAGTATTACGAAAATTCTTAGAAATCATACTGGGATATTCCTTGGAAGAACCTAAGAAATTCCTGGGAAGCATCCTTGGAAAATTAAAAATAAGCAAAGGAGAAATTCCAGGAAAAGGAAGGGGAAAATCCTGGAAAACATCATGGGACATTCCTAGAAAGCAGATGGGAGATTCCTGGAAAGCAATCGCAGTAGGGAAAGCCTAGAAAACATCATGGGAGTTTCTAGAAAGCAACATGTGAAATTCCTAGAATGCACCTAGGGACGATCCTAGAAGGCTAGAAGCAAATTCCTGGAAAGCAACATGGATTTTCCTAGAAAGAACTCTGGAAAATTCTAAGAAAAGGTGTGATGGGTTCCTGAAAAGCACCGCAGGACATTCAGACAATGCAAAGCAGAAATTCCTAGAAAGCATACTACAAAATTCCTAGAAAGCGTCCTACAAAATTCCTAGAAAACAACACGGGGCATTCCTGGAAAATATCCTGGGACACTTCTAGAAATGAATGGGGAAATTCCTGGAAAGAAATGCAGGAAATTCCTAGAAAGCATCCAGGGTAATTTCTAGAAAGTGATATGGAGATTCCTGCAAAGCACTGGGGATGTGGGCTTCGAAAGCACTGCTGGTGGTGATTTTGAGGGGAAGAACATGTGAGGGTGGCAGGAGACCTAAAGGGAGGGCCAGAGGAGGTTGAGAAAGGCATGATACCCCCAAGTGCCCAAGGGTGCTGGAGGTGAAAGGCAGAGGAGCAGCCCTCATCCTCAGGAAGGTCCAGCCTGGTGCTGCGGTGGCTGGGGAGCAGGAATGTCACCTCAGAGCCCCGGGCTCACATGTGAAAGCACACAAGGTCACATTAAGTCTGCCCACACTGGTCCTGATCCACATGCATTTAGTCTGTTCCTAGAAACCTCCAATGATGGATAAACTCCCTTTTCCTCATGAAGGTGCCTCTGCACTTACCTCTCTAATTCTGGGAGGACTGAGAAGGATCTGTTCCTGGGGTCATAGGATAATTCAAGTTGGAAGGGAGTTTAGGAGGTCTCTAAGTCCAACCTCCTGCCCAAAGCAGGGTCAGCTCTGAGGTCAGACCAGGTTGTTCAGGGCTTTGTCCACTCAGGTCTTAAAATCCTCCAAGGACAGAGACTGCACAGCCCTTCTGGGTACCCGTCCCACTGCTTGACCATTCTCATAGGAAAAAATTCTGCTATATAAGGAGGATATATGTAACCTCTCTTGTTCCAGATGGTATACATTGCTGCTTATTCTCCCACTATGCTCCTCTGTGAAAAGCCTGACTTTGTCATCTCCATAACCTCCTCGCAAAAGCCTCCTGAGCACATTCATAGCTGCCTACACTGTCTGCACAGCCCTCCCTTCCTCTCTGGCAGGCGATGGGCCTGTCTGCCGGACTCCCTCAAGACCAGCTGTTTTTTTCCATGCCTTCTTCAGACGCTGGTTCTCAGCCCATTTCTGCTCAGGAGGAAGAAAAGATCACAGAGAAGTTGGTGGCATCACTTTCATGATGTTCCTCTCCCCAGCTGACCCAGCTGAGCAGGGAAAACTCTCTGGGAGACAGCCTGGCAATTATCTCCAACAGACATCTGCACATCTGGCTGACTTCCTTTTGGTTTCATGCCTGACACTTCAAACATTGGGGACAGCAAGGCAGGGGGAGAATTTGGCTAATGGAATAAAACAAGGACTCCTAAAAATATAGCTGCCTTATCTGGAAAGCAGCGTGTGTCTAGGCCTCCCCACTGCCCTTAGCCTCTAGGTTACTATTTGTATGCTCAGGCTTAATGTCACAGAGAGTAATAATTTGTAAATAATTAGTTGTGAGAGTGACAGAAGCAGCACTCACATCGCTCACTGAAGGACAGCATGGGATGTGACCTCAGAAGGTGAAATCCACTCTTGGAGGCTCATGTTAGGTGCAGAGGGGGATCTGACACATCCTAGGAAAACAGAGCTCATACCTCTGCCATTGACCCCAGGCAGGTCCTTTGACTAGTTTGTGCCTGAGTTTCTCCACCTGTCCCTCTTATCACACCCATGTTTTGACTGGGAATGGCTCCTACTATGTAGAATGACAGTATGCAGCACAACAGCCCCTTGATATCACCCAGCTACACAAATGAACCAGGTCTGGTTCTGGTTGCTGGCAGGTGGCCGTGGTACAGCCTACATCCGAGGGTCTAGCCAAAAGCTCTTCTCTTCAGATCCAGGTGGCTTCCTCCATATTGCCATAGGGGAACAGGTCCCGGCTTGCCTGCCACCATTGCTATGCCCAGTCCCTGGCCAGAAGGGTGTTAACTGGCATGGACCAAAGTAGTGCTAGGGAGCATGCTAATGATGAGATAGGATAGGCAAAATGTTGGTCACTGCCCTGGCTGTCTTAGGCACTAGTGTAGACATGGCCACCTTGGCCCCTCTGGGGTAATGTCTACCCTGGGAGGGGTAAAAGCAGGCCCACGCAATCCGTTCCTTTCTGTCCACACTGCTGTGACTTCAGTTTAACTGTAGCACAGGTTGCAAGTGTCCAACTTGGGCTTAGGAAGAGCTGAGTTGAAGGCACCTCCCAGGGAATTGGTTTCAGCATCCCTATGTTCAGCCTCCCCCACACCACCTGCAGAGCTTGTTGGGCATCTCTGTGGGGTGGTGGCTGCTCTCAGAGGGAATTCCTGCTCTCACAGGGTGCACGTTTCTGCCTCCAGGATAACAGCTGCTGGGGCAGAGCTGTGCAAACCCACATACTGGCTGAATAATGAAAACAAAAATGCCTCACTGCCGCTGGATGCTGTTTTATTGCCTGGCTTGTGTGTGGTTGCTGCCATGTGACTCACTTCCAGGGGAGGCCACCCAGCACTTCTGTTGCAAAAAGGAGAAATAATTGCAGAGCCCAAGCTGCTGTGCAGTTGGGAAAGCAGATCAATATACATTCAGCAGATCAGTCACTGTCTTGGGCAAGGGAAATCTAGCTGGAAAAACTCTCCTGCTTCTGCTGGGTCATTAGTAGAGCCCCCTATTCTAAATCAGGGCCTCCATTTAACAACAGTGCTCTACTTGATTAATGCTGATTAGCCCTGCTTTGCTTGGTACATTGATTAAAAAGCAAGGTTCATTTCCCAGGTTTCCTTCCCAATCATATTCCCTAATTTCTTTTGGCACCTCCACAGCCTCTTAATTCTTCAGTCCTCCAAGAAGCTCATCATGCAAGGACAATGCTGAGGTCAGATATGAATTATATCCAAAGAGATGCTCTCTCCTATACTATGTTACTCTATATGGTAGACTGGCTAGTGGTGTCTTCACCTTAAAACATTGCTCATGGACAACTTCAAGATAAAAACCCATTGTCACTCAAGATTTCCCTACATACCAGCAAAGCTCAGGGCCTTCTCAGATACATCTGCTTGATTCACACCAACTGTAAAAGCAAAGGGACCTCTTCTCCAAATTATTGGCTGAATTGCCATAGGAATAACTTTATGGGTTTAGGCCAAGACCCACCCAGCTTGTTCAGTGGCTGTAGCAGATGCATGAAAATCAATGGAAACAGAGCATATACAAAGTCGCCTTGACCTAGTCTTCCCAGCTTTGGTGATCTGTGGTTCAAGGGTCTTCATCAGCTGGAAGCCATACTCAGCTCACGGGGTTTAACATCCACCAACACTTTGTCAAATCCCTCCCCTGAGCTTATGCCAGCCTCCACAACACCCTGCAGCGACAGAATGGGCAGTGCAATTGCACTTCATATGAAAAAGTACTTCCTGTTATCTGTGTGAAATCCACTGCTTACTTGCTTTCAGAAACACCTAGTTATGAGGAAAAGACAGCAACCCCTCCCTTCCAGCTCTGTACTGTCGATGATATGATAGGTCTCTGTTGTTGCCCCTTTAGGTACCTCTTGTTCTAGCCAGGGAGTCTTACCTTCATACAGAAATAATTCTGCAGCTTATTGAAGTTGTTTTAATAAAACAACCAGGGCTCAAGAGAACAAAGATCCTGTTACTGCCTCTGTTTCACAATAAGAAAGTGGAAATTCAGAGTATCTTTAAAACACAACCAAGTAAATAACAATTTGGCATCGAGAGCATGAGTTAATCTGACATCCAAATATTCACTGCTATTAAATAAGATGAAGACTTTCCTCCTTCAACTCTTATGTAAATAGAACTCATCTGCGATGCAGATTTTATTAATTAACTGGCAAATCGAGAAAACCCCAATAGGCTGTAATTGAACTTCACTTGGATGATAGATGAGGAGACACTTACAGGCCATCCACTGTGTCTGCACAGTCACTCCTGGAGCTGCTGCTATCCCCACCCATCCTCACAGCAGAGAGGCTGCCCCATCCTGTGCAAAATCAAGATCTAAGGGGCAGACACCCAAAGCTGACAGAATACCTGGCACATTTGCCTCCTGAAGCACTCTCTGGCTGGTCACGCTGCTCTGCAGGGCATCACCTGTCTGCAGCTCCCAGACTCTTGTAGGAAGCAGGCACTAGCTGATGAACATTTAACAGAAGTGAGGATGCTCATAGCTTTGAGGGAACTTTCTACCTAATCACCTCTAACATGGAAAGGGGACACTCATTAGCACCATGGAGAGCTGGGCATCTCAGATGTGCCTGGGGGTCCCAGGTAACCTCAGAAATGTTAGATTTCCAGATACCTGGGGATGGTAAACCCTGGTGATGATATACCCTATAGAAACACACCAAAAACCAAGACCTAAGGCAAAGCACAGACCAGTCAGGTTTATCTGGGTCCCAGCAGTGACTCCCCGCTGGACAACACAGACAGTGACAGGGCAGCCCCTGCCGGGAGAAGGCAGCCCTAAAGCCCCGTGGCAGCGCCATGCTGCCCTTCTCCAGCAAAGCGGTATGCAGCAGAGCCCAGCAGGAAGGAGATTAAGGCATTATTGATGTAGGGGGAGAAGGGATGCACGAAACAACCCCCTGCATGGGTGCTTTGCAGTTCTTGGTGGGGAACTAATTTTGCTTTTATTTTGCTAGAGAAACAGCGAGGCAGCAGCAAGGCACCCACCCTCGGAGCTGCTGAAGCCTGGGCTCATCTCGGCATGGGAAGGGAAGTGGCATTTGAAACACTGAGATGTGAGAAGAGTTTCATTATTGCTCTGGATGGCCCCTTCATTAGAGGAAAACACTGTATTTAATGAAGGGGAAAGAAAACAGGAGCTCCCTGCTGTGTCCAGAAAGGCATCTTTTTTCAGCTTTGCTTCACTCCCCTTATTTATGGGAGGGAGAGAGGCTGGACCTACCCATCCCTGAAGCACCACATCCCTGGGTCTCATGGCCAAGGGCCACACAAGGCCATACCAAACCAAGATCTCCCCACAGGCAGCAACCCATAAGTACAGCCCCCACAGGACTCCCCAGCTTTGGGGTACCACCCTGTGCCCACACTCACAAGGTTAGAGGCTGGCCTTGTGTGTGGGCATGGGGTACCAAGGTCTATCCCCTCTCCAACCACAGACACCCCCCCCCGGTGCTACACACCCAGCAATTCAATGTCATTCCCTTGTTATCAAGGAGAAACTGAGGCATAGGAGATGCATTATCCACACTTGGCATCAAGTCTGAAGATCATGTTTGATTAAAGGGCACAGGGAACACTCTCCCCATGTCTTCCTTGCAAAGCACCCTCAGATTAGCAGGCAAGGACTTGGTTTCTCATGACTGGCTTAACAAATCCAACATGGGATTCACACATCAGGCTAATTCTTCCCAGCTGGCACCAATTATTTGCCAAGGTGGATTTGCTCTCTTAGTTACACCCCACGAAGTTTTCAGCATGGAAAGGCAGAATCTCTTCTTTCCCTTCCTCCTCTCCTAGTAATTAGGGGTTTTTTTAGCAACATGTCAACAGACTTCAGGAGTAGAACCAGCTCACATTCCCTTTGCTGGGACAACTCTAGCTCTGCTAGGAATTCAGATGAAAGGAAACTTGCTTTCATCCCAGCATAAGCAGGCAAGAAGCAGAGCATAAACAGAGAGAAGACAAGCAGAGAAGAAAGCACTATGATTTTATTCTGGGTCCCTGCACCTAAAGCTGTCCTTAATCACCACTCATGACTCATAGCCATTTCTTCCACTGGGAGCCCCAGACAGGGTAATTTAGTTTCAGAGACTCACAGATACATTGGCTGGAAGGGACCTCCAGATATCTCCAGTCCAACCACTC
Organism: Phalacrocorax aristotelis; assembly: GCF_949628215.1. NCBI lineage: Eukaryota > Metazoa > Chordata > Aves > Suliformes > Phalacrocoracidae > Phalacrocorax > Phalacrocorax aristotelis. The sequence goes on from NC_134281.1 coordinate 49,481,380, forward strand.
ATAATTTGCTCCCAGGATTTGCTTGGGATCCCTTGTGACCTGTCCTGTTCCCAAATTGAGGGGCTTTGAAAGTGTCCTGAGGTGAGAGAGCACCCTGCAGTGGAGAATATGTTGGAGGAGGAAGAGCAGTTTCAGTGGTTGCTTACTGTCTTTGCTGCTCTGAAACCCACCTTCACTAAGCCAGGAGTTGAACTCTGGGACCTGCGTGGGCCAGGGTTTGTGGAGAACAGCAGGAGGATGGGCTCCATAGGATCTCAGGAGACTGAGTAAAACAGAAGGACAGGGGATGCTGCTTGCAGAAAGTAGTGAGGTTCAAGATAAGGTCAGGAGCTGGAGAGGGGCTCTTGTGTGAAGGGTGGATCACCACAGACTCAGACCATCAAACCCAGCCATCATCTGACTGTAATAATTTTTTCCAGTTTGATTCTCAGCTGCAGCCAGAAGCTGGACTGAAGTTTGCCAGGAGACAGGATCTGAATCTTCTGTGAGACCCTTTGCCTGTCCTGGCTGCTTCACCCTGTGAGCCAAGTGCCTTCATCCTGGGCCTTCATGCGTTATTAACAATTCTGCAGAGACCACAGCCCCTTCTCAACCCCATTGGTAGGACCTTCCAGTGACTTCCAAGTGAAGGAGCAAGTTTCCTATAAATTACATTTCCCAAAACCATCTCTGCTAATTAATAATTATGAAATGAATTTACCATTGCTTCAATTAAAATCCATTCACAGCTAATACCTTCCTCTTCTCCAACATTATTTATTTATTGAGGGTGGGGAAGGAAGGAACCACACTCAGAGTCTCCAGAAGTGATCTGGATTTGGAACAGACTCGGCTCTGCCTCGTTACATGGAATAGGTCCCTGGAGAATGCAGGCTGATTGCAGTCTAATTTATGGCATTCATCAACATATGAATTAATACTGGGGTCTTAGATATGAGATCTCTCTATTTCCCCCTCCCTCCTTACATGGGCTTGGCAGCTTGGCTCCACTGCCACACTTCCTTCTCTCCCAGTACTGCTTCTTTCCTTGATTAAAGAAACAGCCTTGTTTTCAGTTAAGAAAGCTTGTTTATGGTGAACAAACTGGGCATCTCACCTGGCGCTATATGAATTAAAGTTAACTGAAACCAAGGAGGAACTAGTCCCTCTTTTGAATAAGTTTGGGATCTGGTTCTCAGCTGCTGTGTGCCCCAGCTTCCCCGTCTGTGACACAGGGATGGTGTTCCAGCTTCCCTCTGAAAGCCACAGGGAGAATAAAAATAAACTTGTGCTTTGGAGCCCTGCAGGGAGGTTTGCAGAGGGCTTTTATGTGTTTTAGTGTTGCTCCTGTGTATTGTTCTTGGCTTTGACCTTGGACTGAGCTGGACAAAAGAAAAACTAAACAAAGCCACTTATATTTCAGGTGCATGTTGGACACTTGTTAAAGAAAGCCTAAAACTGCGGTCTTCTGGTAGCAGCGATTAACCCATACAGTGACTGGAAGCCCTGGAGCTGTTGACAAGGTTATAAATCAGCAGCAGTGGTGGGTGAGGGCTGCTTGTTTGCTCTCTGTCTAGAGGCTGGCATGGGCAAAACACAACAGCAGAACAAATCTAAGGACAGAAAGTCGGTGTGCAGCATGCCTTGAGGCAGGGAAGGCAGGTCTGGGAATGGGATGAGATGCACAGAAAAGCAGAGTGCATTCAGCTGTTTAAAGGAGAGACTTTTGCTTCATTGACATGAGGCAGCAATAGTTGCATAGGGTAACAGTGAAGGCAGGTATAGTCTACGATGGGAGCTATAGGCCTATGGTGTCTGACTGCTAGTGTCAGGCTTCCTTTCCTTGGGACACAGCTCCACAGCCAGAATTGGTTCTGAGACAGAAATCTCAGTGTCTGTGCTCTCTCACCTGTCAGATCCCAGGGTCACCTTCAGCAGGGACCCATTCTAGATAAAAGGTCCACGTGCAGTTTTGTTGAAGCTCAGCACCACCATGGATGGAGCAGCTGCTACTCCATCTCTCATCTGTTCTTCCTGAGTTGTCTAAATGTGCATGGACTTAGTGGATGTGGGTTAGTTTTTTCTCTTCTCTCTCATGAAAGAAATAAATCGTGTAAGGTCATTTTTACACTAATCTATAGAGTGCTCTGTCCCTCAAAAACATTAAAGAGTGCTCCAGGGAATAAAGGAGTAGGCAGCTCTTTTGTGTTTGATGGGACAGAGCAAGATGTGGGCTCTGACTGCCCACATCTGAAGGCAATGAAGAAGCCTCGAGTTGGATTCACTAGGAAAAGCTACAACCCAGCACTGAAGGACAAGAACTGACTGCATAGCTCCTCCCTGATGAGAGACCTACTTCATCTGTGGAACAGCAGGTTCAGCCAGGAGAACATGCAATGCAATCAACATTTTGAAAGCCAAGAGCTTTGGTGAACTCTGGACTATTTGATGTAACATTAATGGTCATTTAATACCTTCACAGTAGTAAAGTGCAGGAGTAAAAGGACTATGTCTCTGTGTGGTTAATAGCCTACGCAATGAAATCATGCACCACTCATTATGAATTTCATCTTTAGTTTTAGTTCAACCTTCTCCTGGGGTTTCAGCTCCTAGAATGGAACATTTCCCTGGCTGAATTACTCTGGTAGCATCAGGCAGGCACACTGGAAATACAACATGCAGCACTCTCATCACAAAATAAAAAGATGGAAAGGGTGCAATCACACCTCTGGCTGTGGGTGGGTTAAAAGTGGCTTCCATACTTGTTAATACATATTTTTTACTTTTGCTGGTTCTGCTCCTGAGTTTATCCTATCCCAGAGTAATCAAGTGTTTCACTGCCACTGCCAATCACAACTGTCTGCTGCTGACAAGAGAAGCATTGCTGCTAGAGGTGGAGCACCACAGGTTGCTCGAGGCAGTGTCCCTGCTGAGACACAGCAGAGCTCAGTCGAGGCTGGAGCTTCTTCATGCTCCTGCCAATCAGTCCAGGCTGCTGCCGTTCATGAGGAGTTATCTGATCCTGCCTGACCTGAATGGGGAAATAGGGTGCTATCATCCAGTTTCACCCTTCAGTCCAGAAGGGCTGTGCCCACACCTTTTCTCCAATCCAGCACCCACGTACCTATAGCAGCTGAATGTTCTCATCTGCCATCCACCGTTTGCACACATTGCTTTACAGAACAAGAAAGGGAGCTCCTTTAATGTGAGCGTGCCTGGCATGGCAGGGCCAGCCAGGTCATGGCGACAGGGGTTGGTTTCCCACCTGTGAGTATGGGAGCAGTCTGCAGACACAGGTACAACCCAAGCAGGCAGCAACACATGGATCAGGCATGCAATGCACTGCATGATGCTTTGCTGAAAGGGTGCCTGGGAAATGAGCAGGTAAGGGTTATGAAAGGTGGTGGGGAAAGGGCACGGCTGGAGCACAATCTGCAATGCAGAAGAGAGCACTGCGTCGCCTCTCGGATGCAGTGGCAGATTAATCAGGAGTCACAGAGTGTATTTGTAACCTGCCTGGCAACCCAGCTGCATTTCACACGCTAAACCCTACTCAGCTCTTCCTCCACACCTGAAATACCAGCATGACTTTACAGTTCCCATGTTAGAAGCAAGTCCTGCTCTGGGAGGAGAAAGCATAGGAGCAAAGACTTTGCAAGGGACAGACAGCAGAGCTACACACTCCTATGTGTGTGTCTGTAGGGGAATGATAACCTTGGGTACTGCCTTTGGGGAGGTTGGTGGGGCTGTGGGGGAGGTCTCTATTTCTGTACCTCTAGCTGCAATGGGGGAAACATTTCAGGGAAGCAGGTAAGTTTTCCTATTTGCCTTGCTAAATTTTGCATCTCTACCTTACCTGCTACCGTTGTTGACATTTAAAGTTTCCTCCTGGAGCCCACACGTTAGCAGGTGGATGGACACCTCAGTCTGCCCTTTCAAACTCTCTGAATACTCAAACAGGCTTTGCATCCGTGCAGTTTCTGCTCCATTTTGCTTGAAAGAAACAGCTGGTGACTTTTTTTTTTATTATTTTAGGTGTACTTATCCAGCTTAGACAGTGGAGAAGACAGAAAATGTAGAGATTGCCAGCTTCTCCCTCCAGATCCCATTGAGAGGCTTTGGGAGGTATTGGATGCCAACAGCCTGGCTCACCTTCTCACTGGATTTCAGAATAGTGAAACTCTGAGTGGAGAGGGATATGGAAAAACCAGTAGTTTTCCACATGTTATCTGCCTTCCTGTTCTGTTTGGCCCATATGTATCAGATTTACCCATAGATAAGGCCTGCAAATAATTTTCAGCTATTTTTACCTGTTCGGTGGCCAAGCAGTGCTTTCTAGGGATGGAAACAGAATGCATAATTCACTCTTCCCAGCTCACTTACACTGCAATAAGTCCTGTTCACCTGGGCTTTTTTACTTGGGAAATGCTCCTCTTTCACAGAGTAAGCTTTTCATGCTGGATAATTTTGTGCATGCCTTCAGCCTCTCAAATCCATTGACCTTTTTTAAGGTAGGGAAGTGAAGTAGAATAAGTCAAGCTGTCCGTGAGATGGTGCCACATGCAGAGCTAAACTTTGTTTACCAGAGACAGCAGATAGGGAAGAGTCTTCCTAGGCATTGCACTTAATATGTCATGCTCTTGATGGCATCTATTATTATAATCTGGACTTCTTCAGCTTTGGGAGTATGAATAATACAGCATTAAAAAACCCCACCTTTTTTTTAAAAGGTGTTTTTATAGATAGATAGATAAAGATAGCTTGTTCTGAATCATCTGTTGAAAACTGCTGCTGTTCCTTGTTTGTTGGTTGGGGTTTTTTTTCAAGCAGAAATCACCGGGCAAGAAGAATGACAGGAATGGAAATCCAGGATAAGCCTATATTTCACAACTTCTTGTCATGCAAGACGGTTGCCGACAAAACTTTGGAACAGGTCTGGAACTTGCTTGGAAATGAAGTTGCTGATCCAGGGTGTAGTGCAGCAGCCATGCACAGGGAGGGAGGGCAGGGAGGCAGGGAAGAGCATCTGACCCATCCAGGGATAAATGAAGCTCAACATGCCTCAACTGTGCGAAGGCTGCAGAGAGTGGGACACGAGCAGTTCAGCCCCCACAAGCTAGCATCTGGATATGAATGTTGGTGTTCACCCTGCACAGCTAAAATCTGGATGGTTTGAAGAAGTCCTGTGAAGACCATTTTACCTTGTGCCAAATGAGGGCATAAATCTCTGTGCTTCTTTCTGCTGTAGAGGTGCAGTGGCATCTTTGGGGGGGATCAGGGTATGGTGTCGGCAGCCAGTGCAGAAGAGAGACACAAAAACCCCTTAGGACTGAAAGATGACCCTTGGGCAGATTAATGTCTTCCTCAAAAGTACAGATGGACACATTGCTACTGGAGCCACACCTCGTGATTATATTCTCAGCCAACTTCTGGATAGCTCTCGGCCAGGGTGAGAAACAAAGCCTTCCTATGCCTTGACACACTTCACAGCAATGAACTCCTACGCTCCTCTCCACCCCTACAGCTCAGTCTTCACCTGACAGTCGTTGCCACATCCACAGCCTAGTGCCTCTGTATCACTTATGTGCCGCAAAGGAGGCCACGCAGCCAGCAGCAGAGCTGGGAGCAGGGGCGGGTCTCCAGCTGTGGTGCAGCGCCCGGGCCATAGCACCACCTCAGATGTCACCTTCTGTAGAAACCTTGGGATCTGGTCCCAGTCACAGACAAGAAACCAGACTGTCTGCTCAGGGCATTGCTCGTGATGTGTCAGAGTGGGTGTTTTCGGCTCTGCATGGACACCAGCATTATAAAAGGCATGTCCCAGTAGCCAGTTTGATCCTGCCTGTATGGAGGTAAAACACCAGTGCTCTGACTGAACTTACATAGTGAGTAAACCATAAAATAAAAATACTAAGGAAATAACTGAAACAAACACTCATCATCCATCATGAGGGACAAGATCTTTCTTCACCCACTAAAATATTATTTGTTCTTGTTTCCAGGGGCCAAAACACAGCTCTTCTGCATGAGATATGTGTGTCATTGGATATGTGTGTATCCCTAAATTTAATTTGTCCAATTGCATTAGGACAAGCAGCTAATTCTGAAATTCATTTTGCTCCCGTAATCAACCCCTCTGCCAAATGGCATTTGGGTGGAATTGTGGAGATTGTGATTTTTATTTAAAGTGATTTATCAAAATGATTAGCAATGTTCCCTAAGTGGAATCCATGGCAATCCTTTTAATCTTCCCCAAAACACAGCAAATAAAAACATTTTTTTTAGTAGCAGAGAGTTTGAAATATAAGGTTATTAAAATCCACGCTTTTGTATATCTCCATGCTTTCATCCTCTGTAATGGGTTGGAAACAGTAATTGTGTAAATAAGGCCTCCCATTCAGACAAGAGATGCAGAGGGTGTATGATGAACAATTAAGCATCTATTCAGTCAATTTGACTTGATATGGGTGTTAATGAAAATGAAAGAGGCCAACTTTACTTCCACTGCAGAGAAATGCAAAAGGTGGAGGTTTTTTTTTTTTATTATCCTAAGCCCCTTTAATGAATTCAACTCCTGCATCAGACTTCAGAGCTCCCCAAGAGTTTTTCCAGCCTTTTCCCAGAAGTGCTCAGTGGAGATCTAGGAAACCGAGGCGGGCTGCCCGCCCTCCTGCTGGAGCTAGGTCCAGGCTGCTGTCACCAGCTATCCCCAGGCAAGCAGAGAGCCGCCAGCTGATGGTTTGCTTCATCCTCCAACATGCTGATTCACAGCCACGCATTTCCCAGAGAGCTGACCATGAGGTGTGGGAGATGGTGCTGTGCCAGCTGTGCCAGCTGTGCCAGCTGTGCCACAAGTGCCTGGCAGTGGGGAGCAGGACAGGAACCACCAGCATCCATGCTGCTGAGCTGTCAGGCAGTCCAGGCAGGCTCTGCGAGGGGGTCTCCATCGGTCCCAGCTTTTAGGGGTGCCCAAAGGCAGTGAACCCCTGACAGCCCCAGCTCGGCAGGGTGTATGGGCTCAGAAACGGCCAAGTACCACAGCTCCTTTGGCCGGCACTTCTGAAGCAGTGAGGAGGGGAAGGAGTCAGCCAGGTTTCAGTACACTCTCTCTTTGTTTTTAAATGAGTAAAAACCAGTTGGCTGATGGTACAGCAGGCGGGAAAGGGCTGTTGTCATCCTGGTTTTGTAGATGGGGAGGCAGTCTCCCACCTGCAACCCTGTTCAGGCATTCATTTGGACAGTCCTTACTGCCTACGAATTCCTCTGTTTGGGATGTTTTGACCCTTATCACACAGGGCAGGGACCCTCACCCAGCTCCCCAGGAACTTTAACCCAGGTCTGATTAAAGCACTTGAAGGTGGTGAAGACCTTAAGACCTCCAGAGCCAGAGCATCCCCCTTTGCCCTCCATTCCTCTGATTAATCCCTGCCCCCAGCACAAACACCTTCTCAAATACTTTGCCCCAAATCCCTCAGCTCCATCCCTTCCTGGGAATAAAGGGGCACAGCATAGTGGGAGCCCACCTGGACCAGTCACACCCAGAGCCCCCAGGGTAGGACAGCCAGCCACAGGGATGGCTCAGCCTGGACCAGACACTCTCCCTTTCCCTCCAGTTGATACAGTGATGCCATGGCAACTGCTAATACCAAACAGCTGCAGTGAAAATACAGCTTCAGAGCAGCCTCAGTCCCCAAAGGCCAGCAGCCACATCCCGGATGTTAACCTCTCCTCCTGGGGACCTCAGCCCAAGTGCCCCCCCATGTGCCTCCAAGAGTGGGGCAAAGCCAGACTGCACTGTGGTACCGCTGCATGGAGCCCAAAGCTCACCTTAAAGTATCTCTTTAAAAAATGTAATCTTGCCACATTTTCACTCTTGGAAAGCTGAAAACTAGTGTGGCAGGACTCAGAGTCTGAGAGAGGAGCTGTTTGCCCTTAGTTCCTGACTCCTGCCCTGGTCCTCAGAGCATCCCCACAGCTTCATGTTGCAGAAGCAGAGGGGCAGCTACGAAGGCATCATGAAGGTGGGGCAGGGGGACATCAGGACATGTCTCTCGCAGCTGCTCATCACCTACCAGATGTGTTTCTGTAACTAGTCACAGCTCTGTCACACTTGTGAAAAGAAATTTTAGGAGACTAATATGGTCCTGGGGAACAGACATCACTGTGACCTTGTCCATGCACACTCCAAGGGGGGGGGCAGAAAAGCTTTTTCCTCCACATTTGCTTTGCTCCTGGGATGTCCATCACCTACCTGAGCCCTGGTGATTTTATTGTAAGGGAGAGATGTTGCCATTTTATTCTATACCCTTCCATCCCTCAGGCAGCTGGCAGGATTGCTGCTGGCTGGCAACATACACCAAAAAAAAGTTAATCTTTTGCTATTATTTCTCAGAAGCTCTATTCGGCTTCATTCAGGTCTAATGTGGTGATTTCCTTGTCCTCATGACAGCTATTTCTTACACGGGGAAGCTGCACAAAAAAAAGTAAACTTGAAAAATGGAGCTGTGATTTATTTTCACCTCCAAATATAGAAAGACAATTTCCCCCTCTCTGAGATTTTCTTTTCCTCCTCTTTAAATAAGTCCCAGTGCCTTCAAACCAAGTCAGCACCCCAGTGAAATCCCATTGCCAAGGCGGATGACATGTGTTTGTAGGGAGCCTGGACCAGTTTAAACCCATCATCAAGGTGACCAGGGACAGTCTGGCACTTACCCAGTTTACACAGACAGTTAACCAGGGTGGGGAGATGGCAAGGGAGCTCAGCCCTGAATCGTCTGGGCTTTCTGCAAATCAGGCATACTGCTGACGCCAAAACTTCACTGGGCAGAGGCTGGGCAGGGAGGGAGCAGGGCTGTGGGGAGCATCACTCCACTAGGATGCCGGCAGTGGGATTGATGATGTCTGCTCTCCTCCTGGCAGCGCCCACAATTTGATTTCTCTCTGCCAGCGGCGCAGCTCCCAGGCAAAGGCTGCGCTCGGCACTCACAACCAGGCTGAGCTGGGGCTTATCCCCAAGGGGATGCCAGACCTGCCCCCAGCACTGCCTGAGCCTGGGCTGCCCCTGGGACACACCAGCTGTGCCCACTCGTGTACCCACGCACACCCGCACGCACCCTCCAGCTGCTCTCCACCTTCCCCTCCACCTCTCTGGGAAGATCCAGCGGATGGATCAAGACACGTCTTTTGGCATCGAAAGGATTAAATCCCTGGGGAGCAGCGGCAGAGGCTGAATCTAGGCTCCTACCAGGCATCACCGGCTTCACAGCACGCTTGGGAGTTGTGGAGCTGACCTCTCAGCAGCTAATCCCCGCCACTGCTGGCAGCCGGGGCAGCTGGGAAGAGCAAGCAGGGCTGTAGGGTGAAGGGACGGGAGGGGAAGAGGACAGGGAGGAGTGTACACACGCACACGCACGCATGCACACACACCCCGCAGATGGCAGGCAGCGGCACCGGATCAGTTGCTGTTTGCGGGGAGGTCCACAGGGAGCCGAGCGCTGAATAAAACAAGCTGGAGCATCAGGCGAGCAGATCTGTTCTCTTGCAAAAGTCCTTAAGGTAAAACCCGAGAGCAGCTGCTCCTGTCTCGGCTGCCCTTCGGAGACCGGGCGCTAGGCTCACTGCTGCTGTGGTTGTCACCTCTGACTATGATTTTGTTTTTAAAGGAATCAATCAGGAGATGCCAGGAAAAGAAGTTGCTGAAAGCCAGGCTGGCACGACGAAGAGCTGTGTGCCGCCGGCTCTGTCACACGCTGGGAGCAGCTGAACTTTGTGGGTTTTGAATATACATTTCTCCTCTGCGGACGCTTCAGGCAGCATTACAGGGAGAGTCACGGCACGGCACCGCACACCTTGCACCTGCTGTTACCTTGACTGAGCCTGGGGGACAGCAAAGGGGCGATTTCTGTCTCCAAGGACCATCACCTGTGAAAAGAAGCTGGAGAAGGGCAATTTATCTTTCTTTTCCAGATGACTGAAAATACCTACAAGATCCTGTCTCTCCGGTTTTCATCAGTGAGTAGCATCAGGGAGAGACAGCTGAGGAACAAATATGGTATTGGTCAAAATCATTGTAGCGCCTACTTTTTCCCAAGGAACTTCATGCCTGTAGGGGTTTGCTGTGGGCATTTCTAGGAGTGAGGACTGACATACCACAGACGCATCCCTACCAGATCATGTAAGAATTTGCAAATGAGAAACCTACCCCAGCAAGACCTTTTCTGCCCAGTTTGCAGTCCATGGTTTGATGTGAGAACGGCAATTCTCGCCTCTTTCTCTCCCTTTTAAATCTCTTGGGCTTGGTGATCTCTTTCCTCATTGCAATTATGATTATTTGCAACATCAGTGCCATCAAAGATTGGAGCACTTTCCTCTCCCAGATCCTCCCCAGCGTTAACAAAACTCTGAACTTGGTACAGCAAGTGGAAGCCACTACTAGCTCGGTGGTAAGTGTCCTCCAGGACCCCGAGCAGGACAACTACCTGTCCAACAGCCAGTCCATGAACTCCAGCAACTTCACAGCTGGCCTGGACCACTTGTTCCAGTACTCATACTCGGACAATGACCAGCTTTACAAAGAGTACAAACCCCTTCCTCGAGACACCATTCCTCTGCCCAAAGCTGTCCTCTACCTTCTCATGGCAGCGCTGGTGGTGGTAGCAGTGGCATACGCCATCGTCGGGCATCTCATCAAGGACCTCGTTTATGACTTTATAGGTGAGTCTGGGCATTACGCGTTGTGTGCGTGTGGTCAAAAAGAGCCTGGTGCAAAGCCTGGGGATGCTGGCTGGTGTCTGTCCTTTTATTTGGGTGGGGTTTAGACCAAGCCCTGACCCTTTCACATTTACAAGAGTGTGAGTTTATCTGGTGTGCTGGGTGCTCCAAACTGAGCTGTATGTCAATCAGCTCCCCAGAGAAAATCCTTAGGTTTAGCCCCTTTCCTAAAGAAATGAGGCTTGTGTGTGTGCGCACGTGTGTATAAATGTGTATGTGCATACATTTGTGCTGCCAAACAATTGCAAAATCCATTGGCTAGTTTCAACTTATCTTGCATTAGAGGCCTCCAAAATTAAAAGTTTCATGGCAACAGATACCTGAGCACAGGATAACAACCCACTAGTGCTTTGTGAAGGAAAAGTTAACCCCTTATCAGACACCAGTGAATCCATAAACTCCTAGGAAACACAGCTCAGCAGTCTGGCTCCCTTGTACAGCACCTAGCACAACCGTCACAGCCTCTGAGGCAGCTGCAACAAATCTATAACATGAGAGCCCAGAGAGTGCACATTTTTATGAGAATTGGCTTTCTGGCTCTTTCATTCCATCCTGTTGCTGATGAATGAGGTTCCTCGTCACTGGGGATGAGAGCATAAACACTCTGCTGGCTGTGGCCGCCACGGGCAGGCAGAAGTACAGACCGCTTACAGCAAGCCTTCAGCAGTACTCTCACTGTTTGCCCCATAATTTGTAAGGCTGGTAGTGCCGGGGAGTGCAAATGAGCCTAATTCCCTTCTGAATCCCCGGTACTTTTGGCCCCCACACCCTAGCAGCCAGCTTACCGTGTCCATTTGGGGGACAGGGCCCTGCTGCAGGGAGTTGGTAGCAGTTTTCCAGCTCAGATGGGGGGTCAGAAGGGATCCACAGAGGGATTAAAGCTTCTGGCTCCTGCAGATATGCACCTCCCAAAAGTTCTGAGGAGCAATGTCCTCTGCAGGGGAGAAGGGCTGAAATCCCTTTGCACACCCCTTGCTCCAAACCTGGCCCCGCAGCCATGAACGAAGCCCTGCAGACTTTGTCTCTGTAGCAGGAGGGAAATCACACTCCTCTGGAGCAAAATCCACGTGTTCATTCAGTATTCCCCTTTATTTCCCTGCTCCTGGGATGAAACCGCAACCAGTGCCTGCAGGGCAGGCAGCACCCATGCCTTTCTGATGGGAGGGCAAGCTAAGACCCTTGGGCAGGGGGACCCAACCTGGCAGGGGCTGGCAGACCTAGGACACGGGTATTTGGAGAGGAGGTATTTGGGACAAGAAGGGTCAAACCTCCTGGTAGGGAGCAGTGCTCAGGGTCTCACATGAGGCTCGGCCAGGGAAAAGACAGGGTGCTGCTCCTGGGGAGTCTTTCTTGACCTCAGCTGGAAGGGAACAGATACTGTCTTAAAGTGTTAAATATAACACTTAATCAGCAGCTTGCTGGGGCTGTAATGTCTCCTGGCTCTGCCACTCATCTGATTTAGCATTGCCTTCCCAACAAAGGTAGGCAGCAGGGACAGCACCTGAAAATATATACGGTCCTGCCCTGAGATGCTCAAACGACCAGCTTAAAGAAGGTTAGAAACCACCCTCCAAGGCAGGAGCTGGTTCAGTTGCAGTGTCCCACAGCACAGACATCCCTGCCCTGATTGCTGGGGTCCCTGATGCAGCAAAGCATGGATGTGGGTGCTCAAAACTACCCTGTGGGTGGGTACTGCAAAGCAGGGCCAAAATCCACATAAATTTCATGCCCCTCCAGGCAGGGAGAGAGGCTGAAGCTGTGGTCAGAGGCACCTGTGCCCCTGCAATGCTATTTTCAGCTCAGCACCAATGCTCCCTGGTGACCTTGGGCACCTTTTGCTTTTGCTTCCATGTGGGACAGGGTCAACAGGGTGTCCCTTCCCTCACAAAGCCCTCTGCAAAGGGATTTCACAGCACCGCAGCTGACCCAGGGCTGGACAGGCACAGGGACAGCCCTGGGGTCTGTCTGCTTTCTAGCACTGTGGAAGAAGCCTTTTCCCAGCTGAACTCCCTCGCTGAGGGCAGAGCATCCTGCCTGCCCCAGGTGGAGGTGACATCTCTTTGAGTTAGGATCAGAAATCCAGATGTGAGCTTCTGCCCCATACAGACAGAGAGGAGGGGCATTTCCCAAACTCCAGCAGTACCCCTCAGTGCCAAAGGCTGCCTCCAGCTTGTCCTATTTAGCACTCCGGGCCCATCTTCACACCATTTATACACTTAAAATGAGCCAGTCCTCAGAGAAGAGCAGACAAGACCATGTTTGTTAACACTGCCAAGCAGCAGCCTTTAAAGAGAAGGTTTAATTTGAATGAGTTTGCATAAAATTACTTCAGGGACAGGACAGAGGGACAGAGGGATAGTAAATAAGAAGGTGGTCTATTAGCTGCCTTAACACAATGCCTGGATTTATATACTCGGCAGCAGCAACAACCACTGCTATCAGCATTTCTGTGCTAATCATATTTAGAAGGATACAGAGAGAGATGGAAATAAGATGCCAAAGGGCTGGAGCCTTTTTCAGTGAGATTAAAGTGTGAATAGTTAATCACTACTTTAAACAGTCACTTGGAGACCTCAAGGATGATTTTGACTCCTCAATAACAGCTTGTGGGCCACAGCTGGGGGAGTCAAAGCATCACCCAGCCCTGTGCATTCATGGGGACTGTGATAGTCTTGGTTCAGGATGGCAGAGGGGCTCTCAGGATGCTGCTGAGCTCTTCCTGGCAGTGCGTTCCCCTGTGAAATCCAAACAATTGAGACACCAACACCTCTCTTGCAGCCGCTTCTTAAAAATTCAGTCAGAGCATGTCCAGGCATCGCCGGGGGGAGATGAATGCTGCTGCGATGCCCAGCGGGGTGGGAAGGAGAGGAAAATGGGAGGCTGCATCAGAGGAGAGGGAAAGATGTATTGTCAGAGAGTGTGAAGGCAGACTTCCCCTCCAGCCAGGGTGGGGAAAAAAGGGCTCTGAAAGAGCCTGTGTTCAGCTCTTCATGGAGAGACCTGGCCAAGAGAAACCCAAAATACCTTAATGTCTCTCTGGACCTTCCCCTGAGCCGACAAAGTCTCATGTCTGTGACTTTCCCAAAACTCACCAGGCATCTCTGCTCTGGGATGGATGCAAGCCCCCCAAGCCGGGAGGATGGCTCCTGAGTGAGCGCGGATCAGACCTGGCTACCAGTTAAGACAAATTGGGTCGAAACGTTTGGAAAGCAGCTTAACTCGGGAGCGCTGGAGAGCTGCCGGAGACGACGCTGCAGTGAAGTGCTGGCTTGGCAAATGACAAGCCTGTCGCCAATGTAGGAAGTGCCTAATTACTGCAATCCTTGGGAATGAGCCCGCCCTCCCTCCTCCGTCCCCAGCAGTTCACTGAATATCACCCTTATTTAAACACAGAAAAAAAGAGGAAAAAAATGGGCGGGGGGGGGGAGGGAATTTGGCTAGAAACAAAGTGGTTGGCATGGAGACTGTGGTGCGTGTGGTCCCCAAGAAAGCATCTCACTGCCTGCATGGGAACCACATGGGAAGGGTCTGTTGGTCTGCGTGGGAGCTGATGCTTTGTGGGGAGATGTTTGCCTGTGTCACCCAGTTCAGCCGAGGTCTCCTCTGCGTTGCTGATCTCTGCAGGAGACCTTGATGAAACTTTTCATTCAGGAATGGGCCCATGGCAGATGCCCAGCTGGGGTAAGGCAGGGCAGGCTCACCAATGCCAGCAGGACTATGCTGGTTGATGGCTTCAGGACTGCTCAAAACCTTAAGTCATTCTCGGAGTAGGGTCTTTCTTTTCTTTGCCCTTTTGACCCACCAGCTGTATTTTTATTTTTCAGCCTTATCTGCACCCGCCACATTTCAGGCTTCCTTTAGCAAATCATCTCCTTGAACAAAGAAACTGTGCATGAATCTAGCATTGCTGAAAATAGCTGCTGGGTGATCCTGCAGGGACTTGGGATCTGCTTTTAATTGCTCCCACGCAAAACTACAGGGCTCAGGATAATTCAGCCCGTGGCAGGGATTGCAGATAGCATCTCAGGCCCATCAGAGACAACTTACGTCTTCTTTTCAGATTCTGTTTTGAGGGTGATTTATTTGCATCCCAAAGACATGGAAAAAGAAAAGGCCCTGTCAGGTTCCTTTCTGTTTCCCTACCTCAGTGCTAACCCACCTCTGACACTAACCCCGCACCTCAGTTTCCCTTTTGGTGCATGGGGATGTATTAGTGGTTCCTTAGCCACTGTTTTACGGGTGCTGATGTCTAGCTGGGGCTTTCACCAGGTTAATTCCCACTCCCAGCTACTGCGATAATGGGCAGATGCCCCATCCCTGCATCCGACCTGACATTGCCACAGCTGTGGGCTGCGTTTGTCAGCTGGACAAGAGGCCACAGTGATCTGGCCCTGCAAAAAGCCAGCAGAGGTGGCCCCGCTCTAGGACAGCTGCTTTCACAGCCAAACTTTCAAAGCACAAAGCCTGAGCAGCAGGATGACTCCCAGCACACTCTGCCAGGGACTGACTAAGGCTGGCCTTGGGATGTGCCATCCCATAGCAGTATACCCATTCCTGCCATCACGTGGTCTGATGATGGGCTGAGTCAGGTCCCTGGGGCGAGGATCCTGGATTTCTACTCCTGTGCAACTTGCTGGTCTTCCTCAAACTGAGACCAAGCACAGCTCCTCACCCTCTGGCTATCTTTGCTCTTTCTCCATGGTGAACACAAAGGCTGGAGGATGTGGAGAGTAACTAACAACTAACCACCCCCAGCAGCATCCCTGCCTCCCACATACCACACCTGAGCCATCACTTCGCGGAGACCAGCTCTCCAGAGCAGCAATGCTGCCCTACAGTTGGGACTGGGGTCAAATGCAGGCTTGGTCCAGGGTTATACTGGTGCAGAGAAGCTATTTTTAAGCAAATATTGTGATTAATTTAATGCCTTTTCCATGTCACCCCTTTCCCCACCAGACCCTTCATGCCGCTAACAGCTCTGCACAGGGACAGTGTCCTTACCTGTCCATTGGCAAAGCAGCATGCTCATGCTGCTCAGGGTGCAAAACAGTTTTGACTCATCCAGAACAGCTAACCTAAGAAATTCTCCATAACAGGGGAGAAAGAACAGGCTCCAACAGCAAGTTAATTTAGAAAGATGTGAATCTGGGGGAAAAGGGGGACTTCTTGCTAACAAATTACTACTGCCAGAGGCAGACAGAGATTTTCCAGCAGAACAAGCCTGGGAGATATCTGCTGATTTTGCTAATGAATAAGCAGAGTCTGTCTTGCAAATGAGACAGATACTGTGTACTGCTGGTGTCCAGCTGTGACTGCTGCATTGTGTCAAACACATGAGAGATACCCTTGAACTCGGGTCTGTCGGGAGTGCTTTGGCCAGAGCTGGTCCTGCCTTGCTGCAGAGTACAAGGTAATTGCTGGGTCAGGACTTGTTCCAAAGAGGTCTTCTGCTCCTGCTGCTAGGAAAAGGGCTTTTTTAGCAGCTGTTTTCACACCTAGCTCCATTTAAAGCAAATAAAACTAGAGCACGAGTTTGATTGTTCATCTAACACGTTTCCCCTTCCGTTGCTTATTTCCATCTCTGCAGGGAGTGTGAATGTCTCACTCACTGGGTTGCATTCAAATTTCAGCCCATTTTCCCACCTCCCTCTGCTCTTCTGTCAGGGACACCTGTTTTCCAGTGGCTGAAGTGCCTTATGGACATCCCACCCTGTCACCAATGAATGCAAGGGTGCTGGCCACCCCACCGGGATGAGACCGGGCATAGAGCATCCCTGTGCCCCTGTGCACACAGGCAACAGGAGGCTGCTCCCTGCTGCCTGCACTGTAAGAGGTTTCCAAGTGAGGACTGTCCCTCATTCTGCTGGTACGAGGAGGGGTAAAACACATTGTGAAATCTGAGCAACCCTGAACAGTGTTTTTCTGCCCCAAAACACACTGCACATCCCAAGGGTTCTGCTTGTAGAGATGCCATCAAAGACTCAGGCAGAGCCAGGGAGGGGCAGGGGTGCTTCGTGTCATGTCACTGTGCTATTCAGGGAGAGATGCTCTTCTGCAGCTTCTGATTTACCCAGTCTACCCTATCTCCTCTCCCCAGCTGCTTTGGATCAATTGCTCCATATCGATCTCACCCCATCTCAGCACTGTCCACCTCGCCATTCACCCTGCAAGACCTCAGCAGGTGCGCTGAGCCTCGCCAGCACCTGGCAAGTGGGGAGAGGTGTGTGGGTTAGATGCTGCTCCCCAGCCTGGCTGAGAATGTCACTTTGTCCTTGCCTTTTATCTGAGGCATTTGAATACATGCCCATGTGCATGCCCTGATTTTGCAGCACGTCTTACAAGCATCTTCCAGGGCTCGGGCAGGGGCAGGCAATGCTTTTCCTTACCTCCAAAGTGTGACTGGCCTCGGTCCAGGGGTGCCACTGCCCCAGGATCACACTGTGGGACCCCTGCTTGCCCCAGCTCTGCCCTTGGGTGCCCCAGGTCCGTTGGGTGGCCTGGTTCAGCCCAAATTTACCTGCCTTCTGGCTGGAGCCTGTGTGAATCTGAATGTGGACTTTTCTCCAAAAGAGGATTTAATTTTCCTCTCAGTTGCAATTGTGTCCATTTTCTGCTGCTCATGCAGACCCCCTGCCAGATGTAAGGGACAAAGAGAGGAATACCTGTCATGATGCTAAAGGCTTCAGCTACCTTCAGTCAGTCACCACTGTCCATTGGCTCCTGGCCCTTCACCACCCTCCATCACCTGATTACACCCCCCCTGCAGGGTTCATTATCCAAGGTTTCTAATGCATGCTGGTGCATGACGTGTGTTTGTGCATCCCATCCCCTGCAAAGGTCCTTCCACATCAGAACAAGGTTTAATCATATCAGGACCAAAGATGTGCAGGTGTCCTCCCTCCTCCCCCTCAACCCTTCCCAGACATCCCATGGGGAACCTGGGGGCACCCTGGTTTCTCACCCACAGGCTGAGCAAGCTGGGGAGGAGCCGGAGGGAGAAGCTGAGGAGGAGCATGCACGGCTGGGACAGAGCTGGCCAGCAGCAGCTGGCAGGGGAGACGAGGGCGCTGACATTTTTATGGTTGTTTCTCCAGGGTCCTGCTGGCAGGAGATCCTCCACTGGCTTCATGGGGCCTCATTCCCCTCTTCCGCACATGGCAACATGCTGAAGTTACAGGCCATAAATGGCCACAAATAACATGTAATTGTGTAATTACTTCACTCCTTACTTACACAGTCAAATCATAAAGGCATCGCAGTAAATACCCTCTAATGACAGCCTAATTACATCTTCCTGCAGATTACTGGGTAATTAGATCCAGCAGGCTCCAGAAATAATTCCCAGGGAAGCAGCAGTTCGGATTAGCGTGTACAATCCAGCCCGCATTTACCCGGGAATGAGACTGCGGCAGCCTCACACAAGCTGCCTTCCCCAGGCACCCCAGCCAGCCACGTCCCCTTTGGTGACCACGCACCCTTCTTCCCTGCCGGACCAGCCTCTGCTCCCACTGGAGTTTTACAGTTGACGTCAAGGAAAGCAAGCCGAGACCTTTAATAGTATTTGTAGGAGGCAATCTTGTTATTGCCTTCCGATCCTCCTCATGCCAAGCAGCTCTGCAGGCACTGGTGTGAGCCTGGGAGGTCTTGGGGACAGGGGGTGGGGGTCCAGCCGGCATGGACTCAGCCCGGGCTGCAGGCTCAGGCTGGGAAGCAGCCAGTGGAGTGTTTGGCTTTGGTCTAAATCCAGTAAATCCAAGCAATATGGAGGCTATAAAGGAAAAAGACCTAAATGAGCCTCCTGAGCTTGGCTGATTTCCTCAGGGAAGGGTTGTAATGGGGAGCCCAAGCTCTGGTGTGGTCTGTGGACAATGCAAGTGAAAGCTAAATGCCCTGGTTAGGACTCAGGGCAGACCCAGGGCTCCCCAAAAGCCTTTGGATCACATCTTTGCTGAGTTTCCCAATCACTCGTGCCAGCACCGTGGTAGTTGTGGGGACCGTGGTGGCTCTCCTCCTGCCCTTCTCATTGCACAACAGGCAGACACCTCTGGTCTGGTGATGGAGCTGTACAAAAAGCGAAAACCAAGAAGAAAGTCACTCTCTGGACACACTACCTGCTCCCGGTGTGGTGGGACCTGTCTCCTCCTTGGAGCTTGCACCAACATCCATCCAGCCCACGCTGGGCAGTGGGGCACAGCCCTCTCTGCTCCCTGCCCAGCATCACCCCAAAAGCCATGCCCTGTGCCCTTGGGGATGGCGTGGCCAAATAGCTCCAGGCTAGAGAATAAAGTCAAATATTGCATTTCAAAGATGACAAAACATTTGGGTGTTCTTCAAAAAAGAAAGAAAATCTGTAGGGCTTTTGGGAAAGATTTGGGGCTTTCAAAAAAGTGCACACACTAAGCACAGGAATGTCTATAGCTCTTTCCCATCTCTCCTCCTCACCACTGGTGACAAAAGAAATGAGATCTTCCTCCCCTTTCACACCTGGGATCCCACCCTGGTATTTGCCATCATTCAGTCTTGGTTTTGCTGCAAATCTTTTTTCCTCAGCCCATGAAAAAGGCAACCTCTCGCTGTAATTGCTGCCTGGCAGAGCAGGCAGCCTGCCTCCTCCAGCAACGAGCTGCAACTGAAATCCTCTGTGGGGACAGAAAAGACTCTGAAATATCGTATCCTATGCTACAAAGAAAAGAAACATGATTTCTCAAAAGCAGCCCAGTGGCAAATAAGCAGAGTCCCTCAGAAACAACTAAGTCCAGCTGGTCCTTTTGTCTGCCTCCCAAAAGCTGTCTCCACTTTATTTTGGAAGCAGGGCTGAAGCACAGGGGTCCTGGTGCTCCACTGCCCACTGCCACCAGGTCATGCCTGGCCCCAGGGGCTCCTCTCCCCTCTCCTGGGTTTTCCCAGCTTTGGTTTCCTCATTGCTGGTGCCTCCCCATCATGGCTGGGCATGGCCTCTCACCACCCCAGCAGCCAGTCAAATCTCAGAAATAACAGATATTTGGGAAGTGGCAGCACCTGCCTCCACTGAGCCGCAGTTCCTCATGCTGCAGGGGACATCTCGGTCCCACCACCATCCAGCAGCAACCACTGTATTTTGGAGGGGGATTGGTCACCCCCAGGGTTGCAAAAGTGGCTAGATCAGCTCAGAGCCACATCCTGGTGTTCCTGTGCCTGCCAGAAGTGCAGCCCCAAAGCAGCCCACGGAGGGTTTGAAGCCCTGTTGTGGCTGTGATATACTCCCGTGGCAGATAAGCCATGTCCCCAGCCATGCCTCCAGCCCCATTTGGGTGTCACACAGTGATTTTATTGTCCCCTCTGTTTCTGACAGCAGAAACCTACTGTAGAAAATCCATTGCTTTCCCACGCCAGTGAGACCAGATGCACACTTTGATTCAACAACACTTCATTTTCATTTTTGGGATTATCAGGGTGATTTCATTTGCCTAAGCCAGAAGGGCTTCAAGAAACCAGCAGTCTGAAGACCAGCCTGGAGCTGAGAAGATCAGAGCTCCCTGTACCAGGGGAGTGGAGGAGGCCAAAGTGGCAGGGGTGGGTGAGGATCCCTCCTGGGGGTGAATAGCCAGAGAAAGGGGTAGGATGTATTGGGGGCAGTGATTTCCCAGCCAGCTTTGATGCTGGGAACAGCTGGAGGTAACCAGGGGTTTGTTTTGTGTTTTTCCCTCCTCCAGACTGGATCTTTGGCCCCAGCCCGGATGACAACAGCAACAAGAGTGATGTCAACTGCATCAGCAACAGCGTCAATGAGATGAGTGAGATGCCTGAGGCACCACGATGCCAGGACCACCATCCCCAGGACGTGGTCATTGCCATCGGAGAGACTTGCCACCTGCCACAGCAGACATGACCAGCGTGGTGGCCAGGCCAGGCAGGATGGAGCAGAGGGATGGAGCAGCAGGATGGCACAGTGGGATGGTGTAGCAGCCACCTTGCAGGACCGTGTGGCAGGAGGAATGGATGGGCAGAGCTGGCACCATGGCACAAAGCCCTTCTCACCCCGGTTTTGCCAACCTCTAAGGACCTTGCCGGCACAGGCAGCATCGCCCCATTTCCCAGTCTTGTCAGTCCTGCCCTGACGTCTGCCCATGGGTTCATGACCTCCCTTTTTTCCCTGTGAATAGCAAAAAAAAAAAAAACGAAATGCAAAATACACCCACCAAACAAAGCTCACAAGAGAATCAAGCCAGAGAGGAGCCGGGCAGTCCTTTGGTGTACAGCTGTCCTGAGTATGGTGTGATGGAAAGGGTGAAAGAGATGAGGAGCCTTCATGATAAATGGGGGTGTCTGTGTTTCTGAGAGCAGACTCAGGATGCAGCAGGGAGCTGGGGCTGCAGCCAGGGGCTGCAAAAAGGCCTGAAATGTCACAGGGCCAAATCCAGCCCAGTAAGTCGATGACCTGCCTGGGACATCACTCCTCCCCTTAGTTCTGCAGCTCCAGCTTGCAGCCCGTTTCACTGGATGCATCCTGTGACTGTGGGCAGAGGGGTGGCAGTCCCAGGACCAGCCCAGGGCCACCTCCCCAAGGACCCTTCCTCCCCTGTGCCCAGGGCCAGGCCAGGGTCACCATCTCCCTACACCACCAGCGCTGGTTGAGTGCAGCATCACCTGACCAGGTTGGGACCTGGCAAACCCCCGTTCTCTGAGGAAAGTGGCTGGAGGGGAGGGAAGGGACCCCAGATTTTCAGGGAGGAAAATAGCCCCTATATGGCTGTATCCCTCAGGCTCACCCCAGCATGGCCATCCCCCTCATCACCCCCAAACGAGCTGCCACCACAAGGGGTGCTAGCTCTGTGCTAGGGTCAGCCACATGTACATGAGCTGGTATTTTAAAGCCAGCTCTTGCCCCACTCAGGATTTTAAAGCAGGATCCATCATTTCTGTGTATAGCAGAGTGCAGGCAGCAGGACCAAGCTCATTCCTTCACCCCAGTGCCTCTTCCTTATGAAGATCCTTTTGATCTCAACATCTTCCCTGAACTTAAAAGAAAAGGCTATACTGATGGGCCAGAGACCTGATCCCGGGAAAAGGCAAGCGGTCAGGACTTCTGCCTCTGTGTTTAGGGAAACAAGCCCTGCCTTTACCCACCTGAGGAACACAGCACACCCCTAATAGCAGGGACCAGAGCACCATTTTTCCCCTTCTGAAAGCAGTTTGGGAAAATAGATGTGGTTTCAACCTCCTGCTCTGATGGCTTTTCATGAGAGCCATTACCAGCAGCCCCACGCTGGGGTTTTGTCAGCTTTGCAGCAAGCAAAGGCAGTAGTAGTACTACAAGCCTCCCCCCAATAATCAACCATTTCCAATCAGATGCGTCATTGCTGCCACCATAATTTTTCTCCAATTTTTTTGGCCCTGAGTTTGTAACGCGGCTGCTCTGGCAGTTGCCAGCCAGCTCCCGCACTGGGGCTGTTGACGGGATCCAGGCAGTGATGCCATGGCAGCGATGCCATGGCAGCGATGCCATGGCAGCATGGGGGGATGCAGGGGGGTGATCCCGGGTCTGTCAGCCCCTGGGACCAGGGCTGCAGCACTGGAGCTGGCTGTGGGCTGGGAAAACTGGGAAAGTCCAGATCCCTGGGGGACAGGAGATTGTAGGGGTTGGGGGTGCCGGTGTCCTTGCTCTCCTGTCCTGTCAACATCTAGAGGCTGGGCATCGGGGTCACCCAGGTGCCCCCAGCAACTGCTGTGGGGGGACAGTGGGACCATGTGTCCAGCACTGGCATCACTCTCAAAGGGACTGGTCCCTGCCATGGCAACATGCCACGCACTGGCACCACTGGTCCCGCTGTGGCTGCAGGCAACAGCCCTGGCAGCTCTTCTGTATTGGGGGCCCATCGCCCACCAGCTGCTGGAAATAAGGTGGGGGCTTCCCTGAGGATGGAGGCAGCCACCTCTGCTCCAGCCGGGTTCTTGCTCCCTTCCCAGCATATCCCAGGTCCCACATGCCGTGGTTCGACCATGGGGAGCTGCTGTGCACCGAGCAGCAGCTCACACCCAGGAGCCAAGCTCCCTCCTGTGGCCGCCTGCACCAGCTTCCACTGGGCTGCTCAAGGGTCGGAAGGGGCCAACGAGGAAGTGCCCTCGGCGCACTCCCCTCCTCGCCTCCCGGACCCAGGACCCCCCTTTGAAAAACCTCTTTTGCAGGGATGCAGGGGGGGATCCTGTGCTGTGTCCATCCCTCGGAGCGACCCAGCTCTCGGGTAGCATTACAGTGGCATGTATGGGAGGGAACCACTGATCATCTCCCTGAGCCGCAGGGTCATGCCTGGTCAGTGCCAGGAACCAGGCTGGCACTGGAGCTGTGCAGGACCCCATGGCTCTAGCTGCTTTCTCTACTGACCCTGCTGGAACCTGCCACATGCTGGGGCAAAACCGAGGAGGACAGCAGTTTCCCATGCCACCTTCCTTTGCATCCCCCCATCCCTGCATCATTGCCATCACCTGGCACCTGCCTTCCCCCTAATTTGTCCCCAAACATGTCACCAGACGCTACACTAGTACTGAGCACTGAGGATGCTTGCAAGCCTGTCAGTGAGTCCCAAGAAGCTGTGGAGCCATTTCCCTTCCGGACACTGGAGGCAGAGAGTGGTTTTTGGCTGAAAGCAGCCCCTGTCCCTCCAAGAAATCAGTGGCTTTCGGTCCAGCCACCCACCCCTGCAGCTGGCTGCATTTTGGAGGACATCTGCAGCACCCTCAGAGGACATCTGAACAGGGTGGTAGGACAGGACAAGGTGGACGAGCGAAGCTGCAAGGATGAGGAAGGGAGAGCTGTATGGGGGCCAGTGCAAATGGTACAGCAACCCCATCTGGTCTTCTCACCTACCAGGACTCCCGCTCCAGGCTGGGCTGTCCCCCACAGCCCTTTCCTTGTCCTCCATGTCCTCTGAGCAGGGGACAGGGGTCTAGCTATCCAACATCAGGGGCCCAGGGAGAAGGTTCATGGGAAGATGCAGTGGGGACTCCTTTACCCGGGGAAGGTTTTGGGGGGTGCTGAGAGGGAAGAGGGCTGATGATGGTGCAGGGCTGCTGTGAATGCTCCAGTCCCTGCACCTCTTCAGTGCAGGACATTGCTCTTTAAGTCCCTCTTTCCTTCCCTAAGCTGGTGCTTTTTATAGCAGCCATAATCCCTGCTGCTCACACTGCCTGCACCCTCCTGCCCTGAGGCCTGGGGCTGAGCCTCCAAAATGGGCTGCTACCCTAAAACTGCCTCAGACCCCTTCAGTTCCCAGCATCGCCTCTCTCTCAGGACACAGATCCTGTCTGGGGCTGGTTCTGACTCAAAACCCCTTTGCAGAAGTTGTTGGAGGGCCACAAGTGTTGTAACACCCTCCAAGTCACAGCACACTGACAGGGAGGGTCAGACAGACAGACGTACAGAGGCACATGCATGGGCATCAAAGCAACTGGCTGGCCACCCTGCTCGGCTCTGGGGCTTGCGGAGCTGGAAGCAGCACTGGCACAGTCACAGGAAAGTCCCTGGGAGCAGGAGAAGCTGGGGAGGCTGGAGGTTTCTTTCCTTTCTAATTCCCCCACCTTTGATAAAAGGGAAGCTGAGGCAGGGAGGGAGCGGGGAAGGGGCAGAGCACTCCTGGCCCCGCAGCGCAGGAGCAGAGGCTGTTGCAGGGCAGCCAATGAGCTTTAAAGGCTGATGAAGCTCCACACCTGAATGTAACCCCCAAACATGAGCTTCAGTGTTTTATCAGTGTGGTTTTCCTGTGGGGGTGGCTGGTTTCCCTTACCCAGGCTGCGCCCACAGGGATGGCATTTGGGCCATCCAGGCTTCACCACTGGGGATGGAGGGGGCTGGGGAGAAGGGATGTGAAATGGGGCAGTGGGAGCTGTAATGGGGCAGGAGCAGGAGCCTGGGAGAGGCATATTCCACCTCCCGTCCCTGTCCTGGTGGCCAGCGCTGTCCTTCCACCCAGCCCCAGTCCGAGCCTCACCCTAGGAAGATGGCCATCCGTGGAGGACAGCGAGTGCTGCAGCTGCTTCACTCCCATTCAGGGACATACCCCTCTGATTCTGCTCCCCATCCTTCCCCACTGGTGTCTCCAGTGGGGACATATCCTGACATCATGGCTGTGCAGCATGGGGACATCAGCCCTGGCCAGGCAGCATCCCTGCCCTCCCCTGCTAGCCCCTGCTCCCCTCCCAGCTGCCACACAATTTCTCTGTTAAGCAGCTCAGCTTTTACTTCTCTCCAGCCAAAAGTCACCCTGACTCTGCACCCTCCCAGGGGGAACCCAACACATCTTTTAGCCTTTTACTGTTTCTGTTTTACTGCCCACAGCAGATGCAATTTTCTCCAGCCCCCAGGGGGTCTTGCAGGAGAAGGCAGCATGGGAAATCTTGCCTAACACTGTTCAGACCCTGCCTGCACCATAGACAACCCACAGGAAAAAAAAATAAAAACAAGCAGGGGGGGTTCTTCTAGGTCAGGCTGCACTAAGACGGTGAAAGCAGATTAATTTCTCAGAAAAGCAATTCAGATTTTCCTTCTGCTCCCTGCCGGGGACCAAAGCAGAGCTGCTGGGCAGGAGGCAGTGGCAGGAGCACACACATCTCCTGGGCACAAGCAGCTTTTCGTGTCACCCCTGAGATGGCATTGAGCAGTGGTGTCCCCAGGCCCCAGCCCTGCGTGGGAAGTAAGGGGGACTCTTGCCAAGTGATGGGGCATACAAGTGGGAAGAAGAAGGTGGCACAGCTGGAACCCTGATGGGCCAGGGTGGGTGCCCACCACCAAGGGAGGAGGAAGGGGAGAGCTGTGCCACTGCTCCCTCTCGGCACCCAGCATCCCCCAAGCCCATCCTTGTCACCCACCCATGCCCAGACACCCATGAGGCCCTGAGAAGTCATGCTTAGTTTTCACTCCCAAGGAGTGCCAGGAAGCTCTAAAACTGGAGGATTAGTCTCCAAAGCAAAGGCCTGGCCAGCTGCCAGGCCAGGCAGGGAACAGCCCAGGAGGCGTTTCCCAAAGGCTGAGCTTGCTCCTGGCTCATGCTCCAGCTTTGTCCCTGTGTTCACCAGCCTCCCAGTTACTCAGCCACTGACATCAAGAGCAGACTCAGCAGGGGAGCTTTGGGAGGTCCCACAGGTGGGGAGGAGGCAGGAGGTGACCATGAGACTTCTGCTTGGTGCCTGAGTTGTCCTGGGCAGTCAGAGCATCCCCTGCCCCATGTGGCTTTTCTGGTGTGTAATAGAGGTTGAGTGCATGCTACAAGCCCTTTCCTTAGAAGATGGGCGCTGGGTGACATCTTTCTCTTCTCCTCAGCTGCCTCTGCACAAAGCCTGTAGGAAGTTCCTGCCCTGGAGACCTGTAAACCTGGGGCAGTGGGAAGGAAAATCTGGAAACGGTCTGGAAACCCAGGACACAAAAGCCCTCTGCTGGGCTGGTTTAACCCCGTTCTGGGGCATCCTGGGCTGGGCATGGGGAGCAAGCTGGGTGAGAGATGCTGGCCAGAAGAGAGATGGATGATGGGGCCACTGGCTGCCAGGTCCCCCAGGGCTGGGAATGAATGCCATCCTGAATTGAAGGTGGTTTTGCTGTCATGGGGCTCTCTCTGGGGATCACTGCTTTGCTCCGATCGGCACCAACACTTCAGCCTTTCCCAGGAGACCGTCCTGGCTGCCAAAATACGCCAGGCTGAGAGCAGAGCTTGGGGGCATAACCAGCCCTTCCTGCACTATTTTTTGGCCTCTCCTGCCCCACACTGTCTGCAATGGGTC
Organism: Phalacrocorax aristotelis; assembly: GCF_949628215.1. Taxonomy (NCBI): domain Eukaryota; kingdom Metazoa; phylum Chordata; class Aves; order Suliformes; family Phalacrocoracidae; genus Phalacrocorax; species Phalacrocorax aristotelis. The sequence goes on from NC_134281.1 coordinate 49,507,876, forward strand.
AGACAGCACAAGCCCAGGGCTCTGCTCACAGTACTGTTCCCCAGGAAAGCTTACAGAGAACCACAGGGTGCATGGGATCAACACTCCCCCAGGGGCTGGGTTGGCCTGGGGTACATCCCACTGGTGTTACTGGGTCACTTCATCACATCACTCTGGCTGAAAACCTCAAGGAGCTTGATTTTCAGGCAGGTCACCCTGTAAGGCAGCCCATGCTCAGCAGGCAGGACGCTGTCAGCACTGGGTTAGACTTGCTTTGTCTGGGCCTTTTCTTATCTTTTCATCTCTGAGCAGCGGGTACAGAGGCAGGGCCATGTCAGGGAGGTTCAAGACAAGCCGGCGCTTGTGCATGGCCCAAAGGGTGCATTTCAGAGCAGCCCCAAGCAGCCCTAATACAGTTTTCCTCCCAGCACCTGATCCCTGAGCGATGCACAGGGAACAGTACAAGGGACAACAGGGACCACCCCCCCACAGTCCCAAGAGGGTGGAGATGCCAGGATCCAACCCCGCAGGCTGCACTTGCACCCACACATCCCCTGCATCCACTCCCCCAGACACCCCATGGCTGTTCACCCCACAAAGCAAACCCATGGACAAACCAAACCAAAGTGTCCAACCAAACCCATGGCCAAACCAAAGGCCACGGTGGTTGATGGAGGGGCTGGATGCCACCTCCCCTCCAAGTGTGGGGGACCAGGCTCTTCCACACCCCAGGAAAAGGCTATTTTCATGCTGCCTCCCTGCAGGAGCTAACATAAATTCCTTAAATGGCTGCAGCACTCAGGGGACAGGCCCTTTCGGAGCCAAGCTGCATGCAGAGAGGGGAAAACCCAGGGGACTTTTCAATAACTAGCAAGGGGAGCTATTAAAGTGTTTTACTGCCTCATTAAGGCAGTCTAATCTATGTATATCTTTAAAAAAAATGGCTTCCTGGTGTTTTTATTGTAAGAGGTGGGTGTTTTCTGGCACTGGCTGGGATCCTGACTCCTTTATCTGCTTGTTTTCTTACCTGATACCAGCACTGAACAGCCCAAGAACAGCCCAAGGGCAGCAGCAGGCAGGGCCAGGCAGACCGCTCCTCCCTGGGCGGCAGTGAGGAGAGAGGCTGCAGATCTGCACTGCAGGCTGTTTCCCACTTGTGGATGCTCTGCACCCCATTGCTGCACCCACCTCACAGCAAGATGGAGGTCCCCAGGGTGTTTCCCCACGGTAGGTTTGGGACACATTGGGTCAGCATGTGCCTGGGCAAAGCCCAGAGGTGGCTGAACCCTCATCCAGGCAGCCCAGAGACAGGGCAGGGGATGGCAAGAAAACTGTGAGAAGGCCTCATCTACCCCTCCAGCTCCAAGGGCTGGGATTTGGGGACACAGAGATTTTTGGGCTATGGACAACTTCGGCTCCTGTAGGCTAGGCTGAAGAGTCCATGCCTAGAGAAGTCCCAGCAAAATATCATCTGTGGTGATACAGAGGTGTCCAACCACCAGCATCCAACCACCAGCATCTAGGTTTGGAAAAGGAATGGGCTGGGCATTTCGTTTCTAAGGTTTTCTTCATTTTATTTTATTTTTTACCTCAGCCCAGCAGAAAAGGGGAAATCCTGCTGAGTCCTGCTGTCTCCAGTATCCATCTCTCCATCTGCAAAAGTTCACGGTTTCAAAGCCAGGAGCCAGAACGGATGCTGAGGCTGGGATGGCAGTGCTGGATAAGCGGCTTGCGTTTGCTTTGGAAAGGTTGATGTTTGCATGAGCATTGGCTCCAGTGGTTTTAAAGGGACCCACCCAGGAACAAATCCCAACAGTCTGAAATCAGAGCTGTGGCTGCTCCCACCCCAGGCTGGGCTAGAGAAGTCTCTGCCCCACACCTAGACCCTGCCTGCACATCCTGGGTGGAGGAGAGAGAACAAGGGAAGCAAATGGAGACCCCAACACAGCTAATTGAACTGGCAAACACCTAGAAAGATCTTCCCTGAATATTTGGGGCAGCAAGCATGAAGCTGCCATGTGTAGCCAGAGACATGGATCAGCTGAGCTCGATACATCCCATCTCCCAGTGATCCAGACTCACCAGCACCCTCACCCCCAGCAAACATGCTCAAGTACCCAGCTGCTTCATGAAGCATGACTTTTAGGTGTCATCACCCTGATGTGACAAGGGACAGATCCCCAGACATGTGGTCTGTGCCTGTTTCAGGACTGGGGGCTAAACCTGCCCTGCCGCAGAGCTGCTGGTGGCTCCACAGTGTTTCAGACCAGAGCCTCTCCCCTTCCCCTAGAAACTCCCATAAGCTCGGGAAAGCACCGACAGCATGGCCTGTGAGAAACGCTACCATTTATTAAGCCAGCTATTTTTTGTGAAGAATGATTTTAACCATGCTGGAGGACTTACCCCATCTGCCCCAGGGAGCCTCAGCTGGTTCATCACATGCAGGGCTAGAAGGAAAGCAGGGGACAGCTGGCCTTGGGGTTCATGGTGGCTCAGCAGCAGCGGTGGAGCTATGCAGGGAGCCGTGAGCTGCTTGCAGGTGACAGCAAGCCAAGCATGGCTGCTCTAGGGCAGGCGGGTGGGGTGCTCGTGTAGGGCAGCCTGGTCCCGGTTTGCTGGGATCCCCCCAAGTCCTTGGCAGGTGCTGTCTCCAGGAATTTTGGCTGTTGTCCTGCTGTCTGTGTCCATCCAGGGAAGCCCTGAGGATTTGTGGGGGGAAGGGAAGGTGCTCCGGGGTCTCGGCACGGAGGGTAGTTTCCACTGAAGGTGCTGCTTCAGAGGCACAAAGCTGAACCCATCGTACACCCAACTGCCTTCCTAACCACAGCCAGCTCACATCTCGCATCTAGAAATAGTCACAGCCAGGTCTTCCCCCTCTCTTGGTTTCCCCTTGACTTCAGGAGATGTCTCCACTCGTACCACCCCAGCAAGGAAACAGCCAGGCTGCAACCCACGCAGGCAGGGGAACAACAGCACTGTGGTGAAAGCAAAGCTGTCATAGCACTTGGCTGGGGACAGGCACATCCACAGGTTGTGAAGCCAGGAACCTCCAGGCTTGTGCACACATGTGGAAGAGCCCCTCTCCTTGAAGTAGGGGGCTGTGGGATGCCCAGGTCCTTCCCTGCATCATCTGGTGAAGGGAATGGGTCATGCCCAAGCTTGCACACAGCTCCAGCTGCCAGCCATGCTCTACAAGCCAGCGAGGGGTAAGGGGTGTGCTGGGAGGCATGGTGGGTGGGGAGTAAAAGGCACAGGCAGAAGCCAAGGCTAAAAGGACAGAGAAGATGTCTCCAGGGCAGGGTTGCTGCAAATCCACCCTGGCAAGAAGCCTCATGTTTCTTGTTGCTGGTAGGGGGCAGAGACCTGGCACCATTCATTACACAGATGGAGAATCCCAGCCATCACCCCCATCACACTGAGTCAGGGGAAAGCACGAGCCTTTCTGAGTCTGAGCCCCACAGCCTCTGCCAGGCTTCCCATATGCTGCCACATCCCAGGGTTTCTGCAGGACCTGGTCCCAAGGTGGGAGACAGTCTAGAAACAAATGGGGAGAACTGGATCTCCATCTCCCACCCAGTGTTTTGCCTTTCTCATGTAATCACATCAGGGAGGGAAGTCTGCACCATCATCCTTCCTCTGCAGGACACAGACAAAGGCTCCCCAGCCCAACAGGAGCAGCTATAGTGACCACCCTGATCACTTCAGATAGGCTTCACAGAGGCATTTAAACCAGGCAGGGCTTCACCTGCTGGGAGGGGGTTTTTAGCATTCACCATGTGCTGCAGCCAAACCCTAGGTGCCCCAGGTCAACTCTACCCTGGATGGACGCTGGTCTTGAAGATAATGATGGAAATGAGCACATCCAGCAGGGACACCCTGCTGATGGTCTGACCCGCACCTCGCATGCTGGTGCCACTGAGCTGTGGATGCACGGCGGCATCTCCTGTCCTCCCTGGGCAGCCGGTTTGGGGGAAGGGTCCCCAGTTTTTGCAGATGGGAAGCTGAGGATTAAAGGGCAGAGGTGGAGCCAGGGAGAGGTCCCAGGAGTTTTGCTGTCCCAGGTTTCCTCAGAACCCCTCCCTGCAACCAACGTCAAAGACAACAGAGGAGTGACCAGCCACCTGCAAGCACCACCCCAGAGCAAAGGATTAAATTTACAGGGACCCACTTCATCCTGCCTCTCCCAGAAATTCACTGCGGGGTGGGCACCCCATTACTTAGGGCTGCATCACCAAACACTGACGGCGGGGGTCAGAGGAACAGTGCAACACCACCAAGCCAGCCTGTTGTCCAATCTCCAGCCACCCCAACTCTCCCAAGCAGAGACAAGTGAAGCAGAGCAGGCAGCTGGGAGAGCTGGACTGGGAAGGCGAAGCCATGGGCTACAAGAATGTCACATCATCCTGAGACTGGAGCCAGCGCCAGTGGGCATCATACTCCAGGTGCAGTTTGCTGTTGAGTTTGCAGTTCTCGAAGTCAGCCTCGGCTTTCCGAGCCTTCCCACCCGGGTTCCCCTTCCCCAGCCTCTCCCCAGCCCCCGATGGCAATTTGGTGTCTCTGCCTGGTTCCGGGGCAGGGGGCTGCTGGCCCAAATACCCATTGGCCACCTGGGGCTCCTTAGAAAACCGGTGATCCTGGGGAAGCCCAGGCGGGGAGAGGTCCACATGGGGCCACTCGTGTTCCGCTTTGCCCTTTTCTTGCTTCGCAAGACCCCTCTCAGGGTCGATCCTGACCCAATCCTGCTCTGCCCTGACCAGGGCTCTGCCCGGCACAGATGTGGCAGCAGTTTCAGTGGCATTTTGGGAATACTCATCCATGTCATCAGCCAATGTGTCCAGGTAGCTACCAACAGAGATGCTGTCCAGCCTGTCGTTGGGGTCCTGCAGGCTGTCCCAGCTGCCCCTCCGTGAGGCCGCCTGGCTCTCCACCAGGCTGTACTGGCTGCTGGCCAGGCTGCTGCAGCGACTGGTCAGCGTGCTCCTCTCCTCCAGCAGCCACTTCACCGCCTCGATGCCCTCGTTCACCACCACCAGCTGCTGCAGGATCTTCACATCAACCGCTCGTAGGTAGGCCTGGCAGGGAGACAGAGTGCAGGGTTTTTGAGAGGATCGAGGTGACCCCAGGGGCTGAGAGCCCCAAGTCTCAGCCCACCCTGGAAGAGGTACCACCACGGTGGCCGCAGGTCTGCCGAGCTGCTTGATTAACAGAACAGTATGGGGGAACATCCTGCAGGAAACCATCCCAGGGCACCCTGTCCAAGACCTGGGGACACAACCATTGGGGATGAGTGACTTCTGGCACCCACCGGCCACCAAACCCCTCAGGGAAATAAATCCAAGGCGCTTATCTCACTGTCTCCTATGGGGTAAGCAAGGAACTGGAGGCACTGGGTAGAGATCTGAGCCCAGGGCATCCACCAAGCCCTGGGAGGCAGCTGGGACCAGGCAGGAACATGCTGGGTATTGCTCAGGGCAAGGATATGGCTGGACCATCAGCACCTCCCTGGGCTGTTTCAGCTGGGCCCCTTCATTCATTTGCTTCCCCCCCTCTAGGGCCCGATCCAAGCCTGGTGACAACGTGACACAGCAGGATTTGTAGCCTGAGACCCAAATCACCCCCAAAATGGGGAAGGATGGTGGAGGGATTGCGGATCACAGCACTCGCCTCGCCGACTCCTGCCCCTCCAAGCCCAAGGAAAGCTCTTTGCAAAACTTCAGTTGCTGCAGAAACATCTGTTTTCCTAACGGAAAGCCCCATGTGCCAAGACATTCCTATCTGTGTGATACTGGCCGCTGAAAGCCACTGGATTTCCCCTGCGCGGGACACAAATATTTTGCTAGGAAAGAGAATAAGGGGGGGGGGGGGGCGGGGAGGAGGGATAGAAACCCATTGCAAGACAGGTACAGGCAGCCTGGGAGATGCGGTTGCCCATGGACTCATTCACTAACACACCCCGTCCCCAGCACCAGCAAGCTGTGACAGAAATCCACGCAGCCCCCCGGGACTGTTTCTAAGCACAGCACCCGGTCCCCGGCATCCGGTGCCCTCAGACTCACCCGCCCGCCCACGGGTGACCCGCTGGTCTCTTGAGACCCCCGTCTCCAGTCCCATAGTGAGTGCAGCAACAAAAGCATCCCAGGAAGCAGCCTGGGAAAACCAGGGTTTTGGCACGTGATGCCTCTCAGTCCAGGGAACACAAAAAAAAAGGGAGGCAAATATTTGTAGAGACCCAACACCAATCCCCCATGCCTTCCCCATGTTCCTCAAGATGGATTTAAATAAAAAATAGCAGTGATGTGCCCGGATTGGGGCAGGAGCCAGCTTCGAAGTACAGAAACTTCCTTTCTAGGCAAGTTATTTGAAAAACTGCCTACAATGGACTTTTCTGCATGTGCTGCTAAAGCATCTGGCCTTGGCAGGGAGAAGACACGGGAGGAGGAAGGCTGGGAACCCCTGACAGGGGGGTTCCCCTTTTTTCTCTGCCACATGCGACTGTGACTGTCAGAGATGCAAAGAGCCACCCTGAGAGTAGAGGGTGGGAAAACACTCCCCAGTTGTTTGCTGGAAAGAGTCGGCTGTCAATTTGCTGCTATTTCAAGCCAGCCTGACCCCTCTCCAGCAAGGCAAAGTTAGAATGGCAGGAGACCAAGGTCCAGCTGCTTTCTATACTCTCTATATTCCTCTAGACGCAGTGATGGGTACACTGTACCAACTCCATACCCATCCCAAAGCCTGCCTGTTGCTCCCCACATGGTATCCCCTGGCATTCAGACCCAGGGCAGCATCAGCATCTGGAGGGGAGGAAGGCGACCATGGACCTGAGTGCAACGCTGGGGGCAGAGGAGACCTGGCTGGATCCCTGCTCCGGGATCTGACACCCTACACTGCTCCTTGCCTCAGTTTCCTCATGCACATCCTGCAGTGCTCCTCTTCCCCCCATCCACAGATGTCCCCCCCCTCTTTCAAAGGGGACCCCAGGGACTAGTGGAGCTGGAGGGACTGTCGCACTCCTCCCCATGCTCTCTAGGGGCAGGCAGAGGTGGAGAGAGCATCCCCCTGAGGGGGTACAGTCCTGCTTCCCTCCCCAGCACGTGAGAAACCCACAGGCACCATCTCCCTTTGAGACATCTAGCCCAGGTATAAAACATCCTCCTCGAAACAGGAGGCGAGAGTGGGAATTTGCTGTCTTCTCTTCCCACTGCCCCCTCCCAGGCCAGCTTCTCCTTTGAGCACTGGGTTTGCTGGTCTTCGCTGCTGGGATGGGAATTTTGGTTCCTGTTCATGGGGATGGGGAGATGGGGGGAGCCCCATGCTGGGTTTTGGGCACCCAGGTGCCATTCCCAGGCTGCTGACCTGGGTGCAAGGTGTCCCCGCTTCTTCACCGACCAGCGAGAAAAGCCAGGGCAGAGAAATAAAAAGCCTTTCTGAGCTGAGGTTAATAATGCGTGGCCAAAGCCAGGCCTTGAAGACTGTGAGATGACCCTGCCTGCACCTGGGCAGGGCAAACACCATGGCTGCTTCCTCCTCCTCCTCCTCCTTCTCTGAGCAACCCAGGGCCCCCAGACCTTCCTTCTCGGGTAGAGTGCAGCCTGGAAGCTGGTGCTGAGGGAGGATGAAAGCAGAGGGAGAATGAAAGCTTTTATGGTGATGGGGAATATTGAATCAGCCAAAGCATGGGTGCAGAGGGCTTAGGCTGGATCCCCAGCCCGCCCGGGTGGCAGGGGGATGCAGGGATGCAGGCATATTTAGCCTGTTTCCCTATGGAAATGATGCTCATTCCCTCCCACTCACGTGTGCCTGCGTGGGAGAGTCCCTTCCCCCAGCAGCACTTGAACCCATTGCCCAATCTCGCCACGTTTCCCGGAGGCGCAGGCATCGCCGGTATTTCTCTCTCCACAAAGAGAGGGAGGCGAGAAAGCTGCCACCGGCACTCCCACGGTCCCCAGGAAAGGCTGCCACTGGAGCCCAACCCTTTACTAGCCACGGGAGAAGCCCCAGGAGGAAGCGAACCCTGGGAAAGCTCCCGGGGATGCTTGTGCCTTGTCACCCAGGGGGTGACACCCGGGGTGGGGGGGTAGACGGACGACACAGGACAGGCGCACAGGGCTGGACCTGCCACCGTGCCCTTGGCGAAGGTCCCTGCCCTAAATCCTGCTCCCCGGGACGCTCCGGTCCGCGCCGGAGCCGGGGCCTGGGGGTGCGTGGGGTCAGGGGGGCAGAACGGAGGTGGGCAGAGGGGTCCGTGGGACCCCGGGGGGGCATGCTGCGTGGGCCGGGGGCCAGAGAAATGACGGGAGAGGGGACACGACCTGGGAGCAGTTAACCCACTCAGGAAAGAGAATGGGGGGGTTCTCCCCAAAATGCAGAGAGAGCACGGGGCACGATGAGGGGGCTGCTACCGGGGGGCGGGAGGCCGTGCCCCCGGTGCCGCGGGACTCACCAGCTCGAGGCGGAGCGCCCGGAGGCGGTCGGCGAGCGGCGGGCGGGCGCCGCGGGCCGGTGCGGGCAGTAGCGGCGGTCCCGGCGGTGCGGGGGCGGTGTCGGCCCGCAGCCCCCGCAGCAGCCCGGCGGGGGGCCGCCGTCCCACCTTGCTGGCCAGCTCCCGCAGGTCGGCGGGCAGCGCCTCCCCGCTGCCCTCCATGCGGGTAGGGCGGCGGCGCCGCGCGGGGCGGCGGCCGCGCTGTCACCCCGCACAGAGCCCCGGCCACGCCCCTCCCGCCGGCCGCGCCCCGAGACACGCCCCGAGACACGCCCCTCGCCTCCACCTGCCCGCAGCCGGCTCACAGGTTCCGCCCCGCGCACCAGCGAGGTCCGCCGGGGAGCGCAGAGTGGCGCGGGGGTGGGCGGGGCTAACGCCGGCCCCGCCCCCGCGGCGTCTCTGCGGCGCCGGAAGCGGCGCGGCCCTGCTGGCGCTGAGGGCTCGTCCGCCGGTGGCGGCAAAGCCGGGCCTGGCCCGGCCCAGCCCAACCTGGCCCGTGAGTAGCGCGGCCGGCACGCACTCTCCGGGGTCCCCGCGGTCCCGAAGCGCCTGGGCTCCCTCCCACCACCCCGCCCGCCGCCGCTCCGGGAGGGCCGCCTCCCCGTGCCGCCTCCGTCCTTGGACGCCCGACTCCCCTCTCCCCCTGCCCGCAGCGCCTGGGTCCCCTTCGCGACCCCTCCCTGTGCCCCCGCACCCCCGAGTGCCCGGGTCCATCTGCGATACCCCTCTCCCTGCGGCATGGCCGGGCTCCTTCCTCTCGGGGCTCTGGGGCCCCCGGTCCTCCTCTCTCCACCCGGGCGACCGCAGTGCCTGGCCCCGCTGGGGGAGGCCTGTGCTCTGGCTGGGGCCCTGGCTCTCCCGGGCCTCTGCATCACACCCCAGGCCTAGCAGGTTGTGTGGGGAGCCTGGCCTCACCTAGGTACAGCCCTTCTGCCACAGGGCTGCTGGGGTCTCCAGCAGGCCTGTGGCCGAGCTCTGGTCCCCATGGCTTAAGCTAGCTGCATTCTCACTAGTGGGGATGGCGCTGCTCCACAGCCCTGCTGCTTCAAGTGGGGAGGGTGCCTCTCCCCACCAGCGACCCCACAGGCCAATATGCCCAGTGGTGGTACCTCCATAACACCTGCTGGTCCAGGGCCTGTTGCCGGCTCATGCCTCTTGGCCACTTTTCCAGAGGGTGGGAGTGGGCCCATCGCACTGCAGGGGCCTCACTAAGGTGTTGGATTCGAGCAGAAGTCCTCACTGGCTCATAGGTTCAAGGGCTTCCCATCACCCTGCTTACAGTCCTCCAGCGAAGTGTTGCCTCCTGAATTTTTCCCAGCAGGGCGGGGGGTGCTGGCAGGCAGGGGATATTCCATGGGGCTTCTGCTTGTGGTACATGAGTGCCACTCATAGCCACCACTTGTGCCAGGCCCTGTCTTTGCTGGGGAGAGGGTTTGAAGGCACTTGCCGCCCTCACCCTGCACCCATCCCGTCCTGGCAGGGAGCTCCAATGGACACAGAAGTGGAGTGGAGTGCATCCTGACCCCTGCCCCACACGGCTGCCTCTGTGCCAGCCCCCATGACTATGGGCGAGTGGAAACCCAACCCCACCATCAAGCCCCACAAGAAGCGGAGCTGGTACCTTGCCTGGAAGTACAAGCTGATGAACCAGCGTGCACTGCGGAAGCTGTGCCAGGTGAGTCACCCACAGGCCTCTGGTGGATTAGGGAGGATAATCTATAGGGTTTATGATCTTATGGAGCAGCTGCATGGGTGGAGGTGGGTCTGTTGGCAGTCCTGGGTGACCTAACATGCTGGGGAAGCATAACTTGTCCCCCAGAAAGCTGCCTCCAGTGGCTTTGTGCCCATGCATGGAAGGGTTTGCTATGCCTAGCAGCTCCTTCCAGCTGTAAATGGACTTGCTGGGTGGCTGCAGCAGGAGATAAAATTGTCCAGGCATCCTTGGGAGGCTTTCAGCTAGAAATCTGAGCAATTCCTCCTCTGCTGGTTCTGGACCCATGTTGTGTGCAGCAGGGCTCTGCCTGCAGTGGGAAACCATCCCTGCCCCATTTGGTTTGCAAACCAAGCCTGGTATAATGCAGAACAGGTGGACAGAGAAAATAGGGCTGAGTAATGGGATCTTGTGCCCCAGAGGCAGCTGGTGTCTGGGGAGGCCACAGGCTTGGTTGCTTGTGCTGTCAAACAGCTAATCCTCAGCAGAGCCGGCATCCTGGGGGGGTGTCTGGGGTTGTAAGGACAAGGAGGGTTTGGCCCTATGGCAGTGAGCTGCAGAAAAGGGGCTGTTGCCGAGATGAGCCGAGCTTCCTGAAATCTGGCAGTTGGCTTCTGTGGGAGGGAGCAGGGGAGGGTTTTGTGTGTGCCTAGGAGGATGAAGACTCATGAGGGCTCAGAGGCTGCTCTGTCCACCATCCCCTGGGGTGCTTGGGGCTTGGGAATAGGCCTAGTCATTCAGGCAGGCATTGCTTATCACTCTGGGAGCAACAGGCTAGAGCCAGCCGCCCAGCTGTCATCTCTCTCCTTCATGGCACTGTTGTGCCTTAAAATGCAAGTGAAAATTGAGCTTAAAATATGTAAACTAGAGCTGTGGCTATGGAGTAGCCATGTCTACAGCAGCTGGGCCTCTGTCAGCAGCTTTGACTGAGCCAGCCTTGCTATACCTGGCTGCAGGTCCTGCTTGGTGCTGCCTTGTTCACTCTGGTCACCTGGACTGTAGGGCTGGTCCTCTGTGTCTCCAGTACCCACCAGGGTGGAAGGCCTGAACAGGTTGGTAAGGTGGCCTTGCTGCTGGCCACCAGGCACAGCCTGTTCCTTGCCACAAGCCCAAGGCTCTGCTGTTGCCTAATTAAAAGCTATCTGTGCACAGATCCTGAAAGGTGCTCATACACCTGAGTCAACAGCAAATCAACAAGCCAAAATGCCACAGTGATGTTTGTTACCACGTTGTCTACCTATCAATCTCTTGTCCTAATGCTGTTTTTCCATCTTGTTCTTCCTCAGTTACTTCTTGAACTCATTTGGCTGCTTGGCACAGAGATAGCTGCAACATGTAGCTCTGAGGCAGTAGCTGGCCAGGTAGGGTGAGATCCTTTCAGTGCCTCTCACCAAGGGCAGGCCTGCATGCGATCTCAGCCCCATACCAGACCTCAAAGAATCAAGAGTCTTAGAGCTGAAACAGGCACAGATTTTTAGGAAGTAAGCTGTTGGGGGTTGAGAGGCAAGGGAATTGTTTCAAAACCAGCCAAGACCTGTCTCAGCATCCCCTTGTGGGGGGACCAGGCTATAAGCAGCCTCCACCAACCTCTCCCCTCCTCTCCCTTGGTTGCTGTGACATCTCCATGCTGAGTCTTGGAATGTAGAGTCTTGGTTAGTAGAACCCTGAGCTTGCATGGCTGAAACTGGAAACCATCTGGTATGTCCAAAGCATGGCTTGGCAAAGCGGCCAGAGCTGGGCCAGGGATGAATCTGTCAGCAGCACATGGCAGTCAGACTTGGGCCTCTGTGGTGGCTCTGCTGTGAGCTGGATGGACCCTCCTGGCGTGGAGACCTGTGGTGCAGCCCTGCAGTGGTGTTAGCTTTGGGGGTAATGGCTGCTCAGGGTTTTGTGTCTTACATCCAATGGCAAAGGCTTCCCTCACTGTGTGACTGTCCAGGGCAGCTTTTGGGCTCCCTCCTAGATCTGTTTGTCAGCCCTGGGGCAGGGCTGTCACTGCTGAGCAGGCACTTTGTCCTCACGCAGAACCCCACAGCCATCGCATGTTGCTGTCACGGTTCCACCATGAAGAAGCACCTGGGCCCTGGGTTACAAAGCTCCCTGGGTCAAGTAAAGACAAATTGCTTTGGCTGAGGTCTTAGCTTTCAATCCAGCATCCCAGGCCAGCACTGCAGCTCTAAGACCATCCTCTTGGCTCTGGCCAGACATGCTCTTGCAGCTTACACCTGCAGGTGGATTATTTCCCAACATGGGATGTTTGTGGTCCAGGTCTTCCTGTGTGGCTCTGTCTCATAAAAGGCCTTTTTAGCATGGGGTAGTTTCTGCTTTATGCTGGGTCCAAACACCAGGAAAAATATTGAAGTTGAGGAAGAGAGGAGCAAGATGCATTCAATTAAATATAGGTGCTTGTAGAAATGTTGTAGTCTTTTCTCCCTCCTTTTGGTCTGGGAGCAACAAAGCCATGGACAGTGGTGATGCACACATCAGGGGTTCCCAGGGACTCCTCCATAGCCCATGGACTTCCCCACAGCCCTCTGTGTTGGCACCCATGCAGGTTGCCTTGAAGTTTGCTGCAGACAGTAAGGCTGCAGGCTGTTCTCTGCAGTGTGGTTTCTTACAGTCAGACCTCAGCTTCTTCCCTTTGTCTTGCTTTAGTCACGCAACATCTCCTCTCTGAATACCCTGAATATATCCTCTGGTTGCAGAGATAGAGACAAAAGCAGTGATGCTGCAGGAGAGGCAGAAGTTAAGGTTACCGTGGGAGCTGTAACACTGAATTACCAAACTTTTTGCCTGCAGAGCCCCTCAACCTTGATGCAATATTTTAGTAGGAATCTGCTCACAGGTCTGGAAGCAGGGATACATTGGAAGTGGGTTAATTCTCACGTATCAAGAAGTTGGTTCTCTCCAGCTGATGAGAGCACTTCACCCTAAACCTTGGTTATCTGTATTTCTTTCTCTTTGCCTTCCCCCAGAAGAAAGCAGGGGAAATAACAGATGCTTATGGTCCCTTGCAAGATTGCTTGGGGTGCCCTGCCTTAGCCGCCTCTGCCAAGGAGGTGGCCTGCTCTTGGTGTTGTTACTTACAAGTTGCTAATGCAAAGTGTCCTGCATTGCAGACAGGTGCTGTCCTCTTCCTGCTTGTGACTGTAATTGTGAACATCAAGCTTATCTTGGACACCAGGAAAGCTGCTTATGAGGAGGAGGAGGAGTCTGCACAGGACTACGGTGAGGGGCAGGATCTTAGTTTTCATAGAAATCAAGGAAGCTGGAGGGAGGGCAAGTAATTTTTTTGTCAGGGTAATCTTGTGAGTAGCTATAACACGAAAGATATGTCTGTGCGTGTGGGTTGCACAAAAATGAATAGAAAAGGCTGTACCTCTTCCTGGTCTGTCTGCTTCAGGCTTCAGCACGTTTGGCTGCAGAGGTCTGTGTGGGGATGGCTGGGGCCAGACCTTTTGCTATTTTGGATTTCCCTTGCCTGCCATCCCTGTAGATTCCAACTCATGGCTTGTTGGGCTGGGATACCTGGTGGGCATGACCTTCTGGAGGCTTGGCTGGGCCAGCACTGAGCAGGGGCAAGCCAGAGGTGCCTTGGCTGATTGAGACTGGGCATTTCTCCCCTGTAGATGATGAGATGCTGAATGTAGAAGTCCCTAGGCGCCCTGTCAGCAACAAGAAGGTCTTGGATGTTGAGGTGTACTCCAGCCGGTCGAAGGTCTATGTGGCTGTGGATGGCACGACAGTAAGTGATGAGTGTTGGCTGTCCCTGTGAGCAGAAGGTGGGTGGAGCTGAACAGGTGAAGCCACAAGCCGTGGGTGGTGAGAGCACTTCAGTGGCTGGCAAAAGGTCAGGAGTTGATCTCCCTCCTGCCTACAGAACTGTGGAGGTGGTGTCCTGCGTTGTCTTTTACTTTGGCATCCATCACTGCCATGAGCAAAGCCAAAATGTAACAGGAAAGAGACTTTCCCCTTGTTTGGGGGCTCTGCTAAGCTAGATGGGCAGGGAATAAGAGGTATTGGCATATGGTTCTCATGGCTTCTCCACTTGCAGGTCCTGGAAGATGAGGCTCGGGAGCAGGGAAGAGGGATCCATGTCATTGTCTTAAATCAGGCTACGGTAAAGCATCCCTGCATGTCTGCATTTGTTTTTTTTACTGGGGTGTGTTCATCCTTGCTCTTTAACTGTAGGGTGCATGAGGCAAAGGGCAGCCAGGAGAGAAGGCCCCAAATGCTTGTTTGCCCATAGTTTCCAGAGCATGACATGGTCACCTAGAGGGTCCCTGCAGTGCTTGCCTAGCTGTCCTTGGGGAACAGGCAGGAGAGGAGTTGTGAGATTGGGTAATGCTGTCCCATGGGCCTTAATGCACTTTGTGTCATGTGTGAAGGCCCCAGGGCTGAATTTGCCTGGGGACTAACTCCCTGGCATACCAGAAAAGTAACTCATCATGTTGTTCAGGGACAGAAGATTCCAGGACAGATTTCCATAATTCTGTGTGTCCTGGCCGTATAGCATTTAAGATGCATCTGACGTTTGAACACCAACAGGGTCATGTGATGGCCAAAAGGGTCTTTGACACCTATTCTCCCCATGAAGATGAAGCCATGGTACTCTTCCTCAATATGGTTGCCCGGGGCCGGATCCTGATCTTCACCATTAAGGTATGTGACCTTAGCGTCAAAAGAAAAAGTCAGCTTGAGTCAGGACGCCCTAAAGCTCATCTGTGCAATTGCCTCCCGAATGTCATCAGGCATTCCCAGGGCTAAATGTCACATCCTCACTGGGCTATGCCTCACCTCCCTTGTCCTCTCACTCCCCCTTGTTACTACAGATACTGCTGTGTGCCCAGCAAGGCAAGAAAGTAAAAAGCAGATGTGTCAGAGCCTGCAGCAATAAACAAGAGGTTAGGTGGAAAATGGACGTACAGGCACGGTGGGACCTTTCTGGGTCCCAGTTCCAGGCTTTAGAGGGGGTACTGTAGACTGTGTTGGCACTGGCTGCTGCGCGAGCAGCACTGTACTCCTTCAAGATTTTGGGTTTAGCTGTGTGAAGTGTGCTGAATGTATGGCCCTGCTTGGGAACAATTTGGCCTAAAAGAAAAAGGAGTCTGTCACTCCTCTGACCTTGCTGTGGGTCGTGGTGAAGACACTGGCAGGTTTAATGGCACAGAAACTAGGAAACTGGTCTTGAAGGTGTGTCTGGCTCAGCTGTTTCAAGGGTAGGAGTGGGCCCTGTACTACTTTGGTATTGACAGGAGACTTTCCTTGTCTATGTCGGGAGCCAGACCTCAGCTACAGGGTTGTGTTTTGTTCCAGGATGAAGGCTCCTTTCACCTCAAGGACACAGCCAAGAATGTCCTGAAAAGCCTGGGGAGCCAAGTTGCACCATTCCTGAGTTGGAGAGACATGTGGACATTTGTGGGGAAGAAGGGAGGTGAGTTCAGCACAGGCCAGGAGAGGGTTCACAGCACCTTTTTTTGGGAGAAGCAGGTGAAGACAGTCACAGCTCATCCCCAACATGCTCTACAAGCAGGGAACAAGACACAGAGAGCAGGCAACTCCATTCCTGAGGGAGTGGGAGGGGATAGAGGCAGAGCATGTCCCTTCAAGAAGCTTGCCAGAGGCCAAAGGGGAAAAGGTGCCAGGCTGCCCCGCTGAGCTACAGCGCCTGGTCATGCCTTGACACAGGGGGGATGGGCCTTTCCAGACAGTCCTGACCCTGTGTCCCTGCTCCAGGGGAAGTATACGGGGAGAAGCACGCCAAGTCACCTGCCCTCTCGACATGGGGTGACCCTGTACTGCTGAAGACAGAAGTTCATCTGACCTCTGTGGAAGGTAGGAAGTAAGATCCCTCTGTGGTGGCAGGTATCTCTGGGACATGTCTACCTGCTTTTCTTGGTCTTTGAGTCAAAGTGTGGGTCTGTTAGCAACATCCCAGGATGGAGTAAAGGCTGTTTGAGATGGGGATAGTAACTTTTAAAATGGGGCCAGCTTCCCTTCTTCCTGTTTCCAGGCATGGTTGTTGAGAAAGGTGAGGCTGGGGAAAGTGGGGACATGGTCTGGCCATTTGTCACCTCTCCAAACCAGGCCTGGTCCAGTCTTTTCTGACTGTTGGCCTTGAACATGGCCCATTACTGCTCAGAGAGGCCATATGGTGGGGATGACTTCTGAATTACTCCTGTCGTCATATGTGGCATTCAGAAGTGTTGTTTGTTCATAGTAATAAGGACTGGCTTGGTGATGGCTGAGCCCAGGGAGAGCTGTCTGTGTGGCAGTGCAGCCTGGAGCACCCAAAGTTGAGGCCATGGGGACAAGCAATCTTTTTTTTCTCTTTGGTGCCTCCAGATGCTGAGTGCCATTGGCCCGACACAGAGCTGAACCGCCGCCGGAAGAGGTTCTGCAGCAAAGTAGAAGGTTACGGCAGTGTCTGCAGCTGCAAAGACCCCACGCCCATTGAGTTCAACCCTGATCCTGTAAGTGCAGGGGCAGAGTATTCAGGGAAGGCTCCAGGAGGGAGGGCTGGGCTGGACCAGGTGTGTCCGCAGCGCAGATGCGGAGCCCTGTCCTTAAGCTCCAGCTGAGTGGTGAAAACTGCCCCTGGGCAAGCTCTTAACCCCAGTGAAGGTAAGGTGAATACATGTGGTCAGGTCATTCTGGGGAAGGGAAACTCCTTTGCCGTATGTCTGCCCTGAGCTGCCAGGTTACCATGGCTCTAGGAACATCAGTATAAGCAGCAGAGTCTGTACGTTTGGAGATGGAGCAGCTCTCATGGTCTTTGGGCTGTCCTTAGCACACTGCTGAAGGGTTTGGACAAAGGTTTCCAGGTGGATGCAAGTAGGGATCTGGGAGCTGGGTCTGAGGTGGAGAGAAAGGGGAAAGCTGGCAGGGTCTCCAGCAGTGCTGAGTGGAGTCCTAGTTGGTCAGTGTGGTCCTGAGCCAAGGGGTAGGACTGTGCAGCTCTGCTGTTTAGCAGCAGGGTCAATCCCTACCCCTTGGATCCTACCCTCAGTGACATAGAATCATAGAATCATTTAGGTTGGTATGGCCTCCCCTCACCTCACTCTCACACATTTTTCTCTTCCAGCTCAAGGACAATAAAGTCTTTAGTGTGCCTGTAGCTGTAATTGCAGGGAACCGCCCCAACTACCTGTATAGGTAAGCGCTTCCAGGGGACACGGCTTCTCTGCTCTGTGCCACAAGACCAGCCATGGGCCAAGCCCTCTCCTTCATTCTGCTGGCAGGATCCGTCCCCTTCCTGGGGTTGCAGGAGCAACGTGGGGAGACCTGCTTGGACAGATCCCAGGGTCCTTGGCCCTGGGAAAGGGAAGAGCCTAAGGGCGCTAGGTCCTGTTCCCTTACCATGTAGCCTTTCCTGTAACCCCAGGGATCCATACCCCTCTGCTGAGCGGCCTGGGCCCACCAGGGCTGCGTGCTCAGGCCGCTTGATCTCTCCCCAGGATGCTGCGCTCCTTGCTGTCAGCTCAGGGTGTCAATCCACAGATGATCACAGTCTTCATCGATGGGTACTATGAGGTGAGAGCACTCCCAGAGGTCCCTGAAGCCATGTCCTTGGTCCCCCAGCGGAGAGTATGTGGTGCTGGCCCAGTCATTGCGGGTGGCAGGCTAAGAGCCCCTTCACCCTTCTGCCTTGGGTCACACTGCTCCTTACCCACTCCTACACAAAGTCAGTCAGCTTAGCCAAGCCATGGTTGTGGATAAGGCTGCCCTGGCCTTTCCCAAAGCCCAGATTTTGCATCCCCATGTCAGAAAGAGGCTGGCATGCAGGATTGAGGTGGTCATGCTGGGCTCTCCCGATCCCCCTTTCTTGTTTGATGAGCATAGCCAGCCTGGCTGTAACACTGCCTGTCCAGCTCCCTTGCATGAAGCAGAACAAACCAGTCCAGCTGTGCCTGTGCAGCTCTACTCTCGGTAAGAGGAGAAGAGATGCAAAACAATCTGTTTTCACAAGGCTTGTGAAAGCTGTGGCCAGGTAGAGGAGAGCTGGTCCTTTAGAGGGCAAAGGCCTGTCAGCAAAACCCTATCAGGCCCTAGAGGATCCCACTGCAAGCCCTTCCTCTCTGGCAGTAGGATGTGCATTGGGACAGGCCTTTGACATCTTATTAGGTCTCAGGAGCTTTCTAGCCTTCATCTCTGCAGCAGCCCATGAGGTATTGTCTGGTTGCTTTCTGATGGAGGTGGGGAAGGGAATAGGCTCATTCCCTTGCAGGCCTCTCCCACCACTGCTAGGTTGTGGGGCTGGGGGAGCTGGTTTGTTTATGCAGGCTCTCACTGCAGCACATCAGAATGGTTAAAGATAGCAGCATTCATTGCCATGGCAACTGGAGCAGCATCCCTCGGCTATGAGGGGGCAGCCTGGATGCTCCTCCAGCTGCCATGGTGGATACCAGGGAAAGGGGTAATGGTTGGTGCCACAGGAGCTCTTTCTGTCTTTTGTGGCTAGGAGGTGGGATGGACAGAAAGGGGATGGAGAATGCCTTGGTGGGAGCCTTCCTGGGGCAGAGATATGTCAGCCCAAATACCAATTACTTCTGACCCCAGTGCAGATGTGGTTGGTCAGAGAGGTCTCTTTCTTGGCAACTGTGAGGAAAAAATGAAGTCGATTGTGGTCTTGATATTAAGCAGCTAGTAGGTGTTCCTGGCTATACCTGTTTTCTTTCTGCATCGTCCATGGTGGGCTGGGGTTTTGGGCTTCTCGGATATTCTTGGATACAACTTTGGGTCTGCAAACTAGCAGGGCTAACAGAAACTTATGGCAATACTTAAGGGTTGAAAGGCCAAGAGGATTTGGCAAGTTCCTTGCTGCAGGGTCTATTGCACAGCATAGTTTTGAGTCTCGCTTGTCCCCAAGAGGACAGCCACATGCAGGGGATCCCACAGTCATATTCTTACCGTCCCAGGGAGCTGACACTGTCAGAGGGTGGGGAGAATGTATTCAGATCTACGCATTTTATGAGCTTTGTACCTTTCCACTGCAGGAGCCAATGGATGTAGTGGAGCTGTTTGGCCTCTCAGGAATCCAGCACACTCCCATCAGCATTAAAAATGCCAGAGTTTCCCAGGTGAGAGACCTTTCCCAAATCCTGGGAGAGTTATTTACTGGGACAGCATTTGAGGGAAACAAGCTTAGCCCCGCTTCTGCACCAGTCTACCTCTTCCTGTGGTCCAGTGGTTGATGCTAACAGAGGCAACAATCTGTCTTTTCTTGTAGCACTACAAAGCCAGTCTGACTGCAACCTTCAACCTGTTCCCGGTGAGTGAGACATCTGCCTGTGCCCTGTCTAGCTGCTCACCTGTCATGGTTTTAGCTGGGATAGAGTTAATTTTCTTCACTCTAGCTGGTATAGTGCTGTGCTTTGAAATTAGCATGGAAAAAAAACTGTTGAGATAACACACCGATGTTTTGGGCTGTTGCTGGGTAGCGCTTGTACTAGTCAAGGACTTTTCTAGCTTCCCGTGCTCTGCCGGGTGCACAAGAAGCCGGGAGGGGAGGGGGCACAGCTAAGAGAGCGGATTCAAACTGACCAAAGGGATATTCCATATCATGTAATGTCATGCCCAGTACGTTACCTGGGAGGGGCTGGCCGGGGGAGGGAGGCAGCAATCGCGGCTCGGGGACGGGCAGTGTCGGTTGGCGGGTGGTGAGCGGTTGTATCGTTTGTGTTTCTGTGGTTTTTTTCCCCTTTTTTTCCTTTCCCTTTCTTTTCCATTTTATTATATTAACATTATTGTCATTATCATAATCATTATTACTATTATTATAATTTTATTGTAATCATTAAACTGTGCTTATCTCAACCCATAAGTTCTTTTGCTCGTCTGATTCTCTTCCCCACCCCACAGGGGTGGGGGGAGTGAGCGAGCGGCTGCGTGGTGTTCAGTTGCCAGCTGAGGCTGAACCATGACAGTCTATTTTTGGCGCCCAACGTGGGGCACGAAGGGTTTGAGGTAACAACAGTTGCTGGTCACAGCATTGATTCATCTGCTCTCAATATTAGTTTGTCCAGTCTTTACCATGCTGATTGTAAAGTACATGTTAAAACTTGCTGTTGGTTTTGTCAGTTTGCTGTGCTCTGCAGTGATTAGAGATGCTTTGCCTAGGAGACTTGTTATTAAAACACTGGCCTTGACCGTTATCGGTTATTTGGGTCTTGCATGGAAGCCGTTACTGTACTTCAGCTACCACCTCATGGAGGCAATTAGCAATTATACCTCCTCCTCTGAGAAGTTTTTTATGGAGGACATACAGAATGGCACCTTAGCTGCCAGCTTATATAATGTCTCCTCCTTCATTACAACAACTTTTCAGTATCTTGAACATCCTTGGGTAGTCAAGATACCTTGACATCACCCATGGGAACAAGACAGTGCAGGGTTTCCCTGGGAGAGTGGCATCTGTGACCCCCATTTCATGGGAGCTGGTATTGGTCCTGTGCAGCAGGGAACAGCACAGGCAGGGGATGCTGCTTGGTGTCTCTGCTCTGTCTTGATCCTATCCTTCTGACATCTCCCCTTGCCCTACAGGATGCTAAATTTGCTGTAGTTCTGGAGGAAGACCTTGACATTTCTGTTGACTTCTTCAGGTAAAGCTGTGGATCCTTGAGCTCCTGTTTGAGTGGGGTATTTCCTAAAAGCATTCTGGCTGCTCAGGAGAGGCCAGACCTCTACCATCTGTAGCTCACCGATCTGAGGCTGAACAGTGCCCAGGCAACAGCCATAACTGAGCTCTGCCTGCAAGGAGTCTTGAGTCACTGGCACTCAGTGCAGGGTGACTTGGAGGTCTGGGATCTCTTCCTGGTTTGCTTTCTGGGGACACTGATCCATTCTGTACACACATGGTTAGAACTGCCCCATGGCAAGAGGACAGGGACAGGATATACTGGGGCTCCAGCTCTTTCATAAAGAGGAGGGACTCTGATGGAGCAGGAGACAATATTGTCTCTTCCCCATGGTGGGATGCAACTTAGCTTGTTTGATGCCCTAATCTCATGCCAACATCAACCATCTCAGCCCAAGAGATGGGTTAGACAGTTCCAGCAGTTGGGGGTGGCTTGTCCCTTTGTGGAGAACCTGGCTTGGTTTGCCTGGAGGAAGGATGTTTGACCAGGGACTGGACAACTCTTTCCTCAGCTTTCTGAGCCAGTCAATACACCTTTTGGAGGAGGACGAGAGCCTGTACTGCATCTCAGCTTGGAATGACCAGGTGGGTCAGGGAGGATGGTGGAGTAGGGACACCTCTGCCCTGTATTTTCCTGTGTCAGGCTAGGGTCCAAGTTCTGTCTGTGAAGTGAGGTGTCCCCCCACATCATCCTAGGTGTGTCTGTCTCCCCAGCTCTGAACTGTTCAGAAGTGCCCCTGCAAATCACCGTCCTGTCCCAGGGGCTGTCCCTTCCTCCCCATGCTGGGAGTTTCCATGGAGCAAGATGCCTCCTATTTTGGCAGGGTAGGGGTGCATTCAAGATGCTGAATGCTCCCCTTCACATCACAGGGCTATGAGCACACAGCTGAGGACCCCTCGCTCCTCTACCGTGTGGAGACCATGCCAGGCCTGGGCTGGGTGCTCCGGAAGAGCCTCTACAAGGACGAGCTGGAGCCAAAGTGGCCAACCCCTGAGAAGGTGAGTACCCTAGAAGGACCCTGCCTTCTGCACCCCCATCAGAGGTCCCTGATCATCACCCAGTCCCTGTGGGTACAGCTCTTGGAGGGGCCCTGGCTCTCCCTGAGCTTCCACTGGGAAGGATGCCCAAGCAGAATGGATTTGGGACAGACTGTAACTTGAGGACCACCAGTAAGACTGACTGGAACAGCCCAGGCAGGTTGGGGCCAAAGGGCCTAGAGCTGGTGTGGGCAGCCAGAAAGGTCCCCAGATGGCCATACTGCCAAATCATAGCCCCAAACTTGAGTGTGAGTGGCAGTTTCCCCTCCCCAGCTCTGGGACTGGGACATGTGGATGCGGATGCCCGAGCAGCGGAAGGGCCGGGAGTGCATCATCCCTGACATCTCGCGCTCCTACCACTTTGGCATCGTGGGGCTGAACATGAATGGCTACTTTCACGTGAGTTACCTCCCACAGCCCCCAAGCCCTGTCCTGGTGCTGAGCTCTGACTCAGCCACCTTTCCAGGTAGCAGGGATGCTTGAGGTGATCTCCAAGTAATGCTGACTCCTGACTGAACTCTGTTTTCCTTCCCTCCTCTCCCTCTCTTCCTCCCAGGAAGCCTATTTCAAGAAGCACAAGTTCAACACGGTTCCTAATGTCCAGCTTAAAAATGTGGAGAGGTGAGTGCTGGTCAGAATGAGATCTGGATGAAAGAGTTGCTTGACCTGACCCTTGTCCCCTTGTGCTGGGGACGTCTCCCTCCTGGAACCACAGCCATAACCTCCAGCCCCAGCACGCTGGCCTCTGGGGAGTCCTTGCAGTGGTTTTTGTGAGGTTGGTTTCAGCTACCCTGTGCTCCTGGTAGACATGTTGAAAGGTCATGTTATTGCTGCCACATCCTCCAGGATATGTGGCAGTCCCTGCTCTCCATTAATTGGTTCCAGCCTGCCTTTTTATATTACACTGGGGCAGTCTTAAGTTTGGTTCATCTTGGGATGATCCCTGCTTATCAAACTGTCTGGCTCTGCCCTGATCTCTGTGCTCTCTCCTCTTCCAACAGCTTGAGGAAGGATGCCTACGAGACTGAAATTCATCGGCTGCTGGGGTAAGTGCCTGCAGGGAGGTTAGGAGACCATAGGGCACACTGGGTGAGCCAACCAGGACAGAAGAAAGGGTGGAGGTGGCCCTAGCATCCCCAGCCACCACTTGCATCTCTGAAGTACCCTGCAGTGGGAACAGAGAGGAGATGTCCCCCCTCACTCCCTGTTCTATTTCCACAGTGAGGCTGAGGTCCTGGACCACAGCAAGAACCCCTGTGAGGACTCCTTTGTGCCTGACACTGAGGGCAGGGTCTATGTCATGTTCATCAGGATGGAGCAGGAAGCAGATTTCACCACCTGGACTCAGCTTGCCAAGGTGAGGCCCCTGACATGGCCTAGCTCTCCCTGGCACTGATCTCAGCATTGCTGGAAAACATCTGGCTGTTGTTCTTGGGTTTGTCTGTGGCCTTGAACACAGCTCAGCAAATGGATTCTTGCTGTCCTCAAGTGGTATTTAAGCTTTTGGTGTTTACAGAAGGCATTGGGTCATCCAGGGCAGACGCTTGGCTCAGTGGAGATAAGTCTTATGATCTCCCTGTGTTGGGACCCCAGGGTCTGAGCTTGTCTGGATAATTCTATCACTTGCATGGAGGTGTGATGGTCAAACCCCCTGCCCTGAGGCAGGGGTGGGAATGGGTTCCCCCTCTTCCCTCACTGATGCTGGCTGGAGGGGTGCTGCCCTGCACTGCCCAGTCAAGGTGCTATCCCCTCTCTACTGTGTCTTGGTGAGGGGTAGAGATATGGTGGCTTTTCCCTTGCCAGAGGACACCAGGCCCTGGTGTCTGTCCCCAGGCTCTGATGCCTCTTCCTCCCTCCCCACCATCCTAGTGCCTCCACATCTGGGACCTGGACGTCCGTGGGAACCACAAGGGGCTGTGGCGGCTCTTCCGCAAGAAGAACCACTTCCTTGTGGTGGGGGTCCCTGCCTCCCCCTACTCGTGAGTATCAAGGACACAGCAACCTGGGTGATCCCCACCCCCTTCCTCATGGCACTGTCCCCTGCCCAGGGCACTGCATCATCTGCTTCTGTCACAGCCCAATCCTGGGGCATACCACCCCTCTTCTGAATCATGGTGGGAGGGGGGCAGGATACGTGCCCAGAGCTGGAGGATGTCCCAGTGGAAAGGAGATCACAGCAGGGAGGCAGGCAGGGCTGTTGGCAGTTGGGGTCCTGCTCTGCTCCTATTCAACCTTCTCACCTGCAGGTCCAAGAAGCCCTCATCAGTGACACCGATCTACATGGAGCCCCCTGCCAAGGAGGAGGGGGCGGTGGCAGTGCCAGCGGTTGCTGCAGCAGAGCAGACATGAGACTGGCAGGTGGGAAGCGAGGGGGACAGGGAGAAGGTGGAGACCTCCACAGTGCAGAGACAGAGTTGGCAGCAGCTCTCGGAGGCTGGTGACTGGACACGGACTCCCATTTCAGACTGCAAAATGAGACCTTGGGCTCCCTCTAGCCCCCTATTGTGGTCTTCCTCTCCCTTGCACAGGACAGGGTCCTCCCCATCCTAGGAACTTTCTTTTTTTAACACAGACTGTTTACTAACCCTACTCCTGTTGCCCCCTGGCTGGGCAAGGCTCGAGGAAGGAGATGCCCAGTTGAGGGCTAGAGGGGGACTTGAGAAACACCTCTGCTTCCCTCTTTGGCCCCTGAGTCCTGTGAGGGCAGAATGCCCATGTGCAGGTGCTGCAGCCTACCAGCTGGGTGTTATTTATTAACTGTTGCCTGGCGGGGCTCTGTGTCCAGTGGTGAACATGATGGTGAAGAGGGGGTCTTCCAGCGTCTCTTCTATCTCCGGCACAATGGATGCACCTTGAAGACTGCTGGGTTCCACATCTCCCTGCACACCAGCTTCACTTCCTGGGCTGTAGTGACTGGTGCAGTCCCACTCATAGGCAAAAGGGAATGCTGAAGACGAGTTGAACTTGCTGTGGGACATGTAGGGGACACCCTATAACCCAGCACGAGGGTGGTCAGGTGCCCCTTTCCTTTCCCTGCAGTTCTGGGAGTTGGATATGACTGCAGATGCAAGTGGACCAGGCTGTGTGCTGCGGCTCAGGCTGTTCTCACCCACCTTCTCTGTGGGGAGCAGCCCTGCCCCCCAGGTCATGGGAGAGGGGGTGAAAGTGCCTTGCAGAGCAAGATGGGAGCATCCCCCCGAGGTGTAAGGGCAGGATGGACCAGGGTCCTTTGGAGTGAGAGATACCATGCTCTGGTGTGGTCCTTGCCTGTGGTACTACACCCTGCCTCTCCCTCCTCCCTGGCCAAGTACCCCCAGCTCTTGCTGAAGGCAGAAGGGATTTGTTCTTCTGAATCCCCACCCTTACTGTGGTACGTTGCTAGCAGGGAAGCTGTGAGCTGAACCAGGATGGGCAGCCTGGCTCTCCTGCTATGGTACACCTCTCATCCAGAGGGAGAGGGAGGGGGTCCCTATTCCCCCTCCTGTGCCTTAGGAAGGACCCCAGGGCCCCCTCCCACCCCCAGCCACTCGGTACTAATGTCCCCCGCACACTGGGGCAGTCCTGGTCCCCTCGCTCAGTGCACCTCTCTGTCTAATCCATGCAGCACAAGACCCATTCTCTGCCCAGGTCCCCCAGCTTTGAGCAGGGATGCTGTGCTCTGGCTTGCCCTTGGGAGGAGAATTTGCTGCTCAGCCCTTTCCCTGTGGTCATATGGGTTCTTCCCCTTCATTTTCTCACTGTGAACTGAGCGTCGGGGACTACACTACACTAACTTATTTATTTATTGCTTGTGGGAAGGGGAGGATAACAGGAAAGCAGGGTGGAGAGCTGGCAGCCCCCAGCCTGTGTGGGGGCAGTCAGGGGAGGTTTGTCTCCCGTCCTCCTGGCTCCATCTTCTGTTCCACTCCTTCCTCCCTTGCCCAGCATAGGAATGAATAGTTGTGAACCTGGGAAATCTGCCTCTCTTTGGCCAAAATGAGCCCTGTGTGGACACAGCGCAGCTCTAGCATGACCACAGGGACTCTGACCCTCGTCCATTGCATGCCTGTTCCAGCAGCAGGGACAGAACGGATACAGGAGGGAAAGAAGAGGGTGCAGGGTGGCTTGAGACCACAGTACTGGGCTAGGGTTCAACCATGTCCTCCTCTGCTACCCACAGTGCTGCCGTTTGCTGGGACACTGCTCTGGCAGCCAGTGGGCAGGCAGCTTCTCTGCACTGGTCCTCAGGCGTAAAGCAGGTCCTTTTGGTGCCATAGGAAAGGGACTTGGCTTTTTTTCCTGGGAAAGCAGCTCTCTCCCCATACCCTGCTTTGGAAAAACTTCCACGACTCTCCACTGTGATGCCCTTTCATTGGCATCTCTATTCCCAAGGCCCCCCCTTTCCCTTCTCCCTGAAACTAAATGCACCCACTTTCCCTTCTCTGGCAGGGCTCAGGCTTGGCTTCCTAGCTCCTCCTGGGGCTGGGGAAGATGGTCCTAGGGCTAGGGAATGGCTAAAGGCAGGTTCCCCTCTCTGCTGCCCACCCTGCAGCAACCAAGGGGCTGTGGCTCCCTGCTCACAGTGGCAGCAGGATGTGAGTGGTGGGCTTCAAACTCCCTCCTCTCCCCACACAAGGGGCCTGCTGGATGCAGTTCTCCATTCCTTCAGCAAGGCTACAGTGTCGTGGCCATGGTAGGGCTGGGTGCGTGGGCATCTGCAGGGCTCGCTGCTTTCTGAATTGGATTATTTTTTCAAGAGTAAACATTGCAAAGCTGTTATGCCTGGTGTGTTTTATGGCTGGCCTTGTGCATGGCCTAGGGCTGGGGTCCCCAGCTCTGGCCACCTGCCTGGAAAGGACAGACCCCTGTCCACTGTGGTGTCTCTGTCGTGCACTGCAGGGCTAGCCATGGGCTAACAGTGGCCCTGGGCCCCTGCCCTGTGGCTCCTGTGCCAGCAGAGGTCCTCCGTGCTGGCTGTGCCGTGTGGTGCCAGGGTGACTGGCGCAGGTTTGCGAGCTGTTTTCTCCTCGAGCATTATCGCTTTTATCTTCAGTTCAGTAACTGACAGAAACTCTGACCAGCTGCCTGGGGACTCTTGCTTGGTGTAACCAGCCCCCGTGCTCCCCACAGGTCCTGTGGCCATCGGCCCCTGAGACATACAGCCCTCTGCTCCTGGCTTGGTATTCCTTTGGGGGTCAGCAGGGTGAAGTGTCTGCTCACCCTGGGGTGGGGGGCAGCAAGCAGCCAGCCTCAGCACTTGCGCCCCTCCATCCAGCAGTCTGGGCACCACAGGGCTGGGCTACATTTTGGGCTTCTCTGGGGGATTTGGGTTTCTTTCCTTTGAGGGAAATGGGGTCTTGGAATAAGGACCCCTCTGCCCACAGTCACAGCAGAAGGAAGGGACGTCATAGCTGGAGGGGACAAGGCCCCTGCCATCAATCAGCCACACCTGGAGCTGAGACCTGGCAATTCATGTCATTCCAGAGCAGGGCCAGTCCCCCCACGCTGCTTGTGAGCTGTTCAGCCCCTGCCTGGTTGTGGCTGGGCGTGGGCAAAAGCAGGGACTGCAGGAGGAACCTCCAGCAAAACCACCTCTGCAGTGCAGAAGCCTTCGTGCAGGGGTGGGTGCAGGCAGGGGTGAAGGAAAGCCAAGTGAGGGGCCAGCTTGGTTGTGCAGTGAGAAAAAAAAATTACACAGAGCCTCTAAGCCAGACCGGTGTGGGTGCCTTTTGCAGGAGGCTTAAGAGAACTCTCCAAATTTTTACCCCCATGGGGCATGGAGGGCTGGGGGTACACCCATTTTGGGGCCAGAGACTACAGGACCCAGACAAAACTGCGATGGGAGGGTGTTGGCCACCAGCACATCTTGGCCTGACCTGCATCCCGAACCGACTGCCTCCTGCTCCCCTGCCCACTCCCTGCAGCCAGGCTGGGCTTCTTCCCTCGTGACTCCCACCCTCTCTCTGGGGCCAGGCACAGCTTTTGGTGGGGCACCCCCTTGCCAGAGGCTTTTTCCCCAGCTCCAGGAGCTTTGGTTGGTGGTGCTGGAGCAGGCTTTTACCTCCTGGCAGCCACCCCGTCCTCATCCGCCTCCCATAGAGGCCAAGCCCTGCAGTGCTGAGCCCCTGCCAGGGCACTGTGGGCAAGGGAAGGATCCGGCTGCTGGGACTGATGCCCATGGGCAGAGCCTCACAAGGAGATGTGGACTTAGGTTTGAGGCCCACCTCGAGGGACTGGTGTTTGCAAACTCCTGCATTTAGGGGAGCATCCCCTCCTGAAACAAAGGGATGGTGCTAAAAGCAGATTAACACCCTCAAAGGGGAGAGCCTGTGCCAGGCTGATGGAGAGCTTCAGCTCATCCCCTCTGGGTGATGGTGATATGGAGGTTCATTGTCTAAAGGGAGCTTGTCAGAGCAGCTGGGTCTCTCCCCATCCTGCCTTTTCTTGGGGTCCTCACCTCCCAGCTCAGTCCAGAGGTGCTGGAGCATCCCTGGGTGTCCAGGAGCTGGCCAGGCAACTGGCCCATCACCTGCTGTCCCTGGGAAGCCCAGCCTGCCAGCTCCCATGGCTCAGCCTTCCACGGCACCACCTTTAGCACGTGCCGCCCGAGTTGCTTGTTCCCAGGTCTCGCCCAGCCCCACACAGGCCCCCTGCAGCCCGGTCTCCCTGGCTTCGTGCAGCCATACAAAGGAGAACCTGTCTGGGCTGCTTCGTATCCTAAGAGCTGGCTGATAATTAAACATAAGCAAAATAGCCTTGGCATGAAACTTGACCATTCCAGAGCTTGGGGGGGGGACTTTGTATAATTTCTGGTAATGGTTATTTTTATGCATTATACTTGTTTGGTGGAGATCTCTGTGCTGGGGGAGCGGGGAGTCCCTGTGTTCCAATGATGGTCTGGGATGTGGGAAACGAGGTCCAGGCTGACCCTTCCCATGGCACATTGGTCCCTCTGTGCCCCACAGATGGAGGGAAGCACCCTCCAGCCAGTATCCTCCAGGATAACAGACATGGTCTTCTTGAATGGAGGAATCTCAGCACAGGAAGGATGTGTGGGAGGGAGGGAGTGATGCTCTTCCCAAGCCACCTGCATCCCACCCCAGGAAGCTGATCCCCAATTTTCAGCACCCTCTGCTTTATAAAGAGCCCTGCAATGCTGAGGTGCCCAAACCACTCCCAGGAAGGGGCTTTGCTTGGCTTCTCCCCTCACTTTTGGCTGCTGGGGGTCCCTCCATTGCGCCCAGCCTGTCCCCATCCCCTGCTGTGCCTCCCAGCATGGGGCTGTCACCTCCTCTGCCCAGACCTAACAAAGCCCAGCAGCAAATTAATCTTCAACTAGGGACCCAGGATTGTTGCTGTGATGGTTATTATACCGTGTCCTGCGTGGTGCAGCGTTAATGATTAACACCCCAGATTCAATGTCAGCTCCTGCCTGCTGCCTTTTGAATAGCCCTTCCATCGCCTCCTCTGATATCCCAACAAATAACAGGGGCAGGGAGCTGCCCAGAAAGCATCCCTGGGGCTCGGTGGGCCCACAGGATGGTTTATATCTGGGGCAGAGAGGAGGAGGAGGAGAAGGGGAGCCAGGGAGGAAGGCTGTGCCAGGGAAAGGGTGCATTGCCCCACTTCTTCCCCTAAGCCAGCCCATGCCCTTCAAGGATGTCCTCCCCTCCCTGATACCACAATGTCCTGGCCAGGCTGTTATGGCAGGCGGGGGAAATCCCCTGCAGCGGGCACTCCTTGGGCAGCTGATGACAGATGAGTTTGCTTTTGCTTCCGATTCACCCCCTTTATCAGCATAAACCCAAAGAGCTACAATCCCTCCTCTTACTCATGACTACCCTGTCCCCCCTCAGTTCCCAGGAGGGAGGGCACTCCCTGCCAGCACACACCCCTCTGTGACGCAGGGTTTTGCCCTTTGTACCCAGGAGATGCCAGTGGTGACCGTGCCCTGCAAATCCCCTGTGACTTTGGCCCATGCGCAGCACCCATCGTGGCGGGGCAGCTTGTGAGCCAGCACACCATGGGGCTGCTGGGATGAAAGGCAGCTCTTCAGGTACCTGCCTTCCCCACCAGCCGTGGGCTTCAGCCTCTCATTTGCCCCACCCTGTGCCCATGTGGGTGCTAAACACACCACCTGGCAGGAGGCTGGGGGGTGTCCGGAAACACCCCACCCAGCCCAGCCTCAAGCCCATGCACCAGCCCCTTCCTTATTGCCACTGGGGAACTATCTCAGCCTTGAGCCATCCCATTCCCCAAGCAGGGGGGAATTCCCTGCATGGGCGCTGAAAGTGGCTGTTTCCCACAGGCAGAAGGTCCAAGGCTGCTGCAGGAGGGGGAAATACAGTGACATCAGGCCAGTCCCCAGTCACACGGGGCAAAGGCTCCGGGTGGGCGGGGGTCTGCGTGTACCCCTATTTCCCTGTACAGAGGAAACCCTGGAGCACAGGGACCAAAGACTGCCCGTGTACTGAGCCTGGCCCTGACGGTGAACCTGGTTCTGATGGTGAACCTGGCTCCGCTGCCCAGTGTCCCCACCGCACAACCAGGTCTCTTCCCACCATCCTCATCGCCTCCCCAGCCAGGAGAGGGGCAAACCTGACCCATGAGAAAAGCAAAGTCTGGCCCCAGGCTCAGCCACCCTTCCCTTTGTCCCCCCCCCGGCTCTGCCCATCCCAGAGGGTTTCTGCCCACGCCGGCTGGCCAGGCTGGACAGCAGCTGAACAGAGGGTTATTGCCCACAGTGGAGTGGAGCAGGGGACAACCCATGGACAAGGGAACACCAGAGGGTGCGTGGCCGGAGACAGCAGTGGCCTGGGCTCTGGCAGCGGCAGGGCACTGCACACTTGCCTGCAGCCCCCTCCTGTTCTCCCCCACCCTGCGTCATGGGTGGAAAAGAGGAAGCCACCCCCACCCCAGCACACATACCATCGTGTCAGCTGCTCGGGCACCTCAAGCCTAGGGACGCCTTCCTGCTGGGGCAATAAGGAAGTTTCTGTTTGCTACCACGTGCCCTCCCTCAGGACTTTTTGGCCTCCCACCGTGATGGCACAACTGTCAGCTTTTAGGGTCTTGCCAGGCGTCCTGGGGTGCCATTCTGGGGGAATCAGGCAACTCTAAGGGTTACAAGGTGCTGAGATGCCTGGTGGTACCCACATGGGTTGGTGGGCTAGGTGCGTCCCGGGGCTGGTGCAGGACCAGGTGGGATGGGGTCTCCTCTGTGGACCCCAAAAGCTCTGGCAGTGCTTGGGCAGTGGGAAGTGGAGGGCGGGGCACAGTGGGAGCATGGGGGAGGCTGCACCAGCCTGGCTTACTGCCTGCTGCCCCACTGCTGCCCTTTGGGTGCCAGGGGTGCTGAAAGCAGGGAAGGGCAATGGGGAGGAATTGCATCGCAGAGGAGAAACTGGTCCTTCGAGTTTCCCCAGCAGGTGGAGGGGAGGAACCAAGCCAGTGTTATTGCCAAAACTCAACACCACAGAAACTACCTGCCCTGTCCCAGAGAAACACCACGGCCGGGAAGAGGTGAGAAGCTGGAAGTTTCCAGCCAGCCACGCATCACTCCTGAGCCTGCTCCACCCCATGGGGGTGATGGGGAGAGGGTGTTTGTCAGGAGCCACCAAAAAGAGGAGCAGAGGGAGACATGGTCAGGCCAGGTACGCCCAGTGGTGCCCAGCCCTGACACCTCCAAGAAGGGCTTTGGGCAGCTCCAAGGTCCAGGCAGAAGAGAAATAAAAGCCCTGACATCACTCATGAGGTCACCTGTTTATGGTGGAACCAGGACCTTCACCCGCCCAGGGAGAGGACGGCCATTTTCTGGCAACTTCCCCCCATGCCTCACCATGGGCAAGAGCCAGAACCCAGAACCCTGAGGCTGAGTCACCTGAGGTGGGGAGTGGGTCCCCATGCCCATCCCACTGCCAGCCGGCTGCTTCCGACAGCGTGCTGGGTGCTGGACGGCACCAGGGAGATGCTGGATCTCAAGGGGCCATGGTGGTGTGCCGGTGCAGACCTGTACCCAGTGCAGGAGCTGATAAGGGGGTGCCGTGGCAGGCACAGAGTGAGACGGTGCACAGGGAGGCTGTTTGCACACTGGCCACCTGCCCTGCTGCTAACCGCCCTGTCCTTCAGAACTGCTGCCCCACAGCCCTCAGGCTCTGCCCACAAACAGGGAGGTGGGGAGCCTCTGGAGTGAAGCAGGTCTCAACAACACCCACTCTCCAAAAAAAACACCAGCCTTGGCCTTGCTTTTGAGATGGGGAAACTGAGGCACAGTGAGTGGATGCCCAAGATGGGGTGGTGCCAAAGGCAGGGAGAGAAAGATACTGGGGAAAGGGGGTAGCTGGAAACCCCCAACCTGCCTGTGAGCCCCCCACCATCCCCACACATAGAGGGACTGCGGGTGCATCACATGGACAGTGTGGGACAATGCTGGGGCACGGAGATGCTTGGAGATGGAGCTGGCAGAACCTGCTCCTCCTCACAACCCCAAGCACCCCGCTTCAGGTTCCTGGGGCAGACGGGGACGTGGACACCAGTACAAACCCCGCCAGAGCCAGCCCTGCCTTTCAAGCCAAGCTGTTGCTGAGTCCGTGAACTAGCGCTGCTGAGCGAGCAACAGCTGTTGCAGAGGGCAGGGCATGTTTGCAAGGCTAATGGTAGTGCCCGCCGCTCCCCCGCCGTCATGCAAACACCGGGCTGCTTGTTTGCAAGCTCCCGAGTGGGTGAGGAAGTGTAGCCGAGGGAGGGCAGGCAGGCTGCGGACAAGGCTGCGCTGCCTGCATGGGGCTCATGGCAGGACAGGCAGGAGGAGGTAAGGCAGCCCACCACAGGCAGGGGCTATTTATTGAAGGCAGCACTGAGATCGACTCCAGAAAATAATTTGTATCCAAGGTGAAAAATTTATTTGTTTTTCTTTACAGCATGGAGAAAGGCTCAGCCATGAAATGACAGGAGGTACAGGGCAGCCCAGGCCCCTGCAGGGCCAGGGACCGACAGGGCTGTCTTCATGCCAGGGCAGGGACAGAGACCAGCCAGCACACCTCTTTTAGGGGACAACACAGTGACAGGGTCAGGGCTGGCAGAAAATACGTGTAGGGGTAGATAGATCCTTATGTGAAGGTGTAGTTACCACTACAACACTTTAGCTGGGCACCAGCCCCAGTTCAATGGAGGGATTCAGGGGGGACATGGGCCAGCCCCAGCGCCAGCCCCCACACTGTCTCTGTGTGTAAGGACACATGGGGGAGGTACAGTACATGCCTGCAAGGGTTTAATCAAGATATCACTGTGCCGCTGCTGGATCAGCAGCCCTGATAGGCCCCTGTGACACTCTCCTGCCGGCATCAGCCAAACAGACCAAGCAGCTTGTCCCACTGCTGGCCCCCTTCAAAAAAAAAAAAACACAAAACCCAAATCTCTATGTACAGATTCAGTGTGCCATATCAGTACAAAAATATACACATAAACTCTACAGATCCCAGCTCAGTAGATCAAAACATAGCTATAAATCACAGTGCACAGGACAGCATCAGGCCCAGGGAGTGATGGGGTCCCCCACAAGAGCACAGCACACCACAGGTGCACCCTGGCATGGTGGGGGGGAAGATCATCCTCCTGCCTCGTGGGGTCATTTCTGATCCAGCTTACAGTACAGGTACATGGAAACTGCCATGGATGCAACCTGTGGGCAGCAAGAGGTAAATCAGCCCCCCCTGAGTGTGTCTCCCCAGCACGGGTTTGGGTCACAGCCCATAGCATCCATCCCCAGTGCACACAAGGAGGAAGAGCCAGGTGTGCCCAGGGAAGAAGGCTCAGTAGTCACCCTGGGGCAGATGATTGTCCATGGGGCTGCACCAACTCCCTGCAGCCCCTTGGCCACCCAGGCCAGTCCCAGCCCCACTGCTCACCTCCAGGTACAAGGAGGAGGAGGCAGCACAGGGATGCTCAGGCACTCACCTCCAAGGCAGCGATGCCGGCTGCTACACCACCCACCACACCTGCATTAGTCCTGATTTCTTCCAAGATCTGAGAGAAACAACCCTGTGGGAGGCAACAACACAGGTGAGGATGAGCAAGAGGTGACAATCCCCCAACCACTGGGGCACAACAACCCCAGAAAGGGAGGCACAGTTCTCCAGCCTGGAGCTGCACAGCCATGGAGAAGGTCTGGGGGCTTTGCAGGGGGGGCGATTCATCTCAGCACTTCGTAGGCCAGAGTGCAATACTGGGGGGGAGAAGAGGGGAAGAGGCAGGGAAATCACCCCAAAAAGCAAAGTGGTGCCAGAGTTCTTGCTCAGCTCCAGGGATGCCACCTGCTGTAGAGCTCCCTTCAGGACCAGAGCAATGGCAGCAGCTTTGCTTGTCTCCACCACAGACAAGCCAAAGCCACGTCAGCATCCCCCAGGACTTAAAGCCCATGGGACCACCATGTCCAGGAGCTGGGGATGGAGCTACGGACAGGCATCCCTCCCCGTGCCAGGGCACACCCCAAACCAGGCTCTGCCAGAAATCAAGAGCCAGTGGCGCATCCATACCGTGACACTTAATTCTGCAGCAAGTGTGTCATTGCAGGGCTGATGGCCGTTACAGCAGGGCGGCGGGTAGCTGTTATGTATATTATACCAGGGGGAGTTAGTGAAGTCCGTGTAGTTATTCAGGCCACAGCAATGGACCTAAGAGGAAGAGAGAAGAAGGGATGGGGAGAACATCCTGCTGGGTCTGGACCCCGCTGCCCCATGGAGAGGGTCTCCCAGCTCAACACAGCTCTGGGGTGGTGCTCAATGGCTTTCTTGGGACCAGGATGTTGCCCCACACTCCAGCATGTACAGCTCTCACCCCTGCCATGGGACTGCTAGATCCCAAGTGTGTAGGTCCCAGATACCTGGGAAGCTGATGGGGTAGTGACAGCTCAGCACATCCAGGGTTGCAATGGTGACCCCATTCCCATCCTGCTCGCCCACCCAGGCGTGTGCCACCAAGCCTGTGCTGGGAGCATCCTGACCCACAGGAGGGGGCCCCAGGGCTCCACGCACCTCATTCATGGTGACATTCCAGATTTGTGTGAGACTGTCATCCTTCCCATACTTCTCCTTCAGGAGAGGGGTCACCACGGCTGTGAGCAGTGTCTCTGCCTGGAAAAGGAGGCAGAGAAACACCATCAGAGGAGGGCCTGAGGAGCACCACAGAGTCGAGAGCTCCCATACTGATCTCAGCCCATGGAGAAAAAACCAACCAGACCCAACATGGCCAGGAGCATGTCACACTGCGTCCCTTTGGCCTAAGAACAGTTTGGCCCCTTCCCCACTAACCAGTGTTTTATGGAATCGAGGCCACTTACGACCAGTGAGTCATCTGATAAGCAGCGTAACTGAGGGAGGCAGAAATGACGTTTGCCCTGCTGTTGACTTCTCCAGTGCCTAATGAGGCAAAGTGACCTTTCTCCCCAGGTGGTTTCTCAGGTGCCTAATAAGGGGTTGAGTTTGCTCAGCATGAAAAAATAGGGACTTCCTCTCCTGTGTGGCTCCATCAGAGGTGGAGAGGTGTCAAGCCTAGGCTGGTACTGGATTAAAGGATTTGAAAGAAAGAAGCAGGCAAAACTTCTACCATAACCCTCATTTATTTAGGGCAATGGGAATCCCTGTTCCTATCATCATCACCCCAGCCAGGTGCCCCAGCCTGCCCACACAGCTGGTGCCAGCAGGGACCAGCACCTTTTCCTCCTGCAGCAGTGCCCACCTCTCAGCTTCCTATCCACGGGCAGCACTGCCAGCCCCAGTATCTCCTGTTTTCCCAAGGGTCAGGACAGGCCCTAGGTTATCCCACCGAGACTTAAATATGCCACTTACAAGACCTGTGTAGACCAGAGCCACCACGGCAGCAGCAACTTCAGCAATGAAGATGATCAGCACCACTGAGAAGAACTAGGATACAGCAAGAGGAGGGAGGTCAAAGCAACAGCCAGAGTCCAAAGGGCTCCCAGGACTCATCTGCTTCCCGAGCACCAGCAGTACCCTCCCTCAGGGCTCAAGCCCTTTCCCACTGCCTTCAGCTCTGCTCCAGGGCAGAAGCAGCACAACCTTGGGGTCCTGCAGCCCTCCATCTGCATGGTGCTGGCCTCTCTGGACATGCTCAGCACCAGCTTCTGCTTTCTTTCACCCTTGCTCAGGGCAGACTCTGGTTCTAGCACTGACTTTCCAAGGTCCACCCAGCCTTCCACCACAATGGAACACCCAAGGAAGACATCTTCACAGAGAAATCTATCCCTCAGACCTCTCCCACCAGAGACCCAGCTCAAATGAGGCTTGATAAGGAGGTAAGTCAGGTCCATACCATCATCAGGAGACACTTGCTGTCCTTCTGGGCACCGTAGCACCCAAGGAAGCCAATCACCAGCAGGATGGCACCAATGACGATGAGGAAGTAGCTCACATTTGTAACCTGCAGGACGCTAGAGGAGAGCGTCCCAAATATATCCAGGAATGAATCTCCATCTACTGTGACCCAGATGCCAACTCCCAGGAGGGTCCCGCCACCGAGCTGGGTGGAGAGAGACAACGTCAGCTCCCAGGCAAGCAGAGATCTGGGCTTTGGGGAAGGTGCCAGCATGGGTATTTCTCCCCTCTACAAGTTTTCACTATGCCAAAGCAAGATTTCATGGCCACTGAGGGCAGCTCAGGGCATTGCCACCACAGGCATGGGGCAGCCAGATGGTTCACTACCCCAAAACACACCCCACCACCAGCACATCCCTGGCTGCAGCGTTGCAGCTGCCCCCTTCCCCAGCCCAAGGGGTTTTGGTGCCAGCAGCAGGAAATTAACCCTCATGCAAGGCAGCTGAGCCAGCAGTCCCATGGGCTGCCCCCTGGCCCCAGAGGGGCAACATGCAGCTGGCTCAGCTGCTGGCCACCATGACGAGTTCCTCTGGCCAGGGAAGCTTCCCACTCACCCGGGGGAGCGGCTGAACAGCGCCTGGCTCCAGACACTCACATGCTCCCAGCAAGGGCAGCCCGGGGTTGCCTCCAGCCTGTCCCAGCCCTGACCTCCACCCACTCAACCTTCCCCACCAGCCCCAAGTCCCAGCAGGAGCTTTAAGGAAGGACTGCTTCATCAGGGCAAGCCTGGGGACTTTGCACCTCCCCTTCCTAAGTCCATATCCCACTGCACCCCCTTCCAGGGGGCTCCATTGCTTCTGTAGAGCCAGAGTAGCTCTCAGGAGCTCCACTACCCTTTGCCCTGAATGGGACCAGAGGCTGTGTGTGCTCTTGGAGACCCCCAGCACCCGAGACCCCCAACACTGCCGGTCACTGTCACGCACATAGGCTGCTCTCCTGCAGAGATGGAGCAGCCCAGGCAGGGACCCAGCAAACCCCCATGTTCTGGGGCACCCAGCACACTCTGCCAGAGCTTCAGCACGGGAAGGGACGTGGGTGGCTGATGCAACAGCCACCGTCCCCAGAGCCCAACATGGTCCCCTTGGCTTCAGCCAGAGCTGGAGAGCGAGAGACCCCTACAAGGTTACATCCTCAGCCTGAGGCCAGAGACCAGATCTCGCAACCCACTGGGGCCCCAGGAGCACAAGTCCCACCAACACCCAACATCACCCCCTGCATCCCCCACGGAAGGGACATGGAGGGGCAGGAGAGCCCACACGGGCAGGCTTTGCCCACCCCATGCCCGGCTCAGGGTACAGACCCTGAGCTTCTCCTGCAGACCCCCGCTTTTCATCCCTGTTTCCTGGGGCAGCCTTGTGGGCTGCCGGGCTCAGGCCCCCGGGGCAGAGGCAGCAGCTGGGGTGCACTTACAAATATGGCCAGGTTGAAGAGGATCATCATGACCTTGATAAAGGTGAAGCACCCCATCTTTGCGCTGAGGAGAGCAGAGAGAGGTTATCAGGGGGAGCCCCCACGCCGGCACAGCCACTGCCGTGCTGTAAGCAGATCTTAGTCCCTCTCCAAGGGAATCTGGGGGGTCCCCACGGGCAGAGGGGGTGCACCCACGGTGTCCACTCCCCGAAACGCCGAGCCCAGCCTACCTGAGTGTAGAGCAGGTCCCAGAGCCCCGACCCAGCCCGCCCCGACCTCACTGCCGCTCCCGCCCCGCCGCCACCGCCCTTTAAGCGGATGCGGACCCGGGGCCGCCCCCGCCGCCGGGGCCACCCCCTGGGGGGTTGGCGAAGCCACTCGGGTCCCTGGGTGCCTGGTGGCTTGCTGCCCTCTGCCGCCGAAGCCACCCGCCCCGGGGAACCCGGGTAGCCCGGCCGGCTGCTGCCCGCGCCCATCGCCGCGGCCTCTTGGCGTGGGATGGGAGACATGATGTCCCCGACCTGCTGCTGCTGTGAGCTGACAGCCTTCGCGGGGCCCACACCCGTGTCCCCGCTGAGTCTCCACCGACAGAGCCCCATGGAGGAGGAGGCTGGGAACCCTGGCATGGGGTCTTTGGAGGGCAAGGGTATCTGTCCCAGGGCGGGCTTCACCTCATGGTGTAACACCCCGCTGTCCTCCTCAGCAGGTGCTGGGCACAGCTCTCGGGATTTTCCAGCCTCATCAGCCCCACAGGTCAGAGCCTGCCCTGCCTCTGCCACCCATGCCTGGCATGCCTGTGGCCAAGTCACCCCATCTTCCTGGGCTGATGCTGCGGGTGCGCTGCTGGCCCCGCTGCTCGGGACCACTCGGGCAGGGATTTCTCCAAATCCCAAATCTCCAGCCTCCCAGGCCAAAACAGAATGGAAGAGGAGGCAACAGGAATGACCATGCAAGGCAGTGTGCAAAGGAAAAGCCAAATATTTATGAGCCGTCCCTAACTGTTGCACAGGGAGGCAGATTTTTGCTGGTGGGGACACAGCAGGAGAGGACAGTGACGGCCAAAACAGATGCCAGCGCTGGAGCAGGTCAGCAGAGACCTGCCATTGCTTAAGGGCTGCCAATAGTGATTTTCTTTGGAAAGACACTTTGAAGCAGGGCTGGTTCCCCGGGAGTGGGGCTGCATCAGGGAGCCAAAGAGAGCATGGGGGGATGCTGTGTGCCCAGGCCTGACCATGGGGTGGTCCTCACCCATCCAGCATGGCTTTGGGACAGGGTCTCAGGGTTGGTCCCCTCCGTAGCACCCACTGTGTGTCCCTTCATCTTGCCATCAAACCAAGGCCAAATAATGCGAGAGGCTGGGTAGGCATCCTGCAACAGCAGGCAGCAGCAGCTCAGCATGCTCCACCCCACGCCCAGCTCCCCCGAAACCCCACAGCAAATTCCCTACCTGGACATAATGATACATTTCAGCAGGATGAAGTCAGCTTCTTTGGGCTCCAGCCAAAGCCCAGTGGCATTTGGGGGAAGCCTTCAAACCCCCCAGGCACCCTGGGTATTAATGCACTCTGTGCTAGTGCCAGGGGCTTTAAGCCTTTCCCCCTCACTACCTGCAGCCCCAGCCCTTCCCTGCAGCAGCTGCCTGTCCAGTGGTGTGTCCAGCCACAAAGCTGCTCAGAGTGAGGGGCTGAACCTTCATCCCTCTCTTGAAGGGGAACTGCTGATCCAAAAATGCAAATGATGACCCCCATCACATTGCTTCTCTCCCAAGAGATGCCCCATCCCGGCCTGACCTTATTAGCTGCACGCAATCCCCTCACTTTGAAAATAATTTTTGGCAAATATGTAAACACTTGCTCTCATTCCCAATTGTTCCCAGCCACAGGGAAAATCAAAGGATGAGCCACAGGCTGCTCCACTCGCCTCCCCAGCACCTAGCAGCCTGGGGTTTGGCTGCTCCCCAGCATCACCCATCTGAGCCCCATTAGGGAGGCAGGGCTGGATTTTCTGGCTTTCCAGGAAGGCCTGGCCTGACCACAGCAGGACAAGCCCAGTGACATTCCCATGTCCCTCCTGCCCGGCAGGGTCCCACACCTCCCTGCTGTCCCCGTCCCTACACACAGCCTGGCTGGACCCCGAGCATCCCCTTCCCTGGAGCGCGGGGATGCCTCTCACTGGGGCACAGGTAGCACATCTCCTCCCCGGTGACCTGGCCCTGGGAGGCTGAGCCCAGGAAAGTGGCCATAAGCGGTAACCACTGAGGTCCTCTGTCCCCGGCCCAGCTGCAGCCCACGCACCGGGCGATCGTGGGAGCCAGGCACATGTCTGGTGTCAGGATCTGGCCATGGTGTCTGCATGGAGCACCCCTCCTGGGCTTTTCTTCAAGGAAAAGCTGCAAGCTCTGCTCCCACCCTCATGCCTCTTCTAGCTCGTATTCACATTTTGAGCGTTCAGGTGCTGAATTCCCACCCTGATGATGATCCTCAGCCTTGGCATCTTCCAGTGAACGGCCAGGCTCACTGCAAGCATGGTCTCCCCTGGGTAGAGACCGAGACAGTGCAGACAGCAGCAGGGAGCTTGGAGGAAGCATTTCAGAACAGCCATCCATTCCTCTGTACAGGCAAATTAGCCCACGATACTAAAGCAGCATCTGCTTGGGAATAGGTGGGGGGAACCTAAACTAGCATCTTGCACCCAACGGGGCACCAGGGGCTTGCTGGAGCCTGCTCAGCCCCCTGCATGAATTAGCAATTGCTAATAAGCCCAGATCTGCTAGTGAGGAGGCGAGGTGGGTGCTGAGCTGGGTGTGCTCAGCTTAATGCCACCCATAGGGAGTCAGCTGGGCACAGGGGCATCCCCCCCGTGCCTCAGTTTCCCTCCTGGTAAAGCACCAGGTAACAAGGCCTGAGCAGGGCCAGCCATGAAGACCAGACCAGCCTGGGATTGATGGAATTTCGGGGTAGCCCCAGCCAGGTGACCCCCTTGCATATGGCTTTCACTTTTGTGCTTTGGGCTGGCAGCATCTGCTCAGCTGTCTGTCTGGTGTCCAGTCACCTGGAGAGTGGTGGATGGATGGACACACTGCGATGTGGCAGAGATGAACCTGGCTTTGGGTTTGCAGATGGAAGTTACTGAACGTTGCAAATTTGTGCTGAATTCATCACTTCCCACCTTCTGCTGGGGAGAAATAAAAATCTACAGGAGCCAAAAGTTTTTGACGTCTTGAAAATGAAATATTTCCATTCTCAGCTTTGAAAGGACTCAAAGCATTTTGGCCAGAGAACTGGGGAAATCACCAATTCCCCCTCCCTGAGAGGGACTGGGCAGTGGGAACACACCAATTTCCCCATGGCTGCAGCTCCCACTTTGGGGGAATACTCCCCATTTCCATGGCTATGTGCAAAACCATAACTTGAGTCCAAAAAATGGGAGCTGCCCCATCTGGTGCCATGATCTGTGCCATGTGGGGCCCGGGGTCTAAATACAGGGATGCTAAATGGGGGCTGCAACCATGACCCAGCTGTGCATCCCATGGTGTGAGGCTCTCAGGGTAAGGATCTGACCCTGTGCCTTATGTAACTGATTTTAATCATGATGCTGTTTCTAGCTGCGTGTTAATAACACAGTTAAAGAGGGGCTCAATGACATCTCCCTGCCCCTGTATTGGGCTGAGCTCCTTCCCATGCATTTACCCCTCACAGCAAGTTCCCCATGCCTGCCCTGCCACTGGCCACCTGTCAGCACCCCTCCAGATAAGATTTTCTTGTTTCTCGCATGTGTCCAGGCTGGTAAATCCCTCCTGAATTAATTAACAGGGGCTGTGTAGGGGTGCCAGCTGCTGTAAAGCCGAGCTGGGGGGGGTTCGAGGATGCAGAGGGCTGCAGCATGGGATCGTGTCCTGAGTGCTGGTGCTCTGGGGGCTGCTGCAGGCGAGATCTGTGCTGAGAAGACTTCACCACCTTCTTGCTGTTGTCTTACCAGCGAGGATGTCTGGGGCTGCCTAGTTGATGGAGTTTTCTCCTGCCACAGGTTGGGGTGCGAGACCTGCCCCAGCTAGGGGCTCAGTGCCAGTGCTGAGGGGCCATCAGTCCCCAGTGCCATGCCAGGATGCCCCACACAGCAGCCTCTCCTCTGGCACTTGCTCTGGCAGCTCCTGGCTCCTGCCATGCTGTGAAGCTTCAATCCTGCAGAGAGGCACAGGAAAGAGCACCAGTGCCAGCCCAGGGCCATGCCCCAAGCCTTTGCTTGTGTTCCTCAGGTTTTTAACAGCATCTTCCTCCCCAAGTCAGGGGTATCCCCTGACCAGCTGGGCAGCTCGGCAGCGGTGGCAGAGTGTGGCTGTAGGAGCGAGCAGCTCCCAGCTGCCTGTGGGTGCTGCACTGGGAGGTTGTTTGAAGAAGCACTTGGCTCTTCCTAAAACAAACCCACTGAAGCCAGAGCTCACTCCTGGGCACCCTGGGAGAAAACCAAGAGAGAGGGAGTTTTCCTGTTCCTAAAGAGAAGAGAAAGCAAAGCATGGCCCCCTCTGAAGGGGGGAAACAGATGAAACCAAAAAAGCCAACTCTGAAACATCAGCAGAAATCAAACATCTTTTCTCTCCGATTTCTCCAGCTGGGAAGGGCTGGTTTGCAGCCTCACTTACTCCAGCCAGGCACATTAACAACTCTATTTATGCTCTATTTGTTCACAGTCGTGTGGCTAACTTCCCTTGGCCGCTGCTGGGAAGCATGGGGCAAGAACAGCCAGCACATCTTGGGGATGGTGCTGGGCAGATCCTGAAGCAAAGAGGGGAGCAGTGGGGCTGCCTCTGTCACTTTGGGAAGGCTGGGACAGGCAGCCAAGGCAGGTGCCTCTGAATATCCCCTGGAGACATTTTGAATGAGAGTTGTCCCTCCAGCCAGGAAAGGAAAAGGGCTTGCAAACGGAGCATGGGGACCCCAGCAAGGAGGC
The DNA here is from genome assembly GCF_949628215.1 of Phalacrocorax aristotelis. Taxonomy (NCBI): domain Eukaryota; kingdom Metazoa; phylum Chordata; class Aves; order Suliformes; family Phalacrocoracidae; genus Phalacrocorax; species Phalacrocorax aristotelis. Next base: position 49,550,445 of record NC_134281.1, read on the forward strand.
AAGTTGCTCTCCCCCCCATAGACCCATGTACAGATGGTGAGCAAAGGGGGGCTCGAGGGGGAATGTGGGGTGCAAAGTGCAAGGATGCCTCCATCTGCGCACCCCACGGAAAAGCAAGGCCAGTCAAGTCAAAGGCAAAGCTCTCATTGCAATGAGTGCTGCTCATTAAGCAAATGAGGAAGGATCTGTAGCTACTCAGGGCCTGACAGGCAGCTCCTCTGCTTACTCAATAAACAGCAGTGAAGGCCTGAACCACCTCTTACTTCACCATAGGGTGTTCCATGAGGGGTCTCTGCCCACCCTGGGGGATGTGCCTCTGGGCTGGAATGAGGTAGGAGTTTAAATTAACAGCATAGCAGTGACACAGGGTGAGGGGCAGCCCAGGGAGGTGGAGTTTTGGGAATGATTCTGCTGCAGTGCAGCTGGAGTGGGGGGTAAGGGGTGCTTTGGGGGATGTCTGGAGGCAAGCAATGAGGAGGCGGCCCTGGGACAGAAGCTGGCCATGCTGGGGAGGGCTGGGGTGATGCTCAGCCTCATCCAGTGGGGAGGGGGGCAAAGGGACTAAGCTCCAGCAGGAGATGGTGCTTTGGGGTTTGGGGGCCCTGAGGCACATCAGGATGGGAAGATGTGTACTGCTGGGTGTAGGGGATCCCACTCAACAGTTTGGGAAGGGGGAGATGGTGATGTCATTCCAGGGTGTTCCTGTGCCCCAGAGCCATGGGACTGTGGTAACTCCTGGCCTGTATGTAGGGTTGATCTTACAATAGGATGGGTGGTAATATCAGATTGTGATGTACCCACTGGCCTCTCCAGCTTTAATCCTCTCTGAGGAGGAAAACATTACCTTGTCTTTCCCCAGGAAGCCCCTAGAGCAATGGCACCGTGCCCAGCCCTGTTTGGCTTGACAGACCCCTTGGGACAGGCTGGGGAGACCAAGCAGGGCTTTAGGCACTCAGCAAAAATGCTTCATCCCCAATGGGGCACAGGGGACACAACTGGGGCAGCCCCAGGCAGGGAAGCATGACATGAGGGGAGGGCAGTGTCCGGCTGTTTGCAGCCAGGAGCGAGTCCAGCTCTGTCCCAGCAGCTGTGGCAGCAGCACAGTGCCAGCAGGAGCAGGGTGCAGAAGAGAAAAAGCCCTTTTAGACCTGAAAGATCAGCAGCTGGGGGGAAATGCAGATGGAGTGAAATCCCCTTGGATGCTGCTGCCCTGCATGGTCTTACCACATGCTGCGGGGAAAGGAGGGGAGAGTTTGCTGAAATTATGGGTAAGAAGGGCCATACATCTCCAGCATTACTCTGCTAGCCTCCGTGCCTCAGTTTCCCCAGCCCTTTCCCAGGACCTGGGGTGCTCCCTTGGACCTCATGCTGTCCCTGCACTGCTCTAGCACTGGCCTGGATTCAGCCAGAGTGCATTTCCCAGAGCCCGTGGTTTTAGGTACCATCTATTTTTAGGATGCCTCACCTGCGGCAAAGACAAGGAGCAACAGTCAGTTTGGAGAAGTCAACGTGAGAAGACAGGATTTGGGGAAAAAAAAAACAAAAAACAAGAAAACAACAACAACAAAAAAAGACCTCACCCAAGCCTCTGCACCTCTGGGAACATCACATCAACCTCACCGTGCCTCACAAACAAATATTGGGACAGCTTGTCCATACCCCAGTGTAACTGGCTCTGCTGAGACTCACTGAGGCACAAACCCCCTCAAAGTAGAGGCACCCCCAGCGTGGGTGTCCCCCAGCTGGAAGTGAGCTGCGAACTGATGCTCTTGTTGCATGCGACGGCACTGCTGTTACCACGGGCTGGTGACACGCATGTGCCCATTGTGGCGGAGCTTGGCCATTTCTCTATGAGCCCTACCAGCTCCCTCCAAGTTTTCCACCCTGTTATATTTTAACTGTTGCCTTGTAATTTTCAAGAAGCCTTGCTGCATGCAGGAGCTCTTGCAGCATCGCCCTCCACTGTTTTATGAGGTGCCCAGCCCTTATCCTGGGTCTGGGGAACATTTCTGGGCAAATGGTCAGGAGGAGAGTGAGGAACTGGAGTGTCCCTAGGCTGGGATTCTCCATGGCAGCTCCTGCCTGTCCTGTGCGTGTTTTTGATCCCAGCTAAAGGATGAAGTCCTCTGTGGGGGGCTGAGTGTCAGGGCAGAGAGAGCTGGCTGGTACGGGGGGAGCCCGTGGGGTGCCGGTCCTCCCCTGTCGTTTAGCAATCCCTAAGAATGGATGAGACCCATGGATGGGGGGGTCTCCATCACACAGAGGAGGCAATTTGGGAGCAGAGATGCTGCATGTGGGGATGAAATCATCCACCTACTCCGACAGTTCCCCCCCTCCCCGGCTACCGGGGAGGAGGAGGAGGGACGCTGACATCACCGCCGGAGCGCAGCTCGGCGGGGCCGGGGCAGCCGGGCGGGCTCCGCTCCGCTCCCGTTTCCCGCTCCCGCCGGGGGAGCCGCCGCGCCCGGTAAGGCTAGCGGGGGCGGGGGGGCTCTGGGCGGCGGGTGGATGGACGGACGGACGGACGGCCCCGCTGCTGCTGCTCATCATCCATCCAACCCTCCATCCACCCCTCCATCCCTCCTCCGCGGGGTCCTGTGGGAAGCCGGAGGGGGGGGCAGCGGGTCGGCAGCAGCACAGCCTTTCCCTCCGGCAGCTGTCTCTCTCGGAGGAATATTTTTAAATGTAGCCCACCACCCAAAAAGAAAAAAAAAAAAAAGAAAGAAAAAAAAACCACCCAAAGCGACCCAAAAATATTACATCTTCATCCACTGGCTCCATGTAGCGATGCTGGGCGGGAGCTGCTGGAGGGGAGCTGTGTGCAGCAGGGGGTTTCTCAGCACATATGTCTATTTTAAAAGCCCGTGGTGTGATCTCTTGCCCTACTTTCCAGACTCATGCTGGTACTTTCCTTGCATGCGGTAGCTGAGCCCTGCTGGCAGGAGCTCCCCGGGAAGCCGGAGCTGAGCAAGCCACTGGGCTCTCCCCGGTATCGGGTGCCTGGGATGGGGGACGGGGCGGTGGGGTTGGGGTCGAGACAGCAGTTTGGTTGCCAACGTGCTGCCTTTCTCGCTGGCAGAGAGAGGGAGGTCCCCAGCACCGTGTGGATGAGACCAGGCTGAGAAGATGACGGCATGTTTGTACCCAGAACCCCAATTAGCCTCATTTGCTCCCCTCCATTTGCCCCAGTGATGAAAAGGCTCCCTACCCACGCCTGAGCCAACTCGGCCGAACCCTGGGTACCAGCGTGGTTCCGCAGTGATTTTGGAGCTGGAGGGGTCAGGAGCTGCTTTCCAACACTGAGATTTTTATTCTGCGTGTGCAGAGAAGGGAGAACTCCCATCCCCACCGCGTTGCCCCAGCCTGGCCGTACTTGCCCTGTGTGGGCACCCCGGGCCCCCGATGCCCAGCCGGATTCAGGCAGCGTGACCTGCACCACGCCACCACCATGGCGTCCTCGGATGGGCTGCAGTACCGAGCTCTCTACGAGTACCAGAAGGACCGGGAGGAGGACCTGGCGCTGTGCCCCGGGGACGTGCTGACGGTCAGCAGGGCCGGGCTCCTCAGCAGCCCCGACTACAAGGACGGGGATGAGCGCAGCCCCCAGGGTTGGCTCCATGGCATCAACGAGCGCACCAAGGAGCGCGGTGACTTCCCCGGCACCTATGTGGAGTACCTGGGCCCTGCGCGCATTGCTGCCATCACCGTCAAGGCCAGGCCACGGCCCTTGCCCCCACCACCCGCTGGGACCCCTGCATCCTGGGGTGAGTGCTGGAGGAGTAGGAAGGTGGGAGCCCATGGGTGGGTGTCCCCTGTAAGATGGCTGGGCATGGGGGGGTATATTGGCCCCAGGTTTAGAGGGGCACCTGCTGACAATGAGTTCATCGCCCTCCAAGGTATGGCTCAAGGTCCCTTGCCACTGTGATTTAAGAGGGTGGGGACCACCTGGCCCCTGGGCTAAGCACAGCAGGACTCAGCTGGCATGGGGCAACTCCTCTCCCCGACACCATCCACCACCACATATGGGGTTTGCCATGCAGATCTTGCTGCTCAGCCCCCCCAAACGGGGAGGCAGGGATGCTGGGAACCCCCTCTGTCTCCCCCTATCGAAACAGGAGTGCTCCTCCCTGACCAATGCCCCAAGTGCACAGAGGCAGATGCAGTCCCAGGTTGGCGAGCAGTTATGGGCTGCCTTCACAGGGGGGAGGAGGCCACTTCTGGGGGGTGAGCCCCCTTTCCAGGCAAGCTCACTGGCACACAAGGAGCCCTCTGCCTCTGGATGTTTAGCAGGTAGACCCCTAGCAAACTCAGTGCTGTAGTGTGGACAAGTCAGGTCAGACAGAAGCAGACCCAAGGGCTTTCCAGCCCCATTCACCAGGATTTTTAGAGATGGGAGAACATGGAGCCACCCTCTTGCTTCTGCCCCTGCTGCCCATCAGTGTTGCCTTGCACCCACCCCACACAGGGGGTGGTATGGGCTCCTCTCCAAGGGGCTGGGAGATGTGCCCAGGGGACCCCTGCCTACAGGAGCCAGGGACATGGCAATGCCCCACAGACCCAGGCAGGTCCCCAGCAGCAAGCTCAGCCTGGCTGGAGAGGCTGGCCGGTATGGAAGGTCTTACCGCAGGAGCCCCAGCCCTGTGTGCACTTGGGTGAGAGGATAACAACTTAAAATTAAAAAAAAATGTAAAAATGAGATTGATTTTTTTTTATAGGGGAAAACCCAGTAAAACCAGGTTTTGGGGGTAGATTGAGGAGAGTGCTGCCATCTGCAGGACATGTTCTGACCACGGCCTTGTGTCCAGCCCCATTGTCCAGGGAGACATTGGGTGCTGCCACCCCAGTGCTGTGCCACCTCTGTGGTGCACCTTTCCTGAGGCGATACCAGGGTGCGTGGGCACCTTGGCAGGGGACACTCGTGGCCCACAACCACGTCTTTCTGCAGCATCAGAGCAGTGTGTACCATTTTATGTTGGTTTAAACCCAAACCCTCTGACTGGTGGGATTTCCCTTACAAAAAAATTCTCAAATGTGCTCTTGGAAGAGAAGGGACTTTTTTCCTTCCCTTTACTGTTTCCATTCCCAGATGGAGGTTTTGAGGGACATTTGTTTTAGCTGCCCCTAATGCTTATTTTTCTGCGATGGTGGCATACCACCCTGCGTGCCCTCAGTGCCCACTGAGCCCCAGTGCTGGCTGGGGACCCCGAGCAGGGTGAAGCCCTGGGGGTAGCCCTGAATGGGAGAGAGGCACTGAGTTTCCCAGCCATGTCCCAGAGACAGGGCTGGTTCTGCAGGCAGGAACTTTTTTTTTTTTTTTTTTCAATTAAATAATATCCTAAAAGTGCTTTTGCAGTGGATCTGAGTCCCCAGGGGACTTCCCAGGAGCTCAGAGGCTGTTTTGCCCCTGCCTGGTTGTCCTGGGTGGCACCACTGCTGCAAGGCATCACCTCTGCTTCACCTGGGGTTGGAGCCAAGTGGTGCATAAGGATGCTGGGGTCCAGCCTGGCACCCTGAGGGGAGACGATGGGCTAAAGCTCCAACCTGAACCTGGGGCTATTCCTGCTGTTTCCAGCAAGAAGAAACAGTTATTTTTTGCCATTGCCACCTTTCCCCAAGTCATCACCTTGGAGGCCAAAATCCTACTTAAAAAACCACCGGTGTGGTGGGGACATTTTCCATGGGCTTCCAATCACCTGCTTTGCTTTAAACCCTGAAATCTTCCCCGTTCCCACCCAACGTGCCTGCACATCTCCATCGGGCAGTGGAGGAGACCCTGTTGCCACGCTCAGGGGTCGCAGCTGTGCCTGGGGACCAGATCAGCTACCTACAAGCAGGAGGTTTGTATCCCTCCCTGCACTCCAGGGAGCACCAGGGCATCACCGTGGCAAAGATGAGAGCCCAGATCCACCCATCGCAGCCAAGCTGTGTTTTTGCAAAAGGTCAAAGGAAGCATGGCCCTGTCCACAGCCACGCATCCCACCCCCTTTTTTGTCTTTTTAATTCCTTAAAACTATTATGGGTTTATTGGCTTCATACAGGAGCTCCCTGCCTTCTGCCAGGCAGCAAAAACCAAAGACAGAATGAACCTAATGCTGGAGCTGGCTGGGCTGGAGCACGCCTCACTGCAGGGAAAACTCATACTCAGGCTTTATTTAATTTGCTATAATTTTTTAAAAGATATTTCTACCAGAACAGATCCTCTCACCACATAAAACAGGCAGAAGAGCTCTTGACACGTCAGCCTTTCTAGATGCCATCTGCACCCCAGCAGTCGCACACAGCTCTGATGTGCTGCACCCGGTGGCAGCCCCTGACTGTCCCCTGCTCCTGCCTGCCCACTGCCTTCTGGGGCGGGTTCAAGGCCACTAAAGAGAGAGTGTGGGGGGAGATCCCAACACTGTCAGGGTCTCTGTCAGATATAACCCACACAGGTGGAGGGGTTTATCAGCCTGGGTGATAAGAAGGGAAGGATGGATGGATGGAATGTGCCCTGTGTTAAGGAGAGCTGCTCCCATCCCTGCCAGAGTCTGGGGTGATTTGTCCTTGTTATAAAACCCAGGAGCCAGCAGCACCTGGGGATTTGTGCTGTGGGATTCCTGGCCCATGCTTGGCTGGAAGGCTCCTCAAAGACTGGTGGAAGTCTGCATCAGCCAGGGGGGTGGAAGCTTGTGCTCAACCCTGTTGTAGACAACAGAGAATCCAAGTAGGCAGATGCTGCAAGGAGCCATGTCCATGCTGAGTATGGATCTGGCCCCCTGGCTTCTGCCTGGTGCTGCTAAGGGCTATGGGTGATGAGAGGGAGCAGTCTCAGCGCCATGGGAGGAGAGGTGGGGAAGGGTTTTGAGTGCGAAGCAGCTCCATGCTCAGTGCAGGGTGCTCCCCATGGGAAGGGTGCGAGCCTGAGCAGGTCTTCACATCTCAGCAAGCAGCTGAGCCCCTGACAGTGACTCTTACTGCAAAAAGAGGATAAAATAAGGGAGAAGTTCTCCAAAATTGGACATGCGTGAGCCGAAGTGTTGGTTGTGGCTGTGCCAAAGCAGCAGCTTGATCCTGTCTTGGGGCAGCTGAGGAAAGAGGCTGGAATTCCTGCAGGCATGAATTGCCAAGCCCCTTCTCCCCATCTTTCCTTCACAGGGCTCCCTGGGCAGGCAGAGCTCACTGAGCACCCCACCCTTCCTGAGCAGGCATTGCCAACCGTGGCCAGGCTCATCGAGGCGCTGGAAAAACAAGGTACGGGCAGCCGTGGTGTCCATCTGCAGGGCATACGTGGGTGCACGCACGCAGACACCTGCTCTGCCTGTGTTCAGAGGTGCCCCAAGAGCATTGCTAGAGCCAAACCTCTCCCCGTGCACCCCGGTACACACACACTGTGGGCAGGGCGGGGGAGCTTGGTGGTCTCAGTCCCTGCCCGCTTCCATTGCGTTGAGGGGGGGATGTGGGGCTCAGGACTGATCCCTCTCTCCTGGCTGCTCCCCAGGTCTTGACAACGAGGTGCTCTACAGATCTGCCCCGGGGGCTCTGGGGGATGCTGAGCTGAAGCAGGCTCTTCTGGCGGGTAAGTCCCAGAGCCATGTCCCTCCCCGTGTCCCCAGTGGGGAAGGGGGCTGTGGGGGTGATGCTGCCAGGTGAGCCATGCTAGCCAGGCACAGCAGGGATGGGCTACTGGCTCCAACCTTGTTTTGCACTAATTACAGCTCTGTAAGGCCCTTCTTGCATGCGAGCCCCCCCTACTTCCCCAATACCCTGGTGCGATACTGCCAAGCGGGATGCAGGTGCAGGGCTGGGGCACTTCACTAGAAGCTCTATTGGGTTTTTTAGGGAGAAAAATATTTTTGCTTCCACACCTCTAGGGTTTTTGTCTGAGAAGCAGGGCAGGGAGAAAGCCTCCTGTGGGTGCGATGTGGAAAAAGAAAAGGGGAAGAAAAAGCTCATTTTTTAGGAGAATGGGAAGCATTTTGCAGGACCGGGGCGCGGGACATGAGCAGGGTGGGGAGGAGGGAAAACCATCTCCCCGCCCCTGCTCCTAAATTCACGGCTGGGGTGGCACGGGGGCTTTGGGGACGTGATGAATCCAACATGGATCTGCTCAAACCTCGGCGGGGGGGGGGCTGCGGCGGGCATCTCCCTCCTCCCGGCCGCGGTGCCCAGAGGGCGGCACTGTGGCACCAGGCACGGTCCAGCCCCGCACAGCCCGGCTCTGGCTCCGCGGCCGCCCCCGCCTGCCCTTGGGCTCGGCTCAGCATCCCGGGAGCTGCCGGCCGGGGCCTGCGGCACGGCGGGGGGGGGCGGCGGCTCAGCCAGCGCCGGGAGCCGGCGGCAGCCGGGCCGTGTTGCTGGGGAGAAGGGCTGTGATGAAATCGCTATATTAAGCAACATGACCTCATCGCTTCCCCCGCGCACCGGGAGCTGAGTTCCCGCCGGGCGGGGGCCGGGCTGCGGAGAAGGCAGGGATGCAGGAGAGGAGATGCTGGGGCTCCCGGGGCTGCTCCGTCCCCGCTGCCCGAGGAGGGCTGGCTCTGCCCCTCCGGGGATGATGGGGGGCACGGTGCACTCCACCACCCTACTTTCCTCCCCTTGCAGAAGCCCCTGCTGCAGTCTGGGGAAGGCAGGAGTAGTGGGGTGCCCTTTCCTACGGCCTTGTCCCCCAGCCCAGATTCCCCAGCTGATTTCCAGAGGAGCTGAAGGCATCTGGAGATCAAGTCCCGTGGCCCTGGGCATTGATTCCCAGGCTGGGCAGGGGCAGAGACAACAGCGTGAGAGGGATGCTTTGCTTTCCAAGCACACAAGAGTTACGGGTCCTCTGTCCTCCCCGCATAGCTGGTGCAGCATCCCTGGTAGGCACAGCGCTCCCCAGCAGCACTGCAGAAGACACTACCAAAATCCTGACCAGCCTTAGGGGACTCCCCCAACCCAGGGGAAAAATCGACTGGCTTTGCCAGAGCCCGGACTGCAGCTCTGAGCTGCTGCTGCATCCTTCCAGGTTTTCACCTCTCACTGCAGGACCCAGCACCAGGCAGGGAAATGCCATCATGGTTTTCAAACCATTTGAAAGCCCTGAAAAATCCACAACAGACCTGACTGACTTGGTGCTCCCAAGCCCCTCATCTCCTCTAGGACCTAAATAAGCTCTTCTATTTGGCAACTCAGAGGGCTGTCCCATGTGCTTGGTAACACTGAGCTGAGCAAAACCAGAGTTCCCCAGAGCTGCCTGAGGGGCGGTAGGACATGTCACACATTTGCTAGCTCTCAGCTGAAGAGGTTGATGCTCAGCCCTGCCAGAGGGATGCTCTGCAAACAGGATGCTCCTGCCAGGGTCAAGCATCCCTGCAGAGCCCAGGTTTGGCAGTCTGCTCCTCCTACAGCCTCCTGTGGATCAGAGACCCAGCAGTGCTTCCCCAGGGCCCTGCTGGAGCCCAAACTAGGCTGGGGAGGGCGGGAGAGCACCTCTGCTTTGGCTTCTATACAGGCCTTTTCATTGCATTTGGTGGAGTAAAGCATCCCTGCCAAAAAATGGGAGTTTGCATGCCCCATGCATAAGACGGCAGAGGAGAGGGTCATGTTTCTTTTCCTCACATGCTCCTGATGGTCCATCCCTCCAGCACCCCATCTCTGCCAGCAGCCCGCCTGCAAAAGCCAAGCTCCATCTTGGGGCATAGGGAGAAATTGGAGCCAGGGCTGCTGGTGGCTGGAACCGAACCGCATCTTGGCTGGGGGGAAAACCAGGTTCCCACTGGGGGTTTCAGCTTCCCTGCGAATACCCAAATCGTGCTAGCGTTTGGCAGTGGTGGCAGGAAAACTGCTAGAGAGTGCAAGAAAAAAGGATCAGGGGCTGGAAAAGTTTGAGGGTTGGTTTTCTAACCCCCAAATCTTAATGTGTCAGAGAAAACAGGGTGTTTTCTACACTGAAAGAGCATCTGAACTTCCAGTAGGGAGGAGGAGGTTTCTCTGGGGACAAGGAGCTGTGCAGGTCACAGCAGTACTGGCTGTCCCCGGGAGCCCACAGGCATCATGTCCCTGGGGCCGGGCAGCACAGGCACCCATCTGAGTTGTGCTGAGCAAATTCTTTCCCTGTCCCTGGCCTTTTCAGAGCCCTTACCCATGGGGGACCTAGCCTGATGGGGTAGCCCCGGCCCTGGTGACATCCTGCAGGATGGTGGCGTCTGCCCACTGGCTAGAGCCTGTGCACTGAACTTGGTATTTCCATGTTGTATGATGCAAGAAAAATTCTTTATAGGTTAAAAAAAAAAAAAGAAAGCAAAGGCAGAGCTCGTCAATAAAGCAGGGTCAGTGAACCGAGTGCCTCTGCTGCCACCCAGCTGAGATGCCACCGGGGCCAGTGGGTAAAGCATGGACTGAAGGGTAGTTGGGCTTGCAGCCGGCTTATGCTGGCTCTGGAGAAGAATTAATTGTTCTAGGATATTTGGTGCTCAATTCAGACCCTTACCCCATGAGAGGCGAGCGGAGCCATGCAACATCACTGAACACGGGAGTCAGAATCACGTGGCGGCACCAGAAAGGGACTTAACAAAAAGCTGCAGCCCCACGGGGGGCCAGGGGGACTCGCCAAAGGGTTGCAGGCAATCAGCCAGCCAGGAGCCCTGCTGCAGCCACAGTGAAAGAGTTATGGGCAGAAAAAGAAGAAGGAAGTAGACCTTTAAATGGCAGCAGCAGGGTGCTCCTAGTGTTCCCTGCAGTGCCCAGCTGCAGGACTGCTTCATGGACTGGGGGCATCTCCATGCCTGTTGTGCCAGGGGCTGCAGACTGACCCTGAGGGTTTCCAGCCCCCAGCACTCCTGCTGTCCCCTGTGTGCAGCTTAGGGGCTGTTCTGAGCACAGGGGATGGGGCAAATCACCTGCAAAGTCCCTGGTGCCTGCGGGCATGAGTTGTACAAGCTCCTCCAGCACCCAGGGGTGGCATCCTCTCACCCCATGCTTCCTCAGGGTCCTGTCTGCACCCCTCTCCCCCTGAGATGTGCCAGGCAGCCTTCCCCTCATGGCTGCCACTGAACCTGGAAACATGGGACCTTCTCTGGCCAGTGGCAGTGGAGACATGAGTGGGCTGGTAGGTGCTGGAGCCCTTCAGAGCTGAGGGACCCATGCTGGAGGAGGCTTGGTGTGGGGATGGCTGCAAAGTCCTGTGTGGAGTGGCTGGGCAGCACTTTGCCACCACTGGTGAGTCCTGAATCCTCATCCCTCCTCCCTGGTGGAGGACAGGGTGAGAAACCCCGCAGGGCCCCCATACCCCATGGCTCCCTAAGTGCCCCATATGGCTCAGATGGGGCTGAACTCACCCAGCACTGAAACCTCCCAGATTTTGGATACCCCATGACCCAATCTGGGCTCTGGGGTCCATCAGCAGAGGCAAATGCCATGAGCCTTCCCCAGGTAGTGCTGGGAAAAGCCTCTGCTGCTGGCAGGGCCAGGCAGGAGCTGCCTGCAGCCCAGGGTGCCAGGGCGAATCCGGCAGCAGCGCGAGGCGGATTGGAGCCGGTGTCTCCAGGCGTGCCGTGCCTGCTCTGCCATCCTGCGTGCTTTGATCTCGGGCCCCAGCACAGAGCAGTCTGCCTGGAGACACACTCACGTGCCCGGGAATTAGATCAGGGCTCGGCGGGGATTAGTGAGTGGTGGTGGGCCCCGGGGCTTTGCTGGGGCTGCTGGGAGCTGCTGCTGGGCAGAAAGAGCTGGGCTGGAGGGGAGAGCAGCCCGGGGGGGCCTCACACTGCTCCCCCATCACTGAGGCACGGATGCCCAGGGACAAACGCATCCCCATCCTCATCCCTGGGATGCCAGAGGAGGCTGGAGGCCCCCATAGGCTCTCGTTTCCCCTGGCCAAGATACTAACTCCACAACAATGACTTTACTCCCAAACCTGAGGTGCCCCAGTGCCTGCCGCATTGCTTTTTATTTATACCTGCAGTGGAAATAAACTCTGCGTCGTCAGAGCCTGGCAAGAAGCATGAGCTCATGTCTTATATTTGGTCGTGATGAAAGAAGGGTAAATAAACAGCAGTGGCACAGACGTCCCTGCCAGACCCATCAGGGTGAATTGGGGGTGAGCTTTTGCCATCCCTCCCATAGCTGCTGGGGAAACTGAGGGAAGGAACTGCCCTCAGGAAGCCGAGGCAGGGGAACGTGGCCTTACTGAGCACACTTGAAAGGGGGATCCCAACACCCCTGCCCTGGCTGTGTGCAAGCTAGGGGTATGCCAAGGTGAAGCCCAGCTGGGAGGGTGTTTGGGGCTGCCAGGAGCTCCCATGCATGGGCATGGACTGTCCTGACAGCTGCCAAGTCCTCAGCACAAGGTACTAGTGGGCTGGCTGAGAGATGTTACAATGACGTTGAATCAAAGCTGAGGAAATATTCCCTGATTCAGTGCAGAGTTCCCCAGTAAACCCCCACTGTGGGTGCCCAGGACCCTCAAACGCCTGGTCAGGTCAGGGGGATTTACAGGTCCTTGTGCAGGTAGCATCTGTGTGGATGGGAAGGTATAGCCCCCCAGGACTGGACAAGGACTTTCCTGGAGCACCAGCTGAAAATTACACCTAAAAGGTCCAGAAGAGGTAGGGAAACTCCCAAGTCAGTATTTAAGTCAGCCCCAGGTATGGGTGGTTTGGGTGCCCCTCTACCACAGGGACCATGCACCCAAGAGCATCACGCTGCGGCAGCACTTGGTGGCCAAGGTCCAGCTTAGCCTGTAGGACTCCCTGCTGAAAGAGGGGCTGTGGGTGCTGGGCAGGGTCTGCACCATATCACCCACACGCTGGCTGGGGATATGGGTGCAGCTGTCACCTGCGTCCACGTGCAGGGGACAGCCAGTTACCAGGACCTGCTCGAGCTTGTCCTTCAGAACAACCCCCACACCTCCTCCCTGACACCTCTTGGCTAAACATCCTCTGCATTTACCAAAACTCTGGGCTTACTCACACCTCCCCAGCTGTCTGCAGCTGCTGGGAGAGGTCCTGGCAGTTCCTGCCCAGCCTGACTCAGCCCAAAGCCCCAGCATCCTTCTGCCTCTTCTGGGATGCAGGGTCTGGCATCCCTGTGGGAGGAAGCTGGGAGCACCCATTGCTTTTCCCTCTGGACCAGTGATCAGCCTGTGCACCTCTTCCCAAGCCCCCAGTTTATTCCTGCTTTTCATCACCCATGGACAAGGGATGCTCTCTGCTGTTCCCTGGCTTCTTGCTTGCTCTGCAGGCAGGTCAAAAAGCAGGTTGTGTACTGGAGGGGGTTGGTATGGAGTTGAGGTTGGGGTTTTGGAGTGTTTTCCTTCTATTTGCAGCAGGCGGATGGAATCCCTCCATCATTCCCCCGGGTAAGGAACAGAAACATCTGGAGAGCATTGGGAGAGCCGTGACTCATCCTCCAGCATCATTAACTTCTTATAGCTGGTTATCATCTCCCTCTGATAAGGAGAGAGCAGCATCCATGGGGTCAGGCTGGCAGTAATTGGCTGGGAAGGCTCCAGGGTTAACCCTTCCCCAGCTGCCGGCTGAGCCTCCCTGAGCTGCTGGGGAACAGCTTGGAGCGCCCCCGGGTTGTGCTCTCAGCCCAGTGGGGAGCCCAGCTCACCACGGCAGCTCCGGGGGAAGGAAGGGAGCTGGGGCAGGAGGGTGCCACTGCATCTCCAGGTGGATGGGGGCAACAGGCTAATGGCTATTCCTAGCCAACATGCCAAGGAAAACGGTGCCATCAGCAATCAGTCCCTGTTAGCAGGGTGTGAATCCCCCTGGTCTCCCCATCAGGCCTCTCTGGGTGTAAAGATGTTTTTGAGCCTTGCTTTGAAACCGGCTGAGGCTTCTCTTTGAACAGCCCCCCAAGCCCATGCCTAATGATGCAAACGAGCTAATTAGGCCACGGTGGACCTTGGGGTTGATCGCCTGGGGCCAGCGCCCGGCAACGGCCCCTTCCATGCTCAGAAACAGCTTGCGCCTGCTCTCCCCAATCCACGCCAGCATCCTTAAGACAAGTGACAGGTCCCTGTGCGGCGGGCAGAGGAGAGGAGCCAGGCTCCCCTGGGGTGAGAAGGGGTTTGGGGTTTGCCCAGTGCATCCTGCTGATGGGATCAGCTCTCTGCAATACAGCCCAAGAAACAAGACCCCGAGACCCCCCAGCAGCATCCCCCGGATTTAGCCATGCACTGGGGGATTTCAGTCCAAAGCAGAGGTTGGAGCATCTTACAGGATCCCTGACCCTGCTCCCCCTGCTCATCTGGAGCCAACCTGCCAGTTCACTTCTCCAGGGCAAGTGCTAGCAAAAATGGGGAACTGACAGTCACCACCACACGCACAAATCCCTGTAGGAATAAACCTCTTGTCCAGCTGAGAGGGTCCAGAAGTGTGTCTGGGAGATGGATGCATCAGCAGGAACCAGAGCGGGGCTATGAGGCAGCAGGCGAGAGCTGGCACAGCCCTACCTGCCTCGAGGATGCTGAGGGCAGAGTGGCCCATGGGGTGATGCTGTGACATCGGGGGGTGCCCAAAAGGTAGCGCCTGCCTTTGCCCTGGGTTGCATTTGGCCACGCTGGATGGCTGCCTGCCCCGGCGTGGTGGCATCTCTCCCAGCTGTCCCCATGCTGCCTCTGGGCACAGTTCCCAGCCAGACGGGTGCTTGCTCCTGAAAATGAGGTAGCGTCTCCAACGGCTGGGTTAAAGGCTTTGCTTCGGGCATTGGTCAATCTGTTTTGTCTCCAGTCCCCGAGCCAAATGGCAGGCACTGTCCATAAGGGACCTGCCATGGCTTCTTGTCCCCAGGCAGGCAGGAGGGGGGCAGGCAGGCTCCCAGGATGCCTGGCCCACAGTGGGGATGCCCCGAGATGATGAGATCAAGGTCAAGGTGCCCAAAACCAGCCTTTGCCGCGAGTTAGGGAGCTGTTCCCCATCCCAGCCCCGCTGACTGGGCATCTCCAAAGCCTCGGCCTAGGATACAGTTCTTTTCTGCTCTTTTGGGTTTATCACTCCAGAAGCAAGCACAGCCACATGTGGTCAGCTGAAATGGTTGGAGACTCAGGGCATTTTCTGCTGGAAAATGCTGGTCTGGGAGATGGAGCATCTTCCAAAACGGCACTGATTTCAGTAAAGCTGCATTCTGGGGTAAAGACCCAGAGGGGGGAGGGGAAGGGACTCAGAACAGGGCAAACCCACCATTTTCTTCTCAATCACAACACACCGGGCCATTTGGGGCCTGACACATCATCTTTAAGAAAGCACAAAATTTGGTCTTTTTTTCAATATTCCCATTTAGAAGAAGCAAGAAATTCAGTTTCTACAAACAAATAATTTCAAATGATCCCAAATATCTTGGGTATTTTTTATTATTCCCCACCACACCCTAAGGTTTCTCCTACAAGGAAAATTTCAAAACATTGTGTTTGGCTCCAGTTTGATTCAAAGGCAGATTTTGAAACCTCCAGATCTTTGCAAAAGGGACCATTGCCCTTCGGGCAGCCACCTCCTGGCCCGGCTGGCTGAGAGACCTCCAAGAAAAACGCATGAGGCAATTCCAAAGGATGCTGAAAGGGCTCTTCACCCTGGACCCCAGTGGAGCAATGTCCCCGCGCTGGCCAGCCATGAGGCTCAGGTGGCCATGTCCCAGCCTTTGGCTCCTGCTGGACCGTGGGATATTTCTGCTTGGAGCACTGCCCCGTCCCAAGCCCAGGCTGGGTGGGCTCAGCCTCCCCCAGGTGCTTTGTCCCATCCCTGGAGCAATCTTCACCACCTCTCCCAGGGCAGCTGCTTTTTAGAGCACGTCCGCAGCATTTTGGGCTCACTGGGGGTGACGTAGGCCTTCAGCAATGTGTGTTGCCTGGGGACCATAACCCCGTTCCATGAATGCATTTTTCCAAGTTGGTTCTCCAGGGCTAGGGTTGCCACATGGTGCCTGGCTCCTGATGGCCTGAGGGTGCCTGGGGCAGCTGCTCAGCCTCTTCCATGGGTACTATCCTGCAGTGGGACCCCGGTAGGGTGGCAAGAGTCCCTGCCCCACACACTGGACATATAGTGCACATGAGGCAGAGATGCTGCCTCATACTTTCCATGGGCACATGGAACTCAGAGTCAGTGGAAACTGGGACACGAATATTTGCTGGGGTGTGTTGGCAGTGAAATCATGGGCTGCCACACCTGGGGGATGGGGGGTATGGGCAAAGACATCGGCATCCATGTCCAGAGGAAGGCCAGCAGGGATGGAAGGGTTCCGAGCGCCTCACCAGAGGGGCAGCACCACGGGCTAAGGGCTCCCGCTGGGTCTCTCCCTGCAGACGCCTCAACCGTGGACATGGACCTGTATGATGCCCAGACACTGGCGGAGGCCCTGAAGTGGTACCTCCAGGAGCTCCCGTCGCCCCTGATCCCTCCAGCTCTCTACAGCGACTTGGTCCATATGGCTCAAGGTAAGCACGGCTGGGCTCCCCCCACTCCCGGGAACTTTTCTGGGGCTGAAGAAGGCTTAGTAAGCCCCTAGAAAGGCTACCCAGCATCTCCAGGGTGGCTCCTGACACCAACTCCTGACTGATGGTGCAGTAAGGGCAGATCCTGAGAAGGACAGCTGGGAACATCCCCTGTGCAGGAGTGGCACAGCACCTTTTGGGAGATGCTCCGGGAAAGTGAGGGAGACCCATTGGGCTGCTTCACCCCCACCACAGCATAGTCCTCTCCCGCTGCAGTGCCCAGAGGAGGAGGTGCTGCCTGCCGGGATGGGCGGCTGCCAAGGCTGGGTGATGCTGGCCCCAGAAGAAAGTGTTATTATAATCTTTTGGCTCTGCTGCCTGGGAATTTTTTACTGTAATCTCATTAACTCTTGGCTTTATATGGGCATAGAAAATTCTCTGCTTTTTCAGCTTACTGCTGTTAGGAAGTGCCTTTAGGTCCCTGCAAGCTTTCCAGCCTCTGTGGAAATGTATGAGACCCTCAAAGTTTTGGTTTTATTTGATTTTTTTCTTTCAAATAAACAGGGATGGGCTCATACCCAGGTCAGCAGAGTCCACAGTCCATCCCAGTAGGGAGCCTGGACCAAAACCCATTTCAAATGTGTCCTTGCACAGCCACTCAGCTCCTCACAGCCTGAGGCCCCGCAGGCATCTCCAGGCACAGAAGAGGCCCTTGCCCACTGTGTTAGATAGGACCTGAACCCCTTGCCACCTTCAAAACCAGGATTTCCCCTTTTGCAGCAGCTGCTGTCTCGCTGCCGTTTGCTGTAGTGTCCTCCATCCCTGTGTATCACCTCCCTGTCCTAAACCAGATTAGTGCAGGTCATGCTCTTGGCTGCCTTAAGAGGCACTAAAAGATCACCCACGGCCAGACCAGTGTGGCCTTTTCCTACCATGTCCTGGCAGGAAAAGGCAATGGACTCTTTGTAGCCTCTGGAAAGGCAGGAGGGCCACACAAAGACAAGAGATAACTCACACCCAGTCCTCCCTGCCCTGCAGACATGAAGCCAGGAGGAATACCCCTGGGGCTGGTAGCACTGAGATGCTGCCTTCCCCTCAGCCGTAGGAGAGAGGAGAAATCAAAGGCTGCCTCCCTTCCAAGGATAAAAACGCAATTAGGAAGCAATTAGCTGGGTTGCCTCGTTAAATGACTTCAAAGAGAAGTGCCTTTCCCCATAGCCTGTGCTGGAGTGGGCTCTGGTCTGGGCACAATGGGTGCAGGAGGAGGAGGAGGGGGCAGGAACGGAGGCAAAACCGATGGGGATTTCTCTGGGGCTTTAAAAAAAAAATAAAAACTCAAGTCTTTCAGGAGACAGGGCTGGTTTTTGGCAGTCTGCCCTGCAAGCAGGCTCCTTCTGCCCTGCTTGAGACTGCAGGCTAGAAAAGCGGCAAGCTGACTACCTGCAAAAGGGGTCAAAATCATCCCCAGATTCCCCTCTTGGCTGTGGACCTTTTCCCTGTGGCATCCCCTGTGTACAAAAAGGTGCAAAAAGCAGCTGATTGGGGTAGGGGAGGCCTGGAGCAAAGCCAAATATCTCACTGGAACAGCTTGTTGGATACAGGGGTACACAAACACCCCATCACTATCCCAGCCAGATTGTGGACCTGCTTCAGAGGGGATCCCAGACCCCCTGCCCTTCCGGCTCTGGTGCACCCCAGCCCCAAGGATGGATGCCGGGAGCTGGCTGGGCATCAGCCAAACCTCAGCCCTGGTGCAAAAGAGCTGCAGGGAGCTGAGTCAGCCCCCAGCCAAGCCGGGCTTTGAAGCCGGCTGAGAGCAACACAGCCCTGGGGACTTCCCTGTCCCCCACAGATGAAAGGGCTGGGGCCATGGAAGGGATGGAGGATGGCCAGAGAGCAGCTGTTTCCTGTGCCCAGGGCAGGGACACAGTCCCAGACCACTGAGCTCACAGCTCACAAGACCAGGGAGCCCTGGCCAAGGCTGCCAGAGGGCACTGGGGCTACTTGTGGGAGCACCACAGGGCTGTGGGCTGTTTGGGGCACCAGTGACAGGGGTTTTGGTAGTACCTCCATGATGGGCAACACCATTAGGTGCCTACTTTTATTTACATGGGCAATTCAAGTATCTCTGGAAGTAGCTGTCCCCCAAACCAGCCGCCCCTGCCGCTGCTTTTCAGGGTGCAAGAGAGACCACACTGGGAGGGCTGCAGGGGCTTTGCTTATAGCTGTGCCTGTAGCTCTCAGCCTAGGTGCAGGGTTTTTTTCTCCTAAAAAGCGTTTTCCCTCCCAGCTTGCTTCTTCTGCAGGGGAGGGCTGAGCCTTTAAATTTGGCAGACCTTCCAGCGGGTGCTTATTTGCCCACCTCTCCTTTGCTCTGCCTTTTCCATGGCTTTTCTGTGCACCAAGGTAGGGCTCTCACAGTTCTCCTCAGGCAGAGCAGCAGCGAGGGGTGTTTAGGTGCAGCCCTTGCCAGGTGAGTAGCTCAGCCCCGGATGCTCCCTCCCTTGCTGTGCTGAGAGGGGAAATGTGCTAAAGTCACCCTACAATGTGATCTGGTGTGAGTGGGTAAGTGGGGCTGGCAGCCTCCAGCGAGAGGCAGCTGAGACTCCCAGGGGTCTTTTTCAAGACCTCTTCACACCTCTGTGTGCCCTGTGCTCCCTGGGGTACCCGTGTGTCCCACAGCCTGTCTGTGGGAAGGGATGAGCTCCAAAGAAGTCGTCACGTTTTTTGGGAGACAGGTTGAGGTCAGTTTTTTGGAGGCTCTGTGGGTAGTAGAGATCTGCCACAGCTCATACTATGTGTGCTGGCAGGTGCCGGGCTCCCAAAGAGAGGTTAGGGGATGCCCCGGCCTCCCGAATTGACTTTTCTTCTCCTGTTTCCCCTCTGTTGCAGAGACCCCAGGCCTGGAGGAGTGTGGCCAGCGAGCCAGAGCCCTGCTGGCCCCCCCGGCCCTGCCGCAGCCCCAGGCACTGCTCCTGCGCCAGCTCACCGGCCATTTCTGCCGCCTCTGCCAGGGCACCTGCAGGAGCCGTCTCTCACCTCGGCTCCTGGCTGAGCTCTTTGGGGAGCTGCTTCTCCACCCTGCAGCTGCCAGGTGAGGAGCCCCTGCCATGCACAGGGTGGGGCAGCCAAGAGAAGGGCTCAGCCTTGGGTTTTCTGAAGGGTAGGCCCAGAGCCGGGCGCCCCATCCCAACTGTGATGCTCTGAAATCACAGCTGTTCCCATAGTGACCAGGTGTGATGTCATACGCGGGACTGGGATACACAGCATTGCCCCAGTTCCACAAGAGGTCCATCAGGGTGGCTGGCTTTTGTCCCAGGGGTGTGGGTGCCTCTGGGGTGGCTGAGCTGCTGTGGCACCCTCACAGACCCTCCATTCTCCCCACAGCACTGAGGCGAGTCCCGAGCTCCGCGCAAGGATCCTCGAGTCCCTTATCACGGCCAGCGATGTGGCGGAGGCACTGGCAGCCCCTGGTAAGAGATGCCCGGCTGGTGGTGGAGGTGGGGGCAGCAGGAGTGAAATTCACGGAGGCGAGAACAGCAGGTTGTGAGGCGGTTTCAGTGGCTGGTGCGGTGACAGGAAGGTGCCTGCATTCCTGTGGTGGTGCCCGGGCTGCGCTGGCTCCCTGGCCATGTTCTCATTTCCCCTCCCACCTTTCTCCTCAGAGAGACTGGTTTTGGGGCATTTCTTTGCAGCCCCTTGGAAGGTTTGCAGCCATTTTCTTGCTTAATGTCTGTGTCACTGCTCTTTGGTCCTGGTGTGGTGCAAACAGGTCCTGCTCCCCCATTTTGGGGGCTCAGTGGGTGTAGGTACTATTAGTTGGGGGTTGCTGCACAGCTTGTTTCGATGATCAGGGATTTGGCTGCAGTCTGGGATGAAAAAAATACCAACACAACCATAAAACGTCAGGACGGTGCTTGCTACAGGATCCAGGCCGTGTTTATGCTTGCATTTAGTTTTCACATGTGCAGAATCACATTGCATCCATTGATGCACTGCTGCTTCCCCCATGGGCATCCCCAGGTTGGTGATGGGGACAGGTACTTGTCCCCCACCTCTCCTTGCTTGGGAAATGAGCTGGGAGCATGTGTTTCTCTGCAGATGTTAAAGACCCCGTGCAGCATTCACCCTCCAGGACTGCAGTTCTGCTCCCTTTATTACCAACACCAGTGTTTGCCTCCAGTACCTATTTGATCTTTACTTCTGCTCTGACGGTTGAAGTCCCAGCCCTCTGCTGGCCAACTTCTCCTGCTGAGTCCCTCTAGCCTGGTGGCATCTCATGTCCCATCAGCATCCAAAACCAAAGCATATGCCCCTTGTGCCCTCTGCAGCACCCCAAGGGTGGAAGGCAAGTGGTCCCTCCAGGCAGGGATGTACATTGGAGGGAGGGTGCTCAGTGGAGCACCAACTGCAGACCTTGAGGACCACAGAGGTCCATCCCTATGGGATCCCATTTCCAGGCAGCTGCCAAGATATGGATGTATCCCCTCACTGAGCTGCCCAGACCACTGGGAGGCACAACTGCTTCCAGCCCTGCTGCTTGGCAATATGTTGGCGTTGGCCCCCGTGAATCCTGTCTCTTTGTGATGTATCCTGGTCCTTGTCATCACCCTGCCTCCCTGGGGGGTGGCCAGGACAGGCAGGATTATAACTCTTAATATTGCTTGTAAATCAGCCCTTTCAGACCTCTCATCTTATTTATTGCTCTCCCCTGAGCTCTTGCCCGTGAGTTTGTTGAGATCCATAAGGCTCTTCTACCCGCTGATCCAGATGTTGGGCAGCTGTAGCCCACCAGTCCCTGGGGTCCGTGCTGCCTTCCCTGGACCCTGTGCTGTCACTGGTCGTCCCCACCCCAAACTGAGAAGAGGGGTCGGGTAGGACTCTGGCATCCTCACCCCCTTTCTGGGTCAAAATCTCCTCTATGGGCACATCCTGATGTGGGCAGCCCACAACCATGGGGCAGGGCACAGGGCACCTGGGCTCACCACCCCATGGGCTGCCTCGCTGCGGGTCTTCAGACAAGTCCTGCCACCTCCCTTCTCTTCATACCTAAAACCAAGGATATTATTACTTGGCTGTCATCACATTAGGATGTTGGGAAGCTTAATTAAATGCCTGCAAAGCATTTTTGAGAGCTGTGGATGAAAGGTGCTATATATAAAGTGCAAAGAATTATTAGTAGCGGTGGGGTCCACGCCCCAGCCCTGATCCCACAGCCGCGGCCCTGCTCCCCCGCTGCCCCCACATCCCGGCACCGTGATTATTTTTGTGCGTGTGTGGAGCTGTGGTTTTATAATTATATATGTAAAATAGCTATAAATACCCCGCAATAACACAGCGGGTGTGTGCGCATAGCACAGGAATAGGAGTCAGTAGCTGACACGGAGGAAACCGCAATGTGACCTCATTCTGACTCAGGCGTAAATATACCTTGTGTGAATGGGCAGCTGGGGGATTTTGGGGCAGCTGGGGGTGCTTTGGGCCTGCTCAGGGGCTACAGGGACAGTGCCCACCTTGGCAGTGAGGGCCATGTTTTGGGTGAGGTCCGAAGCTGGCTGCTAGCCCTGGGGAGGCTCCCGTGGGGTTGGGGTCCCTTTTCTCCCGTGTGTCCTGGGGCTGATGGAGGTGGCTTGGACGTGAAAATCATCAGGAATAAAAATGTAATTTATGAAATCTGGTTCCTCTAGGGACTTCCTGGGGTGGATTCATTGTCGCTGAGTTTGCTGCATCTCTTCCCGCAGGCGCTGTTCCTGGCGGGTCTCTGCAGCCGCCTGTGGACAGGCTGCAAAGGGGAATGGGATGGGATGGTTCCATGATGGCTCCTGAAAGCTATTGCCAGTGACTGGGGGTTGCAGCAGTGGGGTCATGCTGGAGGCACTGGTTTGCATAGGGCAATGCTATGGGTTAGTGGCAAAGCTGAGACAGAGCCTGGGGCCAGGCAGCCGCATCCAGGACACCTCACCATGCTCTCTGGCAAGCCCTGGGCACTGGGCAGCCAGCCCCAGCACAGCCCACGGGCATGGGGACATTCCTCAGCCCCATGGGGACCAAGGGGGGCACACAGGGCCCACAGCAGGACCCCAGAGCTTGGGGTGGGGGCTGTTTATGGAGCAGGGTGAGGGGGCAGGGGAAGGCAAAGGGAAGAAATGATGCAAATACCAGCTCAGCTGAAGGAAGATGACTTCATCTCCTTTTCCTCTCCTGGTGCTATTTATAGCCACTTTAATTTACTCCCCTTTGCTTTATTATCTCTCCAGCAAGCCGTTAGCCCTCAGACAGCAGGATGCCTTTACTCACCATGCAGCACAGAATTCTGGAGAAAAAAAAAGAAAAAAAACCCGCCAAAATCAGGGGTGGGAGGCAGGGAAAGGTGGCGGAATGTGGGGGGCAGGAGCAGCACTGTCCTGTGGCATAGATTTCTGGAGAAAATGAGGGGATTTTGGCTTCTTTTGGGGAAAAGAGAATTGGCAAGAGAGATGTCTCCTTTTTGCTTCAGAGCAGTGGCTGCAGGGGACAGGACTGGTGGTGCCAGGGTCCCCTCCTTGCCCCAGGTTGGACCCTGCTGAGGCAGGCACCCTCTGCTCCCCCAGAGCTTTATGTGGGGCAGTGGTATAACACTAGTGGGTGGGGACTGGGCTCCAGCGCCCAGCCCAAGCACCTTGAAAACACCTTCCCAAAGAGCAGGTTTGGTAGCCCTGTGCTATTGGGAAACTGAGGCATGGCCTCCCCAGGGAGTCGCTCTCCCAGCAGCTCCAAAATCTGGTCCCTGGTGGGGTTTGGTCCCCAGACACCCAGCCCTGAGCCCTGCACCATGGCACATGGCACTCAGCACTGGCTCAGCAGGGTTGGAGGCCACAGGGCTGCGGTGGTGCTGGTGGTGGGTGACATCCTGTGACATCTCATGATGTGGTGTGCTGGGCACTTGCGAGCCCCTTACAGGCACCGCTGTGACAGCATTGTTGCCAAGCAGAATGCCACGTTAAACCAAATTATAAGTATCTGGCTTTGAAGTTTTAAATCTTTTTTCCTGTTTGCTTTCTTCTGAATCCAAGGGAAAAGCCCATCCCCTCACTCTCCCCAGCTCACCTGTCATGGTGGAGGTTGCAGACTTGGATGTGCAGGGGGCCAGGAGGGAGCAGAGGGCTTGCAAGGAGGGGCCAGCCCAGGAGGTGCAGACCCCCGCCTGCCTGGGATGCTGGGGTCCAGGCACTGCCCTGCCTCCATGGGAGCATCCCCATGTGGCTGCAAGCATCCCAGTACTTGGACTGGCACATCAGCTGCAGGGTGCCTCCGGTTTGTGCTACCCCTTGGTGTTTCATCCCCTTGGGGCTGGTGTTGTGGATTAAAAATAGCCAGGAAAAAACCCAACCAAAAACCCCTGGGTGGAGGGAAGCGTGGGGAAGCTGTGGCCAAGTGGTCCCCTGTGCTGAGACGCCTGGTACTGCCTCCCCTAATCTGCAAACAATACAAAGAAAACAAATTAACCACAGGGAAGGGCAGCAGAAGAAAAGGGAGCCAGGATCTAGCTAGGGACATGAGGTAGAGAGAGCAACTAAAAATAACAGATCCCCGAAGGCATGAGGAGGAACATGACAGGGATCCTCACTCTTGGCATCCTAGAAAGTGGCCTTGCACCTCCCCAGCTGCTCTGGCTGTAATGCAGCCCAGCCTGGTGAGTCTGGAGAGGAAAAAGCCTCTGAGATGGGCAGCAGCAGGGAGGTGAGCGATGCAGAGCCATGCCGTGGAGCAGGGAGTGATGCTCCCACCTGCAGCAGAGGATGGGTGTCCCCCAAGCACCCAGGGTGCCCAGCTGTGAGGCAGCTGCTGCCTGACCCACTTGCAGGCAGCTGGTGTGCAGTGGGATGCTGCTGGGAGACCCCAGGGTTGCTGCCTTTGCAGCTGATTTTAGTCCGTGTTCCATTAATCATGGAGTGCGAGGGGATCACAGCAAGCCCAGCCTTTGCTGGCGCCTCTGCCTGCTCCCCTGCCTGCCCCATGCTCATTGCTGGGAGGGCTTGGAAGAGCAGGGGCTGGGGCACCCCACCCTGTGTTTTTTGGGCTGAGTGACCCTGTGCTGCAGTCCGCTTTCCTCTAGCCAGCTTTAAGCAGCTGGGGAAGCCCTGGGAAGGATGTCTCATGGCAGCCTAAGGGCAAGGGGGTGGGAGGCCTCCCTTGGCATCTCCTCGTGCCTCAGCTTCCCCTCCCGGCTGGCAGAGGTGGCCTTTGCCGGTGTGGTTTCTCAGGTTGCCCGTACCGCTCCAGGCAGGCATTTTCACAGCACACCAGGGCTCTGGGATGGTTCCCTGGGGTGGGGAGCTGGGGCACCCAGCAAAGGATGTTTCAGCCAACCCAGATGTCTGCCACATGCCCTGGTGGCAGCCCCTTTCCTTGGGATCACCAGCTCTGGCCCCTCTTCCCATCCCCAAGCTCTGCAGGTGGCCATGCCCAGGCCACAGCACAGTGCTGCTGGACAAAGCTGGGGCAGGAGCAACCGCACTGCTCAGAGACCAGCAGCTTCCCTGGCAGGAGGAGGGACCCTGGCAATGCTGTGGGGAGATGGGGTGACAGCCCTGCAGTCCCTCTCTCCCCGTGGCAGCCACAGCCCTGCCTCACTGGTGCCGGTGCTGAAAGCATAGCACGGTCCAGCCCTCCCCCATGCCAGGGGGAACGGCTCCCAGCGGAAACACAGCCTGGCTGGGATTGAAACCCTTTTCCTCCCAACACTGCGTGGCCGGAGCTGATAATGGGCTGGATAACCCTAAGCATTGTGTGTGCCGCCAGCCCGTGACCTGCCAGGGGTTTCACTGCCGGAGAGGAAATGCTGCCGCTCGGCTGGCAGGGATTCGGAGGGAGCCTCTGTGCATGCTGGCAGTGGGGTGCGGGGGCTGCCCTGCTGTCTGGGCAGCCTTCCTTTCTTTTTGCTGGCATATGAAGTTTTGGGATGGCTCCTTCAGAGCCTCACTGGTGTAAGCCCAGGCCCCTGTGCTGGTATGCACTGGCCAGCTCTCAGCTGCATGGCCACAAAAGCTGCTGGCCTGGAAAACCTGGGGGTTTGGGGAGGTTGTCTGGTGTGGCCAGGGCTCGGCCCTTGGGGTTTGCAGGGCTCTCCAGATGGGTCTTTGCACCTGGGATGCCTCTGCCTGCTCCAGAGGGCATCTTCTAGAGGCCAGACTGGCTGAGTAAACCCTCCCCACTCCAAATGGAGTCACTGGCTTTGCTGTCACAGCCTGGCCAGGGCTGGCTCACTCCTCATGCCAGCTGCTTGCTGAGCTGAACTGCAGGAGCAGTGTTCCAGCACACGTGTCCTCCCAGCTCCTGCCCTCAGATGCTGTCTGAGCTGGAGTCACTCTTTCTGCTGCAGTGACTCTAGCTAAACACCACCGGTGCCTTCACAGAAGATGGGGTGGGTGACAAAGCACTGGTCACATTGCCAGCCACAGCCGGTTTTCCAGTTTGGCACCAAAGCCAGGAGCATCCTCTCCTGCGCAGTGGCATTTCTGTCCTCTGCAGCCTGCCTGGCAGTGGATGGGCAGCAGCATGTCACCCTGCTGCCCTTTTGGTCAGGAGACGCCAGCAAAGGGCAATGCTGCCCATCGGGGATTTCATGCTGGACCAGGAGAGCTAAAGGGTGGCTGATTCCTCTGTGATCCCATCAGCACCCCTGGACCCTGCCTCCCTCGAAAGCATCCCGTTGCGCTCTGAAGGGATGGGAGAGGGCAGGCTGCCCAGCACACACATACGAGCAGCTCTGGGGAAAGGTAGGATTTGTGCTTCCAGGAGGGAGAAAGAGTCATGGGGCGATGGCAGGGCCATGCCAGTGGCTGAGCAAAGGACTGGGGTAAGTGGTGACTGTCAGCTGCTATCCACGAGGTCAGGCAGAAATGCTCTCACAGTCCTTGCCTGGCTTTAAAATCTATTAACGTCATTTTGCCATTCGAGCCGAGCACCACACAGGCAGCAGAAATGTTCAGGCATGGCTCAGATCAGAGCAGGATTTCAATTACAGTAATCAAAGGTGACACAGATAAGAAACCCCTAGTCTATGAAGCCACGACAGCTGTCCCCTGGTTCAAACCGGCACCCATCCAGAGCAGTTCCATCAAAATCACTGAAGTGGTACTAGGCTAAAATTGGATTGTGAATCCATTTTCATCTGCTGTGGTGGAAAATGCTTTCCCTGCACTCCTTGGGGAAGAAAGCCACCTTCTCACGGGAGCAGCAAGGGAGGAAGGTGCGAGGCGTGGAAGAGGGGACATTGTCCCCAGCGAAGGCATTGATGACTGCTTGTGGATGGTGGAGGCAGCAGGAGGAACAGCTGGGATGCTGGAGCATCATGGCTCTGCCTCCTGCTTTCCCCTCTCCACTTCAGCGTGGCCCCACAGGGATGCTCATGGCTGAGGCAGGGATGTGCTCAGCTCAGTTCCAGGCTCCCCGGAGGGATGAGCAGTCCTCTGAGCCCCACTGTGGCCAGACCACCCCAAGCTGTGCTGCAGGGCAGATACCCCTGGCAGTACCAAGGAAAGTCTGGGGAGAGGTTCAGGGAGTTGGAGGGGGAGAAGAGCCCCACAGCGCAGGAGCTGGCACCCTCCTCTCTCATCCTTGCAAGTGCCTGACTTGGTCCTGTTGAGAAATGCCACAGGCACACTTTCAGTGGGTGACCTGCTGCCTGTGCAGGTGGAGGCCGTGCAGGAGCACAGGGTGAACGTGCTGGTAGCATACACACCCTTCCCACCGGCTGAGGAGGATGCATACAGGGTGACGCCCAGGGAAAGCTGCCTCCTGCTCCTGTCTCTGCCACTGCTTGAATGTGTTCCTGGTCAAACCCCGCCCCCCCCAGTTTTGTCTCCCACAGTCTGGGGTTGAAAATCTTTTGGATGGCAGCAGGGCAGCGGCAGCACTGTGCACCAGTGTGCTGGCTGAGCTCCCCTGCCTGCCACCTCCAACCCCTTACCCCTTCGGTTCCCATCCCTGGCTCCTCACCACCACTCCACAGACCCACCGGTGACCACTGCCACAGCCTCACAGGACCCTGGATTCCACCGAGCTGTGGGGGCAGCCCCTGGCTCCCACGTGCACAAGGGGCCCTTTCTGCCCCCGCCCCAGCATGGCGGGAGTTGGCCAAAACACAGCAGCTCTTTCTGTGCCCGCTGGCCCCGCTCCAGCCTGGCTGGGTGTCAACCGCCTGGCTGCAGCATGTGCCCCCCCCCAGTGCCCCCCGGGGAGCGCGAGCCCTCTCCCAAACACTGGGGGTTTGTGTGGGGCATCGGGGCTGAATGGCGGGTCTGTGTGGCCGCGGCTGCTGGGCCGGGAGGGAAGGCGAGCCGCTTGCCTCATCTGTTTACCTGGAAGCAGAGATTGTGGCCAGGCCCAGCTGCTGCTGCGGCGGGTGCTTTCATGCTGGAGCTAACAGGATCGGGAGTGCCGTGCTGCACCCATTCCCGAGCAGCCTGTGGCATGCCAGCAATGGGGATGCAGGCAGAGACCTGGTGGTGCTTCTTTCCCTCAATGTGCCAGCGTGGTGCTGGACACTCCTGCCCACCTCAGCCAGAGAGCTGGAGCCTGGGGAGGAATGTGGGGATGGAGATGGAGGCCAGGCCATCAGAGAGGTGGGCAATACTGCTGGTCATCCTCTGACCTGCAGCATCACTGTGCCCCAGGGCTCTACAGGATCCCCATGCTGGCTGGGACCCTGTCATGGCTGCGTGACCCCACGCTGTCCATGGGTCTCCATCAGTTGTGCTGTGCCCCTGGACTGGCAGGGTCCCCATCCTGACTGTGTGTCTCCCTACCACCTGGGTCCCCACCCTGGCTGCCTGTCCCCATACTGTCCCCATACTGCATGTCCCTGCACCATCCTTAGCTCTCCGTACTGGCTGTGGGGCCCCACATTGGCTGTGGACACCTGTACCAGCTCTGTCCCCATGCAGGCTGTGTGTTCCTGCACCAGCCAGGTCCCTGTACCAGCAGTGTCCCCCGGGAGACATGGGACCCACTTAGCAGCTCCGGGAGAGAGGGGCCACCCATGCAAGCAGCAGGTTTTGTCCTTGTGTGAGCCAGAACTGATGGCCACACACAGGTGCTGGGGAAGGAAAGGGGATGGTAGCGCCTTCATCAGCACCTGGATGCACAGGGATTAATGAAGCTGGCTTGCTGTACCTAGGGTTCAGGTTGCCTTATCTGTGTGTATCTGTTCCTACTCAGCCACTGCTACAGCAGCTCCCAGTGCCGCACAGCTAATCCCAGAGGCTGCCAGATAGGGCAGGGACCGCTGCTTCCACCCACACCCTGTCTGCACTGGCCAGGAGCATGGAGCTGTGCCATGACCTGCTCCTGTCCCCAGGCCAGCTAATGCTGGAGATAACCAGAGGCCCAGGGCAGAGGTGTAATGGGTTTGGCATTCTCATTCTCTGGGAGAGTTACGGCCCCATGGCCCGGGCTCAGGGACTACACCAAGTCTCTGGGAGCTCACGGCCATACTTTGGGGTCACCGAGCATATGTCTCCATCTTTTGTGTATTCCTGGCATTTGGGGAGTTGTGCAGGTGACGAAGGAGCTGGGGTACCCACAGAGGCTGGCATCTCACCAAGCAGCCTGGCACCGCGTTGTCCCCAGGAGACAAAGGGCTGGGGCTAGACCATTCAACCTCATGCCATGTAGACATGGATGTAGTGTCCTTGCTGAGCATCCTTGGCTCTTCCCAAGAACCTGGAGGACCCACGAGTCCCATCTGCCCCTCCTCAGTGCTGTCAGCAGGGTGTCTTCCCGCTTGCCTCTGGCACTCCTAATTTCTCCATCCTGCATCAGCCCTGTATGCCCCGGGGTGGGAGGAGCATCCGGGGCTGTGCTTCAGCACCATCCCAAACTTCCACCATGGCATGCACTGTGCTATGGCAGCACCTTTATTTTTTCAGCTGCTTCCCTGTTTTCTTTGCAATCAGGCTCTTTTGCGGGGTGGTGGCAATCGCAGGGGTTATTTGGGGAGGGTTCAGTGTGCCACTGAGCAAGCAGCTTGCAGCGTGGTGCCCAGACCCAGGAGCTCATGGTGGCCTGCCCTGTCATGAACCCCACATCTCAGATGGCTCTGACCCTCCCTGGCCATGGCACAGAGGAAAAAACATCTCACCTGGGCTTGGGAGAGACCGTTTAGCTCTGCACACCCCAAAGTCGCCCTGGGACCTCAAAGACACCCACTTCCCATGGGCTGTGCAGCTCTATGTACCACAGACATGGACTGCATAGGCTGATGTCCCAAGGTCACCAATGCCACTGGAGCTTTCAGTCCACAGTGAGAAGGTGCTAAGCCCACAGAAGCAGGCACCCAGCATCACTGGCACTGCTCTTGCTCTAGCACCACTCTCTCATGCTCCTGGCCTACAGGTTCTCCAGAGCATCTCTCCTGTTGCCTCCCAACCTTGCAACACTAGGATTTAAAGCTATGGGGAAGGTGGCCTAGAGAAGGCTTTGCAAGGTGCTGGCAGGGAATGACAGCAAAGAAAGCCACCCCAGGGGAAAAAGTGGTGTCAGGAGAGCACAGGTCCCCAGGACCCCTGTGGAAACAGGGTTTGGAGGACTGAAAACCCCAGTGACAGGGTTTTGGTAATGCAAAAGCGCCAGCCCGAGCTGGCCCTGCCCAAACAGCCTCACTGGGCCATTTCAGGAGTGGTCTTAACTGTTGAGCGGCTGCACATTTCTGAGGGGAGCTCTGCTCCGCAGCCTCTGACAGCTGTTTCTGCAAGAGCCTTAAACTGAAACATCTGGAGCGTTTCAGAAAGAGAAACCTGAGTGTTTTGGGGTCCAGAACAATTCAAAAGATCCAAGACAAATTCATGAGCCATCAGGCTTGACCTGAATCTGGTCTTTTCAGCGAGGAAGCCAAAAGCCCTTGTCCAAGTCGTTTCCTCCCAGCTTTTAGTGGGATTAGAACTGCAGTGTCCTGTGCTGGCAGGCGTCCCTGTGTGCCGAGCACATCCAGCCTGAAATCCCTTCATGCTGGCCCCAGGGCCCATCTCAGCATCCTGACGCTTGCTGCTGCCATCACTTCCAATTTAGACCTTCTCGTGGCAGAGACTGATATAGAAGCACTTTGCAGGATGGCGCTTCCCCTCCCCAGGGAGCCGGCGCCAGCGCTTTGCTCTTCCCACTCACCAGCTCCGAGGGAGACCAAGGAGCTTGAATTACTTTTTTCCAAGAAGGGTGGATTTGGTTTGCAGAAAGATAAGGGCTAGGGAGCAGTTGTTCTGCTCTGCTGAGCCTTTTGCCATCTGGAACAGCTTTTGGTTTCTTTCTGGATGCCTCACCCGCAGCCTGCATCCGCAGGACTGGGAGAGGGGTGAGGGCCTTGCTCGGACTCTCAAGGAGGGGAATGGCAAGGAGACGATGCTGGGGGGCACAGGGGTCTGTCCCTGTGTGCCCTCTTTGCAGGGCTGGGGGAAAGTCAGCCTGGGCAAGTGGGGAGCTGGTTTAAGGAAGGGCTTGGAACAAACTCCGCTGTGCCAGTCATGGAAGTCCCCTGGTCAGCCCTTCCGAGGGACGTGCCCACTCTGCCTGGGCCGCCGCCTGCCTGTCCCCTTGCCAGGGCAGTGGCCGTGAGCTTCTGCAGCTGCTGCTTCTCATGCCATGTCCTCCAGCCCAGGCACGGGGAAAGCCTCTCTGCTCCATCCTTTCTCGTTCCCTCCTGGGGAGTAAGGTAAAAGCAAACAAGTCAATGCCAGGGCTGATCGCTCAGGGTCTAAAGAGGGGAGAGCTCTCCCCAAGGTGGGGGCACTGCTAACCCCAGCCCCCCAGGGTGATGTCTCTGGTGTCTAGTATGGGGTTGTGCTCCTGCAGTTACTTTGTCCTCAGGGAGGCCAGAAAAAGCATCTCACAGTGCTCCTGCTGCCTGTTCCCATGGAAGCTGCGGGAGAACTGAGTTTCCTGGGCACGGCACTCCTCCCAGCTGGAAAACAACCCTGCAGAGCTGTGGCAGTGGATGGATGTCAGCTCCCATGGCCCTGCATGGCTCTGAGCCGGTCATGCCTGTATGCCACATGTTGGGGTCCCCTGGTCCCCACCAGCTGCTTGGTGGCTCCATGCCAAATGGTTCCTATGTGGTGGCTTTGATTCGGTGTCCCTGTGGCTGACACCTGGTTTGGGGTCACACTGCTGCTGCCCAGGCTGCCTGTACTGTCCTGAGCATCCAGCGCTTGAAACCACAAGCTCTTGGTGAGCATCCTCCCTGGAGAGGCCGCTCTCTGCAATTAATCCGGGCATGGTTTATGCTAACGACTCTCCCCACTTTAAATTATAAATGGCCCTTGGCATGTGTGCACACAAACACATGTGCACGCGCAGAGATCCTTTAAGGCCATCATTAGCTGTAATTAGCGGGATCTGTCACTCATCTTTGGCAGTTAACGATGAGCCCTGAGTCAGAGGAATCTGGTGGCAGATAAAATAAACACGATTTCAAACAGTTTGGAAATAACAAGCCCTCATTAATCAGACAAGCCCCAAAGGGAAGCACTTGGAAAAGCAGCGGCTTCTTTGCTGTTGCTGAGCGCAGAGCTGGGTGGGCTTTGTGCTGGCCCCCCATCACACCCCCTCCTCAAACCCTTCTCTCCAGTGGGAGCAGGAAGCAGGATGCTTTCTCACTCGGCTGACTTCATGGCAGGGCTGAGGTATCAGAGCCAGTCAGCTCAGGCAAGAGACCTGAAACTGGTAAAACCCAGACAAAAGGGCTCCTGCATGGCTCCTCTCCTGGTGAAAGCAGCCAAGGCAGGATCTGGCTCTGAGGTGTGAGTGGGGGCAATGCCAGTGCCCCACAGTGGGAGCAGCAGCTCAACTCCAGGCGCAGATGAAGCAGCTCTGGGGCAGCACATTCCATGGCCACTGCTCAGCCCAAGACAGGAAAGGCTGCATGCTAAGGGTGCATGGAAGGCAGCGGGAGCATCCCCAGGATCCAGCCTCACAGGGCAGAGCAGGATTTGGGGAAGGGGCTGGTACGAGGGATGTTTCCTAGGGAGCAGGGGGAGCTGGGGAGGTTTCTAGCTGTCACAGCTGCAGCTAAATCACAGCAAATAGGAGGGGAATGGGACACACAAGGCTGGATTATATTACAAAGGAGCAGTCCATCATGGGGTATTTAAAATAATCCGCTTAGATGCACAGTAGCAGATTTGGAGTGCTAAGGGAATTGAAGGCGCTGTGGCTTTGCAAGGCTGGATCAGATCTAGTTAAGATGCCACTTAGGACAGCACATCCCATCCTGCCTCACTGTCCCAGGGTACAGGCACATGGCACCCACAGCTCCTGCAAGGCCACCCCTGCCCCACTGGGGAGGCACCCAAGGTGACACTGTCTGAGTCAAGATGGGTGACAATGTCCTGTGGCATCTCCCTGGGAAAGGCGGCAGGTTTGGGTGGTACCAGCCCCAGGTCATGGAGCCACGGGCTGGATTAGGCGTAGGGCAGGGGATTCCCATGAGGGGCCAAACCTGCAGAGGGGTGAAGGAGGTGTAACTGGTGCTCGGGGTCTGGGAACGCTGGTGTAACTCAGTGGCACCTTCGTGCTGAAGCCAGCTGCCTGGCAAAACAGCTTGGACCAGGGGGTGCCCAGGAGGGAGCCGCAGCTGTGCTGCCAAGGGATGGGAACCTCCTCTAAGCACATCCATGTGGCATCTGCAGCTCAGCTGGGGCTGGAGACCCAGCATGGGGTCCTCAGCAGGCTGGGACAGGGTGTCACAGTGGGTTGCATGGGGCTCTTGGTACCTGCTTTGGGGGTGGAACTAGGGCAGGGGCTGCTCCGAGGACAGGTGGCCCATCTGCAGGGATGCCAGCTGGGCTGCACTGCCCTGCGTGAGCTTGCAAGTCCCACAGCATGGCCGGTGGCTGCAGAGTGGGGTGCCTCCTAATGCCACAAGCTAGGGGGTCATCCTGGGGTCTGCATGGGTAGGAGCATGGGCTGTTTGGGCAACCCTGAGCATCCTCGCATCACTCCTCTGAGCTGGGCTGAAAGCGCAGCCCCAGGGAAGCCAGCTCAGCCCAAGAGAGGGATTTCATCCCAGAGACTTCATCCCATCCCCCAGAATCCCCCCAGAAGAGTATCCTTCTGAGAGCAGACAGTTTCTGCCTTGGGCTGGCACCTCCAGGCTGCTCTGATCCCAAAGGGTTCAGCTCACACTGGCCCTGCAGAGCCAGACCCAGCAGCAGCTTCTCAGAGCTGGGCAGCGTTGCCGGACGTGACCCCAGTGTGGAGCTGGCCATCACGCCACCCATCCCTTCGCTCCCAGGGAGGGCAGAGCCCAGGAACATGCCCACAAAATTCGAGGCTGGATGTCAGATTAGGCCACAGGACTGCCTGCCCCTCTCCTTGCCCTTAACCTGTGCCCTCTGAGCCCCAATGACCCCACTGCAGTGCCACACTCAATGCGAAGGCTCACTCCTGCAGGTTTAACCACTGTCCCCAGTTCCCCTGAGCATTAATCCAAGGGAGGATTAAGGTTAACGAGCTCCTGCAGGCACCCAGCCCTCATGCCTCCTGGGATGGACCACTCTGTCCTGGCCCCGGAGAGGGCACGGTGCCCAGCTGTCCCCCTGGGGCTTGCTGCTATCCCTTCTGAGCCCCCCAACCTCTCCTCCACCAGCATGCATCTCACCAGCCTTGCGTGGCACGTCTTCGTCTCTCCCTGAATTGGGGCCCATGGGCCATCCCTGGGGCTTCGGAGGCTTCCAAGCCTCTGTGAGCATCTTCCCTCTGCTCCCTGCAAGCCCTGGGGTGGGGACTAGGGCAGGTATTAGCTTCTCCCCCCACTTATCCCCCGTCCCCTGGGCACTGTTCTCCAGGTCACTTGTTCCTAGATAGCTCTGGGTTCGTGACAACTAGTTTAAATGCCTGGAAAATACCTTAATCCCTGGTAAGCCCCTGATCCCTGCCTGCCTCATGCTCCCCTGGAGAGCCCCCCACTCCGGCCATAATCCCTGAGGAGAGGTCATCTGCACACCCTCCAGCCCTGGGGACAAGGGACCCTCTCCAGGGCACCCATGAGCTCCTGGGGCTGGCATGTGGGTGCTGGTTAGCCTTGCCCAGGGGACAGGCTAACCTCTGTCACCCACAGGGCATGGTGAGGACAGGGCCCCAGGGACACTCCTGCCATGGGGTGGGATGGCCAGGGCAGGGAGGGTCACAGGTGGAGCTGCCACCCTCCTGCGCCCATCTTAGTGCCACCAGCTCCAGAATAGGGGTTTTTAGAGAGAACCAGGTAACTTACCTAATTTTATATAGTTAGGATTTTTTTTTTAATTTCTGTTTTGTGTTCCTATATGCTTCACAGTAAGCAGAGTCCCCAGCCTCCCAGTCCCTGTCCTCCCAGACCCTGCCCCATCCCATCCAGGGGGGGCTCCCCAGGGCAACGAACTGGAGGAACCCCCAGCTTGCAGGGTGAAAGAGGGCCCTGGCTCTGCCCCCAAGCCCATTCCCGCAGCGCCAGGAGCTTCTGCTGCCTTCACCTGCCCTGACCCGCAGCCCCACGAGCTGTAATCCCCCTCCTGCTGCACCCGCAGGATCAGAGGCTGCCAGTGCCAAACCCATCCTGGAGAGAAGAGGGCACTGGTGGGGGGTGGTAATAAACCCTAATGACACCCTAGGGAGAGGAGGAGGAGGAGGAGGGCGAAAGGCCCTCCCCAATCTCTTGGGTCTCTAAATAGGCAAAAGGAAAAATCCCTGTTTGCAGAAGTGTCTCCTATATTTATAAGAAGCAAAGACAATGCTAGGATAGAGGCTGAGCTGAGCTTTTAACCAGCCAGATTACACTTAGCAGGAGCATTTACCTCTGCCTCTAATCCGCCTGCCACAAAGACTTGCTAACTCCTTCCCGGATTTAACTGGGAGGTTTGAACTCTTCCTGCAGAGGAGAGAGTTAAGCCCAGGCTGGTGCCGGAGGGCTGCAGGGGCCAGGGCCAGTGCCTGCCCACCCCAGGCACATCAGGTTTGGGCTGGATGTTTTAGCCCCAGACTCAATTTTCTTCTGGCAAGCCAGTCCCGCAGGCAGGACAGGCAGGAGAGGCCGGCGCTGGGAGCCCTTTGTTCCCTGGGAGATCAGTGCTGGTGGCTTCAAATTCAGAGCCTGTGCAGAGCAAAAATTTGGACGTTTTTGAGCAAAAAATCACTGCTTAAATGCAGAGCAGAAGTGAGAGCTCTGAAGGAGCCACCTGGCATGTGCGGCCCCTCTTGTTTTCAGCTGGATTTCTTGCAAGAACAGAAAATATCCGCAGCCAGCGCTGGGTGGCTGGGGCAGGCGGTGGGGGGAGGCTGCTGCAGGCTACATCTACACTCCTGACACCCATAGCCAGTGTCCCCTGGCTCCCCTGCCTCCTCCACCCCACCCCAGAGCAGCCACATTCTCCATTGCCTCAGCTGGGTCAGGCCCATCAGTCCTCAGAGCCCAGGGTACCGATGCCTGCTGGTGGGCACTGACACCACAGCTGCATGCAAGCAGGATCCAGCCCTTTATGATTACTCCCTCGCAGGATGCTTCACCTCTATGCCAGGGAGGGGAAAGACAAAAATCCCGGCCCTTGGCCCTGCAGCACGCCTCTGTGGCACCCCACAGCGCAGTACCCCATTACGGGGTTTTGGTGGGAGGCTATGGGGCAGGGGGACGGGGACGCAGCACAGGCTGACGTCACCGAGCTGGCCGGTGTCAGGCAGCACGATGCTCCAGCAGCGCTACCGGCACAAGCATCTCTGCAGCAGCCCACAGCCCGCCGGTGCAATCTGCCAGCAAAGACGGCTCAGTTGGGAAAGGGGCCAAGAGAAGGGCTGGAGCGGCTGTTGGCACTGGCGCGAGCCTGGCTCTGCTCCGCAGGACCCGGCCCGAAGGGCTGCCCACCCTCAGTCTTGCCCCTTGCCTCCAGTGCTAAGACCCAAGTGCCAGGTTTGTAGGCTGAGGCAGGAAGGAAGCATGTGCTGAGACAGCAGAGCCAGGGCTGAAACCTCCCGACTTCTGGGAATCAGGCAGTATCAGAAATATCCCTCCCGGCACGGCTGCGCGAGGGGGCATAACGAGTCCCCTTGGCCAGACCTTGCACAGTCTCCCTCCATCTTGGCAGCCCCTCCCGGGGTGCAGGGGGGTGTGAGCCTCCACTGCAGCCCAGGCAAGGGCAACGTGGATGGCCACCGCGCTGCCACCGCTGTGCCGCAGCCGCCACCGCACCACCACCACCCCAGCACTGGCTCCTCGCACAAAGGCTGGAAGTTGGGCACAGCCAGGGGTTTCCCAGCTCAGCCACAGCCACAGGTGCCCCAGGGATGAGCCAGCTGCCATCCAGTGACACCCAGCCCAGCATGGCCTCTGCGTGCCTTTGCTGAGCCACTCAACGGTTTCTGCCACAGTTGGAGCTTTCCCTGCCTTTCCTCTGCCAGCACAGCCAGCTACCCCAGTGCCACCACGCTGGAACCAGTGTGCAGGGCTCGGGGGTCCCCTGGGCACGGCAGCAGCTGTAGCCACTCCATCTGAGGTTAATGTTTTCACAGCATTGCCATCAAGTGTTACGCTGGGGAGCAGAAAGCACTTGGCGAGATAAAATCCCCCTCACAGGTTTCCAAACTTGGCGCTGGGACCTGTACCAGGCTGAGGGCACCAGGCTGCAGCTGGCAGCAGTGGGGAGGCTGGCCACAACAGCCCAGGCTGTGGTGGGAGCCGCAGATGCACCAGTGGGGGAGAACATCGGGTCCCACAGGGTCCCAGCCCCACCAAGAGGTTTTCTGCCCTTCAGGATGTGTCTTGGGGAAAATGGCTGCAGGAACTGTGTGCGTAGGGCTGGGGTGGCAGGCAGGGGTCCCCTCCGGTGGTGTGCTCTAGCTTCCTGCATGTCAGCTTCCAGAAATCACCTGAAATCCTACATCAAAGGTGTCCCTAGTACTTTGAAGGCATCTAGGCAGGTTTCAGGGCCACCTCCTGTTTGCTCCTGTGGTGAGTGAGCTCTACAAATGCTGCCAGGTGCATGAGGACACTGCAACTAGCTCTGTGCTGGGAAGGGGGTTATTGCGGGAGAATAAGCAAGCATGATTTGGTCACCAGAGCTTTTGGGTAATGAAGATACGTTCTCTTGGGACTGTTGCCTTCCTTGTTGAAGTGCAGAGCTCCTGCCTCTGCTGCACTTCATTAGCTGATGCTTGGCACAGGGCTGAGCAGTGATGTCCATGGGCAGCAGTGGGTCCCTCCTGTCTGAACCCATGCAGAGTCTCTGAATACCATAAACTCCAGCTGTGCTCTGCCATCCCCACCAGCCACTGGCTCCGCCGAAACCTCCTCACAGGGGAAATAACCTCCTGAATTTCCCCTTGGAAACCGACAGTGCTGCATGCTGGGGTAGTGGGAGGGGAAAGGGGGGGGGCGTTGCTGGACCACAGGTCAGAAAAGTCAGGCAGGCTTCCTTCTTCACTGGCAGCCCCGAATTCATGGTGACTTAGCCCTGGTGTGAGCTGAAAATTAGCCATCCCTAATGATGAGTTCCATGGCCATGCCAGAGCATCCTATCCCTGCAGCACCATCCCGCCTCCCAGCTCCTCCTCCCATGCATTCAGCCCCAGATGAGTGGGTCCCACGGGGTCAGGCACGCAGACGTGGGGGTCCTCCAACTGGGGTCAAACAGTTGTATTTTGAGGCTATGAGGTGGCAAGTAGATGTGGGCGACCAGGCTGCAAAGAGTAGGACCTGACTATGGAGAGAAGCAGGTTTGCAGGCAGGAGGGGGTTATCCCATGCCAAGATGTGGGACCCCCCCACATGCACACCCTGCTCCCCTGCCCAGCCCTGGCAGGGCTGTTGCCTGTGGGTGCAGCTCCATAGGATCCAGAGTGGGATGGGGACCCCAGAAATGAAGAGAATGGGCCCAGCCAGGGCTTTCCAGCCAGCACAGAGGCAGGGAAGCAGGATCCAGTGTGCGTGCAATGTGTGTGTATATGTGTGTGTTACACACACCCAGGAGCCCACCCCTCCCTTTCACCACTTGTATTCCTCACCCACTTGTATTCCTCACCTTCCCTAACAAGAAGCCCACCAAACTTCAACTCCTGCACCCAAACAAACAGCAGCAACCTCTGGGAAATGCTTTTCCCGCAGGCTGGGGGCCAGGGCAGGCCGGCAGGGCTGCAGAGCCCCCCCGCTTCTCTCCTCCAGCCTGCCAGGCAGGGGGCCAGCCTGGCTCCTGCAGCCCTTTCTGCAGGCAGGGCTGGTATGTTCACCACAAGCTATAGATGGCCCAGCTGCTGCTTACAGTAAATCTGAGTAAGTTGTTTTGGGCAGAGCATTTGAAGTCCCGCAGGCAGCAAACCAGCTGTATCCTACCGGCACAGTCATCTGCCACAGGCGTCTCCTGTTTCCAGCGCGCCCCTTGGCTTTCCCAGCACTGACCCGCCGCGTGTCAGCCTCTGTCATCGGCACGAAGCCACTTTCCCAGGACTTCCCCTCCTTCCTAGCCGCAGCTGATGTCTCAGGGAGAGGATCTGCATCTGCTGTCACCCCCTCTTGGTTCGGGTCTGGGTGTGCAGGAAAGCCAGCGAGGAAGGATGCTGGGACACTCAGTGCTTGCCAGCATGGTCCCACAAACCGCTGCCCAGCCACCATCTTGCTCCTTCTTTCTCCCATTGCTGCCCTCCAGCCATCGGCTGCAATCTCCAGCAGAGGGACTGGGGGATATTTTCTGCTTTCTTGGGTGAATGGGAAATCTTTGCCCCTGCGGCAGCCAGCAGATGAACCTGAAGCACCACTCAAGCATTTCTTTAAGGGCTTATGTGGGCTTTACATGGTGAAGATGCTTGCTCCAGCCCTCTTCATGGATGGGCAACTCCAAGCATTGGGAAAAGGCAAGATTTGGCTTAACCAGAATTGTTTCTCTGAGCCCTCAGGATCACGTTTTGCATTTTTCTCTCCCTTACCCATAAGGATTTTCTTCCTACCCACTTGTTAAGTGAAAACCACTGAGGGTCTCATATCACTGGTCACTGTGAGGCTTGGGGCTGCAAGGACTGTCCCACACCTCACTTCACATTTGCACCCCGAGTCCAGAGAAAGGTGAGGTACATGCTAGCAAGAGATTCAGCCCTGTCTGTTGAATGACCAAGAAGCACAAAGTAAACTGGGTACTAAGTTGCCAAAGGACAGATCACCTTCCAGATGCTGAGCCCTGCCACACCGGACCCAGAGGCCTGGCGGCATTGCCCCAGAGCAGCTCTGCCAGCCCCATGGTGTCTTCTGCACTTGGGCCAACCCTTCCCAGCACAGGAAAGGATGCATGGCAGACACAGGCAAGGGATTTTCCAGTGTGGGAGCTTGCTTCTAGTCTGGTTTTCCAGAAGCAGGCTACAAGCTTGTGAATTGGAGGTATTTTTCAAGTAAATTCCTGCAGTGGAAGTGATCAAATAATTGTTTATACACCCGTCTGGCCCAACTGCTCATGCTCACAGAGCAGAAACTTGCTGTCAAGGCTGCTGGGATGTGGTGCCCCTGTGATGCTATGGCATGTTTTTAAGAGGAAGATGTTGAGGTCGGAGGTGCCTTTCGAAGGCAGAGCCATGCTGTGGTCCAGGCATGCTGCCGGCCAGTTGCTGGGCCAGATTCATGCTGTCTTTCTCTCTGTGGAGCTGCAGGAGGGTTGTACCTGGCAGCAGGCTTTCCCCTGTTCCACTTCCCAAGAGGGTGCTCCTGGCATCTTCTGCACCCCTTGTCCTCTCCTTCCCCCTCCTACCAGTTCGCAACTCCGACAGCCCATCTCTCTCCCCACCTCCCTGTGCTCCCCATGCTCAAGCAGACAACCAGAACAACTCTGCTGCTCCAAGTGAGGATGAAGGACACACATCCCCATGAGAAAGTCAGACTCTCCCAGCTGTAGTCTCCTCCAGCCCCCAAAGTGGTGGTGACATGAACGTTTCTATTCAGACCAGCCATTTTTTCAGACATTTGTAACCCCCTCTAATGTGTTATTTTTTCTCTCTCCTTTGGGGTTGGAATTGTTCTGACTTTGTGCAAAAACCAACTCTGAAGAGCTCAGAGAGTGGAAACCTCCTATTATACTTTTGAAAAATAATATTAATCTTCCCTCTCCTTTTATGAAGAGCTCTCTCTGCAACGGCTCAGGACTGGAGGTAGGCATTTGATGTGGAAATAGCCCTTGCTCAAAGAGCCCTTTTGATGTTTGATTTTCACAGGGTCAACTCCAAACCAACCATAGGGGGCACCGGGTGCCGGCAGGGTTGAGCCCCAAAAGGTGCCTAGGAAGGATGTGGGGTGAATGGGAGGTGCTGCCAGACCCTTATCCTGCCTGCCTGCCTGCCATTTCTCTAAGCAACAGGCAGGTGTTTCCAGGCTTTCAGAGACAATAAAACCAGAAGGATTTTCATTCATGAAAACTGCCCTTAGCCTGATTCAGGTCCAGGACCTATGGCAGGTGCCCAGCCTGCAGTGGCCCTGAGTGATGGATGCAGCTCTTGGCCATCCGTGCTACCTTCCCCCTGCCAGCCAAGCTCTGCAGTCCCACAAACATGGCTGTGCTGGCCCTCCCGTTGCCTTCTGCACCAGCCGTGCCCCAGTCCCTTCCACTGCCCACAGCAGTGGATTTGGCTAGGAGACACTCACGCTTCCTAAGAGCAGGCCTCTACCCCTTTGCCCAGGGCATGAGCGACATGGCATCTCCCCATCAACTGCAGAGGGGAGTGCAAGAAGCAGAATTTGGCCTCAGCTGCAGGACTGCAACAACAAAAGGAAGGAGAGGACACACTGGCTGATCCCCTCGCCCGCTCGGCTCCCCAAAATGCCTGTGCTGAAACCCACGCACTGCAGGGAGCCAGGGCCATGGGTTTGTGCCGTGAGGATGAGGATGATGTGCATGAGCTTGGTATGTGCAGAGCTAGGGGCAGGATAACCAGAGCGCCGCAGATCCGGACAGCATCTGCAGGTGACAGCATCGCCATCCTTGCTGCAGGGGCACAGGGTTTGGTGGGTGGATATTTGCTCCGGGACTGAGCCAGCATCTTGGGCTGCCTCTGGTGGCTGGGAGGCTGGTCACGCATTTGCTTCTTCCAGTCTGACATTGCTCCTGGCTCCTTGTTCAGTGGTTTTAGTATCCACCTCTTTTAGTTTGCCCTCTGTAGTGCAGCAGCAAGCTTTTCTCTCCTTCCCCTGCCTCTCCTCTTCCTACTGTTTTCTCTCATTTAATTCCTCAAAGCACTTTTAAGGGGACATTCATCTGGGAGGTATCGCCTAAAACAAAGTTGTATTGTGTACATTTGGTCAAAGCAAGATAAGGGCTTCCAAACAGCGAGGAGGTAAAGGTGGCTTCTTCAGGTGCTGACAGGTCTCACAGAGCACGCAGTGTTTGGGATGCGTTAACCCACTGGCCGGGATTTGCATAGGTACAATACCCCTCTTCACTTTCTGGCAGCTTCTTTGCCTGGAAACTATCGTATTAAACCTTAGACCAGTCTGTTGGCCTGGTAATCAGTATTGCACTATTTACTTTGTCTCTCCCTTTTTTCTTTTTGGAGACAATACCCATTTTATGCTTTGTCAGAAGCATTGCCCAGCAGTGCAAGTGCTCACCCTTCAGGGCGCCCCACTCCTCCTGGAAGCTGCAGGCACCCAGCTCTCTGGCGGCTGCCGGCATTGCCTATGCTCTGCAAAGAGCTCACATCCAGCACATGTTCATGGCACCGAGAAACAAAAGTTTTTGCACTTTGGTGTCTACCAGCCTATGTGTTGTGAGAGAGACCTAGCTGCCTTTTTACCCAAAAGCTTTGTCCTCAGTAAAATCTGAAGATGTCGCAAGTTTTGTTTGATCATCAAGGAACAGAAGAACTGCTGGACATCTGGAAATCCTGGACGCAAGCACCATGCCAGCACAGCTCAGCCCTAAAGCACGTGCTTAGCAAGACCAATGCTCCTGGGAGGCAGGGGACCAGCCACACATGTGCTGCGCATTCCCTCTGTGCACGGGCAGTAAAGCTGATGCCTTCCAAATGCTCTGGATTTGTTGCACGCTTAGAGGACATCTGTGCTGTGCAGGCACTGATGGGCTCAGGCTTCCAGCAAATGGCTGAAGGATTTACCTGGTGACTGATCTGCCAGCATGTGCACACCAACAGCCACGCCACTGCAGCCAGGACTTAGTGAATCTGTGAAATTTTGGGGTTTGATGGTGATGAAGTCCCATCTGGTGGTGCAAAGCATTGTGGTGGTTTGCAGGGATGAGGGAAGTGTTTTCCTCCCTGTTTCTAGAGGAGGCCTGGGACTCCACAAGGCAAGCGTGTCAGCAGAGACAGAGTTGTCAGTGCCCTGAAGTCCTACCAGTCCTCCAGGAAATTAACATTCTTCTTTGGGAACCCAGCACTATTCAACCACATTCCTCCTTCAGTTCTGGAAATCTCAGCAGGGGAAGAACCTTAATGCAAAAGACAGCAAAAAAAGGGCTTAAAGAAGCTGACCTGCAAGTTGCCTTTGCTCAAGCCCTCCCTGCCCATCAGCTTGGCTGGGCAAGGAAGGCACCGCGTTCATGTGCTGGTTTTTAAATTATTACCCTACCCTGCGCTGTTTGTTTTATTTCCCCGCTTAGCGTTCAGAGGCTGTTCTTCTTGCGCTTATTTACTGTAAAGCAAAGAAAGCCAGGGAAAATGATCTCCAAAGCAAATAGAGCCATGTTTCCATTTGGGAAAACTTAGAGGGAAAGCGCGTGTAGCTAAGCAACAATGCATGATGGTAAATGGGTCATTTTCCAAGGCATGAATTGCATGTGGATAACTGCAAGGAAAACAACCCCAGCCAACACACTGCTGATGTTTGAATTCTTGGCCTAAGCGATTAATAAGAAATGAGATGACTTTTCAATACCCCTGAGAACTCCCTGGGTTGTTATGGGGTTTTTTCTCCCGCTTTCGATCTCCACCCAAAACCTTGGGTGGGAGTCTCCATTAGTGCGGCTGGGCAGAGCTCCTGAGTATGGATGCATTGCAGCAAGGTTCCCTGGACCCGAAGAGTGATGGTTCAGCTCCACCACATCCCAGGGAAGGGGACGAGGACAAGGCAGTCCCATGGCAGGACTGGGGACTCAGCCATGAGAAACTTCCTTCTGCTAAGGGCCAGAGTGAAGCAAGCATTCACTCATGCATTAGCACT
This sequence comes from Phalacrocorax aristotelis, assembly GCF_949628215.1. Taxonomy (NCBI): domain Eukaryota; kingdom Metazoa; phylum Chordata; class Aves; order Suliformes; family Phalacrocoracidae; genus Phalacrocorax; species Phalacrocorax aristotelis. Next base: position 49,593,970 of record NC_134281.1, read on the forward strand.
GAACCTTGATCTCAGCCTCCCCCCAGCAGTAGCTAGGGATGGCTTTGCTCACTTATCCTCCCTGGCAAAAAGATAATCTCTGCTGCAAGAAAACGGGAGTGTTTTCTCTACCATGGGTAATACGTTATGGATGTATGAGAGTACTAGTACTGGGATAACACTAGCTATGGGATCGTAAAATTTTTCAGAAGGCCAGGAAGGGGGAAGTTTGCTGGAAGATAAATAGGTGAGGTCAGTTTAGTTGTGGGCATAACGTCCGTGTCACGTAGATGCTGTGTCACGGGTGACAGTGCCTGGCTCTGCCATGGGTGAAGTATTAGGGAAACCTTCAGCTTTGCATCCCAGGGCAGGAGAACTATTGTGCTGGAGGGTTTATTCATCATAATAACAAATCTACAGAGTTCAAGCTTTGCATTTGCAGAAGTGACCAATCATCTGGGCTTTTCCAGAATTCCGCCTACCGGGAATGGTGCCACCTTCAAACTCGTACTGGCAATTCAGCCTGAAGGTCACTAAGTGGGATGGGAGCAGAGCAGGGATGAGACCTCACTTTTCCTAGATGTGCCGTTGATTTCCTCTTCCTGCTGCTTGCGTTGCTGGCTGTGATCAAAACATGCACTGCCATGTTTATTAAAAAGAAAAGAGTTATTGCAGGAAGGTATCGGGATTATTTCTTTCCTCCATGAAAAAAGTTATACAGTTCCTTTTAAAATCAGACCTGAGGAATTTACAGAGTGGTTATTGTACATTCCTTGGAGAAAAAAAAAATCTGAGCAAGTAGTTCCAGTGCATTAAAGCAATGAATAGAGGAAGTGAAAAATATTTTAAATTCCTATACAGTGTTACATTTCAAAAATGTCCTGGTTTAGGACATTAGAATTGGGGGGGTGCGGCTTTTTTCTCTCTCTTTTCCCCCCTCTAATTTCTCTGAACTTGTTACAAGTCTCCTTCCATTTTGCTCACCATTTCCAAGCGACTAAATAGAGAGGCCTGGAATGATGACAGAGATGCGAAGTGCACAAAGGGACTGGAGTGTGGTCCGATAATTCTGTAATTGGAGCTGCTCGAGGCAAAATTTTTTTCAAGCCAGTGTAAATGGGGATCGCTGAAACCCTTAACAATCGGTCTGTCAGGCAGCTTTTTTAATGGATTGCTCTGTTTAACTCTCTCTGTTTGTCACTGGCAAGATGACAAGAGAAATTAGCGTACTGGAAAATATAAGGTAACTGGCAGCTCCCCAGCCTGGTTCCACGGCCCCGCAGACCCCAGGGTGCCACAGTGCTGGACCCCGGCTCACCAGCTGCCCTACCACCTCCATGGAGGAGGAGGAGAGAGGGATCTTGCAACCTCCTGCCTTTCCTAGGGGTAGGAAGACCTGCAGAAATACCCTGTGGCTCTGGGACTGACATAGTGACGAGAGTGGGGGAGAAGGGGGGGGTCTCCTCATGGCTGCAGGGTCCCTGAATTGCCGTGTACAGCTGGCTGCAGGCTGGGATCGGGTTGGGGAGAGCACCTAAGCGTCCTCCTAAGGCCATGTCCCAAACCTTTCATCGTCTGCAAACAGGCTTTGTCTTCTGCTTTCACACCATGGATGCTTCTTTTATTTTTTTTAAGTGCTGTGGGTTAATGTCAGTCTTCTGGGGGCGTTGGGTGCAGGGTGGGAGCACTTGCTGTTAGATCATTAGAGAAGATGCTTCCAGTGTGAGTGTGCATGAACACACGTGAGTGCGTGCAAGTGTGCGCCGCTTTGGAGATGCTCCGACACCTCCATTGTTCGCAGCCAGCCTCTGAAATTTGGCAGCGATGATGCCCTGAGGCTAGAGATGTACCTTTCACTTTTCCCATGAAATTCCATTCTGGTTTGGCTGAGTTATAAAAAAAAAAAAAAAAGTTTGAAAATCACCATTTCCCTTCTGCTGCCTGCATTCCTCAGGAAAACTTTGGCAGCCTGTCAAAACAATAACTGAACGTGAACTTTCTAAAGAGCTGGCCCGGTGCTGTCTGCCAAAGCAGCAATTCAGCACAGCTCAGCGCGGCGTGTCCTTTCCCTCACCCGCCTGTGCCCACTCCATCACACACCCGTCCTTGGGCACCCTTTGGCACAGACGTGTCCACCCCAGACACCAGTGGGCAGAGCACGGGGTTGGCATACACTGTCCGGCTGCAAAAGCCACACGCACCACCTCTCCCTTCGCAGGAGAGCGGCTTTCCGCTTCCAGCCCCAACCGTTACTCCTGCAGTTTTTGGGGCAGAAACGTCTGGAGCAGTGAGGAAAGGCCAGTCCAAGTCTTGCTGAGGATTACCTTAGGTCCAGCTGCAATAACCTACATTGTAGACATTTATTTAAAAGAGCTTTTTTTTTAAATGTTATTTCCTATGTTAAAAGAATGTTGTTTACCATGTGAAGCCAAGTGCTTTTAAGTTAGGAAATGCCTAATGTATGATTCCTCGCAAGCTCAACTCTGTGTGCATGCATTGTGCTACGTGAGCCCCTATTTCAACCCCTTTCCTTCATGGACATGGGAGGGAAGAGGGCATGGGCTGCTCCAACAGCTGTAAATAAGACACTTCCTAACATTGAAGTGTTTCATTTGAATGTTTTTGCAGACCGCATATTATTCTTTAATACAGGTTTTTAACGCAATGTGTAATTTTCAAACCAGAGCACCCGACTTGGGCACACTTGCCAGAGCTTTTCCTCACCACAGAAATGCGGCCACATCTGGGGTGGAGTGAGGCAACTGTTTTACAGCCTGTTAGGACATAAAATGACTCCAAAGCACAGAAGAGGCAGTGCAGTCCAGGTTAAAAGCACCCACTAGATTTCACATGAAGGTGCAGGAGGATGCAGGGAGGGAAACTCCTGCTACTTCACCCTCGCAGGGTTAATACTCCTAATCTGGTGGCAAACGCTCTGTGGTCCTGGGATACTTGCGGGGCTCAGACTGTACAATTCAAGGGAAAGATGGTGCTTGCACTATCCCCTGTGGTGCCAGCACGATGCTGGTTCAGGAAGACAGGATGAACCTCTGCCTTTCCCACCACCTCTTCTCTTACCAGCAAGCCCCAGAGCAGTTTAGCTTGCGCTGAGCCACGCCGAGACCCCAGAGGCAGCGTCTGAGCCAAAGCAGACTAACTTTCCTGCCTTCCCTTGTCTTCTCAGCACCAGGAGGTGAGAAACAGGCAGGAATAATCCTTTAACTAAACCAGACTGTCGCAACTGGTCATTCTCGTGCTGTTACTTGCAAGATGTGGCCGCCCCTGTGGGAAGCTGGCCGCCAGTTATGGCAGATACACCACAGGTCCCAGCGTCTGAGCAGCGCAAGGCTAGTATTTTCATGTAGCATTTACTGTCAGCCAAGGAGTCGTCCCTTCTGACGCAAATGCAGCTCTACCTTCTACAAGCTCCCCTCCAGCAGGCCCTGAGCTTGTGCTAATGGTGAAGCTAATATTTGGATCTCAGGAGTGGCCAGCAGCCTCCAGTCTGACCCAAAAATCTCTCATCATTTTAGTGCGTGTGGCTGGCAGCACTGTGGATTCAGCCCCCTTCCCTCCTCCACCCCTCCAACTATAAAAGTCTGTTGTGGCCTACATTCAGCTGTCGGATATCATATTATCATGGCTCGGCAAAGAGGAAACCAAGCAGTTTGGCACAAATGGCTTTTCTATGTTCAGCCTGTTCCAGCACGGGTCCGTTCGGCTCCTCCTGAAGCACATGGAAGCGCTCAAAACTTCAATATTTAATCTTGCCTTGAAATGCAAATTGCCAGATCCAAAGAAATGAAAGCAAGCAAATGCATGACCGTCGACGCAGGGATATTGGGGAGGCAGCAGATGCGGTGCTTGCTTCTTGCCTTTCAGCCTTAGCGTGGGGCACCAGGACCCCTTCTCAAGCGCTGTGTCCCCCCTGCTCAAGCATTGTCGTTATCACCATTATTTTATTTCAGTATTTGAATGTAGTTTTTCCCAACTTGGGGTGATCTAGTGCTCAGTCAGACTTTGAGCATCCCTGAGCGCTCAGCATGCTCCCGGTTTTGTTTCTGTTCTCCGAGGGCACTGCCGTGATGCTGGATGCTCAGACTTTGTGCCCGTGGAGCAGAGGCGCACAGGCAGAGAGGATTTTGCAGTGCATAATGCAGCACATGTGCCTCCCTCTCCCCGCCCCAGCACGCACATGCACACGGCCGCTCACCCCTACTGCGAGACAGGCAGTGTGGTAGGAAAGGGAGCGCCCCATGCATGCGTGTTGGGAGCCAAGTAATCCTGGGTATAACATAAGCACAGTTTTGAGAAATAAAAACACATTAATATTCTGTTCTCTCAAGGCATTATCCTACTGTTTACCATTACACACAATCCTTTGCCTTAAATTGCATCTTTGATTAAAGCAGCAATGAGAGAAACCAGTGCTAATAACAAAATGTATTCTGCTTCAAATCACTAAAGTGAAAACATCAATAAGCTGTAACCATCAGTGCCGCCATGAAAATGAAAGCAACCACCATGGGAAACAGCAAGGATGAAATCCACTTTGCCAGCATAAAAGCCAAGTAATTAGGTCTTATGTGGGTGGAACTTACAATGAGGTCCAGGAAGGGGGAAAATGAATTTCAACTCGAGCCTGCCTCCTCCTTCCCCCCACCGCCAGAGCTGCTAATCCAAGTTTGGGGGCTGCGGTAGGGGACAGCAGCCCCATTTCTCAGCTCCGCAGAGTCTGCAAAGGGGCATCCGGACCTCCACCTGTGCCCACCGCCCAGCGCTTGTAGGGCTGCTCTGCAACCCTGTCCCGCACACTGTCGGCGGGCAGCTGATGGTTTGTACCAGGTACCAACCTAAACTTCACTAGGGGAGAGGGGTGTGCTTCCAAGGAGGGCATTTCACTTTGAGCGAGCTTGAGCTGATACATGGTATCAATCCAAGAAATTTAATTTAAAAATTAGAAAAAGGAATCATATCTGGTTATCATGGATTAATCAGAGTTTGTGGATGGGAATATAAAATTAATTTATCTACAGTGAGTTGTTTGATTCAAAGCCCTGTGCTCCTCTGCAGCTGTCTGTCCCTCAAGGAGCTCTATTACTGGAGCAGCACTGCTCTCAATTGCTTGCCGTGGAAGTTGTGATTCATCAGCAAACTTCAGATCCTCTGTGCCCAGCTCTTCCCACATACTCTTACGTTGGGTATAGTCTTTCAGTTCTTCAATGTTGCAGACACCCTCCGGTTCACCTAAGCCAGGAATATGTTTTCAGGAGCTGTCTACCTAGTGCTAGAGCAGAAGAAATTATTCATAACGTACTCTTCCTTGCTTTAAAGTGCAAATAAAGCGGACAACTTTGGTGCTTGGTTTTCTAACGCTCCCTGACATCTCCACAGCAGATCAAGGTGCTTGTCTGTGCTTATGCCTGCGACATTGGTTGGAAGCCTCCAGAAAGGGCTTTTCCTTAATTTCTCAACAGCTGTCATTTTGCCTTTCTTTAAAGACGCTTCACTGTGCTAAGACCAAGGCTGGCTGCTGAGCTGGCTGCATTTCTGCCTCCTGCCAGTGCCTGTGGGCTCAGGGTCTGGCCATCGGGATGTGGCTGGCAGGCAGGCTGAGGTTCAGTTTTGGGTGTGTTTGCATCTCAGATTTATCCCAAAGCTTGCAAGAGGAAGCCATCTGTTTTGGTGCTTCCCCCCCCCCCCCGGGTTAGGTCGCTAGAGAGAGCTTTGGGTTTCCCCGGGGCTCACACTCCATTTAGCGGATGGTTATGATGCCCTCTGAAACGCGCAGGTTATTAATTGGAATACAGAGCTGGCAGCCGCCTGGGACCTGCAGAAGTAAGGAGAGCCCATGTACCTGGCGGCAGCAGCAGGGCAGGTAGCTGGGACGTGGTGCGGGGGGTGGTCGGCCAACCCAGGCCCCAGCCAGGGACGGGGACAGCGGCTCTACCTGCAAAGGGCCCTCCCCCGCTGGGCCTGGGCCGTGACCCTCTCCCACACACCCCATGCCCAACGGGGGGGCGGCCCAGGCTGGAGCGCAGCAGGTAGGCCCGGCGCTGCGGGGCGCCGGCCGTGGGGTGGGTGCAGCCTGCCGTCGGTATGGGCAGACGGCGTACCCCCACCGGTGGCGTGGTGGCGTTGGGGCCGGCGGCAGCGGGGGGGGGGGGTCGCAGGGCTCGGTCAAGCCGGGGTGCGGGACCCGGGGCTCCCCGCGCGCCCCCTCAGCCCCGTCCCCCCTTTTCCCCCGTCAGCGCTCTCCTTTCTTTGTCCCGCTTAGTAACTGGGGCTCCCAGCCAATCGCCATCGAGCCGGCCGGCTTCGCCGCCAGCTCATTGGGTGAGCTGCCCGGAGCCCTCGGCCAATCGCGGCGCTCGCTGCTCCCTCAGACAAAGACAGCAGCTCTGGCAACTGGGCTCGGCTCCCCCCGCCCCCCGCGCGTGCTCCGCGGCAGCAGCCCCTTGGCGACAGGCCAGCCTAGGGACCTACCACCTTCCCTTCTCTCCTCTGATGGGGGGCGTCGCTAGGAAAAGGCGGCGAGAGGGGCGGCCGAAGTGGCGAAAAGGAGCCAGGGAAAAGCTAGAAAAGCGGTGAAAATGGATTTTTGTTTTGTGCCAAACTTTCTTACTGGGCACGTTTTGCGGCGTGAAAAGAGACGGTTCCCCCTTTCTGCTTTTTTTTTTTGCCCACCCCCTCCTTTGACCCGTTGAAGCGCCCGCTCGCATGGACACCCCCCCCCCGTCCGCCTCGAAGGGGTTAAAAAGCCGGCGCGAAGCCCCGCCCCGGTGCCCCTCCCGCGCGGCGCCGGGGGGCGTGGTCTCCTCGGCAAGAGGCGGTTGGCGACGGTTGGGCCCCTCAGAGCCTCTTAAAATGAAACCGAGCGGGGCCGGCGTCGCCGCAGAGAGCCCGGGGCCGCGACCCGCCGCAGCCGCCCGGGGCTGGACGGGGCTGCTAGCTGGGCACGGCGGGCGACGCCGCCGCGGGCTGTCTGACCGGCGCTGAGGCGAGCCCGGCCCGGCGCTGAGCCCGGCCCAGCCGGCGGGGACCGCGGGCCGAGCGGCCCCCGCCGCCCCCCGCTCCGCTCGGGCTCCGCGCCCGCCCCGCGCCCGCCGTTATTGTTGCCCGCCGCCCCCTCCTTTCTCCTCCTCCGCCGGCGGAAAGAACTCATCCAGAGACCGAAATCTCCCCTTTTTATCCGCTTCTTCCCACCCTATTCCCCGCTTTTGTGTGCGGGTTTTGTTTCCCTTTCAGCCTGGTGTTTTAAAAATACCCCGGAAATGGCGATTTTTAGAGAGAATTCAGGAAAGTGGCTTTTCTGTGGAAAGGTGTCTTTTTAAACAAAAAGAAGCACTCTATATATATTATATATATAACTACCTATTTTAGTCCCTGCAGGGCAGCTGCTGAGGTGGCTTGTTTGGTGGGGGTTTTTTAAGTTTAATTGTGCGATTTTTATTTTTTTATTGCTAGAAGTGTTGTTTTAGAAGGGGGTGGATTCTTCTCGGCTTCCCCCCACCCCCTTTTCCCTCCCCCCCGCCATTAAAAGCCGAGAACGCCAATCTCTTATTTATAAACCTGCCGGGACTTGACCGCCGCGATGTACAACACGGTGTGGGATATGGACCGCGATGACACGGACTGGAGGGAAGTGATGATGCCCTATTCCACTGAGCTGATATTTTACATTGAAATGGACCCTCCAGGTAGGGAGCCGAAGCCTGGTGCCTGCCTGCGCCCCGCTCGCAGCGGGTCGGGGCCGCCTTTCATTCCTGCCTTCTCTCCCCTGCCCGTCCTCCCTCCTTCCTTGCAGACTTTTCCCGTTTGAAAAAGGAGGGGGAATCTGCAGAGGGGGAGGGGGGCGAAAAAGAAAGATCTGTAGTTAAAGTTTGATGCCTGCATAAACTTTTTAGGGACTTGAAGCTGCTGTCTGCTGGGCAAAAATCTTTTAATACTGGTTTGGGTGGTGGTTTTTTTTTTTTGGGGGGGGGGGGTAGGATAACTGCGATTTATGGTACCTTTTGGGAGGTGGAAGGAGGCAGGAGGAGGAGAGCTGCTCGCAGCCCCTCTCCCGAGTCTCCTTTTTTTAAGCCTTTATTGAAAACCGTATATTTCAGCTGTATTCACTTCTAGAGGAGCATTTTTATTAGCCTCTTCACCTGTGTTCCTTTATGTGACTCTAATGCTTTGATGGTAGTGATTTACCTACTTCCATTCAGTTCCAGTTTAATTGCTTGTACAGTTTCCGAGACCTTTTTTCTTGCCAGCTCTCCTCCAGCGCTGACAGATGAGGTGTGTGGTGTCCCTTCGTTTTGGTGCTGGGGGGACAGTACTTGGGAACAGGCTGGAATACGTCCCTGGAGGCACTGTTACTTTGATAACGCTTAATAACATTGTTCAAAAGGGTTTGATGCCAGGTTTTTTTTTTTCCCCCACGGATTTCCAGTGCTGAAAATGAAGAAATGCATTGTCCCTTGTTTGCCTGAAGTTTTTAGATGGGACCAAAAGTTTCTTTTGTGTCTGAAGAGCGAGGGAAGGCTTACAAGAAGAAGAGGTTGAGTCTTTGGTAATGAAGTAAGCGTAAATGGGCACTGGTGAAACCATATCTATACCTGTAAGAGTCTCACAGGCTGAGGGCAGTAAGATAATTGAAGGGCCTTTATGTTCTCAGGCCTCTGATCTGTACAGCCAGAAGGTACAGTAAAATATCTATCAAAAATCTTAGCCTGTGGAGAAATTGATGGCGAATAAGTGCTTCTGAGTGATATCTTCTGTATGGCATGTACTGTTAGACTTTCGAAATGCACTTTTCATTCTGTGCTTGAATGGTGGCATGTATCTCCAAGTGTGCTTTAGTCTCTTTGTTTCAGTGTGGTGAGCTCTTTTTTTTTCTTCTTAGGTATGTGGTACTTTATTTAAAAGAGGAGGTGATCAACCTGAGATTTTTGGATCTCAAGGACCTGTACTCACTTCCTCTGGTAACTCTGATGCTTTAAAAACTGACCAGATCTCTCAGAAGCACAACACTGGCTGCTACTCATTAAATTCTTGCATAGCTGGCACCGCCTATTTTTAGATGTTACTCCTTAAAGCGCAAAGTTCAGTCAAATCTGTTTGCTTCTGTGAATTCAGAGGGTATCTTTCTTGTAAATACTTTTGATTTATACTATTCATGAGATTAGTATTTGTATTTGCTTGCATCAAGTGAACGATAACCTGAGTTCCATTGTAGGTGACTTAAAACAATTGGTGTGGGGTTTTTTATTAAAAAATATAAAGCCCTTTGAATGGTTTAGTGCAAGGAGGCTGCTAAAAGGGGCTGGCCTAACTGAACTGGTCAAAAAAACAACTTTCCAGTATTTCTGCAGGAATTTGGCCATGCAGCCTTATGCAGTTTACATCAAGAAGCAGCGATTCTGTCATTAATGATGCCAAAACTTCCATCATGGAAGCCCTGTTGTCAGGGATCAAGGCTCTGCACGGTCCAAACACCAGTTAGCAAAAGGGCTTAATGATACATGCTGATCCCTGAAGTGTTCAGTAACTTTATCTTTCATTTTTTTCAAACTAGAGAAGTCAGGGCTGGAAATGATGCATGGGATGATCCCCATGTGTATGTCCTGATTTCATGGATCTACAACTCTTAAATTGTAGGGGGAGGGAGAGTGTGGCGGAGGTGGTCTGCTTTTTCCTCGTCCAGAGGTAGGGTGGGAAAGCGTTTTCTTGTTTGGGATGATAGGTCATCCCTAAGGGGAGTGTGGAGGAATTTATTTGGAAGACTTAAACACTCGGCATGCCTCAGGATAAAGTCACTGCATTTGCACCCGGTAACAACCGCAACTCCATGTGGCCAGCTTCCAACAAAAATCTGTGAAGGTTTTCAGTATAGCATTCCCCTGCGTGGTGGCTGGAGTTCCTGCGCAGCTGAATGGTGGCAATATGTTTTCTCAGCAGTGCACAAACTAACAATATGCAGCGAGTGTCCCCGCTGCCAAAGGAGGCAGCACGGTCTTTTGTTCACAGAACTTGCGTGAAGAGATCCCTGGTTGGTCTTTGTGCTGTAGGACTGGGCATCTACTGATACTGGGAGCCAAGTGTCTAAACCATGCATGACTGCTCATCATTACATTTTAGTGCATCTAAACTTCAGGCAGAAGACAAAAGCAAGGTGAACATAATGTGCAGTGTCACCTGTAACCTCTAAGTCAAGGGTGGGGATACTGTTTCTTGTTAAGGGCCAGCAGACCTTTAATTTATCTTGGCAGGCTGTCTTAATACACACCTTAGTGTTGCCCAATAATAATGCAGAAATAAAAAGCTGTGATGGCAGGCAGCCTGCAGTGCAGCCGTAGCTTCTGTCAGGCCTCGGTGCACCTGCACCACCTTATCAGTGTGCTCATGTTTTCTGTCTGGGGTTGTAGGTGTAAATGGGTGCTCAGGGCAGGTCCTGAAGCCTCTCTGCTAGAAGGCTTGCTCAAAAGTTCAAAAATAATAAATAATAAACTCCTCTCAAACAGTTTTTTCCAACTCTAGCAGAGGCATAGTCAGGCAACAAGGGATTGCTAGCTTTTAATCCATCCTAATCTTAGGAGTGGGATGGTTTTCCTAAACAGAGCAGTGGAACTAGGGATTCAGTTCTGCCACCCTTGCAAAGTGTGCCTTAGAGCAGTACAGCTAACGCAGGAGCAACAGCGGTGACAACCAGCAGGATGACTCCTGTTACCTAAGTTTTTCTGTTTGTGAACTGAGAAGTACTTGTGGGTGATGTGATGGTTGGAGGCTGTCTTCGGCACAGCGATCACAGAGTTTTCAATTCTTGGGGAAGTAAGGAGGGAGGTCAGCAGAACTGCTGCTTGGGCTTCTGGAGAGCAGAACGTGGCCTGTTTAGGAGCCTGGTTGACAGACCCTTGGGAGGCAGTCCTGAAGGGCAAAGGAGTCCAGGAAGGCTGGACATTCTTCAAGAAGTAAAGCTTAAAGGCACAGGAGCAGGCTGGGGCAAGCTGCTGGGGAAGAAGAATGGCCTGGCTGAACAGAGGGCTTTGGCTGGAAATCAGGAAAAAAAGGAGAGTTTGACCTTTGGAAAAAGGGCCAGGCAACTCAAGAGGACTACAAGGATGTTGTGAAGTTATGCAGGGAGGAAATTAAAAGGGCCAAAGCCCAACTAGAACTTAATCTGGCTACTGCTGTAAAAGGCAATAAATAAATGTTTCTATAAATACATTAGCAACAAAAGGAGGGCTAAGGAGAATCTCCATCGTTTATTGGGTGTGGGGAGAAACATAGTGACAAAGGATGCGGAAAAGGCTGGGGTGCTTAATGTGTTCTTTGCCTCAGTCTTTAATCATAAGACCAGTTGTTTTCTGGGTACTTAGCCCCCTGAGCTGGAAGATGGGTATGGGGAGCAGAATGAAGCCCCATAATCCAAGGGGAAATGGTTAGTGACCTGCTATTCCACTTAGATACTCACCAGCCTATGGGGCTGGATGGGATCCATCCAAGGGTACTGAGGGAGCTGGCGAAAGGGCTCACCAAGCCACTCTCCATCACTTATCAGCAATCCTGGCTAACCAGGGAGGTCCCAGACGACTGGAGCATAGCAAATGTAGATGGGCATCCCAAGAAGGGCCAGAAGGAGCGTCTGGGGAACTACAGGCCTGTCAGTGTGACCTCAGTACTGAGGAAGGTTATGGAGCGGTTCATCTTGAGGGCCATCACATGGCACATACAGGGCAACCAGGTGATTGGGCCGGGTCAGCACGGGCTTAAGAAAGGCAGGTCCTGCTTGACTAACCTGATGTCCTTCTATGACAAGGTGACCCACTTAGTGGATGAGGGAAGGCTGTGGATGTTACCTGCCTAGACTTTGGTAAACCCCTTGACACAATTTCCCACAGTGTTCTCCTTGGTGAAACTGGCTGCTCATGGCTTGGACAGGTGAAAAACTGGCTAGATGACTGGGCCCAAAATGTTGTGCTGAATGGAGTTAAGTCCAGTGGGTGGCTGGTCACAAGTGGTGTTCCCTGGGGCTTAGTGTTGGGGCCAGTTCTGATTAATATTTTTATCAATGATCTGGATGAGGGGATTGAGTGCACCCTCAGTAAGGTTGCAGACAACACCAAATTGGGTGGGAGCGTTGATCTGCTAGAGAGTAGGAAGGTTTTGCAGAGGGATCTGGACAGGCTGCATCAATGGGCCAAGGCCAGTTGTATAAGGTTTAACAAGTCCAAGTGTGGGGTCCCACACTTTGGTCACAACAGCCCCGTGCAATGCTACAGGCTTGGGGAAGAGTGGCTGGAAAGCTGCCTGGTGGAGAAAGACCTGGAGGTGCCGGTCGACAGCCGGCTGAACATGAGCCAGCAGTGAGCCCAGGTGGCCAAGAGGGCCAACAGGATCCTGGCTTGTATCAGCAATACTGTGGCCAGCAGGAGTAGGGAGGTGATCGTGCCCCTGTACTCAGCACTGGTGAGGCTGCACCTTGAATATTGTGTTTAGTTTTGGTCCCCTCAGTACAAGAAGGACATTGAGGTGCTGGAGTGTGTCCAGAGAAGGGCAACGAAGCTGGTCAAAGGTCTGGAGGACATGTCTTATGAGGAGAGGTTGAGGGAATTGGGGTGGTTTAGCCTGGAGAAAATGAGGTTCAGGGGAGACCTTATTGTTCTCTACAACTACCTGAAAGGAGGTTGTAGCAAGGTGGATGTTGGTCTCTTCTTCCAAGTAACAAGTGATAGGATGAGAGGAAATGGCCTCAAGTTGTGCCAGGGAGGTTTAGATTGGATATGAGGAAAAATTTCTTCACTGAAAAGATGGGTGAGCATAGGAACAGGCTGCCCAGGGAAGTGACTGAGTCACCATCCCTGGAGGTACTTAAAAGATGTGTAGATGTGGTGCTTGGGGACATGGTTTAGTAGTAGACTTGGCAGTGCTAGGTTAATGGTTGGATTTGATCTTAAAAGTCTTTTCCAGCCTATATAATTCTAAGATTCTATAATGCTTTTTCCTTCCACTGGCATGGCTTTTGGCATAATAAAATGTATTGCTGGCATAAGGTAGGATCTATATGTGGCAAATAATACTAGGTGCATCTGAAAAACTTTCAGTGTCTAAAGACAAAACTGGAACCATCAGTTGCATATAGCTAACCTAGTTGCTTCTACATGTTCTCTTTAAGATTAATGGGAATATTATGGCCATAGCACCATCGTATGCTGGTTCTGGCATTAGGAAACTGGTTGTCGGGTTCACTTGCATGTTTGTTCTTACTGTTTGAAAAGACAAGGAAATAGGTTACTCGACTGAATTCTGTTCAGGTCTGCAAAAAGTTGCTACTGCCATTAAGTTTTTGAATGGAGGATGTTGAATTGACTGCAAAAGTTACCAGAGTACCTAAAGCATAACTACCTCTACCTCACTTCTAATAAGTAGGACTAAGTAATGTCTTTTCCTCTGTTGTTCTGGGATATATTATCAGTTGTGTTGATGATAAAATGTGTAATCACTGAATACATTTTGTCACAGTTGGATGAAAATCAGTAAGAGTGTTCCGCTGGGATTTCAGACACAGATGTCAGCAAAGATATTTGGCTCAACTACAAATTAGAGGTTAGTTTCATTTGTGTGGATTATGAAGAAAACTGCAAGTTTAAAGTAGGCTTACTGATGCAGAATGGGCTCTGTCTATTTATGAGCAGATACTAGAACAAGTGTTTGTCCTAAAGCTATATGAAAGCTACCTTTTTGAAGCCTGTTAGGCCCAAACATGACCAACCATGTTTATACCTTGATCAAACCATCTTTTTCAATAATATTACTCTTCCTTGTGTCATGTGCTGAGACAGGCTATAACAATGCTCTTGTTACAAAACATTTAAAAGGGGGGGGGGCAGCGCAGGGCAGCAATAATCTATAGGCTACCTAGTTCAGTCTACTTTGCAAAAGCAGCACTGCCATTGTATGAATGAGACAAGTATTCAAAGGGAAAAAGTGTATTTATTCATTATAGTTTCTATTTTCTTCTCATACATAATTTGACAACCCTTGTTTTAGGGGAGTGATACTATAATTGTAATTTGGAAAACATAGGGTTCTGATCTCAAGGGCAGTGTTTACTCGGGTACCAGTCCTGCTATATCATTATCAATGTTATAGTGGAAACTGAATGTGGTTTCTCAAATGGGGTTTGTGGTATGCAGTAACCAGATGTAGGTGAACACTGCATGTCTATGCCTGACTAGTTTTCCAGTGGGAGAACAGATGCAAATTTTAATAGCATTGTCAGTGTTGTCCTTCAGCTTCTCTGAGCTGACTCCAGAAGCTTATCAAAGAAAAGTTGTGCTCTTATACGCTTTAGGAAAAAAAAGTAGTTCTACTAGTGCATGTAATCAAGAGCGCAGCACTGTAGCAACTGTCTTCGTTGGGCATTTAAGTCTTGCTGAAAGTCATGTTTCCAAAAAAGCAGATGCTGGGGGATGAGAGTTTCCTTATTACCGAAGAGGAGTTTGCACAGACTGGGGTAAAGCAGGGAATAAATAATGCTCAGTCACTAGTGTTCTGGAAGTATCCTGGAAAATGGTTTGAACTGGAGTCTGAATTCCTATGAGGATAGTGATGCGAAATGTCTGTATTCTGTTCTTGTTACACTTAAATTTCTCTACTGGACTTTTCATTTAGTGACTGCTGTAACAATTTTTTATTTTGTATTGCATTTTCAGGCTTGCTTTTGCATTCCTTACAAAAGCTTTTCATTTTGATGGCTCTAACTGTTAAAGAATATCACTCATCAGCTTTCAATTAAGTACATGAACACAAAAAATAGCTTCATTAATATAAAGTGAAATGATGTTTTGCTTGAGATGGGAGAGCCTCCTTTAAAAGGCTGACATTTTTGTTTATCAGTAAGCTTTCAGATGATGTAGAAATAGTTGGGGAGGGAAAGCTTCCTGGAGGGAGTTGTTCTGTAAAGCTGTAGGTTTATGCAAACTAAAACATGTGAGAATGTTCTGAGAAGAAACCAAGCTCCTCATCGCATGCTTGAAAGCAAAACCTGCAGCAAATTATATTTCTGTGATTGTTGTTCTGAACAGTTTTTCGTACTCCATGATGCCTACACCTGATGGGAGTTAATCACTGTGTTGCTTCCTTATACCTCACCTGTAAAAGAACTCTTCTTGGAGTTTCCTTTGGGAAATATTTTCCCAAGCAGCAGAGTTGACTTCTGTCTTTGCCATTGCCTGCGTGATATCTTATTCCAGAGTGAAGCTATTCAGACTTATCTTTGCTCTACAGCTTGGGAAAAGAGAGGCATAGCTGGTCATACACATCTGCGCCCAGTACTAAAAGCAGCTGGGTGCCTTACATCATTGTGTGTTGGTCATTTAGTGAGTCACTTTTTGGGCAGAGAACTAGAGAACACTGGAAACAGCAGCATAAAGAATACTTTTATCAGCATTCCCTGTATGTTTTAAAGCTTAGGCTTTATTATTATCAAAAAGATTATTAACTGTGTTGAAACAGGTTGCTGTAAAACTTTGGCCTCATTAAAGCAACAGGTGTGTTCTAGCTGGATTTTTGGAAACTAATTTTTGTAAAGTACGTTGCTGAGTAATGCTTAAAGAACAGTCTCTGCTCATGTACAAAATGCCCTTATGGAAATGAGTCAGATTTTCTTCTGCTTTTATCTCATTTCTTCTGTCAGGTTAAAATCTGCACAATAGCTATGTAAGCAAGTATTTGCTTCTCCACATAATCTAAACTACAGCATATGAGCTGGTGCTAGGTCCCCAAACAATGTGAGTGGATCTTACCTTTTTAGAAATTTTCATTGTCCTTCATCTTTGCTGTGGCCTCCATTCAATAGACAAAGATTTTGCAACGTTTCAGTGAATATATTCTAGTACCTTAAGTACTTCTATTTCTTTTCAAGAAAAGTGGCTATATACAGGGAGTTTTATAAGAATTCATACAGTTCAAAGGAAGCAAAGTGCAAGTGGTGCCTGTTGTAGCCCTTTCCGAAAAGGACCCCAACTGCCCTGCTGGACACCAACCAGCTGCCTGGTGAGTCCTAATGCCGAAACACAATGTGCTCTGAAGCTTTCCTGTGGCTGAACAGGATCCAGGTTCTTCTCTGGCATTGAGTCCGGCAGCACACTCGAGATTGCTACCTTCCATCCAGTGCTCTTTGAAAAAGGAGATGAAATACTTCAACTGCTTCAACCTGTGACTGCTTCTAACGTTCACCCACACTCTCTGCCAGTTTTTGTGAACTGGAAAAATGTTATTTTAATGATAGTTCATAGGAATGTTTCTTCTAAAATCAGATATCACTGAAGCTGACACATGGTTATTTAGGAGAGGCTTGAAAAAGGTCATGTTTCTCAGCACAAAAATTTGTGGGTTTCGACAAATAAAAAAGAATATAATCAATCCCTATCCCCTTCATCTTCCTTGTTCTTTCACTACAGAATAACTTGGGTTTTGGTTTGGTGTCACTTTGGGACTCTTGTACTTCTGGTCAGTTTTCTCCTTCCAAAGATAAACCTTCCATTTCCTTCTGTTAGCTACTACTTACTCTCTGTTACTTTCCTCCTCTTTCCCATGAAAGAAAAAAAATCCACAGGAGCCATTTTTCAGAGTTTTTATCTTCTGTAGCCTTATCCTAAATTTCAGCCTCTGTAGTCTCTAAAATCTGATGCTGCACATATGTTTGCTTTTGGAGGAACTCTTTCCTTCCTCAGATCTCCCCTCCCCTCAAAACCCAGAAACCAGAGCTGCTGCAAGAGAGCTAGAGGAAAAACTGCTGTAATGAGGGAACACATCCCACTGTTCAGGTATCTTTTGAGTGTGGGCAGTAGGGCTTACACTCCAAAACCTGCCCCAGGAAAATGTTTGAGGTGAGATGGATAATGTTTTTGCCAATATTGGGTAGTAAGTTCTGCTGTCTGTTACAACCTGAATTTGTATGTTACAATTAAATTTCCCAGGCTGTCAGTACTCATGCTGCACTGCCCTGTATTGTCATCTTGGGGACATCATAGGAATCTAGATTGTTGGCCCTCTGAGGAACTACTCCCAGGTGTCAAAGTATTTGGTGTTTGTGGCACCTTTAGTCTGATTGATCTCCTGCCTCCAGAAGTAGTCTCTTGAAGGATGCAAGGAAGCTTGAATCAAGGAGATGAATGTTTAAGATCCTTTCCATTTCAAAGGGTACAGTACAGTCTTACAGATAAGTTTTGGGACAGTGACAGAAATCAGACTGCTGCTGTGAAATGGGTTTCATTAAAATATTTTGACTATCACAGTGTACTTGAGTGAGGAGATTGAATCCATTTATTTTGTTACACCTTGAGATGTCAGTATGAGGAATGGCAGTGCAGTCTGAGCCTGGCTAGACTGCTCCATGCCTGCTCTGAATCTCAGCTTCTGCTGAGGGCACTGCATAGGATTGCATGGGTTGGGACTTCTGCCTTGGTGGAACTTCCTTCAAGACCAAGGTTCTGAGAAAAGATGATGTGGGACACAACAAACAACAGTTTTCCTCTGAATACTTCTCCACCTTCAAATTTCTTCTGCAGCGTTGATTTCAAATGCACCTTCTGATCTTGGTTTAGATGGTTCTCTGTTAGCAATTTATGTGGTGTTGAAATATTTCTACTTCAGTAACTGGAAAATAGCTTGACATAGCGCAAGGACAGGTACTGTATGAGGAACAATTTTGTACACTGTTCTGAAAGATGTGAGCTAGTGGTAAGCTGAAATAAAATGCTGCTTAGAGCAGCAAGTCACATGGATTTACAGCTGTATTATTATTATTTTTAAGTAGGCTCTTGTGCAGCAAACTTCTCAGTAGTGCTGATTATTTCTGTGAATTGCTTCTCCTGTGAGGTTTGTACCTGATGCCTGGATGGATAGTTAGTCTTTGAAATATCTGGGGAAAACAGCCCTGGGCTGTTTTTATTAAAAATGGCTTTTTCTTTTGGCTTTGGTAGGTCTCCTAGCGTAGCGTGTCACTGCTCGGGCCTGACTTCGTTCTCTGTCTTCCACAGTGAAAAGCTAGTTCTTTGTTCTCAACCACTGTAGCTCTGTGCCTATGCTAAATTTTGTGTTTTCCTTACTCTTATCCAAAAATCTGTCTTTTGACCAAAGAGTATTTTTTTAATAGCTGTTTGAAGACTCTACCAGTGGAGGGGTAGAAAACATGCTGTGGTATTTCTTCTGTGAAGGCAGATGAGGAACTGCTTTAGTTAATAAGCAAAAAGGAGAATCTAGTTGCTCCTTGCATTTTATATGTACTTTTATTGTATAGTCTTCTAGACCTGACATTGGATACTATAAAGTACAGTTGTTCTTATCAAATATTTCAGATTTTCATGGACAATCAAATGTCTTCTGTGGACTTTCTTCCGAAGAGTTCATAAAAACCTGGGCCTACTGGCTAGAAGATACTTCTTCCTGAAGTGAGCAGAGCATGTGATGTTGGGTAGTGACAATCTTTGAGTGGTGAAACACGGCAAAAGTTCTAAAACATATCCAGCTTATAGTGTGCTAATTATGCTTGGTAGGTAAAAGAGGGCTTATTGTTTTTATCTTCCTCATGTTAACTTTGGGGCAGTCATATCAACCCCATTGATCGTGGAACTTCTGACATTGCTGTGGCTTTGCAGCTGTTACACTATGGTCTGGGTTGAAAGGAAAACAGTTTCTTATCGAGCGGTGAAAATAATTGGGAAGTTGAGGATTTTTGGCTTTGCAACTTCATGAAAAGGCTGGAATGAAGAGGAGATGCTGTGTTACTCTATAATATGGAAGTCAAAGATCCCAGTATAGTTTATCTGACAGTGAGCATCTTCCATTTCTTCCATCTCAGGCTGTGAAGTAACCAGCCTTGCAGAGTAGTGAGGGGTGCTTGTAAAATGCCCAGAATTCTGAATTTGAGCCAGCCTCTTCTTTGCACACTGTTGTCCACAATTCTGCAGGTGTCCCATAGCAGATAATCTTTTAACCTGTGCAGTAGCTGTGGGTGCTCATGAAGAACAGAGTGCAGCAGAAGTCTGGCAGGCTGTAGGAGGTGAAACAGTGGTTGGGAGGTGTGGGAGAGGACTGGATAGCTGGGGAGTTTTCAAACAAAACAGATCTTTATCAAAAAAGCCAATTAATCTAAACTGAAATATTTCTTAAAGGTGTTGGTTTTTATGAAAGTTCATAGAAACGCAAGCAAAGCTATAATGGGAGTGTTTTCATTGGAAGCCTGCCTGGCTTTCTGCCAACTTGTCTGCTGTTTTCTGTAATGAGATATTGAAAGACTTCAATTCTTTGAATATGTCTTGCTCTTTGGCATCTTGCCTGCTTTGAGTGAGGAGAGCAAAAATGTGAGCATGCCTGAGGTTCTGTGGCCAGCAATAATGCGTTTGAGTAGCTTCCTTCTCCATCCCTCAAGGAGTTCTCAGTGCATGTTAGCTGCCCTTTGAGGAAGGGCAGCTTCGAAGGGCATTGGTGCTCAGTACTTTGCAAAAGGGGTCTTGGCAAGAGAACTGACGAGCTGAGATGTGGAGCTGCCAAGATAACTTACCTGCCAGTGGTGGGGAATGAACTGCTGTCAGCAGGTGCGCATGACCCTCTGCTTTGTCAGCTGGAAAATCTCGGCAAAAGCGTGGTGCCTTACTGCTCTGGCTTGCACAAGTAGTGCACAACTTCATGGAAATGGTGTGCAAAAAGCACCGTTGTCCAGCATATGCTTTTTTCTCCAGTGTCTTGAGGGGATCTCATGCAGCAGGGACAAGTACAGGATTACTGAGGGAGGGAAGGATTTTGAGGCTTTGCCTTAGAAGTGTTAGAGAAATTGAGAAAAGTGTTTTGAGAAATTTAATAAGACTACAGAGAGCAGTTAAAGACTGGGGAGATTTTTATTTTTAAAAAAGCTATCCTACACTTCCATTCCAAGTCTCCATCTATACCTCCAAAGGGAAAACACTTCTGTCCTTAAGGACTATGTCATTAAAATGTTAGCTGGTCTAACTGTGGATTACTTGCATGTTTCCATAGTAATGACACTTCCTAGAGCTTTATATTACAGTTTGTAGGCTGTACACTGTACGTCAGGCTTTTTGAAGCTGGGTAACTATCTTGGAAATACTCTGATGTGTTTTCTGCTGCCACAATGTGGAGATCAGATTGAGAGCATCGGAAAGAAGGCTAGTAAACAAGCTTATGGAAGTGTTGAGTGACTTAAAATATACTTTATCAGAGTATTTGGTAGTTGTGATTATTTGTAACAGTAAGGTAGAGTTAATACTGCATTTAAACCTGCTATGGTTTTAAGTATCTGGCCTGCAGCTCTTGGAAAATACTGGAAGAAATAAGTTATGGAGCCATTCTTAGACTAAGTGGCATCTGCCTTAAAACTGCAAATTAGAGTTTAATTAACTGGCAGGTTTATCTTGTGTGTAAATACTGCAGCCAGAGAAGAAACAGGCTGCTTGACTGGATGCTGTGTGGGATGTAGCACTTGGAGACCCCAAGCATTCTTCTTTTTTCACACCTCCTGAATCAGTGCCACACATAGGGTTTGGTGGCTCTTAGATCATGTAAACTTGTGAAGTTTGATTCAAAACCTGACTGGGAAAAGTGCATATCTCATGGAAGTCGTGGTGTACTTTGAAGTTAAATTCGGGATTAATATAGCCTACTATTTTCTACAAGAGACTTTAATTTAAAAAAAATACAACAGTGCTAAACTTCAGACACTCGCCAGCTTTCTTGGTTGCCTTGGTGTTGGAGGTGGTTTGAATTTCAGGGAATCATGTCAGTTAAATCTTGAGTAGCCTTTTTAAAAAGCAATTCTACTCAGTCAAGAAAGCATCAGAAAAATTACCTGAGCAAAGCCTAATCAATAGGCTTTTCTCTCTAAGGACCTGTGCTGCAGCTCCGCAGAGCAGCTCAGCTGAAGCTACCTGCTGGAGCTGGCACAGCCGCCTTCCGGGCCCTGACGTCAGCAACATCCGATCCTGGGCCTGGCCGGCATTGGCTGCCGCCGCCTCTGCTCCATCACCAGCTCGTTTTTATTTCCCACCTTCTAAGTGACACCGATCTGGGATTAGGATTTAGCTCAAGCTAGGCTGCTTGGGGAAGCTAGAAAGACGGAACTAGAGTTGCTAAAGAGAAAAAAACCAGAGATGTCTGCTAGTGCGTGAGGGAGAGTCAGTCTGCTCTCATTGCTGCGTGCAGGGCAGTCACTGAGGTCTGAACCTGGTCTTGGGAGTGCACTCATGGGGGAGTGGAAGGGTCCAGCTGAGCTGCTGCCTTTTGGGTTTTGGAAAGATCTGTGTGCCATAAAGCTGTCCTAGAGACATGGTAGGGGGAGGATACTTACGTATCTGGTGCTAACAGCAAGTTCTTTATTAGAACAGATAGATAGATCTATTGTGCTGTTAATCACTTGTGATCAATGTCCTTTCTCTCCCAGGAAAAAGGAGGGAAGAAGCCATCAGGATTGTTCATTCTAATCAGAGCTTGTTTTGAGATAAAGTAAGATTGTGCCTGTGGCTAGCTCAGAATTGGACTCAGTGACATGGAAAGAAACACGGCTGCTCTTGAAAGCATTTCTGTTGATTTCAAGCCAGCCTTATTTTACTTTACTGTAGGGTTTTAGCTCTCTATTCTTCAAGTAAGGTGTATAAAACTGGATTTTTTTAAATTTAAATCAAAATCTGTAGACTCCAAGGTTCTCTGTAGCTTAGCATAGAAACATCACAGGATTTCTCCTAGCAGGGTGGTTAGCAGTGCCTAGGTACTAGTAAAAACTATTTTAGGATGCCTCTTCTAGCAACCCACTGGGCCAGCCATTATGAGAGCAGCAGCAGGGTGGACATTGCTTTGTTACAGTAGACTTGCCATGCTATTACAAAATGTTCGCCTTGAGTCATCACAGGTTCTAGGCTGTGGGATTTAAGCTACCTTCGTGCTCAGTTCTCCATTTGTACTGACTACAGTCCTATCAGGCTGAGAGGGTAGCCAAGAAACACTGAAATGGATGGGCCTGTTAGTCTACTGGGTAAAACAATAGCAAGGGCCTGGTTCTGTATCCAAGATGGGAAAATCTATTATGACTCAAAGTATTGAAAGTAAAGAATTAGATCCATAGCTTTCTGGAAACAGGATCCACCCTTGCAAATACTTTTGTATTTTTAAAATGTGCAAGCTATTAAAAAGCATTTTTCAAAAGTCTATTGTGAAAAGAACTGGCTTCCATGAGTCAGGTTTTACAGGAACTGGTCCAAGCCTTATTCTTCTCCCTGGAAGAACTTCCTTCCAATTTTCTCATGCAGAATGAAGTTCTGCAGACAACCCCCTGATAGTGAGAACTGATACCTATCTATTAAGGGAAAGAAGGAAAAACACCCACCTGTAGTAAGGACGCTTGGTATAATGTTTAGTGCACCTTGCCTATATGCCAAACTTTGGTTCCTTACCTTTCTGGTCTTCATTAGTTTGATTTTCTGTGTGCAGTGCTTTGGACTGAGCCCTAACAAAACTGCTAAATAATTCCACAGTGTATAAAGGAGCAAGACTTAATCTTACAAGGAGGGCTAAAGAAGTATTCAAGTACTCTAGAGAATGCTTGAAAGCCTCTTCTGGAGAGCCCCTATTACCAGGGTAAAATACCTCAAAGTTTTTTGATGTGTCCAAGTCTTAACTTGCAAGACCCAGTGAAATAATTGCTGGTGTTGATATGGTTTTCTAAGAATTCTCCTTGCTGTTGTGTGGGGTGTTTTTTACATGAATCTTCATGCGTTTGACTCAGAATCTGCAAAAGATTCTGGAGATCAGAATATCTGCAGGTTTTCTGAACTTGGATTTACTGCCATATGCAGACACTGAGACTGGGAATTGCTTAGAATGTGTAGGGTACCGTAACCCAGATGTGAGGTGTGGAGGAAGGAGGAGCAGAAGACACTTCCTAATTCAGGAATTTTGAATGGGGGACATGGAACAGCATAGGGTACAGTAAATACAATAGACTCTACAGGCTTAGCCTGGATATATGCTCCTCTGACCCTGTAAAGTAGGATGGGGCTGGGATCTTCAAGCAGAGTAGGGTTAGAACTGTGTTTTGCTCTCAGTGGTGCTCTGTACAAATACTTAGGTGCTATACAAACAGCTGTAACAGTTGAGCTAGGAGTAACCAAAGCCTCCTAACCAGGAAGCTACTTCACTGAATCCGAACGCTTTTACCTTCCTTTTATAACAAGACCTGTTATTGCCTCACTAGATATGTGCACACCTGAAAGTTTCCCAGCTCACTCCATAAAAAGAACCTGTATGCTATGGTTTAAGGCTCAGTCCCGCAGAATGAATGCTGCTATCTGAATCAGGTGTTTGGTCAGCAACCCCAGGGTGCAAACGTCTGGGTCAAGGTTCAGATTTAGTTTAGATTGGCTCGATGAAAGTATCTACTGGTTTGTCTGAGAACAGTGAAGTTACTGTGTCGGATATTCAATGTGAAATGGTATTTGGAACAGCAGTTGGAACGTTGTTTTTTCTCCTTTAATGTGGGAGGTGTGGCTCGGAGGTGAGCAGATGGATGGTGCCAAGTAGCACACCTCAGTACTAAGCCATTCTGCACTAGAGCTAGAGATCAAAATCTTCTTTCTGCGCCCTTTATTTGTATTTCTGCTTGTACACCAGGATTGTGTGTGTCTGAAAGATGGCTGTTGTCAGTGTGTGTCAGGTCTGCTCACTGATGCTTGTGTAATCTGATGGCTAGGGCACAGGGCCGGGAGCACAGATGCTCAGGGTCTGACTTAAAAATGTGCTAGTAGCAAATCAATGTACGTAGCTGCTTTCTAACTCTGAATTTAAATGTTACCTGCCCCTGTAAAACATTCTGTCTCATTAAATGGCTGAAAAATGGTCAGTTTCAGTGTTAGTGTTCTTGATGAAACGTTCAGCCTCTGCAAAGCAGGGGAGAGCACTCAAGACATCTTTCTCAAAGAAAATAGTGTAATTCATTTCTGCTGACAGACAAGTCTCTACCAATAAATGAGCATGCCTATAGAGGGCTTACAATCAAGAACGTGATAAAGTTGTTTGACCAAAAACTAACCAAATAGGAAGAGCTTCAGTGTGTTGTATGCCCTTACATCATGTTAACCTATTTTGAGAACAGAAGTAAAAGCCTGTTTGCCTTGAATTCAGAACAGGGGAATTCTGGGCAGGTATGCCCTAGATGTGCAGTTCTGCCTGTCTTTTGGGAATTTGTAGCATCTCCTTTCCTGT
Source organism: Phalacrocorax aristotelis (assembly GCF_949628215.1). Lineage (NCBI taxonomy): Eukaryota > Metazoa > Chordata > Aves > Suliformes > Phalacrocoracidae > Phalacrocorax > Phalacrocorax aristotelis. Next base: position 49,618,210 of record NC_134281.1, read on the forward strand.
GGTAAATGCTTCAGCTATGTAAAGTGGTGCAGGCGCTCTAATGACCTAATGTTCCCTTTCCCCTTCCTTTATCACCTCATGTCCTGTAGTATTCAGAGAGTCATAGCTTTTGTTCCTAACAGGAACCTAAACAACAAATCTAGTATGAAACATGAACCTGGAGTCCATGATGGATATACCACTGTCCAGCTACCACTTCTCTCACTAGCAGTGTTTTTCCATCTGAAGAGTCCACTCATTTGCTCTTATGGGTTAGCATAAGGACTGGTGATGCCTAAGCAACTGGAGTTTTTCCATAGTGGTGCACGGTGCTCTCCAAACACAATACACCTTTGTAACTTGTCTGGAGATTTAGGCGATGATTGCCCTTGTAATAGTGCCTGAGCCAGTCTTCGTTTTAACAAAAACTCATGTTTCCTAATATTCCTTCCCTTTTTCCTCCCTCAAGCACATTTGGCTTGAGTACTAGGAAATCTGGGACCACAGTGCAGCTGTTGACTTCAAATTTTAAAAAATTACCAATTCAGTTTACTTTGAGAGAGCTTGAAATTCAAGTTCAAGATGCACATTTTCTCTTTCCTTTTTCCCCGTCATATTTCATTAACAGTGTAGTGATTATTGTCCCATTTACCTTTCTTTAATCTGTTAATTTTCAGCTCTTCCTCCAAAGCCCCCCAAACCAATGACTCCAGTCAATACAAATGGAATAAAGGACAATTCCAGCTTCTCTCTGCAGGAAGCGGAGTGGTACTGGGGGGATATCTCAAGGTAAGCAATATCACTAAAATATAGTAATTAAAATATAAATGTTATTAAAAATAAGCCTGTTAGAATTCAAGAGAAAAAAGCCTATTTCAGGCAGCATTTTACAGGAGGGAAACGCTTCAGGACTATGCTTGGCAAAGCATTGAAATGAAAGTGTATTCAGGGCTTGTGTTTAAGTTGCTGCTGTTCTGGTGCAGATATTGCCAGTCTTGGTGACAGTTATTTTGGGTTTCTAAATTTCTCCATATACAGAAAGTCTTTAAAAAAGGGAAAATTATTTTGTTCCAAAGAAAAGTGCTTCTGAATGTGCTAGCTAATGAGGTTTTGTAAGCATACAATGCTGGGATGCATGCAGTTCAGCAAACTTTCAGTAGGAGGTTTTCTCAGAATAAAAGGAGTTGCATTCTTATTTTTTGTTTCTTTAACATTTGGTTAAAATTGCATCTGTATTAGTTTCTGTTACATGGTGGTATAAAAATAGCTCTTACAAATGCTAACCATCACCAGCTATACTGGGCAGATGATACAGACACATACCAAATAAATTATGTTTTACCTCTTAAGGAAACCCTTTTCTGTGCACTTGAGAAAATAGATGGCTTGGGCTAGGTTCAGAAAATGAAGTGCCGGTTTTTATATACTTAATTGCATAAAAGAACTGAAGTGTCCAGTCATGTCTTTCCCTCTTAAGGCACTTCTGAAGAGTCTAGAATTTGGAACTGTAAGGGGAAACATGAGCATGCTGGGAGCATGATCAGGAATTGCTCAAACTTGCGCACGTAATACTTTGAAACACTGTCAGATAGAGGCAAGAAGAGTGTGTTTGCTACAATAGTTCATTGAAGTTCTGTGAAGGGAAATAAAGTTTTCATATCTTTATTGTACCACCTTTATCTTTTTATAAAGCAAACCTGCATAGAGCTTGCTTTTGAAGGGCCTCGGCAGTGATATTTTTCTGTTAATTCCAAATCAAAGTGGAGTGGCAAAACCTGATCACAAAACCCACTGGGCAGGATTTGTTTAAAACTGCTTGATATTGGTATCAGTTTATAGAGTGTGGATTTGTTCCTCAATTAACAGTGCACACGATGGCAGGAGCTAATGCAGTAGAAATCACATTGAGTGGCTTTGTCAGATAGACATGCATATAAAGATGGAATTGTTTATGACCCTAATTTGACAGCCGGCAGGTACAGATAGCATCAGGCTGTCAGGGCAGGAACCATGTTTTTCAGTCAAGAACTTGTGCTGAAAATTTTGCCACGAGCTCCAGGGTGCAACTTGCAGGCATAAGCCCAAGTCCTTAGATCATATCTATCTATTCAAAAAGGAGAAGGCCATTTGAGTTGACTGGGTCCAATCTGTAAGTGGATGTGCACATGATACTTCATAGGAGTCAGTTTTACTAACAGAATGGTTTTCAGGTAGCTAAAGTCAAAACTAGGGCCATTTTGTAAGAATGCTTTGTTCCTTAGTATTTTTAAAAAAAGCTGCTGTTGATTTTTCTTTGTAAGATTCAAGTAGGCTTCCTACCTCACTTAGATAACGTTGAGGCTACCTGATAAACTTTTTAATACAATCATTTGGAAACTAAAGTGCTTAGTGCTTCTAAGAAACTGAGAGAGCTGTTGTAAAGTGAGATATGTAATCTGAGCAAAATGGTCAAACCTGGCAAGACACTTAATTCTTCAGCTGAAATAATTTTCTCAATGTTTACAGGTACTCACTTTCACTAAAAGATTTCTTGATTTAGCTTAAAGCTCTGGACTGAGTATCTTTTTGCTTCATTTATAAATAAGGAGAAGTTGCACTGAAGCTTGCAGGGTTGTAGTGCTTTAAAACTGCTGTAAATAAGATCAGAGTTAAGCCAACAGTGAGTCTCTTGAGACAAAAACTGTGCTAAACTTTAGACACCTTTGAGCTACGATGCTAGAGACCATTTCTTAAGAGGTCAGGACTGCCTTCTCAAAGGACACCTGTTTCCAGTGTGGACTTTAAAACCTGAGCAGATTACAGGGAAAGGCTGTGAACTCTGAGGTACAGCTGCTTCTGTTGCTTGAACAGAGACTTCTTCCTAAGTGGCCATTGACTGCAGCTGCTATTTTATAGTATAACTGTGCAAGTTCAGATTTGCTTTAGATGGCCTAAAAGACTGGAGAGCCTGAGTGTGAAAGAAGATTGCCTGATATTTTGAAGATTGAACTCCTTATACATGCTGGTGTTACTGGTTCCAATATTCATACCTGCAGCGAAGATGATCACATTCTTAACACTTCTAATTTTGCCTTCCTTTCCATTCTTCAGGGAAGAAGTAAATGACAAATTACGAGACATGCCAGATGGGACATTCCTGGTGCGTGATGCATCAACCAAGATGCAGGGAGACTACACTCTGACATTACGGTAAACGTGCAGTTGTAGTCCACATAGTAAAATCCTGAGTAGCTAGTTGGTATACCAGTGACAGCAGTGGCTGCGTAAAGCTCGCATGGCTCAAGCTGAGAGATGTTCCCAAAGGTACTGCAGATCACAGAATGACCAAAGTAGTAGTCAGGTCTGGTAGTTGGTTCTGCTCAGTATGTTGAATCCTGTCCCTCACTAAACACTACTCTAAGCATCTCCGTGTAGATGAGATGGGACTCGGGGAGGAGAGCTGCTCAGAACTGCTTCATAGTTTCAGAACTGCTAAGGTAAAAGGTATTTATAAACTAGGGCTTTGATTAATGGAAGTGTGTTGAATATCTCATCAGCATGCAGCTTGGGAGAATTGAACACAGTGTCTCTGTAAAAAGTGTCTTGTGCTTTCTGATCTAAAGTTTAGGAAATATTGGAGTCATGTTCCTTTCTTCATTAAAATTGTTGGCAAGTGGCAGGCTTCCCAGACCTGCCCCAGCTCTGCCTGCTGCAGTTACACAGCAGACCTCATGTGACTAGCTGCTGGTGCCTTGCCCGGCCTGTCCAGCTCCTTGCCTCTGCCAGGCTCCCAAGATGGGTTGTTAGAGGCAAACAGGCAAGGTGCATAAGCCACTGCCTCTGTAGCACACCTTTGGGAGTTATTATGGTATGGTAGATATTTGATCTTGCCGTGCAGTTCTGTTGTCTATACGGCATAGTTGTCTATAGGGCGTAGTTTAAATTCTGTTTTGACTTCTGCCTTGAAGTTCATGGTTTGTGCACTAAGGTTTGGTATGATTTGGTTATTTTGCCGAACACAGATGTCTTTAGGAACCAAAATTGAGGGTGCAGGAAGGACAGGATATTGTCTAAACAGTCTGGTGAAAAAAGGAAGAAATAAGCACTCTATTTGTGGAAACTGCTAGAATGTATAAATCTGGATAATGTGAAGTCCTAAACTTGCAATGATCTTGTAATCCTCAAAGGATTTTGTTTATGTTCGTGTATCCTGTATTAGTATCCATAACTCAAAATTTGTTAATCACTGTATAAATGTATACTCAGTCGTATGCTATTAGTGACCCCAAATTGCAGGAAACTGTGGGTTTGGGTTTTCATATGGCTCCTTTATTCAGCTTCAACATCCTCCTTTTCCCTTGCAAAACTTCTGGCAAAGCTAGGTCTTAAATACCATAAGCTGGCTCCAGAACGAACACACAGGAAGAGATTTAGTTCGGGCTTTGCTCCTGTTCAAATAATATCTGCTGATAATTCTGTGTGTATTGACTCTTAAACTACCAATAACTCCTAGTATGTAAAGAATCACTGTGAAGGTGTACAGTGTCAAAGCCCAGAAATTTCACTGGTGTCTTTGTTAGCAGCCTTAGTGTTGCAGAGGGATAGGAGGTACAGCGTAAAACCTAAATGACTGTACTGCTTTACAGGAAGGGTGGCAACAATAAACTGATAAAGATCTATCATCGGGATGGAAAATATGGCTTTTCTGATCCACTGACATTTAATTCAGTTGTGGAACTGATTAACCACTACCGCAATGAGTCTCTTGCTCAGTATAACCCTAAGCTTGATGTGAAGTTGATGTATCCAGTGTCCCGGTACCAGCAGGTAAGATCTTCATCAGACCCCAACAAGAAAAAAATTGCAAATGTTTATATGATTGTTTTCTATATGTAAAGCCTGATTTTTTTTTTCCTGAAAACTGGAAAAAAAAGGTGAGCTTTCACATTTGAACTCATTTTGCTCGTAATGGTCTTCCAAATTGTCTAGCCATTTAAGCTTCATCAATTTATCAAGTGTCCAGTCTCCATCGGAGCAGTCCAATAGAGAAGTGAAACCCTGACAAGCAGCAGACTTGAGCCCGAGAAGCCTTTTTTCCCCTTCAACCCTCATGGACCCACAGGGCAGTGTTCTAGACAGTGTTGTCCTTGAAGCACATATGACCCGTGCAGCTGCTTCTTCTGTGCAAAGCAATCTAAATTTTTCAAAGCAATCTACATTTTTCAAGAATATTTTTCAACATTTTATTCAGTAGCCTGAGACATTGTCTTGCATTAAGGAAAAACAACTGCAGATCTTTTTGGAGAAAAAAAAATACTATGTTCTTTAACTTCAGATACCAAGCAATTCCCTTCCTCCTTTCTCCAATAGGGGACAGCAATCCTAGACCTAAGCTGTAGTGTGTTTTTTTTGGAAGCTTAGTATTGTGGCATAGTTCTTGGTGTCCCATAGTTCCAGCTCCTATTGTCTGTAAACTGTGGAACTTGTTGCATGGAAGAAGGGGGATTTAGATACAGTGTTTGTGTTCTGTAGAAACCTGATTATAAAAATGATGCTAATAGCTGTAAAAAGCAAATGTGCGTAGGTGGACATGAATACTGTTAAGGAAAAGCTGCTTTGCTTGAAGGGTTAATAGCTTTTTGTATGTACAGGATCAGTTGGTGAAAGAAGATAATATAGATGCAGTAGGTAAAAAGCTTCAAGAATACCATGCTCAGTATCAGGAAAAGAGTAAAGAATACGACAAATTGTATGAAGAATATACCAGAACATCACAGGTTGGTTCTACTTTATCTGTAGAGTGTGTTTCTTGCTGTTCAAAAAGTAAAGAAAATTATTTTAACCCATTATGGCTAGTAAAGTAGTAAAGGCAGTCCAAGGTCAGAAAATACAAGGAGAAAGCTTAGTAAATTGTGGAATAAAGTGAGGTGGTTTCAAAGTTCATGGAAACAGTGAATATTACTTGTCGCTCATAGTCCTAGAGGTATGGTGTGGGGCAAGGAAGAAAGACAAGCTGAACTTCCTAGTATAAGGTAGAGTGGTGAAGACCGTCCACCTACAAGCTTTGCACTGCAGACTTCATCCTTGGTTGCTGAGTATTTCCAGCTGCTGTGTGCTGCAGTGAGACTTGTAGAGGGGTTTGTCCAGGCTTTTTACGAAGTCGTGTTCAAGTCAGATACCAGATATTATGCATTAAGGAAGTGTGAATACCGTATTTGGACTGCTTCTTGTAAAATAAGACGGTTCATATATGGGGAGGAGGTTTGCTGGCAGTCTTCTTGCAAACCAAGATGGAAAATATGACTAAAATATTTGAAGGCATCATGTCGGGGAGGAGGGTAGACTTAAGAGAGTAATTCTTCCCTGTACTTCCCTGACTCTGCTTGGACATTTGACTAAACTTAAAACTGATCAATCACATTTTGACTTGCGGGGGGAGAAAAGATCACCTGCTCAGTCAATTTAGGGAACGTAATAGTCTTGCATTGTCATCTGTATCATGAACAAATGATGAAGGACTCTTTCCTCGCATAGGAAATTCAGATGAAGAGGACTGCAATTGAAGCATTTAATGAAACTATTAAGATATTCGAGGAACAGTGCCACTCACAAGAGCGATACAGCAAAGAATACATTGAGCGATTTCGCAGAGAGGGGAATGACAAAGAAATTGAACGGTAGGCTCTCAAGTTGTGTTTGCTTACAAAGAAGAGCTAGTGTCCACATCGGCACTCCCATGAAATTCTTTTATACAATATTGCATCATATAAAACACTTTGTAAACTCAATATTTACTCTGAGAACTTCCCCCAAGGTGTCTGAACTTTCAGTAAAGCCCTCTTCTGTTAGGGAATTGCATTGTAGACAGCAGAGGTGGGAGAGATCTCTAGATTATTCTCTCTCAACTTCAGCAGTAAATCAAGAAACTGTGATGAGGATCAGGGAATAATAGCTGCATTTGCTTACCCCACTTATATGCTCAGAGAATATAATTCAGAAAAACCTTTACTTGTAGACTGCAAAATTGGCATAGAGCTGTCAAATCTCCTAGTCCGTAGTTAGTTTTAGTCAATTCCAAAGATGATGAATATTTAATTGCCTCTACTTGATAGTGGTCATCTAATGGAAATTCAGTAAGGGCCTCATTTGAAATTGCCCTTCTGTGAAGATACTAGCAGAAAAAGGTGTATTTGGGCCTTTGAAGAAATGCCAGGTATAATGCCGAACTTGACGCAGTGCTTTATGAATCATGGTAGCATAACCTCGAGATTTTTAGACTGAAAACAGTTACCTGTAACAATCTTATTGTGCAATTGTGGTGCTTCATTTTGAATAATGATCAGTTAACAGGGGAAATATATCATCTTCCTGAATTGTACCAAAGCTGCAAATGAATCTTGAATGAAGAGACAGGCAGTGTTACTTCCTGGTAGCTCTTGATTGAAGTCTGCATTTGAAATCTTGATAGTACTGATACCTATGTTGGGATTGCGTAATTGATATACCAAAAAGTGAATCTCACAGTGAAGGCGGAATCTGTTATAGCTTACTTATCTATCTCTTAGAGATAATTTGTGCTTGCATTTCTGCTAGAAGGAAATAGATTAAGGTAAAGTGAAGGTTCAAACTATGCAAAAGGGTGATAGGCTTTCTGGCAAGAGGTCTTTTCTGGCACTTACAGTAATTTTCATGTAAGATGAGGCAGTCAAAGGGAGGAGCTGCTGTTACAGTTGTTCTTGTGATACTCTATATAAGTGTTACCGGTAAGGTTCAGTCCTAGACTGCTTTGTCCTCTCTAATATTACACTTGTTTGCAGGATAATGATGAACTATGAAAAATTAAAATCACGCCTGGGTGAGATCCATGACAGTAAAATGCGCCTCGAACAAGATTTGAAGAAACAAGCTCTGGACAACAGGGAGACTGATAAGAAAATGAATAGTATCAAGCCTGACCTAATTCAGCTCCGCAAAATCAGAGATCAGTATCTTGTGTAAGTAAGCCTGACCTGTACCTCAGAATAGTGTCTCTGATGAATCTGATTAATGACGGTTTCTATAAGGATAATGAGAATTTAATTTTCTTCTCATAACCAAAGTTCTGTGAGTGCTAAGGTACTACATTCTGGCATGGGATGTCTGAGTAATTGGTTGGCCTCTTGATGACATCATTCCTTTTGTTATGCTGCTGTCAGACTTAAGAGCTTGCCACAACTAGGTGCACATTCTGCAACTCCTGTAAATAAAACATTTAAGATAAATCAGTTATAAACAAAACCTGTGCCTGCTGATACAACAGAGGTTAGTACTTTTTGTGCGGGGTGCAGCAGATATTGGTTGTACCCACCATTGACCTCACTGACACCCCTGTTACCCAGTTGCTAATGTCCTTTGGCTGGACTTGGTGCACTAGGGTTCTGGCAGAAGGCAGAGGGAAACACACAATCTCAGAAGGTCATGCTAGGAGGTTAGAAGCAGCCAGTGGCAACACCCATTTTGTTTTCCCAAGAGACACAGGCACCTTCCACATTTTGTGTTCCACTTCCATTCTGGCCTGCACTGTGCAGAGGCAGTACCTCTTCCTCAGCTGTACCACCTTTTTCCATTTAAGAGATTGCTTCTTGGCTTTTCTTTGCTGTTGCCCAGTAAAGGGTGCATCTCAGAAGATGATGGAAGGAAGCACTCGTAGGGAATCTCTGGTCTTTCAATGGCTTATGGCTTTTGCTACTGGAGAACAAAGTAAGCACCAGACATTTCTTTGTGGGACATTGTGTCTGAGCTTCAGCTTGTTCAGTAAGAAAACCTGGACGTGTACTCTGAAGTAATGCATTAATGTTCTCTTCTTCTGGCAGATGGCTCAATCACAAAGGGGTGAGACAGAAGCGAATAAACGACTGGCTGGGGATCAAAAATGAAAATATTGATGAGTAAGTGTCACTATACATATGATTTTACTGGCAATGTTCCATTAATAAGTGTTTTCTCTTGTGGGGGCTGTAAGACAAAACATCAGTTTCTCAGTAAACTACTGTAGAAGAAGGGAGAAATTCTCTGGAACTGTGTCATGTGAGGCAGCAACTCTGCTGAAGCATTTAGGATTAAACAAAGTTGAAAAAATTAAGTTCTAAGCTGAAGCCTTTAATAGCTGTCCATTAGGAGCCTGACCTCCCAATTTGGGTGTGTTCTGGTATTTTTTTGAATGACTTCTGCAAAAATAAATCACTCTGCTTATTAATTCCTTTACTGACCACTGGTTAAGTTAAATTTATCTTCTCTTTCAGCACATACTTTGTGAATGAAGAAGATGAAAACCTGCCACATCATGATGAGAAAACTTGGTTTGTTGGGGATCTCAACCGTATCCAAGCAGAAGACTTGCTCTGTGGGAAACCTGATGGAGCATTTTTAATTCGAGAGAGTAGCAAGAAAGGATGTTATGCTTGTTCTGTGGTGTAAGTCTATTTTCCTTTTTGTTCTAACTACTTGATTCATAAATCTCTACCACAGCTATTTATTTTGGAGAGCAAAAGCCAGGCCTAGCCTAGGTCTACCCATTGGAACTCGTTGCACATTTGCAGGAAGACTAGCACGGTAAAAGCTTTGTTGCAAAAATGTGCTTTGAATGTGCAAAAACTGTAGTCCTAGCAGTCTCTTCAGTCACCACAGTAGCTACTACAAAATTCTGAAGTATCCCAACTTAAAGCTCTACAGTCATAAGTAAATTAAGGCCACATTGTCTGATATTCTTCCCTGCCAAGGAATACATGGGAAGAAAAACAGGGCTGTAAAGCTGTAACATCTTCCGTTCTCATTTTCAGACATGGCCAGCCCTAGATACTTTCCCTTGTATGTTAACAGTGATGCTTCAGAAGAGACATTATTTGTGAGCAGTAGTTCCTGACATTTGCACAGTCTTGCATCAATTTCTTGTTTCACTCTTTTTATGCTGGTGTAACGAGGTCAGGAATACTTTGATTCTGTTATCTAAAATCCCTTCAAGCCTGTGCAAAATTGCTTTCTCTGATTTATTTCACAAGAGGTTAATTGCTTCTGAAAGTAAGCCCAAGAAATGAATATGTGAAGGTATATTACTTCAAGGTAACTGGAGATTGTACTATCTGCTATGTTCAAGATACTGTTTGTCACAGTCACTGAAGTGATGGGTTCATCAGGTGCTTTCACTTAGTTGGTATCACGCTACAAGCTAGCAAACGGATGGCGTAATGTAACCTGTCCTACATGTGACTTGGACTGTAAAAGGCTCCAATACAGGGATTACATAATACTTGATCTTTCTGGTGGATAAGTTTTTCTAGCAGCTTTGGGAATACTGTGATGCAGTAACTGCTCTGCCAAGTTAGGGACTCAGTCACTATGACTTCAGATAATGAACCAACTTGAACCCATGCCATGCTTAACATTAAAAATGGGCACTGAAGGCTAGTGCTGCATTTCATGAAATACTCTGTAGGTCCTAAGAATTTGTGGGTTTTGGCTTCTCTGCTTAGTAGAAAGGTTTCCAGATAAGTTGAGCACAAAGTCATAGCCGACATCAGGTGCTTATCTTCTTGGTTAAGCTCTTGACTGTTTTTTCCAAGAAACTTTTGGAGAAAAATGCAGTAGGGAATTGTACTGCTGGGATAGAAGAGACCTCTTATGTGGATTATTATGCAAGAGTGTTTAATCACATGCCCTGAAGCACTGTTTCTTCACGGACTATATTAATCTCCTCAACTTGCATCTGCTGGGTCCTCCATTATGTAATTTAGTGACTGGCAGGGATGCTGCATTAGTTAATTGTTAATAGACTGTCGCTTTGGGTTTGTCCTTTGATGTTAAACTCTCCTGGTTTCTTTTCTTGCAGAGCTGATGGAGAAGTGAAGCACTGTGTGATCTACAGCACTCCGAGAGGTTACGGGTTTGCAGAACCGTATAACCTGTACAGCACACTTAAAGATTTGGTTCTTCATTACCAGCAGACATCCCTTGTCCAACACAACGATTCCCTAAATGTCAGGCTTGCCTATCCTGTCTACGCACAGATGCCCCCCTCTCTCTGCAGATAAATTTTGGGGAGGAGGAAAGTGTTGGCTATCTTGGATTCTTTTCTACAATTTTTATTAGAACTTGGAGGGCATTCTTTCTCCTTAGACTGCTTGTTTTGCACAAGAAGTGATTCTGTGAATGTGAATCAAAAAGAGGCCTAGCAGCAACGAGATGACAACTTGGGTGTAGGTGTCCTGGTGCTACCTTAAAAGCTCAGCTTTGTTTTTACACTGATACTTTTGTTTCCTTATGAGGGGAATAAACTCAACACAATGCATACAAAAATACTGGAAGGAAAACATTGTTTTATGGAGATGATTTTTTGCCAGGCACCTTCAGTGGAACTTCTAATTGGATTTTGTTTTCTCTTGTTCTTGTAGAGACAATTTGAAGCCTCCGTCTGAGGCATCAGTAATGTCTTTCAGTCTTAAACTCCCAAGAAATTAGGGGGGAAACTCTACCACAGCAATTCTTCTCTGTTAAGTTTAGCAGCTTCACTGCGATTCAGCCGAACTTCCAAAAGAGGGCTTGTCTTGAGGTAGCGTGGAATTTGGTGAGAGAAGACCAAAGGAATTATGGGAAAGTTTCAGGTTTTTATTTAAATGGAAAAATGCTTGTAAGGAAAAGTTGCTTTATTCATTTTGCCAACAGTAACAAAGTTTTGGTTTCAGTGGCACTACAGGTCTTCACTTAAAGGAAACACTTATAACCAAATTGAACACACCAAAACTTTGTTCGTTGCTAGATTGAGCACTTATGGGGAAGGTTGCATTAGCATCCGCACATACTTTCTACACCAAAACTTGAAACAAATAAAAGGAAAAGCTAAACAGTGTGTGGCTTCAAAACACTAAATTTGTCTGATCTGATGTAATTGCTCACTCTCTCCTTTCTTCACCCCCCCCCCCCTTCCTTCCGCTCAGCTTGGGATTCTGTTGGTAGTTTTTAATGATACTGTGCTTCAGAATGTAAACTAGAAGGAAGCTTGCACTCACCCTTTGCATTTCTGTTGCTGAACAATGACAGACTCTTGTAACGCTTGATGTTGGTATGGAGGAGGTAGGTGCAATAGAATGCTTCTGGATGGCTTATCGTACTGAATTCTTTCATGAGGTGTAGTCATTTCCAGTTGTATAGAAGCAAGCAGGCTAATTATAGATATCCTCTGATTTGTTCTTTGCAGGCTAGGTTCTGAACTCTCACGCCACTGCAGCCAAGCAAGGTTTTACACTGGTATAATCTAAATTCCCCTGTAGTTATTTTGGACATGGTGCAAAACACAGGAAGGGAAGAGAGCTGGACTCCTCAGTTACTGGATGCCCTGTACCATCCTTTGGCAAGGGCTGCTGTCACATACTGGAGTGGGTAGTCCTGGGCTTTGTCAAGTATAGCTATCATCCAATAAATCCCCTCCCTGGAAAGTATACAAAGCAGCTTATTTCCATTCCTTCAGCTTCTAAAATGAATAAGAGCTGGATTTGGCAAACTGAACCACTTGGCATCAAAGCACAACTGGCAAAGTAATTGTTCAGTGTGCAACCTTGAAAGTTACTTTTGTTCCTATTACTGGAAGCAGTTCCCTTGCAGTGCACCCATTGTGCAGGACAGGAAGCAGACAGTCGTGCAGGCCTGAGAATGCTCTAGACCTGTTTCTGACCCTGGGGCTGATTTCCTGTAAAAATGGGCTTTTTTCCCATAATGCTGGGGCAGTAGTGCCAGGCTTGTTGATGTTTAATATTTATAAGTATTACTTCACTGAATTTCATTAATTTGCAAGCACGAAAATGACAAGGCTTGGAGCACTGTAGGAGGGATAGTCTGGTTGCCTGGCATGCCTGCACGATGTTTTATTTTGCACTAATGACCCTGATGCATCCTAGGCACTTTTTAATCAGCCAGAGCGCAACCTTCAGGCAAAGAATTCTGTAGATGCCACTTTTCTAATTAAAAACAGTACAAAACTTAACCAAAGCTGGGTGAGAGGAGAAGAAAATTCATGTAAGTTCCCATGTCAAGGTGACCCACATCTGTTCATGTGTCCCTTCTCTCCCACTTCCCCAAGAAAAGGAAAAATGAGACGTAGCCTTTGCTCTTTGTGAAAATCTGGAATGGATTCCTCAGTGGTATATAGACATGGAAATTTTTCTTTTTGAAGAAACTTGCCCTACCCCTTGGATAATTTGCTGTTCTAATCTGGTAGCTGTAAAGCTGTCATTCTCACACCTCTTGTGCATCTAACATTCCCTTGGTGCTGGGTTAAGTCCAAGTGCCCGTGAGGGAAATCAGTTCAAAGGCACAAATGATAGCCAGGTGCCTCATGCCTGTGGAAAAACCTGTGCCAGAGGAGTGTCTGATTTTTTTTTTTCCTCTGCCTTTGTGATCTCGCTGGGCTCTTCTCTTACAATGTTAATATTTGAGGCTGCTGGGGCACATATTTCTGATCCCTGTTTTTGTGATGGGGACAGCCTGGCTGGAGTGTTTCACATCTGCCCCATTTTCAGATAGGGCTGGGTTTTGTTTTATACAAGCACAGGTCTACTTTGAGGCTCATAAATCCTGGCACACCCTTGCAGTACTGACAGCAGCGGGAGAGCAAAGAAGGACTGTCTGAAGTTTCCCTGTATTGGAATCTAACTGATCCTGTGAGGCCTTGGTCCAGGCTCCGGCGCCAGCTCTGCCAAGGTAAATACAGTGTAATTCCATTGGCGTCCATGAAGGTAGCTTGGCTTTATAGTGGTGTGACTGAGTTGGGATTCTGGCCCCTCACTCTGAGATATCTTTGCTGATCACAGGTGATGCATTTACTGTGAATGATGCACTCGGAGCCAATAAGCCATCCTGAAGCAGTCTTTGAAATTCTGTTTTGCCCAAACCTTCAGATCAGGGCTATGGACAGACTAAGCCCATGTTCCTTGTATTTGGTTCTGTTATCCTCAGCAGTCACTCTGAGGCTGTGTTTTGCCGCTGTATCTCTGTGTTTGGTTTGGACACCTGGAGTCCCAGCTGCTACGATTGCTCCCCTTTGATTCTCACATGCTATTGCACAGATTTTTTGCATCCGTTTTGCACTCATAGGGCGAATTAAAATAGGTATAAAACCGGCTGATACTGCAGCTGGTATGATCCATGGGGCAAGGGCTTGGTCCTGCTGCACTCATTGTGCTTGGCCTAATTCTGTTTACTCAGTAGCATTAGACCTGTGAGAACCCACGGCTTCCAGGAGCAGTTCTACACTTGCATGACTGAGAAATCAGAAACGGGCCTGTGAGGTGCAGGATTTCACCCTAGTGTGAAAAGCAGCTGTTAAGCCTAAAACAAATACAGGAAATGTGAACATAAAGGCAAAACAAAGGAACTCCAGTTCTTTTAAAACAGTAAGATGTGAGAATGTTTTGGTTTCAAGAGTCAAAATGTCAGGAGGAAAGGGAGAAATCATCTCTCTGTTGTAGCAGCTGTCTGTTAGCGGACTGCAGTTAGAGGAGTACTGATCTCATTGACCCATATTGTATTAAATATATATGTAGAGTTAAATAACTTTTGCACAGTGTTAAATGGGGGGGGGGGTGTTGAAACTCGAATATGCACAGTTTCTTCTAATCTGTTTTGAAGTATATTTGCAGGGATCAGGGGTGATTCAGTATTTTGTATTTGGATGGAAATCAGGTCTACTTCCACAGTTGCCATTGGCCCCATTGCATCAGCCATGAGTGCCATGTTTTTGAGGTTAGTAAGTTATAAATTTTTTCCCACTAGTTTCTTTTATTGATTACTTGTAATCTTAGCATGGAAAGAACCAACCTAGAAACAGAGGGATGTCCCAACAGATGCTTCACTAGTATGTGAAGTAATATGTGATCATCTACCTTCTGATACTGGAGTGCTCTAGATTTGGGGCTTGTGTTTTGGTTTTCTTTTTAATTCTCATCAGCAGTGGATTGAGTCGCTGCTTTGCACCGTTGGTAGTTGCACTCTAGAGCTATATCCAGTACAGCCCTCTGTCTAATGCCAAAAGACATATTCCACACTCTTATTCCACATGCATATCTCTTGATGTGGCAGATGGTCAAGAAGTTTTCCATTTAATGTGATGGGCCTGATTCTTTTCTCACTGACACTAGTGTAAGCAAGACTTCCACAACCGAAAGCCATTCCCAGGAAAAAAGCTTGTATTTAATCATATCCAGATTCTAGTCACAGCAGGGCAAAAATCAAAGTTTGTCCTTCGCAAAGCCAGGCAACTGTAATGGGGACTGTGGAAATGAGTGTTGACACTTAGTGCTGTTTTAGGGAGGGCAGGGGAAGGAGGATGGTCTTGGTTGCCCCAAATCCTGGGCTCTCTGCAGGCTTGGGTGGCACCGTGTCCACAACCGAATGCTGTGGCTGTTTAAAACAGCAGAATTGCTATAGCAGTGTCATACCTTAAGTTTGGAAAAGCCCCTTATTTGGTACTTGAACAATCTCGCTTCTGTTTTTGAATGTTTATTTTTTATTTTTGTTACACTAACAGGGAATAAATATCTGAAATGTTAGTGAGTCTTGTATGCTTGCTGCATTGTGCAGACGTGAAACAGGTACAGTTTTTGGATCAGGAGGAGTAAGAGACAGGTTCAAAATGCAGTTTTACAAAGCACTATGATGGGTTGGGGGTTTTGTTGTTTAGATCATGTTTAAAATCAGATTTTCTTACATGTAGTTTCCTTACGTTGATTTGCAACCTCTGCTTTTGGAACAGCAAAGTCAAAACATTTCCGAAGAACAAAGATACTCTGAGGGGAGGGGGCTTAGGCTTGCTCAGATTCAGCACTCAAAGCAAATAGCTTTAACGAAGAGGAAGGGTCAGCATCCTAAAGCATCCCTCTGGTTGTAGTTCATGAAGCAGCAGAGACCATGAAGTAGGACCTCCGCCTTGAACCACAAGAGAAAGAGGAGATACCAGAGCAGACCGTTCCCGTTGGAATAATCGGTTGTACCCTCCTTGAACGTGCATGCAGGGAGATAGTCAGGAATTAATAGTCCTTAAGGACTTGCTCCTCTTTCCGTATTGGAAGGGAATGTGCATTGCTGATCCCCTCACTTCCCTGGCACAGCCCGTGCAGCCAGGAGAAGGGAACCGAGTTACGAGCCCAAATAGCTGTGGGCCTGTTCATGAAGCAGCTCGGCTGGCTAAGTGCTGCGTGAGGAGTAGCTTTGGATGGGGTTAGATGAAGTTTGTCCAACATTTTTGTGAATCTTGCATTCTGTGGGCAGAAATACTTTCCACCGAATGGGAAGGGAAAAATAAAAAACTGTCTTGAAATCTTTTCAACTCCTTCCTGTTTGTTCACAGGGGCAGATAGGGAGCTTTGGCTTGTTAACTGTTTAGATGATGACAGTGCTTGAAATGCTGGTCTTTGGGGCTGGCTCCATACAATTAATGCAGAATTTGCTTTTTTTTTATTGCTATTGGCATAGACTCGCCGTATTTAATGACTAGACTCACCATTCGTTCTAAAATTTGACTTTAAGAAATGTAATATGAGCTTCAGAGGCAAAAAAAAAGGGAGAACGGGCCTTTATTGACAGAAGAAACGCCTTGTTGATCAACCTGTATTAGAGAAAGCAGCTTTAATTTGATGCCCCCCCTCCACCACCTTCCTTTGGGATTGCTTCTGTGAGATTGGCATTGGCAAATGAGGGGGGCTGAGATTTCCCCCTGTGTTCAGCAGCGCTGTACCCGCGTGCTTGCCAAGTGCTCGTAGCAAGGGGCTCGGGATCATTTGGAAAAACGATTGCATCCAAAGACAAAAAAAAAAGTGTCCAAGGGTGAATATCACCCCCTGGCATCAGCCTCGTCGCTTCAGGGGAGTTGCAGGATGCTGGGGCCAGCCGCGAGCTGCCCCCGGGTCTCTGTCGGGTGCGGTGGGAGTTGGTGCTCAGTCGGCTGGTTGGGGCTTGGGTCTGTTTTGTTTTCGTGAGTGACTTCTACATCCAGCAAAGATATGTTTGACGAAACCTGTTAATTTTGTATATCTGGCTGTTTATTGCACCACAGGATTGTAATGGTCTGCATCATCTGTGTGTGTGTGCGTGCGCGTGTGTGTATATGTACTGTATGTATATAGATATATGTAAAATATATTCACGTACACATTTATATGCATTAGCTGTAAGTGGCACTGCCCCTTAAAAGTAAAACAAATTTCACTGTTAGCACATTCTGCCACGTGTTTAGGCAGAATTGGGTTTGTTTTCTGTAAAATGAAAAGGAGTTTATTGTGTTCATCTTGCATATGTGCTTCTTCTGAAATGCCGAACTCTGGATTTCCTTGGGGGGACACTGCTTTATTTGTAAACCGAGTTGATTTGGGGTGTTATTTACTCTGGAACAAAGCGTTTGACCTTGTTCGGAGCAAAGATTTAGCAAAAGAAACCCTCTCGCTGTCCTGCGAGATGCAGGGAGCATTTGCACGTTTCAGTAGACCCCCAGCCCCCCTGTCCAGAGCCGATGTGCAATGGGTGGTGTTGGTACGTGTCCCTTTGTGAGTGGACTCTTTGTATAAGGTGTGGTTCAATGTAAAGCATGAGTGGGTGTTTGATCTTGTATTGAGGGCTGAAATAACAGCACACTCCTTTGTACAACCCTTGCATTAATGTTTCTGCTTTTCTTTGACTTCTATTTTCTTTAAGGGAAACTGCATCTGTTAAGAACCTGCTTCTCCAGAAGCTATCGAATTATTTTGTTTTCCGGATGAATTCCAGCATGTAACTTTGGTACTCTTGTTTGTTATTTGTGTAAAACCTGTTCTTCTGTCGTTTATGGTGTAGTCGGGGGGGTGGGGGGGGTGGGAAGAATTCATGTAGTTTAACTTTTAAAGAAAAGAAACAAACTGCTTCATAAGGAAACCAATTGTATGTTAGTGTTTTCAGACAAGTCATCCTGTAGTTTCTAGCTCAGTAATGCAACACTGTGCTTGTCACCGGGTGTGTTACAATTTTGCTGTACTTTCTTTTACTAGATGGTTGGGCTTTTAAATCCCAGACACTAAGCATCCTGGGCCTACTTGCTCTAGATCAAAAAAATGCAATAAAAAAATTGCAATAAAGCACATTGACATGTAATGTTTTAGAAGGATGTACTGACAGCTGTTTCTAATAAATTCAGAACTGCAGTGTGGTCGGGCTGCCGTGGTGTTAGCTGTGTTTGTGTCTCCCAGCCGAGGCCATGGGCATCATCTTTACCAGAGTCTTTAAAAAAAGACTCACAGAGGTCAGATACGCTCTCAGCTGGAGCTGAAGCGGCCGGGCCCCAGAACCCTCTCGGGGCTGAGATGGAGGAGGAATACATGTAGCGTGTGCGCTCCTTAATGGAGCCTTTCCTCCTTTCCCTTCACAGCATCTTTAAGAGACAGCGGGAGCCATTGGCAATGTTCTTGCTATGCCTCGTTGCTTCCTCTGCTGTCAGGAAAAACCACGTTCGGTGATGCTGCTCAGCTCAATTGATTCACTTAGATCCTTAATTTTGCAGGAGTTTTGGAAGTCACCGCTTGTTTTCCCAATTCCTTCATGAGCACCGGCACCACTGAAAAATCAGCGAGTTGGTGGGTGGTGTTGCCCATCCTCTTCCATTTCAGCCGCAGGTGTTAGCAGCAGCGGTGGCGGCAGCACTCTCGTACGGCTGAGCTCCAGGCACTGCAGCGGTGCTGCCCCTCACCCACAGCCCCGAGACTTACGGTACCAGGCTGCAACCGCAGAGCCCCCCCTGCATCTGCAGGAGCTTGGGGCAGGGGTGGCGCAGTAGACACCTCTCCTGATGCGTGTTTTACATTTTCTATTCAAGGTCTCAGGAGCTGCTGGGGAGAAGCCAAAGTTGCTTAGGGTGGCCTGAGGGTGGCCAGCCAAAGGGCTTGGGCCAGCCTGAGGGCTGGCAAGGGCAAACCTGGGGGGGGTTCACCCACTCAAACCTGGGAGTCGGATGGGATGCCACAGCAGCATCCTTGGAAAATCAGGGCAGGGGCAGAACTGGTCTGTGCGTGGCTCGGCTGGCTGGGGTTGAAAAACGGCCCAGTGTTTTTGCAAGCCGATGAGTTGACATTGTTGCAGACTGCTGAGCAACGTTTTTCCAACTTGCTGAGTTGACCCTTCAAAAAAATGCTGTGCCAGCATTTTCTCGCATTGCCGAGTAAGCCTTTTGGGCCGCTGAGTCAGCATTCTCTCCATCCCCTGAGCTGCAGGCGGGGAGCCCTGAAAAGGGCAGAGAAGCCCCATGTCATGGTGCAGGGGAGCGGGGAGCACCTGTGTGGGCCCTGAAGGCTCACTCAAACATCTGCCTTTACCCCCAGCAAGGAGGATGCCCCATGTTAAAGCACCCTGAGGTCAGGTCCCCTCTGCCTGCGGTGTGCTGCCTGCAGTCCTGCCTGCAGGGATGGCGCACAGCACTGGAGGGACGCGGCTGGCCCAGAAGCATCACCCGGAGGCATCGGGAGCCACGCGGCTCTGGACGGACAAGCTGTAGGTGTTGCAGGCCAGTGACCGCTGCATCAGCGGCCCCGGGCACCCAAGTGGGAGGAGAGCAAAGAGGAAACATCGGCAAGAATCTTGGAGGACCCTGCAAGGCACTTCTGGGGACTGGCTCTTTTTTATTCCTATTATTTTTAATTTATTTCTTTTTAATAAAGACTAATGAGGTAGAATTACAGGAAAGATCTAAGTCACTAATTGGCAAATAATTTTTCAGGGCTTTGCTAGACGAGTCGTTTTGTTATGAAAACATTACAGCCAGGAGCTGGTGTAGGAAATTTCCAAGCGTCTGTGCTGACTGGATGGAAAGAAAAACACCTCCCAGCTCAGATGTCTTTTTGGAGAAAGGGCAGATCCCCAGGATTTTTCCATCCTCAGCAACGCTGCAGAACTTCCTGCAAGTCCCCAGGGTTCCTCCCCAGTCACACGCGGGACCCTTTCTGGGGGCGGGTGATGTCCTGGCCCCCCTGGGCATGGCACCACAGGGCGGGGGTGTGGGATGGAGGGACAGATGCCCCTGGGATTTCATGGGATTCCTGTTCCCCCAGGGCAGGAGATGGTTGCAGTGGGAGACGGATGGATGGATATTCCCCACTGGGGAAAAAAAAAAAAAACACAACCGCCTCCAAAAGCCCGTCTTCCGCCAGCCAAAATGCCTCGATGTAAGACATCAGAATTTGGTTCAGACCATCAAGGTTTGGTTCAAAAGCCATGGGCTTGTTGCAACAACCAGGCTGCTCTTCTTCCCCTCCTTGGTCTCAGTTCTCAAAGTTAGACTTATTTTAGTCTAATAGTTTAGTTTAATAGGCACCGTGCTGCCAGGCAAGGGGAGCAGCATAACAACCAGCCATAGCTGCAAGTACCACAGACGCAGTCATAAATCAATGCCAAGGAAGCCAGAGTGGGCGACGTGACTCCCTGAGCTGCCCAAAATAGGGGGTGGGGGGATCCCTATGGAAACCGTGAGGGACATGGTCGCCTGTCCCCTCCATCCTGCTCCAGTATGCATGGCGAGTGCATGGGACCCATCACGCTCATCTGTCATGAACGAAGCAACTGAGCATGGAAATGCAGCAGAGGCGGGTTCGTCTCCACCATGACCGGGGCTGGGTGGGAGGAAAGGTGCCCAAGAAGGAGGGCACAGCCTGCATCCCCCGGGAGCGGGACCGCTCCAGGGAGACACAAGGAGGGTGGAGGAGCGTTTGCCCTGGCCATGAGCTGTGATTCCTCCCAGTGAGCTGTGAGATGCAGCATTTACCTCCCCGGAGCATCAAATCTAGGCTTGGAGCAGGGGCCAGCAGCTTTCAAGTAAACCAGTGGATTAGGCTTGGCCATGGACCCAGAATCCCCATTTCATGGGAAATCTCATCATCTCACTTACCAGCTTCATCCAAATTGGAACAAAATTTTAAAATACAAAACTTTACTCTGGGCAATATTTTCGGGGTGGGGGGGGACACCCAACACAACAGTTTTGGTTGACCTGGCACAGTCCCACGCCCACATTAGCCTTTCTCTACCAATAGAATCCAAACACCCAGGAAGGTTTGAAGGATGGAGGCTTCACCCTGATTGAGATAAACCGGTTCACTGGCTACTATTTTCTCCCTGAATTGTCATCAAATTTGCATTTTCTGATGGCAAAACTTTCTTCCTGGGGAAATCAAACTGGCTTTTGGGGAGGAGTGATGGGTAGGGGACAAGCTGCCGGGGCACCCTCTGCATGGTGGCTTTGTGCACCTTGGGGCAGGGAATACAGTGGAGCAGGGAAGGCAAGGTGCAGAGCACAAGCCCGGGCTGCTGCCTGCCCTCCTACCCCCAAACCCATCCTTGGTGGTGGTGGCTCCTGGGAAACAGCCACAACCGCCCGGCCACTCTCCCCCAGCCTGAACACTGGCTTAGGCAGCATGGTGCAAAGCCCAACTCCAGCTTCCCCGGGGGGTCCCGCTCCCCCTGTGCCATCTGTCCCCAGAGCCCTTTCCCTTCCCCATCCCCACCAGATCCAATCCACAGGGCAGAGCCTTGAACTTGCCCCTCGGCGGAAGGAGGAGCGCAGGCAGCTGGCTCAGCCTCGAAGCCCTGATGCAAACCAGAGCAATCCAGGGGCCAGTTCCCAGAAGAGGGATAAGGAGCAGGAAGAGGAGCATTAACTGTCACAGGGCCCCAGGGTTAAGCAAAGGCATGTCCTGTGATGGAGCACCTTGGGCAAACTGGGGTGCCAGGACAGCAGGGGCCAGGATGTGCCCCTCCACCCCCTGGATGCTGTGAGGGTGGCAGATAAACCCTGGGCTCCTGCTTGGGGTCCTGGGAGAGACTTCCAGCTTTTTGGGGTGTTGTCGCAGGTCTCTGCCCAGGCGAGGCACTCGCTAGCCACAAGCCTGCTTCAAGCAGAACTGACGCTGGAGTTTTTCCCAAACCTTTTCCCTTTCCTCCCACTTTCAAGGGAAGGGGTTGGATGGGTGCGCTGGGAGAAGAGCCAGCCCGCCAGCCCCAGGCAGGTGCTATGCACGGTCCCGCGGCCGCTCTGCCAAAGGAAACACAAACATCCTACCCAAAGAAAGCACTTTTCATCAGCAACACAGGTTCCCATTTTTGCACAGGGCCGGCCCGTTCTGGGCAGCTTTCCCCACCACACCACCGGGCTGAGCGAGAGCCCGGCCAAGCTTTCCGGGCTGGGCTTCAGCCAGGTCCGCGCCTCCTGCCCCATGTTAGAGCCACTGAAACCAGTCAATGTGACCATGTTCGAGACCTGGAGAGGGTTTAAACTGGCCTGATGTGAGACACTTCAGAGTTAAAGGGGTTTTACTCAGCCTCAGAGTCACTCCTGTCCTCAGCGTGGGAGCTGGGGATGTGGGTCCAGGGGGGGTGTAGGACCTTGGGTTGCAGGACCTTGGGGATGTGGCACTTGGGGATGCAGATCCAGGGGGATAAGGGAGCTGGGGATTTAGAACCCAGGAGATTTGGGACCTTGGGATGTGGGATCTGGAGGATGTGGGACCCCAATTCCCCTTGCTTCTGGGAAGGGGAACTCTGGCCAAACATAGGTGTGCTCGGCCCTGCAGAGGATGAGTCCCCATACCTAGAAGCAGCTGCTGGAGGGAAATTCCAGTTTCATGGAGTGGTGCCGCTCATGAAACAGGCCAGGACAACAAAATAGCTAAAAAAAAAAAAAAAAAAAAAGTGTAACTTTGGCCTAAAGTTTGGGAAGATGTGAGAAGACAGGAATTGGGGCGGAAGAGGGGGGTGAGCAGGAATGTAAGGGCAGTTGGACGCACATCACTCATGGAATAAATAGCTCTGGGTGTTTTATACCTGCCTTCAGTGGCAGGCGGGTGGGAGAGAGGAGCAGCAGCGGTTCCTCACCCTGCTCCTCTGTCACCATCAAAGCTCTGCCGCTGAGTCAGAGCCGGGCGGTCCCCGCCGGCCCCCGGCACCTGCCCCCCGCTTTGCCCCCACGGCGGCAGAGCGCAGCCTCCCCTGCTGCTGGCGGGAGCGCAGCCCGCGGGGGCAAACGTGAGGCCGAAACCCTGGGAACAAAGCGGCCTTTCACTTCAGCGGCTTGGCCAAAGAAACGAGGGAATATTTCTGTCCAAGGGCTTCCAAATGGCACCTAGCTTTGATCCCGGGCACGGGGCGGGCTGCTGGGGTGGTTTTTCTTTCCTTCTCCATGTTTTTTTTTTTTTTCCTTCCTACTTCAAGGCATAATTTTTGAGCGTGTTTGTAATTTCTAGGAGAAATTTCTTGCTGGTGCAGGAAAGAAACCTCTTGCTGGGAGCAAGGTGCAGGCGATGCACAACCTCATCACCCATCATGGCTTTCCCCTGCAGATGGAGGCTTCAGCTGCCCTTTCTGCCAGGGATTTCAGGTGCAGCACCACAGCCCCTCTGAGGCCACAGCGCCCCTCATTTGCACCCAAGAGGCCTCCCAAAGGAGAGAAACCCCTCCCCCTCAAGGCTCACTGCAGGCACAGGTGTCCACCACCATCATTTTCAGCTCAGAGGTTAAGTTCTGAACCCATCTGATAAATCCCAGCCTCACTCATGGTGGGAAACCCAAACAGGTCCACGGCTGTGCACCTATGGTATAAATTTGGGGTTGTCCTGTGTAGGGACAGGAGCTGGACTTGATGATCCTGTGGGTCCCTTCCAACTCAGGACATCCTATGATTCCTCCCAAACCATGCCCCTTCCAGATGACCCAGGAGCTTGCGTACTCAGGTTGTTTTTCAGACTCCCCACATAATTAAGAGGAGAATCTTCCTCCTGGCCAGCCCCCACACCTGCTGGATTTCCAACCAGTTTTTCTGTCACCTGTCTAAAATCAGCTCCCACACCCCAAACCCGGAGGGAGGGGACAGGGCCCCCCACCCCAGCTGAAGCCATGCCCCATGGCGTCGGGCACACATGACACCCCCGGCAGGGCAGGCAGGCCAAGCCTCCCCTGCCCACTGCACACATCCCAAATATTTTTAGGCAGCAGGAAACACGCCTTTGCTGCTGCCAGCCTCCAGCGCAGGGATGGGAGAGATGGGATGGAGAAACAGTGTCAGCCCTGCGAGGCCACCACTGCCCTGTGAGCTGGCACCCAAGGGAATAAAACCACCCCCCTCCTCTTGCTCCTCCTCCTCGTCCTCTTTGTCCTCCTCCTCCTCCCGGCCTCACCAGCCGCCTTCTGACAGATGTTGCCTTTGGACGGGCCACTTGCAGCCCAGCTGCTGAAAAAACACCGCAGCAAGATCCACACGCCCGTGGGCCGTCTGGAACCCATCGCAGGCTGCGCATGGGGACGCTGGCCAAACCCTGGCCCTGCCCACTGCCGGCAGCACTCTGCTTTCCAGGGGAGAACCTGCAGGTGCAAAGGGGGTCCCCTGCTCCCCGGCACTGGCATCCAGTTGGAGACCCTGCTGTGCGGGGGAGGGGCGCAGCTGCCCCACTGCCACCACGGTGCAAGTGGGATCAGGGCACCCAAAATAGCGGCAGCATGTGGGGCCAGTCCCATGCTGGGGAAATGGTGCTTTAGCCCCCTGCAGAGGCAGGGGTCAGTTCCTCTGTAGTGCAGGACGTGGAGGACACTCCTTGCCAGCTCACTGGGATGCATAGTCGCTATTCCCTGGGTGGAAATATGCCCCTCGCCCTCGAGCTGGTTGGTTCCATGGGTCCCAGCTGTGCCATGGACCAGCTGCAGCTCCAGGAGGCTGGAGCAGCCCTGATGCACTGGATGGGCCGTGTGGTGGGTCTCCAGGAATCGCAGGGCACCTTCCAGCTCTGCCACTGCATTCCCGAGCATCCTCAGGCACACCCCTGCAGCCCTCCCTGCTTCTGACCCGTGAGCTTTGACAATATTTGGGGTTCATATATTTGGAGCAGCATATGCCCCACCCAGCCAAAAGACCTCAAAGGAGCATCATCTCCCTATACCCATGGGTGCAGCGCCTGCTCCCCCACTGTTCATCCCTTGGGCTGTCTGCAGCCCCCATCAGGGCAAGCCACCAATGCCTGGAGCTTCACCAATGCCTGGCCGGGGCATCCCCGGAGGGCTGGGGCAGTTCTGGCAGAGCCCCTGCCCTGCTCCCCAGGGAGCAGGAATTGTAGCAGGATGGGCTGGATTGCCCTGAATTTGGGGTGCTCCTGCACACACATGTGCGTGTCCTCCCCCCATGAAGGACGGCCCCAGCAGGCAGTCAGAAAAGGAGCACCAGCCCAGTTCCTACTGCAATCTCGCACCGGCTCAAGCTGCCAAACCCCAAAGACCCCAGAAAATTCACACTTGGTCTCCTCATCAATTTAATATCACTCCCATCCTATCGCCTGTGCCCACCCCTCCAGCACAAGGATGGAAAAGCAGAGCCGATACACTAGCACCCCACAAATAGGAGGGGTTTTCCTGGGTGCTAGATAGGGGTTTTCATCTAACCAGCAGCCTCGCACCGCTGGCTGGATGGGCAGTGCTGGCCTAACTCCAGTGACTGGAGATTTTCCTGGAGAAGAGAAAAAGTGGAGCCTCCATCCAGCTGCAAAACAGTTGAGCTGCCTGTGCCCCCCAGCCTGGTCCGGCAGCACAGTGTGGGCAGGGCAAGGGCTCAGCTGCTCCACAGCACTGCTCCACCACCCTTGCATTTAAAGGCTTACACCTCAAGCAAAGTTTTCCTTCCCATGACAGCACCGACGGCCCTGTGGCTTTCTTCTGGATGGTGTCACATATGGCTGAAGGCTTGGGAAAGAGGTGAGGCAGGAAATTCGTCCCAGCCCAAAGAGCTTCATGGCTAAAGCAACCAGGAAAGCCACAGAATCACAAAATCACAGAATAGTAGAGTTTGGAAGGGACCTCTGGAGATCATCTTGTCCAACCCCCTGCCTGAGCACTCACACCCAGAGCAGGGGGCACAGGAACGCATCCAGGTGGGATTTGAATGTCTCCAGGGAAGGGACTCCACAGCCTCCCTGGGCAGCCTGTGCCACTGCTCTGGCACCTGCACTGGAAAGATGTTTTTCCTCATATTCAGGTGGAACTTCCTGTGTTCCAACTTGTGCCCATTGCCCCTTGGCCTGTCATTGGGCACCACTGAAAAGAGTCTGGTCCCATCCTCCTGACACCTGTTCTTCAGATACTTATAAATATTGATAAGGTCCCCCCCCCAGTCTTCTCTTCTCCAGGCTGAACAGACCCAGGTCTTGCATCCTTTCTGCAAGGAGAGATGCTCCAGTCCCCTGATCATCTTCATAGCTCTCTGGTGGACTCTGTCCAGTAGTTCCCTGTCTTTCTTGAACTGTGGAGCCCAGAACTGGACACAGTACTCCAGATGTGGTCTCACTAGGGCAGAGTAGAGGGGGAGGAAAATCCCACTTGACCTGCTGGCCACACTCCTTTTATTGCACCCCAGGATATTGTTGGCCTTCTTGGCCACAAGGGCACATTCCTGGCTCAGGATCACCTTGCTGCCCACCAGCACTCCCAGGTCCTTCTCAACAGACCCGCTTTCCAGTAGCTCAGCCCCCAGCCTGTACTGGTGCCTGGGGTTGTTCCTCCCCAGGTGCAGGACCTTGCACTTGCTCTTGTTGAATTTCATGAGGTTCCCCTTGGCCCAGCTCTCCAGCCTGTCCAGGTCTCGCTGGATGGCAGCACAGCCTTCTGGTGTCTCAGCCACTCCTCCCAGCTTGGTATCTTCAGCAAACTTGCTGAGGTTACACTCTATCCCATCATCCAGGTCATTGACGAACACTGATGAACACGACTGGACCCAGCACAGACCCCTGGGGAACACCACTAGTTACAGGCCTCCATCCAGACTCTGCTCCATTGATCACAACCCTCTGAGTTCTGCTGTTGAGCCAGTTCTCAATCCACCTCACTGTCTGCTCATCCAACCCACACTTCCTTAGCTTGCCTGTGAGGATGTTATGGGAGACAGTGTCAAAAGCCTTCTGAAGTGGAGGTAACCAACATCCACTGCTCTCCCTTCATCGACCCAGCCAGTCACGCCATCATAGAAGGCTATCAGGTTGGCCAAGCATGATCTTCCCTTGGTGAGTCTATGTTGACTGTTTCTGATAACCTTCTTGTCCTCTACATGCCTGGAGATGACCTCCACGATGAACTGCTCCATCACCTTTCCAGGAATGGAGGTGAGGCTGACTGGCCTACAGTTCCCCAGGTCCTCCTTCTTGCCCTTTTTGAAGATTGGAGTGACATTGGCTTCCCTCCAGTCCTTGGGCACCTCTCCTGTCCTCCATGACCTTTCAAAGATGACGGAGAGTGGGTTAGTAACAGCATCTGCCAGCTCCCTCAGCACTCATGGGTGCATCCCATCAGGGCCATGGATTTGTGAAGATCCAGTTTGCCTAAATGATCTCTAACCCAATCCTCCTTAACCAAGGGGAAGTCTTCCTTTCTCCAGACTTTCTTGCACCTCTGGGGGCTGAGATGCCTGAGGGCCAGCCTTAGCAGTAAAGACTGAGGCAAAGAAGGCGTTCAGTAACTCTGCCTTCTCTGCATCCTGCGTCACCAGGGCATCCACCTCGTTCAGCAGCCAGCCCACAGTTTCCCCATTCTTTTACTGCTGATGTATTTGAAGGAGCCCTTCTTGTTATCTTTGACGTGCCTTGCCAGATTTAGTCCAAGTGGGCCTTGGCCTTCCTCATCACATCTCTGCACACCTTGACAACATTCCTATATTCCTCCCAAGTGGCCAGTCCCTTTTCCACATACTGCAAACCTCCTTCTTCCATTTGTGCTTTTCTAGAAGCTCTTTGCTCACCTATGTGGGTCTCATGGCTCCTTTGCTTGACTTCTTCCTCACAGGGATGCACTGATCTTGGAGGAAGTGGTCCTTGAATACTGTCCAGCCCTCTTGGACCCCCTGCCTTCCAGAGCCCTAGCCCATGGGATTCCTCCTAGCAGGTCTTTGATGAGGCCAAAGGTAGCTCTCCTGAAGACCAAGGTTGTAGTCCTACTTGTCATCCTCCTTCTAGTATGCAGGATCCTGAACTCCACCATCTCATGGTCACAACAGCCAAGGCTACCCCCAACCCTCACATCCTCAACCAGACCTTTGTTAGTATAAGGTCCAGCAGCACATCTCACCTCATTGACGCATTGAAATGCAGGGGCTGGGGGAGCATGAGGAGGGCGCAAGGGGGTCCTGCTCCCCTCCTCATCCTCTTAATATCTTCGTCTTTTTAAGAGAAATAGGGGAAGTGGTCAGCGCTGGGGAGCAGCGTGGTCCCCCTGCCTAAGACGAGCGTCCCCTGCTGCCACGGGAACATGCATTCCCACGGGCAAGCTCAATGGCACCAGCAGGGTTAAGGAGCACCCAATTTAATAACAGCCCCAGAATTAATGAGCTGGCTCCAGCATCCACATCAACTTCTATAATGATGAGCGAGGGCAAGAGGGAGGCAAGAGGAGGCCATTTGCTTTTAAAATCACTGGTGAGCAGCTGAGCAGGTGTCCTGATTTTGTCTGGGGTAGAGTTAATTTTCTTCACAGTACATAGTATAGGGCTGTGTTTTGGATTTGTGCTGGAAACTGTTGATACAGGGATGTTTCGGTTACTGCTGAGCAGGGCTTACACAGAGTCAAGGCCTTTTCTGCCTCTCGCCCCACCCCACCAGCGAGTGGCTGGGGGTGCACAAGAAGCTGGGAGGGGACACAGCCAGGACAGCTGCCCCCAACTGACCCAAGGGATATCCCACACCGTGTGACGTCATGCTCAGCGTATAAAGCTGGGGGAAGAAGGAAAGGGGCATGTTCGGAGTGATGGCGTTTGTCCACCCAAGTAACCATTACGTGTGATGGAGCCCTGCTCTCCTGGGGATGGCTGAACACCTGCCTGCCCATGGGAAGGAGTGAATGAATTCCTTGTTTTGCTCTATTTGTTTGTGTGGCTTTTGCTTTGCCTATTAAACTGCCTTTACCTCTACCCACAAGTTCTGTCCTTTTTACTCTTCCAATTCTCTCCCCCATCCCACCATGGGGGGAGTGAGTGAGCGGCTGTGTGGGGCTTGGTTGCTGGCTGGGGTTAAACCACGACAGCAGGGAAGCAGCCTGGGGTGGCACAGCAGCAAACCTGGGTCTGGAAACCGTTAAAAGCACATTTTATCTTCTCCTTTTCAACTCCAAACGCGGACGTGGCCGCTGGGGAATGAGAGGATGGGGATGGAGAGGAAATGGGCTTTTAATGCTGCCCTGTTTGCAGAAGGTGCCTGTGCTCTGCTCCAGTCTGTTTTTCTTGGGGACTGACTGAAACTGTTCAAACATCCTCAGCAGAGCCAGCAGCGAGGTGAGCACAAGTCAGGGCTGGGGAGCGCCGGCCCCAGTGAGGTTCCGCTTCAGGTGTCCCTGAAAAATCGCATCCAAGGGTCAGGGAAAGGTGCTGCCCCAGTACCAGAGCTGGGGGGGAGCAGGGTTGTGCAATGCAGGAGCAAGAGATGAAGCCCCGGCAGCAACTCAGCTTTAGGCTCACACCAGGACAAAGCTGCACACGGATGGCAAGCCCTGGAAGCTGCCTCCCCCCAGGAATGCCACTCCTGCAATTTTTATTCATGAATTCCTGCAACATCCATCTTTTCAGGGCCCTGGATCCCTCTCTTCCCCTCCCCTGTTGGAAGCAAAGGCTGAGCTCAAGGCGCCACTCCATCCCCCTGCCCCCCTCCCTGCAGAGCCGCTTCTCTCCTTCCTTCTCTCCCCCATCAGTAACTGGGAAGGGCTGGGGCTGAGGCAGCTCTTCCCCAAAGCCACCCCAGGCACTTCAGGGAGACACTGGGATCAGCACAATGCTTTTGGCAGCTGCCACCCACGAGCTGGACCCAAAACCATGGGAGGAAGCAGCAGAGGCTGAAGGGCAGTGTAACAGCCCTGGGTGCTGCTGCTCTTCAAGCAAAAGGCGTCTGAGCAGGGGCAGGCACTGGTACCCAGTTAGGCAGGTGGCACCAAGAGCTGGCGTGAGGGCCAGCCACGGCACCTGGCTCCCCAAAAGCTGGGCATTTGCAGCCAGTAGCATCCCTGTGGGTTCATTTTGGTGCTTCCACTCCCCAGGAAAATCTGACCAACACAATTTTTAACCACGCAGTGTTTTCCCATGGTGGGAAAGCAGCGGAAAGGACCACATGAAATTTTATATTCTGGCTGGAAAACTTTCCGCACAGTGAAGCGGTTCCTGCAGAGCCACACAGCCAACGCTGTGCCATCCGGTCTCAGCCCAGCACTGCCGAGGGCGACTGAGCCCCTCCCCATAGGCTGAACACCAGGATGATGCTCCAGGGTGCTGTGTGTCCCAGCAAGAGCCCAGGCAAACATCTGCAGCAGATGTGGGGCTCTGCCACCTGCCCATCATGGCTCCCTTCTCCAGCTATTCCAGCAGCCCCAGGGGAGCATCCCGCATCAGCAGAGGAGGTCCGGGGCATGGCACCCCACTGGGAGTGCACAACCAAGGGGAAGCTAAGGTAGGGCGCAGGAGAAGATGTGCAGACCCCCTGGGTTGTGCCTGAAGTGTCAGGATCTGGCCCCACAGCGGTCACGAGCTCAGGAGACCAGCAGGGAGACGGATGCTGCAGAAAAGAGCAAGATTAGAGGGTTAGCACCTGGCTCAGTCCCAGGGACTCAGCTCAGGCTGGGAGATTAAAGGCAGTGAGCCAGGCTCATTTAACTGGGAACATAACCCTCTGCTGCTGGTGACCTGGGAGGGTAGCACCTTTCCCAGAAACCTTCCCCTCCAGGATTAATGGAGGTTGTCAGAGCAAAGTTCAGGCTTATTCCCAGCCCAGTGAGACCTGTGGCCTCGCTGACAGGCGCAGGGGCAGCTTGGTTGCACACTTGGAAGGACCCCAAGGAAAACCCCTCTGGGATGCTGCCCCCACACTGCGCTGCCTGCAGAGCCTCCCAGGAGCCAGCTTGGGGAGGGAATCTGGCCTTTTAGTAAAGGGAGAGAGCTGGCTGCCAACCAGAGAGGGCTTTGCAGCCACCAGGTCCATGGGTTTAGTCTGTCCTCCCCTGTAGCCCTCCCTGCTGGCACCCAGTGCTCTTGCAATGGGGCAAAACTGAAAAATATAGATGTATATATATTAGAAATGCAAGAGGATGCTGAAACCAGCAGCTAGAGCCATGGTGCAACTCAGGCTTTCACCCAATTACCCCATTGAGGAACTACAGAGCCCGATGATGCTGTGATGGATTAAATAGCGCCTGACCCACTGCCCCAGGGGAGCACCAGGGAGAGCCAGGGATGCTCCTGGGTGAGATATGGGGGGAGAAGGATGCGCTTCCAGCCTGACCCCATCCAGCTCAATGACAGCCCTGCACGTAAGAACTCCCCAGGCAGCAGCATGGGAGAGCATCCCACTGCCAGAGAGGTTCCCAGCCAGCCCCAGCCTGAGGAAACCACGAGTATTTCAGACCAGAGAGGGGAAGGGGAGGAGGGACAAATTGCAAGGAAAATGTAGCAGCTCGTAGGTGCTCCTGTCCTGGGGCATCACCACCCCTGGCATGCAGCACCCTGTCCCCCATCTTGAACGTCTCAAGACCAGGAGGTCCGATGGTCCTTGCTACCAGTTACCTAGTCCACACTGATTTAACCCCCACGTCATGCAGCCTCCCACGCCGGGCCAAGCCCAGCAGCCTGCCATCAACCAAGGCTCTGGTTAGGGCCAGTGGGGATAAGCTGGCTGGCGGCGAGGCTGCTCCCGCGGCTGGAGCTCGGGGAGGCTGCTCAGGGCAGCCCTCTGACGTGGGCGCAGCTTAGTGGGATTAGTGGGCAGACAGACGTGACTGCGAGGCAGTCGGATGGTGCTAATTAAAGAAGGGATATATTTAGGTACCTGGTTATCCCCTGCATTTCACTTATTTTTAGTTTCCAGGCTGCCAAGCCCCAGTGGCACACGGGGGAGGGCATGGCTGTGGGACAGGACAGATCCACGCCTGGCTGGTGCTCCCCATCGAGGGCTGGAGGGGCAGTGGGGGACCGCAGCCTCATGCTCTGGCTGGCGCTGAGCCCCTGCGGGAAGGAAACCTCTGTCCCCACTGGCAGCAGAGGAGGAGGAATCTTTTTCTTTCCCAGAAAGGCAGGAAAACAGTTTTCAGGGAGCAATAGGAGCATCTCTGCCCAGTCCCTGTCCCAGATCCATCCACGAGCATTTGCCACAACACTGACCCCCATCCATGGTTGAAAAATGGCCCGCTTTGTGCAGGGCAGAGGCAGCTCCCCCATCCCTCAGAGTCCCTCTGTTGTGGCACCGGCCTGGCAGCAATGCCACCAGTCCCCATCCCTTCCCTCTTCCCCCTGCTGCCCCTCAGTACGGCATGTCCCCCAAACACGCTGAGCCCCCTGAGAAACAGCAGCTGGGGCAGAGCCCAACACCCCCCTCCAGCCCTTGTGCCCTCCTGGGCCAGACCAGCCGGTTAGTCCCACTCATTTTGCCCTTTGCTACATTCCCACAAGGACTCTGGGATTTTATTTTTTCTGGAAGTTTTTTGTTCTGTTTTGGTGGGGGTTTTTGGGGGTTAGTTTTGGTTCTGGTATTGCAGTTTTTTGGGTTTGTTTTTTTTTTTGTTTGTTTGGGGTTTTTTTTTCTTTTCCAGTGTGAATTATTGGTCAGGTCACTGCTAAGCTTTCCACCCCCGCCCCTCCCTGTGCTGCCTGGCTGCCATGCCTCCCTGCTGGATCAGAGGGTGGGGTGGGGGAGTAAATCATAACAGTATAATTAATGACCCAGGGAGCTGAAACCCAGGCGAAAACCAAGCTGCTCCAGCTGGCCCAGGAGGAGCTTCCCAGCAGCAGGGAGGTTGCACCCAGGAGCACTTTTGCAGGAGGGTATTTTTGGGGAAGGTTTGGCAAACACAAAATTAAGAGGTGCTGGTGAGTGAGAGTCTCCCTTGCCCTCTGAAGGGCTGCTGTGTGGGCTGATGCTGGCACTCATGCCAGCGCAATTTCCATCAGATCCCAGTCCCACCCCTGCCCTGGTCAGCCCTGGATAAAGCTGGGGGTGGTTCTGTTATGGGGCAGTACCCCAAAATGCAGCCACAGCCCCTGCCATGAGCCAAGCACAGGGACTAATATGTCCCCACATCCCTAAGTCTCGTCACCAGCTCCAAGCCATGACACTGCCACGACGTTCCCAGCCGCCGCGGAGCCGAGCAGCATCCAGGGGTGGCCCATCAAGTAAAGCCTCTCCCAGAGCAGCAAGGCTGGGCAGGTCAGATTATCACTCAGTAAATTTCAGCTGGGGAAAAAAAAACCCACAACTTTTTTTTTTAAATTTAAATCCTTTTACTGCAGGAGCAAGTGCCCTGCACCCTTGAGCCTGGGGGGAGCAGCCAGGGCCATGGGCTCCTATTGCCTCGGCCACAACTTGCCCCAGTTCCCTGCTGCCCAACAGAATTAGCCAGCCTGTTTGAGCAGGTTTACTATAATCGTCAAATAACTAGTTCATTGACAGCATGTCAGGCTGAGAAGACTGACTGAGCCCCCGTTTGCTGATTACTAATTAGCTTAACATTCCTAATCCCTCATTAGTGACTATGAAGTAAGCTCTGAAATATGAGGTCAGCCCTAATCAGCGTTTAAAATATAAAGCCCACTGGCACGTGATGGAGGCAGGAGAGAGGGGTGGCTGTGGGCCAGCCTTGAGGGCTGGGGAGGGGGTGGACATGGGACACAAGGCTAAGCAGGGCAGAGCCAGATGTGAAGGGTTAAGCTCCACAGGGCCACCAACATCTGCACATCACCCCAGGCTCAGCCCCACCTCCCACTTGGTGCACATCCCGGCTCTACACTGAGCACAGGTGGTGGCATTTGGGGTGATGGCACATGATGCCTCAGGTCCCTCTCAAGTCCCATTTCTTGCTGTGCCTTGCTGGACATGACCCCCGGCGCTTGCAGCATCTCTCTGCTGCACTAAAACCTCTTGCTTTGCCCCATGCAACCAGGCTGTCCCAGTTAGAAAGCCCCAGATGGGCCATCCTGCAAACAGGGATCCTTGTGTCCCCAAGGACTGGCAGCAGGAGGGATGGGGGAGCAGTCAGCCACGGTAAATACCCTCAGCAATTAGCACCATGTCCCTGCTCCGGGGGTCTCCAGAGGGGAGGGAGGTGATGGGTTTTAGGGTGACTTTTAACCCGGGTGAGCCGAACATGTCCCAGCAAATCCAGGGTGATGCATGTGACATCCCTGGGACAAATTCCAGGCAAAAGCACCCGCAGGCAAGGCTGACCTGGCCCTGTTCCCCACTGCGTCGGAGGGACCATAAGCCACCAGCTGCCAGGGACACTGCCACATGCCGGCCTCACGCTCGCACCGCTATCCCCACCGGCTCCCCCTTGGGCCCGCGGGGTTTGGGCAGGGGCTCTGTGTCACATAGCTGTGGTTTGGTCCAGCTGCCCTGCCTCAACCCTCGCTGCAGAAGCCTCCTGTCTGCAGAGTCAGCCGAGGTGCAGATCCCCAAAGCCTCTTTCTGCTCCTGGCTCTTGTTGTGCCATTCCTCAGGGGGCAGCCGGCAGCACCCCGCCACTTGCACCCTGCACCCACCGGTGGCTACAGTGCCACCCTGGAGCATGTCCCCTCTTGGGCTGCTGCTGCCTCTCAGCACTGGGGGCAAATCAGTTTGCAGGGTCTGGGGCCACTGCTGCTGTCAGGGGCAGAGCCAGAGGTCCAGGCGGTGGCTGCGCGGGGGTTGGGACAGCCCCACGGCTGCAGGACATGGGCAGCCACCAATCCCACCATGCCAGGGAAGGCCGGAGGAGAAAAGTCCCCAGGAAGGGACAGAGGAGCAACGTCCTGGGAGAGCCTTGGTTCTGCCAGTAAAGCCCCAATTTGAAGCAAAACCTATTGGTTTTGGTTTTTTTTAACACACACAAAGGCAGAATAAACTCATCCTCTCGCAATGCTGACAGGTGTTATTGGGCATCACCTGTCCAGTAACAGCTTTCCAGGTCCAGCCTCTCTCCAAACCAAGCTGGAATCAGCACTTTGCAACCCGATTCCCCTCTTAGCTGCACCCAGTGCCTGGGCTGGGATCTGAACTTGCACTTATCACTCTTCTGGCAGCATGGCTGTTGGGAAACAGCCTGGGCCCGTCTGGTCTCACCTAAACCCATGTGAAGTCAGAGCCATAAGCTCACAGGAGCATCTCACCATTCACCGGGATAGCACAAACCCTCCCAGCCTGGGGGACATGCCCCTCGCTCAGCCCGACCCAAACCACCTGCCCCACACGCTGCAGGGCTGAAGGATGCTGCAAAATCTCCCGTGGTGTCGCGCTTTCTCCCCGGCAAGGGCAGCCCCCCCACTCACCAGTTCACTCAGCCCTTCTGCAGCACACACCATTTATTATTATTACTAGGCCCCCAAAAACAGGGGCAAAGGCTTGCAGAGGTGACAAGCCCTGCGCCCCACCCTGCTCGCAGGGCACAGCAAGCACTGCATCTGCAGGTGCCACGTTTCTATAAGGGTCACGATCGTCGTTTGGTGCATGCGACAGCAGTTCCAGCTGCAGTTTCCATTCGGGGCAGACTGTGAACGGTGGGAAGCTGAGCACCTGTGCCGATTGTTTCATCTTTCCCCCAATGTCCATCTTTGAAACTCTTGGTAAGCTACAGGCAGCCTGGCTGCCAGCAGCAGGAGTTTGCTCAGGGTCTTGCTCGAACCCTCTGATCCTGGGGGAAGGAGTCAAATCCCAGTGTCAGCATCAGCGAGCTGGCGCCGAAGCACGAAGAGCTGCCCATGTGCATGCTGTCATTCAGGAGCAAAATGGCCCTTATTTGTCGCGGGTTAATCCTCTGGGAGAATAAACTGCTGTGGACTAAGAGTAATTTATTTCTGACAGGGGGAGCCTCTACAGGAGGGCTGCAGACTTTAAACTTAACCCTAATTAAACCCTAGCGAGTAAGTCTTAAAAAAGGAGAGAAACAGGATGTTCCCAGGAAGATGTAATTTGAAAAGCTCTTGTTGCCACATCTGTGCTCGGCCCCAAAGTGCAGGACCAGAGCGATGCTCCCGCCCCCCGTGTCGATTCAGTGTGGTGCTCTGGACTCAGGCCACGGGGCACGGCCAGCCCTTGCTCTGCGCCAGGTGCCTGCACAGTGCCAACAGCGGCTGCAGGAGCTGTCAGCCTTGCCGTGCCAGAGAAAGGCCATTTTGTTCAACGCTACGGGAGACGTAGCAGCATCCTTCCGCTGCGCGCTCTGTGCCTCCCATCCCTTTGAGCCGTGCCGTCCCTCCCCGCGTGGGCAGGAGTACCACTTTATGAACAGACGTCAGCAATGACGAACAGCGGTGCGGCGAGAGGCTGCCGGCAGAGGCACTGCAAATCTCCCATGGATGGAGTTGTGCTTCGCCCCCGATTTCTGCTCGGCAGCTTCTATGGAGCACAGAGACATGGGATATTTTGAGCATCCTTGGCAGCAGTGAACAAGGCTGAGTCCAATCCCCCAGACACGAGCGTCTCCCCAGCTCTTTATTTCCAAGGACAGGAATAAGCCTTTGAAGGTTTTTTCACGTGGAGGGTGCACACCTGTAAATATTAAAAGCAAAGGGCTGCTTCTAGGAAAGGTTTTTTGTGGTATGTTATTTAGACAGCCTAAATAACGGGGTGCACATGGGGGCTACGTAGCTCCTGCTGCCTCGTGCCGTTTGGCTAATCCAAGCCAAAGCCGTACCGGTGCCGCTGGCAGCCGCTGCCCTTAGGGTGTTTGTGCCGGCAATTCAAACACCCGTCAGCTATTGGGCTCAGTTGTGGCCAGCCGCGTCCTCTCCTTGTCTTGCTGTTTTCTTCTGCTGCTCGGCTAAGTTTCGTGTCCTGTATGTTTCTACCCCTGTAGTAAGGACTGACCGTTAGGACCCTGCATTAGCAGGGACACAGGACACTATATACTTAAGGGACTCTCAGTGGAGGATGGTAAATTCTCGGCTTGAGTTTCAGAGTGCAAAGCTTTGGCTTACCCATACGTCTGGCCCGAGGAGCAGAAAATCCCAAACAGCCTCCCAGATTTACCCCAATACCTCCAACGCCCACTCTGCAGGCTACTTTCTGCCCCGCCAAGCCGCTGGTGGCTGACGCACAGCCCCCCCCCAGTGCTGCAGGAGAGCAAGGGGAGACCAAACAAGAAACATACACGAGTTTGAATTTATGTAAAAAAAAAAAAAAAAAAAAGGGTATTTATTTTGGAGGAGGATTTGAACATCGACATGCAGGTACAAGATGAATAAAAATTATTGCACCGCTATTATGTGGCAATTGTTCAAGTTTCTAAAAACACAGAAATCCACACTTTCTCTTATCTAGCTAAGTGCTGAGTGACACAGCTTGGCAGAGCCCAGCTCAGGAGGTGCTCTCACAGCCACCTGGATATGGTTATTGAACACAACGTAAACACACACTTCTGTCAAATCTTCTACTAGAAGTACAGAATTATCCTTCACATCCAGTAAGAGAAAACCAGAGAAAGACTTTATCCTCCCCTCTTCGGAAGAAAAACAAGAATTAAAATACTCTAAATCACACCTTAATGCAAGTGTGCCAACCAAAGCCACTGGTCACTCCTACCCCTTCCCCAGCAAGCGCTCTTTAGTATATTAGCAGCCAAAGGCCTCTGACATTCAGACCCAGGAGTGGCCGTTACAATGCTAAAGTCTAATATTTACAATAAATATCATCCATTTCTCTTAGTTTGCAACAGTAAGAGACAAAGGGAAAAACAACACTGAAATGAGGCACGGGGCAGGAATGCGCCGGCTGGATGCAGGAGCAAAGAGAGGCTGCAGAGGCTGGGACCAACTTTGATGCCATCATCCCAACACGGATAAGGAGCGGGAGACACATCCAAGCCGACGGAAGGAAACAGGGAAAGGAAGCAGGAAAGCAGCGCATCTCGATGGTTGTATGCACACCTCATTCACCAAACGCACACCACACGCACGCAACTTCTACCTCCCGCCTGCCTGACTCCAGGTTACCTACGGAGGCCAAGTTCTTGGCTTGCTGAGTGCTTCACTTGGGTACCGTGGGTCCGATCCTGCACTGGGGAACACGCTCTTGCTCTTCACACACAGCTCTTCCAACTTCTCATTCCTCCCCCGACACATTTTGCTAGCTTATTTGAGACAGTATTTAAGCAATTCTTAGCAGAGCAAGGAATACGTCTTTGTGTATCTACCTGGTTTATTATGAAAATTTTATAGAAGTCGTCTTTTGCCCAAACTTTTTGCTAAGGTGCACCATATAAATTTGACAGAAGGTGGAACTGGGACGATGGGGCACCTGGCACACTGAGGGAGACTGCAGGACTAACCAAGAGCAGGGGATACAGTACCACTAGGTTGCTTTCCTGGTAACGCTGTTTGGCTTTGGCTTTCAGAAAACCCAACGTTTTTTTTTAAATTGCACTGATCACTTTCTGTACCACAGCTACAAAAGAGGCAACGAAACACATACCTCACCTCTTTGGCCATTTCAGGCAAAAGCAGCAAAAGCTGTGACATAGCAAGTTTTTTCACTCCTCTCTTTAGGCGTAAGAAAAGACAACTCTGCAATTCAGCGCTGGAACCACCAGCTGCAACAGGAGGGAGTCAGCAGCTAACACAGCTGGTACCTCCAGAGGCTCCCATCCCACGCTGCCCAGGATGAGCCAGGTTAGCCAGCCTCTCTCTGAAGAGCAGTGGTTGGTTTTCCCCTTAGGTTTTTTAAACGCAGAGCCCTTCGTGGATGCCCCAGGAGCACACCCATAGAAGCAGCTGTGTCACCACAAGGAGAAGGAAACAGGGACCTCCCACCCAGGGAGCAGCCAGGTCAGACCACGTTCTCGCACGACTCTGGGCTCACTACTTAATTGATACAGACTTCCATCTCATCAAGGTTAGGCGCTCTCAGGAGATAAGCTTGAGGCTTGTCTTTGTAATTACCACAGACTCAGGATGCTAAATCAAATTTTCACTATTCCTGCCCATTTTATCATACACTGTACTTCCAGTCAGACCTTGTTTCTCAGCAATTTTTTTGTAGATCAACCCATCAGGGAGAAAAACAGCCAGGTAAATACCAGATCCTGCCAAGTCAGTTCCTTACTTGCTATTGCTCCAAATCAGCACAGAATGATGCTCATCAGCAAGAGCGCTTTGAGAGGCTGGAGGTGCCCAGGACCCTGACAAGGCAGTGGAAATACTGCCGTTTATAATTGCAAACCGAATGTATGTAAGTAGCCTATGAATTCCAGGAAAAAGAGCAAGGAGACAGCACAGCAGGCTCTGCTCTCAATACCGTCACAGCAAGATTTATTAACGTGTTATCTGGGAGCTTTGGTTAGTGTATTAACAACACCATACATGTTCACACAGACACACGGAGTAAACACTCATTTAAACATGTTAACAAAAAAAGCTCAAACCAACCCAAGACTTGGTCCAGAAATTAAATCCAAGCAGCCAAAATCAAGTATGCAATGGGGGGAAAGAATGGTTATACAGACAGAAGCAGGGTGAGATTCCAGAGATGTTTGTGATTTATGGATTGAGCTGAACTCAAGTTGAAAGAGATGGAGAAAATATATTCCTATATAAAAACACATTTGCATTTAGGGGAAGCAAATCAAAACTTCAAGTTCAGAAAAAGCCAAGACAATTAAGAAAGCAGCAGTATAACGAAATCAGACCAACAGAGGCAGGTTTTAGCTTGAAATACTCTTGCACAGTCATTCTGCTTCTAACAGAGTAAGCCGGTGAGGAGGAGACTAGACCTTGTGGGTGATCCGCAGGGAGATACACTCAGACAAGACCAGAATAAAAGCTGAGCACAATCTGGGACAAATGACGGGAGTGTTCATTGAGAGGAACCATTAAATGGAAGAAGAAATGGCTTACAGTGCTACAGGTATCACCACTCGACACATTTATTGGTGTATTATTATTGATCTAATCCTCAGCAAAGAGCACTGTTATCCAGAGTCGGTCACACTTAAAGCAAGGCAACGTCTAAACCTAAGAGCAAAGAGTAATTTTTAAATGGAAAGTGACCTCAGCAGTGGAAATGATCTAGCTATCAAAGCTGAAATCTTAAAATATCACGTGTCTTGAAGTCTGCTTGCAGCTTGTCCACAGAACTCAAGGAGTCAGAACTCTCCATGGGTTTTTTTGTTTTTAAAACGGGCAGATTCAGAAAACTCAGCAAGTTTCCCAAGCCCCAATTCAGAAATGTTAAGGAACACCTTAAAATCCCTACCTGTTTAGACTCACCGAGAGAAGGAAGTCTCCAAAGGTCATTTATCATTGAGATAACTGCCCGAGACATAGTGGAGAACACGCAACTACAAATTTCTCTACTTTAAAATCAGCCTACAAGGCACCCCTTCCCTGGGGTCATTTATTCTGAGGCAGGGCAAGTTACAAAATGAAGCCAGAGAAAGGATGATAAAATATCACTAAAATTTTGAAAACAGAGGGAAAAGTTGCCATTGTCCCATAAAGGATAAGTAAAAACAGTCCCCAAAAAACCAGCTTACGGATTGGAGATTTTTCTTTCTGGTAATTCCATTGAAAAATACTTTTACTTGGTTTAAAGAGAAGACAGGGATCTCTCTCTGTCCGACCCCTCAGCCAAGTCCCTTGCCTCTGTATCCTCTAAGGACACGTGCAGGACTGTGAACACACATGGTGACAAAGAGGGTTTACTTGCACAAAAGAGGGTTTGTAGTTTCAGGATAACTTGCAGACAAGAGAGCAGTTTCTTCTCCCGTTAAAGGACATCAGATTGTAAATTCAAAGAAAAAACTTGAAATTTGTGAATTTCAACGGCATTTCAAAGAGAAGGTTGAAAAGCAGAAATTTAAAAGTAAGCTGCCTTTTTTGTACTCAGAATTTTTGGGATCTCAAGTAAAGGCAGGATTAGAGGGAAGAGCACAACAGGCCCTAAACTCAGGCAAAATAAAAGGTCTGGAAGGGGAAAAAAAAAATCAACAAACTGCTTTTTAAGCCCTGCTTTAAAGATACCCTGTTCTAAAGACACCTCAAACAGCAAGCATTACTGTGTACAAAAATAGAATAGCAAGGATGAAAAAACACAAAAAACAGTATGAAAAAAACCCTCCCAAAAATAGATGTACACAAGTTCTATTTTATATTAGTGTATATTACAAAATTCAAACATGCAGTCTCTATTTTGGATGTAGAATGCTCCAGTCCACATGTACCAGGGATGCTGCTATGTTTTCTTTACAGCACCATCATGTGACAGGGGAAAGTCTTGTATTTTTAACTGATTTCCAACCTCTTTGCTTTTTGCTTGCATGAGAGTCCCTTCTTTACAGGGCCTCGTGCTGCCATCTGGCAGGGGAGAGACTCTCAGAGCTGCTTGTCCAAGAGCATGAGACAGCTCTTTCGATGGAGTGATTTTGCAGCTACCCCCCAACACTTCAGATGCTTTAGCACTGCAAAAAGCTGCCTCCTTTTTTGCCACCACGGGACACGTCACCTCCCAGGGCTTTGCTGAGTTTAACGACTCTGTGCAGGATCCGCTCCTTGTGGTCAGGGCGTCTGTGCTACATAGTTTGGCTTTCTCTTGACACGCTCCTGCTTGTGAAGTTTCCTGCCTTTTTTGTTTTGAATCTCTCTCTTCTTTACAGGAGGTACCCAAATGGGGGAAATCCTTTCTCTTTTCCACCTCTCCGGAACCGCACATACTGAGCTTCAGAGGGCCTAACACGCTCTGAGCTAGCGGCACTAACTGAGACACTGAGAGAGCTCTTTCGATAGCGCCAGGTACGAGGAGCGTGGAGGATACAGGACCTGCTGGGCTCATTTTGCTGGCAGTTGAAGCACCCTCAGCCTGGAGCACGCTGGGGTGCTTTTCAGCACTAGGACTTTTTTGGGACATTTCACTTGCACTTCCAGGAGACAGAAATGAGGTGCTGTGCTGTTCTGCAGGCTTCTGAAGCATCTCCTTGTGATCCCTCTCACTGCGATCCACGGGGCTTACCGAGAGAGGAGTGCTCATGCTTGCCGTGCACCACGAAGAAAGTGCCAAGAGAGGTTTGGAATCCTGTTTTTTCTGACTGCTTTCTTTTAGCAGAGGGTCTTTCAGGTCAAGCTTACCACATGAGGCCACTGAAGAGTCACCTTCTTCAAGTTCCAGGAGTTTGATAGATGGGCACTGTATATGGTCTGCACAATCTATTGGTTTTCGAAGACTTGTAGTTCTCCCTAGGTCTTTGATTGCTTCAGAAGACTTGTCTTTTGGACCAAAACACTCAAAAGTTTTGTTTTCTGGTAATTTATGATCCTTTGCAGTTGTTTCTGATCTTAGGAATGGCTCTTCTGAATTAGCTAATTTTTCTGGAGAAGTTCTTGGGAGGACCTCTGATGGGGAAGGGTGCACACCGATTTGCAGTGGCTCTGAAACAGGCTTGGCTTGTTGATTATTTCCCTTCTGCAAATCTTCTGTACCTTTTGGATCTTCAGGTAGAAAGGCATCATCTTCAATACTATCCTTGCTTTCCAATTTAGATGAAAACTTATTATCCTCATTAAAAGAATCTGAACCTTGGTCTCCATTGTCACGGGGCTTGTCTAGCCTTCTCCCATCCTGACTATCTTCTGACCCATCATCTGTTTCATCTTCAGAAGAATCGACTTCTCTGATGGCCTCTTGCTTTTGCAGAGACTCCCTCCTCTCCACCCTGTCCTGTCGGATAGCACCCAACTTCCGTGAACCAGGCTTCTGCAACATCCCTTTTTCCGCTAGCCCAAGTTTGCCACCTGTTGTTTCATTTGCAGATTCTTGTAAGCTCTGGAGACTAGGATCCCTCTGTAGCATCTCCTTCTTGAATTCAGAGTGAGAGATATCCAAGCTATGCTTACGTGAGGAAGCCAGCTTCTTCTCAGAAGAGGACAGGGAGGCGGCCAGTTTCTCAGCTGACTGCACTCTCTTTAGCAAAGGAGACCTAGGGGGCTCAGCACTTTTTGGGCGAGAAATTTGTCTCACCAGTGGTGGAGAGGAGTGTAGTTTTACTGGAAAAGACTGAATAATACTGGAGCTGCCCACTGAGTGTCCTGGTAAAGGAGATGGGGAGCGCTGTGGTGATGTGGACTGTGGGGTTGGTGACGGAGTGTGAGCTAGTGGTGACAGAGGGATGTTTCCGGCAGATTTACGCCTTGGAGATCTGTACTGCCTTTGAAGCTTTGGTGCTAGTCCATGCAGAGAGCTGGGTCTAATGTGTCCAGAGCTGGCTGGAGAATTGGGAACACTGGAACTGGGAGAGCTGCTCTGGGAAGAATTGCCGCCAACTTAAAAGAGAAAAAAAAATACATAAAAAGACTAAGAGGATTAATATATATTTTCCCATTAAAACAAGTTATTAGAAATAAGACATGCGAAGTCAAGACAAAATGCCATGTTACCACAAAGCACTGCAGTAATATTACAAGGTAATATTGCATGGCTTCTGGTGGAAAATTTACATTGTTGTCACACAACACCAGAATATAGTAAGAAACACACTGCTATCAGAACGTTTTTTTCTGAAAAAGCCTCCAAGCAGATAACCCATGTGTTTCAATGCTATTCTCAAGATGTGAATCTATTTCATCAGCTGATTCAATTTTCAAATATTACTTTGCCACAGTTTTGATTCCTTTTCTCTGAACTAATACAGAAAATGTGTCAAACTGCTACAAAAACATTGCAACTTACGATATGCATTTGCATCGTAGTGAAAGGATGCTGCAGTATAGGAAATGCATTCTTAAAAGACGTATGGATTTTCATTTTCAAATGAACCGATGAATGAGAATACATCCATCCTTAAGGTAATCGACATCACAGCTGTCATTTTACTTCACAAATGGACCTACTACCTGCTGCTGTGTATTTTACTTTAAAA
Organism: Phalacrocorax aristotelis; assembly: GCF_949628215.1. NCBI lineage: Eukaryota > Metazoa > Chordata > Aves > Suliformes > Phalacrocoracidae > Phalacrocorax > Phalacrocorax aristotelis. The sequence continues at coordinate 49,662,064 of NC_134281.1, forward strand.
ATTGATCAATACGCAACAATCTTTTCCAAGTTTTTTTCTGTTTGTATGGATTTTTGTGGGTTCTTTGTTTAGTTTCTTTTTTTACCTGAGTGTACAGACTCAGGAGTGGATCTGTAACTCTGTGTTGGAGACCGAGGAGACAGGTTGTGAGTTGGAGAGCCAGGCACACTTTCTCCAGAAGACAGAGAGCGGTTTAGTGAAGATAAACTCCGGCTGGTGTGAAGTAGTGATGCTTGTTTAGTGATCTTCCTCAACAAAGAACTCTTCTTCTTACTGTGGAAGAGCATCAAAAATTGTTTACAAGCCCAAATGATTTATTTACCTTTATTGGCATATTTCAGTCAATTTTATGGCACAGTTAAAGAGAAAAAGAAAACAAAAAGAAAGAAGAACTAAAGGACTTACCTGCCCATATACATTATCTGCAAATTGATTTGACAAGATGTCTCTTACATTATCTTGGTTACCATATACTTTTCACAGAGAAACATCAAAACAAACCTTTCCTGACCATCCTTAGTTTTGCTCTTCTTGTTCCTACGAGCCATCTTGGATTTGTAGCTGGCTTTTCGAGCTGGGCCAACTTTGATGGATGTGTTCTCAAATGGCGTGGTGGAGATGGACACTTTATTTCCACTCTGTCAGAAACAAGACACAGAGACATTGGCTTTAAATGTGGCTATTTGAAGCAGATCTGCAGGCTAAGCAGGTAGGCTGCTAGTTTATTACTGCCTGCCATTTCGTAATCCTTTGTCAAACTCCATTTCCCCCTTCGCATTTCCACCTATCATTTATTAAGGAATTGCTGAGAGAGTGCCCTCTTTACTCAGACTTTCATAAATTATTAGCTCAGACCCCAGCTGGTAGGTGAAGCTTCCCAGAGCAGATAGAACACAGCATCTGACGCCTCCCATTGAGATCCCAACTGCCTCAGTTTAATACTTGAAATACTTGGAAACTTGAACAAAGTGAGATTCTGTCATCAATCCTATTCCCAGTGCTCTGACTGATGGCAGATGTGAGAGTATCAGGCATCTATCACGATGAATCTGCAAGACAGAGCTTGGCTTGTCTCTCTCACCTTCAAAAAAAAAAAAAATAATCCCGATTGCTCCTCTATTTGCAGTCCCAAAGATTTCTGTCTCTTGGAACGGTCCAAAACTTTGGTTTTTATTTCCGTAAATGGATTCCGCTCAGAGGAGGTATCAAAACGCAAGTCATTTAACTGGATAATTTTAAGACCAACCATTACAAAGCTGCTTTTAAATATCACTAGGAATAATCCTTGAGAAAGCAGTATTAAGAGCTAATAACATTAGCAGAGCCTAAAGGCAAAAAATAAAAGTAATTTGGAAAATTTTTAAGGTATTTGTTTCTTAAAGTGATGTCTGAGGAAAGGTATACTTAAAATCTTACTAACCCTTGTCTCTACTGCTGATAAAAATGTATCTGACAGGTCCTTATTTCTCACACAAAATATCTGAGTTCAGCTTAAATTACATGCAGAAATTTTGGAGATGTAGGGATCAAGCTGCAGCATGAGTTTTCACAAAACAAGGGCCAGGTGCTATGGACATACTTGTGTTTCAGACAATGTCAATTAGATACCGATGGCATTTTAAACAAGCTAGCTCATATTTTCCAAAATATAACATTGCTGAGTCCCCACCTTCAGAATCAGCTCCACCACTTCTGTGTGGACCAGTCCATGGACTGGCTCCCCGTTGACATGGGTTATCAGATCCCCTTCACGCAGACCTGCTTCGTTCGCTGGACCACCTTCCTCCACGTGCTGGCAACGAGAAGGGGATTACTAATTTGAGGAGAGGAATATACAAGATCGCTGGCCAGATCAGACTCAAAGCCCATCCATCTCATCTCTCACTGCAGCCAGCATCAGCTGCTTGAAAGAAGGGCAAAAGAAACCACTGACTGGCACAGCCAAGCACAAAAATCTGTGCTCTTCCACTCCTCCTCCAGCATCCTGCCAGTCTTCTGCTAGTCATAGGCAGCCGGCCAGGATGGTTAAGTTGATCAAGAGACCAGCTCCTCCCAAAGCAAAAAGCTTACCACATTTCGAAAAATTTTCAGCACTTTGGAATGTTAACCAGATACTCTTGATTTCCAGACAAAGCATTCAATCTTTTTCCATTTCTTTGCCATCCCAAATCCAGCAACCTTCCATGTACATGCTGGAACCCAAGGCAGCCAACAGACTTTTAAAGACTCTGTGCCATGTGTTTAGGGTGCCTTTATTGCATCTCATCCCAAACAGTTTCTTTTTCCACTTTCCATCCTTTATTAACCTATCCAACATCAGATCTTCTCCCCCATGAACACACTGCCTTTGCCCCTCACTGTTCAGAAAGATAAGCTGCCTTTACAGTGAGAAGACAGATATGCTTGAGAATACTGCAACTCTCCCTCCAGCCAGAAAAGACTACAAATCAGTGACTTGGTCTCAGCATTTTTCAAGGAAAGCAGAGAGGAGCAAGGGAGAAATGCAGCTTCAGATTATTTTTCGAGGTAAGAATGAGGGCTAAATAATGACCAAAACATATGAAGTCCAAATTGTCTAATGAACAGAGAGATACAAGGAGAAGAATGAACCACTTCACCCTGACTCCGTTCTACCTAACTACGCAATTCAAACAACACTGCTTTGGGGAATGGTTCATTCCTAGAAGTCATATAGGTTAACAAAAAAGGAACACAGAGGTCAAGTACCAGAAATAATGGAAAGGAAGAGATACAGACATGGAAACCAGACCTTTTAGCATAGCACACAACTAAGCCATGAGCTAAATCCCTAGGCAATCAGTGTAGCAGCAGTGATGCTTTAAGGCTTGTAATCAATTCCAAGTGACTGCCTGGAAAACCCCAGTAGACTGAACCGATCAGAAGCAGGCTACAATCGCTAACACAGGCCTGAATAAATTAGCTATGACTAGCCCTCATGCAACAACCCCAATAAAGAGAAAGAGGGAATGTACACAGAAACATGCTTTAAAGTATGTGCTACAGGTGAAGGAAGGTGGATTCATGTAACAGGGAAGAAAGAAGGAAAGAGAGGTTGCTGTGGTTCTGTAATGGGCTTGAAAACTGCTACAGGTAAAACCCAAAGCGCTGTTATTTATTTCTTTATTTATTTATTTTTAAAGGGTTTCTTCCACCTCCAAAAGATAACTTTGGGTCCGAATAAGGAAAAAGAAAACAGGGTGGCAAAATACAATTTATAAAGCTAAATCCCACAACCCTGGCTAAATGCATTTCTGTCCCCAAGGGTCCTCTTTTTAGAAAAGCAGAGACATACCCAGACCATGTGATGCACAGTGTAGATATCACTGTCACCCATATAGACGCGAATGGCACGGAGAGTGAAACCGTATTTCTTTCCAGCCCGATGGATGATGATTGGTGGTTTCAGGTTTGCAATAGCAGGAGAGAAGTCGCGGCTGGGTGAGGAGTCCCTCGAAGATGGGTTGGAGGATAGAGAATGAGGTGACATTGGACTGGCCAATGGAGAACACGTGTGGTGATCTACAGTGATAACACAAAAGTGGGCAAAAATTAGGAAACCAGATCTCCAAAAGAGAGAAAATTCTTGTTAGAGAACAGCTAGGAAACCATCTCTCCCAATGCTCTTCAGTGGTCTCCACCAGAGCTGGGTCTGCCTGCAGCTTCAACTAATTCATGCTTTGGAATACAAAAATCAGCAGTTTCCAAAAAGCACATTTGAAGGGGTGTATTTAACACAGCAGCACTGCTTGCCTAGGATTATGGTTGGGTCAGTGTTTACTACTTCTCTTTCAGGGATTTGCAACCTATTATAAGCATTTTCTCTAGGCACAATCCTGGAACACCCCATTTCAAGGTTACGATATATTATTCTCCTCCAAAAGATCAGATAGTCTATAGATCTTGGTGCAAGATACACGTTGGTGCTGAGATAAATCAAAATCAGTTAGTATTAACACAAAATAAATCAGTAGGCAATCAGACAACACCTGCAGCTAGGTAGTTTTGGTAGCATTTTAAATTCACAGGGGCAAAAATATTTAACCCTAAAAGATTAGCTACTGCAGGGACTTTGCTACTGAAAAACAATATCACAAGCGTATTTCAGAGTGCGTTTCCCAAACGAGTAGCCGAGGACTGGGCTTTTGGCTGGCTAAACTCTCTGACTCTGCTTGCTAGTGTAACACCATCCACTTTTAAAAATACAAAGCAAATACAAAACACTCATTTTAAAGTGAAGCTGGTCAACACGAGTAAAATAACCTCAAAAGCAGGAGTATTAAATGCAGCTGTAAAAGGTAATCCCTAATCCATTAAGGAACACCTGCTGAATCACCCAGCACATATTTACCTGGCAGATGAGAGCAGCTCTGGAGGAACCTTTGCTGGGTGATTAAATACACATTTTAGAGATTTTCATGAGGGAGTCTGTAGTTCGAAAAGCAACCAACGCCCAAACCGCAAGAAATGTAACATGCATTACCATGATAGTGCCAAGAAGCAGTTGCATACCTGCCTCCAGCTCCCTGGCTGAGAGAGGCAGGCAGGCTTTGCTTTGCCAGCAGGTTCTGCTGAGTTGGCACTTGTGGCCCAGCTGCAATTTCCTGCTCCCATCTAAGCAGGAACAGGTACAGCCCTGGAAACACAGCAAGGACTTATCCTCTGGAAAGAGGGACAAAATCCTCGTAGGGAGAGCATCCTGCTGAACCTGTCTGTCATAGCTTGGAATGGTTGGGCTGTTCACTAGAAGTTACCACCTGGCATTAGGAATTGTCAAGGTCTGGCTCTGCTTGGAGACAGAGCCAGGCCAACAAGGTAAGCTATCAAGCGTTAACTTGCTTTGTGAGTTAGTTACACTATTGAATTCTTGAACATCCAATCTCAACCAAGTTATCTGGAGTTACTGAAACCTCCCCATGCATGAATGCACCAGACACATATGGTTCCCAAACAATGCCGTAGTTAGCATGTGACCCCCAAAAAATAGTACCTTGAGGGTTAAAATCATTCCATCTCTACATACTTCCTTGCTGCACCATTGTCTAGAGACCAGCTAGGAGCCAATTTAAACAAAACTAGGGAAAGAATAAGGCCCAGCTGCCATTTGCAGAAGCTGCAGTCAGACCACACACACAATGCTCCTGTCTGTTGCAAAGCAGCATTCATTATCCTGCTGAGTAGTAAATATTAAACCAATTGTAAAAGTTAGATCTCCCCCCTCCTGCCAGTGAGGGCATTATTCCAGGAGAGTGAACAGGAAGGATCTGTCTGCAGACCTTTTGTTTAGTGCTTGCAGATTCTGACTGCCTCAACCCAAGGCATTTCTTACCTGAGGGAATCAGAAGAGACAAGGCAGTAGCAGATGCTGATTTAATCACTTTATTGACAGGTCTTGAGGTACGTTTCTCCCCTGATTCCCCAGAGAGCAACCTGTGTCGTGCCCGCCGCACTGCCAAATCGCTGATGGCTTTTGGAGTGGTAAGGTCTGGGCCTTCATTGCTATTAGTGCGAGCGCGTGGATCAGAGAAATCTGCAGTGCTCCCAGCTACAGTTTAAATTAAAACAGATTAGAACCACAGGGAATTCCTAACAGTCTATTCCCCTACAGGCAAAATACATTAAATCAAAGTAATGTTTACATGTAGTCCAAGAGTAAATTTTCCTAAGAAGAAACCCCAGGGCTTGAATTTTTATTTACAGAAATGGTGTTATTCTGAATACAGAAAATTAGCAGCTTCTGTTCTCTTGGAAAAGCTCGCTAATGAAATCATATTGCTCAGTAGCAGTTACATGAATCCTAAAGCTGCGGTGCCATTCTGCAGGCAAGCCATTTCAATGGGATCGTTCACAGATGAAAACAGGTTTATGGAAAGTGCTCCATTTTTACAACCAGCAAGAACTGTCAATCTTTAAGTTAAAACTGCCTGTAACTGAAGAACCAGGTTCTACCGGAGTTGCACATAAAAAAGCCACTTATAGAGAATACTAAGGTACTAAAATCAGGGAAAGTAAAAATGTGGATTGCAAAGACAACCCTAATTTTCCCCTTCTATGCACCATTGCAATTCAGTCTTGAATTACTTAACCTGCTATAATTATATATAAAATGCAACGTAATCTTGAAAATTGGACTGGGCATGCAACAACAGCAGATGGTGGGGACTGGGAGTGCTGTATTGAAGCTTGGTGCCTCAGTTCCCCATCTGATACCTTAAAGGGGCACTGTGAAAATACATTAATTAGAATTTACAAGGTGCTCAGAAATGAAAGTGGTGAGCATCACAGCAAGTCCACAAGGGAAATTAATCATTCTGTCTTCAAAAGCAAATTTTAAGCAGTGTGCAATAAATAAAGCCTAAGGGCCACATTTGGAACATTGAGGACAGAACAAAACATTGATCATTGTTATTTAAGTGGGCGCAACTGCTCTGCATACTAAGTAAAGCAGGAAGTACCACAAAAATATAAATTCAAAGCGCCATTCGCATAGACCTAGAGGAGCGCTCCAAGAGAGTGACAGGAATTACATTCTTCCCCTGCAGTCCCTCGCCTCTGACTTAGCTTTGCAGGCTGGAGACACTGAAGCAACGGTATTCCTGAATCCCATGCGCTGGATTAAAGACTGCTCTAATGCATTAGGCTCAGGGGAGCAGGCTGCCCAGGGAAGCTGCATTTTTGCCTATTTTCATTTGCAATGAAAGTGTTCTTGCATTTTTTTAAATAGCATTTTTCTAGGCTTTTAGTATGAAATTGGGGAACTAAGGTTCACTATGGCACCTATGGCACCCAAATATGTGGTAGCTTACTTCTTTCACTCCTACACCTTTTCCCATAGGTTAATGGAGTATCTGATGGCAGCACCGGGCCTCTTCTGGGAGGATGAGCCATACAGGGGTATGGGACAATTTTGGAGGAAATTTCACAGACTGCATTGCAGAAGAGGAAAAATGAGATGTGGGAATTTTTGGCTTTACTCTAGACTGGAGGCAAATTTCTTCTAAGGCACTTCTATCTTCTGCTATCAATCCACCACCACATCTGCCCAGTGCCCTTCATCTTATCCTTGTCCAGTCTTGCTGCCACTCTGACTCCTTGCTTAGTACCCCTTTCCTCTCCTTTCCATCCTCAATGCATCCACAATTGCTTTGCCTGCTTGCTCCCAGTTTCCCCCTGCAACTTGTTTCTTATTTTCTTACCCAGTTAGTCCTTGTTCTTCAACACTACAATCTAGTTCTTCACCTAAAGTTGCCTACCTTCTCAAATATTATCTTGCCAACCTTCAATTCAGCTTCCCTGCTCTCTTCCATTGCGCCAAATTTCCTTTTTTCCCCCTCCTTACTACTTCCCACTAGTTCCCAGCTCTGGCTTCCTCTGTCCTCAGGAACAGGCAGCTTCACCCTCTGCCCTCCCGGTGCCCGGAAAGGGGCAGGGGCTGGGGACACTCCAGCACCCAGAGCCCAGCCCTGTGCTGCAGCAGCCCAGGGCACCATCACAGGGAAGGTCCTGCTCAGCCCAGTGCTGGAGAACGGCCCCAGGATGGACAAAGCTTCTGAGAAGTCAAACACTGATTTTGAAGATTCCTTCTGCTAAACCTAGGCTGCCGTTTTTTAAGCCTGCAACTTGGCTAAATTTCAGGATATTTGGCTGAGACAGCAAGTAGCACGTCTCTGACACAAACCCCATTCCCCCAGCAAATTTCAAGTCTCTAATCCAAACTTTTTGGATAAATAAAACCATAGGAGGCAGGGATGTGTTAGTATGGCTGACACGCATATTCTCTAGCCCAACTCAGTAGTGATCTGCTCTGACTAATGCTTAAAATAATGCTGCCTCAGGTAGGCACCCAGTGGTTACAAGTCGGCATAGATCATACGGGTCTCAAGCATGAGAAGACCTTAATCAATTTGAAGTGGAAGGACCGAAATATTACATATAATTTTGAATAGATTAAACTACCAATGCCATTTTAAAGGCAAGCACATCCACAAAACTATACTAGAATAACGATTTAGCGTGAGATATTCATAGAACTCGACATAAAAATCCATGGTTTTACAGAACTAACGTCTGCAAGCTAATATGGCTTTCTTGGGAACCACGACACCATCACACCAATGCACATACCTGTCAGTGCTGAGGCACTGCTGACAGCCGTGGATGGGGTGGTGGGTCCAGCATCACCTTCCAGCTGCAGCTCTTGCTCTACAGGCTGTTCTGGAATGGGCACCGGCAGCCCCTCCCGTGACTGCACAGTGGATAAGAGCATCCCCTCAGACTGCGGCCTTTTGAGAACGGTTCCCTCATCCTCAGCGGAGATTGCAAAACGGGGCATATCGAGAAGCCCTGAGCAGCGTCGGCGTACCGTCAAGGGTGGGCTGGAGTCGCTCTCCGTGTGTGAGGATTCAGACATAGATAAGCGCTTACGCAATCTAAGTGAGAAAACAAGACAGAGCTCCTCAGTTGAGTTAGGGGCATAAGGAACTTTAAAGGGAGCAGCACATAGACCCAACTCACACATCTGAAGGCAATTTAAGGTGAAGTTAGGAGACCAAGCTATATCATTAGGATTTAAAACAGCAAAGGCTCGGGGCATCACCCGAATCTAGATTCCCAATATATTCAATTGTTAAGCTTCTGAGAAAGGAAGGAATAAAACCAAATTCTGGGCATTCATATATTTTATGGACATTTTCATTAGAACACAAGATTTTTTTATATTCTCAACTTTAGAAACTTTGGACTTTCCTAATGGTTTCTCTAATTTGTGACACATGGTAAAAGTCTGGCAATGCCAGACTTTGGATTCACTGATGGTTAAGAAAAAACTGCTGTTGGTACATCTCCAACATAACTAGCCTTCCACAAATGAAAGCTTTACTTAAGGTTAGAATCCTTTTAAGTTCATTTAAAGTATTTGCTACAAATTTAGGAGATGTTAGTACTTAATTAGATATATTTAAGGACTATATCACTTCTACACATTTATTTTCAGCTATTTATTCCACTCTTCAGGCTTCACCTGTGGAAATACATCATATGAAGCATTCCTGACCTAACACTGTTCACAGAAAGTTTTGGCACAGGTCAGTCTCTCTCAGATGCTATGAGAAACCAAAAGGCTTAGTTCTACAGAACTTACATTTCAGGAGACCCAATCACCCAGCTGCGGTCTCGACTCTTCAAGCCTCCAAGGCTGTCCAGCCGGTCATCTTTTTCTTCACTGAGACTCCGTTTAGTTGGTGGTGGAGTCTTTCTCTCTTCGTGGATGGAAAGACGTTCCATGCTGCTGTACACCTGCATATAGCAAAAGATCCTTCTGTACAGAGAAAACAAATCTCTGTAGCCTTTCTGATCAAGGGGCATAATCCCTTCTGAAAATGAAAGATATTCCCTGAAAGCATGAACTTGGCAGCGTTCTTTGGATAACAGAGTGTAGATGTGACATGCTCAAAGTGTGGCAGGGAGGAAAGGAAAAAAACCAAGCTTTGGAAACATGAAACATGCTTTTTTACAACAGCACCCACCACCTCTCCTCTGAAAACAGCCCAGCACACCACAGAAATACTAAGACTTGTTGAAATCACTTGATTTTTGTTCTTAACAATTCTCAAATCTGAGATATTGCTAAAGCAGGCCCCACAAGTCTTGAAGGTTGGCATCTGGATCTTGAAATCTTACTACACAAATCCAATTCAGTGATAGGCATCACACTTGTGACCCCATTTCATTATCATCAGTCTATCAGCATTGCCCCAAGCTTATTTCAGAACAAAAAAGTCCTGCCCTCCTCAAGGAATCTACTAGAATGCTGACAGCTTAATGAAAGTGCCTTTCTTGGTTTTACAGCCGTCTTTAAATAATTAAATGATTAAGCAAAAAAAATCCATCCTTTTAAAACTACACTTGACTGTGGACCTAATTTACATAAGAAGAGATTAATGAAAATAATGTTATTAAAAATTCAGAGCATCAACAAGATAACTATTAATAAATCATATGGCTGAATTGTCAGACAAGAATTTCAAAATATAATGAGCCTTTTATGCCTCCCACATTACAAATGCTGTATAATTTTCCAGGTCTTAAAATAAATACATTAAAAGTGAACTTTTTCTCTTTGTGGCAAAAACACTGAACCCTAAAGAAAAGCTTTAGTCTAAGAGATGAATAACACTCATGGTGAGAAAAGGCAGAAAGAAGAAACCCTTACGTACTCATGAGAACCTTTCAAAAACCCCAACTAATCCTCAGGTCCAATTTTAAGCATACTTTTGGTGATGCAAATCGGGAACAACTCCATAAAATTAACGGTAACTGTTACTTAAGCCACTGAAGCCCAGCTGAGGAAAAGAAGAACAAACTGGTGCTTCAAAACTGACTTCAGTAGTTGAAATCTGGAAGAACTGTCATGAAAAACTGAAACATCTTTCAGTGGCCTAAAGTAAAACTCCTACTCCCACCTCATCAGGAAGAGGGAAATACTGTTCACAGAGTGGGGTGACCTCAAAACAGCATTTCTTCTCCCTTGTGCCCCTCCCCAAACATGCTCTGTTTTATCCATGCTATCAGCACAGTTGTACTACTTCGTAATGTCCGTAATCCCAGCTTTTTATTTCAGATCACCTGAGTAAGAATGAAGAGACCTGCACAGACCTGAGGAAGGCATGCTCAATCCAGAAAGCATAGCCCGAGGGGGATGTTTTCAGGGTTTCCTGTCCATTTCCCCACCTCAAAGCACAACCAGCTTTCTTGTAATCAACTGGCAGATGTTTCTCCAACCTATTCTTAAAAGCCACCAGTGATAGGAATTCTACAAATTCTCCGGCAACCCATACCAGTGCTTATTTATTGCTCAATATCAGAAACTCTTTCTTATCATCTACCCTATATCTCCTTTGTGCCCACAATTTCATGTCAGTTCTGGGTAGAACAGGAAGACCAATGTATCTTTTCCTTCTAGCAGTTACGCATTTGGAAACACATTAGGTTTTATGTTTTGTAGATCTCGGATCATTCTTGTTGCTTTCCTCTTGACACTCTTTTACTGGTCCCAGAACAGGACAGGGTACCCCAAGCTAAGGCCTTCCTACTGCTAAGCAGATGGAAAGGATTTCTTCATTTGCCTTGCAGAAAATATTCGTCCTTGACCAGTATGGTAACTGCCTTTTTGCTTCCATAATTTGGCACATCTAACTCATGATAAACTTTACACCCAGATTCTTCTTGTTGAAACTGTCGCCTTTTGTTCCTCAGGCTGTATTTGAGACATTGAACAGTAGAGGTGTAAACTTCACCCGTGCCCTTACTGCATGGTATCCCTTTGATTTTAGACCATTATGCCAAAATGTCAGAATCAATTTTCATCCTAATACCATCTTGTCACCTACTGGAAGACCCTTTCAAAATGACACTGTTCAAAGCAAATAGGCTTTGGACACTCCCTATGCCAGCATCCAAGTCACGAGTAAAAACACCAAACTCTATCAGATGCAGGAGAGACCTCTGCAGTAGCCTGCGCATTACTGAAACATTAAGAAATACAAAATCTCATTCTCCAGTTATTCTTGGACTCACCTTCTAACAGGCCACAAGCTATCACAGAATAAAGTAAAAGTACAGTTTTTTCCTTCCTCACCATATATTAAACACCATGTGCCTCCCACATATCATCTACATGATTAAAATCTACCCCATATGAAGCAATGAAACTGTGCTCCTCTCTGGGTTTTTTCTTTCAATAAGCTAGCATGCTCCTACCTTGCTGAACCTCGGCGAGCACGAGGAAAACTGCCGAATTTCTACGTGATCATCATCATTAGTATCCTCTTCTTCTTCTGAATCCAGGTGTTGGTACCGCTCTGAACGGGCTGTGAAGAAGACATGGCACATTTCACCAGTGCGGGACGTGTTGACAACTCTCACACCTCAAGCATTCCTACTTAACTACTTACTGTGACAAGTAGAACTGTGAGTGTTCATACACCACGCAGGGTATTTTCCTTAATGCTGAAACATACCCAGCCAGTTCTGTTCATCCTGTACAATTAGCAGTGAAGAATACCTCCTTCCTACTGAACTAATCTTATATCATCAGCTATATTGTATTCTAAAAGCAGCTGATACTCTGCAGGTGTCTAATCCTGCAGACCCCTTGTGGTAGGGATATTTCTTCCCTAAGGCAAACAATTGTATGGAAGGAAACACGGAAATGATTCACTGTCCCAGTTTCCAGTAAACAGCTTTATAATTTTACAAAGTCTATCCTGCATACATACAAGTAGTCTTTAAAAAATAAAAATATTTACTCCAAAAAAGTATTTTCTCTTCTCCCTCCTACAACTAGAAAAAGGATTAGAATTAGTGAAAGAAAATGGGCAAGCAGCCAATATGCAAAGCTATTTTTTAATGCAAAAATCTAAACTGCCTCCAAAGAGATTTTGTGCTTTGAGATTTGCAGCACTGGATTTCTAAGCCAGCCACATTGGATTTTGCAGGGCAGGCGTTAATAAGTTTGGCCACAGAAAGCCGATAGCTATACTGAGCCAAATTTGTTGCACTGCATCAGCCAGAAAGCTACTTTTGTAAATTCTGAAATTTTCTGCATTAGGGTTTATAACACCAATGCCAACTCTTATCAGTGTCTATGTGAGATACTTCCTGACGTAAGAATTCCAGCCTTTATAAAGGACTCACATCAAAGTCACCCCAATAACCTGCTGAGCATGCCTGGGTACCTGGGGAGTTTGCCATCATTTCTACTTGACAGACCCAGTGATTTGCACCACTGAACATAACGTGGTGCTTTTACCCACCAGGATCCGCTCATGGCTGCTGTGCTGAGCCTCTCCCAATCACTGACCCAATTCAGTGACCAGAGCTCAAGTTCAATGTCCTGTAAGTCCAGTGAGCAGGGGGAACACACCACCACCTCTGCTTCTACGTCTATATTGTACCACTGTAACCTTAATATATGCAAAACACACATCTGCCCCCTCTGCACAGCTTGACTCAAATTGCTCTCTGCAGCAAGTATGTGGAGATTTCTCAATCTCTCTCTCTCTCTCTCTCCATTCTACCTCTCCATCCAACCCCTACCCTAAAAGCCCCTTCCCCAAACCGGGACAGCATTATCTAATAGGATCTCTGCTTTAGGCAGGCTGCTCTCTCTCCCTCCCTTAACCCTGAGTGAAGTGCAGGAGCAGAGCAAAAATGTGCTTCACATGGATTCAGCAAGTCCTACGGCCCTGGGAGAAGGATGGAAGAGATTCCATTGAAGTAAGACAGAAATTTCCACAGCTCAGGAAACTGAAGTAGCCCAGTATCATCCTGGGCTACAGCTAGAGTCAGGGAAAGACCCCCCGACCAGTGACAAGCCCTGCTCAGCTCCCCAAGTCACATGAGAAAAGCTAAGGAGCAGAGGCTCTGGGGACAGAGACCTCTCCATCCCTCACATGGTGCTCCTCTCTTCTCTCCCAAGAGCACCAACTCTGTCTGCTGCTTATCTGGAAATACCAAGAATCTTACATAGCACTGATACCACAGCAGTTCCCAGACACTTATACACACCAGACAGGCACTTCACTTGATATCTCATTAGAGTTAACAACACTAAAAATAGGTGAAACACTTACAGTGAAAATAATTTAAGTTACTTTAAATCTTTAAAGAATTTTCCCTACATATTTGTCTTCAAGGTTTGGGTTTGGTTTGGGGTTTGCTTTTTTTTTTTTAAAAAAAAACATTCATTGGCTGAAAACAGACACTAGGGAAAGATAATATTGCTCAAAAACTCATGGAAGTTGGATACACCAAATGCTTTGGAAGTGCTGTAATAAACCCCGCTTAACAAATGCAGTACCTCTCACTGCAGAGCCATGGCTGGCAGAACCACAGGCACCAGTGAAAGGCCAACTGACTTCAGCAGTAACATTTTTTAATTTAAAATTCATTTGCTTTCGCAGAAACCTTACTTGGCATTCAACAGAAACTTTTAAAGCAGTTTCCATCAATTGTTTTTTTTCAATTTCTAACAATGACTTATCTCTAACAATTTCAAAAAATTAAATATGCACAAAAAATATGATGCCATTTAGGCTGAATCTTTAGTCTTACTGTCAAAATAGCTTGTGTCATCCTCAGATTCCAACTGTGGGATGAATTCAGCTTTCTGCCGAAGTAATCCATTCCAGTCCAAATCTTTAAAGAACCGATGCTGTTTCACTTCAAAGGCACTACCTGAAATAAGCATCTTTTATTGCAGAGTGTTTCTTTCAGCATTTGCATAACAAGAAAAACAAACCCTAAAAATATCAAGAGCCTAAGAGAATGTACCTGAGTACATTTAAATCACACATTTCCCAGGAATTCTGAGAAACAATTTATCCTTTTACCAAAGTTGTGATCCAGGATAAAATCTGAACAAGATTTCTTCCTTTCCACCTCTTCTTCTGTTTAATGAGAACACATGACTAAACTGGCTGGAAGGCAGCATCTGCTGTTACATTCCACAGCAAGTTGCAAGATTAAGAACTAATTAACATCTTAATTTAAAATTTCCAAACTCTAAATACCATCTTGATCATAGCCAAATAAAGGGAGCAAACTCAGAAAGGTACTTAGCGTGCGCATGGCTCCACCCTCACGGATAAACCCATCCATGTGCTTAAAACAAGGCAGAGGCTTACATATCTCCCTGAATTAGTATCTTTTGTTATTAACCTCAGAAGCTTGGGTACCCAGAAGGAAAAACTAAGGATTATCTGTCTACTAGTATATACATTTTTTTTTCAAATGAAATTACTATTCATAAAAGATGCTACTGCCTTTTTAAAAAAGAGAATAGCAGAGGAAAAGAGATAAAAGGTTTGCTGAGTGCCAGTGGCACTATGAGATGCCAAGTGGAACAGCAGTCTCAGCATTACAGGTATGAGAGATCATCAACTCATTTTATAAGGCAAGAAACTGTACATCTTTTCCATGACAGCAACATCTTTCAAGTACATGGATTTGAAGTAAAGAAGAACATGTGAAAACCATCTGATATCATTATTAATTCATGATCTATTCATCACATTTGTGTGCACGTGTGTTAAGTCTGCTGAATACATGTTTGGGATTGTTATATATATATAAGTTTTTATTTTATCCTTAAAGTGTAGTTTCCAAGTGAATATCCAAAATTAAATCAAATAAATCAAATCAATGAAACAGCCTGTGCCGTGAAGCCACAGTGTTGCACAAATTATTTTAAAACAAGAGCATAGCTAGAGATTATTTATGGTTATTTACTATCAGGAAATGAGAAGTGTTGACTTGTAAAACTTTAAATCTGACATTGTAATACAGAAAGATTGATATTTGCTTCTGCCTCTGCCAAAGAGACTTTGTTGTATGTTTGGAGAATTCTACAGTACAGGCCTCTAGGAATGGGAGAGTTTTCATTTATTTTATTACACACAGGGGTTCACATCCATGTAGGCATTAAGCCCCTAATCAAAAAGAACTTCAGAGAAATCTGATTATACACTGTTTAAATGGAGACACAACCCTCAAGCCTTTAATGGAACAGCACAAATTTGAGAAGTTACGTTGCCAAGCTGACAGCGCTCCTTTCTTGTTTCCCAAACAAGACAGTCATATCTGACTGACTCATGTACAGTCTACGCTAATTCTCAGAGCTTCACCACACAGGACTCATTGAACCCAGTATAAACTGTTTCCTAGCTCCAGATGAACATTTTTCAACATGGGTGGGTGTGCATCACTGGCAAGGTAGCTTCTTTTCCTGCTCCTGGCTAGCACTTTCCTATGCACAAGACTCCTACCTGTTCCCATTCTTTCCAGAGGATTTTGGCGGAGAAGCTTAGAAATTAGGTCCTGGGCATCTGGTGGCAGTGCATCATCACCTTCTGGCCAGGCAATTTCATCTGGGGACAAAAAGAGACTTGACATTTTCTACCAGCTTCACAACCAATTTAAATAACCATTCACATTCCTATACTGTAAAATGCAGTGTTCAGTTCTGCCCCAGAATCATAAGTACCTTGAATTCAGCAGTTTGCATACTTAATGTAATTCAAGCATTGACATTTTCCAAAATGCATAAAATTCAGCGTCAGCTAAAGCTGCTGTCAATCCAAGCAGTGCTTGCAGAGAAAAAAAGCATTATGAACTCTATTAATAAAGTATGAAATGGGACTTCCATGACAATCCATAAACAATGACACTGACAATACTGCAGCTGTATCTTGTGCCTGCACATTCCACATTTGTTATACTTGGAATAGAGAGAACAATTCACAGGTAACAATTTAATGCATCATATTTAGTTCTTTGCTGAAATTTGCTTTTTACAAAGCACATTTGCCAAATGTGTTAAAAATTCACTGTTTCAGAAAGCATTCCCAATAGGAAATGTTTTCACTGGCATATTCACTGAGAGAACACAAAGCAATCATTTGTCCAACTCCAAGCAGGAGATAAGTTTAAAAAACCACAAGACATGAAGGTACTAAGTACAACAGTTTCAATGTGTCTTGCTTTAATTTCCTTTTTATTTAATTTATACAACAATTACTAATTTACTAACGTTTGCACCTACAGAAGCAATAACCAAAATCAGACTGGATTAGACCAGTTGGCAGCTGCTCCTTTCATATTCTCCATCATTTCAGTCAAAAGACAACATAAAAATCCCCAAATATTTTTCCTCAATCCCACAGGATTTTCATGACTCCCATGCACATGCCATGCACAACAGAACTATCTAGCAACTCAACAACTTCCAGTAGCTGGAGTCAGATGGAGGCTACTTTGATACAGAGAGATAAATATTTTAAAATTACAAACCATTATTTTACACCTAGTCTTTCCTGACTAAACTGTTGATCCTCACTATTTTCAAGGTTTTACTACTTCACAGCACACTTTGAAACCCCTTCAGAACCAGAACAGAAACATACCACTGATCACTTGTCCAAACAGCTCTTCAGGTGTGTCCCCAAAGAAAGGAACGCAGCCAACTAGAAACTCATACAGGATAACTCCCATGGCCCACCAGTCCACGGGCTTCCCGTAGCCTTGGCGCAGGATCACTTCTGGTGCGATGTATTCTGGAGTCCCACAGACCTCAAGAGAAACACACAAGAAAGCAATAAACCTACAGATTGCCAAAGTCACATAAAAGCTTATTTTTGTCTTTTTTTTTTTCTTTACAAGGAAGTTATTAATGTTTTGCCACCAACCACTATGCTGTGAACTACTTCATGGAGCAAGAGTCTATATTTGAGAAACACATTACCTGCACAGAAATGATATCGCATACTATGAAATGTTCCTAGTGTGGACATGCCATCTAAGTAGTTCTTTGGTGCACAAACAGTACAGCATATAGGAAAAATGCATATTCTGTGTGTACAGGTCAGCCTGCTTGATGGATGTCTACCGGCACAGCTACAGCTATCAGGAACTGAGTTTTGACAAACCTCTCACATCTCTGTGCTAGCAGAATTTAGTTTCACAAATGCAAAATTAGCAGCACAGAATGATTACACACTGCAGCATTTAAACTTGGGAGGTACAGCTGGCACAGACAATGGCTAAGGAAACAACGTTGGAAGATCTAGGTTGCCTCAGGTTTAGAATCAGTGACAAAAACAAAATAGTTGTAAAAAATATAACACTGCAAAATGCAAGACCATGATCTAGTGACCAAAGAGAGTTCCTGCTAGAAAAAAGCATCGTTACTCAGAAGCAAAGGAAAACAGTGCCACAGGATGATTATGATTTAACACTTGGGACAGCTAAAATATAAAATTCAACTGTGATCCCAGGTATTTTCAGAAGAGAGAAGTATTTTTTAATCCCATCATACAAGGCACTGGTGAGCCTGCATCCAGAACAGTATAGTTCCTGTCAACTATGCCCAGCTCAAGCTGAAAGAGGTGCATGAAAGAGCTGTTCATTCATCAAAGGAAAATCTATCTTGTTATCTAGAAGAACTTAGCTGGATAAGCCTCGCAAAATGAAGGCTAAGGTGAAAAATGACCCTTGGTAAATATCAGGGGAATAAAAATCAGTGTTTAAGCCATCAGACAAAACTACAAGACGAAACATACATGAACTTGCCATGAACTTTCTAAGCACCAGAAGGGGGAGATGCTGAAACAACCTTCCAGCAAAATCTGTGTTGCATCCCTAAACCAATTTCTGTTCACACTTGCACTGCTGCCTTGGCCACACTTTCAATATCCTAAACTAAGAGCTGAAGTGCATCATTCCAAAACAAGCAGCTAAAATAACAAACAATACCAATTTATGCACAAACATGAGCATCGACTTCTGTCTTTTCCTCCCATTCTACAACACACAACACAGTGTCGAGGCAGAGGGGGAGTGCTACAAAATCCTATTCTATCCCAAGACAAAATCCTGCATCTGATCCCACATCAACAGACAAAATTTTTCAGCTTACCTGCTTGTCCAGGAATTCCCTGGTATCCTTCTCAATGTGTCCCTCATAAAGATTAGTTGTAAGACTCATTAATCCAATTTTAGACAGTCCAAAGTCTGTTAGTTTAATGTGACCCATGGAAGTTATCAGGAGACTAGAAGAAAGAGAAGGAAAATAATCCAACATTCAATTAATTGTTTCCCAAAAGGAATTTAAAAAAAGAATACAAGATAATGCTAAGCAAGTTCTCAGTGTTACATCCCCATCAATCACCTGGAAGGAACCTCCTATGCAACTGAATCTCACAGAGCAGCCAAGGCAATTAGAAATCCGACTACTTTCTGGCATAATTTCATCAGCATAGCAACAGTTTTGAGATATCTGAAGACCTTCTTCCCACCCTTTCTACATCTTGCTACATCAGTAGCAAGAGACTCCCTAAAATCTCCTACGTGTCAGATACCATTGAAGATCTCTACTGTCTCTAGCCCCCATGTCCTCTTGCTTATGGAGAAAGGCCCTGAAGAACTGGTGCTCTCCATCCAGCTTCTGAAGAGCTAAACGCTTACTTATCAGGTTTTAGGTCACGGTGAACAATCCCATAATTGTGTAGGTACTCCAATGCCAGAACAGTCTCAGCAAAATACATCCTCGCCATATCAACAGGTAGGGCACCAATATTCTTGAGAAGTGTAGCACAATCACCTCCTAGAAAAAGAAGTTGCAAATATGGCACAGTGAAATGGCAAATATCAGTACGAAAGAACAGCTATGGGTCTACAACACTAGATTAAAGTTTCCTTAAGACTGTCTCTCTCAACCCTGTTATGTTAGCCTGAATTCTAAAGCTCTCTCTACACTCTGTCTTGAGCTTCAAATAAATATTAATATCTTAGGAAAACTGAGATCCATGTATGTTGGGCATGCTTGCTCAAGAACTGTACAGATGCTGTTTCCAAACCATAAGCAAGCTTTGAAGAAAGGGTAGTTCATGACTGTTTGGCCTCTCTATAAATTCCTTTGCTTTCCACCACTGAGACACATACTACTTCTGATATACAAGCTTCTTTAATTAGTAAGTAAACACCTCTACAACTACTAACTGGCTGTCCCTACTTCCTTACTCATGGAAAGGCTGCCATGCCTTTGGCCACAGCGGTAGTCAAGAAAATAAGTTTGTGGGCCCCTTCTTAAGGAACATTGGCCACACATTTCATTCAACCTTCATCTCTACTTGCAAATAGTAATCAATATTAAAATTTGTTAGGAGAATACATCTGCTTTCATTCCACTAATTTATCTGAAAGAGCACTAATACAATAACTATAAGCTTATTTCTCATAAACATTCAGCCAAGCAAGCCAGGCATAAGAAATTAATCCTATCCACCAGTGGAAATATATTGCTTACAATAAGATACAGTGATAAAATCAAATAATATTTCAAAGAATAAGCAAAACAACCCCCTCCCCAGCATAAAGTAGTACTGTATTTTAAAAAAGGCTGCTAAAGAACAAAGACTGTGTTGCTTGATCATGTTTCTTAACTGTCTTTTTCTAACTGTAATGCCAAGCAAATGTGCTATGGATCTAGCCATGCCATCCCAGAGGAGAGTGGGAGGATCTCTTTGCAATGAGGACTGGAAAGTTCATGCTGACTTCTGACCCAGCAGTTTTCTACATGTGGCTTTATGTTTCCTCAGTTCCACTGCAATCATGTTGTATTAGTCACAGGGATTCACAAATGGAGTATCTGCTTACGCTAAACTGCACTGGCGGTAGAGTGACTCATTCCTCCGGCTCAGCCCAAGCAGTCCATACACTCCTCCCTAAAAGGGCATCACGACCTCCCCTGCAACTGCAGGGCTGACTGAGCTCACTTCCCGTGAAGAAAGGGCTAGCACACATGAGATGGTCTCCCCATTTGTTGTGTTCAGAGCAGTGCACTGATCAGTCTTACACCTGAAAGTACACATCTTATAAATCACTCGGAAACCTCATGCTTTACGAGGAGACACACTGCATACACACTACACGCCCATCATATCTAAGGTCCCTTTGCAGGTGTAGATAATGACAACCATACCTTCAACATACTCCATAACCATGCACAGGTGACGCTTGGTCTCAAAGGAGCAGAACATGCTGACCACAAAGGGGTTCTCAGCAAATGTCAAGATATCTCTCTCCACAAAAGCCTGCTGGATCTGGTTTCTCAAAATTAGGTTCTGTTTGTTGATCTTCTTCATGGCAAAACGTTGCCGGGTGGTCTTGTGTCGCACCAAATACACCGCTCTGGAAAACCACATACCAAGAGGAAAAGTTCCATTTTCAGTTCAAACTGGTTTGGTTTGGGTTTTAAAAACAGTGATGGTAACTGTTTTGGACAGATCCTGACAGACTTATCTGTGACTCCATAAAATCCCATCTCAGTGCCAAGCTCCCTTAGAAAAGAAGGAACCCTATGATGCTTCCTTCCAAAAGCTACTCTGCCTTCTTGAATTAAGCAGCATTTTCGCTGACGTAACTAACAAGGAGATATTTCAGACACAAACGTCACAAACTTCCTTAAGCATCATTGCAGAGGGGGATGTATTTTTCAACACTACAGTCACCATTTCACTTAAAAAATTGTCCAAAATGTATGGAATCAGCATGATTTCCTTCCGAGTCCCATAAAATTAATTTGACACAACACTGTCGCCGGGGATTTCCTTCAGTAAAGTATCTCTTATGTTTCTATCATTTGCAGATCATTAGATTCCTGCACATTAATAATACAGTTGGCAAATAAAATTTTCATCCAGTTTGCCTGCCTTATTGAATCAGTACTTGTTTCCTTTTCCCTGGAGTATATTACATTTAACATGGTATTGTGTCTCACCAGCAGCTGACTATAAAATATACCCATGATAAACACAAATGTGACTAACAGCAAAACTACCACCTCTCCCTCCCCTTTTTACAAAGTTACATTTAAATCATGGGGCCTGTGCAGAAATATGACTGAAAAGATATAAAATCTTCTTGTCTAATAATCTGGCTCTTCAACATGCTCCATTGTGTCTTCACTGACTAAAAAATATGCTCACGATTTTTCCACGTGTAATTTTTAAAAAATGAGTTGCTCTTAACTAAGCATTCACTTCAACAAAACACTCAAGCACATGCTCAAGTTTTGCTGTTATGATGTACTGAATTTCACTGCTTTTCAGTTACAGCCTAATGACTATCACCAGTAAGGATTCACAAACTGCAGAGTCAGGAACTGTCTTTAAAATTCTGGGTAAGTTTGTATGAGCAGTTAAAATTTTAACTGACAAACTTAATTCTGGATTCTTCAGTGGATAACAAAATCTAATAGCATTTTTACTGTATTACTTCTCACAGATTTGCACCAATGTAATTCTAGCATTTCTTTTATGATTTCAGGTGCTCACAAACAGCCACATATGTTACATGTATAATCTGAATACATGGAAGAATGGAAAAGCATAGACTACTTCCCCTCAATATTCTTGCTGTTTCAGTGAATCATCAATAACATTTGCAACTACAGAATTTTACCCTCACTCATTTAACCTTTAAACAAACACAAATCACAGGACTTAGCTAGACAGCGTGAAAGGAAATACAGACTGCCTTGCTAAGCGGTAAGGAAATGGGTCCAAAATAATTTTCTCAGACTCACAGAACTACCTTTTTTACTATTACTTAGGAAATCTCACAATAATCTAAGTGACAATATTTTCCCTAGAAACAATATTTAGGGAAAAAGTTTTTGTCAACTCAAGCTAAGGTACTGAAGTGTCTATATTTTAACTACCTACCATAAAGAAGAGATGTAGAAATAGTTACTGGAAAAACAGGCTTGAGGTCACAGCTAGGAAGGGCTTCAGAAAACTTGCACCACAGAGGGATTGGGAACGGGATTATTCTGAAAGCTTTAACGTAGGGCAACTAATTTTCCTGAGCTGGAAGCTGTGAATCAGTTTAGCTCAATGTAAGGACTTCACAGCCAGGAACTATGTCCAGGTACAGGGGCTATCGTCTAAGAAACCCTGAGAACGTGCAAGAAATGCCATATTCCAGAAGAATGCAGAAGACATCATAAGTGTAGAACCTCTGTAAGACCCAAACAAAATTAATTTATGCTTTGGACACAACAAAACCAGTCATTCACCAACCTTTGCTATAGCCCTTCCCTGGGTAGGACAATAGTAGTATTTTCTTCTAAAGCAAAGTCTAAAAGCCTTACCCATAAGCACCATTACTGATCAGTTTAATAGTTTCAAACTCTTCTTCAGATGGAGTTTTCTTTGACTGGACAGAGGCCCCACGGCTCTGAAGAAAGAAAAGAAAAAAAAAGAAATCAAAAGCAGGAATTACTGTATTCTGTACGTCAAGTTTTTTATCCTTTTCTTCTTTAAGCAGCATTCACCCAAGCTCAATCAATTTCTAAAACGCTGGAGTCCTCAGCTTTAGGATAATTGTCCATAACCCCAGGTCCCTCACAGATTCCCTCCACAAATATTAGTACAAGAAGTCAGTGGACTAGAAGATTCAGGTCTTTCCTCAACACTACATTTTAAAAAAAAAAAACCACCCAAACAATTAAAAAAACCAACTAATGATCTGTGATACCTAGCAAGCCATATCATTAAATTTTTCTAATGAGCTGTTAAAGTCACCTCTCTTCACACCCACCACATTTTACAAATGACAATATAAATAATTTCTCCAGATTATTTTTGTTTGCAGCTCAAAAAAAAAAAACCAAACCCAACCAAAACTTGATGATAGTGCCTGTTGGCAACTTTTAAGCATTTCACCACAACAGCACAGAGATTTCCACATTTTCATGAGTGTATACTCTAGTTTTAACATGCGTTTTTAAATGTCAGCACTTTCAAATGAAAATTACTCTGCATTATAATTAATTCTTTACTTTAGTCTATTTCTTTCCGAAGAAAAAAAAAGTGCTAGACAGAGTGAGTGTATTACTGCTTTACCTCGACTGAATCATCTGTCTCAGGAGTGTCTGGGCTGTCATAGCTATTCAGCTGGGCCATTTCTGAAAAGAAAGGGGAAAGATTACTCGTAATGATCTCAATCAAACACTATTCTCTTTGTTTATACAAGACAAACAGGATTTTAAGAGGTGCTTGTAGATGACAAGGACTTTTTTCCCCTCTGTAAAAAGTCAGCCCACTTATACAGTGATAACCTTTACCATCTTTTAAACTGTAGGCAGTATTTTATATAAAGTTGAATATAATTAATTGTTCTAATTTCAGCCTGACTTATTCTAGGTGGTTTCTATAATAAGTAAAACCGATCAATGCAAGTTTGGGGAAGCGACTAGCTAGTTAATATTAAAACCTATTCCATGCATATATGTCTGCATATAGCCTGGTGGCACCTCTGTACTCCAGAAAAGAAAAAGCATTACATTTCAAACAAGCTCTCTCTATGAAATGTGTCTGATTCTGCAAAATGTTGAGCAGCAGCAAATTGTGAGAAAGTCAGTTAGTTTAGGCTACTCAGCTGTCTTAGGAGATGCTATAAACTTTGCAAAACCAAATCTGATATTAACTGCTAGTCTCTGCACAGACATCGTTCACATTTCTGTGTGCTCTCCTTACAGAAAGGAAATAAGGTACCTTGACATCTCCACACATTTCTAAAGAAAATTTGACTTTAGTAAGGGGAATTAGTGATGGAAAGGTTCTCTCCCATGACAGGGATCAAAGGAAATTTCCCTTTAATGTCAGATTTCAACAAATGCTATTAAATTGCATTTAGCAATCTTTGGTAGAAATTTTCCCAAAGAGCTCTTCACTTGAAGTCAACCTGTCACTGTCATTCTAGTAAACACTGTAGAATTTAAACTAGTCCTATCCAGACTACTAATTTATGCTAAAATTATGCTCTCCTGAGAAAACAAAATGTACGGTTCAATCGCTGAAATATCCCACAGTAACCTCCAGTCTCTGTCACACTTTCTAGTGTTGCTGAGCAAGCTGTGCACGCTCATAAAACTTGTCATAGGAGAAGAGATTCAGCTAGCAAAGTTCCAGGCAGAACTATTAACTCACAAATTCCAAAGTTCGGATCTTCTGGGCCTCTGTACATTTACAGCATATTCAATTTACCATATGCGATTCTGGGACCTAGCAGAAAAGCTGTTATTTTCTTCCAACACATTACTCTCCTTGGTTTCGCTGCTATGCAAGATGTAAAAATACAATCTCATATCCACCTAAATATTCATACTGGTCCTGGTTTCTCATGGCAAATCACAAATGCATTTTTCTCAGAGAGGACAACAAAGCGGGATGACAGGATACTTTCCAACCAGGCCACCAGCAGGCAGGCAGATCAGAAAAATAACGGGTAAATTTACTTTTACTGTCCAACACCACAGAGAAAACAGTTAAATCATAAAGCCATTTTCTAACATTGTTTCAGCTATAATACAGGGAGACATTATTAACACTATAAGTAAAGAACTGTCACTGCTGATGTGCAGTCCTTACCCCAACAATGCCCCTTTGAGACACAGGGCTGGAAAGGACAGTCTAGAATTTGACAGCAAACAGGAAAATAAGGAAAAATGGCCTAGAAATTAAACCAATAAAATAAAAGCTTCCTTCAGCTATGTTGTGACCAGAAGACCTGGTTATCCTTTCAGTAGTTTGGAGAGTACAAAACAAGAGTTCTCACCCTCCAGGGGATCCCTGGTGAGGCCCAGCTGGCTGATAATATAACGAGGAATGTCGCATTTAATTCCTTGCCCTTCCTTGGCATGGCCTTCTGCAGCTTCTAACAAATGGTAGAACTCTTCAGGATCAAACTCCTACAGCAAGGTAATGACAGAGACAGAGAGAAGTAAATGATTCAGCTTTACAATTACGAAAGGTTTCTTTCCCGTGTAGGAGATTCCTCAGAAATATCCAAAGTTAATTCTGGGATCAGCAGTGACGCAAAACATTTGCAGTTACAACACGCTTGCCAACACATTCCACTCTGCTCTGCAAAAATGACAGACATTCACAGCTTGCTGGATGTCCACCAGCTTAGATCTGCAAATCGAAACAGGACAAGGACTGTGGGGACTTTTTATGAACCAAAACCAGACTACTGGATAATACCATCGTGATAATGTAAGCACCAATGTGGACACACTTCCCAATTTTGTCACACTGAGGTGTGCCAGTCTGTGATGACTGTGGCGCCTTCTTCTGCCACCTCTGACAGGTGAGTTAAACCAATATAAACCTCTCCAGCTTCAAATGTCACTTCTGATCAAGCCATACACCCACCCAATTCTGTAGCTGTCCTGACCTTAGCAATTGTTGATAAAATTATTAATAAAACAGCAATTGCTGTTTTACCAGCAGAGATTTAACTTTCTATATAAGAAAGACTACTGCAGTATTTGTTATTTGTTGTACTATACAGTACAGGATCATCATATCAACTCAGTCTTGGTGTATGTGATCTCTAAGGCAAGAAAAGGTTGTAAGAAGGTGTGATTTCTTTTACTAGACTAGCAGATGCAGTTGGAAATAAAAGACAAGCAGCAGGAGCTCTCTGCTTAGAAGCAACTTCACTAGTTAACTTTAACTTTCCCCTACAAACCTCATCATTCACCAGCAATGAGCAGCTTTGCCAAGACTCTTCAAAAATTTTCTAGTGACACGGGAGGATAAAAGAGCAAAGGTTACAGTATACAACTGTGAGGGCATCAGAAAAGAACTGATGTTAGTCTGCTCAGCAGTGTAAGAGAAAAGAGAGCACAGAACTGCAAACGAGAAAAATAAATATGATGATGTAAAGGTATTTGAATGGTTAGAGAAACAGAGAAAAGAAGTGCTTTTTCTTGGCTGCTTTAAGCAATGCTGCTTAGATATATGCTGTCACCAAAGACAGCAACAATGCAAGAAAGTAAGTTCCTTCCTAACTCCTCTGGAAAAGGATTCATCAGCTACTTCAGAATGGGCAGAGAGCAGAAGCCAGACCAAAGAGGACTACGGGAAAGAGATGGTCAACACTATTGTACTACTGAAAGGGAAGGTGGAGTCAAGGAAGGGCTTGTCAAGATACAACTGTAGGTCGTTTACTGGTGAGTGAAGGACAGAAGAAAAAAAGTCTGGTGACAAAAAATTCAAACATATAAAAAAAATTAAGAAATTAAATAAATTCCAATTCTGTCTCCTTTTTAGTAGATTTATTTAATCATCTGATTATAGTTTTGCTTAAATGGAGAAAAATGATCCCTCCTAAGCAGAGGCAAATGCTATGGAAAGATAATCTGAAAAAAGAATAAATTACAGACTTTTTCCCTAAAGATCATTTCAGTGATGCACAACACATTATTATTTTCTTGAAGCCCCAGAGAGTCAGTCCATGAATAAACATTTTACAGTCCAACAGGTAATACAAAGACTGAAACCAAATAACTGAAGTTTGAGATACTTAAATGCCTTCACCCCCATTAAAACAATCAAGACCATCACAACCACTACCAGTATGGCCAGTTAATTCATTTACAAGGAAGAAATAAGAATAAACTGTGTTACTAAAATTAACATTAATATTGAATCTTAGAATACTCGTCTATAAATTCACAATGAAGTTAGAGCCTAAATTAATGTTAAAATTGTTAAAATGTTAAATAAATAGGTTTAAAAAAAGAAACAGTTCTCAAGCTAATTAAATGGTAGACAATCCACTGGTATATTTCTTGTTCTTTTAAGGAATAATAGGGACATTAATACTTAAGGACTCATGTCAGCAGAATAAAATATATATATATGGAAAATATTGCTAGAAAGGCAATCAGGTTTCATAGACAGGAAAGACTAATATACAGATACAAATATTCTTTTTATGTTTTGAATGCTAGCCACTTCATTGTCAAAGTTGTCACTACATGCTTTGGACTTCATTACTCAAATCTCAGTGACTTCACGGCTTCAACCTGCTCCTACTCTGCAGAACGTCAGGTGCAGAAGATAGTGGAGGAACCTGGAGACCTATTGATTTGCAGCTAAAATCTGGCTTAAGTTTGGATCCGCTTGCAGGTGTAGAGATGGGTTCAACAACTTACTGATGTTTCCTGCCTTCCTAGATGATGTGTTATCTACAGAGTAGATAACTTCTAGTTCTACTGTACTACTAGATAGTAGATTATCACATAGTAGAGTGTATGCAAGCATAAATGACAATGGTGAACGCAGCAAATACAAATACAATAAGCTCAAATTTAGTTGCTGTCTTCATTGCCTTCACTTCCAAAGGATATTTTGAATAAGTGCTAGAAGACAACTGGAGTCACAAAACTCCTCTAAATCACAAAGTTTTGAAAGCCAAAGATTTCCCAGTCCGAACGCTGTTGTGTCCAGGATTTTCAATGTAATCTAGTGGAGACTTCTTGAATAAGTAAGTGTAGGCATCTATCTTTCTAGCTGTGTGGCCCACTACTTCATCACTGACAATGGTCTTCCTTGTGCTGTAGGGTTCACAGCAAAGCAATCCATCTGACAGTCATGGAGGAGGAATAAAGGAATCCTCCAAAGTCTACTGGTGTTTTCACCAGTATTTCAGCAGATGTTTTCAAAAGCTGATATCATTGGAAAGGTTGGACCACTCTTGTCTAGTTTGACAAAGAAGGCTCTGCAAAACTCATTTATCTGTTAATGACTCCAGTGATAAAAGTCACCCCCGTGCACACTTCCTGCGATGTGCTTTAAATGTTACCTGTACATCTATATCCAGCCACAGATTCCTAATTCAGCCAATTTCCTTAATGTGTCAGTCTGATGTAGCTTCTTTGTCATTTTTATGTCCGGAAAGAGCCATTACATTGTAAGCTTTGACCTCTCATGTAACACAAGCCAAGGAATTTCATCATGCTATTTCATAAGCTTCCACTGTAGGTTTTTGTGACCCTTCCCTACACTCTCACCAATTTTTCAACATCCTTTGGAAATAGTGTCACAGAACTGACCCCTATAACCAATAATCACCACAACATTGTGTACAGCAGAGGCCTGGTCTGAAGACCCTCTTTCCATATATGTTCAAGATTTATATTAACACTCTTGCTGTGCCATCCCAGTGTGAATGTATGTTCAGGCTGCATAAATATTTTTCGAGTTGCACGACTTCAGGAAACAATGGCCTATTTCATTAGGATGGCCTATACACTTTTCACCATTTCCTAGAGTTATATAAAAGAATACTTTCTTATTAGCCGAAGTAAGTTTTTTTTTTTTCAAAAAAAAAAAAAAAAAAAAAAAAAAAAAAAAAAAGAGAGAGAGAGAGAGAGAGATTTGCTTTTCCATATATACCAATAACATTGAAAAGGATTTCAACCACAGGCTTCCAAATCTGCTTGAATCTCTCACTGCCTGCCCCTCTGTGTTCACAGCTGGAAAACCTGACATCAGGTTTCTCTGCAATTGCTGTGTTTGAGTCCAAGAGCTCAAATACCATTTATATTATGGAAGGGAACTTCTTCCTTAGTGACAGTTCTTTCTTAGCACAGCTCTCTGGGCACCATATGCATCATACATTTACACACTCTTCACTGTACCTGCTAACAACATGAGGAAAATCAGGTGGCATCAAGTAGCATGAAATAAATGATGTCAACAGCTACACCTGGCCCCTCAGCCATAAACTTTATACTAAAATATAATTTAGTGGCTATTGCAGCTGACACTCCAATGAAAAAATACTTCTATATTAATGCTAAAGACACTTAGTACTTTTAAAAAAATATTTATTATATTGATTTATTTTTAATCAATGTTTTTATGATAATGTAAAGTTTTCTCTTGACGGCTTTGTGTTCCTTATCTCTTCAAACACACACCAGACTCTTTAGATCATAATGCACTCTCCTGAGGACCAAACTTACCAGGCACTCAAGCAGCCGAGCTGGTCGTGCAATGATAATCATCAGCTTCTTCACAAGTTGGGTAACGAAGGCAACCTCGGAGCTCTCGGATCGCTCGTGGGCCTGTGGATAGCAGAACATCACATTATGGGCCTAGCAGTGAACTCTTCATTTTTGTATGTAAATGCTCACCACAGGGCAATCACCAGCTCAGTAACTGTAATTCAGCAGCAAAGGCATGACGAGTCAGGGCAGGCAATGATCTCAGTTCATTCAAGGATGCCAAGTTACATATAGCTTTACCATTACAACTGACTCCTTTTATCGTGCAAGAGATATTTCAAAGGCTCTATTTCCATTCTATCACCTATCAATTATATTAGAAATTATGTGTTTTTATTTTATTTTTTAAAATGAAAATAGGAATACTGATTTTTTTCAGTTTTACCTTCCACACAATACTATCTAGATAATTACCAAGAGGTATGCCTGTTTCTAGGCTTTACTTTCAGACAGAATTTGAACTACTACTGTTCATCCACAAGAAAAACCTAAACTTTAGTTTCTCTTTATTTATTTTTATAAATTCTGCTGAACAACTACAGCATTGTATCATATGCTATGTGAGCATATAGAAACCTAATTCAGAGCATTTACTCTTGTCCACTCCCTTTACTTTACCAGATTTCAGTATAAATTCAACGCTTAGTTTCAAGGGGGGTGTGTGTGTGACAGGGTGCCTATTTATAACAATTAACACACTAAAACAAAAGTTAGAAAAAAAACCACCACCAAAGACAAGTTTGAACAACCTCCCCCATATTATTATTCTTTTGCTCAAGCACACAATGGTTACATTATGAATCCTGAAGCACAAATAAAATAGTATTTCACTGCAGGGTGATAAAAAGATGGTTCCAATGACATGTAAAAACTCTGAACCAAAGTATAGCTCTTTTTTCCCCAAGGTCTAAAAATTAGGCTTTAGCAGTGCCACAAATATAAACTCCATAACCAATGAGCTTGTGCTGGCAATGAGCCAATTGCTTATAGGAATGATATTTTATCAACAAGGATGCAAGCAGCAAGAAACTAAAAGGTTCATTTAGCATTGTTCATTAGCACCATCTAAGAAAAAGCCATATATGGGTGAGAAGTCAAATCATGTTGGTGATCACCTAAAAGATCAATAAAAACATAGGCAAGCAGAAATTCAGAGCTAGAAACACACAGGCAGCATTTTAAATACTATATCCCTGATATTTTATTACCAAACAAAAAATAAGGGTTCATTATTTCTCATTTTGACACGGGTCAGAATAAGACATGCGAACTTGTTTACTTCAGCACTGATAAGCTAGGGCAAGAATTTTAACCTTGAAGAAAACGATGTAACTGTTAGTTCATTATCTAAAAAGAACATCAGAGATACTTCCTCGCTACTGAGCCTTATACAGCAAGATTATTCTGAAAGCACTGAAATAAGTTGCAATTTTTTTTCTAACTAAAAGGTGTTTTCTAATTATAAAATAGAAAATAATCAAAATGAAAATTATTAGTATTCACTCTGTGACCCCTACTGCATTAAGCAAACTTATGAGTTAAAATATGAATTCTAGGAAGAAATTAATGCTTTCATATTTGAAAAGCCATTCCAGATCACCAGGGGTTAGCTGTGTTGAAATGAATAAATACAACATCAACAACTTTGTATTATCTGAAATATGAGCCGTGCAATTGGAAAGTCCTCCCCCCCGTAAGTTATATTAAGCAAAAAGTAATAATTCATCTTTTTGCATCCATTTGTATTGTTGAAGCAAACTTATTCTTTCAAATCAAGTCCTTTTTTTTTCTCCTTTTCTCATCTACAACAATTTAGGCAAAATAATTGAAAAATGTAACTAATTTAATCAGGTGTCTATTTTGAAAATTAAAAGCTAGACCATCACTGCCAAATGATACAGAAAAACAAAAGGAAAAAAAAAGATAAAAAGAGTACAAAAATCAAACACAACTTGTAACAGCCACTCAGCCATCATCTCTGCACAGCGCTGCTCTTCCAAGATCCTCGGGAAAACTGCCTCTTCTTGTTTCCTTCTTGCACAGGAAAGCCCGGACATCCCTACAGACATCTTGTTTACAATTTGTCCCAAGGACAGCATCTGGAAACCAGAGGGTTTTATAGCCAAGCACTGCCTGCCGCTTCCATGTGCCTTGGTATGAGGCGTGCCATCTCATTAGCAGCTCCCAATGACGACATGCTTATCTGAAGGTTGCTGGTAGCATTTCAGGGTTTCCCCCCACCCTCCACCTCCTGAGGGGAGGAGGGGGAAGCTACAGGGGTTGTGGGTAGAGGCTGATGCCATTCCTCCACACATTGCCAGGACACATGTACAGGAGGTAGCAACGGGTAATTTAAAAACCGATTCCCTTATCTGAAAGACCCATCCGTCACTAACTGTAGCTACTGGGGCATGAAATTAAAATCACTGTCCTCCCCTGGGGTTCAACAGGACCAATAACTGGGATATGCAAGTCATAACACTGTAATTGAGCTAATATACTGATGGAAACCAAAACAATAGACCTGCAATGCCAAGAACCAATACATTTACGCTCAGGCTTGTATTAAGAAAGCAATCCCAATCAGAACATCCATTTACCAATGTGCAGCATCAGTCACCACAGTATAATGCTAACACCTTCCCCTGTTCCTTTTGTTCCATGCACAGAAACACCTGTGCATGGAACACCTTCAGCTTCCTCACCAATTGGCTCCATCTATGCAAAGGCCATTAAACTGCTTTTGGCAAGTTTTACCTCAATTCAACCAAGTAATAACTGTCTATAACCTTTTTTTTTACCCAGCAACCTGAGTGCCATCCCATCCTCTAACCCCACCCCACAGTAACAGATAAATAATTGAATATTCTTTTTTATAAGCACTTCATCTTACTTTTCAATTTTTTAACTTCAAGTGTGAAGTGTAACATTCAAGTTCATGTATTCCAAAATAAAGAAAATCTCTTAAATTCATTTTTAATTCAGGATCACTTCAATGATGCAGTAAGCAACAGGTTTTTCTGGCTAAAGGACAATATTTCATGCTCCAAACAAGGGAAGAGATCTCATTTGCCATAACTAATGAGATTCATTGGTATTTCATTACAAAAGTCAGGATCTAACAACTTCTAAAGGCTTTCTGGTTTTGGATATTTAAACAGCTCATTATTTACATACTAATTTACTTTATTTTACAGATACATTTTTACAACGAAGTAGACTCAAAACTGCAAGACATTAAATCAAGTTTTCTTTCTATGGTTTGAAATACTATGTGAGTTTAGTCTGTTACCACGTCAGAATCAGCGCCTTAAAAAAAGAATTTTAAGAGAATGCATTCTTTCACAGTAAAACTATTTGAAAAGCCATGGGTATTCCTGCCACTTGCTGACCTGCTGCTGCTCATTTCCTTATTCACCAATAAATCATCTTCCCAATCTTTCTGTATCTTATAAAAATTTACCACAAAACTATGTATCCTACTGCACCGACCATACAACTTCCCAAGTAGAAAAGCTTTTTTGATGACCTTCCAGTTGGTATTTTTATATAGCGTGTAAATCTGCATGATACATTAAAAGCTAAGCAAAGGTAAAGACTCTGTACTCCAGGTTTGGCACAATCTAATATTGACTCGAAACCTCTCAAGATTCACGTACGTCCTCCAAAAGAAATATTATTGCTGATCTCTATATATTTAGACTGAAATGTCCCAATTATTTCCTTTTAGAATGCAGTTTGAAGGGCAAAGCACAGACTGGAGAGCAGGGGAAAGCAAGTTCTTTTAAAATACTATTGTATAAAAGAAAAGACAAGGAACTATGAGAGGACAGAAAAAGCAAAAGAGAAAGATGTGGAATGAAGTCCACAGAGCACTCCTCTGCTCTCTTCGATTTTTTGGTCCTCTTCCGGCCCAGCCTGTTCTGCCTCTCTTGCCTCTCTAAGCTTTCCCTGTGCTCACCTCTAACCCATCTCACTTCCCAAAGTAAATCAATTAAACTTAAGAGTTGACCCTTCTCTCACCCCCACTGTGCAGAAGATGTTAAGGAGGAGGAGGGCAAAGCAAGCCCTGAATGTCAATTCCTGAACTAGCCCAGAGACGACCACTGTATCTTCTCTAATAACAGTTCAATGTCATCTTTCCCTGTGCTTAGGAATAGCAGAATAATGCATGTAGGATCAAAGGGAAAGGACATTTAAGAAGTGTGCTTTGAGGATTTGTTGTGAGGGAGGGGAGAAGGAAGGAAAAAGCAGATTTATCTGACCCACACCTTCTCCAAGATCCTCATTAACCTCTTCTGGCCAGAAGACAGGCCTGAAAGTGGCCAAACCCAATTTATTGCTCTCTTTATTCCTTATGGTATGAGAAATCATTGTCCACACACAGAGGAGGAAAGTCTGGGAGTGGGAGATTTTCAAGCTCCACGTATCTGCCACCAGAAGCAATAACCACACTGCAGTCCCCTTGCATCCCTTGAAAGGTAAGCTAATTTTGCCAAGCATACACTGCCACTTTTAGTTAAACTGTTACAGCTTCTGAACCATCACCCAAAGAGGCCTGACTGCTTTGCACACATCAGGTGTGAAATAATACTCTGCTTCTAGACTCTGGAGATACAAGGTGGACCACTGGCACATACTCATCTGGCTGCAGGAAACCCCTCCTTATCCCTTTTTCACTGCCAGCCCTACAGTGCCTGGCCTGCAGAGGCAGGACTGCTCACGCGCCGCCGCCAGCCCGCAGCCAGCCGTCGTGAGCCCAGCAGTAATGGCTGGATCATGCTGATCCTGCCCACGAAGGCTATGTGCCACTTTCAAACTCCAGAAACATTTTCCTTTCTTTTAAAAACTACAAATAGTGAACAATTTCTTTGACTACATGCAGTTCTTCCAGCCCTGTATGGTAGAAAACTCACATGACTCATACCAACAGGAGTCATTTTTCTCTCATGCATAACCTATCAGGGAAAGTGCAGCCACACTCATATAAATAGGGTAGCCAAAGATTTTAGCTGATACAAGGAAAGATTCTGCAGTTTTCACAAAGCTTTTTAATACACTAGTTGTTTATTAATATAGTATTTTTCTTCATTTGTCATTTTCTAATGCCTGGAAAGAGTGGCAAAGGGGCCTAAACTAGTGCAGCTCATGCCAGTGTGCTGGCAAACTGATTAATGACACATAAACACATCTTCACCAAAGAGATTAAAAATCATCACAGAAAATAAATTATTTTAGGTGTTCTGTTTCTAGGTGTTTCCGTGCTATTTGCTATCGGAGACTACGATCTTTATAAACCCCATGTTTTCAGCTTGCTATCTCCTTAAATCAAAGCTTTGGAAGACGTTCCCAAATGGAGGTCTGGACCCAGCAGCTGGTAATTGCACTGACTCTTCACAACAGCTATAGCATAAATTCTAAGAGATTTTTTAAATTTAATACTATTTTCATTTTAAAGGCCAATTTTAATGAGTAGCTGAAGCATACTGAGCATGCATTAAAACTGTGCCCCCTTGTGTATTTTCATATGCTTTGAATGCCACAAAACACATCGAAGTACTAAAAAACCCACAACTGGATTAAGTTCAGCTCAATAAAATCTTTTATGAAAAATTAATAGCAACACTACAAACTATGGTGTTTTCACTCCTTGAAGGCACTATTGTAATTAATAAGTCATTCAGAGTCTTGAAGTACATGAAAGAAAAGTTCAGTAATTTCCTTCATCTGGATGAACCCTATTTTCATAAATGGTAAAGACTGCCTTTGACTTACTTATATGCATATTTAACTTTTGTACAAAGGAAGTACACAGGTGAAGTGAGTTGCTCAAATCTGCCCATGGTAGATCAACAACAGACTGGAATAACTCAGATCTGACACCCTCACCCGCTGCCTTTCCCCTGGAATCCATGTTGTCTCTCCTAAAATCAAAGCTCTGGCTTGCTGTTTAAAGTTTTAATCAAAATAATATATTCCACTTTCCAGAGAGCACTTACATCCTGGAGAAGTTTCTCCAAGTTTTCCTGCAGCTCATAAAAGTACCGAGAAGTAATAAGACCTTCACGTGATTTATCTAGGCAATCTCTCGCCAGTTCAATAACTTGATGATGAATGAAACTTAGGACCCCATCTGCTAATTGCAGTACGTTCTCTGGAGCATTAGAGGCAATAAACTCAGCCAGCCGTTCTTCCATCTGCGCTGTGGCCTAAGAGTACAGAATAAAGAGAAATTACTCTTAAATTTTACTATCCCAGAACTTAAAACATAAACAAGTAGGGGTTAAAGTAACTTATCCACAATTCCAAAATGCACGAGGCTTAAAAAAATATTCTAAAATACAACAGCATTCTGCTGAGATTAAATATAGCATACCATAGACAAAAGTTACGTTCACATGAGCAAACAACAAAAATTAATCAGAACACACTTTCTGAAAATGCAAATGACCATAAAAAATATCTTGGTCCTGAGGCTGTATTCCTCCCTGTGTCTCCAAAGTAAGGACATAAGATATGAGGCAGTTTTCAGAACTTTTAGGCAAGACTATGGAAGCTGAAAATCACTGCCCCAAGCAATAGACACATGGCATTTCTATCACTATAAGCCCTGATATCCTGTCTCCAGAGAAACATCTATTTTTGCTCTTGGTAGAAGAGGAAGGAATGGCCATATCAACAGCTCTGGGATACACAATCTTCTACGCTCATTTCAAGGAGATGTTAACTTCCAAAGCCTGATTCCATGGATTTCAGTATTCAGCTTTTTAAAAAAACACACACTTATTTTCACTGCAGATCACTTCAGCACATTTCAGTGTAACTGAATTCAGATTGACTCTTCTAAAAAACCAAACCTATCTTCATTGCTTCTCTGGCACCAAAAGCCCCAGTGGCAAACTTGTTTTTTGCCAAAAACTCCAGTCTAATTTGGAATGACTTTAAAAGAAAATTTTGCATTTCCACTATGAAAATAGAAAACCTACCAAAACCAAAGAAGTTTGGATTAGTATAAATCAATTTTAATGCAGTATACAGGGAATACTGAGAGAATGTTATTCAACTTATTTTGAAATTGTTCTTTAAAATAGCTTTTTAAAGTATATATGAAAATAAGCAAAACATTCCTCTTCCAGCCTTGATCTAATTTGGAATTTAAAGAAAAAGACATGGATTAGGTAAACCATATGGAGAGCCAAAGCACACCCTTCTCCTCACTCTTGTGAGCATTTGTCATGCCAATAAAAGACATGAGAAATTTAGTAAATATGAAATACATACACAAATATACCCTTCTCCATCTGAAGCTCTCTATACATTCATTCAATTTCCTCTACTGCAGAGTTAACATATGAAGCAGAGAAGGCAGCTTCAAACTCTCAGCAAACTGCACTGCTTGGAAATGAGATGCAAGAGCTGGACTCCTACAATGAGCACTACAAATTAATTCTGAGCTTGGTCACTGAAGGCATATTCAAAAAGTCACTCCTTACCTTTGGAAACCTTTCTTTGTACACATGATTCATCATTATTATTTCACTGTCAAAGGAAATTGGGGAGCGACCCGGGCTAGAGGAGAAAAGAAAGTAGGTTGTCATTTACAGAGATCACATCAAACCCCTCCAAAATCCAGTGCTGGTCATAATGCTGCCACACTGACTGTAGCCCTTCCCAAAGCCTTGACTTCACTTCAGTAATGAGCACTTCAGAGAAAATCCTAGCAAGGAATGGCAGTCTATAGTCATCTGAAAACTGCTAACATTCCTGTCTTCACGTGACCTCAGGCAGAAACCCACCTATTTTCAGTGAATGCAAGCCCTTACAAGCATGTAAAAACCCAGTGCATTTGTTGCAGGTACATTTGTTATTTCCTTCATTCTCTTACTGCCCTCCATGGCAGTGGTAGCAGCCCTGCTTAGAAAGAAATCACCATTATCTCCGGAGTCTTTAGTGCCAGAAAGAAGCAGAGTAAAATGAAACAAGGAATGTGAGTTGACTAGCTTTCCTTTGTCTGAAGAATACCACGCTACAGGAGGGATGCATGAGCAGTGTTATTTAGCTAAATCTTATATATAAATACCACAAGAAATAGGAACAGAATAATTTTATGAAAACTGCACTCCCTTGAGGCATGTTACACCACGGATGCGTATGCATGTATGCGTCGGTTAGCAAGCATCTTCAAGGCACACCATGAAACAGGATGCTAAATCTTGACAAACTGCATTTATATTACTGTTTGGGTATTTTCTTTAAAGAGTTGCATCTCATTTCATCACATCTGATGGTATGCAATGCTCTGACTCATTCTGCCACTGAGGACAACCAGAGTGAGGTAATGCAGATAATCCCTAGCTACAGGATCGCCTACAGCATCTCATTTCTCCGGTTACCTCGTTTTCATGTTCAAGACAAGCAAAGGCTTCAATTATTTGGCATCTTACATGATCACTGTCTTTATGATTTTAAGAGTACTACATATTGCTAAAAATATTTTCTCTATGTCAAAAAATACAATTTTATCTTGAATTAGTTCAACTACCTTCAACTTTCTTGTGAAGGATAAAATGAATCTCTCTAAATGGAATAAGTGCATTTTAAACTTGGAATGCATTACAGTTACCACCTTGCTGCTCACCTATTTAAAGGAAAAAACCCTTCTTTTGGGAACATATATTTACAGTTCAAAGAAAATTTAACTCACTAGCTCAAGGAATATAGCAATACCAATCTCTTTTCATGTCTGGCACTGGAATTCCGTGAATTACTTTGTGTCTTGTTTTCGTTAAGGTTTATCCCTCAGCTTGGGAAAATACACTTCAGATTAAATCTCTCACTGAATGCTTGAATTAAAGGAGAAAAACTGATTTGGATGTTTTGGATACCAAGTAAAAACACATTTTCACCAACTTTTTTTGAAGAAAACATATCCCTCAGCTTGGTAGAGAGCTATTTTTAGTCAAGGAAAATTTTCTTTAAAAAGAAACTTACATTAATGTATGAGATAACAAAAAGAAGGGTAAGAACATTTACATTTCAGACTTAGAAGCAAATTCCCACACATCTAGCCTGCTATCTTTATCCTTTTTTTCTCTAGGACGAGACAATCTGACACAAACACATGACACTTGTTTACTGGCATTTCATATGAGGCTGAAGAACTTGGTGAATGTATTATTTCTCTGTGTGATTTAAGTGAGGTATAAATTTCAAGGATAGATAAGCCCTTTGATACTAACTACAGAACATACATACTTCGTTTTAACACTGAAGTAGTCCTACTAAAATTTGTGCATGCTGAAGTATTTGCTGTCTTAGGGCTATAATAAAACATGAGGGATTTTGCCTTTTGCTTTCAAGGCATTTTATTCATATGGATACAGGAAATTAAGAGCTCTGCAGAAATCATGCTACTTGAGCTGTCCTGCCAGCAGATGTACTGTTTCCTTAAGGAGAGCCACAATGATATGGGAGCTCACTGGGTTTGCTTTTTATGATTCTGAAACAAAGTCATTTCTTTGCACAAGAGTCTACTGATTGGCAAGGCAGCAAACACTTATAATCCCTTAGCTTCCTTGGGCATTGGCAGTTTTGTCTATCTCCTTTGGAAGCTGATTAATGCCATTTTTTACCACCTAAAGCGATAGAGCATCCGAACAACTCCAGATAAAACTTTGGGTCAAGGTGCAAACTGTCATTCTAATTAAAATTTGCCCAATACAGCAGGTCAAATTAAATGTCTAGCTGACTATAGCAAGACTACAAAATAATACACTGCACCATAATTTTTTATGTTGATCCTTAGCCTGGGGAACTACAGAAATAACCAGATGGATAACTGACTAACTAACAAAAGGCTAGCAGCCACGCACTGCTGGTTACTTCACAGCACCTCTGAGACACAACCAGGTGAAAAAGAAACCAGGACTGGGCAGATATCTGAATGCCATCAAGGGAGAACATAAGGAAATTTGGGTGGGGGGTTGGGGGGGAGTAAAAAGGAGTTTAATGTATTTTATGGGCATGCCAGCTTTTCAAATGCAAAAGCTCCACGCATCTACCTAGCACCAAAAATTTCACATAAAGAACTAAACCAGTTTAACGTTTCAAGCTTCACAAAGGAACATATCATTTTCGGTAAAACAGAGGACACATACTGTGCACATGCATAACATTTTAAGGCAAAAAGCAGACTGCTTCTCTTTTCTTGGTGTAGATAGGTAGGTCAAAGAAATGATTATTGTCAGTGGGTTTTTCATTTCAGAGCAGACATTAGAAGAATAATATCTGTCCCCTTCGGCTTAACAGCAGAATGAAAAACTACTCTCTCTTTTCCCCTTCTTCACCCTCCTTCCACTTTATGAAATGATGTGGTGGTAGACTTTCAGTGACATCTATCTCCCGCAAAGGTTTCTAGCCTTCAACTTGTCAAAACTCATGTGTCTTTATCTGATGCTAGAAAGTGAAAATAGCTTATAGACAGCTATTTCAAGGAGTAGCATTTATTGTAATAACATAAATCTTACAAAATCTAGTTTAATTGTGACCAAATAAAACTGAGATGTTTATGAATACCTAATTTTTCCTTCACTGTGGTGACAGGTATACTTATTAGGAAAAAGAGAAGCTAAAAGCATGCTGCTCCCCTCTGCTTTCACCCTGTACATAAAGGTTTAATTAGGATGTATTTACAGCACATTACCAAAGTCAGCGTCCATAGGAAAATGAAAACCATAGGCCTTAATTTTCTATCACTTCTAAACACACAAAATAAGGAATTCTAAAACTAGAGAGCTGAAGTTGTATGAAGTAGAAACTAAGTTAAACCTTCTGCTGAAGGTGAGCAGAGCATCTATCTTCCTCTTCTCCCAAGAAATAAAGCTTTGACCTCATACAAATTACATTAATACTAGAAGTCAGTCAGGAAACTCCACCCTGAAAAAAGAGTCAATAAAGCAGAAGCAAGTATGGCCATTCCACATCTGTCCATCAAACTTCAGAGCAAATATGACTTGGTGCTTCACACACACCACAACAATTATACCTTGGGGCCTAACCCTGTTTCTGGATGGGACAATGACCAAAGGAGAAGTGAACTCTGAAGAGCAGAATCCATCTGCTAAAGTCTGAATTTATGCAACATGCACAATAATAGTGAACTACAATTTCCCACAGAATTACAACAATCTATACCATGGAGGAAATAATATAGAAAACTAAAAGTGTAACTTTACATTATTTTTCAGTATTTATTCAGGGATCCTTCTTCCTGCATATCATAACCAAACAGCACAGGAAACCCACACTGGGCAGTTATTCTAGTGCTCCTTTTAGAAAGGGAATCTAAGGCAGAGCAGGATATACAGTAATTATTCTTCTTATGGAACAGGCAAGCGGTGAAACAGAACTGTAAATAGTCTTTCTCACTGAGTGCTTTGAAAAGTCATTTCTGTGTTTGTTTACATACTTTGATTTTTTAATTCATTTTTACAAACACTCAGCTTCAGCTACGTGTCATCTGTGGACAAATACTATTGGTAATGGTTTTGTATCACAACTGTTTTCCAGTTCAGCCCTTCTTTATACTTGGAGTGACGTTCTTACGAATGTAAGGGAGTTTGTTTATATTTATAAAGATAAATAATAAAGTAATAAATAACAATGATATATGTATATATGAGAGAACATTAAGGAAAAGGGAATACATTTCAGTCGCAATCTCTTTGCAAGTAAGGACTAATGAGTTTTTTTCTACAGACTTACACAGGGCCTGCAGCTAGTTCTTTCCAATACCCCAGGATTTTTTATGCATGCCAACAAAGACTAAGACTGCTTTAGACAGAAAACACTAGAAAGTTGAAGTAATGAGCAGTACTGAGGGCAAATAAGAATTCCCAGTTTTCCTCATAATAGAAAACCGTAAAGATTGTGAGTGAAACCAAAAATTAATAAATTTAAAATCAATCACTTTGAAGAACTTTTTAAAATCAAGTTCACAGAAGTCACTGTCTTGAGAGAGAAAACAAAGAGACCAACATATTCTGCAATGTCGTTAGAATGTATTTTCACAAGAAATAGACGCCTTATGCTTCAGAATATAAAACTATTATCCTCCTCTGGCAAGTCTGTGGCTGCGTGAATCCCCACGCTGCAGGGTGCACCGCCTGCTCCTCTGCAGCTTGTGGCTTCGGCACTTTCTGAAAGCAGCAGCATGAAGTGATGAAACCACCATGATTACTCAAGTGGTTAAAGCTGACGCTTAAGTGCAGTGCGATGAGAGAGCTTCACAACCTGGAGGATCAATTTTTAAGATAAAAATGGACTATGTGGGCCACTGGTGTGGTTTCACAACACCTATTCCTTATTTCCATCTTGAGTATTTTATTGTCAGCAGTCTTTTTTGGCAACTGACATTTTCTAGTAGTCGTCTCTGTATATTTTTAATGGCAGGATCTAGCATGTCAAAGTCAGGTTGGAGGACTGCATTTAAAAAGCACTACCCAGCAAAGAGATGAAGCAGCATATTTGATTAAGGATGATCTCATCTACTTCAAATATATAAGAAATCACCGCTACAATCTTCAGCCCTTTTTTCCCTAGACAACATTATCCTGAAATACGAAGAGATCAAGAAAAAAGGGGAGATTGGTGGGCTGAGTGACTGCACAAAGGCAGCTCCTGAAGAAGTCATTATTAGTTAACTCTACTTTTATCTCTGACATTCTCCACATATCCCCACGTGCTAGCAGCTGATAAA
Organism: Phalacrocorax aristotelis; assembly: GCF_949628215.1. Classification (NCBI taxonomy): domain Eukaryota; kingdom Metazoa; phylum Chordata; class Aves; order Suliformes; family Phalacrocoracidae; genus Phalacrocorax; species Phalacrocorax aristotelis. The sequence goes on from NC_134281.1 coordinate 49,704,261, forward strand.
AGAAGACAAGTAAGAGAACTGGGAAAAGATGGAGGGCAGCATCTCGCTAACTTAAGAAGAGTAACAATGCCAAGTTTAGTGCAAGAATTCATACTCTCCATGCATTTTCCTCCTGAGAGAAAAGATCTTCTTCAGGTAAAGTCCAGGATTGTTCTGAACAAAGCGGAATATAGCCTGGGCATCTCCGTGTTGGTCAATAACTTGAAGGATTTGAAGGTTGTTTTACAAAAAAAAGGAGAACAGTTCAGAGATTATATTTAGGAACTACTTCTGCAGGTAATAAAGAAATATTGTCTTCTACTAAAGACACACTGTAAGCACCAAAACAGGTGGATCACATGGAAATACGTTATTTCATTTAGCATGTGAGTACCGGATCTATTGGAGATGGATGAGAGAACAGACTCCTGGCTTTAACAACCAGCTTTATAAGCACATCACACTTTTGGATTTCACCATTGGTCTCAGGCTACCTCCTTCCCACTCCACAGGAAAGCAGCTGGGAAAGAAACAGTGCCATTTCTTTGGTGTAGAGATTCAGGGGATTTCAAATTAGGCATAATTAGTTAAGTGACAAGTATCTTCAAGCCAACTGGCAGAACACCTCAGGCAACAGAGGTGCTACCAACTCATCAGCGCACATCAGCCAAACCTACCCTCCACAACTGAATGCTTTGTGACTTTTTTCATCCAGTTTGATCATTAGGACTGCTCCGTATGAACAGAAGATTTGCAGTTAGATACAAGAAAATGGTGAACTTCTAGTCAAAGAGGTATATTTCTCCAAAAGTTGCATCTAGGAAATAATCTCCTCTATTTAGGAGCATAAAAGGATCATCTGATATTTATAAAATATCTTGGGTTACAGAGACCCTCAAAAACAACAGTCCCAGCATTTGACAGTGAGATCTCAAAATACCAGTTCCTCTCTCATAAAAAGAAATGTTAGGCTGTGGTCATAAAGGATGAAAAATGACTACATGTTAACAATCAGTCATAAATATCAGACCATCTTTTTAAATTACAAAGCGTGACCACCAATTAAGGAAAATATCTGATGTATTTTGTTCATCTGCTTTTCATTAAAGCTGATCAAATAAGACCATTAAATGCTTATGAAAATATTACATTTTTTCGGAAACTCCTGCTTAATTTTCAACACATTAACTGCTCAGATTTTATTTTTTCATTTTTTAAGTAAGTAAAAATACCCTCTCAACAAGTGAGCTAACTCTATCATGTGGGGAATTAAATAAGCAAGCCGTGCTGAGAATAAAGTCTGATCTTCACATATTTCAGTATTTGTTTGTTTACAAGGACACACTACCCTCTGTGAAAGAGGGTATTTACTCCTGCAAACATTCCTCCAACTCATTGGATTGACATATCAATTTTCCTTTGAGGTGCAAGGGCCAGCATGAATGCTTGGTAGTAGCAAGGGTGCTTTAGAGTCACACAGCATCACAGTACTAGCAATAAGCAAAATGAAAAACAAATCAGGCACAGGAAGTTTAAAAAATTAAATTACTTCATTCTAAGCTTTGGAATACTAATAAGGCTGGCCATTATCACACTGAAAACCAGAGAGAGCTAGAGAAATCATTCAAGAGAGGAAGAAGATTAATCACATAGTTATACAACACACTGAATTAATCTAGTCTCATCACAAATTATAAACCTACTACATAATAACTCTGCTTTTAAACTGGCTCACCAAGGTAAAATTCTCAGCAAGTTGATAATCTGTATTAACAAGGAAAAAAAAATTAAAAAAATCAGGCTCTTCTTTTTACTGTTTATATAATTCTTGCAAGAGCAAGTGTGTCTTACACTTCATTATGCCATCAGTAATATGTTTGTATTAGAAAGGACAATAATTATTTTAGTGATGTGTTGTCTACCTACAGTAGCTGGCACGTCTATAAAGAATTAGTACTACTACAGTTACACTACTCAATGATAGCGTTAAGAGTGACAGCAAGAGTACTGAAGTAGGACTATTGTTCAAAGAGACTTAGTACAAATCATGTAACTAGTCATTTACTACATGGCAATTTGCAGAGATCACAGGCTAAGTGTGCTACTACCCATAGTACTTACCTGCTCCTGTAGATTACTGTGTAACTACACTTAGTAGATCCATATGCAATTACCATGCAGCCTGCACTGTTTAGAACATACAAATAATTACAAATAATCATGAAATGCCAGCTCTGCCATGACACAATACTCACCATGGATTTTGTTGTTACCTTGGACTGTTTAACTTCCTTCCTTTACAAACCCTGGCCTAGGTCCTGAGCTGGGCACACTGATTCACTATTTCCAGCTGGCAGAGTTTCTGAATCTTGCCCATTAATTCAAAGGTGATAATCCACCTCTGACACCCTCAGATGAGAAGCAGAAGGGAGACTTCACCTCCTTGTCCCCTGCTTTTTCTTTCATGAGATGGTGCATCTAGACTTTCACAAGACGCATCTCTAGACTTTCATTCACTTGGTGCAGCACTAAATGCATAGCAAAACTTAAGGCTTTTGCCACGATACAAAATGTTTGTGAATTTATTCCACATAATTGTTAAGAGACCTGCAAGGAAGATTGCTCAGAGAGTTTGTGGAATCTCCACCCTTGGAGACTTTCAGAAGCTGTCCGGACATGGTCCTGGGCAATCTGCTCAAGTAGAACAAGATGACCTCCAGAGGTCCTTTCCAACCTCAGTCATTCTGTAATGCTGAAAAATGAACTTCTAGTTGCTTCTGGTTTTAAGTATTGAAAAATTAACTGCACAAGGAACTAACCCCTGAATAGCTACCTTTGGACAACCAGTTCTCTGAAGCAACAGTAAAAAGTATTCAGCTGCTAATGCAGGAGAAACGTTTTCACCACTATTAACAAAATTGCTCTTGGGTGCAATTCAGTTTAAGGTTTTGACTTAATCTACTCTAGTTTTCATACCCTTCAGAAGCACTGCTGGAAAAGTTATTAACAGTGAATGTAACCACTTCCTTACATTAATGCAGCAAAATTCTGGAAATAAACTTCACTAGAGGAAATCTACATCCTATAGATTTAGTCCAGGACATTTGTGGATCATGTTTTCATAGCGTTATTGTGAAGATACAAAAGCAGACTATGCTAACCATTTTGCGATCCAAAACCTCAGCATCAAATTTATTTTTTTTTTTTTAAATTTAAAATCCTTTCTGATTAGGTGAGGTGGGTTAAATGTTGATTAAAAGAAATAAAAAACATGTAACGAAAAAACTACAAATGACTATTCTTGGATCTGAAAACACACACAGAAATGCGATACATGTGTCCAACATCTTAAACACTCAATCACCTGAAGCTCACCTGAGACTGCGAGATCGAGGCCTCAAGGCTGGAGAATGTCGCCCCTCCTCATCAGTGATGCTCTCAGTACTGAAATGCTTTGTCAGGAAATGAAGTTCATCTGCCGTGGGCTGAAAGGGCAGCTGGTGCAGCTTCTCCTGAGATGAGCATGATGACTGAGTACAGAAAAAAATACAGAAAAGAAATGCACTAAACGCATGCATAGGGGTCAGCTAATGAATGGAAGAGGAACGGATTCTGCCAGACACTGCACACTCCAGCGGAAAAGAAAGCTACTTATCAGACCAGGAGCCTCTTTTTATTGTTCTCATTAGGGTAAGCCAACCCTTACGTACAATGACAGAGCTGATGAGATCAGTAAAACTTTGGGGGAAGGCTAGGGAACCATTGCATCCAATTCTGGAACTATTACATCTGATCATGCAGGTAAATTTACTATCAGGAGAAAGACCGGAAGGTACTCGAGTACCAGTGATACTCTGGAAAGGACAAGGAGGTTCCTGGAGTGGTGAGCAACTTTCTTTCCTTTTCCCTCATGCTCTCTTAGCTCAGGAGTTTCACTGGCATGCAGAATGCTATGGAGCTGTGTAGACGTGAGAGTTTTTGTTGATTATTGGCTCTCATTGGAAATTGCTATTGTTAATAATCAGGATTTTATTTCTCCCTTCCTTTACCCATCAGTTTCTTCTGTAACCAAGTAGGCAATGACAAAATGAAAGTAGCTGACTTTGCAGAGTTGTAAGTTAAACAGAGTTTCTTGTTATAAACAGCTTATTTTTAATTAAGTTGATGCATTTATATGACACACATCCTGTGATAATGATAGACATGAAACTGTGTTAATTCTTGAACCTCAAGAAACTTCAGATTAAAACAAGTATTTGTAGGAAGTGTTATAATGTAAAATGTTGGATGTTCCATGGGAAAAAGCTGTAGTTCCACTAACAAATGCATTTCTTCTTGTGTGATTTTTCAATACCCCTTTCCATTTTACAAAAGTTAGAAAATATATTTTGTAAGGACAAATTAAGAATCCTCTTTAAAAACAAAGGTGGAGGGGAGAAGTGCTGCATAACCAGAGTAGCACTGAATAACACCAGTGGGCCTTACTAAAATCATCATCCTAATCTAAGTTCCAAGGCTCCTTATTGATCTGATGAAATTAATTACGTACACTGTTCCAGTGGAAAAACTTCTTTTGCTACAATGACCCTCACTCAAACTGGAACGCACTGCATCTTAGTACCAGAAGTATTGGTAGGAGGGAATTATACACGATATAACATGTATGACCAAAACTTTAACTCACCTAGCATGCTTTACAAGACATATTTGCTGTTGATGGCTTTTGGAAAAGAAAGCTAAAAGTATGACCAAGCAATGAAAGCCAAATGCTGACAAGGCTTTTCACTGAGTCCTGCATGTTTGTAATGTTAATAGTAAAGAGCAAATACTCTGAAATAAACAGGTACATCCAAATTTGTCAAGAAGTTAAGAGCTACAATTGAAAAGAATTAAAACTAAGCAGATTGTTGCAGATCCTAGTATAGTCGTCTTAGAGAACTCTACCCAAGACTGAAATGGAGATCTGAATGTGAGAACTTATAAATCTAAAGATCATCTTCTTTGATAAAAATATAATTGGCTCCAGACCCCAGATCCACTCTCTCTGCACTGCACAGAGGTATTTACAGAAAAGAACCCCCTCAAAAGCCTTGGGACATGCACAAACTCCCCAAGCATGGCTGGAAGAGGAAGCCACCGCTTCCAACGTTTTCCTTCAGGCAGGTCTGGGTGCCAGGATCACACTGGAAAGTCATCTCCAGTACAGTGTCCACACAGTGATGATAATCCAGATGGTGTATCAGTTTATACTGGTCTAATCCACACTGAAGCCAAGACAGAGAGTCTGGGTACTTGATAGCCCCTTCACCCACAGCTACTCTGCTGTGTACACTGCTTATACCAAATATGGGGAAGATGCACCCCCATAGTACAAAACTCTGCAAGCCCTGTTTGACTTTCAGAGCTTTCTTTAATGCCTTTCTTTGTGTCTCACACAATACAAGGAGCAGGAAGAAGTACCTGCCTATGAAAAAACAGCAACACTTTTCAAAGAAAAGGTACGTGTCAGTTGACATCCCGTTCGTGACGAACAACACGAATCCTGCAACAGAGCAGGAATTACTAAAGACAGTGTCTTACAAACCTGCATCAGCAGGTACTCAAGTTCTGGCATTACAAATACATGTCTTATTAAAAAAAAAATTAAACTAAAACTACCACATTAGGGAAGGTTAGTGCAGAGTTACTAGAGTTAGGGGAAAAAAATCAAAACTGATATTCTAGAAAAAGCACAAAAAACTTTGTTTCCCAACAGCAAAATCACCAGGGAAGCAGCACCAGTCAACTCATGTACAACCTAAAAAAATCCTCCTTCCGCTTTCTCTCCTTAAAAGCAATCAGATCACAAAGTTTGTAATTCCAGAGATTAATTAGAGAGTCCTGATGATAAAGACCATGATGAGAAATAGAGTTTCCTCTGCCAAGGGCTTCTCTAGCAGTCTTAAGGCATAAAACCTTCCAATGAAAAAGTGAGAAAGCAAAGTGAAACAGTTGTGAAGTGTTGATTTTTAAGTAACCACATCACTATATTAAATATTAAAAATCAGAGTAATACAAACCTCCCCCTGGTGTCTTAATTATAGACACTGAATTAGTCAACTCTTTTCCAGTTAACAAATTCAAGCTAATACTATAGTAGCTTATATATTAACTCTGCATCTAGAAAATGAATAGCAGAGCAGATGTTTAAAAATAATCATATATTGGCCCATTCAACTGACTGTTCTATATTCACCTAACTTGAAAGAAGGTCTTCTACTGCTTTTTCAATGTTTGTCTGATGAGATGTATCTAGTCTTCGTGATTGGTATGAAAAGGGTAAATGTGCATTTTTTTTAAAGGTGTCATCCATCATTTGGAAGCAAAAAGTCAAGCAGAACATACAGGTTTCCACTGATCTTAGAATAACAGGTAAATGTCTTGGTTTGTTCAGTTGGTTGGTTGGTAGAGCAGCTGATTTACAACCACAGTGATACAGGTCAGCTCTAGCTGCCATACAGAAACTCAGGCCAACAGAATCTGAACTGACACTCTGCTTGATATTTCATATCCTACTGATACATACACCACAAAGAAGGTCTACTGGCTTCCTTCTATCTTGCTTTAAAAAGAAATGTGATCTAGAGGACTCATCACACCAAATGCAAGCCCAAAATTCTGTTAAATTTGCATCTACAGCATTAATTCATTGAGCCCTTTTGACAATTCCCTTGTCTACTTCTTACTCCAGTTTTGAAGTCTACACAGGAATAATACTGCTTATCGACTTCAGAGGTGTTATTCCGATCAATTAGAATTAATTCTAATCTATGAAATACTATAACAACAGCATTGTCATAGACAAGTAGTCAGTAGGATTGGCTTAGAAATGCAGTATTAAGTTTAACTGCTCCAAGAATTGCATCACTACTTGCTAAAAGCCCATTTAAATGTATTTCTGAGATTGTAACACTGAACCAGTAAAAGGACAAGAGATAAGAGACTCCGCCATTTTGGAAAAAAAAAAGTGTCTTAGAATTACAGGTTTTAATCTAACTATTTCCTGCAGGAAGGTGAATTCAGATATACATATGACTATCACTTCATGTTTCTCATTATACTGCTTTGTTTTCTCTGGTGCTTACAACCTTATAATACTTACGCCATTTGAACTCATGCTTTCTATGTGACAGGTCTATCTCAGATTTGCTGTTTGGTTGGGGTTTTTTTCTGGAAAAATCTCAATCAAAATGATCTAGCTGTTCCTGGGAACATGACAAGAGACAAATATGCTTCTTTCCCATGTCAGAAAGCTGAAAACTTTATAAAAGTAGCTTTAATGTCCCTATTTCAAAGCAAGAACTGATAATTCCAACATATTTTTTTCTTGTTAGATTTGCTCTCTCCATGGGCATCTACCCAAAGGCTGGTCAAACTATAAACTCTTGAAAAACTAATGATCACACCTGCAGGTAAGGACTTACACATTGCGGGCAGTTTGGTCTCCAGAGGTGTCATCTTCACGGGCATCTTGGAAGTTCTTACAATGACAACCAATGATCAAACTATTTGTATATCATCCATACAAAAAGTAACTATACTTGGCTCCATGCTCTCACAGCTTGCACCCAGAGAGGACCTAGCCATGGCTTATGCCCATAAAGATTTAACATAAGACTGTAAAGGTGTCCTGGTTTTGGCTGGGATAGAGTTAATTTTCTTCACAGTACCTAGTATGGGGCTGTGTTTTGGATTTGCGCTGGAAACAGTGTTGATACAGGGATGTTTCAGTTACTGCTGAGCAGGGCTTACACAGCATCAAGGCCTTTTCGGCTTCTCGCCCCACCCCACCAGTGAGTGGCTGGGGGTGCACAAGAAGCTGGGAGGGAACACAGCCAGGACAGCTGCCCCCAACTGACCCAAGGGATGTTCCACACCATATGACATCATGCTCGGCATATAAAGCTGGTGAAGGGGGACACATTCAGAGTGATGGCGTTTGTTTTCCCAAGTAATCTTTACGCATGATGGAGCCCTGCTTTCCTGGAGATGGCTGAACACCTGCCTGCCCATGGGAAGGAGTGAATGAATTCCTTGTTCTGCTTTGCTTGCACCCATGGCTTTTGCGTTGCCTATTAAACTGTCTTTACCTCAACCCAAGAGTTCTGTCATTTTTACTCTTCTGATTCTCTCCCCCATCCGACCACAGAAGAGCGGGCGAACGGCTGTGTGGGGCTTGGTTGCTGACTTGAGCTAAACCACAACAAAAGGCAAAAGCAGAGCTCCTTTTTAACAGCTGCTCTCAGATGCTTAAGTATATAATATTGCTTGGCAGTGAAACCAGGGGCATCTTTTTCATGTTGATAATAAAATCTTTTCCCGCATTTTTCTGTGCTCCTGCCCATATATCTGTACACACACACACGGACTTCTCCCACGGGAGACTGAAATCAAGTCACCTGCCTTCTAAAGAGACCAAAAAAAAAAAAAAAAAGAAACCAAACCAACAAAAAAACAACTGTCTTGAAGGACAGAAAAATAACAAATCGTGGAAATTGTGCAAACCAGAGTCTGCGGTACTTTGGCTGAACTTACAAAGCTACAGAGATGAGCTTAACATTGCAAAATCAAATTTTAATCATATCAATTTATACTAAAAGGAAACTTTTGACCCCAATTTCTTCTCTTGTTATACAGACTGAATTTAACACTCACCTCCTAAGGAACTGTGATGATAAATTTGTGTTTGAGAGGTACTATAAAGTTTATGGATGAACTTAATAGAACAGCTCACAAGGCAAACAATGGTACTGCAGTCAGTGTAAGAATTGCATAACCTGGAGTACTGAGTCCTAATTAATGCAGATATTACACTTATTAGGAACATATTCTAAATAGTATATATAAAACAAGATGATCAGTAGAATTATTCTGGCAAGAGGCAGTGATACGTGACCACACAGTTGATGACACCATAACACACAGACAAAAGTGTGTTACATTTAGTCTGTACCGGTAGCCTTAATATTCCTAATTTTTCTATGCTTGGCTTTGCAAGGTCGTTATGTGGATAACTGCAACATCTAGTTTGCATAAACTAAAGAGTAATATACATTGAATGTAGTTTCTGAGAGTTATAAGGGTTAACACGGTGCTGCTACCTTACTGGTATTAATGACATACTAGTTTTTGAAAGCACAGAACTCAAGCAAACTGTAGCCAGCCTTTTAATGACGTGTTAGGAACTGAAAAGCTTTATTAGGAGGTTCAAATTATTGGAGTTGAGTAAAAGACGTGCATTATCAGTTTATCTTTCTGCTAGCCTGTTAGCAGTGGTTTTCATACTAAGAGCTTGAAAGCAGACAAGAATTTCATTTCCCAGTTATAAAAAACCTGAGAGCTGGCTAGTAATTATGCAGTATCTCAGGGTCCTGCCACTTCTGACATATTGTGCCTCTCAATTGATCAGTCGAGCCAAGTGCTGCACTGGAATTTCACCAATGCTAAGGGCAAAGTGCAAGATGAGAGGAGCTGGGAAATGGAGGAAAAAGCAGCAGAACCAATAATTAAAATAATTATTGAAATAATTAGTATATTAAATGTTAGCAAAAAATGAAGAAAGATCAGATATTCTAGTAAAGACTCAGAAGCTGATTTGTTAGGGTGTGTTTGTACAAACTGAATTGCTTGAAAAAGTCTGTGCCACTTACTGAAACTGTTGAACTGGGAGTATTTGTTCCATATCCAGATGAAGGAAGGGAAGCCAAGGACCAGCGGCGTCCATCCGTTCTGGGGAAAAGCAGCAAGGGAAATTACTGTCAGGGATATATTGTGGCTAATAGTTGGGGTAAATAAGCATTTTCCTCCCTCAATTCTCTCAACCTCACATTTTTACTAAAGTCTTAACTTATTCAGATAAATCAGGTATACCATTTACAATTACCTTTGTGAAAAAGCAGCTAGGGTAAGTTTTAAAAGCAAAAGTAAGTGACCTTGGAAAAGATAATGCAGGAATCTGATGCCCATTTACTTTAAGCAGCTGCTTTGTAAATATTACCGGTTGTGCAAAAATTGGAGTTTCTAAAACAGACAAATGAAAACAGCACATTTCAAACTTCTGTGAAAAAGACAGTCATGCCTAAGATTATTACTGAAGCAGTTCCTTGTATTCCAAATAAAGTTTCAAACTGAGGGGGAAAAAGAAACCTATATTAGATCAAGAATCAACTGAAAGCAGACTTGTTTGTTTACCTAGTCAGAAGGCATTCTGCCTAGCACATCGCCCGACACAGCTGGAGAATTACATCCACTACAGCAGATCTGAACAGAGCCAAGAGGTCCACTCAAAGTACAGAGGAGATAGAAATCATGGAAATTCCACCTAGGGTCTCTTTCTCCTCCAGTCAATATAATATTAGTAGCTATTTCCCTATCATAGCCAAAGAAACATGACCCTTAGAGAAAATAGCCAAAATATCCTCGAGATACTGCAGAAAAGGTCTTGTTTTACCAACGACAAAACTGAGGAACTATGCAACTGATTCGAGAAGAATCAGTATCGCTCTCCTTGAAACATGATTCTCCCCGCAAAACCCGCCTCAGTGAAGATGAACACTCAACTATATTCAGCTCAGTTTCAGCGCTTTTTCTGCCTCTGCTTTCATTTCAGTCTCACACACATTTTGTGGTGTCCTATAACGTGTCTTGTTGTATGTTTGGATGGATGTTAGCAAGTCTCTTCCTCACATCAGTCTCCACTTGTTTGTTTGTTTTATTACAGCAGATTATCAGTAACTGGTCATAAAGTAAAGCTGAATTAGAACAGTTCATTGTTCTAACTTACTTTGGAAAGATTTGGGGGGGGTTGGGTACATGTACATCAATGCAAGCGCATTATAAAATAGGATGTTTGATACAGGCCCCAAATAGTGCTTAGTGCTTATAAAAAACTCAACTGTTATCATTTTCACAGTAATATTTCTCATCTCACTATCCACAGCCATGAAGCCTCATCTTCAGAAGAAAGCTCACTGCACACCCAGACACAAATGCCTGTTGATGTTTTTTCCAGATCTAGTTCCTTTTATTTTCAGGCACTGATACACACCACTCCTCTCTGACATCTATCTTAGAACACGAGTGAAATAAACCCACTGTTTATTTATATAAACATCACCGGAAGAATATTATGTCAAGAGAGTTTTCTAAGACAGCTCATGCTTCATGCATATTTTTTATTATTATTATTATTTTAATCGAGCTATAATGCAGATTTCTATTGCATGCGGATGTTATGGCTAAACCCCATTTTGCCACAGGTGACGTTTCCTTTGGCAAGACAATTACATGTAAAAGAACAATCTCAAAAAAATTCCAAGGTAAATTAAATTCCTTTCTTAACCCTGAGAAAAACAACAAATGTCAGCATTACAAATTCGCTGCACAATGTGGTCAGTGACTGAACACCAAACTTCAATTATTTTCATTCAGCTTCTTGTAACATACAGGTGTGCTAGGGAAATATTTAGGTCCATCTTCAACCTCGGTTTGAACCCTCAGTCCCAAAGCAAGACAGCAGGTTCCTGACTTCTCAACACAGTAGATAGGAATGCACCGGTCACTCATTTTTCGCAATAGGAAAGCCTAATACCTTTTTTACCGAGTTGCCTAAATTGTGTATTAAAATTACTCCTGAATTTTCATTTTGACAAAGTTAACAAAAAATGTCTGTCTTAATTAGATAATTACAAGATGCCTCTTCATGCATGGGCTATTTTCTGCTGATGCAATCTAGGCAAGCAATGTGCTAAGCAGTCAGGACAATGTATATGAGCTCTATTCTAGCAGAGGTGGGACAGGAGCAGAAATCTGCCAAATAAAAGGCAATGGGAATGAGACTTTCAAAGAAAATTCCCCCTTCATTATGCAAAACATTCCAAATTTACTTCAGTGTTTTGTTAATAAACATATTTTTAGAGAGACCTCATGCAATATTGCTTCAGGAAAAGATACTTGGAAAGAAATTTTTAGGTCTTTTATTTATTATAGACCCTTTGCTAGCACAATAAAAACATGCGAACAACAAATTTTGCCTTTAAAATGACATTTTAATTTTTATGGCATAAAATGTATTTTTATGGCAACTAAATGCTATTCAATGAACAGTAGATCAAATTCAAAATAAGAAGGCGCCAGAAGAACAACACATCTTCTCCAGAGCACTACCTGTTTATCATTTAAAGGCAAAATGTAAAGATTTCCTGTTTTGATTACCAAAGAACAGAAGCTGAATGCCTAAATGGGGTTATTACAACAGCATGAACTTGTTAGGGACACAGGCTCAGCTGCACATAAGCATAGGTCGTACACATACATACACAAACAACAGCAGTACGATACACGTTACCTGTCTGCTCTGTGTCCATGGCTGTATGGAAGAAATTGTACAATGATAATGAGAGGGAGAAGTAAAAGATACACATGTGATTTCTGAAAAAACTGTCATCTCCTGTTACTGGTATTCCACTAAGATCAGTTTTAGTGAATATGGACAGAATTAATCATGCATTTTCTTATTCAAACAAGAGGATCCCTGAACATGCTAATTTTGTGGCTATGACACAGTCATCGAAGGGGTGTCTAGCAAGAGATTTATGATTAATCACTAGTAAAACTAAGGACAGTCTTGCAGTATGTTGCAGTGAAATTTGCTTTACAATAAAATGAGTTCTCCCAATGCGCGTCCTATTCTGTCCCAAGAATCAACTCATCACAGGGCTATAATGAAAGAACAAAAATCACAATGGATGTCCAAACAAGATAATAAATTAAGAAATTACACTAAATATAAAAGGGAGAAAATCCCCAACAAATCTTTTCTGTGATGACAACAGGAGCATATCAGGTAAGAACCATCTCTTAAGACCCATGCAACGCCAATTAAAAGGGTACAGAACAGAGTACCACACTTCCAATTACTTAATACCATTGTATAGAAGTTATTCTGATACCACTATGTGATAATCTAATAAATATGTATTGGTACTGCTGTCAAAGCTATTCAGGTTGCAATGCAAGTAGAAAACAGAAACAAGTTTTCTAAAACAAGCTGTGCTTAAGTGTTCTTTTCAACAACAGAATTATAGAGAGCAACACGCACACTGCAAAATGGACCACGGTATTTGACAGGACAGATTTAACCTTTATTCATCCATTTCTTTAAAAGTTAGATTTAAAAAAGGGGAAAAATATGAAAGCACACTTTTTGAAACGGGAGTTTTATTATTTAAACACTTATTTTCTGCTTGGAACTTGAGAAGCAATGATACTGAAACTTCAACTTAAAACATGATGAAAAATTATGTTAAGCTTTGACAATGGTTTCAGCTGCAACTTCCCTCCCTGCATTCCAGAGTCCAGAACTCCAGATACTGTGAAAACTGGTAAAAATTCATTTGACTTCAACAGAACGTATTGAATACACCCAGATCAGGCTCAGATACGTCTTTAAAAATAAAGGTGGATGCCACAAGTCTGTTTGAATTGTTTTACGTGCTGGTAAAACAATTCAAACATTTTCCTCCAAGGCAACTGGAAAATACATATCCACTCTGTCACATTTCACATGCTATTTATAAAGTTTTTTCTTACATAAGACCTGAAAACCAAAGTCTACTTCAAACAGCGTTCAAGGACACCAGGTCTTCTAGCAAATCACCTTAATGGAGAAACACTCCAGGATTTACCTGCCATTCAGGTAAAGAGTGTACCATATTTCATCAAATCCTAACCCTTTACTCTTCTTTGAAGTTTTGAGACCTATCCTTTTTCTAACTAGTCCTCAAGCTAGATCTGTCATTCTCGGAAGACGCACTTCCTCTCAGGATGATCACACGTTTCCCATTCTCAGATCATTTTAACACAGACAGGGTTTCTTTTCAGCCGAGGCAGAGTTTAGCAAATCCAAAATATCTTCCCCACGCTTGAATCTAATAATCCTGCTACTATGCCTGAACCCTGCTTGGGATATCTTTTTTTCCTGTTCTTTATTTCTCCACAAAATTTAACTTTCTGCATCATTATCCATTTCTGCCTACCTGCTGGAATATGATATTCAATATACCATTTGTCTGCTTCTCCCAGCTGTCTTTATTCTTTCTGTCCTATTCCTTACACTAAATTCATCACTATAGTATCAGATTTCTTTCCACCAGTTTGATACATGGCATGACCAGCATTTGCCTAACATTCTCTGCAGGACAGATGACAGCTTCACATTCAGGCCTCTCAATGCTGCTGCTCTTCTAGAAGTTCTTGTAGACTTGCAATTTCAATTATCAGCTATTTTGCTCATTAGGGCTTTAATGTACTCTTCACAGACAGTAGGGAAAACTAAAAAGCTGCTACCAGAAGGCAGTGAATGAACACACAATTGTGCATGCCTAATTTTAGGTATGTTAAATTCTTTGTGCAGACATAACAAGGAAGATCAGTACACTTAGAAAACATCAGTTATTCAGCGAGAAGAGCACCTAGGACTACAACTAAGATACGATTATCCAAATCATAACTGGTTTTAATGTCATTATGACTAAATAATTTGTTATAGCACATGCCCTATATGTCATTTTTCTGGGAGAACACTGTCTCCTCACTAGGCAGTATTAACTACTGAATTCACTTTATCTTCTTCTAGGTCTGAAACACTTGTAATACTTTTGAGTGATGTCAAGATCGAAGTGAAGTGAAGTAAAATACATCAGAGAAAGTAAAACACAATCAAAAACCTTCTAACCTGTAGGCCATTTCTAAATAAAAGTCTATAGACTACTTGCTTGCCAGTGCAAAGAGAATAGATCCTGCCTTACCTTCGGGCAGGAACAAAGGAAAAATGAGCAGGTGCATTTGGAGAGAAGTTCCTGGGACTGTCCAAAGGGCTGCTACCTGTTTGAGAAAGTAGGGAAAAAAAACCCAACACCTAAAACCATTTCATTCGTGTTTGCAAATAGAGTAAGTTTTCACTGTGCAGAAAGACTTTCAAATGCAAGTTGTAGTCACAAATAACTGAAAATATGGAGCTTTGAGGCTTTGATCGTTTCAGCATTAGTTTGCTAAAGAAATGTTCTGATACAGATGTATCAGTATTTTCCCTCCTTTTAAAATAATTTAAGGTGTAAATTTTCTTTCTTACTTTCAGATAAGTAATATATCACACAATGTAGTCTCTTAATATTTTGCAATAATTTCTATATACAAGCTTTTCCTAACACTTCTCAGTGAAAAACCTGAGTTAGAAATTACATTGATGACAGTTTTAGGAATAATAAATAGTAAGAAAGTATTTCTTCACAATGTACATACATCAAGGCCAAGTGCACAATTCACTGAGGAAAAAAAAAAAAGACATACCAAAGGAACTGCACATGATAATAAAAGGACTACACACATATTAGATGATCAGGCTGTAACGTATCAGCATTCACCCTAACTACCACTTCTCTGAAATAATATTTCTACCATGAAAATGAAAGTTCCAGTGAATTTATACAGTGAGAGAAAAATAACACTTTATTTTCACTTGGCACAAGAATACTGTCTCTGGGCTTTGTCATATGATGTGTAAGCATATGGTTGGTAAGTGGTATACTGCAATGTATTTTATTTCAAAGTAAAAAGCAACCATTTCATAGAAAGCCCTTCTGAAAGCCAGACTCATTTACAGACTAACTGCAGAAACATTTGAAAATTATGGATGTATTAGAAGCTTCATGTCAGCAAGTGAGCTTTCTATTGGGCATATTCTTAAGTGGTTTGCTCTTTCAGATCCTTAATACAAGCACAAAAGAGAAACTATACATAGTAAACACAGGCCAATAGCAATTTCTTTGTGCACAGACAATAAAATAACATTAAAATAAGAGCAGGAAAACTAAATAGATACAGGTCAAGCAATGCACTGCAAAGTACATAACTGTGGTCATCAGAAATGTTTTCAACTTTAGATCCAATATAAAATGGATTTATTTTAAAAGTCATGTTGAAAAGTCAAACATCAATGATGAGTAATCTCCAAAGAAGTTGTCTCTGTTTCGGGAGAAGTACTAGGTGCCCAGCTCACCCCCCCAAGCCAGCACTGTTTGTGAAGTTACGGTCCCATCCAGCACTGTACTGAAGCTTATCATTAAATTGCATTAATTTCAACAAAAGCTGTTCATACACCTTAACCGATATGCTGAGCAGAAACAGAATATAAGCACCGTGCTCAGTCAAAGGCAACACTGACTCACACTTAGGCTATGCAAATGGTTCACAAAAAACTGCAGTAGCATCTCTCCACAACATCTTCTAAGCAAGGTGTGTGCACACCTGGCAAGCATGCCTGGCAGGTAGGGAGGAGGAGAGGGAGAACAAGCTGATGCTGTCTGGGATACGAGGATGGCCACAGTGCAGCACAGGCCAGCAAACTCCATCTGGTCTACAAGTCTACAAGGGGAGAAAGAGCAGCTGGTTGAGATTAAAGCAGCCCCCAGGCTGATCTAACATGTGTTGAGGGGTGATGAGAGAACTGGAGAGGTAAGTGAATTCCAGACCACTTCACAATCTGCTTCACCAGAAGCAAACTAAATTAAAAGCAAAGGGTTTGAGCAACAGGTTTGTTTTCCTTTGGCTTGGTTTTCTTTTATATTGTTAGTTAAGAACTAACAGCTAGTTCACAGTGTAATATAACACAATGCATGCAGGTCTTCACCCAAAACTGGATACCATTTAATCCATTCCTAGTACATCCCAAGTGGGAAGGGGAGAGAGTAATCAGAAATCAATAAATAGATTATTTTTGGTTCTTCTTTTATTAAGCTTACACCTATTTCAATTCTTATAGTCACAGTGGAAAAACAGAGACATTATACTGCTTTTGAATTAAGAGAAGGCTGGTTTGACAGTCTAGATGGCACTGCAAGCTTGCGAGAGACAAGAATGCTACGAGAGCCACAAAGTGAACTCAGTAGTGCATAAACACACATGTCCAGGTCAAGCAGCACACAGCTAGGGTTAGGGTTGCTATCTGCTTGTTAACAGAAAGCTGAAGGAGCATTTTAGGTCAGGAGGAAATGCAGCAGAAGTGAGGCCTTTCCCTGGTTATGTAGGTCATCTAACAAAGCAAGAAAGGCTGCCAGTTTTGGTGGGAACCTTGGTTTTTGCCTTCCCATTTTTCAAGCTTTACTGCTGACAAACCCTCCTGTGTCAAGATGATATTTTTTAACAAAAAGCCCGTTGCCCAATGCTGTTAACAAACAATGTTAAACAAACAATGAACTGTCACTGCCTTTTTATATCTTTATCAATCTTTTGTAAACTTTCTAGATTATGATCAAAATAGGATTTCAGAATAACTGAGCAAATTGGGTAATGACAGTTTTTCAATTTTGAAATTAAGTATGTGGGTGTTCAAATTCTTCTGAGCCTGCACAATCTGGTACAGAGATACTACTAATTTTTAAGCAACTACTTTTTTGGATTTCTATGGCATATTTCCTTCCAGACACTGGAATTTTAATTGGCTCCCCTGTGAGTTGTTTCTAGTTTTAAAATGAAAGGCAATTAGTTTTTCTACTCAATTCAAGTCTGGGTGAAGCTTTTAAAACAACAACAGGGAGAAGGGGAATTACTACTTTCCCTAAAATTTCCCAATACTGCTGCATCTGCTATAGTTGAAGGAATTTTAATAAGAGAAGCCTTAGTGCAATAGTCTTGTTCACCAAGGCTGATCGAAACTCTATCTATTTTGTTAGCAAAGGTAAATTCCCCTGTTGCTCAAGGGTTATAGTTGGCTACCACTGAACCTGAAAAAACTCTGTCTCAAGGGAGGCTGTTACACAGAATGATTACCCATTAGGTAAATCAACACAGTTACATGAACATTAATAATTCAGGCATGAACCTTTACATTTTCTGGACACAGGAAGAAGGATGCAGCCAAAGCATCTGTACAGCTGCTACCCTCAAAGTACAAAACTGGATCTTATGGGCAATAGATAGGTGAAAGTCCCAGCTATTATCTACAGACGTGACATTCATCAGATAGGGAATGAGTCCAAAAACTTACACTAGAACCATTTCATAAAACCTGCTTCTGAGATTTGCAAAAATAAACACAACAAAGTAGTTGTGGTCTTCTACGTAGGATATACTAAAATTATTTGCTGAATATTAACAAAAGCAGCTAAAGGTTTTACTGCATGCTACAGAATTAGCTGTCTTCCAGCACACACAAATCTTAAAATGACCAAAAAAAGTTTAAGCACACTGTGTACCACCTGTCTCATATATAGTTCTCACACCACCCAAGGACTGCACGTGTGAAACGTTGATGAACTGCAGCTTTGATAACCAGGGCAGGATCTAGAACGATATGTTACATGCTCTGCCCACTCTAAAAATAATAAATAAATAGAGGCCTTAGTAATAGCCATTTTTCTGCCAGGAGGTGGAACTGAACTTGCAGCAGAAGAGCAGAATAATTTAATTTAGTACCACAGTGCTCCCTGCGAGTAACTCCCTCCACCTGCCATTACAGACAGGAGCAGGACAAAGGTCCCAGCAGTGACAAGCGTCTCCACTGGAAGCCAGAAAGCAACCCGCCTACCCTACAGCTGTGGAGAGCTGTACTTCAATCATTCAGCTGTAAGAATATATCTCTTTCCTACTAAATTATAAAGATGATGTTGCTTATTTGATTGATTTTAAGCTTTTCACTTTAAAATATCATCTAATGGTAACTCAGTAATCAGCTTCATGATGGGTATGCTACAATAAGTGCACTGTCCACACCTTCTCTGTAATTTTCAGATTTTAAAAAAATGGATTCAAACAAATACAAAAAAAATGTAAGGAACATATGTGCATACCTTTTTTTCCTTCTGATTTTGAAGGTAAAATAATTTAGAATAAAAGGAGAATTTTCAAACCTGCACTCCTAAAACTGGTCACTTCAATCCAAGTTTGGGTGACTAGACAAGCAGAGTGACTTTCCCATGAAGTTAACAAGCTGTAGCTTTCTATACCAAGGTCCCAGCTCATTTTGGAAACATTATTTCATACAGTTTGAAAACTGAATTGGCACACTTCAAATACATTAAGCATTCTGGAATCAGAAGTGATTTCAGAGCAGAGTTAGAACTGTTTGGATGTACTTCCACCACAAATGTTGAGCTCTCTTAAGTACTACTATTCCTCTAAATTTTCAAGGATATAAAATTAATATAATCTTAATACAAATAATTTATTAATTAATGATACAATTTCATTAATATAGATAATTTAAAAATTAATGTAATATTAATATATAAATAATATAAGCCTGGCCTCTTATCTGGATGCTGTTTCAGATAGTAAATGTACCTGCCTGGATCAGTGTTCATCAGCAGGCAGGTTTGCCTGATGGACAGCCAACTATGCTATATCACACCCACTGACTTTTACATTACATACAGGAGAATAACTCCTGAGGCTAGTGCCATACAGGACTTGGTTTTAGAGTGGTTTCTGAACAGAAACATTTTAGAAAGCTGCCCTGATTTCTCTGCATGCTTGCTGTTCCTTTGATTCATAAGAGAGGTTCAGAATAGGCATTAAGAAGAGCACGTTCAAGACAAAAGAGGCCAGGGAGAGGCTCCAGCATTTCTTAGTAACTTATCAGTGTATGTTCCTGAACAAACAGATTGATAGATTCTGTTCAAATACTAAACAAATATCACAGCCTGTTCTCAAATTCACATCTCATATATGATATTTCTTGAGAAAATATTTGTGACTCTACTCTAAATTTCATCTACTTCTGTCTCTTGAATAAATTATTTTTCCCAGGGAAGACTCCTAAATATAGTACTGGTAGAGAACTGAAATTACAAGTAATTTATCTTCCTATGCTCTACTGGCTATTCTTGGAGGTCACAAAGGATATCCTTTTAATTAATACTCTTAAATCCTGTATGCAACATCAGAACAAAAAAATGGAAATATTTGACAATTACTGCTGAACAAAGATGGCATACCACTGATTAGTTACTCTAGTTTCTAGAAGATGGTCACATACTTCTAATAAAAGATAAGCTTGTAAAGCCTGAGACAGCATTAAAACCACTACGAGCAATTTTTCATTTTTAAATAGACAGAGGAGAAAAGCAAATCAAAACAAAATACAAATGTTTCCATTGTGAACACTTCTGCATTTGTTTTCTACCAATGTAACAAGATGTTGACGTGATCAATCTGCCAAGCAAGGACACTTCCATATTCTAAGGAGCATCTTTCTCGATCATTTTAGTTAAAGGCTTGTACAGCTAATTTAGAATTTGTTAAATCCAACACATACATCAACTCTAAGGACAAAGTAAAGAGCACAAGGTAAGTAAGTGGAGAATCTCTACCAGGAAAAATGCCTTGTTGAAACCAAATTTTGCAAAGCTATCACTATCGTAATCACAAACAACAGAGCCAAGGGAGTTTGAAGTGAAAAGGAATTGACCTATGCACATTTTTGGCCCTGTATTTTATCTGAGATGCTGAAGCAAAAAGAAAGTGGTTTTAATATACTACTTTTATGATTTTCTTAACATTTAATTTGAAAATCACAGGCCATTTTAATAAAACAATGTCATTAAAGAAAATTCCCAGCCTTCCATGACTGGGCTTTATAGCATCCCAAACAAATATGACAAAGTTTTATGAAAACTTAGGGAAGGTAAGTATTTTATGAGCATCTCTGAACAATAACTTTGGTCATCTTTTTCCTTTCAACAGGTTGGATGTCACCTCTCAAGATGCAATGCTCTGCAAACAGAAGCAGATGGCTCCTTCTAGCTAAGCTACTGTCAATTTGCTGTTCTTTCTCAGCATTTCCTTAGGTTCAATCTCCAGAAAGTATTTACAGAACATGCTGCCGTGTAGGAGGAGGAAAGTCTGATTATAATGAAAACAACAGTTAATTGCCTTACATGCAACAGTGATGTGCTTCCGAACAGGCTCCACTGTGGATGATGTGCCACAAATGCTCAATCTGTTTCATGCTACTGACTGGTGCCCATTAGGGCCATACCTGAAGCCCAACCATCTTCCCTGGCATTTTGAAATATTGAAAACAATGTAGTCACACATCACCTACCTCTGTCATAAAATAAAAATAAAAACATCAAGGGAACATGCTGTTCAGGCAAGCTGTTGAATCTGCATGCATGACCCTTTCTGAAAATCCATAGTTACTGTAGGCTGAACGATCATTCCTTCTTTTTCTATAGAAAGAACACCTCCGCACACTGCACCTTGATGACTAAAAAGCAGTTGCCCATTTGCTCTGAAATGAGGATTTCCCAGTTGCTGCCATGGTAGAACTGGCAGTAACATAAAAAAGGAATCCTAAACAGTTCATGTTGCCCTAGGTAGCGGGTAGAGAGACCATAAGATGGCACACTGGGCAGCCGGCAGGCTGCTGGAGGTTTACAGAAACAAGCAGGATGTTTCTTCTCATAACTGCATTTAAATCACTGGCACAAATTAACCATGCTAGGAGACTCAAAACAAGATATTTACTTAAATATTTTTCTTTAATTTTGTTTTACTTCATTCTTTATCACAGATTCTTTTGCAGGACGTAAGATGACTGAATTCCGCAGAAAGGGTGGAGGATGGATATGGTAGTAAACTACAAAGTGCAGATAAGGACATAAAACATTTGTTTTAAAACTATAGGGACCCTCTTAGAAGTTAGAAAAGGTGAAAAACTATAGTCAGATTAAGTTGCAAAGAGCATATTTTGATGTAGAGTATTGATATGGTCAAACTCACTACGATGAAGACCGACATTGCTCTTAATGATTCCCGGATAAAGCAGTCCTAGGGAGTTACCTGCGTGTCCGTGAAGAGGGGAATGTGGTCGCGGAAGAGTTGGAGATGTGCTGGATGTTACGATCAAACTCTTTCTGTTGCTTGTCCGACAGCTGAAAGAAAGAATGGGAGGAATATAAACAATAAGGCACGGTCAGATGAACAAAGGCACCTGAAGGCAGGTCCTGCAGAATGTCTTTCAGCTAAGGAGGAATCTCTCAATATTTAGGTCAGTATTTCCGCATGCTCTCAATCCCAGTAGTCACCCTGCAAAGAAGTAAACATACAGAGCCAAAAGGTATTTTTTCAGCAACAAGTGTTTTAATATGCTGGAAGCAATACA
Source organism: Phalacrocorax aristotelis (assembly GCF_949628215.1). NCBI lineage: Eukaryota > Metazoa > Chordata > Aves > Suliformes > Phalacrocoracidae > Phalacrocorax > Phalacrocorax aristotelis. Next base: position 49,726,441 of record NC_134281.1, read on the forward strand.
AAAACTGCATCTAATGCTGCACAGGCCACTAGAGATAGCTGACAACACATTCCCGATACACAAAATGTGTGTAACTCATGCTTTACAAATCACACAAAAAGCAGAAAACTGTAAAATACCCCAGAGTTCTTCAGATATTCTTACCGATAGCCAACCTAGCAAACAAATCTGTTATAATTATTGGCTATTACTATAAAAAGACCAGAGCATACTACTCAGGGCAGAGTTAAAATTACAAAGCAAACTGTTTGCACAATTCAGCAGATGAGCAGGATTACTAATAAAACTTAAAACCTGAGATTCAAGAATCTTTGTGAACACGTGTGGCAACACCAATAGAAAACTCTGCAAAGCAAGTTTTAGACAAGCCCTCTGCTGAATCAACTCCATTCACTGCCCTGACTTTGTTGCAGCAAAGAAAGCGACACTTCTGTATGAGGCAGTTCAGATTTATTTTTCTCCCCACTGGAGTTTCAGAGAACGATGTGTTCCTCCATTTGCTTCTCAGCCTGAGATTGCTAGTAGCAAACTTCCAGCTCTAAAGATGATAAAAGTAATTGTAATGGGCATGGGAAACATTTTTAAATCATGGGAGCTGTGAACAAGAACAACTAGATATTTAAATCACTTTCTGGTCACTACTTTTCCTGTTGTTTAAACCGAATAAACTGCCCAAGTTCCCAGCAAAATCTCACAACCGACGAAGCAGTAAAGCTACATACATTTATTCATTGTATCTCTAACTTGTTTTCTAGATGGCAGAAACATTTCTGCTTATTTCAGCAGTTCTCAAAACAGGTAACTAAAATCATATTGGTCTTGATAGGGGGTGGGAGAATAGACAGGAGCAGGGAAGGTCGGGCAGAGGCTGAACAAAGAGCTCGCTGGCCCAACTCCGGAGGTGTCCTGTGTAGCTCCACTTTGGGTTATCACAAGAGCATGCAAAGCCTGTTTGCTTGTAGAGCTGATATCTGCCTTGGCCCTTCCTGCACTGGCTGATCTTCTGGAGCTGCCCAATAATGAACACACTTAGACTGCCAATTTAATGCAAAACTATTTTGCTGCCACAGGATACAGTGCATCTGACTGTTATTATTTGCAAGCTTTTTTATTGCTGTTCTATAGGAAACTAGAGAACTCAATGCAGGAAAAAAATTACAACTGCACTGCCAACTATAATAAACAGTAATAAAGTTGAAGCACCATTAACTGCTATTCAAGCTCTTTAGTGTACTTAAAGCATTCCTCAAAATTATCCAACTGATTCCATACAATCTCCATTTACGTTCATGTATTATTCAACAACAGTCCATCCAAAAACCAACTGCCATTGTGTACATTGTATGGAAAAACTAACAGCCTGATCTTAAGAAGCTTAAAATCTCAGTTCACGGATTTCTTTTTTTTAATATGTTTTCAGTTGCTCTATTCTAGTAACGGTTGAAAAAACTTGAATACTCAATTCCAACATTAATACCAGATAAACATTATGTTTGTATTACTAGAAAATCTTTCTCACAACACAGGAGTCCTGAGTATTCCAATATAATATATATTACTATGTAAGAAATAAAAAAAAATTATTTTAATACAATTTACAACGTAAGAATTTAATATCTTGCTCAATATAAAACTCGAGTACAATGAGAAAACGGACCTCCATCCTCTGTGGTCATATCCCTTTGCTAAAAAGAGTCCCTAAAATACACTTTATCACAGCGATGTCTGGAGCTGCCTATGGAAACTTGGTATATTTAAATCACAGCATAATGGAGAACATGAACTGTCCTAAACTCAAGAGCTTTTTAACTGCTTGCCTGCATTTGCCACACGGAACTGAGTTTTACAAATCTATTTTATTTGCATTTATATTTGCAAAGATAAGGAACCAAAAGAGAAAGGGCTAAGTGGCTGGAAAGCAAGCACAGCTGAGACCTGTTAAAATAGGTCAGGTTTACACAAATGTACCCAGAGGAAGGAATGGCTTGGAGTGAAAGCCTAGTCCCTAGTTAGGAATAAAAAGTTATTCTCTTTACATCCCCAAAATTGGATAACTTTCAATTTCCCTGGATCTCTAACATGGGAAGGGGGAACATCACTTAGGCCCATTTAGCCGTTTCTATGAACCACGTGTGTTGGCAATAAGGCAAAGCTTAAAGACAGAGGCTAAAACCAGAATTTCTAATTTCTTGAATCTATGTTATGATAAAAATACACAAATACAGTCATACCCTGGTTGAATAGAGCTCTCTGGATATATACACAAAGCTTTTAATAGATCTTGGAATCCCAGAGAAATTATAGAACAAGAATGATGCTAGTCACAAAAACACAGAAAAATGGGGGAAGGGAGGAGGTAACATGAAGACTTCAGTTGGGCGACCATCCCCCAAGAAATCACTACAACAGCATTGGAGCACCTCCTAAAGCAGAACATCTAAATATGAAAGTAGTAAAGCTGGCTTTAACCAGGGCTTTGTGCCAAAGAAATTAAAACTAGTCAATCTAAGTGTTGGCAGAAACAGTTTAAATGAAGAAAAAATTATTTCCTGAAAGGTGCACTTTAGCCAAACAGGTGGTACTGGGCTCAATACTGAGCTACAAGGCCAATGATCATGAGAAGATCATATTATGAATCCTTTAAATTGCACTAATTATTGTTTATTACTGTACATTAATTCTCCAAACAATACTATGTGTTTCCTTGCCCTAAAAATAATTCAATCTACGTAAGAAAACAGGAGTAGCAGGAGAACAGAGAAAGAGAAAAGGTTACCTATATGTCTCTGACTTTAACTAGAAAAAAAGAAAGTTCTTAAGCAGTCCAGAGAGATTCCAAGCATTATTATTTGTTTATAAGCCAAAGTTTTGCTATTTTCATTAAATGCAAGGCGAGCCTGACCCTGACCCTCCTTTCCTCTCATAATTTGGTATGGGTCTTGTTAACCTTTTTTTACCCAGATCCCACTTCATAATTTCAGAGAACAAACCCCCTCCAGGTCTTCCAGTTAGGCAAAATATGGTCTTAAGATTGCAGAGTTTCTGTACTGCCCAGAGCTGCAGGGTCGAGCTCCATGCAGCAGAGTGCTTTGGAGGGCTGTCAACATGGAAATATCTCTGCTGCCACCCCCTGCCCTCCTGTGCCACCAAGGTCGCCCACCCATGCTGCTAAACCCAAGTCTAGAAATCTATGAAAACATGAGAGAAACTTGATTTAATTCTGAATATGCACAGCAAAATGTATAGTTTATATCGAAATATTTGAAATGGTGCCCTTGCTATCACTACGGAAATTGGGCTTTTACTATTTCTAGAGTTAACTTCTCTGCCTGCAGTAAAAATAACATTCGTTACGTGTACCGAAGCGTTTCCAGCGCATTCTTGAAACTGAACACTGCAGAACATCGGACGTGGGTCTGGTAACTGGACACTGGTTTTGGACCCGCTGAAATGTGCTCTGGAGCCAGCGCCCTTGGCCAGCATTATTTATGAGAACATTTGGTAGCGTACCTGTGAGCTGCATGCATGCAGCCCGGGTGCTCTTCAGCTATACCCTAACAAAACTCCTATACACCAACAGATTATTTGATGTCGAGCCTCTAAAATGAGCACCATTAGTATAACTGGTCTCATATGCATTTTCAGTCTGAAAAAGAAATCAATGTTTCAGTTTCAGCACAAATCAATATTTGATTCTTTATTTTAGCAGTTTACTCAGGGGACGTCTCTAACTCACTGAGCAAAACTGATTAACATCCATGAGGCATTCGTGTAATGAAAGCAAGGGCCACAGAAAAACAGTTTAAAAACAAATAACCAACACCACTATGAAGTAATTTCATAGTGTTGCTGGTTATTAGAAATGAATAATGATAAGGAAGTTTCTCAAAACCTATCTATAGGCCTTGAAAAATTTGTCCTAGTTGAAGCTGCTGAGTATGGAAGGAAGCAAGAGGAGCACCGATCGCACAAGTCTTCCCACGGACTTTAGTAGAAATTGACTTGAGGTAAAAAGAGGTACAGAAATATTACAGTTTCAATCATGTTTTGGTTAGTAATCATTAACACATATTACTTGTATCAGTGATTTTTAGAGTTCTTGTTTAATAAACCACCTCAGGTTGTCCGAGTGCCAAATTACCCAAAAACTCCTTTCAAAATAAAATTTCAGAAGTCCAGCATCAGACTTGTTCCAGATTTAACATTTAATTCAGAAAGTCCAAATCCCTACAAAATGGGATCAAAAATTCAGAGCGATCACACCTACAAAAGCTATCTGTGGCTACTTATTTTCCTAAAATGTACTATCACCTAACCAAATTTAACTAGCTTCTCCTCTGATGTTACAAGAGTTTGGTTTCCGTTGATTTGTTTTACAAAGACTTCTTTATGAGAAATAGACATTTTGGAAATGAAAATAAGTATTTAAAATTTTTATTCACAATGGCAGAAAATTTACAAAATCCAAAATCTGCATGTCAATGAATGCACCAGCTGCACAGCAATGTTAACTAGATGTGGAAGTTATTGTCTTAATTATAGTAATTCAAAGATGGAAGCAATTTTGTAAGCTTTAGCACTACCAACAACAGGGATAATTAGTTCTCTAAAATAGATAAGAATAAGTAAGCATCTGGTTCAACTGATTATTTTTTTTTTCAGATTCAAGAATAGTTGAAGATTTATTCATCCTAGAATAACTGGGGAAAAAAACGTTATTATTCATGGTGTAGGTTTGCTGGTTTGCACATTCCTACAATAAACTCTTCTCTTAAGGAAATACAGTTACACTCACTTAAGACTTGAAGAATGGACCAAGTCCAATGAGCAACCTTTTAAAGATTGCAGATAGATCTCCATCACAACAGACACAGAACTATTCTCTGCCCAGTGTCACCCAGGAAAACGGCATCTATTTCCTGTCATCAAGTCTCATGAGCAGGGAAGCATCCTTAATTTGGATCCTTTCCTAGTTACCTTGTCCAGACTAAACAACTAAGGATTCTTCCTCCAGTGCATCTCTAGACAGTCTTTCTTTGCCATCCATTCTTTTATTAGGTCAAACCCCAACTCCCACGACCTTGAGACTAGATTGCAGTATTCCTGTTTCCCCCATCTTATCAAAGAATTTCAAACAGGATTGAACTCCAGAACCTAAAGGAATTTAGCCTTAAAGAAAAATAACAACAAAAACCAACTGCATGAGTGCAGGATCCTCTTCCACAAGAAGCTTGCATGGACTAGTTACTACAACTGTGATGCTTCTGTTTCTGTAGTTGCAGTCAAGTTGTTCTTGAATTTGCATTGCCCATTGTTTTGAAGCTCATGAGTGGAAATAAACTAAGTATTTTTTTTTACAACTGGACACTGTTCCAAGTTTTCTGTCTTGCTGTAGGTGACACTTGTCACTGCAGGCTCGCTCTGTGTTCAAGGGTGTTTGTTCCATGGGGGATGAAAAGCTTCATCCCCATCTTTTTTTTTTGTTTTTTTTGGGGGGTTTTTTTTGTTTGGTTGGTTGGGGTTTTTTGTGGGTGGTGTGTTTTTTTTTTGTTTTTGGTTTTTTTTTTTTTTTTTTTTTTTTGTTAATGCCTATTTCATATTAATCCAGATATGTGCCATGTATGAGCAGCTTCAGAGGAAGAAATTTTGCACAGTCATCTACAAGGTATGAAAAAGTCTTCTTGGAAAGTGAAGACAACTTCACTTTGCCATGAAACAAGAGAAAAGTCCCGCCTGTATGGTTAAAGCCTTCCCCTTCTATATTAAAGTAACGTGTTAAAGGGTGTTCCCATCTCTCATGGTGGTACCAGTAAATTAGAGTCCCTGTGCAATTGACTGTGGAAAGATGCGAAACCTGCCGGACAAGGAGCACGGAGATAAAAGATATGGTCAACTTGTGAAGTGTGGGCTGCACTTCTGTACAGATATCCAAAGAGAGCGGGGGGGGGGGCAAAAAAATATGAAAAATGTCTTTTTCATAATGCCGCACGTTAGCATGCTGAAATAAACACATTAACTGAAGTGAACAAGGAGTCAAGCAATGCAGACTTAAAAAGCATGCGATAAATTGGATGTAGATGGTTCTTTTGTTTTAAGGAAAATTAACATATTACTACTTAGGAGTTAACTTATTGCACGAAAGACCATTTTCCTTTCATCTAAAACAAGCTATATGTTAGATAAACCCTTCTACTTCTTCACTGAGAGCTCAAATTTAAGAAGCAGCATCACCTCAAGATAAGAAATTACGAAAGAAAAGGCTAAACTTGCCAGTTAACACCAAATTTATATCTAATTTGTCTAATGTTTGAGGCTGGTGCACACCTGCTTACACCACACTGTATAGTCCAGACCTTTTGCATTATTAACAACATAGGAACAACTCCTCAAAGCCGAACAAAATGAAATGTCACAAAAAATTACAATGACTGGTATAGCCATTCTCAACTAAATCAAGCCACTTTATTCTGAGATATTCCTCCCTCGCAAATACATTCCAAACCTATCTTCGTTCTTATATGAAAAGGGGAAAAAAAAAAAAGAAAAGAAAAAAAATCTCTGATTATGGAAGAGACACGCCAGTATAAACAAGGACAGCATTTAATGGGAGAAAACATACACCGACCTTCTTCAGCATTACTATCTCCTACTTCAGTTGTGTTATGCATTATACTGCTATGAAGTTACATCACAAAGTGCTAAAGGATGATTTAATGAAAACTAAGCATAACTGCATATTTTCATTTCCCATTTCTTCCAAGACTATTATTAAATGCTTCACGTAGCATAACTGCTTTTTAAATAAGTCTCTACTCGGCAATTCTCAAGAAAGATAATTTATCACATTTTTTTCCTCCAAAAATCCAAGCAAACAAATTCAAGAATGAAATGACTAAGTGATTTTATATTGTTTCAGATCTTTTAATCGTGTAGCTTACAATGATACACAGGTGTGCAATATAACAACGCCATTCTGAACACTCTCCCCAAAGATGCATCCAGAAAACTAAGCATATGAGCTGAAAATGAAAGAGTTTTCCAAGATTCAAAAGTGAGGAGGTTTAATACAAATCTTGCACAAAAAAAATATGAAGTCACTCGGCTGCCATGTAGCACACACTGTGAACAGTTCTCTTCATATTGCTTCAGAGCACTTTCTTAGTTTCAGTATCAAAAAATGTTACAAATTAGCTCTTTATCAGCTAATTGCAGTTTCAAACCTCAGTGTGAGTATAAAGTACATATCTAATTAAAAAGCTATTCTAACAATACATTCTTTTGGAAGTAATCTCCAAATCAGGCGGTGTCAATGGAGTTACTTTCTCTGCACAGAGTGCAGATTTTTCACACAGTCATACAGTAGAGTAAGAACCAGGGTGGGAGCATTACGAATGTACATGGGACTAAGATGTTTGCAATTAAATTATTTGCCAAATTTAAAAACACATATTCTGAAGGTTAGACCAAAAAAATCGATACACATGGGTAATAAAAATCTACACTTTTCCTGTGTCAAGTACTCAAATCAAAAGGTAACCTTTTCCCTTAAAAAACAGCATCCAGGGTTTGTTTTCTAATGACGATTCACCGCCAAAAACTTTTCAATAGATTATACCGAAGGTCATAAAAGGTGATGTGCCAATGATATCTTCGTAAGTAAATAGATTTTCACAACTCAGCAGACTCAAAAAGCTATTCCTCTGGTTTATGGAAATTGTCGGGTCTGACTGGTCTTAAATTATTGCCAGATAGGGCAAATGCCAGAGCAGACACTACACAAAGGGAACTCTACTACAGAGAGTGCATGGGAAATGGGAAAAAGAAGAATTTTTATATATATATATATATATATATATATATATATATATATATATATATATATATATACACACACACATACAAACACACACTCACACACACACATATAAATATTCCTGTCTCTGAACACTGCCCTCCCTCCAAAAAAGAGAACACAGAAATATTTGTGGTTCAGCAGACTCCAAACTGAATAGGCTTAGTCTGTAGGTGGAAAGCAAATCTCCGTGTCCATCAGCCAGCAGCATCCCTGGTTTGCATGAAGGACCCCGCGCTACTGGAGGTGACTGTTCCCAAACTGTAGATTGGAAGAGGCGGAGAGGCCCTGTGCTCTCACCAGCTCCCCTGGGAAGGTTTTGCCCTGCTGGTGAGACTCATTTTTCCAACTGTGGAGATTCACAATAACCCTACTGAAGAGATTCAGGCTTTGTGCCTGCTTGGCAGAATTTTCTGTTTATAGTATGCTTTCATACTAGCTAGAACTACAATCCTACTTTGGCTTTTAGGTGAACTCTTAAGCTAACAAGTGCTGGGCCATGCTTCCATCTCTGGTGCTTCTGCTATGTAGCAGACAAGCCTTACTGATCACCATTCTCAGTTCTCCTAAGGGGCATCAACTTTCCTAAGAACCAGCCGGCATATACAAGCACTTTCCAGTCCACTGGAGTACAGAAATGCCTGAACAGAACATAACACTGGATCTGGACAAACATGCCAGAAGAGCAAACACCAGGGCGAGTGTGTTGTTAGACACACAAATCCACTTCCCAAGTCCTCATCTACAATCAATTCCTCACCATTTCAGGTAACTTTGGGTAAAATCACCATCCCTCAGTTTTTCACTTCCGCATGCGTTGTATACAAAGGCTTCCTAGATGCTGTGGATTTATCTCAGAAGCCAAAATGACCAAAATATCTGACCTTTTTAAAAAATTAACGAAGGTAAGCTGCAACGTACATTATCATGCTTTGCACCACTGGTACATCAACTCCTTCCTCCCTCTGACATTTCTGACCCATGCATTGTTCAACCATTGCCTACAATGAAAACCATGTTCTTTTATCATACTGGGACTGCAGGTACCCCTTTTTGAATTTTGCAGAGCTTCAATGTTTTGTGTTTTTTTTTTTTTTAAATTTAAAAAAAAAAAAAAAAACAAACACAAAAACCACAAAAACCACACACACAGAAGAAGAAAAAAACCCAACCCAGTTATTGAACGTGCAAACCATTTACAAGTTTGTCTCCTATAGCAAGCACAGTAGATAATGAAGTAGATCAAGAAAATCAAAGTCTCTGTCTTAATCTCTCTACCTTACAAAGCTACTTTATATTTTTTGCTTCAAAACTAAAACGTAAGAGATTACTTTGTATTCTCGTTATGAAAGACCCTCCCCTTTCTAAAATAATCATATTTTCCCAACTCTTGGCAGCTTCCTGCAAAACAAAACCAAACCAAACAATTCAGCAGCATCTCAGCAAAAATTCTTAGTAAGTATACGCTGCCTCTACAGACAGTCTAATGAAGAAAGGTTCTTTTTTTTTTTAGGAGAGGAAAAACACTTTCCTGAGAAAGTATGAAAACATAGGTATGTACACACACACGCACAGAAACATGCAGCCCTCAAAGCCCTTCAAACAGAAGCACTGAAAACAATTTGCCACTCATTACGTTTGCACACACAAAGATGGGAGAACAACCCTCAAAAATACCTCTAAAAAACATAAGCAAAGCCTGAGGTTGCTCAGGTAGGCTGATAATAGCCTAATAGACACATTAGGAAAATACCCAGGCTTAACAAAACTGTAATCTCAGGAAGCAAGCTACAAAACTTTTGACATTTGTTCGGGACTAAACTGTCTCAGAAAGGGACATGCCATGCTTTGCCCATCTGGACTCAAGAGGGGCTGAGCAGAGCTGCTCCCCATCAAAGCAAGACAACTGTGAGACATGTGTGCCAGTGTGTTGCTTTAATCCAAAACAGGCATCGAGACAGAATACATATTGCTCAGTTTGTTTCCTTCAGCTTTGCGAAAAGAAATGATGCTTGGGACTCTTCTAATCAATACACTCATTGACAGAGAGGGAAAAAGGATACCTAGACAAGAGTCGGCTCTAAACGTCAAACAAGTTGACAGACAGGAGCTAGAGTTCTGTGGACATAGAAAATGATCAGTGTAGCAAGTAAAACCAGTATAAATTTACGTACAGAGATACACTACACTTGCAAATCATGTATCCAGTTATCTCGTCCTTACTCTTTCAGGGAGGCAGGTCTGTCGACAAACCACTGTCTCAGATGAAAACAACAATCTTAAAAGACATGAAAAAAGACTTTAAAAATACATTAGCTAACTATACTGCGGTGTATACCATGTCAAATAAGCAGCCTACTTTAAAATAATAAGAAAATATGCCTGTAGAAGGCATTTCAAGGTAATGGTGCAATGAAACCACAAAAAGGCAGAACAAGAGGGGGAGGCACAGAGTGCAGATCCCATCCTGGCACAAAAAGCAGCCCCCAGATCTCCACCAAGGGTATGTTTCTGGAGCAATCAAGCCTGATTACATGTTAAACCTCATTCTTTTGTGTGAAGCTTACTTGCTATCTGAGCCAAATGTTCATTATCCAATTGCTATCAATTTTTCATACAAGGATGGTCGCTCCAGTTTAATGAGTATACAAATGCATACTACAGCTAGATACACACACATAGTTCTGACATTTTAGAAACTCAAAGCTGAAACAATCATTCACAGAACTAAGCAGAAGAAAAACAGAAACATTAAAAGCCACAAGCTGAGAGTTAAAGTTTGCTGCAGTTCTGCCATTGCCTAAGAAAGTATCCTTGTTCTAAAAGCTATTCTACTTAAGAAGGCTGAAGATTATTTCCACTTACAGAAATATGGTGGAGAGCAGTAAGTACAAATACATGAATGTATCAAAAAATAAATGAATGGTATGAGTGATGACGAAAAGGAACCATAAAAGCGGAAAAACCTAAATCCTAGTAAAATCACAGAGCCATAATTTACAAAGCTATTATGAAAAGCAGGTATCTAATAAATGTACCTCTTCTAAAATTGGATCACGACACAAACAAAGAAACCACTAAAAGCTTTTTGAACGCTTTATGCACTTATTCATAATTAAAGGAACTAGAAACAGGTAAGTATTATTTTTTACAAATGATGTGTAACAAACTTTACTACAGACTCACAAGCACAGGCCATCTCAGCCCAAATTTTCTCTGAGACAAAGTAGGGAAAGACAGGACTATTAAATAAAATTAGCATATTTCTGTATAAATAACAGATTGTTGTGAAATACATTTCTAGGAGCCGGGTATTGCCATGTCCCAGCTTATTCACCATACCAGTTCTACTCCACCATGAAGTCTGAAACCAGCATGGCCAACATGAAAAGAAATTAAACCCAAGAAAATCGCAGAAAGTACAAAAATTAAGACACACAGGAAGACAAACAGAAACACTTAGAGACAGCAAGGTCTTCAAATTCCATAGCAATCACGCTTAATTTAAATTAAGTCTGCTAATTGTAACATACTAATTTACCATGCAGTCAAGACTGGAACAAAATTAAAGGACAGGAAAACATACAATACACTGGCAATAAGTCATCTCAAGTGCCACCACAGGATTCAAACTAGTTTCCTTAGAGATCAAATATTCAGGGAAAGACTGTTCTTGTATGTGCTTGCAGAACATTTTCATCCACAGAGGCTCATGTCTCTGTGGGTCCCGGTGGCTCTCCTCTAGTACAGGGTCACTGGCAGTGTCTTATGATACCAAAAGTAACTCCTTCAGCATCAAATAAAACACGTGACGTGACATTTATCGTCTATTAATTCTGAAGTAATTTACGTGATGTGCTTAGTTCTACCAAACACAGCAAGTGGCAACAGATATGGGGAGACAAACGCAAGCATCATATCACTATATAAGCATAACATCTGTTTAGATTGTCAATACATGACTATTCATTGTCTTCATATAAAATACCACCGTCAAATACTGACTCCTCAAACTTGAGGCATTTTGTAGAAAAGGTCACAATTTATTAAGCTTATAATCTCAAAACACATCCAATTTACAGCACAGCACTGCCTAAAAAGTTAGTCAAGGAGACTGGTATCAGGTGGCTTGGATTTCACATCTGGCATAAGGATTCCCACACACAGGATTCAAAAGTATTCCCCTTCTGAATCCCAATTCTCTGACCCTCCTACCTTCAGTTTACATAGTACCAAAAGCAAGTATACCAGAATAGTCTTTAAAACTAAACTTTTAAGGGGCTTGGAATAAACTGTGAGTTTTCACTACTGAAGTACTTAATATTTTACCTACATATCAACTCTAAAGAGCACTTAGGTATTACTCCGCAGTCCTCGAAATAATAAAGGGAAAAAAAAAGGATGGAGGGGGGATATGGACAGGGAAAGACTATTCAGGGAATGCCTGATAATTAGCTACAAATGTGGAATCAAATCACTTCAAAGGTGTTTTCCTTAATGCTTTGAAAAAAAGGTAAATGTTCTCAATACAGATGGTGATCAACACTAAAATAATTTGCCTCCAGGTAGGTGTATGGTGACAGAAGATGACATGTCATATGCTGTTTCTCGCAGTTCCTTAAATAAGGTCTGCTTTTTATAACAAACGTTTTGCCCTAACATGCGCAGTTCCTTGTTAACATCAGCATTCAGCTGACATTAAAATAACAGGAATCCCAAGTGCACTGGAGAACAACTCTCTTAGCTAGCTCCTCACCACAGCCCAGCACCCCTTCAAAGAAGAACAAAGACCTGCAAAGACTAATGTCGCTGCATGGGTAAAGGTTCCTCAAAAGCAGATACATCTACAAGTCCACCCCAGAGCTTTAAGCTGATGGGTGCTTCGGATTTAAAATTCTCTTGTCAGAGACAAATGACAGTTGAAATAAGCAGATGCACAGACTTTGTAAGGATTCCAAACCCCAAATGTGTCAACGTCAATTAAACACAAGAGCTGCACATTTCCAGGCCAAACGCCTGTACTTTTTCTGTCTCCTTTTCCATAGTAGCACTGATATCAGCGTCCTCTGTGAAGTTCAGAATCTCCCTTCTCCTGCTACCTCTTCTGAAAACAGTCTCTTTCCCCAATATTTTTTTTGGCTCGCTTAAAACATCAGTGTAAAATTATTTTATAGTCAGCGGCCTCCTTCATGAGAAGGATGCAAATAATTAATGAAATCATCCACAATTTATGTGTTGCTTGGTTTCCTCTCCACAAAAGTTCTGACTTGAAAAACTGGTTTGTCCTGGGCTATAGCCAAGTGTTCATATAAGAGAATTTCCATCTGAACAAAGAGCTTTCAAGGCTTAAAACTTTAGTGTTAACCCTGTAGGAGACCTTGGGTTTTCCTCTAGCGGGGAAACGGCCAACAGTACTGAAAATTAATTTAAAATCTGATTTACAAGGAGTCCCAAATAAACTAGAAATTACAAACAATCCAGGTGTATTCTCTGAATCATTACACTTACTTTAGATGTTAGGAGGAATTTCCTTCCTTTCATGGCACACTGGTCACTTTCATTGTGTTTAAGTAGCACAAATATCCCCTAACCAAGAGTGTACTAGAAGGTCCCCAAAACTCATCCATTAGTGAGCAAAACGCCCATTACATTTTCATGCAGTCCAAAAGACTTTTCTCATAAAGAGCTTTTCAGATGATAAGGTAGATTTTTTTTTTCTCCCCCCCAAACAGTGTTTTTGTCCTAAGGCCATATTGAAATACTAGCAAAAGTAATTTGAATGAAATTTCCTCTCCGACTAGGAGCGTCAGGAGGCCATTTAATACGCTGAGCTAGGTAAAAAATTGGAGCTAAATATTATCAAAAGCATCAGATTTCCAGGTCTTTCACATCCTTCCAAACATAAGGCAAATATTTCTTACTTTATTCATTTGAGCAAGGAAATGTGTGGCATGACAGCTGTCACTTCAGAGTTAATTATAGCATAGACTCACATTTTTAAGATTAGCTTTATGTTACCACAAAAAAGTAAGTATTCTACTAGCGTCAAACTAATTGTTTTTCTTCAGAGTGACAATGTATATAGGGAGGAGGTGGCATTCTTCTGACACACACAGGTTTTAATGTCAATCTAGATGAACCAGCATAAAAAAAGACACTGAATACATTTGAAGGGATATGTATGGACTCACCATCTAACACTATCCTGTTATGGCAGCTTAAAAGCACGAATACACCAATTCATCAGAAAGAGCCATTCACATTCTCTTGGCCACCTGATTATTTCCCACTTACTCATTTACATCCCAGTGAAAGGTGGTCTCTCTTATTTTTTGTGAATATTTCAACAACAAAGAGCATTTTTCTTGGTTATCAAGGAACTGTTTAAAATTAAATACAATTATCTCCACAGACAGAACCACTGATTTTAGAGGTGTCTTGCAATGTAAAGATTGTTTTACACTTTAAGGGTAGTTAATTCCTGTGATTTGTAACAAATTACCAAATTACTGCATCACTCATGCCCTTTCAGTGAAAGGCAAAGAGAGGAAAGAGAATTAGAGCATCAGTGACAATTGTGGACACAAAACCAGCATGTCCTTCCTAACAGAAATCCACCCCAGAGTTATCTTTCGGTCACATCAAAACACAAATCTCTTTCTGCAGAGTTAAGACAGGGGAAAGTCACTAAACAAAAGTGAAATTATTAAAATCCATAGCCACACCCTGTTCCACCCAGACAGGATTAAACTGCTGAAAAAATAAGGAAACATTAGAAATCACCATTCCAAGACAGTTCTTCAAGACCAACAAACACCCACTTGCACAATTCTACACTGCTGTTAATATCAAATTGCAAGAGTATATTCAAGATATGCTCAAAGCGCAAAGAAACAAAGGGATTTAAAAACAGAGACACTTAATTTAAATATGTCAGAATGATGCTTTATCTTTCCATAATCCGATTTCAATAGGTAATGCCTTAGTACAGCTGATACTAGAATACCAACCCCATATGCCCTTTGAACCAGGGAATTCTCATATTTCTTCTACAGTTTAAAATCATAAATATTTACATAGAACCAATCTGACAGGCAAATCTGATTTATATCTATGTCACCCCTCACATGACAAACTTATATATTTACAGTTTGCTCTTGACTTTCTCTGCCCTTCTGGGAATATGCTCCAGAAAAAACAATCCAGCCACTTTGACCAGAGGGAGCAGATGGTTCACTTTTACAGTACCATTAGCTGCAGCAAGAATCCCACCAGCTGCACGAGAGAACTCATTTCAACATAATGTACCAAGGAGAAAGAGGAGTCCTTCCCATTTGCCTCCTAATGTAGGAAAAGCCATATGGGAGCAAAGTCCTTTAGGATTTTTAGTACGTATCAGAAGCCATCATTACAGAGAAATGCACCATATAGTCAGAATACTACTAGTAACCTACTCTTGTGATGCAAAACCAAATTAAAACATAAGAGAAATCAAAGGTTAAGAAGCCCAGAATTAAGAGCACACAGGCTCTCACAAATGCAGTAGGAATAAACATGAGTTTTAGAAACAGATCAGAGGAAAACTGTATCAAATATTTGAAATAGTAAAAAATCCTCTGCTGCTAAAAATGCCCAAGATTGCAATGCTACAGAAGAAATTTAAATTGCAAACATAATTTTTAGAAGTTTACTAAGAAGTGAACATTACACTTTGAAAGGAAGCCAATTAAAACGGAAAAATATTTATTCAATTTAACATGGTACTTCATTCCAAGTGCCCAGAGGCCACAACCCTGAGAACACTAGCACACACAAACACCCAGGTCCCACCACTGCAACGCACTAGACTAGACGTACAGTGACCGCTCTCATAGCCCAGATACCCTTGGGAGCAAAGTTACTACATACGTGTACACGTGTTTTCAGGACCAATGCCCTGGCAAGAATCACAATACAACAGTGTGTCGTTCGAACTAGCCGATTTATCACAATACATGTTAAGACTGGCCCAACCTGCCTACCCATCTCCCCCAAGACAGTAGGCAAAGAGCTGGCAGGCCGCCAGCAGAGCATGGCAGAAGGTGATATTCCCAGCAAACCATCACACATGTTCAAATATTTAATTTCTAAGGCTGACTGAAGGCTGTGGTTTCCGTGCTGTGCGAAATAGGGTTTCCACCACGTGACTTTGTGCAGCTCCTCTGTGCTATGAATCCTCATAGAGCCATTTGATCATTTTGAAATATCTAACACTCATTTATGCGATTAAATCAATAAAAAGTCATCTCTCTTCCATTAAGATGTGCAGCAGATTTACAGATCAATTTCTTTCGTTTTGTACTTCCACTACGAACAAATAAATGGAACTGTAAATTTTGAGTAGGAGTTTTCTGACAAAATATTGCACCTGAAACCTAGTTAGTATCTCTCAAATTGTTTCTGCCCTTGATGCCTAATTTTAAATTCAAGATGGCACACTAACAAGGCACTGAAAAATAAAAATACTTTATTTTTGTTATGAGAAACACACAGGTGTACAGTCTATATGATGTTGAATTTTCACAAAATACTACATTTATGCACACAGAACAACACCTAGAATGGAGTGAGCTTTAGAAAAATTAGGTTCTGCAAGCAGGAGGAATAATCAAATTGCTCTATAAGCTGTAGGTCTGAGGTTATTTTCTTAAAGAACAGTGTCCTCCTTCACCAAAGCCCCTTCTCCCTCCTCTGCACTAACCCAACTCCGCTGCTCCTGGCTCCGCCCAAAGCTCACACCTTGCTCTCACAGTGAGACAAATCTCATTATACCATGCTGCTTGCATGCTCACTGGTTGGCAGCCAAGAAGCACCTGAAAGCCAAGTCCTACCTACCTTATCCTTTGGAAACAGAGGCACATGACAATAATTCGCCTCCCTTTCCTCTCCCCAGACAAGTCCAAGAAACCTGTAAGGAAATACTGAGCTTTACCTCTACCACGCCTGTTCCTCCATCAAACCACTGCTGCAGCTACTCAATGAGTTTTGAAGTTACTGCTGAGAGCAGAGCAATCAACACACAACCCGGATCTCAAGGAGCTCTTTTCCTTTAAAAACCAGGCTAAAGACAACAAAACTTGTATTTGAAAATAATATAATCTCTAATGCAATTCTTTGCAACAAAGATCTAAATTTATTACAAAATCTTTCTTGCCAGCAAAATTTCTAAAAATCACTAACTTTGATAAAATTTAAACCACAAAAGTGGAATCATAGCAGGAAATAGACTACCCTCCCCCAATACACTTCTACTTAGAAGCTAGAGTCCTCTAAAAATGATGGATTTAATTTCTGATCGCTGATGAAAAAAATCACCCTAAAAATCAAGTCAAAACTTATATTCCGAATCTTACACAGATTTTTAGCTGTATCAGCAAATCAACTGATGAGAAATTCTAATATTAGCTGCAACAGTTTACTTATAAACCTGAATATACTGCTTTAGTTGGGATTAACTACCTACCATACTCACCAAATCTATTCCTCCAGTAAGTTTTCAGGCTACGTATGTTAAGCTCCACAGAGCACCTGATGAGCAATAATTATGTTTATATTTCCCAGTCTTGAAGGGACACCACTGTACTGCATCAGATCTGATACTGTTCATTAGTTCACACACTTCAATGTAATCTTATCAAAATCCAAAGCAGTGTGACTATGAACATGATCCTATTACTTACTATGTGAACATATTTACATCTCCCAGAAATAGAAGGTGATAGTATTAAGAATTATTTAAAATTTAAGGTTATGCATATCTCTAAGAAAACTGCTACAAGTCAAAATATATGCAAGCCCTACCTAGTGCTGCCTATACCATTGTAATAGTGTTTTGCTACTTTGAATACAGCTTGTTCTCAGTAAAGCATCCATCCATCATTTTGTAAAATCAATCCCCTTATCACATTCATATACTATGAGAAGTAAGGAACAATAAATTTAAATAAATACCTTAAAATAGAACAATCAGTGGATCTGCACAGCATGATTTTTACAATGATGCAATTACAAATCATTAAGAAATTAAGAAATCGTACCTAACATACTAGGAATATGAATTAATCTGTTAAAAAAAGAAGAAAGCAAGCCTAAACAGTATTAAAAACAAGTAGCTTAGAAAAACATCATAAGAATTACTTGCAAAATCCTTAGATTACCTTTTGGATCGTCTCAACATGCTGGTAGCAGGGAGAGAGAAATTGGACAGCACTGTCCAAAAGGAGTCAGACATGATCTTTAAAAGCTTTCATTGCTGGGAAAATACAGCACAATCAAGCCACTAGCAATAAATAAGGAACTAAATAATACCAGTGACAGAGCCAATGCAAATTCCCTGTAGACCTTGCAAGCTGTTCCGTTAATGTGAGACAGGCAGGCAAGCGTACATATTGCTGCTGTTTCCACTGCCTTCGTTTTCTCCCGTCTCCATCCCTGCCTCCCTCACTCCACCTTAGGAGGCAGTGCAAAATGAGATATTTGTTCCCTTCCTCATATATACACTTTAAAACTGGAGTTTGTTATATACATAGCATACATGCTTTATATACACCTCTCTGTATTCATCCAATACAACCAAAAGATTTTCAAGCAAAACCAAACTCTGTTTGCAATCCTGAATAATACATGGATTTTAAGCTGTGTCTGCACAGGGAGCACCACTTACTGCCTAGTTTGTGTTTTTTATTTTGAAATGGTGGCCCTTCTGGTTCATAACTACATGAGGCACATCAGGGGCATTTTGCTTATTTTTTTAATCTTCCATCTTTAAACAAATGCCACCTTTTATCTCAAGTAACCCAAGTGGATTTTAAATTTAAAAAAAAAAAAGGAAGAAAGAAAAAAGAAGCTTACAATGCCACCTAAGATCAGTTTAAAAACAGAAATCCATTCTCCCCCTGAAATCAGCCATATCACATACACATCAGTCACAGTAAACACAAGCTCCTACATAGCACCTGGTGCCCACAAAACAACTCAACCAGCTGAATTCTGACAACAAAACGCAAGCAGGTCTCGTGTGATGCACATCAGAGGTTTCCCACACACCCTCTGCACATCAGCCACAAGTTCACTTTTCCCTCTTTGTGCCTGCAGAAGCTCCTTGCCATGTTTTCGCTTTTTCCAGGGTCTAAACAAAACCTCATTGTAGCTGCGTTTTGGTTGTGTGGGGTGTTTTTTTATTATTTTTATTCTTTAAATTTTATTTCAATATGCAATCTATTTTCTTTCTATTGTGGCTTTTTTAAGCACTTCTGCCAGTAGGAAAGCTAATGATGCTCTCATATTTCAGCCTTCTTGAGTGGCTTTTTATCATAGACATGAGAAAGATGACAATCAACAGCTGGCACTGCCTTCCATGCACAATACAGCCCCTAAAAATCATACATAAACGTCTGGGAGAAAGAAATCCCAGTAAGCTCCCTTCAACTTTCCACAGAATCACATGAAAGAATTAGATGGTCTTTGTAACTTTCCATTAAATAATGGCACATTTTTAATATATACATTTATCAGGAATCACAGTATCCGATTCAGCAAAGCATGCCCTTCCATCTGAGCTTCAAAACAGGGAAATACGATTTCACATGCTGCAGGAACCGAATCTCTGTTAACACAACCATCACTTCCAGTGCTTTTAAACATTCGTACCGAATGAATCCAGACTGCATTCTGGTTTGGTTTCACAAAGTTAATTTAGAGTACCACCAGACAAAACTCTGCTACTGTCTGCTACTGATGAGAAAGAGTAAACACATTCATTTTTGTATCCACATAACAGCATATACTAATCAAGTGTAGAAACTGGAGAACAGCATCTTAGCATTATATAGAAGATGTTATGTGACCTTGCAATTCCAATAAACCTTGGTTTTGAGAATGTATAAATACTCAGATTTACTCTGTCAGCTAAAACATGAATTAAAATTCCCCAGTAAAAGAAGTGCTCCATTAACCCATCACAACAAAAATAAATTCCGGACTACTTACAGCTAGCAAATAAAATCACAACCAGCTAAAACACCTGAATTTATACTCATTGTGCTTTTTTTCAGAAGTGATTGAAAACTCAGCAGTTGAAGACATACCCCTCATAATATCACTGTACTCAGCACCAGCACTTCCACATCTCTTACAGGACAGACACAAGAAGCCGCCATTTTAGGAGAACACTCTCCATGGGCATCAGTGACTGACTGCTCTACAGCAGTGTTAACCCAGTGAAAACTGTCCATCCTCTGCTGCCCTTGAGGAATACAGGGCACCCCAAGCAGGACAGGGGGAACAGTACGTTTGCTATCATCTGAAACCATCCACCCACCCATCCACCCATCTTGCTATTTAATGTGGTGCTGCAGAGCACCTACCCAAGAACTGTAAAAAGCACTTTGGGAATTACATAACTCTGGTTCACAAACAGCAGAAATTTCTTTAACACTTCATACTCCTGCTTTTCAAAATGCTTGTTCCACGCACCAATAGCAAAATCTAACCTGGCAAATCAACATCTGCAAAGTGCTTGTTTTGGGACTGTCCCCAAATGTTAGCTACAGAGAAGTTCAGAGTACCAAAAAAATGTGAAGGCACCATACTTGGAGATGCAGAGTTTTTGCTAGAAAAACAGAACACCACAATGAAAACATCAAACATCTTTTAAAAATATGTCATGTTTTAAAATACAATGTCAACATTTGCAGAATTTGCTTTAGTTGTAACAAAAGTACGAAGCATAAGGATTTTCTCACATTTACAGTGACAAATGAAATCCTTCTAAGGAACTATATTACTGTCTCTGCATGATAAGCAAAACATTTTGCAAAATTAGGACTAGAAACTTCTGACTAGTTCAAAAATATAGCCTTCTGGATATCAGAAAGTATGTCAAGAAAAAAAGCTCACTCACACAAATAGGTTACGAGTCTTCTATTTTAATTCATAAAAATGTTATTATTTCTTTGTGAATTGCCAATCCTGATCTATTCCAAGCCTAAAGAAACCTCTTTCCTCATAAAATTCTTCCACTCACCTTTCAAGATACTCAGTCTCCATCAATCTCCCTAATGCATCTTCTCCACTTCATGCCCAACCTGTCCTCAGAAAAGACTACCTGCAGAACTATTCAGCAGCTTCCGACCAAATGTGTAGTTTCCAGGGCCCTCCTAACGACACTGCATCCACTGGACAGTTATAAATAGCCAATATCAAGAACTTCCCCAATTTCTCGTCTTTACCATTACCAAAGTAGGACATTAATTAAGCCTGACATTAAATGAGAATGCAATTAGGCAAACAGTCCACACGAAACCCATTACTTTTTGGACTTCGTTCATAGCAGCTACATTTATCATTAAATAAATTCACTTGGTATAAGACCATCTTCTTTTAAATAAACCCTGTCATTTTAAAAATAAGCTGAACTCCTTGTAAAGTTTGAAGTGGTACCAAGGAGATCATTGAGGTCATTTTGAAAAAGAATATCCCAAAGGTCAAAACTCTTGTGACTGACTACATTTTAAGTTAACTACATATCAAAAAAGTTCCCACAAAATATTCTTGACTATATTTTTTTAAACATTTCAACCAGGATGAAACTTACTAGTAGTCCAGAGTTTTCAAATGAAGATAATTTTCCTGTGTCACCCTATGGTAAAGGAAAAGTTATAATGGGAACCAGCAGCTAAAATACTAATTGGGGAAAAAAACACACCTCTTCTTAATCATTCAGTTACTTGAAGAGCTACATTGTATTGTCACATAAATATTTTCAGACTTAACTTCCTTGAATGCTAGATAACTTTTTTTGAACAGCCTTAAAACCACAAATTATTAACTAGAAATATCCAGAAAAACTGTCTTACTAGCAAAGCTAAACTGTTTGAAGGAGTCACAAAACAGAAAATACATTCCTTCTCTACAAAGAGAATATAAATTTTAACCTTTACGTGCTATACCCAAAAAGCACAGAAAATTATTCTACTATAAGTAAGTGTCAGTTAACGCAGATGAACTGTAGAGATATCTGCTCTGTATCACTAACAATGTAGTTAAAACTGTGTAACGTGTAAAAGCTCCAGAAGATGACTTTGGTCTTTCAAAACAAAGAAAGGAAAAAAGTTCTTCCTATATGCTTCTAAAAACAGGAGGGTGCCTTTAAAAAACAAATTACATGGAAGATGTGTGTTGACCTATTTGGGGCATCATTATTATTTGAACAGTGACCTACGCAAATGAATAACAGACTGCCTTTGAGCAGACTGCAATCTCAAGACATGTAAGGAAGCCTGACAGAAAACATTAAGCTGAATATACATTTAAAGTTCATTTTTCTGTCATCATTTGCTGCGTTATACCACCTTAGATTTCTTCCTTTTTTGGCAGAAATCACCCTAGCTCCAGAAATGACCAAGCCAATACAGAACTAAAGAGCCGTACTCTTCTACTACAGTGGTTATGCCCTGGTACCTCTCTATAAAAGGGCTCCCAAAGACACAGTTATCTGAGATTAAACTAAGAACTGATGTCCAAGGTTTCTGGGGGTGAAGAAAAACCAAATTTCCCTCCGGTGTGCATTTCCTGTGCAGGGGACATCCCAGTGACTGTACTAGTTATGACTCAAAGGATCAGAAACATTTACTGAACTGAAGCAGAATTAGCTATCAGGCATTGTACACTCACGTACCTGAATAAAAGCTGACAACTTCTCATGTAACTTCAATCCGGCATGATTACTGAATTAACACTGGTTGCCATCACAGTGGATAGCCTGAAATGCTAATTCACTACAGTATCACTGCACAGCGTAAGCATAAGCAACTGCTCTGATTTCATAGTCCTAAAACAACTCTTACAAAATTATACTCACTTAGATATAGAGGGTGTTACCTACAGCTGTATCACCACGATTAGTATCTTCTAAATGAAACACTACTAAATAATGATAAGAAGCAAGCACTGTGAAAACACAAAGTTAATTGTGCCCCAAATCCTATGAATATTTAATAAGAAAGATTTTTCTTTGTGTTTCTATTTACAAAAATATCCCTTATTAATATGCTAATATTCCATACAACACTTTTCTTCCCTAATAACACTAGTAAGATGTCTGGCAACTTCAGTATAACATAAGCTTAACATTATCTCAAGCTTACAAAATTGATGATTGGGCTCATATGCCATGGAAAGGTCAATTACCGTCTTTAAATAAGTTACAAGAACTCACATTCTTTCCCTAGCCCTGTCTTCTTCATGTGTGATTTCAAATGTCAGTTGTCTGATTTAATCAAACATAAGCCCAATATGTGATCCAAACGCCATTAAAAAAATGAGAAATGTTATTTGAAAAATAACAATATTGAACATCAGTTCTGGAAATCTCATGTCATTTTTATACAGAAATCTTTTAACTTTTTATCCAAAATGTTCTTGATGATGCCCAGTAACACTTTAGAAACACATCGCTACAGAGTGCTGCTATAACCTTGACGTCCTCATCCAAAGATTCTCCGTCCTCTTCACCAGACAAGTTATCCAAAGGAAAACATAGATTGAGCCTCCTGTTGCCACCACAGCATTTCCTCGTCTTTATCATGTATTATTTATCACAATGCACTTAAACCTTTCTTTCTAGCCTGTAATACAGTGTTAATGAATTCACTGTGCAACAGCATTTGCAAACAGGAAGATAACTTAATCTCTTCTCCTGCCACTCCAACATGCATCAACCTCTCCATGAAGAAGTACAGCACTTCATCAGCTTCAGTTCTCTGCAGAATTCTTCCAGCTCTGGCTCCCTGTGCTGAGTAACAAGACCCGGCTATTGCTAAACTCTCCCGTAACACGGTTTTTATATATATCCCAAAGAACCAGAACACACAGTCATTGGTAGACATTGTCCATAACCCATTCCAACAAGACTGCTGCAGCAAAGCACATGTTGTTATCCTCTGTCTTACAGGGAAACTACAGTGCAGAGCTTAAAGGACAAATTAAGAGAAAAAGCAGCAGCAAAGGCAGCTGGCATACTTTGTGTCTTCACAGGGATTGAGGACTGAAGAACAACTACCAGTGGATGGTTAAAACTAAACCAAGGCAACACATAAATAAGGTAAAATGAACAAAGCAAACAGCAAAGAGAGGGAACACAGCTACATTTAAGCAGGTGAATTAGAGAGCTTTTTGTTACTCAGATCGCAGCTACTCACAAAAGCAAAAAGGGTTCCCCTCATCTCTACAAGACCGCAGACATCCAACACCCATCTCATGGCAGCAACCTGGGCAGACAGACACGGTGCCAAGGATCAACATGGTGCCTCCAGGCTTGGGGCTACACTCTATAACCCGCCAGCAGGGAGCACTTTCACCTGTTTGACAGGTAATACCCAGAAGACCAAATCAAGCCTGAACTCCAAAACAATCTCTGGCATCTGATTTGCGTCTAGGTATAATTCAGACTGTTTGCTCCAATCTGAATCTCCAGTGCAGCACCTTCCACTACCCAGCTTGTTACCTCATTTCGTGGTTAACACACTTAGGCTCAGCTGGAATGTTAAGAATATTGTAAAGCCCTTGCATTTACCACAGCTTTTCTGAGACAAAAAGTTTATTTTGTAGAATGTTGGCTAAAAAGAGTTATTCTGGGAGCAAGGGGAGTGTTAATGTAACGAAACAGACTAAAAGGATGAATTTTACATTTTCAAGCATAAATTCTTAATGAAGTTAGAGCATGGGATAAGAATAGACTTTACAAAATAAGCCACAGTACAGAAGCGACATGAGAAATCAAAACCATGCTCGGGAAACATCATGAGTGCTGGTATTAAATATATTATATATACATATATATAAAAGTTCATCCAGTTTTACAGGCAGAATTACTTCCTAATTTGGCCATAAATTTTTACCAGAAATTGGTCCCTATTTTAGCTGTTCCTTTGGAATAATACAGCAAAAGCTTAGCTTTTAATCTTAAAGTCTGGGAAAGCCATGATAACATATCATCAACCCAGCAGGCAAACAAACTACTCAAGTTTGTGAGCCTCAGAGAACTATATAACATAGAAGATAGAATGAACATGAGGACAAGTCCAGAACATATATATTTTTCTATAACTACAGACTGATGCACCTCTATAAACTCTTTTACAGTAATTCTGGGAAACCCACAAGGTCAATGCATTACAAAAGTAATGTTCCCCAATTATACATTATATTTAGAAGGTCTTCTAATGAAAATATTTGGTTTATAAATAAGACTTTTAACCTGTATGTCCACCTATACATAAGTAGGGACATACAAGTTAGAGGTCTGGAACACAGAAGCAGATTTAGTAAGTTAAGATAAAATTGGCCCAAAATTAATTCTCTGCTTTGAAATAAAGTACAGAATAGACACGGAACTCTCAATGATTTCTGCGGTTTCCAGAAAACAATTAATTTTAAAATACTAAAAACAAAATTTAAAAGTTTGCAATGCTAAATCTTACTGCACTCTACTGTAACACATTAAAAATGGCACAAATAAATCTAAACTAATATAGCTAGAAGCAAAAATATGAGTTGCTCATTTTTAAAATAAATACAATGTACATAGCCCATCTCAGCAATGAGCTCTTAAACCATAGCAGATATAAAGAAAAAAGGAAATGTAGATAAATGGGAATATTGATCTTATACTCACTTTACTTTCTTTTCTTCCAAATATTAATTAGCATAGCTTGTGCTATACAGATTTTATTCATTAGGAGAAGGGAAAAAAAAATTAAGCAAAATTTATGCACATTTTTTCTGTTTTCTAATAAAACCAAATTTAGGCTTCTGCCTACCTATAAAAATGCAACTATTAATAAAAGCAAATAATATTCCCATCTCTTCAAATTATTTGGTACAACACACAAACTACTAGCAAACAGATAAGCCAAGACAGGCACAGATCATGCACCCAAATGAACACCACCTGCTTATCCGAACAATGTACTTTCTGCAGAGAACATATGACTTGCAAAATTATTTAACAAAGTATTTTTCACAATATCAACCACTTACAACAACAGTACGTAAAATGTAGACCGTGGCCTTCTATGGTATAGTCTGCAGCTGCCCTTATTTTTAATAAGAAGGGAAAAGTTGCAGAAGCGACAGGTCACAGTTTTATGATCCATCTTGATATTAGAGGAGGCTGTGCACACTAAACCATGGGGTGCAGGCTGGAACACGTCCCTGTGGGCTGTTCCTCTATGTCAAAGACGAATGCAGCTGTAATCAACTCTGTTTTGTTCAAATTAATTGCAAGTGCCCTGCGAGAGCAATGAAGACACTTGTGACTTAAAGGAACACTTCTAGTCAACATTTGGGTGTTGATCACTTGGAAAATCTAACGATGTTGGAATCTTCCAATTTCTCAGAAGCAGAATGAACGAACAGTTGCATTAAAATGAAGCATGGTGGAAAGCTGGTAAGGATTTTTACCAGATTTCTTTTGGCTGAAGGTTTTTTGCCCTAAAACTTTTCTGAGAATAACAACTTGACCTGTTCTGCTGTTATCTTTAATTTTTGACCTACTGACAAATAAAACTGAGACTCACAGGAACACAAAAATAGAAACAATACAATAGCAGAAAAAATAATCATCACCTTCTCAGGCATGCTATAACCCAAACATGCATTACCACTTCTACTTGTGCAGCAGGTCTTCTAACAGAATGAAAAATATTGCTTCCATAAGTTTGGTGGGTTTTTTATTTTTAGTGTTTATATAAATAAACGCCTGTCTCAGCCCAAAGGTGTGACAACGCAACTCTCATTGCACAGCAAGTCTTTCCCAGATGGCTGGATCAGTAACATCCCTGCTCTAAAGACCTGAAGATCTAAAGAAAGGAAAGGACAGGAGGACAGGAAGGAAAACAAAAGCACACAGAGCTCTTTCACCACAGCAAAGATGACGGTTTGAAGATTTTATTTTAGAACATTAATAATTCATAATGACAGTGTAATGTAAACTAGGTTAGAAGATTATGCTCTCAAGTACCACACAAGGGATTGAATGACAGAATAATCACCACTAGCCAAAGTAGCAAAACTTTAGGAGATAAATGAGAGGAAGAGAGAACTTGGAGGACTAGAACAAGCATATTTTAGATGAACAAAGATAGGAATAGAGGGATACTGAAGGAAAGGGGAGTACAAATGCAGCCTGTAGAAAAGAGAACAGGAAAGGATATGTTGTAGAGGGTAAAGCTCTCTTGCAGGCCTTCTGGCATGGTACAGTTTTGAATATTCAAACAAGAGCTTAAATTTGAGACAAACGTTCATCATAACTCAGGATAGCCAGACACAGCTGAAAGGGGATATGATTTTAAAAACTGGTGATATGTTACCCTGAAATCTTCCTTCCTTCTTTATATTCTAAACTTGCCTTTCATTTTCAGGTTAATATTGACCCACTAAATGGTTTATCTATCTAAAATAGAAATTGCAAGTCATGGTTTCAAACAGTAATTTTTTAAGATAATAGATCTGAATGGAATCTCCTGCTCATGAGCAGGAATAGTCCTGTGCTAATGCAAGCAGCTGTGTCTCATCTCTGTTTTTCCCCAGCTCAAACCTGTTAAATTGACACTGGGTATTTGCTATTAGGTCGTCTCTACTATTAGCGCTTCAGTGTGGGATATTAACGGGCCTGTTTGCACACTCACTGATTTTCCAAGTCAAAACTCAAACCAGCACCTGATTGCCTCATAGTACAACTAAAAACAAGTTTTGGAAGATGCAGGGAACTGCCTATCAACAATAATGAACACATGACTATCTGGTTTAGAACATATATTTCTTTCTCAGAACAATTCCCTTGCCAGGAATCCTTCAAGCACACAGGTCGTTTCTGTATCTGTATTCAAGATCAAAAAGTCTTTGAGAGAAAGACTATGTGAAAGGAAGAATTTTGTATAGAATTCAGAACACAGCCCACTACTATTGTTTGATGAAATCACTGTTATTTGAGGATAAGGACAGAAAAAGAGAAATATCAGTATTTTCTACAGTCTCTTAAGAACCCTCTGAGCTTTTCGTTCCTCACTAGAAGTTGCAGGCTTGCCCCAACCATCCCAAACTCTTTGAACAGTGCAAGGTTAGTAAACAAGTCGGCTCATTTGCAGGTGTACCAGCAGATCACAGCCTTCCAACAAACTTATACAGAATGAATGGTATATGGTTATGAACCACGTCATTTATAGATGAAACAGCTAGCCAACGTTAAAGCCCTCCATATTCTGAAGCCACAAGTACATACACCCCTCTGGGAGCCTCTGATTCACCAGGTCAAACCATCAGGTTATCATTTACAAGTGGTTCCATGGAGGGCAGCCAAAGGGTGAGCCTGGAACGAGTCAAGAATTCACACCTCATGCTCCAAACCCCAGGGTTTAACTCTTCCGCTACCTGCCCCTCCAGGCAGGATGCAGGGATTTACAGAACGGCTTCACATGAAAAAATTATACCATCAGGTCACCATGCCTGATTATTTCCAACTATGTGGCAAGCAAACGGACAGTTTGTAGTCAGCGTAAGAAAGACAAAAAGTTATCTGTCAAGATACCTGTCAAGTTTCAGGTATCACCAATATGTCCCTCCCCTGTAGTCTCAATCTCCTAGATGGGAAAAACTATTCCCAACAATAAATGGCACAAAAGAAAAGGAATAAAGAGAAAAATTTCGATTCAAAAAGAAATGAACTCTGGGAAACTCATTCATTCATTCAATGTGAGATGTAGATTACAATTCAGTTGCCAAGATTACCTACTCAAAATTCACCATTTCACATTATGCATAATGATATATTCACAAAGTTGTTCTGTTACTCATTATTCCTGAATTGCTTATCTACATTGTTTCCAAAAGTGACATTATACTGCCTTGCAGTCAACTCTGACCAATTATTTTAGCACATTTACGAAAGCAGAACCTGTACCAAATCAAGCACTAAACCAGGAAGATATCACTTGCTGCAAAAACAGAACAATTTCTAACCGTCATTCAAACTCAATATAGTCCTTTTCATTAATCTTCTGATATTTGTCAAATAGGAAACTCTAAATAAAAAAAACCTCTTAAAAACTGTATCAAGTGACTTTAAACGAAAAGGATAGAGATAGGAAACTATCACCAACTCTTGACAAGCCTTGAGGTATTTCAAAATGAAAATATAAAGAATTTCATCAAGTCTGAATTCTGAAATGTGTTTTACCTTCGCTCAAAATATGGAACCACTTCTGTTTACAGGTGCTACCCTGCTGTTGTAAAATATACATAGGCTTCAAAACCCAGAACACAGGTGACTTGGGGCAGAGCATGCCAAGAATACACCCTTATAGTATGGAAGGGATTTCTACACCTGCCTTGAAGTAGGACTGGAGTTAAAAGGCCCTCGTCAAGACACACCAGCAATCCCAATACATAAGAAAAAGAACCAAAGTCTAACAGGAGATCCCACTGAAGCAAGGTGCATATCTCCATCCCCACCCCTTGGTGAAGGTGAGCTGACCAGGACCCTGTGACACCTGGGAAGCCCAGAGCTCTGCAACAGAGCAGGCTTGTTGAGGATGCTGCAGGCTGAACCACACTCACCCACCCAAAGAAGCCATAGCTCTAAATATAGGTCTCTCCTCATCCACTGCAACAGCTTGTATGACAAAGTCTTTAAATAAAGGCAGGCAACCCTCCCAGTATATTTGTTGAACGTCTGTGTATAATATATTCTTGTTACTTACCATGGTTATTGATTAAATGCTTGTTTCCTAGAATAGGGGTTTGTATGTAAATAAATTAATATATTCTTAAATTATATCACAGATGTCCATAAAATCCTAATTATATAAAACTCATAACATTTTAATTACACACTGATCAAGTAATTATGTACTGTGCTCAAACACCTAGTGTTCTGGAGAAACATTAGGTTTCCCATTTTGTTTTATTTAAATACAACAGCAAGGATCTGGCCACCATCAGATTCAGAAATGGTGACTAGAAAAAAAATATCTATGAAACTATTCTGCAAGGCTATAAAAAATTAATAGTTATTACCAATAGACTTTGTTAAGGCTAAAGCCTCCAAGGGAAAACACTCCTATAAAAAATAATCTCTACTATATATCCCTGTAAGAACATGTTCCACAATTGCCATGGATTCATTAAATCAAAATAGCATGAGAAAATACCCCTTGAATAATCCAGCTGAACCCAACTCTTCCCTTGATTTGTTAGGATAAAGCAAATTTCTACTGAGACTTCACCTCATCTGCAGCACCCAGAAAGGCCAGAAATACAGCACCCGAACACATTCACCCTTGTTACCAGAAACAAATTAATAGGTTTCTTGAAGTATTAAAACTAGTTTATATCTTGCTGAGGGTGACACAGAAAGTGTAGCGTTTTTTTGAAACTGGGGAAAATGCATGTTCCTTTAATCTCAAGGCCCGTCACTTCTAAGTTACAATTAATTCATGACATCTTTTAAGCAACTTGATATCAAGAAATGCTGTAAATCTGTATTTTGATTAAAGGACCAATATGGGTATACAAAGACTTGCCAACTCATAAACAGGACCAGCTGTGAAACGTGGCCTCATTTTCTTCTTCAATAATTTGACTTCCCTGCTACCCCCAGAAGAGCGCATGCCCGATCCCGAATAAGTGAGCCAACACTTCACTTTAATTTTGGACACCATTCACTTTTTCTTCCTAAAGATGTATGACCTCAATTCCAACCCACAGTTGCATCAACTATAGAAGTCTTATTTTACCTGCTATCAGCTTATTTTTATAGTAATCATGCTACTTCACATTTCCTTTTACTCTTTTGAAAGGTTTACATTATTTTCAATTGCTCAAAGGCTATATAGAAAATATTTTCACTCTTAATTAGATTAATTCTTTCAAAAGCCATGAAATTCCATGCTAGCTGTAGAACACGCTTGATGTCAGATGCACCAATGGTTGTTCATGCATCCATGTAAAAATATCAACAACACCACAAAAAATAGGCAAGAAGGGGAAACCTATGTAGATACTTCCAAACAGAATATACCGATGACAAAAAGTGACAAAGATTTAACATTAAGGGATACACTTCTCTAGTTACATTTTCCACCAGTTCCTAGTACCGCTTGCAGAGTCATGGAAATGAACCACAGCCTGGCTAACCTCAGGGTATTAAGCTGAATACATCTACAATGGTAATAACTTGCCAAGGCGAATCTTTGCTCTAAGCAAGCAGGAATGGCTATCACTGGTACCGTAACCAAGTAAACAAAACTACAACAAAGAGAGACAGGATAAAACAGGATCATGAGCTGCACAGGTGACAGCAACAAGGACAGAAATAAAAAGTTATTATAGTAGACCTAAGCTCTTACACAGAGCTATGTATCTGTGAATCATCAACTATTCAGTATTTAGAGAGCAGATGGCTGGAAGGTCCCCATATGTGAAAAATATTATTATCAAAAGGAGTCCATAGTAACAGTGGAATACAACTTGACACTAAGACTTTTATACGAACTATTCTTAAGGGGAAAATTATTCACTGGCCCATGTCAAAAGCCTGAAGATTGAAGGATCCTCAGAGGAAAAAAAGCAATAAGTACCGAAAAGGCTTTTGAAAATATTCGATAATCATTAGATCTCCTCTCCAAAAAGAACAGTTCTCAGTTGACTTCAACAGTTATCTAATTTTGATAATTAATTACTACTTACAAGTCTGTTAATTAGCCCTAATGCTAAAAAGTATTTAATCACTCTTGTAAAGGAGCATTACCCCAATACCAGCTTTTAAATAACAAAAAATCATTTAAAATTATATTGATAGCAATGACACTAAAATGTTGAGACAGCGCTTTAGTCACTGCCTTTCACTTCACTGCAAGCACTGCCAAAACGAGCACCATAGTAAGAACTTTCACCAAATGGTGCACAACGTGCAGGGAAAGCAGCAGGTACACTGGGCAACCACCTCCTTCTTCAGGGCAGTGCACAACACACCAAGTACAGACAAATGCAACGTCCCTTTCATTTGCTGACAACCTCATTTCCACCCAACAGATGTAAAAAAATGCTACTCTCCATTAGAAGGGCAGATGCCTAAAATAGCTCAACTTCACATTTTCTTGTTACTCCTGCCAGAGCAAGAGCAATCTCCCTCTGAAATAACAGTCTAGATTCAGGGGCTATTGCATTACCGCCTGATGAGTAACTGAAATTTGACCAGCCACATCCACGCTGCAGCATGTGAACTTCAAAACCAGCCCTCTGATGGCTCTCTGCTGGCTCAAGTTATAGGTAGGTACTACCGAGCTCTGATTTCATAACCACACTTACAAAGATCTCTAGCTTGTGTTAGTGTTTGTCAGTTACTGCCTCACTGGGTGAAGTATCTTCTTAGTGAAGAAGCTGAAGGTTTCTACTGGGGCTGCTGATGCCATACATGTTCCATAATAGCACCAGGTGGAGGAAGGGCTATTCATGAAGGAAAAATACATCAGCCAAGCTCTCAACTGCTTTAATACAAACTGAGCTGGTTTGGACTTTTTTCAGTTTACAAACTCTTGTACCCCACATTTAAACCTCCTAACAACAGGCTTGATTTTACTTGTTATCCTTTGTAGATCCTGTGCCTGGAGACAGAGGCTTCAGCCTTCTAGCTTCTGTAAGAAACTAATGTGGATTTACAGCGAACAGAACAGAGCACAGTATGTTAGTGCAGACCCCCTGTTCTAGGCACAGATTTTTAAGGACACCAGCCTCAGCTGTTTTGCTTTTAAGTTGGTTTTCTTGACATCAACAATACCTGTGAGGGTTCGTTTGCTCCATGGTACAAGTTGCACATGCACTCAGAAGCTAGCACAAGGTACAACCAGGAATTTGCATGCACACACAGGTACACGGTTTCCATTCCTCAATTAATTTTATATTCTTCCCTACACAGGGCCTTAAACTGCATATGAGCTAGAAAAATTTGTGCCAACAAGCTGTATCAACCTGAACCCAAAATGACTGGAAGTAAATTACAACTACAAGGCTGTTCCCTTCTGTTAGATGTTATTCTCTAAACTACAAAGCTGGTAAGTTCATAAATGGTTACCCCAACACCAAACTGTTAGAAGTTCCTAGTTTATACCTCTCCTTACCTCCACTGAAAAGGATGGCTGTAGCATGGGCTACACGGATTGCTCTGGGGTTGAGAGTTCAGGTAAAATACTAGAGGAGAAGTAACAAGTGCACAGTCAGCACTAAATGGAAATTTAAGGTGCTGCAGACCTGGAGCAGATGTAGGAGAGAACTTGTGCTGATGAACATCACTTCCTCGGCAGTGGGAGTACAAAGGAGAGGAGATTCTGACAAGGTACCACAGTAGGGGGGGAAAAAAAAAAAAAAATATCAGGGTCGATGTCACATCTTCTGTTTCAATAAAGGAAAAAAAAAATACTTCCAAAATACAAGTTATCTTCTTAATAAATGCAATAAACTAAATCATCCCTTCAATTACCATCCAAAACAAAATGTATTTGTCAGTCAATGAAATACCTAGTCAACGTTATTTTTCCACTATGAAAATCTTCTAATCTGGAATTATCCAAATTCTTTTCTTGTCGTGATTCCCAGGCTTTCTGGAACACGTACCATGATCAATCCTTAATTTTTCTCAATTAAATATTTTACATCAACAAAGTTGATAATGGCACCAGTAACGGACATGGACCATTTATATCACAGCCTTCACAATTTGGGAGCTGTGTTTCCACACCATGGCTGTGGCAACAATAGAAATACACAACTCTGAAAACATTAATTACATGAACCATTAACTAGGAAACAACATTTAGCACAGCACTGACAGTGTTTTATAACAACAACTAATTAAGCCTGAAAGCAGCACTGCAAAATGGCTTCATTCTAATTTTAGCAATGGGGAAACTGAGGCACAAAGAGATTAAGTGACTCGTCCATAGCGCATCCATGGCAGCATCAGGATTACAACTGAGGACACTGATTCCCAGCTCTGTGCTCAGTTCTAACTATGCTGCTTTTACAGGGTTAGCAGCCAACACGTATTCATATACACAGCAAGCACAGAAAATTTCTCAAAGTAGCTGCTTTCCAAAAAGCTGTGAGCAGCCTTCTACATAAACATCAAAAAGAGATTCTAACACCTTCTTTATTGAACTACACGTGCCCTTCAATAGAAATAAAGTAAGTTAACTTACAAATATTGGTATTATAAAGTGTGCTTATGTGTTAGAATACAAACTAGTGCCACCATATTTTTACAACTAAAACTTGTTTATGATTGAGGGATGAAAAAAGTTTCTATTTACCATACTTAAGCATAAAAGTAAGCAAAAGGGAAATCTGGGACATGCTTCAGTTTTGTTTAGTATTGAGACAGTTTACATGGAAAGTCCTGGAGTCAAGCATGTTTGTCAATGCTCCTTGCTTAGATTTCCTAATGAATCCAAATACTTATCAGCAAGTAACCTTTACATATTGGAAATCCTCCCCACTAGCAATCTCTTCTTAAGCAGCTGATAAGCTCTACAGTCTGCAGACATAAAAGGTTAAGCCTGCCTCTTATTCTGCTCCTCCCTTCAGTGACTATATGATAGATTCATTTAACCTCCTCTTATACCCATAGTATTAAATACACAATTTCCTTCATTTTAACTAATAATAAATATAATTACAAACATAATAAATAGCAGTTTTCATTAGCAGATTTCAAATCATTTATAAAGGATGAAGCATTAAAAAAAGAATTGCTTGCTTAAATTTCATTTGTAGAAATATATGTGGCAATGTAGATAATTTTTTGCTTCTAATGTAAAAGTTTTCAATACCATTCTTAATTTTAAAAGACAATAAAGGTAGCACAGGTTTCTGTAGATTTCAGCTCTGCAACAGCTTTCTGGCAGATTATTAAAAGTACTTTTTAAATCTGAAGAGTAATCAAACCAGAGAGTTACAAACATGCAGTTTCACTACATTAATTAATGCTTGCTGCAAAACCTAACCACAATGTACCCCATTTAAAAACATTTAAATATTGCTCTTTTTTGGCTATACTTTATGGTAAATGCTCCACAAAAGTAAAATGTTAAAGCTTCCAACTGAAATTTTGTGTACAGCCAAACAAGCATGACAGATAAAGTTCTAACAAATACAAGCAATGTCTATTGGCCACAGAAAATCCTGGCTTGTTTTTCCTCATAGTTTCAATTTGAAATGTTTATGTGCAATTTATTTTTCACAACAGTCCTTACTGGATCCGCAGAGATGGGGCGCCAAGCCTCTGTTTCCTCCGTTTCATCATTGTGCTGATACACTATGTTTCCTCCCAGCATAAGAGGCTTAGAGCTGGGAAGGAGAGCCCACCGTTATCGCTCCAACGCAGAGCACAGAACAATCAGTGCAATTCCAGGCTCTTCATGTACCCCCAGTGTCACAGAGACCTCAGGAGTTCAGTAATGGTCCAGATTAATCACAACAGCTCATGTCAAAAAACTAATTATTAAAAAAACAAACAAAGAAACAAAAAAAATCACCACAATAAAAACTTCTACGAGTCTATTCATAGCATCCAGAGAAAGGAAATGGAGCCCACCAGTACGAAACAAAGGCACAGAAAAGTCGAGGACACCAACTAGCCATCTAGCCGTCACGCAGCCAGCAACATAGCCCTGACACGGTCAGGCTGAGCCCACAGCATATCAGCGACAAACTTCCAGGTTTCAAGGAGCAGGAACGGCCGCTCTCACCAAATCAAAAGGAAGGCGTAAAGCCAAAGGGAGCGGTGGCACACTTGAAAGGATTCTGGCAGAAATCTCACATAGCAGCTTGAAAACTCACACTGCGATAGGAATAGAGTCAGTGCTCACACCCAAAGCCCTTGCAGAGTCATCAGCAGTGCAAAGAGCAGCTGTTCTTGACTGGCAGGGGAACATGTGAACCATCCCTTTTTCAGAATCAATCCGCTTAAGAATACACACAACTGTAATCTTAAAACATATTCGTGTAACTCCCAAGCTGTGTTTCGCTACAAAATTTACAGATTCTAGCACTGAAAACAGAGCAACATCAATTGCAGCAGTCTGGGGAGCCAAATGCTGAAAGAGAGGGTTGGGCAGAAACACCTTCATTAGGAGAAAATATTCCCTTGTACAATGCAAGTCTTGCATTTTTGTTTGCAAATGGCAATTTCACTCAGCTCCAAATCAATTTCATGCTATTAACAAAACAGTCCTAAAATAATGTCCAACATTTTTAAAATGTGTATTTGTAAGCAGGTAGTTGCCCCAAAACAATTCCAAATATATATCTTTGGTAGACTTTAAAGTGTTAAAAACTGTATTTAGGCAGGTAAAGACTGCTATTCACAAGTACTCAGCAACCAAGTCAAATTCCAGACTACAATTCCGGATCTTCAGATCCTCACATGATTCAGATCACAGCAGGAATGCCCCACACTACAAGATCACAACCTCTGAACAGCTATGTCCCATCAGGAGAACAAAATGCCAGCCTCAAAAGTAAGGTCCAGGGTGCCCAGGATGGCTGTTCCTTAAGCAACCAGAGACCCTGCCCCCTCATGCCATGCCTTCAGAGTGAGAGAGCACAGGAAGAAACAAAAGGTTAAAAATTTTACTATACTTATTAAATGAGAACCTGGATTAAGTAGTGGAAACTTGATAATAAAAACTGCACAAAATACTTTTCTCACTTTTAAATCCTTGATGAAAACCTCCATAAATTCCTTGTCTCTGAGATGACAGTATGTACAGAACGCTAAAATCCCCCTTATTCACGACATCACTTCTTTTATAGAAACAATGCTTTCAAATTATTTTTAAAGCCTAATACATATATAGCAACACTCCTACAGAGCCCTGCAGGAATAATTCAGCACATTCCACCTCCAGAGCCAGCCCCACATATCAGCTTAAGAGCACCAGGTTATTTTTGATCTACTGCTTGTGAGCTCCTTCTATGCAGCTCAGAGAAGAATGGAGTGGTTAGAAAATACCAACTCTTTCTCTCCCCATCTATAAAAAGTATCACAAGCAGAAAGCATTGAATTGAGGCATTATTTCTTACACTATTTCCAGGTCCAAGACTGAACAAGCTGCAAAAGTAGCAAAACACCCTACTCCTTTTCAGAACCATTTTTTTCTCCATTTCCAGCACTTCGGCTTCTCCACACTTGAGGCACAGCACTTGCTCCTGGCAGGGAAACTCCATCGATCGATCCCCAGCAGAAATGCTTACCAGCCAAGATGAACAGAAATGGAATGATATACTCCATTTCTCTGCAGATACAGAGGAAATTCCCACAGCACCTGAGCACGGCAAGATAAAAGACATAAACCAGCACTAAAGGCCAGATTTTTTCCTGCCATCAAACTTCTTGTTTCCAAGGTCTATGCATTAAAAAGAATACAAGTAGAAAGTGATATAAACTAGTATTCAGCATACCCTCCCAAAGAAATTCCTTGGTGTGTTAGTGTGTTATTTTACTGTCAGGAACCTGGAGGTAAGTTTAACAAATTACGATGAAGACTTGCTTAATGAAACACCCTATGAAATGTCTAGGGCTGTAGAAACGAAGAACCTTTGTAGGTTTATAAGCAGAAGAGTAGGGCAGAGAAGGAGGAAGACAAAGAGAGAAAACAAGCCCCACAGTAGACATAAATTGCCTGAAAAAGGTATTAGAAGGAATAAAGATCACCATAAAAGCCTTGCACGTGTCTTTAGCAAACACTATTTTGTTGCTTACCACATTTCATAAAGATAGATATAAGAACTTTAGGTAAATACTATTATCAGCACCTAGCACCATCAAACCAGCAGTTTGTAGTATTCAATTTATTTAGATGCCTATTTTTACTGGATATATTCTAGATTATAATTATTTTTCATGTTTCTTATGCCTCCACATCCTTTTTCTGTTCGTACACAGATTTTAGAAGTAGATTTGCTACAGATGGTTGATAGCAGGAAAGAATTAAGAAAAATAACTTGCATCTGAAATTTAAAACTGGTTTAGCAAATTTAGCTTGCTGAGGAAATTACTCTCCTCCAATTTAGATAAAATGTGGGAACGCAGTACTTTCTTTTTAGAGAATTTTACGTTTAGATAGTACAAAAACTAGAGGAACCTTGAGCTAGTAACCCTGTCTAAGAAACCATGACAATTTCAAACATAAACGCACACTTTTCATACAAAAACCTGAATGGGTCAATATAGTTAATGTTATAAACAACCAAATTCATTAGAAGTGAGGTACTGAACAAGAGCCAAATGGCTCACATACAACCCCAACTCGATTTAGTGACTGCTGATTAGCCGAGGAGGCAATTAGAAGAAAGAGGGAGCTCCAGGATGGTGTTGCGCACCCTGCAGCCCCAGTG
The DNA here is from genome assembly GCF_949628215.1 of Phalacrocorax aristotelis. Classification (NCBI taxonomy): domain Eukaryota; kingdom Metazoa; phylum Chordata; class Aves; order Suliformes; family Phalacrocoracidae; genus Phalacrocorax; species Phalacrocorax aristotelis. The sequence goes on from NC_134281.1 coordinate 49,764,782, forward strand.
AAAATCTGCAGTTTAGAGCCTGGTCTTTTGGATGCTGAGTTGCTGTCATACACATGAACACACACAGCGCTTCATCGCAAGCCTCGTCTTGCTGCGCAGTCCCCACCTTTGTACTTTCAAGTCTGGAACGTCTCTAGTGTGCTTCACATGCAGGTGCACATCAAAACCATTTGAAAGCTGAAGCCAACAATACAGAAAACAAGTTCTGTACCCACTGTAGCACCAAAAGAACAGAACAGCGTAATGGCTGAAAATAATTAAACCACTTCCACTAACAGGATGGAGATCAAAGTTTGGGTCTATCACTTCACATTTGCTATTTGAAATTATTTTTTAGGAACAAAGCATGCAAAGAACATAACCAATACATTTATGTGCATAATTTATTGAAGGAAAACTTTGAACTCTGATTATTGAACCACACCAGAGACAGAACATAACTACTTGCTCCTGTTCTCATACTTGTATTATTTAACCTCTTAGCAGCCTACAGCTCAGTTGAGTATCGTTTCCTTTAGTGTATTAAGCATAACCCCCCTAAAGAAACACACACACTTCAAGCACATTAACAAAATGGTATCTAAAAAATCAGGCATTCCTCTTAATGTCACCCTACAATTCCCCCATCTGTTTTACAAGCCTGCTCACTCTGTGCTCCTTCAAGATTAGACTGCGAAATCTCCAAGGGCAAAGCCATCGTTTACAGTGCGCTTGTGTTCCCTTCTGCTAATATGGAAACAGAGACACTAATCAACAAACTTCACAGGCTCCACTCCACCATTCATTCTCTTCAGCTTCTACCCAAGCCTCCTTTAGGTGACAAAATTCCTCATGCTCTCCTGCCAAAAATACTGTGACATCTAACTCAGCTCCTTTTCCTTAGTACAAACAAGCATGGCAACTGTAGGCACGGACAGCAACAGTCAGTTCCCGTAGAAAAATAGACTACTAATACTGACCAAGGCAAATATGAAGCAATGAGAGTCGGATAAAGAGAAAGTTAGCAGCATTGTTAGGAAGAGTTCACCTTTCTCCATTCAGCAATGACAAATACCCTAGCTAATCCACAGTCTAAAACCTTTCTAACTCAACAATCAACCAAAGCAATCACCTAGCCAGCAGCAATAATCTTCATTCTACTATTCAAAAGTCTACATTCTACTTCTGGCTGGCTGGAAAATAATTACCTTCTCCCCAAATATGATCTTTTTATAGTAGCAAATGCACCCCAGCCTCCAGACTAGTACACGGAAAAATGCTGAGTGGCTGTATATTTCTATATAATACAGTTGCCACTGAACCGCTACAAAGGCTGGAGTTTGTACAGAAAATGGATGCACCTCTTGAGGGTTTCTGGCTCCAAGCCAGACACTTCATCCTTCTGTCAGTTCCTGCTTCTGCTCCTGTCACTGAACAAAAGTCAATGAATGACAGTCAATGAATCAGGACCCAGCTACATCCATAACTATCCCTACTCGCTACAGCACAACAGCTTTTCAGAATAAATTTTATTTTCAGAATTTATTTTTGCTTATGAGGTTCGCTGTTAAGTTGATTCAAGCAGAGTAAAAGCCTCCAAAAGAGCTGAGAACTGTCTGAAGTCAGTATTTAAGTGTGCATCATTTTTGACAGAATGGTTGAACAAATTTATACGTATTATATGCATATTTTTAACATATGTATATACACATATATTATAATTATTCCCTTTTTTGATATCAATTTCTCTAATTCCTGATTCAAAAACTAAGAGTGAATTTTTTTAAATCAGGTAAGCACTCTGATACTGGGATACGCAAATCATGTACACCAGCGCACAAGACCCTCTGCAATGAGCCTATACACTTTACACTGTACAGCACCAACACAAATAGCACAAGCCACAATGCACTACTGACTTCTTAAATAGTTAAACTTTTCAAACAACAAGAAATCATTTTGTAGAATTGACTACAGAATCTGTAATTCCAAAAACAGCAATCAAATAATCAACTAGATAACACAGGCAACTAACTGAAGACATTTCAATTCTTCATAGATTTCCAGTCTCACTAGTAGCTGCAACCTTGTGCTTAAAATTTATGGCCTGGATCTTCCTGACACAGGTTGCTAAATTTCTTCACATAGCGATGGCTTAAAAGGCACTCACTTGTGGAAGAAAACTAAAGTGAAGTAATGAAAACTGATGTTGTTACGTCAATACAGAAATAAAACATTCAGTCATTTGGTTTAGTTACTACTAAATAAAACACTACACATTTGAAGCATTTCATTTGTATCTCAGATATTTCAAATGTAAATGCATGAGTAGTTTTGTGTCATACCCACACTTGAACGAGGGAAGGGAGTATCTCTGGCATCCTCAGTTTCAATTCCAAAAGTTTTGTACAAAAGTTGCATTAAACAAAACACTTACTGGTAAGTCACTGCTCTGCCATTTATTCAAAGAACCTTCACAATCCTCAAATCATGAGCACCATCTTTCTTTAAAATCTATCAAACACAGTTAAGCTAGCCTTTGAGTCATACTGGTTAAAAAAAAAAAAAATCAGCCAGTGTTTCATGTTCTTTAAATAACTCCCTGACTGGTTTACCTTTGTCATATGAACTAAACAAAAAGGTCTGGTCATGCCCCATTTTATAAAATAAGGCCTTTTGATCCTTTTTATTGTTCAGCTGTGAATCACTGGCACTACACAGCATTTTCCAAACACTGTTTCTTATACAAAGGGGATAGCTTAGATTGAAAGACTAAAAATCATTTCTCATTAGAACCAGAAACCTGAGGAAGAAAGGTTATACGCTTTTGCGAGCTCCATGTCTGTAGTCTACAAGCTTTGGGAAACAATTTTAAATCATAATGCAATAGCAGGCACTACAAAAGCTTTCTCTTTTATGTAATGCAATCAATAATACAATTTCTTCCACCATAAATCTGTAAGCGTAGCAGAAGCTAAGCTCTCATAATACCACTGAAACGCAAGTTAGTTCACTAAAATTCTTTAAACATTATAATGTATTTTAAAAAATGCCATTTGTTTAAACCACATTTTTAAAAGCCTACTTTTCTCAACATTTGCTACTTTGTCAAAATACCTGTATTGCACTGACTGCTCCACAAATACCTGACCTGCAGGGCCCAGGAGCTGTGTACTTAGGCTTCTGTCAACAGACTGTTTGAAGAGCAGTGATCAAAGTCGTCCATATCACATAAATAATCAGTGACTTCTGTGGAGTCACTTCAGCGATGTCAGTGCAAGCAACACTCAACACTGCAGCTACTTCCATACCAGGGTCAGCTCAAGCTGATAAGTAAGCTTACACTACTACTACTTTTCCTACCACATTTAAGGAAATGAGTAGAGGCTGCAGTCTCAGAGAAATGCAAGCTAGCTGTTTCCAAGCTCATGGCAGACTCTTGAAAATGCTAACAGAGAAAACAGAGTATCTGCCCATTTAAATGATTTCCACAACTGAACAGCTATATATGTTCAAAACAACACAAGTGATGAATAAAGAATAATTATACTTACAAGCTTCCTCTTCTGGGGAGACTGAGCTCCTTCTGGGAAAAAAAAAAAAAAAAAGAAAGAAACCTTGAGTTAATTTTACTTGTTATTTTATACTACTCATTTATTTATCGATAAATCACTGAGGTGAAATTAATAAAAAGCTGACCATTTCCAAAGGCATGCTCAGTGTACAGCTGTGCACAGTACTGCTGTGCACAGGAGGTGACTGCCCACACTGCCAGAGCACAGAGGTCTGGGGCAAAAACACTACTCATTCGGTCTGAATTATCATTGCCTTTGCAGTCACAAAATCACGAGCACTCAATGGAGCAAACATAACTTTGAAATTCAAGCCTAAACATAGATAAGGCAGTAATTAATTCTGTCCTACATACCTCACCAGCATCATACCCAAACCACTCGTGGAAGTGAGGTACGCAATATTCCTAGCATCTGCTGCATGTGTGTTCTCACATTCTCAAAAAGGAGAATTTTTTCCCCTCAAAAAGGAAAAATTAATGCAACAGAGTAGCTTTAGGGTTTGCTTTTTTTTCCCCCCCAAACGTACACATTGGTCCTGTTGTATATTAACATAAAAATCCAAAGCCGACAAACCACAGCTCCCGCTTAAATCAGCAGTTTGCACCTAAGCGGCAAATGCAGAGAAAGCCCGGGAAGGCTAAGGTTTTTATTTACGTAAACAGCCCACGAGCACCAACAAGACACAGGCAGCGATGACGGCGTCGTGAGGTAACAACCAGCCGCCTTCGGTTCGGTTTGTAACGTCCCCCCAAGTCCGCCGGTGCCTCCCCCCGCCCGCGGCCGCCGGGCCCTGCGCTGCCGCGGGCCGCCGCCAGGGGGCGTGCGCCTACCGCCCGCCGCCCCGGCCACGCCCCCCAACCCTGGCCACGCCCCCCGGGGCTGCCGCGGAGGGGCGGCGTTGCCGCGCCCGTCGCTCCCCACCGAACCCAGCCCAGGGAGCACCGTGCTAGTTCCCAGCCCCCACCGGCCGGAGACCGGGCCGCAGCGGCGCGGGACGGGGCGCCAAGGCGGTGCGGGACGGGGCAAGAGCCCGGGGAGGCGGTGGTGCGGTGCCGGGCTGCCGCGCCTCGGCCCTTGGCAGTGCGGCGGGCGGGAGCGGCACAGCCCGTCCCCATTCCTGACCTGCACTGTACTGATCTGTGTCGTTCGTCCCCGCTAAGAAAAAAAAAATTAATCGGCGTTTTCCCTGAATATTGAAAAAAGTCAATAAAGAAAAAAAAAAAATCTGGTAATGCTTTTTCCATAGTTAGTCACGGTGGCCATGCTGACTTGAATGATGAACAATGTTATCAACAAACTGTCAGTGACTGGTCTGTTAAGTTAAAACATTGGACATTACTTAGAAAAGTTTCTCAAAGATACCAAAAAGTTACAGCTACTAAAACTACAAGAAACAAGCAAACAAACAAAACAAAAAAAAAAAAAAGGGGGGGGGGGGAAGGCCACCAAAAAAACCCCAAACAAACAAAAAAAACCATTAAATCTTAAACATGCTGTTTGTTATTTTCAAGGACGAGTTCTCTACAGTTTGAAATTTCATTACAGTTTAACAGTCCCGAGCAAATTTTATGTGTGAATTATCACAAGGCTGACAGCTTACAGCGTCAAGAAATAAATTCCTGTCATCAGACAAACTTGTCAAGATCTAATCAAAACATTTCAAGGATGTAAGATAATAAATCATCAGCATCTATAACAGGTTGTGTTATATTCTACAAAGGTACTTCTTCCACTCTCATTTGTTAGAAAGAATTAAAGTTCCCAACCGTGAAGGCTGCGTAGCAATGACCACTTTTTGCCACTGCAAATGGGTGAATAGGTAAGATAGTCTATATTATTCTTTTTGTGTATATAGTATTTACTTACACGTGCATATATATCTTTTACATCGTATGAGCAGATGTATTTAATTTACCCTCTTTAAAGAAGATGGGATAGAACAAAGGTGTTCAGCAGAGGATACTTCTGTTCAAATGGCGCATTTCCATTTATTCCAACAGTCAGCCCCAGAAATTTTCAGAATGAATAAAGCAAGCTCTGGAATTTCATGGTACTGGCTGAAAAACAGTGACCTTTAAATCTCTTTATCTACCTCCTAATTTCTGAGCTTTTGGGGTTTGTGTTTACAAGCTTTGCCCTAGTCATTAGGGCTGAAAAGTCACTTAAAGAGAGAACACTTCCTTGCAGCAGCACAGCTCCGGTAATTGTGGCTGACAGACAGACACCATGAGAATCGTGGTCCGGTAACAGAAGTGGACAAACCTTTTCCTTTCATCTACTGTACCCTTGTTTTACTCACACAATATTACCTTTAATCCTTCCTATAATGTAGCTAATTCAGGATTAAATGCATGCAAGGTTAAAAGGAGGGCTGACTCGGGCTTTGCTCCTGAAATCATCCTTTGAAATCTGTGATCAACTGAGTTTCCAAATAATTAAGGACAAAAGTACCAGCAGACGACAACTCAATGCAATTGAAATATTTTTCTATCCATGTAGCAACTGTTTCCATCCCGCACCTCCGCCTTGACAAACACAGTGTAGCTGTGGGATCAGTAGGCAGTAGCTCAAATGTAATACCTCTGTGGTCTTAACAACAAAAAGCACAATCAAAACAATCGTTATACCTGCCGTTCCACTACACTGCATTTGGTGTTCGTCTCAAAACCCCCTTCAAACACCCTATCAGCGGTACACCAAGCCATGCCCTGACTCCCGCATCACTTTTCCTGTCCTCTGGAGAAACACCAAGCCTTCACCCTCCCAGCTCTTCACCCTTCTCTGCTTCTCCAGAGCTGGTAACAGCACTTCTCACAATCCTCTAAACGAGACCATTAATGCTGGAGCCAATGCAAAAGCATCAGAGCTGGAAGTTACACAACCATCAGCAGCATAATTATGAGCTTTGCTTTTCCTGAATCCCCAGGGAGTTAGCGTCTACAAAAAAGTTACACCCCAGGGAAGAAGAAGAAAGAAAGAAAATGCCTGGAAGCAACGAAGGAGCAGACTGCACACAGAACTGATGACCTATTGCAGGGCACCTATTTGAAGTTGTCCACTGTTAGGAGAACATTGCAGATCTCCGGGGGATAGAACAGACAATGAAATGCCTACCAGAGATGGGGATACACTCACAGGGTGGAGACTCAGCTGGGTCTTAAGATGGCTTAATGCTTTAATATGTGCAGTGGGACCAACTGAGAGTTTACATCTAAAAATGACAGGGTAGTTTCAAGCACATGAAGTAGTATTTCAAAAACACTGATTAAATAATTACACAAAACATCAAAGAAAGTCCAGCAGCATTTCACAAGGACCCTATAAAGGTGACACTCTCTTCAGAATCTGGCTTTATAGTACAGATTAAACATTTTAGATAGTAAATGATGAGGGAGGTGGTGTGATTTGACTGGTTTCCACCCACTCCACAAAGGAGTTTGGCATTACATGTCCGTGTATCCTGAAAAAATAGATCACGTTTTCAGAGGTAAGATCAGTAATAAGAGAGTGCTGAGCTGTGACTACTTGGTCTGAAACACTATTTACAGGGTGCAGCTCTAATACTTTAAGTAAATATAGTAGTTTATCCTAAAGGACACTTTTCATTTAAGACCACGCTTCTGATGAGAATGACACATGAACATTCAAGATTTCAAACTGCCTCTTCCGACAGCACATCTGCCTCCCTGAGCACTTGTGCTGCCAGTACCTATATATATTACCATGATTACTTCAGCCAGCCTCCATGCCACCTGCTCTCTAGGTCAATATAACCCTCAAAATAGAGGTTTACATTTATGTTTGATTTATATGAAGTGATAAATAGCTTCAGAATATTTTAAAAGATTGTTGTGCACTATTTGCACAGAACTTCCAGAAGTGGAAACAAGTAACTACTTTTGCAGACCCTAAAAAATAAGCATATTAAATCTTGCAGTACCCAAATGACAGGAACAGACTGTTCTGAAAGTTAATTTTTTTGTATCAGTTCCAGATTTCAAGGCATAATTATTAAACATGCAACTTGATCTCTACATGACAAAAGAAGCAGCAGATTTTCAGACAACTAGTTAAAAATGAACATTGGGAAAGACATTCAGCATCATGAAATTTATAAAAAGCTGGTTTGAATACCCTCCTTCAAAAGAGTTCCTTATATTTGTTTCCTTTTATCTTAAGTTTGTATCTCAGACCATGCATAGATATAGGATCAGTTGGACACCGTAACGTGCTACAGTTCAGATTTTAAAATAGGACTGGATCCTCACTGGACCTATCATTTCCGAGGCAGCAAGGAAGCTAGAAGAGAAAATATATTGGCCATTTTAAGCATCGCTTTTCCATTTGCATAATATATTGTTTAGTGCATAGATCCTGAAAATTTATTCTGTTGTGATCTTTTGTATACAGAAACTGCATCTGAAAACAGGAATGTTTCAGGCAGCAGAGAGAGCGCCGGCTTTTTGCATACGTATATGCACACAATAGGAAATGGAAATAAAGTCTGGAAATCTATTTGTTCGTTGACCTACTCACATCATTTAAACAGATACGTTACGTTATAAAAGTGTGAAGAAAAGGAGAGCCCATCAGTCAAAATTGTCACTTTCTCTCAGTGTTGTAATTTGTCCTTGAATATGTAGCTGCGCATATGGCACAGACCCACAGGCAAAGTTGGATGCTAGAGTCTGCACTGATGGCAGCTTAAATGTAGTCCTTTCAAATTAAAGTGAGAACCATCGCTGCACTCAGGATGTTCCATATTTTTGCCAGAGCAGACAGCATGATTCCTGAGATTGCCTTTGACCTTGGCTTTTTTGCGAGGTAGCTCACTATCATACCAGTTGGGACAATAGACAAATATTTTTACAGCTACAACAGTAAATATATTTCACTTAATAAGTTAATATTTCACAAATGATGAAACTCTACTGACACTCATTGACCTGGTACCACACATTCATGTTCTAATATTTTTCCTTTGCTGACTAGGTTTGCTTTAGGGTATACTACCAACCAGCAGGGGATTAATTAAATCTCTTCCTTTGCATAACCATTTGCATTACAGAAATGATCTAATATGGGTTGGAATCTCCAGTTCTGATGGAAAATACAACCTGACCATACAAGGACAAACTGTAATCCATCCATCAGATTAACAGGAAGGAATTTTTCACGGCGATTAAAAAAAACCACCCCACACTAAGCTCCTCTTTCTCCTATCAGAATCTGTCAAGAAAAATAATTTCCTTCTTTCCACCATATCACTGTAAACAGTTATTAAAAACAGTACTTCTCAATTTCTCTCTCTAGAAATGATTACATCTGAACTTGTTTCCCAAACTCATCAGCAAAGAATTTTAAACAGCAACACTAAACCCATATCTGTATTGAATGTCAGATTAACCTATGGAATATGCTGCAGATATTTTCTATAATTTACTGACTTTTTAGAAACTGAATTCAGGATCATACTGTTAGATCATCTGCTTAGCTACAGAGACGCTTAAAATACAGAAAATGAATACTCAAGCTCTTGCCAAAATCATTCAAAGAATTGAGAGGACGGAGTTTAACTCCCAGACCTTTCTCCACACCATACAGAATTTATGCCTCCAATCACACAGCTCCTGAACTGCCATGGATAGCTTAGTCCCAGTGCATCTTCCCATATTCCCAGTATCAGCGAAAATGCCTGGAATCACCCTTTCCTATGAAATCTTACCTTCCTGGTGACAGGCTACCAGACCCTTTAGGACAATGTGCGTGGCACTAAAATAGTTAACAGTATACCTGTTCATCCAGGGTTACCCTAAACATACTACAAGTTCAAAGCAAAATAAGTGTATTATTTGTATTAGCTCTCTACCTCAACAGAAGTTACGTGCCAGCAAAAATTTGATTTGCAGAGTACATTAACATATAAAACCAAATGGCGAAAAAACCCTCAGTTGTTTAACTAATAGGTGACCTTATTTCTCTAAATAACTAGTTTATATCAGTCTCCAATCCCACTGGTCACAAATCAGCCAATGATGCATTTAATGTTTTTTGCATCTTCTGGTGTTTCTCTTCTCTTCAGCTTAGAAATCCCTTACTAGTCAGAAGGAAAAAAAAAAGCCTTTGGATTTATTTCAAATTATAGCTACTGCAGAAGAAAATAAAACTAAAAGGCCTTTAAACTTTAAGCTTTTGCTTAAATTTTTTTCTCAGACACAGCAAATTGTTTTCCCTCCCCCACCAGCCATCCTGCCCGAGCAACACAAAATTCTTCCTTTGCCTACAAAGCTAGGGATTCAGGTCACATCTGTGCATTAACCTGTCAAGAATATATGCCTCCAAAAGTTGTCCACTAACCTTTCAGACCACTTAACCTCAGGGCTTTCCATAAGATTAAGGGTATTGGTTACTTGACCTAAAATAATTCCAGAATACATCTCAAAATAGACAAGAATTCCCACTCTCCTCAGAATATTTTCAGAGTCCCCCTCCCATATATTTTTTTTTTTCTAGTAAGCTGAAGTGTCACCTCCATATTTTGTACATTACTTCATGTTTTCAAGCCCAAAATATAATATTACGCAGTACACCATGGGCCAGACTGAACCCACTCATGGTAACAAACACGACTGAAGCCACACATCATGGCTTGGATAGGCAGCTGACAATAAAAACGATGCATGCAAACCGCATTCCCAAGTGGGTGAATGGAGAGTTGCCCAACCCCAGGAAAAAGCCAGCTGCCACAGCTGAGCTACAGATTACGTGAGGAGTAGGCGTTCACAGCCAAGGGCAGGGAGGTACGCACATCCCTCACTAGCCAAAGCAATGGATGACTTGCAATTCTCTAAGTCTCATTTCCTCCGCAGGATTCATTCCTATCTCTGTTATATGGGACTAAGAGCACGGGGTCACTCTAATTTCATGCTATCACTCAAGCAGCAGGCTCTTTCTTTTCATAGTAAAGAAAATAGCTTGTTTCATATTTGATCCCAAGCTTTTCAGCTGAGGTTAAACAGAGAATGGTTCCTGAAAATTAAAGACAACCTTTGAGAACCCTGGTCACATCAAGAATAGCAGGTACAGTAACTCAGCTGTTCAACCCTTAGATGTCAGCAAACTAATTTACTATCAACTTGATTGTTTTCCTCAAGGCTAAAAAAAAAACCTGTAGCAGCAACCCTCTTCAAAGGCCCCTTCCAAACTTATTTTTAAATGAGACAGAGCACATAAAAGATTATGTTTTGAAGATGTAATTTCATTTGCAGGAAAAGTAAATTTAAAGATTACAGCTTGAATTGTGCAATCCAGAGTCCTAGATGTGGCACAGAAGCATAGAAAAAACAGCAGCGCAGAAGAAAAATGGTGAATTTTCTCTCATAACAGATAATCCATAAATTGCAACAGTAGTAGCCTCAGAGGACCATTATGATAACTTATTCTCTGAAATAAACAATAACAGCCACCCAAAATGTGTGTATGGATCAACTAAACAGCAAGATGCATGGTAGCCCTCTGTAAATAAAAAGCAGGTTATGCTTTAAACCCTGAGAAATAACACCCTTAATATACACTCCAAGTCTTCCATATATGTATTATATTTTTGCACAAATTAGCCTAAGGGAGAGGGAACATTGAGAGGAATAAAGTGCACACCTTAGACAGCTCATTAATCTTTCTCATTACTTAATTCTGGTTTTCCAAGGCCATGAAGCAGATTACCGATCCACCCTGTATGTGAAACAGTCTGCCCAGCACTGAACAGTCATCCAAAATAATGGGAGCACTGTTCAAAATTCTCTTTCATTTTGCCAGACTGCACCAGTTTCAGAAATTTCAGTCAAAATGTCACATTTTACAAAATTTTGGAAAATGCAGAAAAGAGTGTCATCTCAGAGACACACAGGAATGCAGCTGTAACACTATTGTTAGAAACTGCTCTTAAAATTACAGTCTTGACTTGCACCAAAAATTCCTTCAAGACTGAGCATGCGATGATCACAAGGAAACAGTCACAGCTGCTAAAAATGCCAAGAGCATTACAAATAAACAAATCCGGTTTTATTCTCTCCCTTGTTGGCTCATACTAATATTAATCTATGATTAAGTCAGTTGTCATTTCCCCTATACACATCTACTCCTTAAAAGGTTGCTTCTAAAAGAATTGACAGCTGACATCAAGGCTACCTGACCACCAATTCTATTCATAGAACTCTTTAAACATCCTTTACTGAATTTAAAACTGAATAATCAAGCTCAGCATAATATTGGTGAGTTTAGGGACCCTTCTGGTTTATCCTACATAAAAGTTATATAAAACAATGTGCATTTCATGAAAACTCCTGGGCCTGCTCACAAGCTCATATACATTCAGTGCACTGTAAATACATACTGTGAACAAAGATCAAAGGTTTCAAAGAAAGTTATACTGAAATACATCATTTGAGAGACAATCTCCATCACTGTAGTTGGACCAAGAAAAGGCACAGGGTCAGCTCAATATTAACATCATCAGCAGGTACCTCACAACAGTACAAAGGATTCTGTCTATTCTGTCAGGTTGCTTTCTCATCAGCTCCCCAGTTGTAAAGTATCTGGAAGCAGACAGGCAGAAATTAAGTTTTGGTGGTCATTTTTGAGAGGCACTCCACATATCTCCAAATGCTTTGTCAATGTTAGGCTAAGGCTTTTGACACATCAACAGAATTTTATCTTTACGATTGTATATTTCTCAACTAAAAAAAATAAAATCTGTGTCTGACCAGTCTTCCAAGTCTGCTGGATGGCTTGGCAACCCCTGAAATAAGACCAATGTTCCTAACGGTAAAACTCAGGGAGAAAGTCCTAGGGAAGAGAAACTTTTTAGTTCCTCAAAAGGCCTCAACAATGGAGGTGTCTCCCATCCTCCCCTAAAGCTGCAGCAAGTCCATTCCACATAGATCATGTGAAAACACTCTCAGAAATTGAAAGCATAAGCAATCAATTTTGAAGATATTTAGTAATTAGCCCTAAAAGGAATTCCAAGCATATAAAGCTCCCTTGCCTTCATCCAGCTTATGACTGATAGCATCTGTAACCTCACGAGGCATCCATTAACTTCAGTAGTTAATTACATCTGCTCTGACTGGACATTATTTACAGAACAAGCAGATGTAATTTTTCATTGCTTAGTTAGTCTACATGAGGCACTTCAGCTCACCCCCCTCACATCACTGCTTCTCAACAGAAGCAGGGAAGGAAGATCAGGCAAAATATGCCCTGATCATCTTTTGCAAAGGAATAGTTTAAGACCATCATCCACGTCATGAAGAAATCCACATGCCGAGCACCATGTGAAAATTTGGAACAAGCAGATGCCAGCCAGTATTTACATCTTTGTAAGCAGGCAACAGAGTTCCAGCTTCTCTTTTTACCCTCAAAAGTGAATGGTCTCTGATACTGCTTATGTCTGCTGGGCTCCAAACTGCAGCCAAACTAAAACATAAATCCTTGACAGAAGTGATGAAAGAACAGGCTCTGTTGCTTCATTCCCAGATAATAAATATTTTTACAGCAAAAGCAAATGGCCACAGAAGTTTTACATTTGTATTATGTGTATAGGAAGACATTCATCCACTGGAAATATAAGGTGGTTACATACTTAGTGTGACTCATTTTGGAGTTATAACACAAAATATTTCTGCGACTAGCATTTTATAATTAGTTCTGGAAAACAACATTTTCAGTGAAAAACAAACATTAAATCGAAACATTCTCTCCTATCATGTCTTTCACACATACTTTCAAACAGGTATTTTATTTGCTTAGAAATATTTTAATTAACCGTAAAGACAAAAAAAAGGGCAATTAAATGGTCCTCTCAATTTTGATGAGGTAGAACTGTAATAACCACCAACCTTACCTTAATTTTAAAATTAAATCCTGGACTACTTTAATTCCAAGGGAACAACATTGCCTGTCATGTTCACATGTGGCAAGGCTCTGAAGATGAAATATAAAATATGAAACTACAAAGTGGTGCTAGGCCAAACCCAAGGTTAATTTACAGATCGAACTGAGTGTGGTGAAAGGTTTATACTGGTGTTTGCGAGACAATCTTCAGGCTTAGAGGAGGTAGAACGTATCTTGGGAAAGCAACATCTATTGCTTTCAAAATGAAAGGCAGCAGAGCTGGCAACTAAGGCACTGACTGACCTCATCCCCGCGCGTATTTTTAAATCATCACATCCAGGCCTATCCTTCAGGTATATCATAAATTGTGCAAAAGTCAAGTGAACTAAGGTTTTTGGATCTCTAAGATTTCTCATATAAAAAAGAGCATGTGACACATCTACACATCTTCCACAGATTTATTTCTGCAACCTTACATTTAATGCAGTTGTATAATTCAGACTTACTTGGTGCCAAGAGATCTGTTTCAGAGTAAAGGAAAATTCATTCCCAATTAAAGTACTGGTAAAATACAGGCACCCACTCCCAAAGCGCAGATTTGAGAAACTGCAGACTGTGCCTAATGAATTTTAGTTCTGATGGGTGATTAGTGTGCTCTGTAATGGACTGACAGAAACAGCTGATTCTATTACAAGGACATGCTCTGGCTAGGATTTTCTTTCTGTTGCATTTAAATTATAAATATGAACTCTCTTGAAAATATATGAAGACAAAAAGAGAATAATCGATCTCTAAAACTTCTGTCTTCTGTCCTTCACCATACTCCAAATTAGACCAAACGCTGAGTTCATTACTAGGAAAAGCCTCTCAGGTACTCAGGACTGCCTGTACTATCATTACTCTTCCATGCTATCAAGCACACAGCGCTCTTCACCCTCTATGCTTTTTGAAAGAAACTGCAAGTTTTCTTCATTCAGGTCTTGGCTTCAAAGGCAGATTTTAAGGTATATTTCAGTTCATAGCTATAGGTACAGAAGAAATTTCTGAAGCCTTTGCAAGACTTGCAAATTAACACAAGACAGTCAACAACTGTCATTGAACAGGCCTTTTCTAAGAGGATTTGGGAAGGGGCTTTTCCTGAACCTGGCAGATCTCACAACAGCTGGTCGAACCAAAGTCCTTGTCCACACTTGCAGGTTCAGTTCAATGCACGGTTAAAGCATTCAGCTCACAGTAAGTTCTGGGGAGTCAAAGGCTCTTTAATACCTTGTTTTTCATTGTCTTCACTGTACTGTAGAACTGGAACACCAGAATCTCAACCCGTGCTTCTCTAATACACATTTCACGCAACCTACAAAAAGTTGTACATACTTGAAAGAAAATGTAGCATGTAAAATGTAAACTATATTACAGGCAAATTTTTAGTACATCAAAAAAATTAAGTACATAAGTGGTGCAAACACCTGAAAACCAGCTGTATACCTCTGTGCAAGCTCTCTCACTGTTCTTTTTCAACAGTTTTGTTGCAATTTTCTTTTGCCTATCCCACTCCACTAATAAACAGCCCCAATTCAATAGTTTTTCTCAGAGTAAAGTTAAAATTTTGATGTGCTTGCCACATATGTTGGAAGGCATTTTGTACAAAGAATATTTATTGTAGATGTTAAAACAGTTAATTTTCACAATACCCACTAATCAGAAAAAAATTCTTATTAGACTTTTCACAGACACTTTTGCATGTTTGTTTGAAAGGGATCAAATTATGAAGAAAAAGCTATAGAGAGAAAAGCTTAGTGACCATCTGTGAAGAAATAACCTAAATAGCTTGCAAAGAAAGACTCAGGATTCAATTTTCCAACAGCAACCTTCTACCTCCATGCTCTTTGGTATGGTAAGTTGTCTTCTCTATCAGAAAATCCATCTCCATCATTAATCCATATTTAGGTATTAACGTTTTCTCTCAGCCAGTGCTGCCACAAGCTGCGTGACTCACCAAATTCTCACCAAGGAAGTGCAACTTCAGCAGCCAGAACCAAGGATTAATAAAAGAATTGAAGTGATTCTGTGAGGTCATTCATTGTATACAGAAAACCTGAATTAAGATCATTCATTCTCCTCTAAATTTAAATTCTGTCATAACTGATATTTTTCATTTCAGTAAAAGCAGCTTAGAAACTGATTAAAATAGTTCCAACATATTTGACTTTTTTTTTTTTTTTAACATTTTCACTTTTCCATTTCTTACGAAGTAAAAGCGCAGCAAAGAAATGGAAAGATGGTGTTTTCCATCTAAATCCTATTCTTGGGGTTAAAATAATACACCAAATTCACCGCTGCATTTTAAGCATTTCAGTTTACTTAAGAGGAAAGATACACCTTCAGACAGAAACATTCCGAATTTAAGGGTTTATTTTTGATACAGACTTTGTGTTTGTTGAATGGGGAATTTTAACACTGGAAAGCAAAACCACCATCTAGTCTAGAAATTAGAGATAATCAGCTGGGGGGGGGGCTTAACTAACATACATAAACCCAAAGTAATTCCAGTGCAGCTTCTGGGGTTACTGCAGATTTACATATATGCGAAGTGGCATCTTAGACTTAACATCTTAAATGGACTTTTCTTGCTTATTTAAAAAAAAAAAAAAAGTCACTGGTAACACTCCTGGGTTTTTTCACTGTTATTAATTCCCCGCTATCTTCTTAAAGACTATGACTATGACTTTTTTTCTGCCCATCATTTATTTTTATATAAGTATTTATCTTTGAAACAAATTTAGACATCAGCTTGACATTTATCTAAGAAAAATACTGAGATGGCTCACACAGAGACAAGAATTATCAGAGGTTTGGCAAAATCATACGTATCTTCAGGGGGAAAAAAAAGCAAGCTTTCAGATGTAGTAAGTCCACTGTCTTACTAGAAGATGAGCCCCTGGGAAAGTACGTTGCTTTGTTAACGTGGTGTTGGAATATTTTTCAGCTGGAGGTAAAGCAACTCAAACCATGCTCCCTCCCCCACCTGAAGCTGTAAGCAGCTAGCCAGCATTTATGCCTCATCTGCTTAAATTGCAATGTACAACTTTAAAAAAAAAAAAAATCAATAGACATTATGCCTACTTATTTAAAAATCAATAGACATTACAGATGAATAAAATATTCTTTTCATTTTCCCAATAATTCTAATTGAATATTTATAAGCCTCCCTACCCAAGTTTAACATTAAATGCAGATGTACACAGAGCATTTAAATGTGTACGGGTTCTAGGACGCAGAAAGAAATATTTGTAAAATAACCACTGAAGAAGACTAAACCTTATTTTCAGTTTTAATGCTTCAAGTTTTGCTAATTTCAGTATACTTAAATAGCATTCCACTGCCTCTTCAGTCCTAGAGAGATAATGAACAGGATATAAAATGGATAAAGCAGTGACTGACAAAAAGATAGCATTTTCAAAACAATATAGCGACCCCACTGCACAAACTTCCATTCATTTAAATGGAAAAAGTAGGAAATTAAGTTCATTGTACTGTCTGAAAATCTCTATCTGTGGTTTCCTTCATACCTAACAGGCCTTTACCTTCATAGATTCAGGTATTCCTATCAAGGTAAATAAGTCTCTGAAGCCTGAGAAATGCAGGGAGCAAAAGGGCTCAAAAAGCCAATGGGCAAATAATATAATAGCAAGATACAGAAAAGGGAAATGAATCTGCCTACAATGCCAGTTAGCTGCCATGTGCAATACTAAGCAACAGAGCAAAACAGAACTTAGAACTCCTTCCACATTAATTCTAGAAGACTGAAAAATAAAACAGAACTATATTTGGCATCGAACAACCACTCTAACAGACATCCCACAGACCTACCCGCAGGAGGATAACCTGTGGGATAGTGTTGTCAGTATCTACTTTTCAGAAATGATGGATTAAGATGTATGGGCAGGGAAATGGCTCTGTACATGAAGTTTACCAGGATAAAAATATTACAGAAGAAAAGCATCATGGAATCTCTTTAGGCAGGAATCCCACCCTGTAACAGCAAAAAAATGCAGTTCCAGGCCTGTGTTACCAACTCTCAGATCAGGACAGTAACAACCATCACGAATCATTAAATAAAATTAGAGAAGCTGCAAAGTTAGGACAAGTCATGAGAGTGGAAGATTCCAGTTGTCTACCACACCGGGCCAGTGCCTTATTAGGACAAGAAACAGAGAGAATATTTTGGACATAATAAAATAATTGCTTCCTAGAAGACCCAGTCTGAACTCCAAGAAGAGATACTCTTTTGGATTTATCTCCAGTCTTCTACATTCTTTTTAATTTTTAGTGCTCACAGCATGATTCTGTCTTGACTGAGGTGCAGCATACAGCCTGGGCAGATGCCTTCAGTCCCAAAAGTTTGATAGCTCCCATCACACCTAATCCCTTCTTTTTACACCATTATGTCATCCACACATGGGGGCTGCTAACTGAAATGCACCACCTCATCAGCAGCACAGAGGCTAGCACAGTTATGATGGGAGTACCCTCTCATGTCTCTGAAGGTCACATCTATGAACCTCTCCACTAAGTTACTGCAGTTCAGATACTTTCAGCTTAAAAAAGCAAACCTATTCTTAGTGCTGGGAGCTCCCTGAACTGCATACACGTTAAAGGCCTGCTCCCTGACTACATAATCACATAGTTTGTATTCTCTGCAATAACTGGAGAATGCTTCACTTACACGCTAGATTTTTACTTGTATCTTGTGTTTAAAATGTGTTAGTTGTTGGAAGCTAATATTAGTTAAGCATCTCCTTTTAGAGTGTGATTAAGATTACTCTCTTCCCACACTATTCTACCTTATTAAGCAAATTAGAAATAGGTAGAGATATATCCAAAAGCATGTTTGTTTTGTTGGGTTTGTTTTGTGGTTTTGTTTTGGGTTTGGGGTTTTTTTTTTGTTGTTTGTTTCATTTTTTTTTTTTAAATGCTGACCTGAGGCATTCTCTCTTCACTGATGACAGCCAACCTTTTTGTTGTCCCGTTCACTGTACAAATCAGAGAACTTTGTTATTTGTACTCCTGCATCTCTGCATTCTGATACTGAGCATTCTCAGTATCCCATATGCTCAGACAGAAAGCTGAGTAATGCTTTAGGCATATGAAACACCTTACATAGAGAAGTAAAAAAATAAATGCAGATCAGAAGTAAATTATTTCAGCAAAATGTTAGATAGGAGACCTCAGGTTTTCCATTAATTCCAGGGTACAGTACATTAGTAGATACTGCACAAGACGAAACGTGCAGATTTTCTGTAAATCCCTGGCAGCGTGAGGAATTTATTAGGTGAGTGACCAGTGCAATGCCAGAATCAACATATACACAACTAACTACTCATATACCCACGTAAGGCCAGACTAGTACTAGTTTCAAGAAGGATAGGGGAGAAACTGTGAACGGTTTGCTGAAGACAATGTACAGCTGCAGTCTGGAAAAAAAGGCAAACAAGCTGTTAGGCAGCATCAAGAACAGGATGGAACATAATATGGAAATTATTATAATGCCATTAGGTCAATCAGAAACACATCAGAGCTATGATGCCATGTCTGGTTCTGGTCATGTCATTCACAAAGACAAATCCCAGACTCCCAGCCAAGACCGCTAGCTACTATTCTTAAAATTCATTTTCCTATGTAATATATTTACTTGACCCTGAAACTAGAAAAAACTCCAAGCACGAACTTTAACGAACACGTTTTTAGAAGAGAGGAAATAACTTGACCTTCAGGTCAAAAGAAGAGAGGTAGATTCAAAGGTCTGCAGTGTGACAGCACAGGCACTGAGCAGTGCCTTCCATAGTTCAGCAAGGAGCATCTCCAGTTCATCCAAGAGAAATTAATATTCAAAGGCTGGCAGCCACCATACCAGCAAAAGTAGTCTTTGGCTGCAGTGAGGACAGTCTCTTGGATTCATGGAGTAAAAATCAAGTGAGAATTCCCATGGAAGGAAAGTAATTCTAATCAAAGGACAATGCTGGCACAAGAAATGATACATACAGATGGGTGCATGTAAATGCGCTAGAAATGGAAATTAAAAGTTTCTAATTTTCCTAAGACCACACTCGCTTCTGAAACAGTAGCTATGAAGTGCCTACATTCTGTGTGGTCCCAAAGAGATACAATTGGACCATGTATATACATTATTCCATCCATATGTATATACACACACATAATTTCTATGAATACACACACACACACACACAAAGAAATTGTGTTTTCTTGGGATAAATCGAAAGCTCACATGTTTTTGCTTGTACATATGCAATCTTCAAAGAAATCAGAAGGCAAATTTTGTTCCAATGCACTGATGCAGCATAGATTACGGTATTGTTTATAACACCTTCTTTTACAACTGACTTCTTTCTTTGGAAAATAAAAGGCTTAAGTGCCACAGGTTTCTGGAATGCATTTTCTAGACGTGCAATTTATGGAAGCATTAAAGAACAGCCTACAATATATAGAGCAGGCAAACTGTGAAAGCTTAGCACAAGAGGAATTTTCCTAATCTGCTTAAGAACAGGGTTTTTTTAGTGGCAACATGGCTGCTGCTATATGCCTGTGTTTCTCTGCACTAAGCCTGTTTGCTTTTTGTTTTCTGTTTAGTTTGATTCTCGGGGGGGGATTAATTGTTTTTTGGTTTTTTGCCTCCATGGTAGGATCGCTTTATTATCTGATTTTACGGCTGCCACTGCCTGTTTCTGTGGGGGCATTTCTTTGTTTGTTTTGTGGCTCATCTTCAGTGAATCCTCTCTAGTTACATATAATCTTTTTGGCTTTTTACTCCACTCTGTACACTGTACTACAAGTTACCTTATGGGAGATTAGCTGCAAGACTATCAGCCCCAATTTTCAGCAAGTGAAGACTACAGAAGGATCTGCCTGCTGCTGAGGTCCCAGCTGAAATACTTCTTAAGCCACAAATGTGTCATTTGGGATGGATGCAGCTACATGACCACATCTTTTCACAAAAGGATGAACTCCAGTACAAGGAATCAAACTGGTGAATAAGACACCATGGATCAAGATTTTTTCCAGGAGAAGAAGATGCTACTGAGAATCAGTCTAAAGGTTTTCTCATTTGACTCCATTCCACCAGCAACTATCGTGAGCGGTTATTCCAGGTTTTTGCATCTCTAAACAATAAGGCTGTCACCATTGAAAAAAGAATTAGCACCTTTATGTTAATCAATGAAAATATTTAATTTTGACTTGGTTATTAGATTTCCTGTTACACATACTTATGATATGGACTTTGGAAACACACTGGTTGATCAATCTCCACCATTAATACTGCAATAAAAGGAACGTGTCAGGTCTCTCCTGATCAGCTTCTGGAGATGAAGATGCAAGCTTTATAAACTGAGAAAGGATTATTTCAGATCTTCTGACGCTGACCACTGGTAATATTGTTAATGCATCAGCGTCTTGTGTTATTTCTAAAAATTCAAATTCTGTCTACTTTGGCAAAAGTTCTACTTTGTCCACCACCAGGGGACAAAGGGATTCTATACAGTATCTGGCTGTTCTTTTAGTAGTAGCTTGTTATTATGTCTTGCGCATCAGAAAGTAACCTCCCATGTCCAAAAATCAATTTCTTGTAAAATTATGTCACTGCTTGGCAGTTTTTCCCACTTTTATCCTCTGCAATGCTTTCTCTGCTGAAAGTCCAAATTGTGTTTAGCAAGCATTCTTATTCAATATTTTGCTGTCAGTGGCGTTCTAATCTCTTTCCTGCAACCAGGAGTTACTGTCATAATCCCAGTGGCATATCGGCTGCCCTTACAAATTGCAGTTAGGTTCTTCCCATTGTTTTGAGATTGTCCTTGAGGAACAGAATAAGAGGACTTATTTCTCAGTTAATTCTCAAACTGCCTGCAAACCAGGCCGTGGTCAAACTACTGCAAGTGGTGAGGTAAGGAGAGGACACAAAGCTGCCAGATCTCAGTTCAGATGCAGTAGCTAGCCACGTGCACAGCTACAAGTCCATTACAAGCCTTACTTACATTATCTTCATTAACTTTCTTAACACTCGCCTGCTCTGGTGAATTCATCTGATGTTGAAAGCTGACTTCTGTTTCTGTTTGTTCTGAGGTTAGATTTCCATCAAATTTGCAGCTATGTCTTTAATCTTCCAGACCAAAATAGTATAGATGAATTTTTACCTGGATCAAAAATAGGAGACCTTATTCACACGAGTAATGTTAGTACTTTTCTTCTAACGTTAGTACTAATGTTTGTACTTTTCTTGTTGAGCTAATACTGTACATTGTCCCCATATGATAGTTCTGCTTTGTATATAGTCAATCCTGTGGCGTTAGGTGTATTAACTATGATAAATGTTCTGTTTCTTACTTGATACTCATATTTTTAGTTTAAAATTTTCATGAGCTGATCTTCATGTTGTGATTTTGTATTTCCACAAGACTATTCATATAGCTATTACACGAGTTATTTAAGGAATTATGATTCGTATTCTGATATCTCTTACACTATTTAACATGTGTCAAAATAAATAGTAGAAAAATCCTTTTTAATGCAAAAGAATATCTGCATGGATATTACACAAATCTTTATCAACTGAAATACTATTTGAAGATTTCCATTCCAAAGCAATTACCACTCCTGCAGAAGAAAGCAGCTGACGAAACAGGGGGCAAACAAGATCAGTACTTAATCCATTATCACATCCCAGTAATGCTAATCTAGGTGTAAGATTAATTTGTGCTTCAAACATATTAAAGCAGCAAAATAAGATTTGCTTCCAGAAATGTTCAAAAGACAGTACATCCATATGACCAGATTCAACATTCACTGCAACCTTTCTTCCATAATATGCATTTGAAACCAACTCTTTCAGTTTATAATTTATCTCAGAAGTTTAGTAAAAGGTAATACAAATAGGTGGAAGCATTTACAAGACCCAAACATGGATTGTAATATGGGAAACAAAACTTAACTATTTGCTAGATGAACTTCTCTGCTGGGGCAACTAAAAGACACAGGACATATTTCCCTTTATGGGAATACCATAGGATCCAATGCAATCCTTTTGCATTAGGCCCCAGTACCGCCAGGACCAAAGCAATTGTTTTAGTATTTCTCTCATATAAACTTATAAAATTATTTCAAAGTAGCATTTTGTTTGTTTCCATCTATGTTTTTTCTATTTTTTTTAATTCTATAGTTTTCCCTAAGATCGATAGCTACCTGATAGCTGGATAGGTATATGGTCTTTTTGTTCCTAGTAGTCCTTGGTTTAACATTTCAACATTCATTATTCTCATATTACCTCGTTTTTAATTAAAGCAGATTTCCTCTGAATTTAAAATTTTAACCTTTAAAAACCAATATAATGTTCAGATTTTATGAATGTTTACCTTATTGTGCTCTCAGCTGTATTTTATGATCTTCAGAGTTACTTTGACTCCTTTGTCTACATTTTCCAAGAACAAGTCTTTACGTATTTAAGTATTTAACAGTAAAGAGAATGTTATTTCAAACTGACCAAAAAAAGATACCTTGTTCAAATACATCTGTATGGTTGAAAGACTGTGAAAGAGCAGAAACCAGATTTGTAAGAGAGGCTAGGTAAGTAAAAGCCTACAGTATCGCTCAAACTGTTCCAAAATATTATGCTTAAAGCCAATTTCTAGCCATAACACCATCAATCACTGTTACACTAATAAAGGGATTTTATTCTATTTTTGCTTTTTTAAAATGGACATTCTTCCAAGACTACAGAGTGGCAGAGAATGTGGGACATGGTTGACATTTAGGAAAGAATCCCCATTTTTTTCAAGAGTTATAGAAGGTTTTTTCCCCTGTATTTGTATAGCATAATACAGTACCTAAACTTGCCTGATACACATGTATCAAACAGGAATTTCATTTATTTCACTTTTTGAGAGTTCTATTAGAATTGACTCAGCATCTCAAACTGTCTGAGCACTTGCCGCTTTCACATACAATTTGGATCACCCATCCTTCCTCATCCTAACAACAACTTGTTCCACGCAAAACAACTGCAAATTTATGCTACTCTCTGGTTCATGAAAACAAACTGTTCATTTCTTCCGTTTTATAAAATAAAAGCCAGATCAACCAACTCCATAAAAACACTCGGCAAAGACCCAAAATTCCAGCCCACATACAAAGGTAGCCTATTTTTATTTCTATAGCTAAACATCTTGCTGTGTTTTTTGTTTTTTTTTTCAGGAGAGTAGGGGGTTCTTGAAATACCAAAAGGAATTATTTTAATGCTCTCTCAAATCTGCCTCCTAGGAGTTTAGAAGCACTAATTCTTCACCAGGAATACTTGGGGAGAAATTGAGATGGCTACCGGGGGAGGGGGGGAAGGAAAGCAACTGTTTCATTTAAAACATTACTTCTCAAGTGGTCAGGTTTCATTTGCACAATGCACCCTGCTGCCATTAATTTAGCAGCCCTCTATCTAATCAAGCATACTTCCTGACAGAAAAGTAGAATATTGAAATGGTTGTTGTTAAACTCCAAAGTTTTCAGGAAACTATGAAGCCTCCTTTCAAGTCCCATTATACAACATGCACAGTTCTGCAACACTGGTTGACTTCACTGGCAGAACAACCACTATCTGCACACTATGGTTTAAGGATAAATGAGGAATAACGAAGAGAGGTAAAGCCCTCTTGTCAGAAGGCTTTAATTTGCCTACAATGGGGAATTTTTGAAAGTTCAAAAATAAAATAGAAGTAGTTGTTTCTTGAAATACTCACTTTCACCTATACTACTGACCAGAGAGCATCAAGAGACCCAAGACAACAGTTTTCAAGAACCCAAAACACCAATACTAGAAGGCTTTAAAATATCAGTATATGTATTAAAGGTATTTAAAATTCATCTTACATTCAGGAAGGAAACTAGGTCACCCAAGGGTTAAGGAATAAAAGAATGAAAGCCATACACCAACTTCTTAAACAATAAGAAAACACATTTGTTTCTGGTTGAAAGGTTAAGTTAGTAAAATTGTTTGTTAGCATTATATTGTCTGCTAAAAACACAAGCAAGAAATGGAAATCATTTCAAGTAATTCACATAGTAAAGACCAAGAGAAAAATAGAAAGAAGTTACATGCAATGCAGTAATCAAACTAACCTTCTATGAAGTCATTGCAATATTACCTCAAATGCTATTTTGTTTGGGTTGTTTTTTTTTTAAAAGAAAAAAGAAAAAAATGGTTATCTTGTGGTACACAAACACCACAAAAAAGGTGAGGTTATATGTGCAAGTAATGCAAAGCAAGTTCTACCCCAAACTCCTCTCATTCCACTAAATCTCTCCCTTCAATTTTACCCAAGTTATGTGGATGCTAGCTTTCAAAAAATTGTTCTGTTTTAAAAAGTATGAGTTAAGTACATGGAAAATTGGCAGTTCCCAGCAACAGCACATGAAGTACCTCTCAGCTCCTCACTGAGACATTTAACTGGCTTTTTTTTACATGACCACAATCACCTCCCCATCTCTATCAAAAAGAAGGAATCCTCTTACAGTACCATTTTAGGTAACTTGTTTCACCAAGATTGTCGCAATCCATACAACCAGGCAAGGTACAAGCTATTTCTCTTGATTCATGGTAAATCAATATTATGTTTCCACCACCACACAACTAAATTACATCTATTGCATCTGCTGCTAAAAGCTGCATGTAAGGGCATGGTTTTTCTTTAGTATTTCATTTTTATCAGTCCCAGCGGTACTACAGTGCATTCTCTGCGATATTATGCCTTAACAAAAATTATTTTACTACATCACTCCATCATCTGTCTAAACTTAATCAAGCACAACATTGCTTTCTGAAA
Source organism: Phalacrocorax aristotelis (assembly GCF_949628215.1). Taxonomy (NCBI): domain Eukaryota; kingdom Metazoa; phylum Chordata; class Aves; order Suliformes; family Phalacrocoracidae; genus Phalacrocorax; species Phalacrocorax aristotelis. The sequence goes on from NC_134281.1 coordinate 49,790,103, forward strand.
GTCTAAGGTAGCCCCATGTCCCTGAAGGGCTTTCATCATGGTAGCCACTTTGGAAAAAAGATATCAGCTCAGCATTGTCAAACTATCAAAGTTTACACGCAGGCAGTCACCAGCACACAGCAAAACTGTCCCTGATCATACAGTTGTTAAAATCTTGAATATTTGCCCAGTTCAGTATAACAACTATTTCATAAAGAATGTTTGAGACAGAAGTCGAACAGAATGGCCAGTTTAAATTTGGCCCACAGTGTTTTAAGGCAGGGCATGCCAAAACAGTCAACAAAGCTAAGAACATGAAGGTGCATGACATTCACATTTAACAAAGGAAGAGAAAATAAAAGCTAGAAAAACAAACAGTAAATGAATGAAAAACATTAGAGAGAATAAACTATCAGCCCACAGACTTTGTAATCCTCATATCAATCTGACATGTAAAACCACTCATGTCCCTGTTTAAGTCACCTCCAATCTTTTTTCTTGCCCTTACCTCACCTTAATCCATTCCTCTGGCCTTTAAATTTATCTTCATCATTTAATTTTTTTAGGATCCTAATCCCCTCTCAACAGGCATCCAACAATTACCCCCCACAGTGGGATCTCTTTTCTAGTCAGTACACATTCTTCCACCTTGGCCTAATTATTCACTGCAATTATGAAAAATAAAGCTAAACCACACACATTTTTTCACAGAAGGAGACCACTACCTATACCTAAAGACAAGAAGCAGCATAATGTTGGAAACACTTTATAATAGTCTGAAGGCCACAAATTCACTGGGAAGGAGATAACCATGGGTTTGGCTTGTTCTATTTGAAACCGGTGTAGCCTAGAGTCATTACTAGTGGGTACAAGCCACAGCTCACAGAACAAATGGAGCAGAAAGGACCTTATTCACGGGCTACACCAACCTACCCCAATGACATCTGATATAATTTCATCTTTTCGGCTGCCAATACAAGTGACATTTATTAGCCTATGCTGATATAAAACAAGTGATAAATGTCAAATTCAATTAATATGTTCATATTTTTATGAAAGTAATTTAAAAGTAATTATATCAGGTTACTGTTGTTTAAGCTATGCCATTCAATAGGCAATAATTATATTCGTCTCTATCGCAAACATGATTTTATCACACTAATATCTAAAAGCATTTTGGAAAAAGAAATCTTCAGCTACCAAAGCAGCTGTTATGCTAAGACAGTTTGATTTAAAAGGAGCATTGCCATTAGCAAAATGAGTCATTTACAGATTCAACCAAAGACAGGTAAAAATAAAATTGAACAAACCACTTTCCATCCAGAGAGTTATTTGCTTGTATTCATAGACAAAGTGCTGCTAACTTCAAATCCCTGGTTTTAATGGTCGATATCTCATCTCCAGATAGAAACAATACAAAACCATAAATGCAATTATTTATTTAAGAAAGAAAAAAATTCATTAAAAGGACAGCAATGCCTATTTCAGGATATCTTCTGCATGGAAAGTGGAAGAAATAAACTCTTTATTCGCTGTATTATGAAAAGCTTGCAGCAGAACACTTCACCCAAACATCCACAGCAGACAGCAACATGTCAGGATGCATGGAAAAACAGACCTTATTACTTTCAGAATCAATAAAATTTATCTGGAAGAATAGTCAAGGACAGTGAAGCTGAATGTTAGAATAAAGACCATCAAAATCTGAAACAACTTAATACTCGTTACTGGATATCAGTCTTGATCCTTTAAAGCAAAACCAGAAACTTCAAAGTTTAATCATATAGAAGCATTTGTGTTAAATGCCATGTATTTATGCTATAGTATACCATCATTGAATTCAAACTGAAATTAGCTTTCTAATATGGAATAAGTAAGACTAGCAAATTCAAATGAATAGATGCATAACCTACCAGTCTTTCTTTTAGGCTCTCAATCACAAAACTACAAAATGTGATTTGTAGTAAATTTTCCAAGTAAATAAAATTATTTCAAAGTTCATAAGCTAAGCTTAGGGAACTCTGTGCTGCATTATTGTAGAAATACAATGTTTTCACAAGATATGAGTAAAGTGAAAATGCATATTTGTAAAGCATACCTGGCTACATTAAAGGTAGTCTAATAAATCATTTCCATACCACTTGAGTTTCCTGTATTTTTAGGTGGCTTTTATTTTGTTTAGCAATTTCTTTCAAACGTGCCACTGATAGCCAGGCCGGAAGTTACTTAAGCTGCATGATAATTAAGAAAAACCTTTAACAAGTAGAAACATGAATATTCAGACAGCAAAATTTTAATAAGTCTACCAAAGCCAGCCCCATTTCTTTAATTCCTGAAAGAATACATACATAAACTTTAAACATGCTTTTGTATCTACAAATTACTCCCTATTTTTTTAATAATAGCTTCTAGAAATTCAAGAACAACCAACCTTGAAACGCCTATCCTGTCTTGATCCCAGAAATGGTAAAATCCCATACCTTCTAGAAGTCCCATAAACACGAATGGCTTGGGTAAAGCAATTTAATATGAAGTAAAAGATTAAAAACTGCTAAATCATATGGGAAATACTGCTACATACTTACAGCTCACTTTAAATGTCTCTTGACATTTTAGAGAGCCTTTTCTAGGTGTTGTTAAAACACTGCAAATCATAATATACTTTTGTCATTTATTTGACTAGTAGCCAGAATTTACAAATATTCAGAATGCAAAGATACTTCATATTTGTCCCTTGAAAATATGAGAGAACTACCTACCCCCAACGAATACCGATTGCTTTTCAAAATTAGATTTTTCACTTGGCATGTTTTAATTAGGTTTCCTCTTACAAAAACCACTACCTTTCAGTGTATTAGAGAAACTGAAGAGGCAACCATAATCATCAGAACTGACAGGAAAATAAAAAACTGCTCTAGCCAATTTCAACTTCTAGGCTGATGACATAAGCCTGGAAGGAAAATACATGCTGTCTCACTGCAGGACATTTCTTCTCATTAAAGAGGTAAGTGCGCCTGTGTAAGCAGTGAAGACTATTAAAGATAAGCAGATTAAACACTAGTCTTGCAGCACGGTAGCAGCATGTTATGTTGCTAGGTTGGAGAACTGGGTTTTCTTTTAAGATTTGGGACTTCCAGCATTAAGGAAATACAAAATGTACTGAAAACTAACACAAGTGAAGCACCCCAAGTGGCTGATGGAGAGGAAAAGAAACAAAAGTCACTCTCTGCACAGCAAACCCTGCAACTACCAGCAGCAGCTAAAACTGTTCGTCGTGCCCTCCTCCTAGCAACAAGCAAGTCTATCAAGAAGTCACTTCCAAGCCAATGAAACGTATGAAAAAGATATTACTGTTTATCTTTGGGAAAAAACCCTTTGCCCAACATCTACTTAGACTGAGATGCACACATATACAACCATTCTTTCACACAGTCATCTCCTAACAAAACCTTTCTTCCTGAAGTAGTAGAATTAATTACTGGCATTTTTATCTGTTCTCACAGGGTGAAAATAAAAAGTTTAGTTCACCTATACAAGCATTCACAAAGTCCTTACTGACAAGCTGAAAGCACTTATTTAAGCATCACTACAGCAAATTATCAGACCAATTTAACAATACCCTGAAGACAGCAGCTAAATGCTCTTTTCTGCCTGAGCAAACCATTTAACCTTTTATCCTTGTCCATATTTCAAGGACTTTTTATTCTGACATGCTTTCACATTTTTCCCTTGGTATATTTTCTAATATCTTCAAAGTGAATGCCAGAAGCATATACTCCCCAAACTTAGTTCCATTTGCCACTCCATTGCAAAGCGGACCACAAGCACCAATCCTGAAAAATTAAACCAGTGTGAAATTTCGCTCAAGTGCCAGGCAGATAGCCACCAAGAATCAATGACGCTCCATACCTCTCTGAGCATGAATCCTTAGTCCTACACTGAGATGTAGTGTACTCATACACATCATAACAATCCACTTTCCAATGTTATAATATATGGCATCCAAACACAAGATTATAATAGACTCACATAATAAAACCTCACAATTTGTTTCCACAGAGTGTGTTTAGTAAAAAAAAATTGCTTATGACTGATATAATTAATGAATTCTAGTAATTATTAGCTGTAGTCAACATGCCCCAATCCTCCTCACTCAAGTCCCTTCAGACACTCCACCTGAGAAAAACACCACCCAGCTAGTCTGGACAGCCCTATCTATTGACCAGCCAACCTATGCAGAACAGCAAGTTCATTGGCCTTCACCACTCTGCTGACAGTTATGTGGATCCCTCTCCTTCTGTCAGCTGCTAATATTCACAGAAGAACTTAGACTATGTCTTGGACATCTTCTCCAGACTAAATTTTAATTACACATGTTGAAAATTTACTGGGAGAATAGGAACCAAGACTGAGCATAAAATCTTGTTTCTTTTGGAAGTTAGCATAAAAATATGACTTTTTTTCAAACTGCTATTCTTAAAAGAAAAACAGCATGCTATTTCTTACATCCTAAGATAAGTCTATAATTTCAGTACCTACATAAATCATTTTTATTTATCTTCTCGTATTACCACTTCTTCTTCAGATGTCAATATAACTGGTGACTGCCTACATCATCACTGTTGGAAGCCCTTCAGCAGACATCTGATCTGTGGATTCAGTTATGTTCCTGGTAAATCTAAGCAGTATAAAATAAGTCTTGATAATGCAAAGACTCTAAATTAGAAAGAAAATGTGATTACATTCCATGAGAAATTAGTTTTTTCTTTCGGAGTTCTGAATTCAAGTAACTATAATTACAAATAACTACAGAAAGCCACACTAAGTTATTCCAGACTTCAGATGTGAAACTTTACACCCAAGTTCCTAATCTTATCTTCCAGATGTAACTTTCATAACTGAAAGAAATATCCACGTTTTTTCTAAACATAATTTCAATAAAATTGTCTTTTTTTCTTTCTAAAGAACACTTAAGCTTCAGCTTTCAAATCAGACCTGTCAGCTTTGCTTTGATATAAATACAACACTGTCATTCTTCTGTTGTCTTAAGAACAGAGCAAAGCCATTATTCTGTGTATACATGACAACACTGCTGGTAATTACAGGAAGACAGCATATGCACAAGTGTTAGGCTTGATTAAGAGTAATATTGTCCAATTTATACTATTTATTATTCAAAGATTTTACAAGAATACTATTTAAAACAATCACCTCAAAGATTATAAGGAAAGATGCTCAAACTTTATCTCAATTTGTGAGGGGTTTTGCCCTTTGTTTCTTTTAAACACATCATAGGTATCCCAAAAGCATATAAAACTCTTGTACGGGAGAGAAACTAATCCCCTTCAAAACCTGAACATTTTCTATCATTTCAGCATACTTTTCATTGTCTCCCACCAAGCCTCAAGCACATGGAAAATTATATAGTCCAGGCCAAACCTCAAACCAAGGTGAATAACATCACTGCCAGACCAAGTTTTGTTTGTGGAACACTGAAGTGACCATCTGGGGGAGTGAAGGGAGTTTAAAGGGGGGTGCAGAGCAACTGAAAGTTATCAGATGCACAGCTCAGCAGAGCACTAGAAAACACGTATGTCAAGAAAAACGCACCACAAGAATCAAAAGTGTAAAGATAAGAGTCATCTATGTAATTCTGAAAAACACTCAAAGTGAAATTTCTTCTAAAGGCTGTAAAAACAAATCTAGATTTCTCCTGGGAGCAGGTGCCAATATTTCCCATAGCGGGATACCTTGCAGCAGGCAGTTCCGAAAACTCAAATCCAATTGACTCATAATATCTGAAGATATTCACATGTGTATGCATGCATGCATTTTCATAATAAACTTAGAGGTAACCTTTAATTTAATTTAAAATCTATGTATTAACCTTTCAGTGAATACATATTTGAAAAGTTTAAAAAAGGTGGGGGGATCAAGGTTTGAGTCCCATTCACAGTCCCCCCTCACTGTAAACAGCTTTTGCTTTATAGAACATCATTCGTACTCTTAACTATTTATAAGAATACTGTAAAAAGCAACATTCTTACTAACTCTATGTTTTATTAGATCTTGTAACCAGTTCTGTAGCCAGCAAAAAATGTCTTCAGTCATTATGAAAGACACTCTTGGGGGGGGCGGGGAATGAAGAGTGTATCAATTTTCAGCGTCTCTAAATTATGCCCAGTGATGTCCCAGAGAAGGTTTAAAATGTACGTAAAACTGAACAGTACAGTAAGCCTTCACTTGTTAAATGTATTGAAGCTTAGAGTTTCTGTAACTACTGATTCCCTGGTTCTCTTTCCCCATAAAACAAAAAAGTGCTCAATCCTTTGAGTAAAATAAATAATCTCAAAAACAAGTCAACCAAATATTCTGAGATTATATTCTCTATGCCCTATTTCCCCCCAGCCCCAGGAGGAAAATGTAAGATTTGTCTTTTGAATGAAGAAATTCTACTGAAGGTTTTTTTACTCTCTTTTTTTAATATCTATATATATTAGACAGACATACTGTGTAGTAGAAAACATAAGCCAAAATAAACACATTCAAGTGCTGTGATGCAGTTTCACACCTGCACTGAAACCAGCACAAAAAGGGATTCACAAAGTAAATTAACTGCTTGAACTTAGCCAGAATTTCAGCAGAAAATTAAGGGGGCTAACACTCTGTAGTAAGATGTTATCACTGTGGTGGTGATAAATGTCCAACCACATCTGAATACTGCTCATGTCCACAAATGCAGAATACAAGCTCCACCACAAGTTATCTGAAATTTGGAATGTCACACTCTCCATTACCTTTCTTACTTGCACTTACTCATAAGGATTTTGGGGATAGGAACTCTAATTTCTTGCATGTGTAAGAAGAGTAAAAGCATACATGCAGCAGCTACTGCAATGCAAGAAAAACAACAAAAAAAAACCCACCACAAATTTCTAGTACAAAATGATGTTCAAAATACAAGCTCATCTTCACAGGGACTCACTGGGTATACTACTGTTGCTCTGTACAAAAATACCAGCAACAACAAATGATACACACCTATAGCAAACAGCAGTAGCAAACCTACGTAGCCTCATAACATCTGTGGCTAGCATCACAATGTATTTTATATCACAGCAAATAACTAAAAAACCCACAGATCTCTGCCGAAGGCCACAGAAACAGCTCCACCGCCTCCATTAGCATTCGTCCCTAGGCAGTAACTTACGTCAATAGTCCAAGTTCATTACCTAAAATGAAAGCCTAGAAATTAAAAGAATCTTCCATTATTAGAAGCATTTTCTCAGCCTTCTGTCAGTACTGTAACGCAGCTACATCAGGCTGTAAGCATGCTATGTGTGTGCATGTCTGTATATATCTATACGTACATGTATTCATATGGACACAGAAAATCTCATTTGCCCCTCCTGGATCTTCATTTCCACATATTTCACTATTACAAATTTGTGGACCAAATTTGTGACACCGAACAGGGTGCAACAAAAGCAGACTGAAGAAAAGAGGAAGGTGATATACACGGGCCACACGCCAATATATTGACATGGCCCTTTAGCTTATCTGTTTACGCTACTACACGGCTCTTTACTACAGGGATCACAGCAGAAGAGAGTTCCCAGAGAAGACAGAAAGTATCACAGTAGTGATATGAAGTATATTTCAGGTAATGGAGGTAACAAGAAGCACCAGGAAGACACATGCATGCATTTGTTAGAGAACAGGAAGAGCTGGTGATGACAAATGGTTTGTTTTACATGATTAAAAGAGGTTTTGAAAAGAGCAAGCCTCCTGTGAAAGATGAGCACAAGGAAACCTGAAAGTCATGGAACCCAGGTGACCACTGAAAATAAGAAAGAAACAGACCAACAGTACTTTCAAAATAGTCAGAGAAAGCGAAGTGAAAGAAACCTCAGAAGGTTTAGCGGAAAAGAGTTTGATCCAGTAACAGATTAAAAATTTCTGTTGATGTGAAGAAAGACTGAGAAGATTGGAAAAGCACCTGGAAATTCAGATTACTGCCTTATAGACAGTGCTCTCCATAGGGACAGAAAAAAGGAAAACAAAACAAAACAAAAAATCAGTTATCAGGAATAACACACAAAAGGAAAGAGGAATGTTTGTTGTCTTTATACTGAGGACTCTGTTATAGGAAGCAATGAGGGGGAGGCACAAGAGAAGAAAGACTGAATCATCACCAAAAAATAAAAAGGATTCCACCATATAAGATGCCAAATGAGCAGGAAGATATGAAAACAAAAAAAGACAAAACCCCTAAAACACAGCAGTCTCAGCAAAGCCACATCATTACAAGTCTAAATCAACTGTGTTAAAAACATTTAAAAAAAAAAAAAATCAGAGGTTATCAAGATCAAACAGTAACATTGGTCACACACACACAAAAAAAGACCTAAGATAATCAACTTGTTCATCTCAATTAATCTTTAGCAGTCAATTTGTAAATATTACATGAAATAGTGCTAATAGGTTGGGGTAAGTGTTCTTCTGTACCAAAATATGTACAATATTGTCATAGTGCAAGTGATTAAGTACCAGAACAGGTGCCAAGAAAGACGGCAAGATCTCCATCCCTAGAAATACTCAAAACCAGCCTAGACAAGACCTTCAGTAACCCGATCTAACTTTGGAATTAGTGCTGCTTTGAGTGGAGAGGTTGGATTAGAGGACCTAATTTAGGCTGTGATGTTCATTTTAAAAGCCATCACATCCAGTTTGACCTAGGAAATTAAATCCTTTTCATCAGTGGCTTTCCAAACTATTATCACCCAGGTCCCCAAAAAAACTAATTAAAACATACTGCCTTGGCAGTGCCAACATGCACCAACAGCTTTTTAATTTTTCCTCATTATTAAACTTGAAGTTATCTATCAAATGGTCACACTTCTGAGCCACAATTTCTTCTAAAAAGTCTACTCCAAGATGCAGGGCTGGGGGTTGGGGGGCGACGGACACAGGACGGAAATCCAGTATTACATACTTTATTAGTTTCTGAGGCATTTTTTATGTAGATATGCATATATATAGGTGTAATTAATATGTATTTATGCATACCTACCCAAGTGCATACAGGCACACCACCGCATATGCACAGTACTCAATACTGCTAAAATTATGAAATTCCACCATACTACACAGGTAAACCAGGAAAACGCATTCTCATTCCCAGCATGTCTTCTACTGACACTGGAAGGCAACTGGGCTCCTCCAACCTCCCTTCCTTTTCCAATACTCCCCTGAAGCATCATCATGAAAACCACTCCCCCAACACGGCAAACAGATACATCATCCCAGACAAATTCTAGGCTCAGGAAAGCTCTAAACAATCAGCATATCGGGCTTGAAAATTTTTTATTATCTGTGGTCAGAAACAGTTTTGCTGGTTATGAAGTTCTGACTAGTTAAATACATTGAAAATAAGTACCAGTTTATCCAAAACCAATCTTACTTATTCCTAGGTACTCTGTTATACAAAAATTATATACAGCTAATTTTATGATAAGCAAATGCACTACCATAACTCACTGTCACTGTGGTATATGCAGCACACTATGTCAAACCATCTCAGTAATATTAATACTCTGGCACAAAGGAAAAAAATCAAAATATACACAAAATATAAAAAGGTGAGACATAGAATATATTCAGATTAAAGCAATTACCAAATTACTGTTGCATTAAGCATCAGTAAGGTATAAGTGGTAGTACGTTAAAATGGTAAATTTATTTTTCTCAAAGGAAGTTAAATTAACCATGCCCATCCTATTGTTTAATAGGCAAGGTTCATAGTCTAGAAACAATTATTTATGCTAGCAAGTATGTAATAGGCTATATTACAAGGCAAAAAAAAAAAAGGAATATGGGGCTTTCAAGCACAAATCTATTCCATGCCGAGTTCACACAAGACTTTGGAGCTCACTCACTTCCAGCTGTTTTACTCAATAAGAATCAGTTCAGTCATCATACAGCGTTGACACTAACACAGATTAGCATATTTCTCATACTACTGCTACTGAATAAAATTTCCCCAGAACCACTACAAAATAAAACTTCACTAGTATGTTAAAGTTCAAAACAATTTGCAGGAGTATTTATTTCAACCTAATGATAGTCATTGAAAATAAAATATAAATATTATTTGTATTGTAGAATTGCATTCTGGTTTTGGATTACTGTGCATTTGAATAATAAAGAAGCACAGCTCTAATATAAATGTGAGCATTCACTCAGCTTTGACATTTAATTCCTAAATAATCCTCAACTAAAATGGCTACTCTAAGGCAAGTCTGAAAAGTCACTTGGATTTTTATAATTATCTGTAAAAGTCAAGTTTCAAAAATAAGGTAAGCCCTTTAGTTTAGACTTCACTTCTTTCTATAAGAACATTCACAAGATCATTGGATATAAACCAAGAAATTAACAAACTGTGTTTTATTACTTTACACAAAATTAATAAAATATAAACTAGGAGAAAACAGGAAAACCTCAAATTCTAGCATCACTGTTACGTACTCGGTCAACCTGATTTACTTCAGAAGATTGTCATCATTTTTACAAGACTGTCGACACCGCAAGCAGGAGGGGAAAAAAAAAAAGTAGATTGAAGTTACACTTACCTGCAGCCCTCTTCTTCGAAGAATACTTGAATCGTCCATATTTTGACTGCTGATCACAAATCCCTGCTAAAGCTCGCTTGCTTCTGGCTAGCTTTGCTCTCTAACTGTTAAAGAAGTCCATTATTTTCAAACTTTTCTTCCCCTCCCACCCCCTCTCTTTCCACTCGCTAAAAATAGGACGTGGTCTTTCATTTGCCTGTCATGAAGAACTGCAGCCACGGTCTCTGACTATCTGTATGTAATTTTGCCTGCCTCTTTTGTGGCAGATTTAGCAGGTCACATTGGAAAAAAATCTCTTCGACTTTCCTAAATCTTTTCAAGGTTGGATGTCTCATTCCCCTCATACACACAACTCTCTAGAAATATATAGTAATCCATGACTCTGCAAGGCCAAAGAGTGGAATTTAATTCAGATCCCACACACACATATTTTTGCTTTATTTCGATTTACTTGAGCTCTTATATGGGAACAGTAAACTACAACAGCTGCCTTCATTTACTGTTTATAATAAGCTCACAAAATCCAGGTCACATTTCCTTTAAAAAACACATGGTCACAACTTAACTAAAACAAAAAATCAATTCTGTGGACACACAGGATACAGTACTATTTAAAATACAGAAAAAAACTCACTATGAAAAAACAAATTTTATTCTTCCAGATTTTGAAAAATTCCTTTACTCCTTTGTACGATAAAGCAAATGTCAGATTCTTCAGATACTGTCACACATTCTTTTGTTTCTGCTATCTCTGAGGTATGCTGGTCTCCTCGTATGCAGCAGACAGGGCACATTCTTTAGTTCATTGCTGAGATCTTGCGACTCTTACGTGCTGAAGGGTCTGGAACACATGTTGCAAGTTCTGAACATTTAAGAATTCATTCAGCTACATCACTGACAGAGCTGTCTTTAAAAGCCCTTCCCTCCTTCATCATCCATGGCAAAAAGGAAAAAAAAACCACACCCACACAAAAAGCAAAAACCAACAAACACGACACCACACACAGTTCAGCTGAGGCTTTTTCAGTCTGTCCTGCAGTTTCTGTTTTCCAGCTACCTTTCCACAGACAACTCCAGCAAGGTCAAAAAAAGCTTTGCCCCTTTATGCACAGTATCCCAATCACATTTTAAAATGAGCCTGTGCTGAAAAATTAGAAACAGTAATGCTTCTAGCTACACCAAACACCGTTTAAATAAAAATAAAAATCTAGGTACGTTCATCCCAGCATTATTGAAACTACTGAGCCTGTCAAGGAGCCTTTGTCCTGCACATGCTCTTTCTACACTGGAAAGGGAAAAAGGAAATATTGCAAATATAACGAACAACCTGCTGCCGCAACAACCTTCAATATTTTTAGCAGAAAGCTTAAGCAACAGATTTCATCTCCTGATAAAAGCTTAGGAAGAGCCTATTTATAACTTTTGAATATAAATACCATATTTAAAAAGAACCTGACTTCAGCCCATGAAGTATTTCACAAAATACATAAAAGAAATCAAACTTCATCAAGAGCTGCGTTTATGAGGGGATTTCAGCCAGACATCCTGAAGTGTGCAAATGCAACAACGAGAGCCCAAACCGCAGGCTGCCTACCACAGCTTGATGAAGTGTTCCTGTTCCCACAGTTATGACAGCTGCAAACCAAAAAAAGTCTCAATACAAGCACACAGGTTGATGGTGCCTAAAGGAATATATATTTACATGGAAATCTTTAGCTGATCTTCATGCTAAGTGACCGAGTCACATGAGCTAAACACATCATTGTAAAGTCAGCTGAAAGCACATACAACTCAATCCCATTCACCAGGCTTTTCTGATCCTCTGCGGAGCAAGTGTGGTCTTTTATTGTGAGTAGCTAATAAATCCTCATCTTGCCGATACCTCCTTCCATCTGCCGTTTTAAACAACTGAATGCTGAATTAGGTCTGCAGAGTCTTTGTGAGCTCCCCAACAGGGCAACCAGCCACACAGAGGCTGGGCAGGCAGCTCATTTGCATGGAGTATACTGTACCATATAAAAAGCAGAGCGCTAGTAAAAACAACTCCATGAGCCACTTGATTTTAAAGGAACAGTAGCTTCTTTTGGAAGTATAGCTGGAAAACATCAAGCCATGCACAGAACTCTGCATGAGAACTTAAAAATGTATCACCAGGGAGAACAGCAACATAAAAACAGAGATAAAGCTCTGTTTAAAAGCAGACTGAGACATAAGATGGTCGTATTTCTTCACTGTGATAATATTGATGATAGATTTCAATATTGCTTCCTGCATTTTCCCATCAAGTAAGCTTCCTCAGAAAAATATTCCAAAGACTATAACTTCACTTATGAGACATTAGTGACAAACAAATTCTAATTTTACTTTAAAAATCCCACAGAAACAAAACATTTTGGCACGCATACTGAGATATATTACATGCATTCTGCAGTTTATTTTAGCCTATAACAGATTTTAGGCATATTTATATTAGACCATACACTAACTGTATTACTGATTTTACCTCTCCTAAGGCCACCAGCATTAGACAACATATACCGTGAGAGAAATCAAGGAATCTTAACAATTATGCAATACCATTCACATTGTATTTTCTTCCTCAATCAGACACTAAATGAAAAGGTATAAGCCTGATACCAATAGTAGATAAGCCCACTCATTTCCATAATGTAACTGAAAACATTCTCATTAGCACATATACGTCTAATCCTTCCTGGATTATTTACCTTAATATTCAGACATCGCCAATTCTCAAAACGTCTTCACAAGTGACTTATAATTGATTGAGGCTGGCACAAGTCTCAAAATACCATGAGAATCATCTGTTCTCTTCCAAATTTCAAGCTTTCTTGGGAAGAATGCTTTCAAATTGGCTGCCTGCCACACTTACCCAGTTTCTGGGGTAGAGAAGCCAATCAGGGCTGTGGAGAAAAAGCAGGCATGGTTTTTCCTCTAGCTTCCTTCTCCCCTTCCCTTCTTCAGAGCAAACAATTCTTATTTAAATGTCAGATCAAAAACCAACATCAAAAAGATCCCAAACATGCTGACCACCTTTTCTTTCCTCCTATTTAACTCTCTCTTCCTACAACAAAATCTACCATACAAAAGCAATGACGAAAGAGGGTGGGCAAGAATACTTAGTACCAAACTGAATCAACCAAAGGACAAACGGAATTTAAAAGCAACTCTCTAGCACGGCAAATTTTTCTTACAAAATATTACCTTTAGAAATTTATCTGTGATTTCATCAACAGATTATGCCATACTTAGACACTCATTTTAACGTCTTAAAAGGTTTGCAGTTAAGTCTCTGATGAAAGATGAGACTGTATTTATACAAGACGTTCACTAAGAGATATACTACCAAAAGATATGAAAGAAACTGAAGTGCATAAAATCTAATTTTATCAATGATATAAAAAGTCAATCATACAACAAATTTCTCAAACAGTTTTCAGATGCAGGCAGTATTTAGAAAGGGTCTAATAACATATCTGTTTATCAGAAGAAAATTTCAAAATAAGGAGGTCATGTAATCTCTGAATCCTTTAAGAATTACAATATCTACACCTTATCACTCAATTTCACTAAAAAAAAATAGGAAGGGGAATAAAAAAGGGAATTCAAAGTTTGTTCACCAATAACTTCAGTAAGCTCCTAATTCAATTCTTCCTTCCTCCATCAAATTAAGAAATCTGGGGAAAAATTTGCTTGCTCTGCAGCAACGAGAAAAGAGAATGGGTAGTTTCGTATTAGGATCATTTGGACATAATCCAACCAATTCCTGTTTGGCTGCAGCTCTCTCTGAAGAAGCTATTCAATCTTGGTTTGAAGACATTAGGAAATGGGAAGAGCCACGAACTTCTGGTAAGTATGTTCCTGCAATGGTTATTCTGGTAAGCAGGGAAGGACAGCTTATCAGTTTGCCAATACTAGGATGAATTAAATGAGGCTAAAATCAATTTCCAAAGAAACAAAAGGAGGTACTGCCTTACACAGTAGTCACATCAGGCTATTTCTTGCTGTAAAAGGCTAAAAAAACAACAAAAAAAATATTCACAAGCATAGCTAAAACCCTTTGGACAAATTTATTGAAGAATCTACCAAGAACTCTTAGAAGAGGAAAATACACTGAAGATGACCCAGAGCCACAAGCAGCTGCAAGTGCTCTGGGAAGAGACTCTGCCCTTAGACACCTGCTATTAAGCTAATGGGCTCACCCAGGATAATCATTCGATGGTTTTATTTGGGCAGAAAGTAGAAAGGTGTCTTCAGTGCTTGCTGAAGACAACAGCATCTTCCAACCTAAAAGGCATCAGCTGCACGAAGGAACTAGGGGTAACAGTGAAATTGTGAACTGAAAAATAATTCTAAAAATGGTATCATAGCTATGACAATTCATGTAAGCCCTGAATAGACCAAAAGAACTTACAGGTCATAATTGAGTGGTATTGTCTCTGTATATGGTATTGATGAGATTGTTATGGAAAAATCATGTCTGTTACCTGTATTTCAAGATTATTATTTATAAAATTGAAAGATCTGAAAGAAATGTTTTCAGGGTAGAAAAAGATCAGAGTTAAATGACTACAGGAATTCAACCTCCTTTAATTATCACAGGGAAGACCCCAAGTATGACAAGAGATTCAAGAATATTAAGAGGACCTAGAATTTTACTCCTTATAAGCTAGACAGCAACCAACGCTACTTCTCAGAGCAAAACTCTAGGAGGGGTCTGCACTTAGATTTCAATCAGCATTTCATCTCTGCTGATAAGAAGAAATCTCTTCTCATTGGTGCTGATTCCAACCTCCTTCCACTGCCTGCTACCAAAATCTATTACTCCTCTGTCTTGTAAAAGAAACATCTGAGAGGTTAGAACAGTTCCAATAACTGTATGAAGATGACTGGAGTTTTCCATCCTTTAACTTCAGTATAATCAAAGCAACAATTCTTTCAGTTATTCTGTAGCCCACAGGTTTTCAAATAGCATCAGCGGAAGATGACCAAAGGCGTACCAACTTCACAGGACAGCAATGACCACAGGAAGTTGCTATGAAGTAGTGTGATTGTTCTTGTGTACGATACATCTTACAAAAAAATTATTGATAAATTGTGAATAAGCTATTATCCTATTACGCACATTTTCTAATCACCAAAGCAACTGCAAAGGGACACAAATGAGAAAGGAGTCTGTATCCACTATATTAGAGGGCATGTATACACGTGCACAAAGACATATCTGCGTAGAATCACATGGCTCATCTTTGAGCTGTGTTCAGTTTGTTTGTTGTACTATATATACTAAATGTAAAATACCTTCTATGTATCTTAAATTGTAATTTAAGCCCGAGGTGTATTTCAGGAATCACTCAACATTCATGAAGAGAGTTTCATCCAGTTTATCAGGAATTAACTAAAACATGAAGGAAAGAGCAATTGATTTGGCTATGACTTTTCAGTCCTTTCAGGTTTTTTGCACTGTATCCTGCCATCTTTTGTGGTCTATACTGCTGATTCAGAATGGAAACCTACCATTACTGTAAAAGCAAAACCAGTAAAGGTTATCTTAGCAATCAAATCATTACATCGTGGATAAAAAATACGTGTACTCTCTAGTATAGCTTAAGCACATCCAATAAGTGCACACCTTAAACTCACAACACTAGAGGTCTAAGTCCACTTACGCTGACAACTTAGAAAAGATATTAAGCCACTTGCGATATTTAGTCCTGACTACAGAAACACCAGAAAGCCTCTCAACATCGACTGGGACGTCTCCCATAATGGAGACATGGTGTAAAGGACATCAATACTACACAACAGGATGACTGAATGATGAAAAGCCATTTGTGTTTTGCTATACAAAAAGAGTACTCCCATCCAAAAATCAGGCTAAAAAACCCAACAGCTTTTCAACTGTCTGCAGCAAAATGTAATGCTTTTTCTTGCATACTTTTATTATCAAGGAACTTTTTGGAACAATTCCCTGATTTAAAATACTGAGATTCAAAATTCACGTTTTCATTATTTAAAATTCATTATATTTCTTACTCTATTTAGTCAGTACTAAAAGCAACAGAGGATCAAGAAAACTTTGAAGATAAAACATTTCCTTACATAACATATTGTCTGCTGGGAAAAAAGATCACTTTCCAGAAGATTATCAGCTGACAATTTCAGTGGCATTTTTTTAAGTCTCTGGTAACAATCGTCTGTGCAACCAAAATGAGCCAAATGTTTCACTGTCAATCTGAAACTTCAGTGTTTGGGGTTTTTTAGTTTATTTTAATCAAACTATGTTTATCTGGAGTTTTAAAAATGTGTCCCTTTGAGATAAATTGACAGACTATTGAATCAAGGAAGGTTGATGAGGTATCTTGTATAAATTAAAAAAAAAAAAAAACACACACACACACACAAAAAAAAAAAAACACCACACACACAACTGTTTGGCAGTCAACCTAACAAAACTTGCCTGACAGCTTGTCTGAGTTTCCTCTGGATTTCTTGGCTATTTAGAAGATTCAGTTTGATAAACTAAGACCTCTGGAGCAAAGCTGTGCATTAACAATGAACCATAATAGGAACTCATTCTAAACCACAACAAACCCTGCTTATGAGGCTTGGTCCATGGGAGAAGAAATGCTGAAAAAATGTGTAAAATCCTCAAGGTTTACACAATTATCAGGCTTTCACAGTGCATTTTCTGTTTCCAGTTTGTTAGGTTTAGATTCCTGGGCAAGAGTGCCCCACCCCCCCACATTCAATACATTATGAAAGTCGGCACACCCACTAATCTTCCATACAAATGTAAATTTGCTGTCGACAAGGGTGGAGGAAAGAGTACGTTCATCTACAGACCAACTGCTTTCATACTGTACCACAGAAGGTATATTCAGAAGAGACTGCAGCTTCCAGGCAGAAACAAGTTCCTTGGCTCAAGCCCCTTCAAAAGCTATCATCATTGGAAAGGAATCTTCAATTAAACTTTAGTGTTTACAGAGATGTTGAATTCACCATGCAAACAGTCTTGTTCTGAAGTTAAACTGGCATTAGAACAGAATGGAAACTAACTTCTCTGATGCTACCTTTCAAATACAATACCATTCTTAACAGAACCACTTTTTTCAATAGGCAGAGAAGCCTTTTTCAATATATGCTGCAAATTTAAACCTGAAGAAACATAATTTCTGTTTAGTAAACATTGAGATGACATTACCAAAATCAGGATTCTCTTACTTGATTATAAGACAACCCTCATAACTTAGAGACATTCAGGCTTAAACATGACCAGTGAATACCTCTAATCAGAATGGCAACAAAATCAAAGCTCAGGGACCCAATACCAACTCGTGTGTTTCCCTAATGAAAGGTATTGATATTTACTGAAAAGTTTATAGAAACAACAAAACCTGTAGTTTCAAGAATCTCACAGGAAAGACTTCATTAACCCAGTTAGCCCAGGAGCTATTTTGCCATAGAAACTAGTTCTATGAGAGCTACAAATTACAGATGGATCTCATATCTCATGCAAGCGCACGCTGAGAAATACCCCCAAAATTTTACTATACTCCAGATTTCCGCCGCTATCACCTTCGGTCCTTCCACACTCCTGGCTAGCAGCACTCCTCCTGCAGCCTCACCACAGCAGCAGTGGTTCGCATACACATACTTGCCTTTTTTTGTAAACTCTTCCCAAACTTTTCTGCTTCCATTTCTTACTTCATCAGTGAAGCCACATTTGACCTTGAAATATGAGCTAGACAATTTTTACACAGAGAGAGCACTTCCTTTACAAAATTAAAGGCTTTTGAGGACAAGAAATTGCAGAGGCATGAGACTATACCAAGCTGTATTTCACTGTATTTTCCTCTCACTTGTATCTATAGGATATTTGTCACTTTGGACACTCAACTCTTCAGAACGAACACTTGATGCTTCACAAAACAAAGGAACCTCTTCTATTACACTAGCATAACATTTACAAATAATGAATTAGACTCTCAAACGTACTCATTAGGAAAAAAGTCATAAAAGTTAACTGGTTTTTCTTTAATTATTCTACTCAGAGCAGAGTCTACAGCACCAAATATATTTTTCCAACTTAATCAGCATGCAATTCATTTCAATATACCTTGACTTTTACCTTGGTTTCTAGGTGACATTAAAGTGCTTGGAGAAGCCTCCAAAGATTGTACCGTTTTGCCTCCTTAAGACCAACATGATATACATTCAAACACTACTTTTGAAATGATAAACCAAAACATTTGGAGTTAGAGGATTTTAGGATTTTACTCTCCCCTACTCTCCTTGTCTATACCAGAGACTAAGCTTACGCTGATTACTAGTGAGACACCTTGCAGCAGTTTTTCCCTGATGGGTTATGACAGATTTTTATTCCTCCTTCTCTGGTCTCAGACAAAATTTCGCTATTCATTTCTCACAATGTTGTCATCCCCTTAAAATGCTAGACAAGTTAAAAGCAGTCCGGTTTTTTATAGAGATCCCTTTTCCCAAGATTTAACCACTAAACTAGAACAAAAACTGAAAGAAAGATAAAAGAATAAATTCATTCAGGATTTCAAAGATTTGCAGTGCAATGACAAATATTTTTTTTAATTCTTCCTCTCCCCCAGAATGTGTCAGACCTCCCATTTTTGTGAGTTCTCCTGTTACTTTTTCTTTCCTTTGAAAGCTATTTTTCTTCAAAGAAGTAGCTGCATAATAATAATTTGGCAATCTCTCAAACTTTTTTTGTTTTGTTTAACAGAACCTATTACATTTAGTCAGGGGAGATGAAACAAAAGACAGTAAGAGATGTTGACGTAGAGCCTCAAATAATGTTTCTCAGAGGAAAAGAGTGACATTCATTATTTTAAAAGGCTCTTTCCATAAAACTAGCAGGTAAAAAAAATGCTTTAGTTTCAAATTAAAATGCAAAACAATGTCTTTTACATTCCTTGAGAGGTATAGTTACGTTTTACTACAAATTCAATTCAATTCAAACACAGAGTTCTTATGCATGACACTAACAGTGCTGCCATGTCCAGCAACAAACATTTCATAAAAACGTGCTTCATTGCAACAGCAATATATTTACAATATATGTTCTTTAAAGTGTTCAGACATCCTATTGAATTCCTAATATAACATTGAGCTCAGTGGTCAAACTCTTTTTTTTTAAATAACAAAGAGCAAATCTACACTTACCAGGAAAAAAAATGAAATATTATTTTCATGCATCATTTGAATTGTCACCTGAGCTTTTGTCTCAAGAATTGACAGAGAATGCCAATGTGTTAATTGAAACAAGCAGTATGCAATCCACAGGACATCTTCAGCATATGTTTCCTTCCAAGGACTGACAAGAGCTTTCTGGATTTTTCAGCACTAGAGTCTAACATTTCCATTTTCAAGCTAAAAATACGAACAAAAATCTTACACATTTCCATAAGTATGTATTTTTCCACATAAGTAGTATCTTTCCACAGGAATCAGACAACATTATATCTGTTTTAAGACTTCAAAAATTAAAATGGCAGTATGGTAACATTGGCATGGAAGTGCTGAAAACTCCATCTTTAAAGCTGTATTTCGCTTCATAATTCAAAACACATAGAAAAATAAACCCAATCAGAAACCTAGCTCCATGATGGAACATTGTCACTGATGAAGGAGAATGAGCTAGTGGATGTAACAAGGCAAAGCTCAATACTCAAAGCTATCATAATTTAAAATTAGACATAATTATCCTTAACAAAACCAGGCACTGTGGAAAGGGGCTTTGGAACAGCTGCTCCTCTTCAATTTAAATGCTCATTTGTTTTACATTGACCTAGAAATCAGTATCCTCCTAACCAAAAGCCAATTAGATAATAGTCTCTCTTTCAAGCTTGCAGAATACTAATTTTTTAATGTCTTTGGTAGTGAAAAGCAAAGAAATGAACTGCAGATGATGCCACAAGTATGCTTGGCTCCAATATACACAACCGAAATGTGAGGGTTCCCTCCCCCCTTTTCTCAAAGGTCAGATTTACAGTCCTGGAAATACTCCCATCACTTCTTTGTGCTATCTTTCAGTGCAGTCTCAGCTTGGGACAACCACAGAATGCTGCAAAGGCAGCATGTGGAAAGACCTTCAGTTTGCTGAAGTAGCATCCTGCCATTCCTTCCACTGTCAAAGTAACATGCCAGACTGACCACAAGGAAGCATTACAAGAAGTATTCCAAAAGCTGTCCTTCCAACCTTGCCTAGAGTTAGGTCACTAACATCAATGTTTTTGCAAACAGAAGGACGTCAGATTCTTTCAGTACTGCAATATAGACAAGCTGCTTCTCAAGCAAGAGAATTAAAGACACCAGGTTTTCTACAGACTCAAGTTTGTCTTTTCGTCGTCTTTCTGCCTCCCATAGTCCTTACAGAGGTAATTCCAGCTATTTTACCTCCACCCAACTAGAGACAGCATCTCCCCCAGCTAATCAAGAGCTGTCATATTTGAGCACCAACCAGTGCTGCCAAGCCACAACACACAGTGAACTGTTTCTCTCAGAGAATGTGAGGGGGTGTCTCCTGCTCCATTCCAACTCTTACGAAATTGTAATTACAATTATTTTTGACATTTCTTCTTCTTTTCAAGGCCTGGATGAAATTGGCCAGTGGCTTGGAAGTTACCAGCAAAGAAGAAACAATGGCAGAAACTTTGATTCCCTACCACTCAATGTTTCTGGCAATCATGGTCATTTACACCATTACTTTCAATTTTGGTTAAAGCCAATAGCAAAAATACATATTCATCTACAGATCTGTTCCAACTCCAAAGAGACAAAATGATGATGAGTGCCAGTTTGATTACACTCTAATACAAAGCATAAGATTTCTTGGTCTTCTGAATTTTGGCAGCATCCCTAGAGAACATTCTTTCCATGAAGGAAGTAGAACCATCTTTCTAAACGCATCAACAAAAGAATCTTCTCAGAAGACTGATATCACACTGAGTCTGCCAGGATCCAGAAAGAAACTGGTTAATGCAGGAAGCTACACTGGAAAACATAGAATTCAATTCTACCAAAACATGAGGTCTTCTTAGAAGAACAGAACACTGGCAATCACCAGTAGCAATCCACAGTTCCATGCTGAAAAACAATCTGCTAATGCAAAAGGTGGATGGTTTAATATTGAAAGGAGCCTTCCGAAATTGCCAAAGTTGTGAAGTAAACAAGCCTATATTGACAGAATGATCTCATAGCAGAACACAAATCTGTACAGTCAAGGTGGAATTCAAGGAAAGAAGCTTTTTCCAGAATAAGCAATGAAGCTGAAGAAAATCCTGTCTCCTAAGGCTTCCTTCTGACTTGCTGAGGTAGAAAGCAACTAAATGAAAGTGCAAGCTGCAACGGACAAAACACAAACACAACAACAATAGCATAATTCTAAATATACCTCAAAGTTATTAGACATCAGCATTATCTGTTTATTGCAGCAGTTTGCTCTCTGTCCTGTGCTCCTGAACTTCCGCACTAGCAGACCCCTTTCCTTCCCAGTACTGCCTTCAAAGTTTCTTTTGCAACAGGAAGAAGAGGAAAAGTCAAAAAAAGACCATGCCTACCCAGCCAAACAAGAATCAAGGAGTAAGCAGATAATCCAGGAAGTTTCAGAGCAGCTCTACAACAACGTCAATCCTGGGCAAAATAATTTTTTTAATCCTGTATCAGCTTTTCCAATTAAAGAAGAAGCAGAAGTAACATCAGTTGTTGAGATTTTTATGGAAAAATAAGGTTGCAAATAAATCACTGTAATTTCTAAGAAGAGTTCTTAGGTGCTCTCTTGGATGGGGGAGGTGGGGGTCGGGGTGTTTAAATTACTGCCTCTGCTGATAAAGTAAACACATAGACATCAGACTTAGAATTATTCAGAGCTTTTAACTTGCCTGCAAACTACATTTCTAAAAAAAATGTATCTCTAGGAAACAGCAGAACTTTCTGGGTTAAGAACCTGCCAATCAACTGAGTTTTTTAAAGTAGCTGTCAGAAGAATTGCTACTGAATATGACCATTCTGTGTCAACAGAACAGTCATACATATATCATTATTCAGCATTTTTGACTTATATTTTGAACCAGAACTGAGCACTGCTAAGGATAAAAGCAATGTCACCTCTCCTCCCACGGGCTCTTTACTAGAGCTTGATCTTTCTTATGAAACAGTCACTGCACATGTAAAGTCTGCTCTCACCATGTCCCACTGTAGCACGTGTCTGGTCTACATAAAAGTAACCAAAGTCTCCCACTAACATTTCTTTCTACAGTGTCCGATCTTCCTGGGCACGCTGCAGTCAGCACCACCTATCCTCATCAGACAGTGGGTAATGCAGGCCCCAGATTACTACTTCCTAATTAGATCCAAGTTTCAACGCTTTGGTTGTCTGTGCTACTCGCTGATGCTTTACCTATTTCAGATGGGGGCAGGGAGGAGGGTCTTAAAACATGCAGCACCAGCCAGCCACAACCTCAACCTCTTTAACCTTTTCCACTTCATTTGAGGACACAATACTGGGACACTGAACCGCATAAGAGAGAGCCACTCCTCGGCATAGCCATGTCAGTACTGGAGCATTTTATGGAATTAAAGTAATTATCTGTAAAACATACAGTAGCAAATGTAATCATAATACTTAGTGGTAGTGAACATTATCATACACTTTCCACTATTCTGAACTGTGGGATTAAACACAAAACAGAAGCTTAGAACAAAAGGATAAACTCAATTATATAGCTTAGGTGAAATGGAGTTGAATCAACTTTATCCATTTTACTTAACACAAAATGGAGTTTAGCCATCCTTTGATTGTCAAGTCCAGAATGTGGAATTGTGATTACCTACTTTTGAACCCCCAAACTATTGGGAAAGTTTCCTGATGTGCAAGGAAAAAGGGAGCTAACAATTACTAACGGTTACCCATGACTATTCTCAGATGGAGATTTCATACAACGCAGGCAAAGCTCGATGATAAAAGCCTTGTTAATAATGGGACAAAAAAGAAATCAGATAGCAGATGGAAGGGGACACATCATTAATGTACTTCATTGAAGAAGTTAGGCACCACAATACCTTTCCCTTTAAATTATTGCAATTTATAGTAAGCCTGGGGGAATAGCAGCAGTTTACCTTTGGCTTATAGAAAAACAGAGGTATTCAGCAATTAGAATGGCAAGGGATATCTATCACATCGTTGCAGAGCCAAGTTTAATGGCCAAGCACCCCTCCAGTTAAATGGGTTTTAATCTGTTCTTGACACTTTCCCAGGGAAGTTGATACCATAGATTTGTCTGAAAATAATCCACACAGAACAGGGTCCCCCAAGGTTTTCAACATCTCTGATTTATACAAGGCTTTGCTGTCATTTTCTTTTTAAATCTAATCTCTATATAACTGATTTTTAAATAAACTTCACCATTTAAAAAAAAAAGGAGATAAACAATTTATTACAGTGCTGTCTTAGAATTAAGTTGGTACATAAATCAACTGTTTTGTTTGTAGATATTACCTGATATTCATACATATTCATACCAGCTATAAGAAGGTCTGATTTTCTTTCTACTCTATGCCTGGTATCATTCAACTATTTCTCAGTCAGCAACATTTTAAACACAGTATGTAAATTACACAGAGAAAATAAACATGTCAGCAGGCAAGTAATCATATAGAAAATAAAAAGACGTCATTGTCAAATACACCACTTTAAACAGCTGCCTGTTTAATCACGATTGATGCTGATGCTTGATCAATATAATTTGACAATGTTGACATGGTACTTTTCCTCTCAATTCAGATAGCCCTGCGTGCATGCAATATTATGAATTGTTCCTTCTTTCTTTCAAAACCCTCATGAGTTTATCTTGCCAAACTTCTCTATTTCATTAGCCTATTTTGTTCTAATAAGATTTAAGATTTGTTTCATAAGAAATGCACCCACATGTTTTAAATTCATAACACTCTATATTTTACTTTATTTTGAAAGAAGTCATTTGATAAGTGAATTTTAAGGCAAAACAACAGTTACCTAAAACCAGTCATCACTATATTTAATACCCACAAACTTAGTTTTACATTGCATACTGTCATCTGAGCAGAATCACAGAACTTGTGGATCAGAAGCCTGTAATTCAGAACACCATTCATTTAGCAAGGAGATACTACAGAAATAAAGGTTGTACCAGAACAAGAAACTGTACGGTAAGAGAGAGATGTGCAAATTTTGAGCAAGAGTAAAACTGTAATACAAGACACAACTCTATAGCTTTCACACTAAGATTTTCAGACCAGTAGTCTAAAGTCCAAAGAATTTACAGTGGAGCGTGATTAAGGAAGTCACAGAAGAAGTATACTTGTGCACAAAGCAGTCTGAATTCAGAACTTTTCTGGCTGTCATCAAATAGTAACTAATTTTTACTGTGGGGAGGGTTTTTTCCTGTTTTCTGCAGATAGGGGAAGCCACAGAGAAAAATAAACACTTCTGGGAGAACACAGGAGGGAAAGGAAAGCTTAGGAACATCAGAACAGGCAGGAGGGATCTTAAAAGGGATGACAGCACAGTAAGCAAGGCTGCAAACAGGCAACCAAGGTTAGCAACACTGCTGAAATGCAAGCAGTAATGAACATTCTGACCTTTGTCTTCAACCCTTAGATTCTCGACACTGTGATAAACACACCATGTATTTTCCTTGGCACCAGCTCATCCATTCAATTAGTTCAATTATCAATGTTTAGAAAATTTAATATGCAAATTTGCCAAAAGTATCTCTGCAGACTTTACTATTTGAAACAAATACATAACAAAGTATCTACTAGAAGTCTTCGTGTGAAAAATTTAGTGCATGCACTGTAACTTCACTTGTGTAAATAAATCACATAGCAGCATTCTCTATATTAAAGGTATGGAAATACTTATTTCTAATTTTGAGTGAAAACAAATACAGAAACCATGTCAGACCTGAAGTTGCATGATTTATTTAAAATCCAAGCCAGATAATTTTAATTCCAAGTTTCACATAATTATCTGTTTTCATGGACAAATTATGAACCCTGCAATAGAAGTTCATCATATAACTACTTTTACTGTCACTATACCGTAAAACCATATTAAAATAATGAGGTTTGAACATTCATCTCTTCAGTTAGAGCTTTGTGGCTTCAAGTACTTAAAGAACAAATGCTGCCATTACCCTCAAATATTCACGAAATATATTAACAACGTTACTGAATCATGAGGTCACTGTGAAAATTTAAGTCTCGGTGGATTCCATCACAAAGCAAAATCTAGAGGATTTTAGTAGGATATTATTTAAGGTACAAAATTAAAATCTCTCATTAAGTTATCTCAACAGCTCATTTAATTTATATGAGGCTCAAAAATATTTTAAAGGTTATTTTAGGTTAATTACATTTCACATCCTTTTATGACAGATCTGAAACCCTGCACATCTTTAAATCCTCCATTATAAACATTTCCTCCTTGCCAATAACTTAAAGTTCACATTGACATTTTTGCATACTCGCACTGTAGTCTCGACATGACAGTGTTTTATATTCGTGATGTACACAGAATTTATTTTTTTTTTAATGGAAACTTGGTCACTGCAATAAATAACAAAAGCAAGAAGCACCTCACTCAGTTGTTCCACACTATTAACTAATAAAACAGCTTAGGTAAGCTGGTTTGTTTTGAACAGGTAAGGCACCCTCTCAGCAAATTTTGCACTATACATACTTAGTTGGCCACAACTGCTTTCAGTGAAAAAAATTCTCATCAATCCAAAATGCCACAATACAAGAATTCTCCTCATCTATTCCTATCATTAAAAAAGCTTTGAAAAAACAGCCTGACCATTATTTATCCTAGCTTCTGTTCACAAAGAGAACTACAGATATTGACTCTAAATCAAGCTTGCTAGTGTAATGGTTATTCTGGCTTCATAGCTCATGTTCTCACAGCACAAGGACTGCAGTTCCCACCAGGGAAGAGTTTAAAAATCACAGTTCCTGCAGAAATGCTCAGGTTAGCAATAATAACATAGCAAAGCCAGGTAAGAGATCAAGGTATTCCCTGGCTTTTGAACAACTGACTTGAAAATCTAAATATCTTGAACAAAATCAGAGATGAGAATGACACAGGCACACCAGATACAGCAACTGCAGGAGTAAGTTATTTCAGAGCACTGTCCATTTGAGCTTCAAACATTTTCCAAGCATTAATAAACTAAGCTTTGCAGAAGGTCTGTGAGGTATGCTTTACTCCCGGTTCTACTGATGACCAGAGGACTTAACCTCTCTGTATCTTAGTTTATCAAAGTTCAGATATCAGGATTGTTGCATAACCCTCAGGCTTTAGTACCGTGTTGCATTTGCAATGCTACACTTATCTCTGCTGAGAGAATTCACCTCTCCCCCTCTAGTAATCTCAAGGTAATAAGGACTTTAGATTAACTCTTAGGAAAGATTCTGAGCTGCAGCTGCTCAGAGGTGAAGCGTATAAATCACTGTGTTCCCATCTTCCTCAAAGTGGTAAAATAAGCAATCAGTGCATCTCTGGAGCTGAAACTGGATGGCTGGAAAGACACATTGCATGGCTTGGATAAACTGAAATGTTATGTTACAGGAAAACATGGGGGGGGGGGGGAAGAACCACACCACACCCACCCTGGCAGCCAAACATGGAGGATTATGCTACTAATTTCTACAGCATCTCCAAAGCTTTTGCTTAGTCGAAGAGTTACAGGGGATTTTTATAGATGTCTTAAAGCTCAAAACAGTTTGCATTACTTGAACAAAGTAGTTTGAAACTTAGGCAAACAAACTATTTCATGTTTAAAGGCTGGTCGTCCTATTGTTACATTCTAGGTAACAGTAACCAGAAGTGTTACCAGACACAAAAGGCAGCCATATTACAATACTAAACGAGGACATCTCACACTGCCTTTCTATGGAAATACCTGCCCAAAAAAAACACATCACTGAAATAAAACAGCCAACTTTAAAATATTTTAAATTGAAAACCAGATTTTTTATTGTCTACATCAGTATATTTTTATACAGAGGTCAATAAGAACCACATAACAACATTCTTACGGAACAAAGCCTTACTCAGTGACAATGTGTGTTCAAGACAGTCTGAATAATCCTTTATATTTTATTTTAAATTTCCCACAGCTCCCCAAGGAAAAAAAGCTAATTTTCCATGCACACTACAGCAGTTTCTCACTTTACACCTACAATAGTGCTGCTGTCAGGAGCAGAACTGACTGCATGTGCCAAAAATCATTTCGACATGTTCACAGACAAAAAAATAACACACAGTATCTGAAGATAATGAGAAGTGCAATCATTCAAACTGACAGTCTAGTGCCTAACAATTATCACAAGGCAAGTTTTATGAATTCATATTTCCTACAGTCACAAGCCTCAGGCTACACAGAAGAGTTTTCAAATTTTCTTTCAGGTATGAAAATCTCCTTTGAGCCAATGAGTCCACTCCAAAACAGAATTTACTTAACTGAAGTGAGTAAAAAGATGCTGACTGTGCTTAAGTAATACACTGAAGTTTCTTCAGAGCAAGATGCTGACTGTGTTTCAGTAATATGCACTATATACTAAATATAACTTTTTTACAGAATTTATCATAATTATTTGCTGTCTTTTAACAGATACACATGAATTATTCAGAATGAAGTTTACTAGTGAAAAACCTGTCAGGACTATCAGTTTTGAATGCCACTGTGAAGCACATGTCCTGAATCTATCATGAAAATATACAGAATTATAGTACACACATTTCAGTTTTCCTACCAGAGATACCTTAAAGCTGTGACAAAGGTAAATCTCTGCAAGCTCTCTAAACATTGCCCAATACTCAAAATTTTACTCAAAATACTTAAATACATTCAAAGAAGCTTACAATATCATTTACTTCTTTGCACAGGCCTTATTCTCCAATGTTTCTCAATATCAGATCCAAATTCCTTGTTCTTAGTTTCAAGTTTTATCATTCAGCTCACCCCAATACATTCAATGCTCTGTCTGGAACTTGCTCCCTACCTCTTCCTCAAACCCAGTCCCTTTCAAATGAATGCAAGGTTGGACACCGCTTTCCTTCTTCCAGCAACACTCATATCTATCTCCTTACAACCACATCTTCCAAAACTGATAATGTACCCGAACTCTCAAAGTCTCTCCCATAGTAAATGGGAGCATTTACTGCTCCCATGCAGCATAAGTAAATGCAAATTTTTAATTAGTATGCATAAAATTAGACTTCACGTGATCTTAATTTGGAAATCCACTTACTTCCCATCTCAGGTTATTACAATTACAACTGCTATTTTAAAATGCATTTCCATGCCTTCATACAGTAATAAAATCCATTCATTCATACAACCATAGTTTCTGCTATCTTCTGCTTTTCTAACAATATAAAAACATTAAATTCCTCTTGTACAGTCAAGTATTGGAAGTTCTCTACTCCCTAGAACAATTTATGGTCTTCATCAGCTATAACTTTAATGACCATCCTTAGACAAAAATATTTTCAGCTGTATTAGCAATATCCTAATAGTCAAATTGTCACCACCTAAAATGTAAATTAAAAGTAATCTATGCCAAAATATTTGGGGAAAAGAGCAGCTGCGTGTTTCATAACACACAAATGTAAATGAAGTTTTCTCATCATTCAAATGTCTGCTTCTGTAGTAAGTACCCAGTCAATCAGCAGGAGGTAACTCTACGCACAACTGGCATTAATGACTTGTCCCCCAACTAGTATTTTTCAACAAAAAGACAGAGATTACATCTAATTCTTTTGTGAGGAAGCAGAAGTCTAAACTCTATGCACTCACCTCACTGCCAGTGTACATATCGAGCAGAAAGGTGCAGAGTGTAGTAGAAGATCAGCTACTGTGCTGAGCAAACGTTTAATTTGCTAGTCAGATACCTGCTAGTCACTACAAACGCTATTCCTTCCAAGACCTCATCACTATGAGATTAGCAACCACTACCCAGATGACTGCATAAAGTGGAGGTCCTAAATAATAAACACTAAATACACTAAAGCACGAGGGACTAAGTAAGAGACCCAGAGATAGAATTTTCTTTTATAACTAGGAGTTTTGAAGCAGAGTATAAAGAAGCTTGAACTTCTAGTTCCACTGCACTTCATCAGGCCTTTTGAATTATTAATTTCTGTACTGAATTGACAATCAACACAGAATTGAGGTCTCCTTTAGCTATAAGTCTACAGGAAAAACACCTCTAGCTCTTCTTTAGGTTGGCCCTGTAGCAATCATGTTTTGTGTTGAAAATGCAAATCACTATACTGAGACCTCCAGTACTCCAGCACCACCTAGCAGGCCATAGACCAAAACACAATTAGGCAACACAGCTTCTGACCCATAAACTACAAACGACTAGTATTTATATAAATAGCTCCAAATAATAATTTTAAAAAAATCTTATTTTCTTAATAACTATTCCAACCAACATCTCTCTGCTACCAGAAAAAGAATGTTGCAAACCATGGTATAGTATTAAAATATGAAGCTACATTAAAAAAAAAAAAAAAAAGGAAAGGAAAAAGAAAATAGAAAAGGCCAGGTTATTAGCGAGTATTTACTGTGGAACACGATCCCAGAAATAACATGCCTGTGCTGTAAAATCACTAACAATTACCAGGATCTCTAAAAATGTTTTACAAATACTTACTTAGATTTTTATTATTTCTGCCAATAGCAGCAGGCCCACCAGCAGATGGCTGACCAGCACCATGAATGCCTCAGCAGGCTTTGCAGAAACTAGCCACTGGATTTAGCTTTCACATGAATTTAAAGGGAATTACCTAAGTTGTCCAACCTACAAACCCAAACCTGTAGCCAACTAGTCATTCTTTCTGGTAGTCAGGAATGATACAGATTTGACAGTTCATCCTTTTTTAATAAAGAGCAACCTGGGCAGGGGAAATACACTATTACACGAAGTCTATATACTAGGTACAAATTATTCTAATCCCTGATATATCTAAAACTAAGTTAAAAATCAAAGGGGTAAAAATTTAGAAAATCAACAGTAAATATTCTCTCCTACATCTAAAAAGCATACCCCACTTGGACATCAAAGACAACATGCCACAGTGTGAAGTCTGCCTCAGTTACCAACTGAGTTACAAACTGAGGTTTCCAACGCACACTTCCTTGCAGAGCCACATCCACCATCACAAGGACAACCATTTTTCCCATTCCACTCAGTACTGCCTAATCCGTACAGCTTTGGGGAACCCAACAGGCAGCGTCAATGGCTCAGTGTTATTCAACACAGGAGGTTCTTCAGCTTGTTAGGAAATTCAGGTCTTCACATTTGAGCCTTTCCAGATTATTCTCCAGATTATTACTCAAAATCTGAGAGGTTTTTTTTTTTTTTTAACCACTTCCTCTAGAACAAGACCAGGGAAAGGTGAATTATCTGGCACTCTCTATACCAGCAAAGAATACACAATTGTCTCATTTTGGTTTAACCATTATCTTACAAAGTAAATGTAAAACCACAGAGTCATTTGAAATTACTCTCTGAAGAGGAGACTGACCCTACACGGAAATCTTACAACTCTGGCATCAGAGGATTAACAGAGCACCAACCACTTAGTCAGTGGTCTCTGAAGATGAAGAAATGGCTCTGACCATGAACCATGGGGTACCCCCCTATGGCGAGTATAAGGAAGAAAGTTTAAACTAAAGAGAGAACTGCAACTACCCAGCTAGAATCCTCAACCTCATTTTCAAAAATCATGTTCAGTTTTTCAGTTTCAAGGAGTACAGCAAGTTTCAGTTCAGTTCTGGGAGCTCTTTAGAAAACTGAAGTTTGTAATTATAAAAAGAAAAGTCAAAAATAAAGGTTCAAAATCTCTTTCACAAAAGTATCTTATTTTTCCACTGACAGGCTTCTTCAAATGTTTTCCCATCACCACAGCTGGCAGAGGGAACATGCATAGTTTCTTATTCTTGGAACATCTCAAATTTTTCCCGGCATTAGATAGTGAGAAATGCATGTAAGATGTAGTCCTAATTAATGGGTAGCACACTGTCAGATGTTTCTTTCACAAAACACTGGAGACAGTGCCTGAGATGCTCTCTGTGGGGGTGAGGGGGCAGGGGACACACACACAAAAACCCACATCTCTCTCCACAACTGCAAAGACATATTCAGCTTTAGTGTAGTGCTCCAGCGCTACATCCCTTATCTACCCATAAATGCTCCAGCCCTGGAATATTAACACCTTTCAGCTTGCTTCCAGCAATCAATTTTACATCCACATTGAGTTTTGTCAAAATAAATATTTGCAAGAAAGTCACTCCCAATCTAATTCTTCTACAATGATCACAACCGTCTCCTCACAAGTTTTGTCATTTCTAAAAGTAAGCCCTGATACTCTTCCTGCCTTTCTTCATAAAAGAACGCATCCATATTCCTGATCATTCACACTAGCTGCCTTCAAAACAGTCTACGTCGTAACTCTTTTTACGACAGGGTGCCTGCAGGTCAAGATTTCAGATAAATAAACCCCCAAACGAAGTCATACAAGATTTCCCACATTATCATCCTTACACGTACACTTCATACACACTCCCTGCACCCCCAGTTTTTACTGTACTTGGATCTTGAGAGCAGAAAAACGCCCACTGAGATGCCCGCAATGATGCTTTATGTCTTCTTTCTCTGATTACTTCTTGGCTATCTTCAGCATTTCAGTCTTAAGTAGGATGCTCTCCACCAGAATTCAATCTACTAGGGTCAGAGCCACCCATCTTAAGAGTCGAGGATCAACTGAAGGTCATCCTCTGAAATCTGCACATATATTCTGAAGGCGGGCAGATCAGATCAACATCTCTCATTCCACGATGACAGCGCTCAGCATTCAGTCTGCCCTGGCTTCTTTCTCAAGTCAAAGATCTAGTGGAAACTGCTATGCAGACACATTAATCTGGACTAACACACATGTACAAGCTGAAATATTCTGTCTAACAATAAATTGGGCTTATGTAGTTTAGCATGTTAGAATTGTTTCTATTTTCAGTTCCTGAGTTTTGCTGGTAAGCAGCCTAGCTATCAGTCTTGTTTCAGAAGCTGCAAACTAATTTCTATAGATTTGCTATTGTAAATTTATCTTTTTGCTTTGCAAATACTTTCAAAGTTAAAAAGAATGCAATTTAAGTGCAGCAAACAATCTGTAGGATTAGTAGCGGTTAGAAAGTAAGCAAACACATTACTGAATGTCAGCAACGCAATTTAGCAAAGGAAAATCCACTGACACCTACAGTGCCAAAAAGAGGGAGCAGAAACAATGCACATAGCTTTGAGTTTTCTGGCTTTCCCATACCACACTCCCACTTTTCTCTAGCTATCCGTCTATTGTATTATAACAAGTAATAAAAGAATTAAATGCTCTAGCAATCAAAGCTGGCATATCAAAATGACACTGTGCATTACTGAACCTACTCATCTCTTAATAGAGCTATTCTTCAAAGGAGATTAATTATACTGGCAAGAGACCTTTTGCTACTCCAATTTGTGAAACGTATTTCAATACCACAAGCATATTAAAACAGCTGCAAACATGGAACTAGCTCCAAGATCCCAGGACTCACTACATTTAATTAGACGTTTATCTTGTGACCAGCTATTTAGTCATTGCTTTAGAAGCCCACTTCATATACAAATTCTTGATTTCTAGGCTTAATTAACTGCAACTGTAATTAACATAGAGCCCACCATAAAGTATACAGAGATAGGAAAGCAACCACAAACTTCAGTACCTAACACCATCACAGAGGGACAAATACTGGATTTATAGCTGAATTTCTCTGCTTTGATTAGAAAGCAGAGAATTCTAAATTATTTTAAAATAAGTTATTGGCATAGCGTTTCACACCAGGACATTTGATAGACAGCACAAACACTACCATGACAAACTGAAAACACATCATGTTAGTAATATGCAGAATTGTAACACACAAACACATCTGCAGCTCGATGAATTCTACACAGTTGTTAAGCAACGAATTAGTATTCCAAATTAAATATCTGAGAACTAATGCTTTGTTTTAAAGCAGTTATTTTCATTAACTTAAGCTATGAAGCTTCAAGGCATTTCCTCACCTCTAGAGAACAGGCCTGTATTTTAACGTATTACTTTGTTTAATCCCCATCAGATAAATTCTTAGATGCCAAGTTCGCATGGGCATTTTCCCTTCCTGTTGTAACTGTCAAACTATAACCACTGCTAAGAATAGAAATTTAAGGCAAATGCTGCACAGGCACCAAACTAAGACACAATACAATTAAATCAGAAGAATTTCAATATAGTAGCATGTCTGAAAATGCTATGACTACAAATACTTCATTGAGAAATCAAAAGTAGTGGTAACACAAAAGAATGTCTTTTTGAACTTTAAAGATTTACGTTTCTTTTCATAGCCTGGTGATGCCAAACTCTCTAGGATCCCCAAAAAAATTCTAAGGGCTAACAATCTTAGGGCTATATCCAAGGTACCCTTTTACTTAAGGTGTCATTGCTTCTAAACAGTCTTATAATGTAATATACGTTTACCCAGTTACTTTCAGCTCCATAAAGCAGCGCACACAAAAATTTCCTCATTTTAGTAAAACTTGTAATACAGGCAACTCTATGGAAGTTGGGGAGGGGAGCTTCTAGCTTTGCTTTTAGTCCACTATTTAGCAAGAATTTCTGTTGCACATATGACTGCTCACAAACAACTGTCTTTTCCTACTCTTCTATTTTTCTTCTCTTTGCACTTCAGTGATTTTAGATATTTAGAGGTGATAAGGAACATCTACAAACAAAACGTACATTCCTTTTGATTTGCAGTTCAGTCTTGACTACAGATATTTGAGTTCCTCCCCCACTCCGTACAGAATACTCTCTTCTTAGAAATGCTAATTTAACAGATGCAACATTCTTCAAAAATATGTTCACTTTACCAAAACCTTTTGACAGCAACCACACAGAAGAGCAGATGTCAGTTCCAGCTCTTCAATTCCTTGGACAGTTATCCCTTTCAGCTTCAAACCCCCCCAGCTTTTCTCCTGGGAAACAGGCAGAGGTAGCTACTCAGAAAGCTGTTTTCCAATTAAACTTGTTTTAAACGGTCAAGTTCCCATGCTCACATCAACATAGACTTCCAGTGATATTTGCTGTCAGGTATCAGGAAGCTTAAGCAGCATTGAGGAGCAGCATCCCAAAAAAGAAATTCTTCTTCACACACACATTTTTTTCCTGATTTTTGTCAAAAGCAGGATGAACATATTCTCCTCCTAATTCACCTTCTACCCTAAAAAGTGCCCGCAGGAACAAAATGCTGCATTCACTGAGCAGGAGCATGGAAAGCAAGGTGAAAGCTAAAGCACAAGATCACACCACTTTTTATTTATAGCACAAAATCATCATGAGTATTCCCAGACTCACCAAACCAGCAGTAAGTGAAGGAGCAGATTGTCCTAGGGACTGGTTTCTCATGCGGACCAGGTTTGAGGTATCTCCAGGCGGCTGCCATATCGTCTGTCCCACTCCACTGTGGACACTATTTGATAAGGGAAGTAGCTGTTTTCCTTTAAAAACAAAACCAAAATACTATCAGCTTGTTTTTAAACAAGTTTGAAAGTTCAAAATACAATGCTTAAAACAAATACTGCATGTGTAGAAAAATCACCTAATTTTAAAAAAAAAAAGGCAATTTAAAGGTTTTGGTAGGTTAGAACTTAGCACACTACCTGTGATTTCATTATGTTTGATAACTATTTCCAAAAAATCTAGTTTACATTATGTGGTAATGGGTAAATCCAAAACCTTGTAGAAACAGATTTCTATCACTTCATATCTTTTTATACTCCACACATCTTAAAAAAGAAATGTTTGCTGCCAATTAAGCAATTTATTGTCCTATAGAAAGGCAATGTTAATGTTGCAAAATCTCTTAAGTATAATTTTAAAAATTCTTATGAAAATGCATTCATAACTGTAAAATATTACCTCTTCTAAATAGCTTGATTATCTAGACATCCCCACTTTCTCCTACTGGTAGAACATTCAGCAGTAGTTTTCATGCAGCTTTGATCAGAATATAGTGTATATTAAAACACTGTTTTGCTTTGAACCATGGATGGATATTTTCTGTCTAAAAAATTTCACTCTTCAGCAATATCATATTATCTTGAAAGCAGAACGTTCTGTAGCTTTCCCAAGTTTCCCTTGTATCTAATTGATTAGTGTAGGTGCTAATCTCCCATGCTTCATACACAATGAGAAGAGTGGTTCCTATCTCAACAAGTTCACACCATTGTACTTTAGTGCAGGAAATACAGCAATCATTTAAAAGGATCCACTTAATATATTTTTTCTAATCAATATAACACTCCTTTTTGAAAAATGCCAAGCAGTAAACTTCCACAACGAGAAAGAACCAACGTCAAAGTAGGTCATATTTTGACTCCATCAAGCTTGACAGTTTCCTTTTATGTACAATGTCATTCACCAAAAAAAGAGAGAGAGAGAGAGAGAGAGAGAGAGAGAGAGGGAGGGAGGGAGGAAAGATAGTCCTGTGGTTCAAAACACATAAGTGAAAAAGTCTGTAAATCTGGGTTCCATTATTAGCTTCCAGATGACTTCCTCTGTAACTTTGGTCAGTCAACCTCTGTACTTCAGTTTCACCATCTGCAAAATGGGGGTGAATAAGACCTCTTTTTTCCTTAAAATTAGGACTGTGAGACTAAATTAAACACACCCTCTTCCAAGCATGGTGACAATAATTGCATTCAACATATTATTACATGCTCAGAGAGTACAACAGGAACCACAGGGGACTAAGATATTTGTTGCAATAAGTATCAGGAAGTCGTCTACATCTTTAATCACATACACTGTAGAAAAATACTTTTTTCTTAAAGGCAGCAAGCTATTTTATAAATTCAACTTCGCCTTAGAATTAGATGTGAAATACTACATTCATTACATAAAAGCGGCTACAATATTTGGAGGACTGTCACTTATTGTGATTAGCCAGAATGCTGGGGTGGGTGGGGTGTCTTAGTTTTTTAAATTAAAAAAAAACCAAACTTGTTTATCTTAATTTTCTGTGAAAGTACACATTAACAGAATGAGTCGAAGTGTATGAGAAGTGAGAGGGCTCAACTTTGGCTAGCCAACACAGACACAGCACATTAGTACCTTTTTCCCAGTCCCACTCAAGCTGCTTACAGCTGTGGACCTGATTTTCATGGTTTGCTCATTTTCAAGATTTTGTGTAAATATGATGACTCCTCTTGTCTGCAGAGATCTAAAACTACAGAAAGGCAAGTCCCTTTACAGAGGGACCTGGACAGGCTGGATTGATGAGCTGAGACCAATTGTATGAGGTTTAACAAGGCCAAGTGCCGGATCCTGCACTTTGGTCACAACCACCCCGCGCAACACCACAGGCTTGGGGAAGAGTGGCTGGAAAGCTGCCCCGCAGCGAAGGACCTGGGGGTGCTGGTTGACAGCCGGCTGAACATGAGACAGCAGTGTGCCCAGGTGGCCAAGAGGGCCAACGGGATCCTGGCTTGTATCAGCAATAGTGTGGCCAGCAGGAGTAGGGAGGTGATAGCGCCCCTGTGCTCAGCACTGGTGAGGCTGCACCTTGAATACTGTGTTTAGTTTTGGTCCCCTCAGTACAAGGAAGACATGGAGGTGCTGGAGCGTGTCCAGAGAAGGGCAACGAAGCTGGTCAAGGGTCTGAAGAACAAGCCCGATGAGGAACGGCTGAGGGAACTGGGGTCGTTTAGCCAGGAGAAAAGGAGGCTCAGGGGAAACTTTATCACTTTCTACAACTGCCTGAAAGAAGGTTGTAGCAAGGTGGGGGTTGGTCTCTTCTCCCAAGTAACAAGAGATGGGATGAGAGGAAACGGCCTCAAGCTGCACCAGGGGAGGTTTAGATTGGATATGAGGAAAAATTTCTTCATCAGAAGGGTTGTCAAGCATTGGAACAGGCTGCCCAGGGAAGTGGTGGGGTCACCATCCCTGGAGTTACTTAAAAGACATGTAGATGTGGTCCTTGGGGACATGGTTTAGTGGTGAAGTGGCAATGTTAGGTTTACAGTTGGACTTGATCTTAAAGGTCTTTTCCAACCTATAGAATTCTATGTATTCTGTGTAAATTGCTGTATTTATCTCAGTAAAGCACTAACAAAGACATCCTATAATAGCAATTCAAATCATATAATTATCTAACAGTTTGAAATGCCAGTGCTTGAGAGCAAGAGTAACATTTAAATCTCCATAAGATATAGTTATCAACATCTTTTAGTTCCACAAAGTCTGCAGTTTAGTTCCAGGAAGAATTCCATCAAGAGTCAAATCTAAGCCAACCAGTTTGCATGCACGATTGTCTATACTCTTTAAACTTATTTGTTTCTGTTGCAAAAATAAGGTAGAATTATTTTCAGGATGGAGACTGAAGATAAAGCCTTTCCCTGCCATGCCTCAAATCCTACATATATTCCAAACACCCACATTTAAAATACATATCTGAACATCTATATTTTCTTTATCTGGTTGGGTCAAACTGATCTTCTTGGGGCTCTTTTCCCCTTCCTGAATCAGTCTACAGTAGATTGAAAAGTCATTAAGATGAAGCAACAAGTTCTGGAGAATATTTTCATTTCAGAACAGAAAATTTACAAGAATGTTATCTCCAAACAGAAAAAATATTTTTAAAAAAGAAACAGAACTTCTCCAGTTTTCCCGCTTCCTCCTATTTACTTTACTTTGCTTACTTCTACTCAAGGGCAAAAAACACAAAACAAAATAAACACCAAAAACTACAGTACTATCTTCAGCCACTATAATCAGTCAACAGCTGTGCAGTTAATAAAATTCTGTTCTCGTCTAGCAATTAGCCTACCTTTGCAAACAAACTTACATGAGCGCATTACCAATGTTTCCATTTTTCAGAAACAAGCTACTTACTACAAATAAAACATTAAGACAAGGCCAAGCCAAAATAAAATGTGTATACTTTATTGCTTATTTAATTTTATTACACCTAGAACCTCAAGCATTAAAATATTTATCTTCTCCAATAAAGGACGGAGGGACCAGGGCTGGGTGTATTTTCACAATCACTCAAGTCAAGCCGATGCTGCTGCCAAAATGGGTGGTTTCACCCCCTTTCTCTTCCCCTCCCACCTGAGAGTTTCCAGCTCTTCTTGTTCTTGCACTAACATGCAAATAGGCAAACGGTCAGCCTAATTAGGGAGGAAATGGGCTGCAAGTTAACCCTACATAACAACAGTGGTATTCAGGCAGATCAGCTATTTCATCCTAGACTGGTCATGCAGCTCTGTATGTTCTAATGCCAGCATCACAGACTTTGACACCAACTTTAAGCAATTCTGAAAACATCCCCTAGCCCACATACAAAGTCTCTGAAAACTACTGAGCTTGGCCCGTCATTTTTTGGCTAATTACTAGACTATGCTCGGTCCATGGTTCTACAGTTGACAAACTAAATTCTTTGACAGGGCTAAAGACTGTGTTCACAAGAGAAAGAAAAAAAAACTTCATACAAACTGAAAAAACATCTGGTTAGTAAACAAGATTTTTACTTTGAATCACAAATGCTTACGGGCTTTTGAAGCCAAAAAGAAACTAAATAATAATTTGAACCTGATATAAAAGTCAGCTTCCCAGTAAGAAACAATATGGCAAAGTAGGCAAGCTTACAGTCAGTGCTGACCTTAAAAATGTAAGAATGCATCACTGTGTTGCCTGAAGTCTCACCACTCCCTTCTTTTAACTTCACACATTAAGCCTTAGCTTCTAACTTTTCAGTCCGGGCAACATACAGAATTTCACTTCAAATCCAGTCTCTCACTCTTTTCTACTAATATTTCTTTTTGCATCTTTTTCTTACATAAAATTTTATATGCCCTCCCAACAAGAGGTCACTGTAGTTTTAAACAAATGACTCATCAGTATCTTTTATTACAACTGTTATGCCAACAACTAATACTGCATCTTTAATACTAATGAATTGTCTTGTGGCCTTTACAAAATGGCATACCTGACAAAGAACTTGCCAAACTACCTCTTCGTAGCTTACAGTCATCTTGACTTAGCTGACGATGGAGCTTGGTTTTCCCAGCAGATGAAAAGATGTCAGGATTGCTGAGCTTCCTGCAGCGTAATGGAGTGGACTCTGTTATCATCTCCTGCAGAAAGAAAAACAAGCAGAAGTTTGTTAATGACAGCTACGTGTCTGTTTTCTGAAACATACAATCTCCAAAGCAAGAGACTGTTAAAAAAAAAAAAAAAAAAAAAAAAAAACACACACCACCAAACACACCCAAAACAAAAGCCACACCACATATACACAAAACAACCCGCCTAAAATTGTAAATCCCCCTCTTTTGTGCCATATATCTGCGCAGAAAGCACATCACAAGATCCCAGTCAAATATGGTCCTTGAACACTATTGCCGTAAGGAATATCATTAATAACAGCAGAAAAAGGCAATTATGCTACAGCAGTTATTTGCTCTTACAGTATGTAGCAAAAAAGGCTACTGAAAAATCAGGTTCAGTTTTGATTGAAGCTATTTCCTGCTAAAGCAAAGAGTATTTTATCTGAATTTCTTGAATGTTTATTCCATCCAGCCTGAGTAATATACCTATAAAGAAACTGTTGCAATGTCTAATTGCAACCCAAAACTATTATAAGTTACAGCTCTACTACAAGACTATACGCATCACTAAACAATAATTAGGATAAAGATCATCCATTGTGTAATGTCTTTGTTGTTACTATAAGCAAAATTAGTTATATATTTGTCAGAAGCACTCCCACACATGTAAATTCCTTTCACAGCATACAGCAAACTTTCAATCAAAACAGCAGTAGGTAGAACAGTGGCAAGCACAACCACAGTGCTTTCCTCACATACTTAATTGTTCTGGAGGTGTCAAATTCATTTCACACCCAAAGAATTACAAGCATAGCCATCACACATGGATTTGAAGACACTTCCCATTACAGCCTACACAGACGAACTTGTTCAAGTTCTTCCTTCTCTGCAGTAGTGCAACACGTTCCACATGTCTTAATGGATTGCTCCATTTCATTTCAAATGTGTCTCACAAGCTATACAGCAGTTCAGCCTTGCTTATCCTCATAAAAATCTCATCTGAGGCAGAAAATGAACTGAAAGGAACACTTTGCCTCCATGATACATCACCATATGGTTTAACATAGTTTTAAATCATGTTTAAATCAAAAATTAATCTACCAGTAGTGAGTGAGTTTTAATTAAAATTTGAATATTCCAGACCTATTTCTGAAGTCATTAATTCAAATCTATTCAGTCTACAGTGTTATGCCTCAAACTGTCAAATCCAGACCACGACTACTGCATTAAGAACTTCAAGGATTTTTTTTTATATTTGGGGGGCACAACAAAGGAAGGACACAAATAAGTGGTTTTACATGGGAAAAAACATTGAATCTGGATTTGAAATAGAATCCTTACTTAGCTCTGAGTCACTCATTCTCAACCTTTCTTAGAACCTGTCTCCTTTTAATCATGAAATCTTTTGGCACCTCATAATAGTAACTTTGTTATTTGTTTGAGGGACAGGAATGCTTTGCTCTTCATCTGCTTCAGTGGTGCACCTTTCACAGGTTGAGAGGTACTGCGCTGATACAATTTCTCCCGCTGGTTATGGTTAGACATTCAGTCACTGCACTGTCTAAACCAGATCAAGAGAGAGACCTGGGTAACTTAAAGTAGGTCAGTTCACTTACCCAGTTCATCACACAGCTGCAAACAGCTGTGCTGGTGTAAGAGTGGGGAGAGGCACGAAAACAAGTGACCTGGGGTACAGAAAACTGCTTGAGCTGAAACCTGCTTTAATCTTAAGGTTCCTCATACACATCTTGGAGGAAAGAACCTTGCATTTTCATTTGCCTCTGACCTTCTCCACAAAGGTACTGTAGACCTGTTTCCAGCACCATATCCTTCTGTTTTTCTGTCATTTAGAGAGCTGAAAAGACATCTACCACACTTTCTGTTTGTACTCAAGAGTAAGCTACAGCATTTTAAATCACAACATGAGCAGTCCCCCAGCATGCCTCTGAGAGCTGCAGAGGCCAAGGGCAGAAGGTCTTTGCTGTTTTTATTTGGGATGGCAGAATGTGGTTACATATGTATTAATATCTGTAAGTAGACATACAGAAATACACACACACGCTTTTAATATGGCCTGTCCTAGAAGTCTATAACATCTATAATCGTCATGTGTTTCCAAACTCTGACAGTCCAAAATTACCATACCGAAAAAAAAAAACACCCACAAACAACCCACACCACCACGGGCACTACAGTTTACAAGCAGGTTAGTTAAAAATCTCATCCAGCCTACCCTCTCAAACTCCTTATGCTTCAATTCCAACAAATGTTCCCAGGATCCTTCAATAGCTAGCTACTTCCCTGAACTAGTCATAACTCCGTTGAAATACCCTATATACAGGATGCTACTGGTCATCCCTGCAGTCCATGTACTGCTTGCTTACATAAATCCCTAGAAAAGCCAGCTTTTTTCCCACTCCCACCCTGCATAGGCCATTGCCATGACTGTCTTGTCACCAGCGCATTTAGGTTCCTTGAGGAAGGGGAAACACAGCTCTGCTTGTCAGGCTGATGCAGCAGCTCTAGTTGCTCTTCCACCATGTCCGGCTGAGTTGGGGCAGGGGGAGGGAAAGGGCAGACAGAAGATGGATAACGGGATCAAGTGTAGCCTAATGAATTTTGCAGATGACACCAGATTGAGTGGGGAAGTAGACACTCCAGAAGGGAGAGCTGCCCTGCAGGAAGATCTGAATAGGCTGGAAGAGTGGGCCAGCAAGAACCTTACAAAGTTCAACACGGAGAAGTGTAAGGTCATGCCCCTGGGAAAACATAATCCAGGAGTGCAGCACAGACTGCAATCCACCTGGCTGGAGAGCAGCTCTGTGGAAAGGGACCTGGGGGTCCTGGTGGACAGGAAGCTCGACATGAATGAACAGTGTGCTGCTGCAGCCAAGAAGGCCAACAGGGGTTGCATCAAAAAGGGCATCGCCAGCAGAGAGAAAGAAGTCATTATCCTGCTCTACTCAGCACTTATCAGGCCTCACCTGGAGCACTGTGTACAGTTCTGGTCCCCGCTATACAAAAGGGATGTGGACAGACTGGAAGGGGTCCAGAGAAGGGCCACCAGGATGATCAAAGGACTGGGAAGCCCCCCACACGAGGATAGGCTGGGAGAGCTGGGTTTGTTCAGCCTTGAGAAAAGGAGGCTTGAAGGGGATCTAATTACAATGTACCAGTACTTAAGGAGTAGCTACAAAGAAGATGGAGACTCCCTTTTTACAAGGAGTCACATGGAGAGGACGAAGGGGGAATGGACACAAGTTGCTCTTGGGGAGATTCCAATTGGACACGAGAGGAAAA
The DNA here is from genome assembly GCF_949628215.1 of Phalacrocorax aristotelis. Classification (NCBI taxonomy): domain Eukaryota; kingdom Metazoa; phylum Chordata; class Aves; order Suliformes; family Phalacrocoracidae; genus Phalacrocorax; species Phalacrocorax aristotelis. The sequence goes on from NC_134281.1 coordinate 49,833,290, forward strand.
CTTTTCACAGTGAGGACAGTCAACCATTGGAATAATCTCCCCAGGGAAGTGGTTGACTTGGCCACATTGGACACCTTCAAGAGTCATCTGGACAGGGTGCTGGGCCATCTTGTCTAGACTGTGTTCTTCCTAGAAAGGTTGGACTAGATGATCCCTGAGGTCCCTTCCAACCTGTGATTCTGCGAAGACACACAGAAGCTAATGCCAATAGAAGTGGTACCCTGCCCACCTGGCTCCTCCCCAAGCACATCCGCACCCAGGACAGAAACAGAATATGCCCCTTTCTTAAACTGCAGCTTTGGGCACCCTCTTTACATCCTGTTCCTCCCATGCAGCACAAATGCCAGAAAAAAGAATGTGGGGAAGGGGACACAAGAAAGAGCATCAGGAAACAGGGATAAGGCTACACAGGATTTCCTTGGCTGCTTCTTTGCTGCTACTTCATTTTCACAACCATCTCACATGTCTTGATGATGGTTTAGTGTGACGTCCTTAGCTTGACAGGTACACCTTACCTCACTAACAAATGTCCAATAAGCCTAGTAATTTTACTCCACATCAACAATTAATTTAACATCCAAATCAACAAAAGGAACAAAAATTGGCAGACACAAGAAAAACAGGACTGTCTCTCCATTTGAGAGAAAAAAACAAGATATATAAAAAAAAGGGCTTTTTTAAATATGTTAATGGCAAAAGGCAAGCCAGAAATAACATTGGCCCATTACTTGATGAGCACGGTCACCTCACAAACAGGGACAGGGACAAAGCAGACACATTTAATGCTTTCTTCACCTCAGTCTTCAACACCGATGATGGGTTCTGGGACCCCCAGAGCCCTGGGCTAGAAAACCATGACTGTGGGAATGACAAACTCCCAGTCAACCCCAAACTTGTGCAGGACTTGCTGCTCCCCCTGGATCCCTATAAGTCAATGGGGCCTGATGAGATTCATCTCATCAGATGAGATTCATCTGAGGGTACTTAAAGAGCTGGCTGATGTCATAGCAAGACCTCTTCTCAATGATTTTTCAGTGCTCCTGGGAATCTGGAGATGTCCCAGTTGACTGGAAGCTGGAGAACATTGTCCCAGTCTTCAAGAAGGGCAACAGGGATGATCCCAGTAACTAGAGGAGGCCTCTCAGTCTCACTTCTGTACCTGGCAAAATTATGGAGGTGGTTATTCTGGGAGTTACCAAAAAACACCTGAAAGACAATGCAGTCATTGGTCCCAGCCAGCACGGGTTCATGAGGGGAAAGTCCTGCTTAACAAACTTAATTTCCTTCTATGACAAGATGACCCACCCAGTTGACCAAGGGAAGCCAGTTGATATGGTCTTTTTGGATTTCAGTAAAGCTTTGATACTGTCTCTCACAGTATCCTCCTGGACAAAATGTCCAGCACACAGCTGGATAAACACGTAATGCAACGGGTGGGCAATTGGGTCAGGTCAGGCTCAAAGGGTCACAGTACATCAGGCTGGTGGCCAGTCACTAGCAGGATTCTGCAGGGATCCATCTTAGGGCCAGTACTCTTTAATGACTTTATAAATGACTTGAATGCAGGACTGGAAGGAATACTAATTAAGTTTGCTGATGACACAAAATTGGGAGGAGCTGTTAACACTCTCAAGGGCAGAGTAGCCCTGTAGAGAGATCTAGACAAACTAGAGAGCCAGGCAATCACTAACCATATAAAGTTTAACAAGGGCAAGTGCTGAATTTTGCAACTCGGGCACGGCAACCCTGGATGTACAGACAGACTGGGGAATGAGATGCTGGAGAGCAGCCCTGCAGCGAGGGACCTGGGGGTTCTGGTCAACAGCAAGCTGAACATAAGCCAACAGTGTGCCCTGGCAGCCAAGAGGGCCAACCATGCCCTGGGGTGCATCAAGGACTGCATTGGAGCCGGTCAAGGGAATGGATTGTCCTGCTCTACTCTGCACTGGCATGGCCTCACCTCGAGTGCTGTGTGCAGTACATTAAGGATGCAAAGCTACTAGAGCGTGTCCAGAGGAGGGCCACCAAGTTGGTGAAGGGTTTAGAGGGGAAGCCATATGAGGAATGGCTAAAGTCACTTGGCTTGTTCAGTCTGGAGAAAAGGAGGGCAGACCTCATCACTGTCTGCAGCTTCCTCAAAAGGGGAGGAGGAGGGATAGAAACTGATTTCTCTCTGGCGACCAATAACAGCACCCGAGAGAATAGCAGGAAGATGTGCCAGGAGAGGTTTAAGCTGGATATTAGGAAAAGGTTCTTCACCCAGAGAGTGGTGGAGCCCTGGAACAGGCTCCCCAGAGAGGCAGTCACAGCACCAAGCCTGACGATAGCCAAGAAGCACTTAGACAATGCCCTCAGAGACATGGTGTGAATTTTAGGGTTGTCCTGTGCAGGGAAGGAGTTGAACTCAATGATATTTGTGGGTCCCTTCCAACTCAGGACATTCTATAATTCCATGCTTCTTTGTTTGTTCAAGGTTTTGGGGTTGTTTGGTGGTGGTTTTAGGTTTTATGGCTTTTATTTGCTTTGTTGTTTTGATTTTTTTTTTCCCCCCTCAGGTGCACATTCACCTCTCCTCCAACACACACACATATATATACATCTCACCCAGTAAAGTCAGAAGCAAAAGTACACTAAGTCATGTTACAAGCAATTTCTGTATTTTATATCTCTTTTTTCCACCCAGTATGTAGACATTCGCAAACCCCTACCAACCAAAGGATGTGCCCACTTCCCTACCGTTCCTCTTTCCCCTCTATGCAGAGTCTCTTCTTACCAGTAAATTACAAATCCTTAGTCTTTCTTCTTGAGTTACAAGCTTTTCAGACCTGATAATATCTAAATCAAGAGTACCCCAGCTGAAGGAGCACATGGAGCACCAACACTGAAGGGCACACCTACTTCTACCACAATATCCGTTCAGCTGCAACGTCCTGCCTACACACAACTTTCACATCAACCTAATGGTATATGCTACTTCTCAGAACATCATTCCATATGCATTTCTTCAACAGCCATCCAACTTAAGCAACTCCTCCCACCAGGACTTGTACCACAAAGATATTAAAGGAACAGTGGAAAGGTAACAGCCCCTCACACCCACCAAAGAATCTAGGCTGTCTTCTACAGGAGATAGGCTTAGTACATACTACATTGTGTTAAGCACATTAAACACTTGGGCAATATTCAAAAGACTACATAGCTGTTGAATGTTTTGAAGAAACATACCCCAATCAGACTCTGCACATTTATATACTGTTAAATTCACTTTTCAAATATTTAAAAAATCTAGTGCACTCTTCCCAGACAGCCTATTATGTTTCTAAAAATGCTATGTACAACATGGCCAGTTTAAAATTTCATTTTCTAAGAGCTATGCCTATATTGTGTCAGCAAAACAATGAAGAGGGAAAGTTTTACCTTGACAACAATAGAGTTGTCTTTCCTAAGGCTGTAATTTATTTCACTCATCCATCAAAACCCAGCTTTAATATTGCAGCTCATAGACAAACTACATGGAAATAGCAGTGGTTTACGTCACCATTCTTAAACAAGGGAGGAAAAAACCCCACAGGAAGACATCTTTCCTTGTCCTTGCCCCAAAGCAAGATGCAACACATACAAAGGGCAGAAAAATATTACACAACATACAAAATCAATGGATAAAGAAACTCTTTGCAGTGATAGAGCAAAGTTTTGCTTACATTCTTTAAAAATTACTGAATTAGTCTACCAGAGCAAATGGTTGAAGAATAGATTATGTAGCACAGACTGCTGTGATTTTAAGGACTCTGCTTCCACTTTTGAAAAGAAAAAATTCTTGAAGCTTTAGAAGTTGAAGCATTGGTAAGCACGTAACAAAAACACTTTGGTCACACAGTGTGAAAAGGACCAGGAGCCTCTCTCTTTTAATTTATTTTCAAAGGTGATAGAAGAAAAACTTCTTAATTTACTTTGGCCTTGTCTCTTTTGCCACAAGCTAAAAATCAGGCTCAAAGAGCAAGTGAGTCTTGCAAAGCTTAGAGCTGAAGATAAAAGCGTCACACAACCTTGATTTGCTAGGCAAAGATTATTCCTATCAGTCCCTTCAAAGGTATACAAACATTTGCTCACATAACTTGATATGAAGGATATGAAGATGAATGGCAAAAGCTTTTCTTGAATAGTGAGTAGCTCTGCATTTTTCAGCTCGATCACTTACCACATGTGCACAGAAAAACTGTTAAAATAGTTGTGGTACTAGAAATACGTACAAGACTGTTTCTCTCACCTGAAATCTCACATAGGGGATATTACACTCAGCAAGATGGAGAACCAGACAGATTGCCACAACAGCTGCAGACAAAAGACAAGAAACCAATTGTGCTTCCTGATGTGCAAGATTACACTAATATACCACATTAAAATCCTGATCTGGTAATTTCAGATTACAGCTACAAGGAACCTTCTCAATCATGTTTTCCATTCCACTGCACAGGGAAAGTCTCCCAAGCAATTCAAGCAAAAAAATAAAAGAATATGCACATATACCAATGCAATGATTTTCAGCAGTGCTTTTTTTTAATGTTCATTTAATGGTGCTGCAAGAGAGTAACACAGCACAAACCCTTAATCTACAAATGGCACATGAATACTGGAAGGGTGGATGCATGTCAAAGTAGCTCCATGAACTGCCAGATGAATTACACACCATTAGTGAGACTGATATATCAGCAACAGATGAATGTTAGGGAAAAAAAACTTCTTAAGACCTGTCTTTATGACCTACATTTAAGATATAACAGATCACACAAAGACAACACAGTTACATGTAAGGAAGTGCTTAACTAACTCAAAAAAATGTTTTTCCTAGAGATCTTTAAAACAAGCAAGAATACTCAACTGTGACTGAAAAATACTCCAATCTGCCGGTCAAAACATGTTAAACTATTGCTGGGAAGGTGAGGGGGAATCTCCAAAAATGTTTTCTATGAACAGGTAATTGATTGAGAGAGATGAGAAATCTTTTTTTTTTATTAAGCCTAATGAACACAACCACCTAAGGTCATCTGGAAGTGAATTCTAGCAAACTGTTGGAAGGAAGAAAATAACAAAAACCTAAATAAAATAAACTGGCAAAGAATACACTAATATTACCCTATTTTGTAAGGAAGATAACAAATGAGTAATGCAACTCAATGATAACTTGACACTTTCTGAATTTTTTTAAAGCATTAAAAATAGTCAACATTGGAAGCTGTATTTTCTGTTTTTTAATACAGTACTGTTTGTCCTGTTGTGTCAGGATTGTGTGCACATAGCTGAGAAGCATTCTTTTTCTTCTCAGCATTTCCTCATCACATTATATAATGTGGGTACATACCCTTAACAAAAGATAAATCTGATCCTGTCATTAGGTCTGCTCTAATATACTTTAAAATACACTGAAAAGGAAAATTAAAGGCCTACAGAACAGATTGCATACTAAATATGTATCCAAAGAAGTATCAATTAATGCAATGGAATGATGGTATTTATGCTTTAGTATTTAGCACTGCAATTTGCCTTAACTTTCTAGCCTGAACTAGACATATTGAAGGAAGAGGGCCAGCAGTTTACCAGGAAGCTGAGGTGAGCCCAAATGTGACCAAAATTGCAGGCTGAATAAGAACTTGCAACTAAAACTCTTTTTAACTGTATCTGCTTAGCTCATGTACTTGGCAGCAGCAGCCTAAAAAACGTCAGAGGCAGTAGAACCAGGAAAAATGACATTAAATCAACATAGCCTCTTAGAGGCTATAATATATTGGTTTACTACATCAACAAGAGAGAAAAGCTTTACAAAATATATTACTTTATATAAAAGTGTCAGTATTTTAAGACAGAAAAGGGTTTTACAGTTTTTTTTTTTGCAATAAATCCCAACATTCCCACAAAGGCAAACATATAAAGTTAACCCAGTGTCAATATTAAGTTTTCAAAATTACCGGAAAGCTAAGCATTATTGCCACAGCAGTGTTTTCAATAGTTATACAGTGTAATATGCACACATTTAACATTCTTAATACCTATATCTTCCTCTGTCCAGTCATTTGCACTTATAGCACATACAACAGAAAAGTTACAATTTTAAATCTTCCTGTAAAAAAATTTTTAATCCCACAGTGAAAAACAAAGAAACAAAAAAATAATGTTTCCTGAAAGACACTGTATCAGAAATCTATTCTATGAGATACCCCCTCCTTATCTTGTTCCTCTAATGGGAAGGTTTTTTTCTTGTTAACTCTTCAGGAAAGAGCTCCAAGGCATGTTTGATCAGAACCAGTGAATCAGAAGCTTTAATGTTGTTTCACCAAGGAAGTTCAAGTTGTTATCTTGTTTGCCAAGTGTTCCCAGCTGTAGGAACGCATTAAAAAACTTGTTAAAAAGAAAAAGTAAATATTTACAACTATGTACACTATTACTGCCTTTCTGAGGATCATTGAGATGCAGAATCATTTGATTCCTAATGAAACCACAGTCTAGAAGGCAAGGTAATTTGTGATTGAATGATATCAGCTCGAATGTTTGGTCCTTATATGAAAATACAAATAACACCACAATGGTTTACACAAGCAAAATATTTGATCCTACTTCAGGACCTCCTTACTAAGAGACAAATGGGTAGTGTAATTCTTGAATTCAGCTTGTAAATGCCTAAAGCCAGAAGATTTTTATCTGGGGAAGAAAGAGCAACAGAGTATCAACTTTACAAAAGCTCTAAGAAACCACTATCAATATATCAAGGCTCAAAACTCCACTACATGCTCACTAGTTACATTGAAAACAAAACCAGTCTGAACAAAGACACTGGACATTGAAGGCCACACCATTTCTTTATCATTGGTATACTAGCATGAGTATTTCAAACATAAAAAAGTTGTATAGAGCCGGGAAACTAACTCTCAGTCAGATAAAAAAACATTATCACCTCTAGAATTCATCATCTGTACATTAGAATCCTGTCTGCTGTAAGGAGTAAAAGAATTATGACCAAAAAATATGATTTGTAATAAAATTTGGTGTTTTAAGATACCTGTAACACCTTCTCTCTGAAGATTTTCTTCCACTGAACTCAGATGATGTGCCAAGCATGATGTGTCCCAACATCACTGACTAATATTACTGCAAGTTCTCCTTAGCATCCTACACATTATCACTCATTTATCTTCTATGTTCTTTTCTATCAGATTTTATACAGTCAAATAGAGGTGTAAATTTAGATTTATTAAAAACCATAATCCATGGTATCAACAAGCCAAAACTCTTCTCATTTGCCAGTTTCTTACTGACTTATTCAGACATTTATTACACAGAAAACACTGAATTTAACATCTTTTATTACAATTAGACTGTAAGAAAGACTAGAATGGAACTGCTTAAGGAACCAGGCAAGCAGCAGAAACACAGCTGTATCTTAAGCTGTGCATATAAAAAGCCCTATGATTTCATATTGGCCATAAAAAGGAGAATTATCAGAACATTCCGCAGGGTGCCTTGATTCACTGCAACATTGATGCTAATTTTTTCTTTAGCAAGTGAGCTTTCAGATTTCCAGCTATATTTATTTTTGTTCACATTACAAACATTGTCTCACTGTCTCATTCACAGGGAAAGAGCAAAACAACATAAAATACCTACTTATACCTGTGTAAATTCTGTTTAATGACTATAAACAAAGTTACAATCAAGTAATTTTCATTGGGAGTGTAAACTCCCTCTGTCTTTCTATGAATGAACTAGACCTAGTGATAGGTGAAAAGTTCATTTAATTTACATAAACAAACAATTGCTTCCTATCAATAGGACCTGGAAGAGTTTTACCTAATTTTATACGTTACAGACAAGAAGCTCTGGATCACATTTCAAGAACTGAGAAGTTATCTGCATTAATATTTGACTCTCAGCCCAAAACAATATAGAATCTTCCTTGTCTAAGACACAAATATATTTAAAATTAAAATACTAGCTGAAAATACGAAGTTTGTAAAGTGAAAAATAATACACAATTAAAATGTGCATGCTGCAGAAAATTATTTGTTTACTAATAGTGCAGAGTTCTAATCTTTTGAAAAAAGCATTTTTGAAATCAAAATGTTAAGAGTTATTAAGTTTGAAGTATAGTCTCAAATAAAGGCCTGTGGTGGTCCAATATGAGACAAGACATAGCCCTTAAAAAACTGTCCCAAGACTAAGGGGACTAGAAGAGAGAAACCCGCACCCAATTGCCATTCCAAGGCTTGTTTCAAATGAAGCTGCCTACAGAGAAAAGAAAAAGTAACTCAGGATCTGAACTTTGGTAGGGACCTGCTCAGCTGAGTTACCGGGGCTTTTCTAATCAGACATTCACTGACTACTCAGAGATGTGCAATACATTTTTAAGACTTGACCTTAATTTATAAAGCTCACTTGAATAGCACACGCTGCACAGAAAGGAAAGTATGAAACCAACAAACACAACAGGAATCCTCTTTAACCACCCTACTTTTTTTCCTGGGATGCTTTTAAATATTGAAACTATCACCTGAATAGTAGTAGTAGTGGAACCATCTGTAGTTAGACAGACATTAGTGGTAAAATAAAATCTAACTAGGCAAAAAGGACTGCTAAGAGTTAGAACGCTATTTGTTCATATACGTGATGAAGAAAGACTAAGATACATTTGCATCTGGTGTTATCATCACTGAGGAATATTGTTATTTGCAGGAGGAAAAAGAATTAAATACTTTTGTTTGTGACAGTGAAAGTTCCAGTCTTTGACATCAGTATTTTTGTTTCCATGAACCATCTGGAGTCTTCTCACTTCCTACCACAAATGAGATAAGCACATCAATGCACAGCAAGAATAAGAAGCACTTACATGAAGTTTCCCCAAGAACAAATTTTCCCTCAAACTAAACAGCAGATCTGCACGTATGGAATGGGAAAAAAATTATCATTCACTTATAAGACTATAAATAAAACTACCAATGGCCTTAGACAAAAAGGAAATTAAGTTAACCTGTGGAAACACAACAAACACTCCTTAGCTCTTAAGAGAAATCACATAAAATGGCAGACAAAGATAAACTAATTCACAATTCTTATCAATGTCTGCACAGAGAAATGAAGTCTCTATAGTTTGGCACAAAAGCTTCTCCTCACCAAGCAGCATAATACAGTTCCATCCCAAAGAAACAACAGCCAAAATTTTTTCAGGGACAAGCCATGTATTTCTTCCCTTCTGCTTGAGAACAATGCCCAGCTGTTAGGTTTATGAACATCACTGGGCCTCAAGCTCAAACTGAAAAAAACTACAATCAGCGGACCCTTCTGCTGAAGTGTCTGCTAAACTGACAAAACAATGCTGCAAACAGACTCTCCTCTGTCCTGAAAACAGGGATCAATGCAAAGGTCAGAGAACATACTAATAACTAACTGAATACATAATTTAACTTTCAGGGTCGCATATTTTTGCCACCATCTTCACAGTGCACAGCTCCAGTCTGAGTCATTTAATAAAATAAAGACTTATTTGCTACTAATATGTCACTGCAATTATCTAGGATTAAATGTTTAAACATCTAAATTCCTACAGTCACCATATTATTTATACAACTCATAAGCTTTCCTCTAAGACAGTGACTATAATTTATTTATTTGTACTCTCTGATCTTCTGGTGCTGTCCAAAACACTTAACATCAGTCAGTCCTGACCACTTGATTTCCTTTTAAAGGTCTTTCTAAGGGTCCACATTAAAATGTGATTTTTATGATAATGAAGTGCTGTAAATACACTAAAGATTGAATGGTGTGATCTCAGTGACTAATAAACATGTTTTGATTATTAACCATTCTATTTCTGAGATGAAATTTCCTTGCTCTGGGGCCTTACAGTGGCTTCTTTAAAATAAAACTGGGGTCTCACTCCATTCCAAATGGCAAAAAACACGATCGCAAGAAGAGCTGTTGCTAGCCCTCTCAGCTAGTCTTCAGTGAACAGAGGACATGCATCTACCAGGAGATCAACAGAACAAATGTCAAAAAAAGCAATGCAAGACATTCAATTATTTCACTGCCTATGAGCGCATTTTTTCCCCTAAGTAGCTCCACAAGTCTCCATTACATACTCTCTTCCAGTTTTGCCTTTCCAAGACTTAACATTTTACTTGCAATTAGTGAGGTTGGAGTCTTTGGGTATTGTACTTGCTTCCTCAGAAAGCTCTGAAAGCCACATAAAGGATAAAGGTATCTAGGCAGTTTTGCCGATTTGTGTACTTGCTTTGTAATGACAAATTGTATGTTAAGAAATGCAATTTGATGATTCTAAGCTGTATGTTCTCCAGTGCAAAGAGAAGCAAACCCCAAGTTTAACACCTAGGATAACTAGAAATCAACATGCATAGGGAGGCAGCCTTCCTGGAAACACAGAACCACGCTTAAGCCATTCGTAGAGTATGAACCAGGTGCTTCTGCATGGGCATGACTCTCAGTGTCATGAAAAAAGCACACATGAGGAGTATCAAGTTCTGGTTAGTATACACAGTACTAGAAAGATATATTAGAAAACTACTTTTTTTTTTTTAACCATTCTTATTGAGCTCAAAGCATGACACCTGTGTATTTGAAGGATAAAAGAACATGCTTGCAATTAGTCAATCTGAGAAGTACTATATTTTGTAAAAATCTTCAAGCTTCCTGAAATGCAGCTATAATGTTTTCTCAAGTTTTCATCCCACAGACAGTACCAAATTCCCCTCGCTCCTTAGTGGATGTACCTTTTGCACTTAGTTTTTGTTTAGCTGGATTAAGAAAGACAACTAAGTGTCTCAAATTTGGGTCCAACTGTACACATAATTCAGTCTTTAATAAAACCGCTTTCTGTAAGCTGCAGGCCAGCATTTTTTTACCATTGTAACCATTCTGTACTTTGTCTTCCATCATGAAAGACAACTGGTCTCTGAACTCTTCCATCAAATCCAGTAGGGTAAAATCAACAGGGGTGACAGGATATACGAAATCTTATTTTCCTTTTATAAATCCTGATGTGCTAGCCGCTAGCATATCAAAGTGATAAACACACATAGTGTATACTGAGCTAATTACTATCAGACAGCTCACAGTCACTGTAAGAAGTTAGGGCTAGCAGCATGTAGTCTCACATAGGCAAGAAATTTAAGTGTTACTGGAAACCTGTCTTGAATGGATTGCTGGATGTTTGGACAACGTGCAGATAATGGAAGCAGCACTCCAGAAGCGCACTGAAATTCAGCTTCTTATTATAACTATTGTTAAGTATTTTTACTATTAGCATAATTAGCTGAGATGCCAAACACCTACAACAACAGTTTCAGGAATACCAGCATGACACAGTAAAGGTCAAAATAAAAATTATCCATGCGTCATTCAATTAAGTAGTTAAATAACTTATTTTAGCTTTGTACTGTTTAAATGTTTATGGTAGATTACTTGTCACACCATGTAGTAAAAAACGTTAGAGAGAACCTCCCTGTACAGACAGTTCAGGAAGACATGTTTCGACTGCAACTGAATCAGAAATTACGTTTCAAAAATTCTTAAACTCCCCATAGTCCAGCCTTAACAGTGCCATCTGCTTCTGGAAATTTAAACAGGTACATGGAATGTTTTAAAGCACTGTCTTGCTTTTACATTCATGAAAATCCAGACCAACTAAAAGGTTTTAGGAAGTACTTTATTGTTAAATTGTTTACTATAAATGTAACAAAAAGTGAAAATGTTTACAATGCAGTTCTAATAGCAATGGCGAGTTTTTTTCCTGCAAAGAAATAGAGCGTCATCCTATTTTCCATGTAAATAATGGACCTCCATTAACACCAGAGCAATTCCAAATAGCAAAAAAACTGACAAGCTAAACAGCTAAACTTTTTTTATTATTGCTGGGTCTTCAGTCTTGAGCCCTCTTCCCTCACTGCACTGTGATGTGTGTTTATAACAGAACATTTGAAAACAATTTTTGACAGATTACTAGTTTCAGGGTTCATGGGACCTAAGCTGTAAGTTACATAATAGGCTATTACAAAAAACACAGCTTAAAGAAAGAAAAAATTTTTTAAAGAAGGTTTTAAAGGTAACCACAGATCCACTTCATTAAAAACCAAACAAGGCCTTCAGATCTTTCTACTACAATGAGAATATCGCAGAGCATCAACTTCCTATGGCCAAGAGTGACATCTATCAAGACATCAAAAAGATTAGTACATTTTCCTCACCTGAAACGATTTTTCTATTTCCTTGCAAAAAGGTAGAAGATTTTTGAGTGTCCATGGACTCAGCTTCTTCCACCAAAAAGCAGCATTTTCACCAGGCTTCAAGTAGCACTACATCACTACAAAAAGATACTAACCACAGCACATCATTATTTGATGTGGAAATTACATTATTAAGAATCTATATGACCTGTCTCCTTAGCTAACGTGGTTCTTGAGGAACAAGGTCTTGGTGGGTGACAAAGTGTTTTGTTTTAGTCTCAAACAATTCACTAACATGGTGGTCTTCACTGCTTCCTTAGCTCCAGCTACTCCGGTTCCATGAATAAAAATTAATAAAAGTAAAAAAACCTTTTATTTCAAATAAATGCCTATTATTGTATCTATAGTAATCCACTGCATTTGTTAAAAGCACCAAAGCTATGTTGGCTTATGGAGCACAACAGGCAGCTTAGGCAATAAAAATAACCTATCAGATAAAAATAAAGAATTGCCTCTTCTGGAGGCTCTAAGAGCTACCTTGACAGGCAGGACAACATGCACACTCTTTGTGCTGCAAGAAGGCATATGAGCTTGCTCAAGAAGAAAGCCAACTTCCAGGTGTAAAGTCCATAATACAGACCCATTGCTCCAACACAATGCACAGATATTGCTTGGTTTCCAGAAGCATGCAGTCATGAATATATCCAGTGTCATTCTGAGTGTTCTGTAGATGCCTAATCCTGGCCTTGGACAGCACCCAGTGTTATCCTCAAGTGCTCTGTAACAAATACTTAGCAGCAGCAGCTTTTCCCTTCAAGCTAATAATTGACTATGATTATAAAGACAAGCAATCCCTCAACAAATCCAGACTCTTCTCTTGATTCCTTCACTTCTGTTCTCCTTTTGGAAAAGCAATACAGTGCACTGCTGAACTCAGATGCAAATCATCAGCAATGTGAACACCTACATATTCATAATCTCTCCACGGCCTGCTTAGCTATTCTAATATGCAAGATATGAAATTTATGTGGCTAGCACATAATATTTGCTCCTACTCTTCACTTGTGACAGGAAACTGAAATCTCACACGGGCAAGCTGAATCATCTAAGCTGCTGATGCCGTGCCTACCTCCTTATTGATTTACACAAATCAATTTGAACAAATTAGGTTTGTCCATTAATATTCAACTTTGAGGGAGGGGATGTTTTTATTATATCAGGCCAGAGAGGAGCCATATGCCCCTTGGCTCTATTTTGCTATTATCTAACAAGCCCGTGGCAGAATTGGTCACTTGACTCTATGTCCCTTTTGTCTGCTTCTAGATGAATCTTTTGGCTCAACTCTGTCATTATCTAACAAGCACGCTGCAGAATTGACCACTTGACTCTATTCCCCTTTGCCTGCTTTTAGATGACTCTCTTCTCCAGTTACTTTTCCCCTGCCCCATAATTCTCAACATTAGTATGAAGATACATGTGAACTCAGAACACCAGGTTGCCAGCAGTTGCCATTGCTGCCCAATCAAAATTCAGAAAGGCAAAACTATGGCTAAGGAGAAGTCAAGCTGGAGTAGCTCTGGCATCAAGAAGAATCAGCTTGTGCAGGGCAGCAAGACATACCTACAGGACATTGAGAAGTTTGTTCTTTCTGGCTTCTTTATTTGCCTCCTCAGGAAAAGGACAGAGAAGAAAACAGAGACAGAACCATACATGTCATAGGGAACAGCTCCTTCTTCCACAGCTATGCTCTGGCCTCTTTACCACCTTTATTTCTCCACAGAGAAGGGGATAAACTTAAGAAATTAAACTCTGAGGTCGAGTAAGAATGCCTGCCAGCCAACCACACACTCTGGATTCTGATTCACCATCTTAGAAGCTTTACAGGCTAGAACTTGGCACCTACTTATTTAAAAAAAAAAAAAAAAACAAAAAAACACACACACTTATTTTTCACTCTCTCCCTGTAATGAGAAAAACATCTAGACAGCAACAAAAAAGGGAGATAGGAAAAGGAAGTCTGAGGTCTACAAACAGTAACTGAGTTTTTAATGGTAAGTCACATCCACCGCTCATAATTTAGGAGTTTTTGCCAATATCCTCCTTAAGACTTTCTTTAGCTCCCTTAATGAAACAGGCACAGGACAGAATTGCTCTAAAATCAGCCCTAAATGGCAGCAATATCCCAAAACAGGTAGCTAGAGATATTTATATAAAGAGATGGTGCCTGACCTTCTAGAATTCAGCAGCACTCCATCCCTCCTTCTGCAAGGAGAGGCAATGATACTTACAGAACGTATTTGGCCATGTTTAATCTATACTTGCTTTTATGGAATCTGAATGTGAATAGTAAAAACTACGCTTCACTGCAAATGCAATCTGCATTGCTAGCAATACCTCCATTTGATTCCATTTATTTCCTTGAATTTTGGAAATAAACTTCCATCTTCAGATTAAGTTTTATCCCACCTTGTAGGTTTTGATATGAAGATAGAAGAAACAGCTTTGAGTATTGCGAGCTGTTAATCATAGGGCTGGGGGAGCAGAACAGGAGCTGCAACAGTGCTCTGAGCAGTAGCCTGGGAGACAGAGGTGTAGAGAAAGCTCAGAAGCAAAGTGTCATCTGGACTCCAAAGGCTTGCTTCTTCACCTATCAAACAAAAGGGAAGACTCACAGTAGAAATAACCAAAGAACACCAAACTGTTAAGCAGTCTACATACAGGGCTCATCACAAGAGAGGTACTGCCTTTAATAGCACTGATGGCACCTAGAGAGAAAATAAATAAAAGAGTAAATGCTTGTTATATTTGAAGCACAGAAGCTCCGATTAGGAAAAAAGAAAGATCTCTTCAATTTCCAGGCTTGCCACATAGCAAGGAAAGCATCCTAACAGCTTCTTTGCAGCTGTGGAGGCAAAACAGATCTGACTAGCACTCTGGGGTTTGGCCAGTTTCTGCCGGTCACCGACTGCTTTCCAAAAAAACAAACAGGGTGAGGAGTCACTGGGAAAGATCCTTTGCCATTCCTTAAAAAAAAATCAAAATATAAACACAACATGAAAGGGGGGATAAGCTTTCTAACCTAATGTTTATAAGTAATCTTGGACC
This sequence comes from Phalacrocorax aristotelis, assembly GCF_949628215.1. Taxonomy (NCBI): domain Eukaryota; kingdom Metazoa; phylum Chordata; class Aves; order Suliformes; family Phalacrocoracidae; genus Phalacrocorax; species Phalacrocorax aristotelis. The sequence continues at coordinate 49,848,619 of NC_134281.1, forward strand.
ACTTTGCAGGATGTCTTGAATAGAGGGAGTAGAAATATCCACACAGGCATAATGTTACAAAACTCTCTCATACGACACACCCAACTGTGGTAATGCTATCCTCGAAATCATGAAAAGACAAGTATCAAACAGTAGTGGAGAAGAAACCTTGTCTGTGATCACACTATTCCAGGCTTCTTCCAGAATACTACCTATTTTTGGTGCACAAGAACAATCCAGGGGGAAAGCAAAAAGTACTATCAGTAAAATAACTCAGTGTCTTCAGTCCCAACTGAAGCTAGCTTTTATATTTCCAATACTCATACGTGGAAAACTATCAGATAGTAGACACTTTTTACTGCCTGTGCTAGCATAGGCGTATTCCACAGCTGAAAGTTGGACATTAGACAAAACAAGCCTTGAAATAAAATGTGGTTTAGTTTCCTAACTGCAGGAATAATTAAACATTGGCAGAGCTTTCCAGAAGAGGTGACAGACACACCATGATCTAAGGCTAAGATAAGATCAATTTCTAAGAGAGATGTTTTAATTTATCTTTCAGGAAACCTCCACAGCCTGCACATGTGAGGAAATCATCCTGGATAACCACAGTAATCCATTTTGGTTTTGGGACATAAAGATCTACAAAGTTTCAAAGACAAGCGGAGAGAAAGTCTTTTGCTACTTTCAGAAAGTTTGCAGCACTACAGTTCCAAATGACTGTAATAGTTAAATGATTTGATTGTAAGCCAGTTACCTTGTTCAAAGCTCAGGAAACAGTTTCTATCCAATGCAGAAATGACAAAATGGACTTTCTGGGGAACACACAAGATCCCCCTTCTTCAGGCACACCAGAATTTATAGCTGGAGATAGTCTATTGCACTGACTGTCCTATAGAAAGGGCTCCCCCAACAGAAAACTAAACTGAACTAAGGAACATTTTCATCTGTCTCTATGCAGCTTGCCTGTTGGCATCAGCTGAATATTTCCCATACAACAAACATACATGCAGCATGGGAGCCTCCAGGATTAGCAACATCTCAGTCCAGCTCTTCAGCAGCAGCAGCCACGTTGAACTTTATACAAGACAAAAGGTCCATATAACCCAAAATCTCATCTCTACAACTTGCAGTCCCTCTACCAGCCCACTGAATGGCTTTGTTGAGATTCTGCTACTGGTGTCCCCTTCATCTCTTTATTATCCTACAAAATCACAAAGTCGTGGAACCTACACATAAATCCTCCCCTGGCCCTGGCCATCCATAGCAAGAGGAGAGGGAATTTCGACAGGAGTGAGGGTAAAATGCTGACAAGCACAGGGTCTGTTCCTGTTCCCTCATCCTGTCACATTGCCAAGCAAGGCACCACTAGACAGCACCCACTAGGTCCCTGGTTGCCTTTAGAGCAGAGAACACTGTTCAGCAATACTCAGTGTTCAGTGTCCTCTATTTTTACTCTTTTGACCCTCGACCTCCATCCTCTAGACCTTCCACAATGCTTCAGGTTTCATCGTATCTGTGTATTCTGCCTCCGCTTTCAGTGGAAGACAGGATTAAGATTTGTTAGGGACTTGCTAACACCCACTCCTCACAGAAAAAAAAAACTACACAAGAGGCAAAGAAATTCCTTACAGAAAACTAAAGGGAAGCATCATGCATTTCCCCTCTTCTAATCTTCTCCTAGATGGTAGTTAATTTCCGCTGTTTTCCTCAGGTGGATGCAGTCTGCCTATTGAATAATCTTCACTAGATCCCTCTTCCAGTACTTCAACTCTAAATGCATTTTGCATCCATTGCATCCTTTGGCAAAGAAAAAAAATATACATGTATTACCTTTTCCATAAAGATTCTCTTTTTAAGCCTGACTCCTAGCTTAATACTAGAGGAAATAGTCAGCTGCTGTTTGCTATCTACCCACTACGTACCGACCCTGGTCTTGTATGCTTCCCACCACAACCCCCTAAAGTCATATCTTCTAGACACTGAAGAGTCCTTTATATGAGAATTTTGACCTTTGACTTCTACCTGAAGTAGAACATGCTAACAGAAGCACCTCTGACAAACACTGGCTATGATCCCTGTGGGATCTTTCACAATAAATATCACAATGTCTCAAACTAATTATGTAAGCATGATATGGAAACAACCTAATGCTTACAATATGCCTCTGGGTGAGGATGACTGTCACTCCTAAGCAACAGTAACTTCCATCTCAACTTTCTATTTTTCTCCTTCAACGCAGTCAGCAAACATACAGTGATTAAGCTCATACTTTACAGAAATCCAAGTGGGCCGTGTTTGACAAAAAGCCCTCTCTCAGGGAAACTAAACTGTCACGGGATAAGAAGGACAATTTTAGCTATGAATTAATGACTGATTAACATATAGGAAATAAGAGGTTGGAACAATTGGCCTTTTTCCCAAAAAAGAAGGATCACCAGTGGAGTCCCACAAGGATCTGTTCTGGGATCAATACCTTCAACATTTTAAAGCAAAATCTAGCAAAGAAGCTTAACACTTACGTGACAGTTTGCTGACAATGCTTAAAGTTATTCAAGGTTGCCAAAGCGATGGCCAGAGATCTGAAGAAGGCCTTAATGATACTGTTTAAGTGGGCTGTGAAATAGCAGATAAGAGTAAATGCAGATAAATGTAAAGTGATGCGTAGTGTAAAAAAAAAAAATCCTAAATGTATATACACGATGACAAATTGTGAACTAGCTATTACCACTTAAAAGACTGATTGTGAAGTTATAATAGGCAAAGCTGGCACAGAAGTGCCAACTCAGTGCTTAAAGACTGACAAGAAAATGCAGGTAGAAGATTAAAGAATAAAACCTAATATGCCATATGAGTTTATAGGGTGTCATATGCCAAAATACCTTAGCCAGTCCTGGTTATTGTTCCCCAACCCTGTTCCTCTGATCCATGCATCACTACCTCCAATCAGGAACAGACTTGCCTGCAAAAGGTGCAAAGAAAACAGCAAGGCCAATAAAAAGGATTGGAGTCACTTCTTTCTAAATCGCCTCTGGAGAAGTCACAAGCAAGGGATGATAAACAAAAAAAAAAGCAATCAAGCCATAAACCACACAGAAGAACATGGATTTTCTTTTTCACCGCCTCCTCCAATACGAGGATTAACAAAGAAGGCACGAAACAAGCAGGCAGAAAGTTCAAAAACAAAAAGAAGTGGTTATTCCACACAAAATGCATTTAAGCCTTACAACACTCAGCCACAGGATGTTGTGGATGCTACAAGCATACATGGCTCTAAATACTGATTGGACACATTCATAGAAGAAAAAACCCACTGGGGGCACTAAAAACAACTACCACCTCTAGTTCGGAAACCTGCGAGCCACAAATTACTGGAGGCTGGGAGAGGTATTTCCTCAGTATACACTATACTCTTCTCCAAGCATCTGCTTTTGGCAGCTCAGAGAGGCAGGATGCTGGGCTAGAAGAATCTTTAATGTGACCAAGTACAGCCATTTTTATATTCTTACGTAACTCATTAAAAAGTGAACACATTAATCATATGTACATGTCAGAACTATAAGCACCGCATATTAAAGGACCAGATTTTCAAAGGCCTAAAGGTTAGTACAGTGATTAACTACTACAGTCGCTGTTTGATAAGTGCTTTTTCCAGTATCAGGGTAGCTTGGTCTCCCCCAACCACAAACTTGTGCAAATGTATGGCAAACAAACTGTGAAATCTGAATTTAATTCAGAATGGTTACCTGCAACTGTGCACACTGTTGCAGTGGTACAGCTGAGGGTGTGCTACAGGCTTGGAAACAACAGGGCTACTCAAATCAGAAGTGGCCCCAAATGAAATGTGTCAGGCTACAAGCTGCATCAGTGGAAACGGAATATCACACTGTCTTTTGCATCTCAGAAGGTCCTTTCCACCACATCCTCCCTACCAACTCCTGACATTTAAAGAAACACTGAATTATTGATATTAAAGCCAGGAACACGGGGAGTAGACTTATTTGTCCTGTATATTAAATTTGTCCAACATACCTATTTATTTCCAGTTGTTTACCACATTTACAAAACTTCCATCACTTCAAATGGAAGACAAAAGGGGAGAGGGGAAGAGAGGTTCTCCGTTGAAGTTTGGGGGGCATCTCACACTGGTTGATTAGAAGCTTTCTTAACTTTAGCTGCAAAACTCCTCAAAGACACCATCACACTGAATACTTGCCAGCACGTAAAGACCTGTTCCTACAAGTCACATCAGGTCATAGTCAAAGCACCCAAGCTAAAAACAAAGTGGCAGTATCCCCCATTAAAAGGCCTTGTGCATCTCAAAAACTGCCATTTCTGAATTTGCAGCCTTTCCTGTTTTTCAATGTTAATTGTGTTCTGGAGAAGCTTTCTGAGTGTTCAATACATTATATGGTACTTAGCGCATTCTGTATGCATGATTTGCACAACTACTTAGAATGGAAATAATTTCCTCTAATTTCTGTGTCAATGTCATATACAATACGCCAAAACAACAAACACCTTGGTATTGCATTCGATAGCTCAACCAACCACTATTTTAATGGATAGCTTGGAAGAAATTAAGTCACCTCTTCTCCATTTACATCTTTTTTTCCTGAATAAGGATATTAGTGTTCTTTAATTGCTCCAGTAAGTGATAAGCATCAAAAGCAGCAGCACCTCTTAACCACCTGGCTTAACAAGGCACTAGAGAACAAAATAAAAAATTAAAAAATAGAGCTTTCTTCTTCCAGAGCCCAGTCTAAGAAATCTACATTCAAGAGATAGCTACTAGTCAAAGCCAAAATAAAAAGCTCCTGAAGGCATAACTGAAGGCAATATAACGCAGCTTATCCAGAAAAATCTGAGAAAATATAAAAAAATAGAGTAAGCCTGTGCATCTGCAACAATGATGTAAACTGAAGACACAGTTTTGACAAGAGGAGTCAAAGACCCTAGTTTTTCACTTTGCTCCTAAAAATGGCAAAACAAAGCAATGAATTACTGCATCCTGGAAGTCTTTGCACTTGTGATACTTTCTCCTTCTCTTAAAAAAAAAGAAAAAGAAAGAAAAGAAAAAAAAAGCATTAGTCGCCATCTACATTTTTAAACTGCCAAGTCTCATCCCCCATTTTTCTCTCTTGTAAAACTAGGAGTATCAAAACACACCAAAAGAAAGTTTAAGATCTCTTGGGCCTCTCATCCCTGTGACCCTAAGTAGCAATCAGTAGATTCTTTTTCGGGGAGGGGGGAGGGGGTGAAAGACAGAGATGGGGGCACATTGAACTTAGGTGCTCCCGCTTTTAACAGCCTATGTGTTTTCAAACGTCTGCAAAGGCACATTTCCTAAATAAACCACTTGTGGCACTACGAAGTAACAGGTAAAAAATGCTAGAAAATGCATCACAATTAACGTCACAATTAGGAGTGACCTACAGGAGGTTACTAGCAAGAAGCATTCTGTAATTACTAATACCAGCCACCATATAACACACGCTAGATTTCACCGCAACCCCCCTCGCTTCTTCACCGGCGCGCACGCAGGACTCGTGGCACCACGACGATCCCCCGCCACTCACCCACCGCCATGCCGGCAGAACACCGGCGCCCCGGGCCCGCTCCTGGCCAGCAAACCTGTTCTCTCCTCTTCTGGGGGCACCTACCTGCGGACGCGAGGGGATGCTCGGGGGACGCGCTCTCAACAGCGGCCGTGGGCGCAGCCGCCCCCCGGGCCGACCCCTCCCACCGAGCACCGCACGGCGCCGCTCCCGACCCTCGCCCCCCGGCCGCGCTGCCCCCGCCGGAGCCCCCGCCCGGGCCAGGCGCGCCTTTGCCTCACGACTGCGGCAGCCGCAGCCCGGCCGGGCGCGGAGGGAGGCACCGTCCCCGCCCCGGTCCCGGCCCTCCGCCACGCGGGGCTCGCGTCGCCATGCCAACGGCCGCCACCGGCCCAGCAGGGCCCCCCCCCGGCCCCGCGCCCCGGCTTTACCCTCTCCAGCGCCTCCCGGCAAGGCGCCCCCGCGGCCCGGGCGTCCTCCGGCTCCTTCCTGCCGCCGCCCCCCAGCAGGGTGGCTCTCCGCTCCGCCGCGCTGGCGACCACCGTCCGCCCGGGCTCCCTCCGCGGCGGCGGCGCCGCCGCTTTGTCCCCCCGGGAGCGGCCCTTCCTCATCGCGGCGGCTTCTCCTCAGCGGCGGCTGCTGCACGGCTCAGGCCCCCGCTGCGCGGAGCCGGCCATGGCGCGGCGGGAGTCACGGAGAGCCGGAGCGGCGCCGCCGCCACCGTCGCCGCCACCACCTGGGCGCGGGGCGGACGGACATGCCCGCCCGCCGCCGCCGCTCCCGCCGCCCGCCCGCCTGTCAGGGAGCGCGGGCGTACCGCCTGCCGCGGCACCGCCCCCCCCCCCCCCCGCCCGCCAGGCGCCTATCGCGAGAGCGCCGGCCTCGCGGCGGGGAAGAGGCGCGAGACTTGCGGGAGGGAAGGCGGGTAGCGCGCGAGACTGGTCACGAGGGGCGAGCGGGAGGTGCGAGGCGGGAAAGAGCGGGCGGTGCTGAGGGGCTCTGGGGGCCGCCTGCGCCGCCACCCCTCAGAACACTCACGGGAAGCAGGAATAAGCCGGGAGGGGACCCAGAGCACTGCAGCCCGGCTCCCCGTAGGGCTGCCTAGGCAAGCGATGCCTCCGGGCTGCAGAAGCTCTGCTTCCATGCCAGGAGAGGTGGAGGAGAAGGAGGAACAGGGCTGCCTCGCTGTGGTGGCAAAAGGTGTGAACTCAAGAGGTGTAAACTGAGGATGCACGATGCCATGGGGGCTCCTGAGGGTGAGGGCAGTGTTTCTGCTCCAATCACCACGATCTGGGACTAGCTCTGGTGTCCAGCAGCTGGCTTCCCATGTCAATAAACTCTTCGTTGTCCCTGAAAACATAAGGAGAGCACAGGACCTCTCCTGTGGTGCCACCAGGAGTAGGTAGCATTTGGGAAGACAACACACTTATTTGCTTGAAGAGGCCCACCGGCTCCTCCGACGCAACTTGGTGGGAGCTGAGCCCCATTCCCCACAGCGCTCGGGCCACTGGAACATCTCTGGGCAGTCCCCAGCCCTCTGCAGGAGCGCCAAGCTGCGGAACTACCAGCTGTGCCATCAAGTGCTACGGCCCACTTTTTGATGGAGCAGATTAAGACGTAGCTCACTGTCTTCTCAGTAGAAAAAACAAACCTACAGAGATTCACTACCTCAAGGAGTAATCAGCATATATCATCATCATCATCTTGTGTCTCGTCTCGATAATTCACACCCTCTCAGCATTTTCGTCTTTGCAAATTATTTCCTGAGGGTGTAAGTTACCAGTTTCTGCATTCATTTTTCACAAAAGCAACTTCAAAGTTTTGGGGTTTGTTTTTTTTTCACGATTACATAGCCAGGAGCCCTACTGCTGCTGCAGAAAAAACAATTCTTTCTCCCTTTTTAGTAAGCTGAAAAGGCTCATACATCTTCAACCAGAAGTTTGATTTTATAAATTTTTTATTCATTTTGTACAAAGACAACAAAAATACACTTTCAGATGATTTATTGATGTAGATGAGTGGGAGCATTTTTAAATAATTATTAAGGATATTTAAGTTCTTGCTGAAAACTGTTGCAGGATGCTGGATTAGTCACAGAGATCTTTTTCCATCATAATTATATATGATAGAGATGGACAACCATGTGGAATTTCCCAGCTGGGAATCCTGCCCTAACTAAATGTGAATAATGCAAATTTATGGAATCTTGGCATCCATGATAATGCAAGTCTATTAGGATGGCACGGTGCCTCGTCATAATTCGGCTGGATCTTTGCCCTGTTGCAACACAGATGCCAATTAGTTATTTGCTGGTTATGGCCTGTGGGCCACCTTGCACTGGCTCACACCTGTTTGCTTCGTGTGCCAAAAAAAATGAATATGGGAAGAAAAGTCACAATGAGAATTTGAATAACACTACCATATTAAAAACAAATCTTCAGTTGTTAGTTTTAGATAGAATTGCAAATAATTGCCTTCTGGTTCTGTATTTTACTCAAAACAATTTAAAAATCTTTTTGATCACTCCAAATCAAAAGGCTGGTTGGGGGTTGATAGAACATTTTTACTTGTGAAAAGACTGTGTTTGGTTTGCTTCTGGATTATATTCTTCTCTGTTTAGTCTCTGTTTAGTTATTTTGGACTCAAGACATCTTTCCAATATTTTTGAAACAAAAGAACAGTGAGGTTTCATGTTGAAGGAATAGGAAAAATACTCCTCATTTTACTGATTCACCCATATTTTTTCCATTTAAACTTGTCACTGAATATGACCTGAATCTGCAGACCAATCTGAGTGACCTGATTTTTATTTTCCATTTTCCTTTTTTTTTTTTTTTTCCAACTTTAAATAAAAGTCAACGAACCATGAGAGGCTTGGCAGGGAAAAGGGGTACAGATGAACGAAGCAGAGCGTGTTATAATGCCACACCTATGCTCACGGTGTTTGTCTCCAGAAATGTTCTGTCACATCCAAAAAAGATAGAGGAAGAATTAATAAAGGCTTATAAAGGGGCTGATTCTTATGTTACCCTGGCTGACTAACGTGGAGCAAAAGCAGGGCACCACAGAGAGCCTGTGTAGCTCACTGATACTCAGCTAATACTCAGTTAATTCTGTTCCCCTTTGCAGTTCCAGATACTTCCCTTCTCTGGCTTCCATCTTCCATTTTCTCCGTATAAAGAAGGTCTCGGCACTACCTTCCGATTCGGAAGGGAGCTGGAACGATGCTATCCAGGAGTTCCCTTCCATTCTTCTCCAGCAGGTTTAACGGGACTTTGGCTAGTCCAGCTTATTCCATAATGTTTTCTGAAATGCCATAAATCCATCTGCAGCATTTATATGTCTGCTGAGCACACAGCTACAGCAATAATTCCTGGAGCTGGAATAGAGACATACAGCTTGAAGATGTCAGGTTAAAACCTCTTTATTCCAAACAGAATAGAAAATACCAAATAGTAGATGTTATTAGGATGCTGCTGAGCAAGAGAATTTCCTCTACAAAATGAAACGTTGGACTTAATCACTTGAATTCCTATTAAATTCGTACATTTAGCAAAACCAGTGCAGCACAAAACCCAGCTGATCACCTCTTTTCACTGTTTCCAAGGCAGAACTGCCTCACTAATGCCACCAAAGAAGTATATTGCTAAGGTTTGTCATTTGTCATTCTGCTCACACTATACACATAACCTTCACTCTCAGTATTTCTGCTCCGTATGAGACAGAGGAAATGGCTTTCATTGTTCTGCATGTTAAGCTGTCACGCACCTTCTGTTCATGACCCAGTTCTGACGGTATTCACAGAGAAGTTTTGGCCTTTACACTGGAATACTAATGTTTGGCAATTGGCAATATGCAGTCAGCCCTGAAATCGGCACGGTACTCTGGGATGTTGTACTGCACCTGCGTAGAATGTCAGTAATGACAACTAATTATACAGGCTGCACGTCATCACCATGACTCCTGGTTATTTCCCTAACTTCACCCCTGTGACAGCATTCTTTTTTCAAGATTCACAAAAAAAACCCAGTGTGACACAACTTAAGGGTACCGGTTGTGAGCAAAATAAAAAATAAGGGTAAAAAGTAGTTCTCTGAACTGCAGGAAAAGTGAGATTTGCTAGGAAAAGCTTTGACCAAGACTAATCAATTACTCTTTATAGAATGATGCATCATTTTGTTCAGCAAAAAGCAAGACACCAATGCCAGCCCTGCCAGGCTAGCCAAGCAATGCCTGCTGCCTGCACAGCTGAGAACTGCAGCCACAGAGTACAGCTCCCACCACCACCCCTAAGCTCCAGGAAAATGGTAAGAAATACAGTATTTCCCAAAAGAATGCAGGACGATTAGTAAGTCTGGGACCTTTACACAATCTAGGCAAAATTTACTCCTGATCTGAATCTAGCGAGGTCTGCTACTTGAGAAGTAATTGATAAAAATACTCATAGTTAGATGAGGAGTTTTTACAGAAAGGATATAAACACTCATGTTTCAGGGCACAAGCTCATCATTAAATTAGGGAGCATTAGGAAGACATTTCTTACAGGCAGGTTATTCCATAGAGGTATATTATACAGTATATTATTCCAATGCATCTTCACTGGAAACTATTAGTCAGTTTCATGGACAGAATAATGAAGTAAACCAACTGACAACCTGTTCCAGGATCACAAAAGTCTATTCCTAACTGGATAGGATTCCAATTGTTATTTTCCTTCTTTATATACCATGAAGAACACTTATCTTTGTTTGCAGTGATGCAGTATGTCAAAGTGACTGGTTTGCACTGCTGAAACCTTGTTCTAGATATCATATTTACATCTGATAAGGAAGTAGAAGATGTAAATATGCAAATATATATCAGGAGTTAAATGTATGGCTGTGAGGTTTGGGGACAGCTTGCTGCAATAGCTAAATTAACAGCACTTCTTCGCATCAAAGCTCATCAAACACATGATAGCTTTAAAGATACAGGAGGAGAGCAGTGAATGTGCTGCTTTCACTGTCAGCTTGGAATTGATTGTACAGCAATTGCCAGAGTTGAGCTGTTACCCCTAGGTGTTAACAGAGTACAGATTACATATACCTATAAATATGTGTATTTGTGTGTATTTCTGGAAGATCCAAAGCGGGAAGCACATGGGGAACAGAGAAATGCTGGCCAGCAGGAGTAGCATCAGATCCCACCTTGTCGCTCTATCTTTGGGCACCTGAACAAAGATGAGATTTAAGGAGAGCTAGGGCAAAGATTACAAGATTACACATAGTTTTACTGCTACTTATAGAAATGCCTCCCAAGTATGAGATGACAAATACAAGAAAGCAAGCCTTGGAAATCCAACAGGTGTAGAGTGGAGGCTGGCACCAGGACACTTCAGGAGACCTAACATGTCTATATTGAAAGAGAACAGGCAGAAAGGGCAGAGATACACTGAGAAGGGAGTTGGAAGTGAAAACAGTCTTTGATTGATACAACAGCGAGGGGAGCCATCTGAGGGATGCAGAGAGAGGGGACAATGTAAAGAAACGTATTGGGGAAAAATACCTTTTCCATGAGTGTTGTGGTTAATTTTCTAACCACAGATTCATCACAGGGCAATGAGTCAAGCTATGTAGAACTAATATGACATGTATGGGAGTCACTCCTCAGAGATGTCTGCAGAGACACTACGTGGACCTCGACTGTGTCCTTAAAATTCATCCCTGCCGCGATACAAACAGGAAAAGCTCAGTGATGACTAATCTGGTGGTTTCCAGTCACTGCCTTTTAATGTGTTGACCAGTATGATCTCACTGTTACCTTGTGCTTGCATTATTTGTTTTCTTTATAGACCTGTCAGCTCTTAATTTTGATTACACGATGTTCAACGTAACAATTAAAAAAAAAAACCCAGAATGCTAACACAATGGGGCTTAGAGGTTGGCAGTTCTGCCTGAAGGTACTGCCAGTCCTACTCTCCCGTTTGTCTCTCTCACTGTGATATACCACCCTTCTCCTCACAGTCACACAACTCTTCTACAGCTGTGCTATAAATTGAAATTTGAAATTGATTTGGCTAGTGACACTGGGGGCAGGGGGAAGTACTGGATTTCTTTTTGCTGGATCTGTTCCCCCATCTAGTTGGGACTACACCCCCATCTGGGTCGTGCCAGCACAGCGGAGAGAACGGGGCAGTACAGGATCAGGGCAAAAAAGGGGGCTGTGGGATATGGCCGTCCATAATCCAGTATTGGCACCAAATGCTTTAAAACACTACATCGCAACTTTATGCAGGGACACCTGTGCATTGCCTCTACACAAATAATAAATGCCCATAATAAAAGTATAATTAAAAAAAAAAGTATTCGTACTCCCCTAAGAAGAAATCAATCATTCATAAGTGATTGTAGAAAATTAAATCAAATGTTAATAGTCTAAATGAGAAACAAGACTGCAGTTGGTTAATTCTGAAGTATAGGTCAAGCTGGACCCAGATTTTCTTTGTCACTTGTGAGAGTCCACATCACACCACACAGTCAGTAGCTATCCAAGCCAAAGCCCATTCTTTGTAGAAAAAATAACAATAATTGTTAGTGGTTCAAGGAACCTCACAGTAACAGACTAGCAGAATGTGAAAGGCAAATGAAAGACTAGGGCAAAGGAAGAGCATTCAGTTATGCTTTCAAGAAGTGCTTTCAACTCAGTAATAAGCTAAAATAAGTAGGTTTTTTGTCCCCTTTAATTTTGAGAAACCTAACATGGGGCTTAAAATAACATTTTTACAATGATCATTTTGTTATTTGGGTTGTGATTGCTTTTTAAACCTACTACTCATTAAAATATCTGCTTTTTTCCCCCCCCACTGACTCATTCTCTTGGTTATATACAATTACTGGTGCTTTTGTCATTGCTGTGCCCAGCTGGAGAACTAGCTCAGCAACATTTCTGTACTCAAATAAAGTAAGTAAGCCTTACTTTGCACCAGGACATATTCCTTACGCAGACAAAATAAAGGGAGAAATCCCAGCCCCACCAAACTGAACAGAAACAAATCACACCTGAAGTTCAGTAGTGTTAAAATTTGACCTCAGCTTTTTTTTATCAGAGTCAGGAGTGCCAGACTGAGACCATCTGGAGCGTCACCGTTGGCATTCAGCTTGACTTGTGACACAATACGTTCAAGCAGAGAGACTTGTGAATATGAACTCTTGATTCTGAAGTCTAACATAATGTAAGTCAAGAATATATACTTAACTGATCATCAAATAACACACCCTTGTTTCCACTTCAAATGCAGTTCTGCAAAGGAGCTTCAGGAATGACACAAAATTAGATAACAACCTGTGCTTCTAATTACATTTCTTGTTACAGTTAACAAGAAAAACACTTCCAACTTCTTAGCCTGCAGGCTCACGCTGAGATATGAGGAACAAACAGATTCATTTCATTAGCACACGTTGCCATCTATAATAAAGCTATAACAGGCCAAATGCTCTAATTTACGCTCTTGAAACTCTGTCTCCCTCTGGTCACACTGTTGTTACACTTTCAGGATGCCAAGAAGGGAAATGGATCTGGCAATTGTCATTGGTTGGAAACGCAAACAATTTTTCCCTTCACCACATTGGCTTTGCAGTTACCAGGAATATAAAACCGTAAAAGCTTACTTCAGCCATTAAAGAGATCTGACTCACAAAAAAGGAATTGGAGATGTCAGCTGACATAGTTACTAAACTGATCGCCAGAAGCTGGGAAGTTAGCAACTAGCTTTTTTTAAGCATTTTTTTCTCTAATTTTCTGCTAATGGCTCTCGCCAGAAGGAAGTTGCTCAGGTAGATGGCTCTTGAGACCTAGTATAGCAATGTTTGCGGTTTTGGAATAGATGCATACTTTCACTAGCATCATAGGCCACTATCAATTAGATCATCATCGGATAATAATAATAATAATAATTTAATGTTGTGATGCCTGAATTGCTGTCTGTGGTGATATCTTAACATCATACATTATTAAATCTTAACAACATGCATGAACTCTAGCTCTTGAAAAGATTAATAGAAGTTACAGGGCACTGAGATTAAAGTTAAAATTAAATGGCAGTAGGAGTCTTAAATGTACAAGAACATCACTGAGTACTTGCAAATAAGTTCAATCTTAACAGAGAAATGACCCATTCAAGTATGGGAAGGGGTAAGAAACTTCCTTTAAGGAATTTCTCAGTTTAAGACATCACACAAAATAACTAGTCAGAGAATACTTTAAGAAAAAAGAATCAAGATTCATTTCTCAGGTGATGAAGATGTATAGCTGAGATCTCTAAAAGCTCCTTAGCCTGAGCCTGCTTACATGTATTGCTAACCAAAGCCAAGTCTGAGAAATCACAAACATATGACAATTTTCCTTCCTGCTGCTAGAAACTCTGCCTAATCTCCCAGCAAGTGGTCCCATTTGGCTCATACTCAAAGCCTGAAAGAGATCCCAGTTTCCTATAGCTTAATATAATTTGTATGTCAATTCAGTGAACATTACAAGCATTACAAGAAGCCTCCTGGCATCTTTACACCTTTACAAGTGTGCATATATTTTATGCGAACTGAGCAGTAAGGCACACAGCATGTACTATTTCTGGGCTTTTTACCCAGCTGGCTAGCCCATCCACTCATCACAATGTTGAAAGTGAGTGTTCCTATTACACAGTGGTCTTCATTTTGTACGAATACACGGATCCAAGTGCCGAGCAGTATGCACAAATCCTTTACTTTACAAATCAGCAAGGAGCTCCATTAATTTCAGCCAACGCTAGATCAAGCCACACGAGGTGAAGGCATGGGTCATCACCCATTAGATTTACTTGAGTTTCTCCTATAGTTACTTATGCTTTTTTAAACTTGCCTTAATTAAATTCATTCTTTAAACTAATTTAATTAAAGTCATTCTGGAACATAAAAATCGCTCAGTTTCCACTGATCTGGAAATGGCTCTTTTTAGGCCAGCAAAATTTTGCCTTGAGGCATTTACTAGAGCTAGGGTAGGAATCAGTGCTTATAGCTTATGGAGATTGTTTTATTATCATGCTCACTGACTTTGCTCAATGAGATTCATACCGCACTTCCACTGTGCCAATGTTTGTTTTTTCAAGCAAAAAAGGTTTGTAAATAATGGCCCCAGAGTATTATCTGGCAAACCAGTGTTCTGTTTTAAACTAAAAAACAACAGATGCTGCTTTCCTTCTGCATCTAAATAATTGCAGGGTAGTGAGTGGTACTGCTCCTTACAGTACCCAACAAGATTTGATCTATGAAAGTAAGCGCAACTATTTGTAATCACCATGCCTACCTTATGCAGTGGCTTACGTTCAGATACAGAATCCTCTTTGCAGAAAGCGGATCTCACATTGAGCATGGTCAGGAATCACTATCAATGGTAGAAGCAACAGTTCCTTGTAGTGCTTGTCACACTGGTTGGAGGGTACACACGAGGCAGGTGGAACAACCACAGCAAACAGCAGCAAGTTTTAAAAGGATCTTGAGGACAAAGATCAAACACCTGGAAATCGGGAGATGTCGATTCTCTTCCAGGGGCTGCTGTAAAATTACCATGTAAGCCAAGGAAGCCATCCATCATATCTATGGTCAAAATTAAGCCAGTGAGGCTGAAACATGAAGCATTGTTTTCAATGTCTCTAATTCAGGAAGTCCTAATCTCTGATAAAAGCCTCATCAAACTGTTGTAGAAATGAATCTAATAATCAATAATAAAAGGAATCATTGGAAAATCAGGCAGGGGAGTTAGCTGCAGTTGGTATATAGGAGAGGTGTTGTTTTTCTAATTCTAACCTATGTTTGTACTTTCCTCTTTATCACGCTGACATTTGCAAACAATAAAAGGGCATTATGTGCTGGTCATTGCATCTGCTTTTGAGATAAATCTATGTTAGCATTCCAAAGGGTCAAGGAACTCTTCCAGGGCAAACAAATTCTGGAGCACTGATGCCAGATGATGTGTATATAAAGTGGAAAATAAGAAAAGCACATTACTGTGTTCCTGCTCCAGGGAGAAGTATCACCCAGAAGGACAGCAAAAGAGGTGAGAAACTACTGAGAAATTTGAGAGTTTTCTTCTTCTGGAACATGTTGTTTGCTTTGTATCTGAAAAGTCTAGGTACATAGAGGAGCTGCAGTCCTTATTCAGGCAAAATTATTCCAAAAAGGTAACAGGAATATTTAACTAAAGAATGAAGGTTTAAATTGATAACCTGTATAAAGAATTATGCATTGATTCATGTAACAGGTTCTGGGTTTATCTATATAGCTCACTAATATGTAGTCTGTGTTTAGATAAATTTTAGTCTTACAGACAAAACAACTTGCATTTTCTGCCAATGAGGCAGAAAATAATGGATCAGATTCTTAAGCATAAATTAGCATAGTCTCAACAAAGGCAAGTTATCAATGTAATTTATCCAGCTCAGGTGCTGACCACTGCTAGCTCACTTGCAGCTGTATTAAATGTATCATTTCCAAGTGTGCAAAACAACCCTGCAAGCTGTAGAACTAATCAATCTTTTCTTCAAACCTAGTGAAGCAGAGGAATGTCTCTTGGAAGGTTCAAAGATAAATTCAGGTCGGTGTAACAAAGTTAAAATAATTTTCTTAAATACTGAAAATTATAACATGTTTTCATAAATAGCCTGAACTACTGGCAGCTTTTATCATGTGCCACCGAACCTCAAAAATATGTGGCAGGAGTATAAGGGTTCAGATATAAGCAAAGAGGAAGGAGAATGTGTGTCTTAATATTTATGTGTGTATCTTTGCTGAGCATATTTTTTTAATATATGTAGCTTCTTTAAAGCAGTCCTTCCTCTTAATGTTATGGCTTCTCCTAGAAATAAAGGATATAAATAAAGACTTCTCTCCATACAGGAAAAAGAACCGAACAACAATGCTGAGATTTGCTGTCACCCTCTTTGCTGTCATAATGTCATCTACCTGCCAAAAATATGGATGTCTAGAAGGCGACACCCACAAACTGAAGCCAAGTCCTGAGCCAAATATGCATGAGTGCACACTGTACTCTAAATGTAAGAGTGGTTTAATTTTTGCCAGATATGTTGTAGAAGTACAGCTTTGTACACACTAATTGTTTAGGTAGTTCCTTTAATTTCTCAAAAAAATATATAAGATGCAGTTTATGTCTCATATGAAAAGCTTCCTTCATTGGCATTTTGCTGCATGCAAACCAAGAGTAAGATTCTGGTTCTTAACAGAGTCAGCTGCAAAACTCGCACTGATTTAATTTATCTTTAAAAATTCTGATGCCATTTACTTTTCCTGTTGCTCCATCTCCTTAAAAAAATGTACAGCAAAGATGATTTTGGTTTATTGTGATTAAGTATAAAAATGAATTAATTGTAGCAGACACCAAACGGGAAAGGTTGAAACCAAAATTCTACAGTGAGCAAAGTATAGTATTTATTGCATTCCTTCAACTCTCTTTTTTTATATTTGGTAGCTTTCAAAGTTAGCTTCCCTCAGGATATAACATCTGGCAGAACACTAGTAAAATTCTTGGGGCTCTCTGGGCACACCTGGACAAAGCACTGTTGATGCCAGTCCACCTCACTTAGCATTTACACTGCTGCTTCCAAAAACAAAAATGTTAGAGCTTGAGTACATCTTCTAGTTAGTACTAAGACACTTTATCATGTTATGGCCCAAACCAGATTCATCTTACATTTTCAGTCTTCCAAATACAGTATTAAAGGAAATCCTTATTGCAAGATCTCTGTTTCATCCCTAACAGCTTCCTGTTGCTATGCAGACTTCACAGAGCAATTGGCTCATTCCCCAGTAATTAAAGTAAGCAACAGCTACTGGAACAGATGTGGGAAGCTCAGTAAATCGTAAGTGAGCTTTGATGTTGTCTGTGTCCTGGTTCAATAGATGCATGCTGTAGCAGCCACACAGCGAATGGTGACTCCCCCTGGAGCTGCTGATGGACAGTCCTTGATTGCCCTAAAGAATACACCACCCAGCCTACTTCCCATCATCTTGTCTCTATACCTGACCAACGCCTGACTCTTCTCCTCCTCTCACAAAAGCCCATGAATCCCTAAGTAGATACTATTTGTGAAGAAGGATTTATGCTATTTTATCAGGAAAGGATTATGTTTTTTCAAGTTTGCTTTCAGTATAAAACCAGATCTAGCGATGCAAAGCAGTTGTAAACCCAGTAGGTAGCAACTACATCACACCTCTGTAGCTCTCAAAGCAACCACCAGTGAGTGTGACCCCTCGTCAATGCAGGCCAGGCTTCTTCCTTTGTTTAGAAAGCAGATCAACTAGGTTATTAAATCTCAGAAACAAAATGCACAAGAGTCCAGAAATGAAACTTCTGATTATTTAGAATAAAAATTCTTTTAGTCCTGTGGGTTTTATAACCATGACGAATGTCTTCATAATTAAGATTTTTAGTACCCTGTTAGATGTTAGAGCTGTGAAACATGGCAAATTATAGAAGTAAAAGAATGAAAGTACAAAACAATTAAGCAAAACCAGATGTGCAACAGTAACAGCTATTGCCTGCCACTCCCAGAAGAGCAGCAACAGTATGCGTTTTTAAGTAACTTCAGCTGGGCTGTGGGAAAATCTAAAGATTAGTGAAACCATGAGGCTACAGCATAGAAGAAGTTTTGTACTATAAACTAGAATGTATTATTGCCTGGAATCGTTCTTGCCAGGAAAACTCACAGCCTCAAAAGTTTACAGAAAGCTTACACAAATAGGGCTGAAATATGCATGGAAACATTCGTGCACCCTTTAGCTGGCTATGGTAATTGCACAGTCAGAGAGTGTACACAATGCCAGAGGAATGAGTTTGGAACCTAGACACTAACAGGGCAAAAGGATGCCTTTCTGTGTTTTTCTCCTAATCTGTAGTATTGCATCCACATCAAAGCGGGCCTAAAAAACTGAGGCTACAGCCTTGATGCTACGAAACAGGCTTATTTGTGGCTTTTCTCACCCACCTCAGCTGCGAAGATTTCACAAAGAAAACAGAGTGCTTTTACCGGTGTTCTCCACATGCTGCTCGCTGGATCCACCCCAACGACACTGCTGCTATTCAGTCTGTTCCACTGTGTCAAAGCTTTTGTGATGACTGGTAGGTTCAGCTTTTTGTCAAAGTATTTTTATTTAGCTTTAATATGCCCATGTCACTAGGGTGTCAAGGAGCATGGGTGCATGAGGCACAGATCTCCCCATCAAGTGGCACTAAGATTCAATGGTGTTGCACCATCTTTATGCCTTTTCTCTTGTTATTTCTCTTCATTTCTTGTTTACCCTCTCTGCTTTTCCCTCTGCTAAGCTACTACCCCCAAAACAGTAATGACACAGGCTGAACGCAGGACAGAGTCACTAAATGCTGTCAGAGTTTGGTGACTCAGGGGCAGCACTGCCCTGCCCTCCGTGAGGATGCAACGCAGTCGCATCAGCACTGCCTGATGCAGCAGAGGAGCTGTCACCACATTGAGAGGCACTAACAGCAGGGAGGGCCTGCCCACCCTTTAAAAAGCCCATGCCTGTGAATTAGCATTTATGCAGTTAGCATTTTAAATCTAAATACTTGATCATGATAGGATACATTTATTTTCTATGTATAAAATGCACTACAAAATAATGAAAGCAGCCATTTCCTCTATGTTTTCAATTAATTCATATAACAAATTATCTTAATTCCTTAATTTTTCATCCTTGTCCTTTTCTCTTCCCTTCCATCATCCCTCTCACTAAAACACTTCTAAAAGCCTGAATCTCAGAGAAACTTGCAGCCAAGTAATGCTTAAAATATTAATAGCAATGAGCAAGCATAGTAGCATTTAATTTTGTTTCCCAAAATATAGCATCAGGGAATCACATTAATTTTGGAGTGCAAGACAACCCAGCACCTGTCTGTCCTTTGTCTGGGGGTAGCAGCCTTATATCCAGGTGGGGTAGTGAGACTTTTTCAGTGGTCCATATCCAGCATATATCTCTCCCTCCCTCCCTGTTTTGAGATGTTGGATCTTAAATAATGTCACTATGTGACATACAAATCTCAGTCAGTACCATATTAATGTTGTGCCTCGTAACTACACTAACTCATCATTATGGTTAAATTGGTGTGAAGCATAGTGCAAACAGCACAGGCTGTGTTCACACTCTAGGATTGTAACTGCTAGCATCTCTTGAAAGTAATGAACTGTGAATGTCTGGATCCCTTTGGCTGCTCTGAAAATCACAGAAAACTGTTTAAATACTTCTAAAAGAGCTTTTCTTGGAAGCACAGAAAATCCAGTACACACAGTAGTGCACGGTCAGGTTCTCTCGCACTGCTCTGTACAGCGCTTTCCCTAGTGGTTACACAACTGGAATATTATTGACTCATGGATTTATTTTGACTCTCATCTAATCTGCAAGGGTAAAGTAATGTATGCAATGCAGTATTTTGGTAGGATTTGTCTTTAAATATTTCTCTGTTGCTTTGTGCCAGAGAAGGAAACAAGAAGCATAGCTTGGATTTGTAATGGAAGGTAGTGAGAAGGGCTGATGTATTTCTTAGCTTCCCCAGGGTTTCCTCTAGTGATGGATTTTATTTCTGTTAGGAAACTCCATGTGCCTCAGGAACA
This sequence comes from Phalacrocorax aristotelis, assembly GCF_949628215.1. Taxonomy (NCBI): domain Eukaryota; kingdom Metazoa; phylum Chordata; class Aves; order Suliformes; family Phalacrocoracidae; genus Phalacrocorax; species Phalacrocorax aristotelis. The sequence continues at coordinate 49,868,803 of NC_134281.1, forward strand.
GATTTGTCATGTGCAGTCTTCCTTCCTAAATTTTTGGTAATCTTCTAAACTGAATCTAGATTATTGACCTCCTTGAAGACAAAGACCGAGACTTTGAATTTGCCTCAGTGCTCAGAATCTCAAAGCTCAGAACCAAACATAACCAAAATTTGAAAGCATTTGGATATTAAAGCACTGGAGCTGCCAGTGAGTTTTAGAATAGATCTAACAGGCAAAGCGATAGGATACCAATATCTAAAACAAACGTATCCCAAAACAAGTAGCACACAAAGTCATCATCAGATTGCTATATCCAGTGAAAGAGTAAACACAAAAGAAAATATACCCTGTAAGTTTAGTTTGCATCTATGAACTGGTTTAAGCCACCCTTAGTACATATGAGATTTATACCAAAGTGTTTATGCTGGGTCAATATTACATAGCAAAACCCTCAGTGTCCCCTGGGTATCTCCAGAACCTCCAGGTACATAGCATTTTTAATTTTTGTTGTTGGAAAGTATGGGGGGGGGGTGACTGAGAGCTGCTGCACAGGAAAAACTGACCCTTTTCCAGTATAGAGTCTCCTGGCAGAGAACAGGCTTTAAACAAATACTGAATAATGATCTATTGCCCCTGTCGGCATCATAGATGCCTGGCCTGAATCAAAACTGTAATGATGACCCATTAGTGTGCATGCTAGTCTGTGAGCCTGCCTAATGCCAGTGTCAACCCCATTCCCTCACCCTGCTTAAGGCCTGAGGCTAGAAAAGAGCCTGGACAGAATTCCCACTCTTTCTGGTGACTTAAAGTAACATTTTTTCATGTTCTATTCACTCGAGTCCCTTTAGCATGCTGTAGCACTGCTCGTGATGTGACCTACTTTCTCTACATGCCGTGAGCGTGCCTGCTGCATACTGTATGTCTTTGTGGCCAGAAATGTGCAGAGGATTCTGAATGAGCAGTGACTTAATTTAAAAGAAATTAATCTGACTAGCTTCGGGCCTTCCTTTTCTTCCTATTGTCTTAGGATTCCTTGCTCCCACTAGTCCTAAAACTATTGCTTTTGAAAGAGCTCAATGTACAAGCCATTTTCTGATCCACCTATGAAAGGGCCCTGTGCTGTTTAAAAGAGAAACAGCTAATAATAAAAAATGGGGAAAAAAGGCTTTCAAATAAAAACATCCTGCCCATTGTTCATAAGGAACCAGTATCTTCAGGGAGGATCTTCTCAGTATTTATGTTTATGTTTCTCACAGGTTTTAATTAAGGTTTGAAGAGACCACTTATGGGTCTCTGGACAGTGGAAATCAGACTTCATAAGTCATTATTTTTTATACACTTAGCTTCATAATTACTTCCATTGGGATAAAGCAAGACTTGTAACAACAGAGTTATGCCTTGCTACCTGCTTATATTACAAACCACAGAGTCAGGCAATAATCATAATTGGGAAACATTTCATTTGGTGATTCAACAGATAATAGTGAATAAAAATATAAATGCTTTAATCAACATACTTAATTCAGATTCCTGAGGAAACCAGATGCATAGCATCAATGCCCCAGTTCAGTAAAACTCTGAAATATATATTCATGACTTGAAAAGTATAACTGAAGGTGACGCTGATTTCAAAGGAAGCAGTTCTGCCCTCTCCTAAGCCCCAAGGGCTGCTCATTCTTTCCTCTACCCTGTCCCCACCCGTGTGCCAGCGGCATTGTCTGAGGAGCTGTGAAGCAGCCCTAGTCTGGGAACCATACTTAGCCAAATAAAAAAGGAAATCAACAAAGAAGACTGTGGGAAGGGCACAACTGCTTTAAGTGGAAGTGCTAGTATCAGGCAGCTCACAGTAGATACTGATCGACTTTGCTGGAAAGCAATGAATTTTAGTGCACACGTAAAATGAAGGACATGCCTACTTGGCTTGAAAAATCAAGGGCTAATTGTTGAATCTGATGCTGGTATGTGGAGAGTTCATAGATGGTGATTAACAAAAAGTTTACATTGATGCTTCTAACTGGTGTGCCTTCAAGCACACAAGGTGACCAGGATTAGAGAAACAGCTGTCACTGGGGAGTTACCTTGGTGTGTCTTTCCCAGTCAGGGTACACGCAGGGTACATTAACGAATGACAAACCAATTATTCTTATAGTCCCTAGTCCCAAATCCAGTCATGGCACAAACTGGTAGGATCTGTCTATTAGTGTTACATTGTATTAATTTATCAAATTGCAGCCTATATTTCCAGCAGCGCCCCTACTTCTGACAGCAGATGAACACATTTGAGAATATCTGTCTCCTGCCCTAGACCCATTTAGTTCAGACCCTGGTTACCCTCCATCTGTTACTGATCTTTATCCCTCCAAAAAACCCAGAAAACCTATGTGAAGGCTCTGCAGATGTGCACATTCTTACCTTCCTGCATGTGCAAATGGATGGCCTATGTCTAGTTCTTGTAGTTCTGTGACCACGTGACAACCTCACATTTCATTAAAAAATATAAGTCTGCAGCCCTCATGATATCAAAGCAGTTTTGGACACATGACCCTGAAGATCAAAAATTACAAACAGAAAAGATATCCAAAGGCATTAATTATAAATACCACGCTGAGACACTGAACTATGCTAACTGTTTGAAAGCTGTGCCTCATGGTTTTGGCACTCAGTTACTGGTGAGAATAGTCCGCCTGAAGCCATTGAGGCTAAGTTTAAGTAGATGTTAACTGATTTGCAGAAAGTGATCCTTAAGAAATGTAAGAGCCAAAAAGTAGAACATAAAAAGAAGTGGAAGGAAGGAAATTATGTAGGATGAAGGTAAGTCATGAGATCTCTCATCACACAGAGCAGCCAGTTGCATACCATACTCGTTCTAGGCCATTTATAGGCTTTTTTTTACATTACCGCTTACAATTTAAAAATAACTTAAAATTTAAAGTTTTATACCTATACCCTACAAGACTCTTATCTCTCCTCCTTCACTTCAAGTTTAACTTCTCTGAAAATGACATTCTGAGGCTGACAGCCTATTGGTTTACATGATTCTGTTATTTATGTACTCTCCTTATTTCAGTACACATTCCTCACAGCAACCCCCTGCCCAGGAAATATCATTCTTCTTTTCCCATATTAATTCATAAATGCAAACTTTCCCCTCACCTCCCTCAAGTGACAGTTCACTCTTAGCGTACCTGTGCTCTGTCACAATATTGAATATCAGCATTCATGAAACACCCTCCCACACAGTATTTCCTCCACTCAGTAACATCAGCAAACATATCCAAGCAGAAAACACTGCACGGGTTTTGCTCCTTAGAATATGAGCCCTTTACTTAAGTCTGTGAGTTTAAAACAGTGGGTGAACTGTTGGGATTTAGGTCTTGCCTTCCTGGCCAGCTCAGAGTTTATATACATGTCAAGCTAAGATAATGTGCACATTTCTTGAAGATCTGTTGCCAAACTGCACTGTGCAGCCATACTGCGTTACTAGCATAGCCCACATAGACTTTCTGAGTTGAATCTGAGTCCACTGAGAAAAAGGTGAGAGAAATAACTGTATCTTCCACACTAATCTCTGTGAAGGTATGAAGCCTGCAGAGATGATTCCACATGTGTTCATAACTGGCTGACGGACTGGGAATGGGATGAAAGTGGAGAAAACCACTGTAAGAGTAAATGTATTCCATACAGTGAGGTAAGAAAATCTGATCAACTGGAGCAGAAAAAATGGCATTAAGAGTTCTTTTTTTTCCTGCATATATGGGTATAAAATGCAACAGGTGAGTCGTTTTTACAGCAGTTTCAAGCCATACCTGCATCTGATGTTTTAAGTATAAAAATTTTAGAACATTTATGTAGATTGCTTACTCTAAGTATATATACATTTCATTAATCACAATTAATACCACTTGTGAAACAAAAGTAAAAGCTCAAGCAGCACTGATATTTTAACCACAGTGGGGTTTAGAAAGGAAAAGATAAATGAACTTTTTCATACAACAACACTGAGATGCATTTTATAAGATTCCTTACATAATGTGAGGCTTGACGCACCTGTCTTTTTAAATTGGGACGTAAGTTCCCAAATCACTAAGGAATTTTTAAGGTTTTCTTGCCTATTGGCATCTTTGCCCTTTTCTCTATTTTACATTCAAGTCCTCCAAATCAATAAGTCCTGACATTCTTCTAAGTGTCTCCCTTTTGCTCTCCATAGACCCATCATCTCTCTGATGTGTGTTCTCCATGGTGTCTGCCAATGGCTAGCCAGAGCTAACTTTGTTCTATATAACTCTGATGGTTAAAGAGCAGCACTGACAAGCTTTCTGAGAGCTCACCTCATTTTTCTGAGAAGGTTTAATGGTTGGGATAACTAATTTTATGAGCAAAGGTGTATAAAATAAGAACTGACAAGACTTACAGGAGCAAGGTTGCCTCAGACCTAATCCACAGACCTTTCAAGGGTCAGGTAGGATTTTTTCTAGTGACTCAAGTAAGTTTAGCATCAGGGCAACATAACACATCTCAAAACTGCTACACTGATTTGAATATTTTTAACAGTTGAATTTCATTGAGTCCATGAAAACTGTCCAAATTGCAGAAGTAAATGAAATTTGAGTGTAGTGCTCAGGGACTGGTAGTAAGGCTTGCAGAGATCCCAGATTCATTGTTTTGAATTAAGTTCAAGTGCATGTACCTCCAGAAGTCAGTTCAGCAACTGATATAAGTGGAAGTCACGGTCCAGTCAGTGCAGGATTGCTGTCTGCCTTGCAAAAGTGACACTAATCAGCAGGTTTAGGAAGGTGGCCAAAAAACAAATGGGCTGCAGAAACGTACAGTTTAGTTTCCCAGATGTGCTAAATCATCAGTAGTTCCAGATGAAGTGAAATTATAATCTTCATCCCTGGTCCAGAGATAGGAGTTTTTAACCTTGAATTCCCTTCTACTTATTTCTTAAAGAAAATATACCATCTGCAGGGAATAACATGCCCCAAAACCAGAGGTCTTATCACTTGAAGCCAGGCGCAGCTATTCCTAAACTAAACAGAACCACACCCTAAATTGCCCATGTTTTTTACCAAAAATAGGTTTGCACGGTAAGTAAGAATAAGGATGAAGTTTCTTCAGAGAAATTGAAAAAAACACATTTCCCATATGAAAATTACACGATATACAGGCACTAGACTCTCTTGGTTTGGTCTCAACTCATGGAAAAGGAAGTTACTATATCTAGAAGCACAAAGGGTTCCCCAGTGTCAGAGCACTGTGGACAGATGCTTGCTTTCTTTATATGCCCTCAGCTCATATGGAGGAGCAATCAGCAGCCCTGCATTTGACATACGCAAGTGGTTGTAAGGACTATTTGGAACAAATGCTGAATGTGAAACAAATGCTGAATATTAAGAATGCACAATGGATCACAGCCAGTTTTAGCCTGGCTAAAACAAGACACATTTTCTCATTGTTCTCCCAGCTGAGTGCTCCCCAAGCAATGTTAATGCATAGACTAGAACATCTTCCAAGAAGCTGAAGAATCAGAACCCTCTGCAGTAATTTAGGGATGTGTTTAGTAAATGGGCTGTGTGCACTGCTTGTTTGCTGCAGCATGCTGGCTATGCTCTGGTCTTTAAGCAGTTAGGAGGAAGGTCAAAATACAATTACCAATCTAGCAGGTAGAAGAGCCTGTGGGACATAAGGACAGGATGTAGAATGTCTCTTGCATACAGACCTAAGAAAACCCACATGACGGCTTTTAATACTTTCTGGAATGATTAGCTAAAAGCAGGTAGAAATCCAGGAACTGTACAGGAGCTGGAAGAAAATGTCTAATGCTGCTTAAAAGCAGAGGAATAGTGGGAAAGAAACAGCTAAGATCTGCCTGCACCGAGAACACAAGAAGAGAACTAGACACAGCAATCTTTCCATTTCTGACTCTGCATTGCTCCCAGCGCACTAGCCCAGCTCCATACTCCTCCTCTAGCAACTGCAGCATCCAGGGAGCGAGCCCTGGTTAGAGACAGTGTGAACTGAAAAGCTATTTTACACACTACAGAGTCTTTGAGGCTATTTGGAATGGACTCTGTATTATTCACAAAGGACAGATTTCTAGGGCAAAAGCAATGACTATGATTTCTTCTCATCTACCTTCCTGCACAGTATATGTCAACATAGTTTTTCATGTGGGGAGACAGGGAGACATCTCATAAGAACTTCTTGTGGAAAATAGGTGGAGCAGAAGCTGCTTCAGGACTACAGATGGCGAGTCCCACTTCCACATAATAGACTTAAATCTGTAATAATTAATTTTTTTTCACACAGAACTGCTTCTATGCAGAAGTCTCGCAACCACAAACACAGGGCACCTTCTCCGAGATTCAGTGTCAGATCTGTATATGAGCTGATGATGACGGTAAACCAGCACACCACCCAGAAATTACAGCACTAGAGAAATGCTGTAGGATTCAAGAATCAGCATCATGTGCAAGGGCTGCTTGTACTATTACAGAAGAAACACGGCTTCCTTCAGAGAGATGCTGGTGACATGGTCAAGGTGAATCAGTCAGTGATGGAGCCCAGCAGTCCTGCTGCCTGGTCCACTGTTTTGGTCATTAACACTCCCACTCCTTAATTCCCAGGGCTTCTACTCCCACCATCACTCACACCCCCAACTTCATTCTTAGCTTTGTTTCTGGGAGTACCTAAAGCTTCCTTTACAGAAACAGAAAAGATTGAACTTCAACCACAAACACGTGGGAGAAATGCAGGCAAGATAAAGCATATATCCTGTCCACCCTGTGGCTGGACATGATAACTCCTAAGTTAATACTCTTAGGCAAACCCAAGCTGGACAGGAATAAGGTCATCACAATGTGAGCTGGGCAAACAAGAAATATCTTTGTTGCTTGGTTGCACAGGTCCTGTGATACAGGCCTTACAAAGCAATGTAGTATCAAGAACAGGACAGATTCAGTTGCAGAGAGTGAAAGAAGCTGCAGTTTAAAATTTCTTGAGCCAGAAAGGCTGTTGCACCACTGGACGAAGCACTTTGAAGGCTTGAAAAAAATACTTCTTTTCTTCAAGCAGTTTCTAAGTTACGTCCCTTCTCTTTGTCTGTGAGGTCCTGCCCAGTCACAATGTACACTGCAGCAGGCACAGTGAGATCCCACAGAGCCGTGACTCCACAGGGCTGTCTCTAGCCTGTAGATATTCCCATATTCAAAACACTCAGTCTGGCGCTTTCAGCAGTACTCAGATCCCGAGCCATGTCAGAGTGTCCTGACATGCTACAGTTGTATAGGCTGTCACACAGAGCTTTGGTCTGTCAGACCCAGAACGCTAGCTGGGCTGTCAGCCCCAGGGGTGGAAACAAAGGGCTGTCTGTTGATCACTTTGCACTTTGTGTAACCACTTGCTGTCACAACAGCCAAATCTCTTTTGCCAGATGTGGGACTGGAAAACATTTTAAGATCTCTCAGAAGTAATGAAGCATGGCACACAGCAAGGCAGTGGATGACTGCAGACTGCTTTTTTATAATCTAGTACCAATATTTAAAAAGCTATAAATTTTTATCAATTTCATACACGTTGATTTTTAACCCCTTCCTTTTTAAATTCAATTGATGCTTTTCTCATTTGACACACAGATGTATGCAAATGGGACTGACATGTGCCAGAATATGTGGGGGCAGTCATTTAAGGTGAGCGAATCCTCCTGCCTCTGCTTGCAAATGAACAAGAAGGACATGATGGCAATCAAGTACCTCCTCTCCGAAAGCTCAGAGGAAAGCTCCAGCAGCAGCAGCAGCAGCGAGGAGCATGCCTGCCAAAAGAAACTCCTGAAGTTTGAGAAACTAAAGAGAGAGGAAGGGGAACAGATGAGATAAATGGTGGTGGGTGTATGTCAGGACAAGAGAAATTTTCGTGGAGGCTGGGCTCAGAGCATCATGCCAGCCTGCTTTATCCCTTACCTCCTGGAACATAATAAATCAGTGGCTGGTTATATTAATCTTTCTTTGATGTGTTTGCATATGCATCACAAAGCTCCCAGACAGGTTAGCACAGGTGTAATCTTGTGACTTGAACCGAACAGCTAAAAGCCTGAAGGTAACATCCAGGGGTTGACTTTCAAAGAGGAGAGGCACAAGCAGCTCCTGCTGTCTTAAGGTGGAACAGCAAAAACTAGAGACCTCTGAAAGGCCCTGCCAGTAACCGGCCAAGTCTTTGACCAAAGCCCTTCATTAGCATAGGCACACAGCACTCCCATCACCAGTTCCTCTGCACCTGGCTCTGCTCAGATAAAGAAATGCTGCAGGCAGAAATAGGTCAGTGAGCCTGGCTACTGACCACTGAAAATGTATTACTTTGTATCTCAAGAACATCCTTGCAAAATGGGGGATTGTGGTGTACTAGATAAATCCCTAGATCCATATATTGCCCATATACAGTATGACGGTCTGTTGCACTGGGCTTTTACCTTAAACAACAGCAGTACAAAAGCCTCCTACAATATGAATTTGAAGCATAATTTTGGGCGCAATTAATCCCACTGAATGCTTCCAAACAGAATGGTCTCTGACAAACAGAAGTGTCAGGGAGGGCCCCAATCATGTTTCTCCCATCAGTAGTTCTGCTTCCCATCATCATTGTTATGGTCAATGTAAAACCAAAACCTGCACCAGTCCCAGAGGAACTCGCCAGGTAAGGATGAATGAAATCCTGCTTTCACTTATGCACCCATACTCCCTCTGACATCGCTGTAGAGTGGACAGGTCTGTGCCTTTCTGTACAGCCTTTCATAGTAACATCACCAGGGAAACCATGAGAAGGATAAAATTTGGGGGCTCAGATTATTGAACTGTGAAAATCAGCATCATCTCAGTGCTTGCTGTGGAGCTAGGCACCTTACAGCATTTAAGGATCTGGCCCACAGTTAAAACAATGACTTGGCACAGCCTGTTAAGCTAGGAGAATCTTCAAAACCCAGCGCACTTTCTTCAGCAGGCTGTTTATTTATTTGAATGGTTTCACACAGCTGCAATAGTAATGTTAGACCCATGAGGTCATGCTCTGCTTCCAACCAGCTTCTCAGTATATTTAACAATGGAATAATTCCTGCCAGCACTGAACTGATTTTAAAACGATACTTTGCCACATCTGTATTTCATGCTAAGTCAATTTGTCAGTTCTACTGTTTGAAAAGAAAGAACAAGAATTTGGTCTTCTGTAAAGCTCTGACAGTCTTTTTCCCCCTATTTCACCAGCTGCATTCTTTCCTGTCCTTATTGCACCCAAATCAGAGCAGAAATTTTCCTACTAGTTTTTTTGCTATGCTCAATATTCAAGAATTATCCCCTCACTACCATAACACCAACTTTTTCTGTGTCATCATGGCCAAAGATTTCCTTCCTGTTCTTTGTTAAGTAGAGCACAATTGTCTCTGCCTGCGTCTCTGCTCGTTTACTTTCCATCCCACTTTATTCTCTTTGCTCTGGCTAAATTACTCCTGAAAGCACTCTCAACAAACAATTCTTCCATGCTTAGTTTCAGGATGACCCGTGAGACTGGTTATTGCGTGCCCTTGAACAGCTCTGGGTCCTACAGCAGCTAAGGGACCAAGACCATTTCACTCCTATTCATAACTTTCCCACTGACTCATGATGTACCCTAAGCAAACCATTTAACTCTTTTGTGACCCCAATAATTTTTCAGGGCTACCATATTTCCTCTAGGTCATTTCTTTTCTAAGCCAAAAAGTCAAGAACTACTCAGTTGTCCCTAGCCCAGAAATTGTCCCATACTTCTTGGTCACTTTTGCATTGATCCAGATCTGTAGATAGATATGTTTTGTTCCGATACAAGTTATCATCCAGAAAGAATTTCAGTCTCGATTTAAAACTCTAAATAATGGAGAATTCCAGTGCACCTGATAATGTTTCCTCAGTGTTAAAGATTATCCTTAATTTAACATTTGTTGTTTCAGCCTTCAGCCACTATTTTTGCTAAAGGCTGTTGTATTAAAGAGTTTTTCAGTACTCAGCATTGCTTCTCTGCTCAGCAGCATATACACTAGATGAAATTGCTCTTAGCAATGAGCTCTTAGCTCTATTTAGTTTACATACATCATTATAAGACATTCCCTCTCTCCTTAAATCATATTTACAGTTCTCTGTCCCTTCTCCAGTCATAAATATCCTCCCTATGTTGTACAATTCTGTCTAGCTGCTTTATACTCCCAGTAATTTACAGCTTAGGCAATCTCTGTGCCACTCTGAAATGCTATCAGTGGTGATTTTACATTTACCAAAAGGCTAGGATAACTCAGATGAAACAAAATTAAAAGTAACACAAAGCACTAAAAATCAGACTACAACAATACACCGTGAAGGTGAACCAGGGGAAAGAAAGATCCAAGTTACTGATGGCTGCAGACATCCCCAGCTAATGCTGACCTGATTTGGTAAGTGCCTGCTGTGCATCACAGCTCAAAAGCGCATGCCCTGCTTCCGGACCCACGCTGGCCCAGGCAACTGAAATACCTCTGTATTTAGTGACATCAGACTCAACTAAGATCTTTATCGAAATGTCACAATGGTAGATCAAATGCTTTGTGAAATACATTGTGAAACACGTTCTTCCACTAATCTGTAGGAAACAGACTTACAACCTTTATCAATAAATTAAATTGGATTTATCAACAAGGCGATATTGATAAAAATAAAGATTATTGCCAATTATTGACTTATTTACTACCTGGCTAAGTATCAGTTTTTGTGCTGTGATACTTAGGACTGGTGTCACGTTAACCATAACACAGCTGGCTGGGTCATCCTGCTTGCTCTGTTTATTTAATTTTCTTTCCTTAAACATTGACACAATACTATGAGTCTCCTGAAATTTCACCGAAATGCCAGGAATTATTACAAATGAGATCTCTCTTGACAGTTCTTTTAGAGCTCTTTAGTACAGATTATCTGAGCCTGCTGCTTTAATGTTACTTATGATGATGAACGTCATCTTTAATTACTTGCAGGCTGAAAAGGATTTCATCATCCTTCTGTAATATAAATACTGCATCCTACATACATTTCAATACTAAGCATTATTAACAAAACTTGCCCACTGTATCTTGTGCCACTGCAAGGCTTTCTTCATCAGGCTCCTCAGCTGCTTTCACCTTCAGTGTAGTTGTGACAGCCACAATTTACTGTAGTACCTTTTGAGTCCTCACTCTATTTTTATAGTTCATAATTCTCCATGGATATTGATTGCAATATAGCTTCCTTTTTAAAAAATAATAAGCATCAGTAATGATGACATTTTCAACTTCTGTTGCATTTTTCATGTGCAGGTTTCACTCAGAGCATTTTATAAATATTCATTAATCTTCAAAATATACCTGAGAGGAAAATAAGTAGTGAGAAGCAAACTGAGTCAGTGGGAGAGTCAGTAAGAGACTTATCTGATCATTGCAAGTGTTACAGAACTAGGACTAGCACGGACAAGTTCTGTTTCAGAGCCTTATTCCACACTGCAAATGGAGTTGATCTTTGTAAGGTGATCCTTGGACAAAAGTTACTATGCAAAAATTATAAAGGAGATTTTATTAAATAAAATATTGCAAAAACCTGAGATTCCAAAAAACAGAACAAGTTATTAAACAATGCATTTCCACGTACCTTGAAGGATAACGAAATTGTAAAAGTTATGTTAGATTATTTAAGACAAACAGTGTCAAAACAGTGCAGTTTCCCTTGCTGAGAGATAACAAGCCTGCAGAAAAAGTGAAAGCTATAGATGAGATACAGCTTTTTAAGGGTTTTGATAACATTTGGTGTAACATTCTGGTAAGCAAACTGAGAAAACCAAAGCACAAACGAAATCACCGTAACACAGGTGCACAACTGGTTTAAAAATATATTAAAATATTACTATAAGTATGTTGTCATTAATCTCAGACAGATCTTCTGTAAGGAATGCCAAAGGGTCTGTTCTGATTCTAGTCAACCCTTTTGTTTACTCTGAGAATGAAGTACAGATTTTGCAAGCACTATAAAGGACAAGATTAGAATAAAAACGATCTTTCTAATCAGAGAACTAGTCCAAGCCCCAAAGGTGAAATTCTGAAAAGGGAGATGAAAAACACTTGCACTGAGGAAAGGTAAATCAAGGGAAAAATTCGTCCAGGGAATACATGGCAAGGGAACAGCAGAGCAGCCAAGGAGCTGGGATGCATAGCAGCAACCTATGCCATTTACAGTTGAAATGTTACTCTGTGGAAGTTTTAATTGTGAAAGGCTTCAGTGTATGTGGAGCCCTGGATGTCCTGACTCACAAAGCAAGCAGATGCAGGACCTGCAGACATCCTACTAACAGTTACTCATGGAGTTCCTGACGTATATATCTCACATTCCATGGAGGCGCTGCTTCTGGAATGACCCCACTGCACACACAGGCTGTGGAATGTGGTGGGTATCCGGCAGAGTTTAACTCTATCCATCTTCTTACTGAAATCATCTCACAAGCCCTGTCAACGCAAGTACAATACCTTCTAGGAGAGCAAACATGCTCCTGGTCTAAATCTAATGACTATATAAAATAAAGGGAATAAAATTAGCTGCATTTATGCACATTTTATGGTTATTTTCCTTCCTTTTTTCCTGTTCAAAAGGTTTGCATAACATGGAGTTACTTAAAAAAATGCTACATGCTATAGACAATTCATAGGTCTGTTGTGTGTTTGCTCTACTATATTATCCAAGGGAACACGATGATGTAGACAAGAAGAGTTAAATGAAGAGTCCAAAAAGCGTTAGGATTTGGATTACAATTTGAAACATTGCCAGACTTTACTAATGGCAAGACTAAAAGTCCCACATGCCTGAAGACTGATAATTCTCAAGCACAACTCATTTTTCCTTTTGGCAAAAAAAGACCTGCTCCTTTGATAAAGTCAGCTTAGCGAGCAGGTCTAATTCAGTGTGAAGCTGCAGGACAACTCTAGACAATGGTGAAAAAAGAGCCAAGCTAGGAAATCAATCACCTACTTCAGATAAGTGTAAGGACACAGCAAGGATCAGACCCCAACAATCTGGCAGTTTTCAACACCTCTAGTAAAAAGTTGCAGCGATCCCCTACTATTGAGATTTAACTTCTCATAGAAGTGAGGAAAACGCTCTCTGCTGCACAGTTTTGCTTCCCTTTAGCTACTAAAAGCATACCTCTCCTGCCTCTGTTTTGATCACCAACTGCTATCCAAGTCTTAGTATTGTTTTGGCCTCCTTCCTTGGAAATGCAGTGAGCTCTCTGCGGAGTTTGCCTTGGTTCCCCTCTCAGACAGCTGTGATTAATTCAGTGTTCAAGCTCTTGAGTTAATTCTCTCATTAGATCACTTTCCTTCTTCATGGAATGATTATTCCCACAGGAGAAATGAGAAAGACTAAAACAATATTGTGCTAGTATATGACACACTGCATCCAGGATGTTTACTTTAAATCAGATTGCCTGCCTGGAATTGCTCCAGATCTATGGCTTAAACACAAGAACCTTCTAACTGGTGGGGAACTGTAGCCACGTGTGTTGCACAACACTCCCAGTTTTGCTGGAATTCCTCCATGCTTCCTGCTAGGTAAGTGTACCCAGAACATGAACCTCTCCACACAGGTAGGTCAGATGACACAATTCTTTCATCACTAGGGCATACTTTAAGACTGGAAAAAGTATTTTCCTTTTTTCATTACTTTTTATCACACACCAATCACCTTTCTACCCGAAACTATTGTGAAGGTGAAGCCTGGAGCACACAGCAGTGAAATACTGCCAGTGCTCCTGAAACCAGAAGCCATTATCTGTGCATTACTCACTGGGAATGCCACATTCCCTCGAGGCTCTTGCAGCTCAGACATGCTCCCCACTTTTTGCTGCCTGCCAGATGGGTCCCCGGGGTATGGCTGGTCTTTGGAGGGCATCACCCTGTTCAGTTGGACTCTGTCTAGCATAGCCTGCTTCTCAGTACCTTTGGTGCAATGCAGGTACTCAGGAGAGTTTTTCAATACCCAGTTGAAGAATGCTACACTTCTCTGGACTGACGACTCTGATATCAGGCCGTTACCTTACTGTCACCTTTACGTGAAGCCATATTACAGTGAAAGTAATAAAAATAATTAATTACAAATTCCAAGACAGACAAAAGAGTTCACAAAGGCTTCTAAAGACGAGAAGAGAATCATTCAGCATAGCACTTCAGTAAGCTTTACAGTTTCCCTAGCCATTAACAGTTCAGCTGGAAACAGACAGAGCCATCACCACCTTGCTGGTGGTGTGAAAACATACAAAGTTTTCAAACAAGCCCTATATTCTGGGGCTGCCTGTGCAGAAAGGCTACCTCTGGGGACCCATCTTGCTCTCCATCTTTGGGTCAATTCCAGTTCAGACTTCTACCCTACACACACACATAATCATCAAGACTCATTAACCCTCACAGGAATGAAGGTAATAGCTCTTGGGTCTGGCCCAAACCTGCCAAGAGAGAGTGTTCTCAGGCCTGGCTTAAGTCTGGAAAATGTGTGATCTCACTGTGAAGCACAATGCCTTTACCCACTGAGCTGTGAAACATTCAGACCCTGAAGGGAAGCTTCTTCATCCACTGAAGCTTATTTATCACGTAAAAATGTAAGCTGGTAACAGGTTTATGCAGGTATCTAATTAGAGTCTAGTGCCTGTAGCTCATTAGAGGCTTTTAACTGAGTAGACAACATGATAACCAGTCCCGTTGGGGTGGTAATGAGTTAACCACCATTGCTTTTGAGAAATACTTTGAAAGTACCCAGGTAGCCTCTTCTCTCCTCCATGTTGCAGGAGTGTGAACTCCAGCTGCCTCTCTCATCTTAACCCTACCAGGGGCTGCAAATTCATAGAATCACAGAATCAGAGAATCATAGAATCATTAAGGTTGGAAAAGACCTCTAGGATCATCAAGTCCAAACATCAACCCAACCCTCCCATGGCTCCTAAACCATGCCCTGAAGTGCCACATCTACATGTCTTTTAAATACCTCCAGGGATGGCAACTCTACCACCTCTCTGGGCAGCCTGTCTGACCACTCTCTCAGTAAAGAAATTTTTCCTCATATCCAATCTAAAACTCCCCTGATGCAGCTTGAAGCCATTTCCTGTCATTCTATTGTTAGTGACCTGGGAGAAGAGGCCAACACCCACCTCACTACAACCTCCTTTCAGGTATTTGTAGAGAGTGATAAGGTCTCCCCTCAGCCTCCTCTTCTCCAGACTAAGCAACCCCAGCTCCTCAAACTCTCCTCATAAGACCTGCTCTGCAGACCCTTCATCATCTTCATTACCCTTCTCTGGACACGCTCCAGCAACTCAAAGTCCCTCTTGTACTGAGGGGACCAAAACTAAACACAGTATTCAAGGTGCAGCCTCACCAGTGCTGAGTACAGGGGCACCATCACATCCCTGCTCCTGCTGGCCACACTATTGCTGATACAAGCCAGGATCCCGTTGGCCCTCTTGGCCACCTGGGCACACTGCTGGCTCATGTTCAGCCGGCTGTCAACCAGCACCTCCAGGTCCTTCGCCGCAGGGCAGCTTTCCAGCCACTCTTCCCCAAGCCTGTGGTGTTGCATGGGGCTGTTGTGACCAAAGTGCAGGATCCGGCACTTGGCCTTGTTAAACCTCATACAATTGGTCTCAGCTCATCAATCCAGCCTGCCCAGGTCCCTCTGTAGACCTTTCCTGCCCTTGAGCAGATTGACACCCCGGCCCAGCTTGGTGTCATCTGCAAACTTACTGAGGGTGCACTCAATCCCCTCATCCAGATCATTGATAAAGATATTAAACAGAACTGGCCCCAACACTGAGCCCTGGGGAACCCCACTTGTGACTGGCCACCACCTGGATTTAACTCCGTTCACCACAACTTTCTGGGCTCGGCCATCCAGCCAGTTTTTTACCCAGCGAAGAGTACACCTGTCCAAGCCACGAGCCGCCAGCTTCTCTAGCAGGATGCTGTGGGAGACAGTGTCAAAGGCTTTACTAAAGTCCAGGTAGAAACATCCACAGCCTTTACCTCGTCCACTAGGCGGGTCACCCTGTCATAGAAGGAGATCAGGTTGGTCAGGCAGGACCTGCCTTTCATGAAGCCGTGCCAGCTGGGCCTGATCCCCTGGTGGTCCTGCATGTGCTTGGTGATCTCACTAAAGATGAACTGCACCATAACCTTCCCCAGTACAGAGGTCAAGCTGACAGGCCTGTAGTTCCCTGGATCCTCCTTCCAGACCTTCTTGTAGATGGCCGTCACATCGGCAAGCCTCCAGTCATGTGGGACATCCCCTGTTAACCAGGACTGCTGGTAAATGATGGAGAGTGGCTTGGCAAGCTCCTCTGCCAGCTCCCTCAGTACTCTCGGGTGGATCCCATCTGGCCCCATAGACTTGTGAGCGTCCAGGTGGAGCAGCAGGTCGTAAACTGCTTCCTCCTGGATTATGAGGGGTTTATTCTGTGGTCCATCCCTGCCTTCCAGCTCAGGGGGCTGAGTACCCTGGGGTTAACCAGTCTTACTGTGAAAGACAGACAAAGAAGGCATTTAGTACCTCAGCCTTTTCCTCATCCTCAGTTGTAATGTTCCCCTCTGCATCCAATAGAGGATGAACATTCTCTTTGATTCTCTTTTTGTTGTTGATATATTTGTAAAAACATTTTTTGTTATCCCTTACAGCCGTGGCCAGGTTGAGTTCTGGTTGGGCTTTTGCTTGCCTGATTTTCTCCCTGCAAGACCTAACAAGGTCTCTGTACTTTTCTTGTGTTACCTGCCCCTTCTTCCTAAAGCAGTAGACTCTCCTTTTTTTCCTGAGTGTCAGCAGAAGTTCCCTGTTTTGCCAGGCTGGTCGTCTTCCCCACCAGTTTGTCTTGCGTCACTTGGGGACAGCCTGCTCCTGCACCTTCAAGACTTCCTTCTTGAAGAAAGCCCAGCCTTCCCGGACTCCTTTGCCCTTCAGTACTTCATCCAAAGGGACTTTCCCAACCAGTGCCCAGAATAGGCCAAAGTCTGCCCTCCAGAAGTCCATGGTAGTGGTTCTGCTGACCCCTCTTCTTAGTTTGCCAAGAATCAAGAACTCAATCATATCATGGTTGCTAAGCCCAAGATAGCCTCCAGCCACCACATCTCCCACCAGTCCTTCTCTGTAAACAGCAGGTCAAGTGAGGCACCTCCCCTGGTATGTTCGCTTACCAGCTGCGTGAGGAAGTTATCCTCCACACACTCCAGGAACCTCCTAGACTGTTTCTTCTCTGCTGTGTTGTATTTCCAGCAGACATCTGGTAAGTTGAAGTCCCCCATGAGAACAAGGGCAACCAATTGTGATACTTCCTCCAGCTGCTTGTAGAACACTTCATCTACCTCTTCATTCTGCTTGGGTGGTCTATAACAGACCCTCAGCAGGATGTCTGCCTTGTTGGCCTTCCCCCTCATCCTTACCCATAAACACTTGACCTTATCATCAAAGTCACTAAGCTCTATGCAATCAAAGCACTCCCTAACATACAGAGCCACCCCACCACCTCTCCTTCCTTGCCTATCCCTTCGGAAGAGCTTATAGTCATCCATTGCAGCACTCCAGTCATGCAAGTCATCCCACCATGTTTCTGTGATGGCAACTAAGTCACAGCTATCCTGCTGCACAATGGCTTCCAGCTCCTCCTATGCTGCATGCATTGGCATAGATGTACTTGAGCTGGACTATCATTTCACCCCCAACCCTAGCACACCACCCCTAGACTCCTCTCTGGTGGGCCTGGCTACATTCCCCTCCCCCTTTGAACCTAGTTTGAAGCCCACTCGATGAGCCCTGCCAACTCATTTGGAAGAATCTTTTTCCCCATGATCAAAAAATCCAAAATTCCACTGATGGCACCAGCCTCTGAGGATAACAATCATAGTCCTTCAACCAGTCACCCAGCGCCATGAGGCCCCTTTTGATTACTAAGTACCAGGTTCCACCGAGATTTGAACTCGGATCGCTGGATTCAGAGTCCAGAGTGCTAACCATTACACCATGGAACCACTTGTAAAGCCACTCTCCATCATTTACCAGCAGTCCTGGTTAACAGGGGATGTCCCACATGACTGGAGGCTTGCCGATGTGACGGCCATCTACAAGAAGGTCTGGAAGGAGGATCCAGGGAACTACAGGCCTGTCAGCTTGACCTCTGTACTGGGGAAGGTTATGGTGCAGTTCATCTTTAGTGAGATCACCAAGCACATGCAGGACCACCAGGGGATCAGGCCCAGCTGGCACGGCTTCATGAAAGGCAGGTCCTGCCTGACCAACCTGATCTCCTTCTATGACAGGGTGACCCGCCTAGTGGACGAGGTAAAGGCTGTGGATGTTTCTACCTGGACTTTAGTAAAGCCTTTGACACTGTCTCCCACAGCATCCTGCTAGAGAAGCTGGCGGCTCGTGGCTTGGACAGGTGTACTCTTCATCAAGCAGCACATAACACTACCCCTCCACTAAACTGTGCATCAGCAGAGACTGCTGATCTGCATCATCGCCTTGGGCATGCAGTGGCACCCAGGGTAAAGAGGACACCTGGGCAAACACAGGCCTTAACAGAGAGAAGGTTTCTTGGAAGTATAAGAGATGTAGCTGAGTGCGCTAGAGATGTATCTATTCCTCATAAACTCTTGGTGCCACTGTACTTCTGCAATTTTGGCTTCCCTGGGAGAATTTTCAGTTCAAGTCCTTAAGAAACCTAGGGAATTGGAGCAAAAATGGTTGTATCCTATGAGGGTTTTGTGACCTGGACACTAAAACGGAAAGTAAACTCCCTCCCATTTTGGTGAGGCTGTCCAACACCTCCCATCTGGTAAGTTAAGCCCATTAAAATACAAGTAGTAAATAAAGTGGGCAATTAGTAATTAAAACTGCGACTGACTATACCACTGAAAGATTGTAGCAGATGCCTGAGCAGAGAAGACAAAGTGCAGAGATGCACTCCGGTTTGGAACAGGAAGTGAAGATTTCATACCCATTGAAACCGGGAGAGGAATTCGACCTGGCACACTGTGGTTGACTTTCATGGAAAGTGGCTCCCTATCACAAAACATCTCACAGGGTTTGTCACACCTACAAATGGTCAAGGCCTGAGTTTCATGTCTTCTCTGCAAGAGAGAATTTTAGCAGCCAAGTATGGTATGGATACTGCTTGAGTGCTAAGTCAACATGATCCCCAAAGCTATAGGCATAGGACAGGCTTCTGACTAAGGCAGACAGGCAAAACTGCACTTTCAAATAAATTATTTTTCTTTTAGGTTTTTTTTTTTTGAGACTAAAAGCCCTCCATCTTTATGACGTTCAAAGAAAAAAAAAACCCTTCTGTCTGAAAAAGATCTGCCTGTAACAGAGGAAAACTACAACACCCACACATGCAATACCTTTTAGCCATTCACATTTGTTGCATGTTCATACGTATCCTCCTGTAGAAACAGCACCATCTGCAGGATTTGAGAAAGGGAGCACAGACACCTTAGCTCAGCAGAACATCTTCCAGGCATCTGGAAAGGTTTACTTGAGAAGCCTTCACTCTGGGAAATCTGAGCAGCCGTGGGCCTCTGTGGGATGACCCAGGGAGGACTGCAATGCTTCATGGCGCTCTGACACAGCACAGGTTTTTTTCAAGAGGAACCCTAAATAGCTTCTTTGTGAGATTCTTCTCACTGGGGGGTTTTGGTACTGTGACAGCAGCACTTCTGTACAGTGGGACATGTTGAGGAGCTCAAGGCATGCCTTTTTTATTGCCTGTCCTATATGTCAGTCAGCATTCCGCTGGCTTGTTGGCAAATATCACATTAGGAGCCTACTAAATGAAAATTTAAGACATTCTTAATTCTGTCACTGCAATGTCTGTCATGCTTGGTGTTAGTTAATCAAAAGGCTCCTAATTACACAGTGCAATTTCACACTGTCAAATGCACTTTGAGACTTATTCCGGAAAATCTACAGCTTGTTTTGGGAGATGCACAATAGCATATGGGAGCATTAGCTCCATCTTGCACCGATTTTGTGTGGTCGCAGAAGAAACATGCTGAAGCAGTGCCCTCTTCTGGAAGCAGAACCACTCAACCGCATTAATACAGTACAGGACAGGGCTTCGGGGCAAAATTAGCAGTCTCAGCAACGCTATTTTTTGTCTGTAAATTTGGCGCTATGGTGTGAAATCCTACTACTGGCCAAGTGTCTAACAGCTGACATCAGCCAGCGACTGAGCGACTGGCATTTAGGAGAATTCTAAGCCTTTTACTCACAGGCCACTTCCGATGAATAAAATGTCAGCACGAGAGGGGTCTGGTTTCTTTTGCTGATTCATCAATGAAAGAAAAATCTCAACACATTTATTGGCCTAGCTTAAAATTCACACTGTGTTATATCCACATGCATCGAACTGCGTGCGCTTACAGAAACCTTATTTTTCTATCTAGATCTGTATTTTCTATGGGTATTTTTTTTTAAGACCAGCTTGAAAGGTAATTTTACTACTCTGCTGTCAAGAATGTAATGCTGATGAACAGAGGGACCAACAGTCCCCAGAGAGTATCACTATTCAGATTCCTTCCAGAAGCACATTTAGAAGTTATTACAATGAAACACAGAATCATGAGAAAAGCCTGAGGGGCCATGACCATTGTAACTGCAAGAGACATGTTTTTATTTCCCAGTCTCACAGTAAATAGATATGGAAGCGTTCCAAGAGGCTCTCTGATTGCTTTTTGCTTTGGCTGCATGTCACGTTGCTGGAACAGTTGTCGAAAACTCAGGAGGGATGCTTTTCTCTCAGAATCAGTGCCAGCTCTGCCGGACCCAGTGACCATGTGTGTGTAACTCGGTACGTGATGCTCATCCCTCAGTCAGTGCTCAGGCATCCAGTGACTCAGTGAATTATACAGACTAAGGCGGAAGCGTGCTCTGCCTCACGATCCGTGCTGACCCCAGTGGCCCACATGGTACTGCTACAGGACACTGTGACAAAACATAGTGCTGGAATGAGGAGGAAGGCCCACACGTGGCACGACACTATAGGGAAAGGAGGTGCATGGGCTGGCTCTGCCTCCAGTCAGTGCTGGCCCTGATACCACAGCCCTGAGGTGATGACAGGCAGTTCTCCCTGCCTCCCATCTCTGGGGTTCCCCCAGACAGATGGTAGCTGTGGTCTCTCCCCAACGCTGCCATGTTTCTCTCTCATGAGTGCAGATTAAGGTAGCTAGGAATCCAGTCTCCGAAGCAGGCCTGAGGGGAACGTGGCTGAAGGACAGGGATCGTGAAGGCAGTGAATATGGTGACAGCACATCTGCTGTTCACCGGTTACCTCAGCACCAGGCAGAGTCAGCGAACCTAGCAGGGGACCAGCTTTAACCACAAGCTCCTCACAGAGTAGGCAGCGAGCTCATGGTGCGGTGGCGGGAGGCGCCCGTGGGGTCGAAGAGGCTCCACAGGGCCAAGTGACCATGCAAGCACACAGGCAAAGGATCGGACAGGCGTACCCCAACCAGGGTCGATCCCCCTCCTACGCCGGCTGAGGGAGAACAGTGCTCCGCACACAGACACCTCAGCACGCACCTCCCTAACGAACGCCAACACACCCGCCCACCATTCCCGCCTCAGCAGGACAATCGCGCCCTCCCGCTATGGCCCCAACGCGCATGCGCCACGGGGGGCGGAGCTGGACGCTGCCTCGCGGGGCGGAGCTGGACGCCGCTGCGCATGCGCCGGCGCTGCCCCGCGGGGCGGGGAAGACGCCGCCGCCTCCGGAACCGCTATGGCGTCTGCTGCGGCGAAGGGCGGCGGGAGCTGCTTCTCCGACCGGCACGCCCGCCTCCTCCTGGCCCAGATCAACCGGTTGCGGGCCGGGCAGAGCTTCTGCGACGTGCGGCTGGAGGTGGGCCCGGAGGCGTTCGCCGTGCACCGGCTGGTGCTGGCGGCCAGCAGCCCCTACTTCGCGGCGCTCTTCGCGGGGGGCATGAAGGAGTCCGGCCGAGAGGTGGTGCGGATCGCGGGCGTCGAGGCGGGCACCTTCCACACCCTCCTCGACTTCATCTACACAGGTAAAGGCTCGGGGGGCCGGTGGGGGGCCGGCGAGGGCCGGCTGCCCGCGGCCGCAGGCTGGAGCGGAGCCCCGCTGAGGTGTGCCCACCCGCAGGGGCGGTCAGTATCGGGGAGCACAACGTCCAGGAGCTGATCGTCGCCGCCGACATGCTGCAGCTCACCGAGGTGGTGGAGCTCTGCTGCGAGTTCCTGAAGGGGCAGATCGACCCGCTCAACTGCATCGGCCTCTTCCAGTTCTCCGAGCAGCTCGCCTGTCACGACTTGATGGAGTTCACCGAGAGCTACATCCAGGCGCACTTCTTGGAGGTGCAGAGCGGGGAGGAGTTCCTGGCGCTGACCAAAGAGCAGCTGATCAAGATCTTGCGAAGCGAGGACCTCAGCATCGAGGACGAGTACCAGGTTTTCATCGCGGCGATGCAATGGATTTTGAAGGATGTGGGAAAAAGAAAAAAATACGTCGTAGAGGTACTGGAGCCTGTTCGATTCCCTCTGCTACCAGCACAAAGGCTACTAAAATACATAGAAAGTAAGTGAAAGAAGGGAGGAAATAATATCAGGTGTTTGGATTTGAGCAAACCGTGTGTCAATCGGAGTTACTGGATTTTGATGGACTTTTTAAAATTAATTGCATCGTGATTGAAAAGAGTTACTGTATCCAAACAAATTCTCCTTTTTAACAAAAGAGCACAGCTTACTCTAAAAACATGCTTTTGAAAAAGCCCTATTAAAGTAGGCAATCTTGACTTTTGTGCTGCTTTAGGAGAAGCTGGTAACTTTTCCACAACTGAGTTGTTTATGGTCTCTAATTTTTCACTATGTCTTTTGCCATCTGTTTTTTTCCTCAAGGTATTCCAGATTTCAGCCTTCGGGTGGCCCTGCAAACTCTGTTGAAAGAATATTGTGAAGTCTGTAAACCTCCCAAAGAGAACAAGGTCAGCAGTTTTCTGCAAGCCTCTAAAGGTCGTCCCCGGAGGAAAGCCAGGAAGTACCTTTATGCAGTAGGTTAGAATGTGGCTGTTTGAAACCTTGTAAAACAAATGATGAAGTAGGATCTCATATTGCAGTATCAAAAGAGATACTGGATTTATTTTTTTTTAACCAAAAGATTTAAAAATAGCAAAATATTTCATCTGGCTCAGTTACCACGTTAGCTGCTTTCTGCTTAGAATTGCACAGAAGGGTAGCATTCACATTTCCTGTCATTATGACATGGCATTCGTAGCCTAGATTTCCCTTCTAGAAATTATTTGGCTTGGATGGAAAGCTATAAATCAGCAGAGGATTTGCCCATGGTTTGCTGCTGGAATGGTGCATGCAAATGCACCGCGCTCCTTGTTCTTCTCAAGGTTGAAGTTTTCTCTATCCAGAATACTTTGGTTCATGTGATGGAATACTTGAAATTGCAATTTTCCAGCAAAGCTGGAGCTTTGTATTGGAGGGGAATGCTGTTGTTTCACCCTGTGGGAAGTAACACCAGCTTAAGATAGCAAAGGCTGTTTGCTGGTCTCTGCATTTTACTGAGAACACGAACAGTAATGGTTGTACTGTTGTAGTGAAGTAGTCAGCTCAGGCGTAAGTTATGTGACCTTCAATGTAACCATTCTTCTTTGTGTGCTAGAGAAACAATTCTACTTAGAGAAGTCCAGTTACTTCTGAAAGTGGCTAACGGCTGTTACTGTAACTTTTTCTGTGGTTTAGATATGGGAGCATTGGGGTAAGCAGGAAGCTGATAGTCATGATCTTTCTGCTTACTTTCTAGGTGGGTACACCCGACTGCAGGGAGGACGCTGGAGTGACAGCAGAGCCCTCAGCTGTGTGGAGCGATTTGACACCTTCAGCCACTACTGGACCACAGTGTCCTCTCTCCACCAGGCCCGGAGTGGGCTGGGGGTGGCTGTAGCGGGAGGAATGGTCTATGCCATTGGAGGTAACAACTGAAAGATGCTTTCTTTGTTACATGGGTACTAGAGAACTCATGGATGGAGATTTTTTAAATTATTCTTCCCATAAGGGGTTCTGACGAACTCAGCAGTAGATAATACAACTCTTGAATATAATAACAATTTAATTGTGGTTCCTTGGTTCTCTACTGTCACTGCTCTGTGAATGCCTGTTTGGGCTTCTCTGTTGGCCATTTTTTACTAAGCTGCTCTCCCCTCATGGTATAGTACCTCACAGGTAAGCATATCGACACGTGCAGATGTGCTAAGAGACGTTGGATATTCTGCTGACCTTGCGTACCACCACTGATAGCATTTATTTTCTCACTTGTGGTCTGCCTACCTGGAAAGGCTTGTTATGTATGTTTGCACAAAGATGTGATGAGTAGCTCTACCAGCCCATCACTAAAGAATGCATATGTATACTGGTTTTGTCACCACAGAACACATTTTTGGTCTTGAAAACCCTGTCAGTTGTGCTGCAGAGTAAGAAGTATGTAGCACTATGGTGGTTCACCCCTCTGATGTTTTCAGCAAAGTTTTGGGGAACTGTTGATGAAAGCTGTTCCCGGTGATGATTAAGTTTGAGGTATAAACAAAGCTTTTGCTGCTTTGGCTGTTTGGCTAGCTGAAAGAAAGATCTTGAATTCAGCTGTTGCCTGTCCTGGAAGGAGTTGAAGAATGCTTCTACATCTGCAGTGCAAAACATTGTGTTTCCCCTGTCTCTGTTCTTGCTGTTGTTACACAGGTGAGAAGGACTCAATGATTTTTGACTGTACTGAATGTTATGATCCTGTTACTAAGCAGTGGACCACTGTAGCTTCCATGAACCATCCCCGTTGCGGACTGGGAGTGTGCACGTGCTATGGTGCTATCTATGCTCTGGGTAAGTAAATTTTAAAGGTGTTAGTTCATGGAACTTGCAAATTGATTTAATCTTAAATATTACATCTTGCTGTTGCAAATTTGGCAGACTTAAGTTTTGGAAAACAGCTGTTTACATGAGCATTAGCATACCAGATCTTTGTGGATTAGTCATTGTCCAGTTATAACTTATTTCCATTGTAGATTGCATGCTGTTTCAGAATTAGTCTGTCCTGGAACAGTGCACAATATATCTAAAATGCAGCTAACACACAGCTTCATGCCATTGAATTCTTTCATGAGTTCACTGTTATTTGCAGGAGGTTGGGTTGGAGCAGAGATTGGCAACACAATTGAAAGATTTGATCCTGAAGAAAATACTTGGGATGTGGTGGGAAGCATGACTGTGCCCCGTTACTGCTTTGGCTGTTGTGAAATGCAAGGTATTGTTAAGTTTGTGTCCATAAACAGCTCCAAGAGCCACTGGATTTTGAAGCTTTATGTTTCAGTCAT
Organism: Phalacrocorax aristotelis; assembly: GCF_949628215.1. Classification (NCBI taxonomy): domain Eukaryota; kingdom Metazoa; phylum Chordata; class Aves; order Suliformes; family Phalacrocoracidae; genus Phalacrocorax; species Phalacrocorax aristotelis. Next base: position 49,894,205 of record NC_134281.1, read on the forward strand.
GAATTTTTACCTTTGTCTTGTACTGTGCTGTCAGTCATGCAAGCTTGTACCTCACTTATTTGTCCTTCTAGTACCATATTTTTAATTCAACAGAACTTAAAGACTATAAAGGTCTCTGTCTCTTGCCTTTTATCTTATGAAAATGGTTTTTACATGGCTGCCAGTATGGTTATCCAGCTAGTCTTTCACAGTTGATTGTTCTTCCTTATACTGCTTTTATTTACCTCCCATATTTGGGTTTGTGTGTGTCTTTGTGACAACCTGAAGAGTTGTCACAGGTTATCTTAAGACAGAGATCTAAAGACTTGGATCTATAAATGTGCTTATTAAGCGTTTGATCCAGGCCTGGTCAGCAGTTGCAGCCTTCTGAATTCTCTCCCCTGCACTTGATTAATTATTGCTTTGATCAGAGCTTCTTGTGCTTGAGCCTCAAGTTACTCACTTGAAAGCTTTACATATGCTACTACTGGACAAATTGAGGACTTTTATCTGGCATTCTTAAACCATCTTAATGTTGGGCTGAAACTTGTATTGTGACAAACATTTTCTGTCTTTTGAATCTCTGTATTATGAAACCTAATAGAGGAAAAGCACTGTTTCTACAGGTTTGATTTATGTTGTTGGTGGTATCAGCAGTGAAGGAGTAGAGCTACGATCTGTTGATGTCTACGACCCAATATCTAAACGCTGGTCTGAGCTCGCTCCAATGGGCACCCGAAGAGCGTACCTTGGTGTGGCTGCTCTCAACAATTGCATCTATGCTGTGGGAGGCTGGAATGAATCTCAGGATGCACTCGCTACCGTAGAAAGATACTCCTTTGAAGAGGTATGGTAGAGTCCTGTTCTTTCACAAATGTAGATTGCATCAACGTTGTGTAAGGTTCTACAGAGGTAGCCTGCTTCCTTCTTAAAAAAACAAAAAAGTTGGAAATTCCGTTTCCTTTTCGGAAATTCCGTTTCCTTTTCGGAAATTCCGTTTCCTTTTCGGAAATTCCGTTTCCTTTTCGGAAATTCCGTTTCCTTTTCGGAAATTCCGTTTCCTTTTCGGAAATTCCGTTTCCTTTTCGGAAATTCCGTTTCCTTTTCGGAAATTCCGTTTCCTTTTCGGAAATTCCGTTTCCTTTTCGGAAATTCCGTTTCCTTTTCGGAAATTCCGTTTCCTTTTCGGAAATTCCGTTTCCTTTTCGGAAATTCCGTTTCCTTTTCGGAAATTCCGTTTCCTTTTCGGAAATTCCGTTTCCTTTTCGGAAATTCCGTTTCCTTTTCGGAAATTCCGTTTCCTTTTCGGAAATTCCGTTTCCTTTTCGGAAATTCCGTTTCCTTTTCGGAAATTCCGTTTCCTTTTCGGAAATTCCGTTTCCTTTTCGGAAATTCCGTTTCCTTTTCGGAAATTCCGTTTCCTTTTCGGAAATTCCGTTTCCTTTTCGGAAATTCCGTTTCCTTTTCGGAAATTCCGTTTCCTTTTCGGAAATTCCGTTTCCTTTTCGGAAATTCCGTTTCCTTTTCGGAAATTCCGTTTCCTTTTCGGAAATTCCGTTTCCTTTTCGGAAATTCCGTTTCCTTTTCGGAAATTCCGTTTCCTTTTCGGAAATTCCGTTTCCTTTTCGGAAATTCCGTTTCCTTTTCGGAAATTCCGTTTCCTTTTCGGAAATTCCGTTTCCTTTTCGGAAATTCCGTTTCCTTTTCGGAAATTCCGTTTCCTTTTCATGACTGGCTGGTAATCTGAGTGAAACAAAGCTTTGGCAACCTCAGGGTCTGCCTGTCCTAACCAGTCTGTAGCATCTTGCTATCTGACCTAGTGGAGTGTTTACGGAGATTGTACACGTGCTTTTGGGAAACCAAAATACTGATGATGCATGGATGTACTGTAGTTTGGTAAATACTTGTTCAGGTTAAGATGGGGGAATAGACTTCCCCTCTGCAACAGAGTGGTCAATAATCTGATGAGAAGGGGGAAAAAAAAAATCCCTCAACTTTTACAACAAAGGGTAACCCTTACTTTTTCAGGGTCTTTCTTCTGCATCAAAATGTAGTGGTGTTTCCGCATGACTAGAAAAATCACTTTGAACACTTAAGATTTTGAATAAGATAAGAAATTATTCCTGACTATTATTGCTCGTTTCCATGATGCTCTTTGGAACAGTAGCTAGTGTTAAAAGCAGAATGTAATCCAGTGCACTGTTCCATTTTGCTTTTGGACTTGAGCCATACCTTTCTTTATTTCCCACCTCAGACTGTGTACCATTGTCTGTTTTGGCGACAGACTGCATCTTGCAGTACTGAAGAAAGGGAGGGGTGTTGTGTACAGGCAGTATGTGATCTGTTCTTTAGTGACTAGCATGATTTCAACCCCTTGTGAAAGTTTGCCATTCCAGTCTTGACAACACTCTTGATACTGTACATATACCATATTTGAGCCTGTGAAGTGTATGCATAGTTTTCTTTGTATATGTTTCACTTTTTAAGCTTTAAGTTACTTTTGTCAGAGTCGGTGCTTACCCTAAAACTACTTGTTGACTCTTTCACCTTCTCATTAGGAAAAGTGGGTTGAAGTTGCATCAATGAAGATACCGAGAGCTGGTGTCTGTGTTGTGGCTGTGAATGGATTTCTTTATGCCTCAGGAGGCCGAGCTCCGAGTCATGATTTTGCTGCTCCAGTAACCTCTGACTCTGTTGAAGTTTATAACCCTCATATGGACAGTTGGACTGAAATTGCCAACATGATCACCAGCCGCTGCGAAGGAGGCGTAGCTGTGCTGTAAAACACAAAGAAGAAAACTCATTCAAGGAATGAGTAAATCTGTCTTCTCAGACTTCTGGTTTCATTGGCCAGAAACCTCTTAGCACAGGAGCTTCAGTAGAGACAGTGGAGAATTAGATCAGAGGGCTTTTCCTGAGTAAAAGGAAATACTAAAACTCTTGCCCTTCAAAGTAAATTGGCTTATCCAATGTCTGTCTTGCGAAGTATTCTGTTCAGAGTAGAAATGCCTCTTACGACTGGATTAAGGTCACTGACATAAATGGCGTATTTGCCTGTAGAAATCTGAATAAATCATTCCAGCACATTAGAGACATTAATCAGGCGTTGACTCTCTAAGGTGCACCAAAGCTAGCATCTGTAGCTGGCCTTACAATCTGGAGGGAGGCTACTATAGACAGCTAGGAGTTGTCTGTAGATAAGAGCAGATGGGCTACTTGGTTAGCGTCAGTTGTCCTCTTCTGGTGGAAAACAAGGAAGGGAAGATAACAGGTGAGGAAGACCTGGTACCTGTACTTATGACCTTGATGCATTTGAGCCTCTTTTCTGCTGCTGGACATGACGGGCATTAAATATGAATTGGATGTTTACTTTCTGGCCACGCCACTAACTTGGATGGGAAGAGGCTGAGAATTTCCTGTTCTGGAAGGTTATTCTCACAGTTCTAATAATGTCATTCCACCTCAGCACAGGCTTTTCTTCTCAGCAGTATCAGTGATGACAGTAGAGCACCTTTTTTATGTAAATTCTGGTAAATTTTAAATGAAAATGCTATTCATTAGATTAGCTGTTCTGTTTAGGACAGCTCTTAATATAAAAATATAGGGAACACCTTCACACACACCCTCTTTTCCTTAGTTAAATGCGTTTTTACCCTGTGTGACACATGCTGAGACTTAGCATTGGAAAACGTGCTATTCTAAAAGGTACACACGTTAATCCTTGCTACATCTTGTATCCTGCCTCTTCCGAACTTGAGTGGATGGAGCGTTCTGTGATAGAATTAGCTGCATTCAGCATAGAAGTGATGCTATTAGTGTGTTTTGTCCTAAGGAGTTTGAATTTAGCTTGGATACACTTTGTAGAACAATACTACTAGGAGTTTGGAGTTATTTCTAGATTCATTTAATTAATGTACTTGAAGTTGCCTTTTGCACAATGTGATTGCATTTTCTGCACAGCTGTGGATGATTTGGATGGAGTCTGAAATAAGGCTGCTTGAACTTTTATAGACAGTGTTATTCTAGAACACAAAACCACAACTGGAATGTCACAAAACCAGAAGCCTGCACTGTGTAGACAAAGGAGCGTTCATGCTGTCTAGGTCAATATCCCCTGTGTATAAGTATCAAATACATACATGAATAAAAGCCTCCAAGATGAGTGTTGCAGGTACCTTAAGAATCTAGGGCTTACGCTCTAACATAGGGCTGGGAGATTGCCAGGCTAAAACATGCTAGAAGATGAAGTGTTTGTTTCTCTGATTGTTCTATAATCTTGTGTGACCTTTTACTTCAGAAGAATTTCTTATGTGCGTGAATTAATGTCTGTCTCTTTTTTTTCCCAAGTTTAAGCTTGTTTTAAATAGTTTTTCATAATAAAATGCATTTTTCAGAACTGATTGTGGAATACTCTTGAATAAGGTATTTTCCTGTCGTAATGAGTTGTATCACTGACAATTTTTTTAAACTGGAAATCCTATTTCCCAGTAGGACACTAGGAAAGATTGGTTATAAATGTTGACTATTTGAAAGATGCAAATAACACTCTTCTGTAGTAAAATATGTATTTCTCAGTGTAAAATCACTCAGACTTCTTGGAAGTCTGGCTGCCTTACCAGCTCAATGCAGCCCTCTCTGGGATCAAATGATGGGTGATACCTCTTAGGCTGTCTTTACATTTCAGGATCCCTTGTGAACCATTTGAGAAACATTACCATAGCTGTATTTTGTTAGTTTGGGAACTAAGAGTTCACTTCTGATCCCTACCCATAAACTTTCTGTTTAGTGGAGCCCGAGGGAGTCTGCTGTTTTATGAAGTTACCTTCTCCAGTTGTTGTGGTTGATTCTATCATGTTTGAATGAGACTTTGAAGTCAGCTGATTATCGTCTCTGATATGATCTCTTTCCCTCTTCTCTGGACACATCTTAAAAAAATGCCGCATCTAAGTAAGAAAGAATAAAAGAATTCTTTTCATTTGCACACTCAATTTTACTTCCTTTATATTCAGAGAGCTCTGAAATATATTGTTTCAGAGGTATGATGCTGTTAACATGTAAAGGTTAACAGATGAGAAAAGTTGGAAGCTCGTGTACAAAATTGTTGTTTCAGCAATATCATACAAGATTGCTCTACCTTAAAGATGGGCAGGTTTCTTAAAGATCTGTTTGCAGAATGAACAGATACTGTCACTTAGAGTTTACGTGCTTTATTCTGTATAGAACAACAGTGAAGAACAGTGCTTTAAGAGAACTGAAGATTATCTAAATTGGTCCTAAGAATGTGTGTGGATGTCACTTTTCATCTTGCATCTTAAACTGTACTTGAAGAATACTTAAGAAGCCTATAGTGAATACGCCCACATTCAGTTTCATAGGTTTCTTGAGGTAGCTGAGGTTAGAAAAGAAAATCATGTGACTTAGGCTGTATCTATGATGTGTAGGAAGACTTGAGTACAAGGAGCATGTGCTCCTGCAGTGTTTCCAATAACTAGCCTATCATGGAGGGTTTGCAGGCTACAAGTCCATTTGTACCTGCCCCAGGTATGCAAATAAAATGAGTTTTGAGGAGGGAGAAGACACATACTACTCTCAATCCCATTATCTGATCCCCTAGGGCCAGTGATTGAGTCCATGTGTCATAAAAATTGATAGTACTTTAATCTAGGAGTATGGCAGACCTTTATGGCTGTGTTGCATGCAGCTTCCTTGGCTAGGTGGCCCTACGTCCAAAAAAAAAAAACCTAGGAACAGATGGCCCAGGTAGTACTTTTGCTTTTTTTAAATTAAGCCTGAGCAGAAAGCTAACCTGTCTCTTACAGCACCTTGTCAAGGATACAAAGCTTCCCCTTCTAAGTTTCCTCACTCCATCACAGCAGCTGGATAACATATTTTAGGTGAGTGCTGACCTCGGTTTGCCACTGCAAAGCAACCTTGCCTTATCTGTTCTTACCTGACTAGCACTGAATCACAGCATTCTCAGCATCTTCTCGGCTGAAATAAGACAGAAGAGTTTTCTCTTTTGCATTTCCACAGTGTGGGAATTGGACATATATGTACTTTTTACATAATTCTCTGCTGCTTCTTTAAACTAGAACTGCTCTCACCTTTTTACTGTTTACGACTACACTGTTATTCTCCCCACCACAGAACATTATCACACATTATAGTTAAACCAGATACTTTAATAATTCAGCATACAGCAATTCATACCAATGTCATTTGAATATTCATTTTAAATTCATATGACAGGAACATCTCATTCAAGAGTGATGCTTTCTTCTGTGGATAAGGACAGCCTCATGCCTGCCTTGGAAGTCATTGGTATTTAGAATCCTATTAAACTTGCTAAGTTGTTTACTTTGAGAATAAGCATCTTGATCACTTATGACTCACAAGCACAAAGAAGCCTCTCTTTCCCCTGGAACTCAATGCAAATACCTAATTGGCAAATAAATAGCTTTTTGCTATTGATTTATTATTTTGTGTTCTGCCATTTATAAGAGCCCTCCCCTGTTTTTGAGAAGAGCTGCTCATCTGAAATAATCTTCAATGCTGCAGTAGCTAACAGTGATAATACCATCACCACTGTTCCTGCTACCCTCAGTACTTTAAACCACCTGGGATAAGGAGGAAGGAGGGCAATGTCATAATGTAGAGCTATCCCTAAGGCCATTACTAGCATCACTGCACTGTGAGTGACATCTTTAAAAAGTAAGGCTTGCCAGGCAAGTAGAAGAGGAACTGTACTGTTAGCCAGGTTCAGCCAGTCTGGCTTGGCTGGGCTGTTTTCTGGGAGGGCAAACCCCCACCTCATTCCTCCTAGGAAAGAGACAGTTGCAGCACCGTACATCATCTGACCAAATGCCAGCTCTGGGTAGTAGGTCCCCTGGACGGCCATTGACAGTGGCACAGAAACGAATGGAATTAGCCCTGCAAGGCTTAAATAAAGGGCTGGCTTTGGAGAATCCTTTAGTGATTTCATGCTTCTTTGCAATACGCCCGAGTCTTTGGTCTCAGATTCTTTGGGTGTTTTCTTCTTGAAGAAAGAGAGAGATGTGTGAAAAGCCTGGGCCTTGGTTGCATATACTGATGCTGGGTTGAGGCCTGGAGATCTTGAAAGAAGACACACATCTCTCTGCAGGCAGAGGCCGAGAGAAGAGCAAGTTGTCGTATTCCTTCCATACAGTAGTAGTCTGGGACCATTTAACCTCTGGAGCTGCAATTATAAAACCCATTCTGAACACCTTACAATGTATGCTTACCTAAACTACCTATGAAATATTGTACCAAGTAGTTTTCCAAGTCAGGTCACATCACAGCTGTCCTTCCTCTTGGTTTTCAGGTGTTTTTAAGTAATTAAGCTAACTGATACAGCTTTCACAAGCTAGCTGATAAGGATCATCTAGGCTCTTCAGAGTCAGTAAGCAAACCTTACTCTCTGCAAAAGGTTTGTGTATCCACCTGTCCTTCCACCCACACATCCTTTAGGCATTAAGATATAGCAGTCCTTTTCAGAGCAGAACATAAAATGATCACAGGAGTCGGACAAGGTCACCCCAGAAACTAGCTACTATCCCCTCACTCAAAATCAAAATTCAATCAAGAGAGACAGAGGAAAAAAAGACCTTTAGACAATAAAATCTGATTTTATAAAAGAAATACCTTAGCTTTGGCTAAAAGCTGCTGTAGAAACTAGGAATTCTCTCAGAAAAGCTGAGCAATAAATATGTGGCTACTCCAACTTGTAAATCACTTTTTTTTTTACCAACACTACAATCATACCTTTTGCTATTTTACTTTTAAAGAAATATCAACAGCACAGAAGGCTTCAGAAACTTACTTTGAAAGGTGCGTGGAAGCAGGATTGTCGTATGAGAGGAAACATCTTTGCTTTATCAAAACCCTAAATCAGAAAATTCAGGAGAAAGTCTGAAAATGATGAACAGCTAAGTTTGTCTTATGTCCAGAGTTAAGTCACAGTCAAGACTTGCATAACAGATGCAAGACTGACAGATATATATTTAAAGACAATTGTTTCACATACTCAATCCTTATTTACCTGCTACAGGATGTTTTGTTTCACGCAGCTCTACGAACTGAATTTCTAAAGTTGTAATAGCTGTTACAAGGACGATTTCTAGGTAAAAGAACTGAGTATCGGAAGCAGGTAATGGCTTCCCGCCTATGGATCGCCTCCGTTTCACGGGCTCAACGGCTGCACGCAGCTGATAAACGACCTGTTCCTCACAGGTGGAAGAGCCGAATCCTGAAGCCCTGGGGAGCGGAAACTCCACCTCACCCCAAGCCGCAGGTGAGCTCCTGTCGGGGGGCCGAAACTAACCGGGAAGGGCAGGCGGTGCCGCCGGGCTCGGCTCCCCCGCCACGGTCCTGTTGGTCCAGGGGAGGGCGCGGCTCCGGGCGCCGAGAGCCACGGCCCGGAGGGAAGGGGGAGGAAAAGCGGCACGCCCGGGAGGGGTGCAGTCCCGCCGGACGTTACCCCACCGAGCTGCCGCGGCCTCCGCGCCGTGGTGGCTTCCGCTACCCCGGGGAAGCGCTCCGGCGGGGCTGGCGCTCTGCGGTGTGGGTCCGGGCGGAAACAGGCGCCGGCCCGTCTAGTTCCGCCGGTCCGAGGAAGCGCCCAGGTATGCGTGACACTCCCCGGAGCGTTGGGACGGCAGAGCCGGGAAAGCACGCTCCTTCCCCTGCTGCTGTGGCAGCCCCAGAGCGGCGGCAAGGCCTGGGGTTGCTGTGCGGGGCCGGGTCGGCCTCGGGGCCTCCGCTCCGGCGGGAAGGAGCGGCGGGCTGCCGGCCGACTACAAATCCTAGCGTGCCCCGCAGCGCGGCGCCCGGCTGACCGGGCCGGAGGGAGGGCGCACGGCCTTCTGGGACGCGTAGTCCCCGGTGGCGCCCGACCGGCGAGGAGCGTGCCGATTGGTGGGGCGGGGGTAGGGAGCCGGGTGGGCGTGTCCCTTCCGCCCCTCGGCCCCGCCCCGCGCGCTGGCAGGCCCCGCCCCCTCCGGCCCCCGGCCGGGCAGGGCCGGGCAGCCATTTTGGGCAGAGCTTTGTTATGGTTCTGGGGCCGCAGGAGGCAGCGAGAGGGGCCTGGCCGGTGAGTGCGGCTCCCGCACCCCTGCTCCCGCCGTCCCGCCGCGCCTCCCCGCGCCACCCCACTGCCCGCCGCTCCGGGGCACGGCCCGCCGGCGCTCCGCCGGCCTTCGCGGCCTCGCAGCGGCCCGGGATCGGCCTCCCGCCAGGCCGGGACCCCGCTGGCGGCGGCGGCGGCGGGGAGGGGGGGATGGTGCGAGCGGCGGGGGGTCTCTCCCCGCCCACTCCCGTCCCTCAGCCGCGGTGGGCCGGCGAGGAGCCCGCTCCCGAAGGCGACGGCGAGGAGCTCCCCGCGAGGCCGGGTCGGGGGGGGGGGGGGGGGGCGGTCGGGGCCCGAGGCTCCTCGTTTATTGTTTCCTGCTTGGCCGGAAAGTTCCCGGCGCTTGACACTGCCCGGGCGCCGCCGCCGCCCCGGAGTTCAGCCTCGTCCTGTCACCGCGCGGGGCCGGTCGGCTGCGAGGCGGGGGGGGGGGGAAGGAGGGGCCGGAACGCCGCGTCCCGCCGGGGCGGAGGGGGGGGGTGCCGGGGCGGGGAGGGCTCGGTTTCCCTGTGTTATGACTGCGAACTGGAAACGAAACTCGGGTGGCCCGGGCAGTTTGCATTGGCCTCCCCGGGATCTCCGGGCGGCTCGTTCCGGCAGCCCCCGGGGGCGGCCGGCGCCGAGCGGTGACACGTGTGCTGCGGGCGGGTCCCCCGGTCCCGCCGTGCGGGGGCGAGGGCGGGGGGGGCCGGGAGGCTCGCCAGGTGCCCGTCGTTATCTGTGCACGCCAAACCAGCGCCTGGCTCCGGCATGAGGTGGCTTTCTGTCGTGAAAGTTATTTCTCTCTGTCCGGTGTGCTTTGTGCCCTCTCGGCCTAAGGTCTTGCACGGTTTAACTTAAAACGGCTGTAGCTGGGCTTGGTCGGGACAGCTGGGCTCACACCTAGCGTTTCAAAGACGCGTTTAAGGCTTTGAATTGAATCTAGTTTAGTAATGAGCCGGTTTGGACGGATTTTAGAGCGGTTAGTGGGTGTCTGCACAAGTTAGGAGTTTTTAAACAGCTTTAGAGGAGCAGTCGCTATTTAAATCCTTGTAAGTAATGGTAGAATCGTTCAAGAGCATTGCTTAAAAACCTTTTTATGTTAACGCGACCAGGTAAGTCAGCCTTCCTTTCCCCGCCCCCGAGGTCTGAGTGACACAAGTGTTTGTAATGTTGATAATGCCCTGAAACGTTGTGAGTGACTGTGCAAAGTATGGAAACAGCGAAGGGGGGGGTTATGGAGGTGAAAAAACAGCTGAGATAATTGAAGAGCTATCAAAGCTGCGTTTACTGAAGAGTTGACATTGCTTCTATAAAAATGTTAGGTGGTTATGAAAAAAGCTTATGCAAATGTTACTTCATGAATTAATATGGCTGGTATTTCAGTGAAAGGTTCCCTATGCTCATCCATTTGGAGGCTGGTATTTCAAACTTCCAGTCTCTGGCTCAGGAAGGAAACAGGTGTAGAGCCGTAATAGGAAGAAATAAAATCACCAGGTTTGAGAAAAGCAGTTTTTCATCTCACATTCTTTCTGATTGTTTCTAGAAAAAAAGTACCTTAAAGAAGAGCTTCTTGAAGTTTTGTATTGAGAATAGAAAGGCTTCAGGTGATACTTCCCTCTATTTTGTTTTTCCCCTGTTTTTTTTGTTTTGTTTTTTTTTTTTTACAGCTCTTTGTAGGGAAGTGTAGCCTCTGCATTTTATATTCACCTGGTTTGTAGTCCTAATCCTATATGACACAGAAGCTTCCATTGCAGATATCATACTAGGACTTCAAGTGAAAATATGTAGGGAACAGATGGCATTTAAAAAAAAAAGTCCTGTTTTTTCTGAGGACGACTCAGAAGTAAGAGGAGCAGAATGCAGATGTGATATGTAACAAATCAAGTGGAAGTGTATGCTTTCTGAATTGTTAGGAAAAATATTTCGCAAACATTTACAGGGTATGGTCACCTTGTCTCACAGATGTGACTGCTTTGTACGTAGTGTTAGTGCCTCTTGAAATTACTGTTTTAAATTAGGAAATTAAGTCACTAAGAAAAATAATCTTCACTAGCATTTTCATGAAATTTGAAAAATAGTTCAAGAGCTGTGGGATACTTCTAATTCAGAAAAATACTGTGGTTGGATCTGTGAATTTCTTCAGAAGTGGGGTGTCAATAGCTCTTGTCTTTACTAAGTGAACAAAAACTATTGGCTCAAGAATTAAAGTTGCTTTTTAAATTAAATTTCAGTGTTACAAGATGTTTGGGGTTAGTTGTGTCACTGCTGAATTGACTTAGTTGTGAAGTGTACTTCAGGGTGTGCTTTATTCATTTGCCTGTATGAACAGATGGGAAAAGGGCTGGCTGTTTTCAGTAGAGCTAAAACATAAAGCACCTCTCTTCAGTAAAGTGCTGGCTGCTCTTGCATGGATACAGCTTTTTCTTACAGCTTTGTAGTAACACGACCGTGGGGTGACTGTTGATATAACTTACACAGGGAGAGGTCATAGTTACTGGATTTTGTGGTTGACAAGGTAGTGTGTGTATACCAGGAAGTTTGTTTGGGATTTTAAAGTTTTATGTTAATTTATTTGTGGGGAGGCTGGAGTGGTTTAGATTTTGTTCTGCTAACACAGAAGTGTAAGCAGACATTTTATTGTCACTTGTGTAGTGACCCAGGGTACCAACTCAATCCTATGTTGCTTTCATTTCAGTAAGAGTAATTGAAGTGCATGTTCTCTTTACTTGTCAGATTTGATGAAAAGCAGTGAAGTTGGCAGAAACATGGTCCTGCTTAGAATACTTCATGAATGCCGGGATGTTGTTTGTGTTCTCTAAGTTAATATGTTCCTGTGAAAATGTGCCAAACTTTAATGAGTTACTGTATGGCCAGAAGATAAATTTACATTTTGGGGAGTGGATTTAGGTAGAGATTGATAGCGGCTAAGTATCCACCGCCCTGTATGTGCATGTGCAAACACTGTGCAGACCTAAAAATTCTAGGCTAGCCAAGGCCATTAGCATGACAGTAAGTGGGAACGGAAGCATGTTGGTTAAATTAATCATAGATATTAGCGATCAGGCTATATCGCACCAAACTGGAATTTCTTTAATAAAGTGTGCTTAACTATTTTAGTTCCTGCCTTCTCAAGCTGGCCTTCAAGTGTCAGAAGAATTTTAGCACTTTGTATTTATTAGACCTTTCTGTAATTAAACAGCAAAAAGACTTTGCAGAGTGTAGATGTATGCAGTTCCATAAAATGACTTATCTGAAATAGTTGCACTACCAAGGTCTGGCTTAACAAAAATCCTTTGAAACACTGTACCCAAACATAGCTGAGGTTTTCTGCAACAAATGATGCTCAGAAAAAAAACTTTTGCAGTGTATGACCTTGTTCCCCAGGGACTGTTGTACACTAGAGAGTTCACCAGGAGCTACTGAAGTTCTAGGATTTACAGTCATTCTAGCAAAAATGCCAATGTCTCTCTCCTTTCTTTTTTCTTTTTTTTTTTTTCTCTCCTTGAATCTTGTTATCAATTCCCGTTCAGTATTTTCATAGTCTTATCCTCTACCCTGGAAGGAGCACCACAGCTTCATGGTGTGATGTTGGTGGCTCTTAATAATCAAAGGTGGGGGTGTGTATATAATGTCCAAATGCATGTCCTTGGTTTTAGGAATCCGCTTTTTCCAATACAGGAGGAAATGAGTATTTGTAAATTAATTTCCCTTGGAGCAGTTTTATTTTCAGCATCTGTTCTAGGTTCAAGTAGATAGTAAGTGTCAAGGATGGATAATGGTATGGCCAAGAATGACTGGCTATGGAGATAGAGGTTTAGCGTGGCAGCGACTGCTTTCCTGGATATCTGTGTGACCCTCATAGCATAGTTGCAACATACAGAGCACATGGCAACGATCATCGCTCCTTTTGAATTTTGTCACCTTCAGTTTGCGTTAAACAATTAACTTGTAAATGAAGGACTGGCTCTGCCATGGAGGTATATGGTATTCTGGGCACAGAAATTGTTGGTATTTATGAAGTTGCTGGTGCATTTTTGTAGTAAAGATGACAACAGGTCTGCAGCTTTTCAGCAGAAAGGAGTGTTTTGCCATTGTTTTTCAATGTGTCATCCATCATCAAGGGATTAATCGGGATTCACATGAGGTGGTCTGAAAAGGCTTTTGATGCTAATCTTAAAAAAAACTCAGCAAGGGAATTCTCTCACCCTGAAAATGTTGGATGGGTTATGATCTTGACTGTTAGTTTGGGAAAACTGTGTTTCCTGAACTTTGAACTCTAGTTAAAGTAGAGAAACAGGTTAATGACAACTTTAATAATCTTCAGGTTGGCTGGGCCTTACAGAATGTATCCTACAGTACTTGGGGAACTGACAGTCTGTGGGGATGGGAAAAGTTCTAGAATACTGAAAAGTGTTGAGGAGCACTTCTCCTCACAACATCTAGAAAAAGACAGGATTTGGGTATGTTCAAGGGAAGAGTGTTCACATCAGGGAGTCTGTCCTGGGTCACATGCTCTTTGGTGTTTTTGCCTTTTTTGTGTTGAAATAATATTCTCACTGAACATGTAGATGGCACGATCTTGACAAATTCAATAAATGGTCTGAAATCAATAGCATTGATTTCAGCCATTTTGATGTAATGGGTTCAGATTACTGTGTTTAGAAGTATTACCTTATGCGGACAAGTAACAGCTGGCTAGGCAGCAGTTCTGTGGGAGAGCACCTAGGGGTTGTAGTGGTTCATAAATTATTGTGAGTCAGCAGCATCACTGTCATGAAAATTCACTTGTCATACTGGAACATATACAAGAGCATTGTAAATAAGGTAATGAAGCAGTTTTTCCATTGCGCTGCGGAGTGGTAGGCCTTCAGCTAAAAGTATCTTGTTCAGTTTGTGGTACCATCATACTTGGGAAAGTTATGGCTGGGTAACAAGATCTGCAGAGAAGATAAAGTCTGTATAAGAGAGAACCCCTGAGTGAGGATTGGGGGAAAAAATGGATTGTTTAGCTCTAGAATGGTTTTGTACAGCTTGTGTTTCATCAGACATCAGCGGGTGATCTATAAAGCAGCTTACAAAAGTTACTTGCAGGTATAACCAGGAGCCAGCTCTGACATCCTGTCACTGCTTGCAAGCTGTCATGCTTGGTAGGTGGGTCACATCAATTTTTTCATCACCAGTACTTTGAACTTAAAGGCTTGTAGCTTCAACAGTAAAGTTGGAGTGGTTGTGGGGGGGTTGTTTGTTTAAAAACATTACTGTATTTGATCCCAGAATATGTTATTACATTTTCTGCTGCCAGTGCTGGCATATAGGGTGGTCTGTGGGACTTCCCTCCTGATCCCCTCCCAAAGAAACCCTGCTACCTGCTAAGGCTGCCTTTCAGTCAGGGAGTACTGAAGTACTGGTCTGGAGAAAAGATGTGTGAAAAGGTATCTGCAAAGAGAGGTTAGTCAGCTTGCCATATCCATCATGAATAAAACAAGTAGTTATGGGTTGAAATTGCAGCAGAATATATTTAGGTTAGGCATTAGGTGTGGGGACAGGCTTTCAAGCCATAAGAATAATGAAAACAGATTGTAGAGATACTCTGGAGAATGCTGGTATGCTAATCTCTTTTGATTTACAGCTCCAAAAAAAATATTCCAGTGGAGGTATGAATAGCTGCATAACGAATTCCAGTCTGCTGATAACAAACTCGTTTTTCTGATACTTTTTGAGACATTTTAGGATTAATTTTTGGACCCCTGCAGCCTGAAGATCACTGTACAAATTGGTGGAGGGGGGCATTGCTTAGTTTATTTTCAAAGACGTCTGATGAGAGAGGGTAGAGCTGAAGTCTTTTAAATCTCAGAAGGGATGAACTATGGCACCTCTGAAGATTTCTCTTCATGCACGCGCACGCACCACCCCACCCCACCACGTTTTCCTGCTATTCCCCAGTTTATTGTATGATACTAGGGTAGAAGAATGTTGTTGTTTAACTGTTGGCCTGCACGGTGTACCAGCAGAATAACAGCACAATAATTCTCTGCAAGATCTAAAGACGAAGCTGAAACCAGCTGGGCAAGGTGTTGTGCATAACTCCTTGCTTTATTTTGTCTCCAAAAGTTTCACAGACTAGATTGTAGAGAGCTCTAGCAAAATGCTGTGAACATCCAAAGAGGGTATATCTGCCAGCTGCAGCAAATTGTCAGATCACAGGATTAGGGATCACTTGTTCTTCTATTGTTTTTTTTGAAGCCAAGACCAAACAAATGGAATATTTATTTGTGCAATTCATATGTACAGGACTTGTTTTAAACTGAATTTTCTTCAGGGACTTTTCTGCATTGATGTTTGATTATACTTTCTTAAATAGAGAAAGTTCTGAAATTTTTAAGCTAGTGGAATGAAAAACATAGCAGACAATATAAACTTTACAAACTGTAATGCAAGCATTGTACACATGCTGAAAAGTGCTGAGCGAACATGTCTTTGTCGTGTCCTAGTCATGGGGAAACAAATGGAGTTTCTTCATGTTGTCCTGATCTTGAGGTAAAACGGTTTGGAAATAAACCAAGCAGAGACAGGGGCAGAGAGGGTATGATTAGTCCCTCAGTCTTGGCCTGTTGTCTTGGGCAGGAAGTACCTAAAATGGGAGTCTACTACCCTTCCCAGTTTGTAGTACTGGTCTTGTAGGGCTGGAGTAATGATATCGAGGAGAAGAATTACTATCGTATTGTTTAGGAGGACGGTCTCTTATTTCTGAACGTCCTTCTCTGTTTATTTTGTTGACTCCATTGTCTTTCCTCTTTGCAAGTGGCATGCCTTCTTCTGCTCTCATATCCTTCATCTGGAATGCAGATCTGTACTTCCCTGTACTTGATTTATAGTCTCTCTTGCCTTGACACAAATATTTGATAAATAGTCTGGTTGCATTTGATGCTCTTTTCCAAAGGAAATATGTTTTTCTCAGCTCCAAATGGAATATATTTAAATGTAAATGTGCTATAGTAGCAATAGTAACCCTGGTAAAATACTGGGTTATAAAATTTCCTTAGTGGGAAACACCCATCCCTTTTTTTTTTTTTTAAGGTATTGGAGAACTACTTCTTTCACTTCTGCTTAGTCTCTGTCTATGTTTCTGGAAGACAGGTAGGCAGGAGGTATGTAGTATGTAGCAGGGATAAGCCAGTAATTACATATTTGCAATTCTTTCCTTATGATGGGGAACATTGTCCTGGTGTATGCTACTGAGCAGTAGGAGAGACTTTGTTCATTAAGGCTTTGGGCAGACCATACGGACAAGCTCTCCATTGTTATTTCACTTGTTCCGTCATGAGGTTTTGGGGAGGACAGTGGTACCTTTAAAGGCAGCTGTGACAAGGTGTTGTGCTTTGTAAGGTTCAGGGCAGAATAGAGCCTTATCTTGACCCCGGATACTTTCAAAAGGTCTGTGGATCAAAGTGCACTGCAAAATAGATATTTGATTCTGTTCCCTTCAAGAGCTAAAAAGACCTTTGGATTCGATTAAAATTAGCAGAATACCTTCTCCAGATTCCAAGTACCTTATTTCATAAAATGCTAAAGCTGGTTGAAAGTTCAGAACATCGTCCACATTTAAAGCCTAATACTATTTAAAATACGTTTTTGTTTTGTATCAGTAGTGTCAATGGTACACTTGTTTAATAGAGGTGTGTACAGTCCCTGGAACCTTACTCCCTGCAATAGGGCAGAGCAGTGAGCAGGTTTTAATATTCCAGGTAAATACTGCAGTTCTCTAACATAAACAGTACTAAAGACTGTAAAAGGGACATTGGAGGGAAGTGGAATCTTAAGTGGCACGGGAGAGAAGCATAAGGGATGACAGTATTGCCGGTGGCTGTAGAGTATAAAACATCCTGGAATAGTTGTTGGTAGACATAATATCTAGAAAGTATCTATGCTGTCCCCATTCTGTGCTTATAAGGAGTTGAGCCTTTTAGATTTTACATGTTTAAAATAGTACTATCTTGGTACTCGGAGTAAACTCATCAAAACCCACTGTAATGGTTCAGTTGCCATGTGTCACACTTGCTGGCTGAGGATTAGAGCCTTATCTTACACGGGCCTCTGTGCAGGTTCCCCACATGCCAGCTTTTGCGAAATGTGCTTTGGGCTTTTGTGTTAAATACAGCTGCTTCCAAAGACAAGCTTGCTGGCGTTGGGGTCTGTGGTCTCCTCAGTGCACCCAATACCGTGGACCCAGTAATGACATGGTGGTAGCCTTGCTGGCAGGAACCTGGATCAGCAGGGGCTGGAAGGGCAGGCATCAATCAATCAACAGCATTGCTAAAGGTGAGGTTTTTGTCAATGGTGTTTTCTTATTCAGTCAAGAATCTTTCCTGCATCACAGTCCTAGAAGTCACTTCCTTGTGTGATTTGGTTATGTTACTCTTGTATGCTGTTCAGAAAGAAAAAAAAAAATCTCCTTACCCACTTCATGCTAGATGTTGGTATGTATTCACGAGAGCAGGCTGTTAAGGCTTTGCAAGGTATGTGGTTGGGTGGGTGCATATATTTATTCCAGAAATTTTGAAGGAGGTAAGATTTGGTCAGTGTGACCTTAGAGAAATGGAAAGCAAGCAGGTAAATGGACATGTGGTTTATGAAGCAGTACTGCATGAGGTGCCAGTGGGAGGACTTTCAATAGAGAAAATGGTTTTAGTGTGTAGATATGTCCATATGGACCTTTTTTAACCTATTTTCAGTTCACTGAAGTTAGTCATCCAGTTTGCAAAAGTGGTCAGATACAGTTAATATGATTTTCTCCCACCCCCAGCCTGTTATTCTGGAAAAACTTTTGTATGGACAAGCTTCTGGCGTGTTTTCATCTTGGAATATATAGATTTGCAGTGTTGTTTCTAGAACACAAAACGGTTTTGATGATTCTGCAGGATAGATTCATTTGCTTTAAACTTGAAAAACAAGGTATTAATCTTTTAGTAACAGCTGGTTTTCACAAGAACTTTTAATATCTGTCTGTATCTGGGAAGACTTTGGTTTGGTACATGATTAACTTTTTAATCTGTCATTTACTGTTTTAATATGCTCACGTTTCCATAATTCTATAAAATCCGACGAGTGATGCATTGCATTTTTAGATGCTAGATTTTTCAGCAGCCAGATACAATTTAAACAATGTTTTCCACAGATTGGTTTTTTAATTAATGGAGCTGTCCTTTATATTTGAATAACCGTTTGGGGGGGTCTAGCTGTGTGATATAATGGAAAGAAGCAAGTAATGATGATGGTAGTGTGTGATAGTTACTCTGGTGCGTAATACCTCAGGTGTGTGAGTACTACCAGTTGTACATGCCATTCTGGAACATCTACTTTTGTCCACTCAAAAGGTAGCTGTATTTCAGTCATGTAGACAGACTGAAGGTGTGTCTAGACGATTGTATTAATGGAAGCTGAAAGTAAGTTTTTGTAGATACTTTATGCAGGTGAACATGCCATTAACTACAAATAGATAATCTCAGCCTGAGAAGATACAGCTCACTGGTGGTTACAACTCTTGAAGTAGTAATGCTGCACTTGTCTTTCGTATTAAGGCCTAATAATGCTTGTGTGAGTTTGAAGCAAGATTTATAATTACATTATTTTAAAAGGGTTGTGTACCCAAATATCTTATTCAGTAAAATGCTTCTAATAATAGTAAGACCAAGCCATGTTCTGCTAATTTTGGAAAACAGGATAATGAAATTTCACGTGTGGCTTTTTTATATCCTTAAGGAAATCAGTAGCATGCTTTTGACTCCTCCTAGGTTCGGCTTCAGGCTGTGACTCGCTATTTCTGTGAATGTATTGGGTTAATCAAAAGCTGTTAAAGAGATCATATTTTTATGAATGCATATGGTATTAATTCTCTGTCATAAACTAACATACACCTGTTAAATGACACTCTAATATGAAGAGTAGCTAAGTGGAAAGGTCTTGTGTATGTTTAGGCGTATGTGCTTGATTAAATAACTTTAAAAGAGTTGCACACAAAGAAAACTGATGAGGGAAGTAAATTCTGTTCTGCCTTATGCATCCATTAAATTGTTATTTTTCTGAATGCTTTTGCAACCCAGCTGACATCTGATCTTTAGGAATATTACTGAAATCCTAGTTGAGTTGACCAGTTAGAACAGCAGTCTTTACTTTTTTTTAAGTAAACATGTTCTATTTAGAGCAATACATAGAAATGCAGTGAAGTGAGCTGAAATTGCGGCAGGGATAGACAGATGTTGTTCCTGTGACCTTTTACAGCTATTAGCTGGATTGATAAATGTGTAATGAAGGGTAAAAGTTTACTTTTATGATGGTTTTCTGCTAGAGGCTCCAAGTCTTTGTAATTTGCTGTTGCAGGAGATGAGAAATGGAATTAATGTAATTAATAGGGTTCTAGGTAGACAGAAGAGGTGAAGGGACCTGAAGAGGTTTGCAAGGAACATTGAGGCAGAAAGTATCCAGGAAAACTTGTCTGTTTCAGAAATGTGCACTGCAGTACCTAACATGAGCAAAGATTAGAAACCCTGCTTCCAGGTATTCCCAGTGGGGTTGTGTGCTGGAATGGCACAGCATGGCAGGTGATCTTTTATCTTGGGACAGATTTTGCTTCCCGTTGGGCTTTTACAATTTTGCAGGCCAAGGTAGGAGATGGAAGAGGGAAGTAATAGGAAAAATGCCCTGCTGCTAAGGATGGTCTATGCATTTTCTTAAGACTTTTGAAACATTCATTCCCAATGAAGAATTTCATATCGCAGCTCAAGGGCCTTGTATTTATCTTTAGCTTGTCCCTTTAGTCTTACATTCTGGTCAGTATAGGTCTTGGCATATGGAATACCTCCTTCGTTCCTACTGTCAGGTATATATGGAAAGCTCAGCTTGAGAGTCAAAGCTTTAGAAACTCTCTGGTTTAGAGATTAACTGTGGTCAAGTCTGTGCTAGGAGTAGAAATGAAAGTTAACAGAAGAATTAGAACAACTCAAACTGTATTTATCTGTAACACAGCAGGAACACTTTATTAATGGTGTATTAGAGGATGGGTTTTTTGTCCTGGACTACGTATCTTCCTTAGTGTAGTCTGTGCCTCTTTAAGTGGAATAGGCTTGTATGTTTCTTCCATTTTCATGTCAAACTTTTAATATTTTTTAGACAAATACACAATGAAGCCTGATAATATGAAAGAGTATCTGAAAACTTTCACTTATTTATTTGACTCAGTGACAAATATCACTTCTTCCACTTGCATGTTAATGACATGGTGAAGGATATTTAGATACAAAACTTAAGCACTTACCAAGGGAAAAAAGTAATTTTGCAACAATAAAAACTTACAAAATGAGGTTGCTGTGAAATAAGTTAAAACATTTTTAATGCAGCATGTAAAAATTGATAATTGGAATTATTTTTTAAAAGGTTAATTAGAACCATTAACAAGTGGAACCCAAGTGCTAAACAGAGTTTAATGTTTTATTTACTTATATTACTTGCCAAAGAATTCTTCGTTTTCATCAGTGAAAGAATATTTTGGGGTAGTTGACAGACAACCTTTTTTCTTCACCAAAACTCACTAATACAGATTTCGTTATTGTGAAAGGAGGTGTGCCTTTAAAGTACATCTCGTTTAGTGATGATATTTTCTTTTTCTGTTTTGTATTTCCAGAAATAATTGAAACTTGAACTCGTTTAAAAGGCGAGAGAGAATTATCTAAATTTGCATTGACAAGCCCTTACATTTGCTTTTTCCTGGAATTGGGAGTGGCGATTGGGGATGATCTTTGTCCTTGCCATTTTCCATAGCGAAGCAGAGGCCGATTCGACTGAACTGTAAATGTAATATGGGAAAAATTGGGGACTTTGCCTTCAGGGAACGCATGAGTATTCCACACTCGTGCTCATGTGCATGACCAAATAAAAGCAGACCCCACCTGTACCTCAAGGAATGTCTTCACTCTATTCATTATTGAGTAGCTGGCAAAGGTTGTTTCAGTTCTATATAGTAATAATAAAAAAATGTTAGATTTCAGGAAGAAAGGTTAAAAAAGGCACAACTTTGCCACCGTGTAAATTGGTCGTGCTCCCAGATGTTGAGTGTTTTATGCAGTTTTGGTATCTAAAAGATACAGTAAAGGCTAGGAAAGACGTTTCACCAAGAGTCTGACTTAGCTTTGAAGAGAGATGAATTGATGGGTATGTATATTGTGTATAAAATCATTGCTGTCCTGAAATCTGAATAGAATGTGGTCAGGCATTTTGGTAGCACGAGAAAACATCCTATTGAATTGAGGCTGATGTTTTTGTAGCCATAAATTTATACAAAGCACAATTAAACTCTCCCCTCTCTCATTTGGGAGGCAAAAATGTATTAATGTATTTAAAAAGAAAGCAATTCAACAGATTGACGTAGAAGCACTGACTGGTAATAAACTATAATGCAGGCTCTGGCTTAAAAGTCTGAGAAGGTATCCTGGGAACCACGATGCTCTGCTCTTGCACCTTTTATTTCATAAGAATTTATTGTAGGTTGCTGTCAGAGAAGGTAATTGAGAGAGTTTGGGTCTTGCCCATTTGATTTTGTGATATCACTGACTGTTGTCAGTAGCATGGAAGGTTATGGAAGTGGTCTTGGGTGTGTTGAAGGTGTAATGTTGGACAGGATTCGGTGTGTGTGTGAGAGGAGGCTATAAAACCTAGCATGTGAGATAATCCTGGAGACTGCAGGGTTTCAGTAATAGTACAATTTACAACACTTCATCTAACAGCAATTTTTTTGCTTTAGCAAAAAGTATTGCATTTTAATATCACATTCTTTGTTCTCTTTGTGATACTGCATGCATGGGAAAGCGATGACCAAAGAGCAGCATACATGCTTAACAAAATCAGGAGCCAGATGCAGGCTGTGTCAGTGTGTAATGTATTGGCATACAGCTTTTGGTACCTTGCTCATGCCAGGAAACACAACTTTGGAAGCGCTCAAGACATTACTTTGAATTTACTATCTGAAGTGTGCTTTCTTCATGGTTGGACTTGATCCTAGAGGTCTTTTCCAACCTTAATGATTCAATGATTCTGTACACTACCTGGAGAGAAGTGGGTGGAGATTAATTTAAGCTTGTTGCTCTAACTTACTGCAGCCTCAGTGCAGAGCCTCCCAGTAACTCTGGTCCCTACAAGGGAGGTTGTTTCAGAATAAGGGTTACAGAAGTATCAAAATGCTTGACAGAAGGTTTGAGATGATGTGGAGGTCATTCCTTTAACAAGTATAAAGTTTCCTGATCAGCAGTGCCTAATTTATGCTAACTGTGCAAGCATGATGTTTGCAAGACTTGGACATCAGTCCAAAATGATGTCGAGGAGTTGCACTAGGCTGTCTACATGCATGTTAGATACTCCCCCTTAATGAACTGCCCTGGTCACCGATACTAACGGTGATATCAAGATAGCAGGTTAGGAGATCTGAATCTTCTGCAAAAACTTTTCTGAATTGGTAGTTGGAGTTCTGCAAAGAGTTTCACCTTGGTTTTGATTGGTCTGAAATATGACATGTTTTGCAAACTGTTGTGCTTTCTTTTTCCATTTCCTTTTCCAAAGGTACTGGGAGCCATTTTTGTGAAGTAGAACCTGGAACTTATGAGGTGTTTTTATTTTTGTTGTGTACTCAGACCCACTTCCTACTTCAAAACTGTAATTCTGTGGTGTTAATTTATTTAGATACCATTAAATCCAGAGGACAGTTCTGTGTGGACTTTGCTCTGTTTAGGTCCATTTTTTTTCACATCACTGTGAATCGTTCTCAGGGTTCATTAAATCAACTTCATAAATTATTACTTCTGTCAATAGTTTGACATGGCTTAATTGCTATACAGTTTGTTCTGAAAAGCATGTTTATTCAGAAGGTAATGAATCTTGTTTAAGTATTGTCAACTGCATTGACTTTGTCCCTGTTTTATCTTCTACTTACTACTCAAACCTTTGGTAGCAACCTCAGGAGGTCACATCTAAAGGAGTTTTGTATCAGTGCTGAGTTCAGCATGACGGAAAGAATGTTCTGTCTGCAGCAGAATTTCCAGTGTGTCGCTCTACGCACTGAAAAATTACTCTTTAATATAAAAACAGGTCTTGATAGGTTAGCACTTTTGTGTGTGGTGTGTGACACTTACTAGCTTGTGGTGCAGGATGGGATGCTCAGAAAGTTCTCAGGTCTGTATTGGGTATGGCCACGTCCACTCCAGTTTTGCCTCATCTTGGCTGGTAGTTTGTAGGGGTTGTGAGGCTGCTTGTTGTTACTCTTCTTCCAGAAATGTGAGCGTGGCTCACAGCTTACGTGCAAAAATGTTTCCCTCTTTCCAAACTCCCCTACACAGCAATGACATCTAGTTCCAGAAAGAAAAAATGATGTGAAAATGAGGGGGTGGATTTAAGGGAATGACCCAGAGGATTAAAAAGGTGGTGGTTCTTTTACAATTCTCTGTGTGTGTTTATTTTGAGCCTCTATCAAAACTGTCTTTAAAAATTAACAAAACAAAAACCCGACCACATGCTTGTAGTAAAGAATGGCACAAGTGCAATGAAAACCAAAATTGGTCAAAGAATGGAACCATATCCAAACAAGAAAAACAAAGTCTGATAAGTCAAATATAAAGGCATAATAAGGCATGTTTAAAGGGATCATGAAAAACAGCTGATGGCATCAAAACACTAATAAAACTTTTCAGATGTTTCAGGAGCAGTAAACCTATCTGTTTGCTTCTGGTTAGGTAAGATGGTTCAAGGAAAGAGGCCGTAACAGGTATTTTCTGTGGAGGATTTAATGGAGTACTGGATGTATTACTATCATGAGCCTCTTGAGAGGGGAGTTTGGCTGTACTGGAGCAGGTGAGGAATGGTGTGGGCGGATAGAGATGAGGTGTGTGGAATGGCCAAGCCCACCTGCGGCTTAGAGTCTTGTTATTATTTTAGCAGCAGGCTTTAAAATGGCTATAAAGTGTGGAATCCCTTTTTGTCAGCTGCATGCCGTTTCTCCACTCTTCCCTTTATTCTGATTCAGCTTGTTTGTATTGCCCTTTTGTAAACTAAATCTGGGAAGTGATCATTTAAAAGCAAAAATGCCCTTTTCAGGGACTTTTTTTAAAATTAGATTGTTTCAGGTTTTGTTTAGACCAGAGATCAAATAGCTTTTGGCTCTTGCACTATGGTTGCTCAATTACTACTTCTGGTCTTCTCTCTAGTCATACTTTCTATGCCACTTGTATTGATGGGGTTTTGTTTGTTTTTTTTTTTTATAGTGACTGCAGTTCCTGTCTCACCTCTTTGATGGAAGAGGACTATGACCCAGAAGTGAATTCTCCAATGTAGAACAAGAATCTCTTGTGGAATAAATTGTGTCCCTTCAAAAGCAGCACCCAGTCTACAAAAAATAGAGTAGAAGAGATTATTTTTGAGCTGGCTTTTTTTGGTTCATGTGACCTATGTTTCAGCATGTAAATGGTGAAAAACGGGGAGATAAACATTTGTGCCTGCTTTTGAGCTTTATATCAAGTAGCGCTTAGCTCTGTGGAACATTAACCAAGTTACGTGAAGACCAGAGTATATCCTGACATTCTTTTTTTTTTTAAATACTATACCTTTTTTAGCAGATGTATGTGATAAAAATGAAGTTTATATTTTAAGAGAACTTGGGCAGATGCTTCTTGTTTAGGTCTCAGCATTTGGGGCAAACATTTTTATGTAACGTCGTCCTTTTTCCAGAGTGTTCAGGTTGATGTGCTGCAGATCATGAATTATCCAGCAGACTTGAGTGTATCTGTTCAGTATTAACCATGGTGTTGCTCTGAATGTTGTCATGCAGACTTGACAAACCTTTTTGTAATGTAAAGGCTGACTTCTGTACTACCACGACCAGAGGAAATTTAATGAGGTGAACGTGGTCGTGGCTTTTTTTTAATATAAATTACCTTCTTAGGTATTTTTTTTGTAGTGAGAGTGCAAAGAGAGATTAAAATGAGCAGCTGAGGGGTGAAGGGCACAGTTGGCACGAAGTGCGGCCTCTCGTGCTCTGCTTCGAGACGCACTATTGCCTCAAGGCTGGCCTTACAGCATACTGGAGAAGGAAGGAACCCAAAGATCAGTGAAGCACAGAAACTGAGGACGTTGGACTACAGAGGCCAAACTCAGGGTAAGTCATTGTATGTTCCTCTTTCTTTGCTTATATAGTGTTGTCTTGTTCATAGATAAATTAAAGTTGAAAAAGAAAGCAAGATGGTAAAGTGAAGAACCTTCCACAAAAAGGCAGAATTCAGTTATGCAGAGCAATAATGGCATCTTCATCGTTTTGAGCAGTGCAAATTGCTTTGGCGTGTTGGAAAGAAAAATTCAGTTTCAGATTCGTTAATGAGACACCTCAGCTGATCTTCAGTTGAACTTCCATTAAGATTCTTCAACCAGCTTGTGTTCTGTGCCTAACCACTTGGTTTCTTAGCTATGAAAGCAGTTGCAGCGTAAGACATTCCCTGGTGTATGGAAGTTGGTGAATCTGGATACAATTTTAAGTTGGGAGTGCAAGAGCCTGGCATATGGTTGTCTTTCAGGTCTCTGATCTGCTCTCAATGTCTCTAACATCATCACTGGTTTGGTCATTTTTGATTTACTGCCTCTGGAATAAAACATACAGTAATAACCCCTTTGTAGACTAAGGCAATGAGCAATGAAGGAATGTACCCCAAATTCTGTCATGTCTTGATTTTACATGTCTATACATTGTGTGGCTTTTGTATGCTGTTTCTTCTGTTTTCTTTCCACCTCCATGCCTATCCTATCATGAATTTCATGGGTGTGTTATCAGTAAACAGGAAGTAACTGGGAATATTTAAGTGCTTACCATTCTAGTCAGAGGAACAAAGTCAGCAGGAAAAAAAATGCTTAAGTTGTAATATAAAAAACTACAGCACTTTTCTTCTATTCTTATAGGCCAAGCTTTGGGAAATAAACGGTGTTGTTTCAGTTTGGAAAAGGTGATAGTCGGGGAATGTTGTTCTCATTTACAGATCCTGGCCATGAGGTTTGATGCCTCATTTTATTGAAGGGAGACACTGGACCTAAATGGCGCAGCATGACTTTGTTCCTGCCTGGCTTAACTTCTCAACGCCACAGTCAACCAAGGTAACATGAATACAGACCACCTCCTTTTACAGATATGACAATAATAAAAAGTAAAAAATTATCCCAGTTTTTTGTTGAACTTCAAATGTTTAATTTTAACATTTGTGTTTTTAAAGAAGGCTTTTGGAAACTTAGGTGACAATTTTTGCTGTCTTTGTTTCAACAAATGTATCCCTTTTATTTCAGAGGAGGAACAATCTTTGCGTTCAGACATGGAAGTAGTTCACTGTCATTGCTTTGAGACCTGAGCGGGATCCCAAGTAGAAAATCATTAAAGAAATGGCCCTAAATCTGTGGGAGTCAAGACTTGAGCTGCCACTTATTTGCAATTCAGAATATAATTCATGTTTGATTTATGAATATAATCGGACCCTTGTTGAGTAGCAGATTTATAAGCCCTTGGGCTCCAACTCCAAGCTCAGAAATACTCATTAGTTTTTTGCAGCCTTAAAATGAGGGCAGTTTGCCTGTCACCTTCTTTCTAAAACTGTTTCCAGAAGCAGCTTATGTTGACCAAGGAAGTCTGTTTTAGGACTCTTACAGTTTGTGTTACTTGTGCATGGCAGTGGAGAAAAACATTTTAATAGCAAACCAGATCATGGTAGACGACACTGATGAAGAAGAAAGAATACGGCTTTCACCTTCATGCTTAAATACGAGGACACAAAAGTAATTTCAGGATATTTGATTCATTTAAAACAAATGTTTGAATTTTTTATAAATGAGGTAAAGTAAAGAGTAAGAGATTCTTTGGAATTGTAATGCTAGAAGTACTGATGTTTTCTACAGCATTATAGTTGTTTCAGTGCAAAAGTGCTTTAACTTGAGTATCTCTGAATTTTAGTCAGACCGATTGGATCCTTCATTACTGTCTGCTCTTCTGTCTTTAGAGTGAGTGAATGAGCACCTGTGTATTATATAATTTCTTAAATGGATTTTGCAGAGAGTATGTGTTTGCAAAGCCTGCTGGTAAGATTAGTGTGTAAGGTTCTCTCTGATTCTATGTAAGGTACCTGGATTTGCGTGCCATTCTGATCAGGTTCACGTGGTTGTTGATGTTGGTTAAGTGATGCAGATATGGATGCTGTACTGAAAACTAGTACAGGAATGTGGGGTTTGGGTGGTTTTTTGTTTTATTTCAATTAATAAAATGTCATTGTTGGACTGACAGGCTCCTGGAGTGCTCTCATAAATGCTTCATTACATCACTTCTTACTTTCTGCAGTCCCCTGCAGCCACCTTTGAGAAACATGGAGAGCACCTTCCACGGGGAGAAGGCCGCTTTGGGGTGAGCCGTAGGAGACACAACTCTTCTGATGGATTTTTCAATAATGGGCCCCTCCGAACTGCCGGAGGTGAGTAGGAAGGATCAGTATGCAGCCTCAGAGCAAACATTTTTACATATTCTACAGAATGAAGAATTCTGCAGAATACAAACATTTCCCAAAACTGTACCTTTTCAAAACATCCTGTAAGAAACGTGCTATTCTCTTCTCCCATGCAATGTGCTCAGGCCTTAAGGGGTTTTTGTGGTAGCTGTACGTGCATTGTGTAGCTTGGTTTGCTGTCTGATATAATCACGCCGTAGCTTAATAAGTTTAGCCTAGTAGTTACTTAGCGAACACTGACTTAACAACAAGAAAAACAGCCTTGATATTTCCAGTATTCTGCACGCTGTGTTGACTTTTTTTATTTGCATACTTATCTCCTTTTGTTTAGACTGCTGGCATCAGCCGTCCCTTCTCCGCCATGATTCTGTAGATTCTGGTGTTTCTAAAGGAGCTCATGTTGGGCTTTCTGGCAGTCAGCCTGGCTGGCATGGTCCCTCACGGGGCCATGATGGTGTGAATCAGCGTGGTGGAGGAGGAACTGGAGTTCATCGCCACTGGAATGGCAACTTCCATTCTCGGAAAAGTTCCGCCTTTCAAGAAAAGCTGCCTGTTGAATCCAGGGAAGAGAAGAAGGAAGATAGAGAGCAGTTGCAGTTTGAGGAAGAAGACTTTGTAAGTGTGTAGCTTCTCACTAGAAGTGGCAGCTGTGAGAAGTGGCTTTTCAGATCTCATTTTTATTAGCTTTGATAGGTGGCAGAGATCTAGAGTTGCATTCCATTCCGTGTTTGAGATCACAACAGATTTAACAAAATTATTCCAGTGCTGACAGGATGCTAATTGGTACCCAGAGTCCTCAGGATTTGATGACCTGTTGGATTTTGGGTTTTGGCACATTACTGTATTTTGCCAAATGGTTATTGTGAACTGAAGACAGCGTTGTAACACACAAGCCAGATCTTCAGCAAAACCCATAAAGCAACACTTTGGTCTGCCAAAGGAAGAGTAGCCATATTGACTTTGTGGCTCTGCTTGCAAAGCCTTTTTTTGCTCCCAAGTACATCTGTTTGGCTATCTTCAGTCTGCCTGCTCTTCCTATTTCCTGCATTCTGGTACATGTTGGTGTTTGTGATAACCTTCCCAAGCTTGTTCATGACCTGCTCAGACCTTTGCAACCATGTGTCTTGAATCTTCTGGAATAGTATTTCGGTATCAGATATTTCCCTATCTCTCTGTTAATCTGTGGATTGGGGTTTCTTGAGCCATTTCTTCCATCAGTGTCTCCAATTCATCAACTTCTCATGCAGCATCCTGCTTCACATGGTGTTATCAGTATGATAGTCTCTTATATCCTGGCTCTATTTTTACTGGACTATCTTTAGTTTTCCAAACTTTACCAAGTGGTGATTGGATTTATGGCTTTTATCCTCATCATGTGCATTCCGTAATGATAATGCTTTGAGATATATACACCTTTTCTGCTTTCTCTTTCCAATTTAATTTTTTTTCCTCCTGTCCCCTGTTGAGGATTTTATTGTTATCAGACCACGTATCTTGCTTTCTGCATCTTGTTCTCTCTAGTCTATTCTTGACCAGTGTAATGAGGTTAATATAATCTCTAAGATTCTGGTAACTGGGTCCCTTTGCCTAATTCAGTTCCTCTGACCTCATCTTCATTGCTCAAGCCATTGTTGCCTCCACTAATGAGAGTTTCTGGTGATAGTGTGCATACTTGTGGGTATCATCATCTTGAGCATTTCGCTCTCTTATTCAGCTTTTCTCAGGCAGAAGTCAAAATTATTATTCTACCTCAATAAAATATATTGCTGCTTCTCTCTTGAGTAAGGTGCATGCCACTCTTCCATTACACAGCTGGAATTGTCATGGCAGTTTGATGGCGCTGCTTCCATTCAGAAAGGTAGGAGTTGGAGTGAAATATGTGAATGCCACACAGCTGCTTCAGGCCAAAATCTAGCTCCACTTAAATTGCCACAGGAGCCAGTTTGATTTAAGCTGCTGGGTTTTTTTTCAGTGAAGCGCCTGGGGAGTGATTGCACGCTCTTGTTCAACTGCTTCTGCTGGGAAGTGATACCCTGCATCACAGGGTGGTTAGAGAGTTGTGTGTAGATTTCTGTTAATCTGATTTCTCAAGAATACTGTAATTCAGGATTTCTATAAGCCTGTTCTTTAGACTGTCAAAAGCCTGTTGAAATGTAGAAAGTTATTGCAATGGTTGCGACTGTACCCTGTTGTAGTCCATCTTGGTCTAAATCTTTCTTCCATGTACTACTTTGTTCTCTTCTTCACTGCCTTGATGAGTGCCTTTTGCCAAATACACAGCTGTTTCTTCTGTAATTACTTCCTCTGTTTTTTTAAAGGTGATAATAGCACACACTGTCTAGCAGCAAGCTTTGCTAAATAACTCCTGTATTGTCTTTGCCATAGTGGTGAAACTACTGTATACTGTGGTTAAGTATGTAGCTGTTAGGCCTGTGTGGCTGACGATGGCAACACCTTTCCTGAAAGGTCTGCAAAACAATCTGTTAGTCTAAGTTCTCCTGTGGTGTGAGCACCCCTGCTATAAAACTGACCTGTAACTAAAAAATGAAGCCCTGAAACAGAGGAATTTCTAGGGTCTGAGGCAGGAAGTTATGCTATGGTGTGACATTTTTTTCCTAACTCTTACAGGACAGGAATGCCTACTATGTCAGAAGCTCATTAGAGACTTAGGCTGTCACCATAGTAACTAACATATGAAGAATTCATTAAAAAGGGGGGAAAAGATGGCTTTATTTTGAACTGAAGTTATTTGGGATGGGGTAAGAGTAGCAGCTAATCAGGGACACTTGTCATTGAATGCTTAGATTTTCTGTACCCTGCTTTGAGTTTGGACACATCTTTAGTTGTTCGACTAAGTTGAATTTGATACTGAATCAAAGGTAAGTTTGCAGAGATCAGCGAGTCTACATGCAGTTTTGTCTTGAAAAGTGGACTCTGAAGCTTAACATAAATTTACATGTAGGTTTTTTGTCAATAAATGTGTGTGTATATATATTCACTATTCCGTTACATTAGGAGCCTAGTATTGCTTTGGGGTTTTTTTATTATATATAATTACTGTATAAAAAGATTTGGAAAATGAGACTAGATCCTTCATATACTGATGATGTGGATTCTGTTTTATATTTTGAGCTGCTGTTAAAAAGCCTAAACCTTTTGTGTGTATTGGGTGGTGGAATCTACTTAATTGTACAGTAGAAGACAAAAGGGCCTTTCCTGAACCCTCTGATAGCTCTGTCGGAAATACAGCAGAAACTAAGGAGATTCTTAGATGTCTTGTGACAAAGCACTCTCTTCTAATTCAGGTGCTGTTCAGAGAAATCTACCTGTACTCCGGGATCCTAGAAGCATAATGTTATGTTAATACTGAAATTTTTTTGTTATATGTGATAGAATGTGTACTCATTTGCAATGCCTTTTTCCAGCCATCTTTGAATCCAGAAGCTGGAAGACACAACAACCAGAACAAACCTTTAGGAACACCTTCTGGAGTATGGGGTAGGTAAAGGTATTTACATCACTGTACAGAATGCTGATGCTGAAGCAGAAAGTTGTAACCAATGTTTAAATGCTAGTTTTGTCACTCAAAGATTCCAAAGACTTAAGTGAAGCAGATAGTTTGCAGCTTTTTCTTCTGTGTTGTTTTCCTTCCCCAGTCTTCACTAACCTCCTGGCCTTTTTGCCTACTTGAAACTGTGCTTGTCTTGTCATAAAAAACTGCTGGTGGCAGTCATGTCAGTGTTCTGCGTTTGCTTCCCGTCTTACTGCAGTTACAGTTTCATGCAGACATCACTTGAAGGGCAGAGCAGATTTCGGTGAACTAGACATTAGTTCCTGACTTCTGATCTTCATATTAGAAATACAACAAAACTGTTGTAATTCTGTGGTTTGGATTTCTTTGGTTTTTCTTAAACTCAGAACAGGCTTGTTTTTGATTCTGATGTGGTATGCAAATCTATGCCTTTAAAAAAATTGAGTGAAATAAGGTACCAGTTCTAGCAACTAAATACAGGTTTGTTAATCTCTAGTTAGAATGTAGCTAAATCAGTTGGGTTAGATACTGTAAATATGACAAATACACACACACAAAAAACTAAAAATATTTTTTGCTATAGTACCGGCTTGTATTCTTTTTGCATGTTTGTCGGGTAGCTATTGTTCTGCTCAAAAAATAATGATAATCAGCATCTATGGGGCTTTTAGCTGTTTCACTATTACTCTTTTTAAATTGTTCTGTTCCTGCCAGTGTGTTGATTTGGCCTAAGAAATACTAATTGTGCTTGTTTGTAAAAGCATTGTCTTCTGAGTTATAAGTTATGCAATGTATTTTTGCTGTATTGGTGAATTAACAAAGCTGATCCATCATTGCGCAAAAATACGCTAATATCTGTTCTGATTTCTGCAGTGTAGTGGAAGGCTGTTAGCTGATGTCACTGTAGGTTTTTCCCTTCAGAGTCAAGGGAGCTGTTGTGGTTAAATGAAAAAAGATTGGACTTGACATCCTTATCCAATATCTTTGCTCAAAGCTAAAATGAAAGAACAGCTGATAGCAGTCCCAGAATCAGATGCGTAGCACCTAAGATTGAGAGGGGAGAAACTGGAGCAGTATACTCAGGCTGTTATGAAACTGAACAATTGTATTTCAGAATCTTTCTCGGTTTACTTTTACAGAAAACCCCCCTAGTGCCAAGCAACCTACCAAGATGCTGGTCATCAAAAAGGTTTCAAAAGAGGATCCTGCCGCCGCCTTCTCAGCTGCATTTACATCACCTGTTTCTCACCTGGCAAACGGCAACAAAGCCACCTCCATCGTCCCAAGTGTCTACAAAAACCTAGTTCCTAAACCTGCAGCTCCTCCTTCCAAGGTACAGGGGTTTCCAACTAAGTTAGTGAACTGCAGATCAAGGGGGAATTCTCTTCCTTGACAAGGGAATCGGCCCCCTAACAAATAGCAGGAGCTGGAACCCAGTAGTTTCTGGGGTAGTGGCCTTACAGTAGAGGTCTGTTCACTGCTAAAATTGTTGTTCCCTGTTAAAATGCCGTTGGTCTTGCCCATACAGAGAACTAGCCTCTGTTCTGACTATACTAAGGTCTGTTTGAATGGGTGTGTTCTCATGCAGTAGACAAATCCTTACCTTAATTAGGCAAAACAAGCAATGCTAGAGAAGTGGAATGTGTGCTAGGATGTGCTTGAATTGTTCATGTGACTACCTTGAAAAAATCTTTATTGTGTTACAATACTTTGTGTTTAAAACACGATTGAGGCTAAGATCAGCTTAGATTGTAACATCCTGCAATTTAGCTGTAATTTAGTTGAGCCTTAAAGACAACCTGGAAAAGCAATGGGGTTTGTGCTATAATTCTTTTGCTGGAAAATATAGGAGCATTGAAAAAACAAGTAGGTTTTTTGTTTCTTAGTTATTTAAGAAGCAAAAGAAATTTAAATATTTAAAGCTAATAATTTATTAGTTCTTTAAAAAGGTGCCCAAATACTTTGAGTTCTAAAGTTTATTAATTACTAATGCTGGCTGCAACATTCCAACAAAATCTTCCTTATGATTAGATTAGTCTTACACACTTCGAAGATAAAAGCAAAATAGGGAAGTTTAACAACTTTTTTATAAGAAAGCAGGTTTAGAGCTTTTCTCTTTTGTAAGTTTTTCTTAATTCAGGCCAAATTCTGCCAACTAGAGGAAAATCCTAATGGTTCAAATGATTATCAGATTGTCTGCTGGTGTCATCAACAGTGCTTTTGTTAATGAATGGTGACCATTAGCAAAACTAAAAGGTGGGAGATCAGCATATCCTTAGGCAGAAAAACTGTGCCTGATGCCCTTTTTTTTAAAGGTACAGAAGTAAAGCAGCTACGCATTATTCGGGAGGCTCTAGAAAGTTGTACAGAAATTGCAGTGCATAAAGTAGTAGAGGGGTCAGAACATTCCTTTTGACAAAGTCAGCAGTATTGGAAAGCTGTTGCAGACAAACTGAATGAAAAATGTTTTTAAGTTGTACCAAGTAGTATTGAAGGGAAGGGAACTGGTGGGAGCAAAGCAAGTGCATTCTTCGGTGGCTAATTGAGATGGCTAGTTGTTCACAGTCAAGCAATCCATGAAGGTCATAATCTGCAAACGATTCCTTTTGATATTCACCTCTGGTGGTTGTGCCTGAATCGCTGTCCCGAAGAAAGCAATAGAGGCCTGTCTTTGAATTTGTCTAAGCTGCCCCTTTGTGGAAGCTGGGAGAACAACAGTCAGCAGCCAAGAGCTGGGTATCTGAACGGTGCAACTACTGGATCTGCGGAGAGAAACTTCTTGTTAGAGTAATTCTACACCCTAACTTTAGTACCAGGCACTATTGCACAGATTGAGTTATTTTGTGGGTTTCAAGGGAATGTTTGGAATGTGTGCTGTGAATGCTGAATAATCCATCTCATGATGTGGACTGCTCTTCTTTTTAAGTTGGAGTGGAAGAGTAATGCTGATGGCCTCCCCAAATGATGTATTTATTTTAAAATGAATAAAACAACCCAACAGAGAGTGAGAATGTACTGAAGTACTGGCTTCTGCTCTCATTGCTTGCAGAATACAAGATCTGTTGCACCTCAGATTTAACTGAATCCCACTTGCGCATGAGTTACTTTGCTAATGACTTGAAGTTGGCTTCAGAAGTCTAATGGGTCAAAGGAACCAGTATGTTTTAATGTTCTGACAGGTGTATTTCTCATGCTTCTTGATAAAAGTTTCTTGTTAGGATCCGTCTTCAAAAGACACTGATGTCAGTGTTTGACCTTCATTGATACAAGAGGGTCAAGAATAACCTTCCAAGTAACAAAACTTACCTTGAAGTCTTTGCTTTTCAGTCAAATTGCCACTATATTTGAGGGGACACTGCAGAGAGTATCCGGGGCAAAACAGCAAGTGCTCATGCACTTTAATGAACAGGCTGCTTTTTCCTCTTTTCTTTTTTTTTTTTCCTTTTTTTGGGGGGCGGGGAGGCGGGTGTTGTTGCTGAATCAGTGCAATGATGGACACTTTCAGAGCTCTAGAAAATAAGTAATTTGCATTCTCAGCCTGGACAGAAATATTCCTTGACATGCTTCTTCCTTGCACAGGAGAAGTTCCTGTCAAGTGATGCAGACCCTTTCTTTGTGGCATACAGTGTTCCCATATGAAATGTGAATTTAATTGGGATTTTTTACTTCCCATCTGTGGGTAGCTGTAAGATGCATTGCATTACTTGCTGGTGATTCCAATCAATGAAGAGTAATGCTGGATTTTCTCTTTGAGCTTTGACGGTGTTCTGCTGGAGGGTGGTGCCCAGAAGCAGAATCGTGTGTGGTTTGGGAAAAACACAAGAAGACAGGGAAAAATAATGGTGTTTGAGGTAAACTTGAGCCCATTCTTGGAAACAGAGGAAAAATATCTACACAATGTCCGACATATAATATTTGTTTGTTTTACTACTTGCAAGCAACCCCTTCTTGTGCCTTACCTTTTACTGTCCAGTATTTTATCTTCTCTTCAATATAGCCAAGTCCATGGAAAGCCAACAGGAGTGAACATAAACCAGGCTCGCTTTCCTCCAGCCGTGACTCTGCCTTTACCAGTCCGGTGTCTGTAACCAAACCAGCAGTACTGGCGAGTGGCTCAGTCCTCACCTCTCCCAAAGAGGTAAGGGGTTGGGTTTGGGGATAACATGGGGACTTCTATCACAGTCACCTACTGTAGCTGAAATATGATAAGGTCCTCTTTCTCTGTGCATACCTGCCTTTGCACCATTGAAGAATAACTCATTTATACATTCTTAGGACGTTCTGCTACATCTGATACACCAAAAGAAATAAAAATGTGGTTTAACTGGATGTAAAGCCATTGGTGTTTGTCTGAATGTATTAGAATTTCCCTCCAATATAAAAAAGACAGCACTCATTCTTTAAATAGTGTGGCATAACTAGACATGC
Organism: Phalacrocorax aristotelis; assembly: GCF_949628215.1. Taxonomy (NCBI): domain Eukaryota; kingdom Metazoa; phylum Chordata; class Aves; order Suliformes; family Phalacrocoracidae; genus Phalacrocorax; species Phalacrocorax aristotelis. Next base: position 49,929,831 of record NC_134281.1, read on the forward strand.
ATAGACTTGGTGTTATCAGAGTGCAGATACCAAGAACTGATGTGAACAGATAAGAAACTGATTCCCATGCTCTTCTTTAACATGGGAGGGAGGGTGATTTGCCTCATTTACTTTCTGTAGGAGAGCAACAGCACAAGCAAAGAGCTCTGAGAGGGCTGAGGGGGTTTAATGTGTGTACATGTGTCTTCAGCTACAGTGTCTGTTTTGGTGGAAACTGACTTACCTCTGCTTTTGGTCTGAAGTATGGAGAGAACATTGCATCCAAATCTGTTAATGTTTCAGCAGTAACTGTACAAAACACATTTTGGACAACATTTCTGTGCATCGCTTTATAGCTTATATACAAAATGCTGTTTGGAGCTTGAAATTCCACAGCACAAATATGTAAACTTATATAGGCTTTCACCTCCAGGTAGATAACAAGAAGGGCATTTACTTTATATCATATGGTAGTAACACAAGTAGCCTCCATTATTTTTCTCCCACACACACCCCAACCAAGAAGGTCTTGCCTGAAACGTCAGTCAGCAAAGATGTCAGGTACTAATCTGACAGCAGGTGCAGGCAGCTGGGTTTTCCCCAGAAAAGCAGTGTTTCCTTTAATACTTCTGAAATGGGGTAATGCCCCTCCTGCAGAAGTGTTGGAAATAACACCTTTATGAATAAGAGACCACAGTGAGCTGAAAACTAAAATGGTGCCAACCAGTGCTGGCACCATGTCCCCAGTCTAAGATAATCAAATCAAGATACAGTCTGAATTCTGAAAAGTATTCAAGGTGACTTTTCTGTTAGAACAGCTACCCCTGTTAAACAGGCTGAATCTGAACAAATCTGAGATGATGCATAGTGCTCTCATGTAAAGAAAAAAAAACCTGAGATATGCCTTGATGTCAAAGGGCTAAACCTTCCTTTAGAAAAGGTGTCAAAAAATTACAACTTGTACCCCTTTACATAACATTCTCTTTTAGTATTACAAAGCTTTCTACAGGAATTTATGAATAAAATCAGAATTGAGGTGAAAATCAACTCCCTTTCAGGACTATGCTGTTTCTAAACTTCAGCTTTAACTGTCTTCCCCATATGTGTAGAAATTACGTTTAGTACCTCAGTAGTTCTAGGCAGTGCCATTAAAAGGGCTACTCCTAGCAAAGAGCTCCAGTGCTTTAGCAGAGTATTCCTAATTTCCAAAAGACATCTGATTTTTAGTCCCCTGCATTCATTGTTACCTTCTGTAACTGCAGTCAAATTAATTACTATGTTGAGAGCTTTAATTTCATTACTATGCTAGCTTTTTATCCTCATATTCATAGTCACTTATGTCTGTTACAACTGTTGATTTGTTCCTTACTGTGTTCAGTCTGGCAAAATCTGAAAAGGCCACCTGAGAGATGTTTACCATAAGACATTCCTTTCAGCATACACTTCCCCAAAGGGCATTATTGCACACCAGCGTTTCATGTGCAACAGGCATTAGAACTATAAGCAGCAGTTGCTGCCTTGTTTTTGTCTTGCTAAATATTTTACTTCCCTTGATCTTTGCTCAAAGCACTCTGAGTATAAAAACACTTTTTTAAGGAGATTCATTTTGAAGAGCCTGAATTTGCAACCTTCCCACCCTAGTTTAAACAAAAAAAAAAAGTGGGGGAAGGGGGAGAAAAAACACTAGAGCCTCTAGGAAACTTTACTGTTCTAATATTGAGACAAAAATCAAAGCAAGTAAGTGAAGGAAAAGTTTGGATGCAAGATTCTAGTGTCAGGTATCCATATTAATGACTAAATTCTTTGTTGTCTTAGAGTAACCAGGCATGAACTCCGCATGTGGGCAGAAGGTTAAGATACTGGAAACTTCCACATAACACATTTTTAGGTTTCTTTTGTGTGTCCAGTCAAAATGATGGAACAGATTAAATTGAAAGCTCACCTTGGTTAGCAGTGTTTTTATTGCAGTGTCATGGCTGGGACACTGCTAATGTGCCAACTGTTGTGCCTATGCCTGGTTCACAGATTCAAGATAGTTAAAAGCTTAAACACTGAGGAAGAGCATGGGAGGTTACCTGGGGTTCATGAATTGAGCTGAGCAGATTTCCCACAGGCTCCAAGGTTGTCTCTGTCTGGCTACACACTCAACCATCTGGGCTGCGAGTGTACATAGCAAGGAATTGGCAGCGTGCTCTCCAGGGGAGGGTACCGAGGCTGTGGCTGCTTGTTTCACATCCAGTTGTGGTCAGTTAAGGATGTGACCTCTCCCTGAAAGGCTATTACCACCCCATAGCTTAATTTCAGGGTACAGTCTGTCAGGATGGCTTAAGACATAAATTTTAACTGAGCCTAATCTCCTTAATTTTAAAAATTTTTGTAGGGCAAGAGTCCTATGTGTTCTCTGCCTTAATATTCTGTTGTGGGCTCCAGCATTGCCTGAGAGTGTTACATTGCCAAGGAACAAAATAAACGTATTCATGACCATGTGAATTGCCTCCTAGTGGAAATTTAAAAATTGAGTCCATAATGATAGGTGGGAGAACAATGTGCTGGTCAGGGAAGACGAGAATGTGCAACACCAGTCGGTGTTTTGATGGGAATCTGACGTTACCTTTTCTTTTTGAGGGGTTAAGAACCAGCTAAAGACCTAATGGGTGTTTGAAAGGTGTAAGCACAGACCCTGAAGAGGGCCCCATCTTTGCAGCAATACAGTTTGATAAGTCTCTGTATTGTACCTTCCTTGTCCAGAGTCCTTCCAGCACCACCCCTCCCATCGAGATCTGCTCTTCACGCCTGACGAAGCTGATGCGCCGTACCACTGATAAAAAGAGCGAATTCCTGAAGACACTGAAAGATGATAGGAACGGGGAGATAACGGAGAACAGAGAATGTGACAAGCTGGATGATGTAAGATCGCTGTCCTAACTGTATATATGATCATATTGTATTTAAGGAGTTGGGTACTGAAAAAAAGCAGCGCAGTGTATGTAATTCAGGCTCTGGAAGAGGAAAGGAATGACTTCCGTTGGTCTGGCCCTCATGCCAGCAGAAGAGTGCACAGCACTGTGATGAAGGGAGGTCTGTGACATTATGAAATGCAAATGGATAAGTAATAACCGAGGTGGAAGGAAAGGTCACAGATAGTGAAGGTAATCTAGGTTTTTGGAAGGATTCTCCGAGTGGAACAATACCATATTTTAACTTCTTAATTTGTGTTCAAGCTTCCTTGTCAAACTACATCGATAGGAAAGCAGAACTCGGTGCTTGTGAAAGGTGCAGGATAGTCGCTCAAGCCTCACAGGCTTGGACCAGACCCCTAAATGTGTAAGTCTGGCTTAATGTGTAGGTAAAGGGTGTCCTTAGGAGTATTTCATTCTCATAGTTTTCTTACTCTCACTCAGAAGCTACTAATGATGGCTTTGTAATGCCAGCTCTTACTCCCTCGACACACAAGTGCAGTCCACCATGTGTCGTTCATATTGTGTTGTCTTGTCACAGCCAGGTGGAAGTTGCTTTCAGCCATGATCAGTCCAGGCTCTGTAAAAAACACTGACTCAAGGTGAAAGGCTTTACTTGAAAAGCAGAAGCTTGAACTTGGAACCGTGTTATTGGCAGGTCTGTGCAAGCACACTTTAATGCTTTTATTCTTCTTCAGATGGAGAGCAACAGCACACCAGAACCAAAGGAAAACTGGGAAGAGAACTGCCATCAGAATGGCCTTTCTCTCCCTTTGCCGGAGGAGGGGGAAAACCTCTCTCATTCATTGGAAGCAGAACACAGGTGAGTAAGCAGCAGAATAAAGGGTCTGGAGCAAAGGAGAATGAGTCCTCAGACTGTGTGAGGAGAGGGAGACTCTCTCAGTTGCCTCCTGTTCTGGGAAGCAGCAGTAACTTTGTGCGTACTGAGCCAGAGGTGTGTGGGCTTCATGACTAGTGCTGGACTGGGTGGTGTCTTACTGAAAGTAAAACAAGACACTGATGACAGGTGAGCCAAGACTTTACCAAGGTCTGTAATTAAATTCCAGTGCTTCTCTAATGCCACATCCCTGTCTGTTAATGCTGCCTAGATATTTACCTGCCCACACTGGGAGTGAGTGCAAACATAGCGTGATTCCAGCGAATTTACAGGCAGGTGTTCCAAATGGAATGGTCTGCAGACTGAAGATACGCCCTCACACACACACCACTTTCACTCTGCACCTAGAATACTCCTGTGCTGCTTTAAATGCTGTAAAAGTGGAAGAGTTATGAAAATATTTACTTAGTATGTTGGCTTGTGTCTTGCTTCAGTGAGTAAGCAGTGTGTGAGCATCTGGTGTAAACGGATAGTAAGTTTCTAGGAGACTCTGAGCTGTGATACTGGTTTGATTGTCTCACGTCCTCCTTCAGCGTGCTTGGGTAGAATTTCGAGTCTCTGCCGTGCTTTCCTTCTGCCAGACTAGTTATCTACCCATTGTACAGGACTGCTGATGATTAAATATTTGTAAAAGATGTTGAAAAATGTCGGATAAACATAAAGCGTTGCTGACCTGGTCTCTAATGTAGAAGATTCCCTGGTGAATTGGGAGTGAATTAATACAAAACCTTGTGCTTCATGGGCAAAACGTTCTCTCCTTGACCATTGTTCCTTTGCTTTAATTCCCATGCCTGTTCTATTTTCTCCATAAATCAGGTTATTGAAAGAAATGGGATGGCAGGAATATCCTGAAAATGATGAGAACTACCTTCCCCTCACGGAGGATGAGCTCAAAGAGTTCCAAATTAAATCAGAGCAGGTATGTTTACAGCTCTTGCCACTCATGACTGCTCTTCTCCCTCTCCCTTCTGTGGTGTAATTCTTAAGGATGTTCGAGAAGAGAGGCTTGAAGTGAGACTGTAGTGCGGTTGATGATTCTGCATTATCCGTGCAGAGCGTGCGTGCACAGTTCAATAGATAATTTGTGTCCCCAGATGGTTCGCGACAGTTACTCTCGGCACTTTTGCTTGTTTTAAAACTTGCTTTCGTTCCTACAGCGAAGAAGAAACGGATTTGGGAAGAATGGATTTCTTCAGGGCCGCGGCTCCAGCCTGTTGTTCCACTGGAGAAGCACTTTTAAGACAAAGATTGAGGACTCAGACACGGAAACCAGTAGCAGCGAAACGTCAGATGACGATGCCTGAAAGTGGGCACAAGAAAATTAAAATAAATAAAACCAACCCAATAAACTCAGTTCATAGTTTCAAACACGTGTTTTGGGGTTGTATAAACTAAACAGAGTTTATTCTGTCTCCAGTCTGTTCAGTTTTTTCTTTTGTTGTTGATACTTCATGCACAAGGGAAATAATTGTATCCCAAAGAAGAGAGAAATTGGCTTCTTTAGCTTTTTTTCTTTTGGTTTTGCCCTAATGCTTAATAGAAGTTTGTGCAGCTAGCAAATTTTGACAGAAATCCCTTGTGGGGCAGTGCACAAGTTCAGTCTTGTAAGCAGGATACAAGTGGCTGACTGATCTTTGCAACAACAAGCTTCTAACAGTGCCGCCCGCATTACCTAATGCCGTGCGGTAACAGTGTGCTAAAACAATCATTGTCAATGACAAAATGGCTATTGAAGTTCTAATTATGTTAAATTAATGCTTAATAACATGAATTTTTTATTTTATTTTATTTTTTTTTTGGCGGCTCGGGGAGCTTCATCACTTAACCAGGCGTTTGTGGTTTTCTTTTTTTGGGTACAGCTGTAAAATATTTGGATATAGGATTGTTTGTGTTCTTCTTCTTGCAGCCTTGATATTCAGGGTGGATTGTAAAATATAAATTTTTTGTGAGATTTCAAAGATTAAGATTATTTTGATAACATTATTTACAGATTTAAAAAAAGTGACTATCACATTGAGTCTGTATGAGGGGGAAAAACTACTGCATCAAAAATAACTAACTTGGAATAAATATTTTGCATCAGTTTGCCAATTCTAATTGTCTTTCTTATGTAAGAAAAGCTTTCCTCTAAAGGGACCTGCAACTTTGGGGGTTTAATGGCACTGGGGATAAATAGTTTCTTCTCCCGCTGTATTTTTCCACTTGGCAAACATTGCTGTAGCGCCCAGACTGCAGGAGCTAAACTCTTCTTCAAGAAGGGAGAGGGAGAACAATGGTGTGAGATGATAGCCCGTGTTTGGTTTTGTTGTTTTGTGTTTTTTTTTTTTTTTTAAAGAAACGAAGGAAAAAAATTCTAATTATCTTCCACTAAAGCAGTTTGCTTTTTTTTCCGCTTCATACAAAACCGTGAAGCTCGACTGGTCGGTGTCACTTGTTCCTAGTGCAATGCTGCTGTTTATGTTCACAACGTGGCAAGGGAATGTCTGAATCCAAAGCTGTTTTCATTGAAATCTTTTTTAAAAATTCATGAAAACATTTCTATTAGATTAAAAAGGATTTTACAAACAACTCGGTTGTGGCCTAAGCTATTTCAGTGTCTGTTTTAAGTTCAGCTTGTACGCAAACGTTTTGGATTGGAGAGCATTTGCTCGGTTGTGTGCTGTTTGCAAGTGGGTTGGATGGGATTGCACATTGAGTACGAAACCCTGGTCTCGCTGACCTGGGGGGATTTCACCTGAGCTCTTGCTTGGCTTCTTTAAATCCACTCCTGACCAGGCAGCGAGGACATAATAATAAAATTTCAACATTTAGCTGTGAATCTTTGCATCTGGCCTCAAGGGAACGCTCGGCGAGGGCAGGTGTAACTCTGCTACTTGTGCCTGCAGTGCCTGCTGTCGCTGGGACCCCGGCGCTGCCGTTCGCCCCCTGGGTAAGGGGGTGAGGGGTATTTCTTCATTGCTGCCAGCTGGAAGCCAGGCTCACGCCACTGGGTCTTCCTGGGAATGTTCTGAGAAGCACTTGGTCTCCTGTAAAACACTTCACAGATCTTGTAGTCCCTTTTGAAGGTCCTACCACTTTGCTCCCATCAAACATGGCTTTTTGCCTGGAGACCTTTATCCATTTCTTTAAAAATGTTACTTTCTACATCCATTCCAGTGAAAAGTTATGCAAAGGTGTCTGCGTTGGGGTCAAGAAATGGGGTAAGTTTAACAAAGTCCTCCACGTGCCATCCACGCTGGCAGTGACCTGCAGCGGGCGGGCTGCCGTGCTGAACAGCTCCTGGCCAGAGGCGGAACCTGCCTGCTGCGGGGCCCGACGCGTGCGGGCGAGAGCTCCTTGTGTTTCGTCTCTTCCTTCGGCTTCTGAGCCCTGACCCACCAAGGGGAGGTTTGAACATTGACAAAACTTCTAAAGCATTACTGCTGCCTCTGGGAGAGGGGAACTGGGCAAATCCCCATAGGTCGAACAGCAGCCGATTATCTGTGATGGGTACTGCTAGCGGGGCAGTGGGAGGGTGACCGACGGCACCCTGCGCAGAGCCTGCAGGAGCTCAGGGAGCAGACGGGGACAAGGACTGAAGGAGAGGAGCTTACCTTGGGAGCAAGGGTAGGGCCCTGGACACCTGTGGCAATGAAAAGAGGGCAGGGGGTAGAAGGAGCCGTTCCACCTCAGTGCAGAGGCTGCTCATTAGCTTAAAGACTGCGGTGCACAGCTGTGAGCTGCTGCAAGGAGGAAAAGGGGCAGCCCTGGGGCAGCCCTGGGGCCCAGCACGGCTAGCAGCAAGCGCTGGGGCTGGGGCAGCCTCTCGCTGAGCGTCGCTGCTGGTGGGGCCTCCCCAGCCTTGTTTTCTGCAGATGGCTCAGGCGGCCAAGCCAGGCTTTTTTTCCCCATTTCCAGCGCCCGTAATGAAGAGTGGGAAATGCCAGGGTCAGGGGTGCGGCCGCCCTCCCTCGCCCGTCCCAGCGTAGCAACGGTAGCTTCAAACACAGCAGCCACAGCTTCAAACACGGCAGCCACGGGATCAGGTCTGTGCACGCGTCCCAGCCCTCTCCCCGGGCAGGGTGGCACCCCAGGCGACACGCAACACCCCCCCCGCTGTGCTTTCCAGGGTGCTGCATGCTGGGCATGGGGGGCTTTGCCTGCCCCCGCTGCCGCATGGCCTTCAGCTCCCGGCCGCTGCTGCGGGCACATGAGGAGAAGCTGTGCCTCGGGACCCCCGCGGCCGGCAGCTCCGGCCTCCCTGGGGGGCTCCCACAGCCTGCGGAGGGGGCTCCGGGCACGGCGGGGAGCCTGCAGGACGCCTCGGTACCGCGGAGCCGGGTCTGGCACCGGGCGCGTGGGATGGGGCAGTCAGCAGGGACAGGGACAGGGATGGGTGCTGGGCTGGGACATGCCGTGGGTGACAAAACGGGGCGTCACAGTCATTGCTGCTGGATCAGGCCCAGCCTGAACCAGGGAGACCCTCCACCCTCCCCCAAGGCACCGCATGGGCAGCCCGTGATGCTTATTTTGCCAAAGCCAGAGTAGTTTATGTTATTAAGCCTTTTTTTCCCACCTTTTCTTCCCGTTTGCCTCTGCAAGGTCAGGGTGTCCCAGCACGGGGACCGTGCTGAGCCACCCCATCTCCTTGTGCTTCCTGGGCTCCTGCCAGCCGTGCGGGAACAGCGGGGGCTGGGGCGAGTGCGGGGGGCTCTCCTGGGGGACGTGCTCACCCCCCGCGAGCGAGCCCTGCTCCGCATGGCCGACCCCACTTCCAGGAGGCTGACAGCAGCGGTACGTCAAACCCCACACCCCGGGGTGGCCATCAGCACTCCAACACCCCCCTGTGCCCCAAGCATGTTGGGGTCCAGCCCCTCCTGCCTGTTGCAACCTGCCCCTGTGCAGCAGGGACAGGCCAGCCAGCGGCCAGCCCCACCGCGGGGGCATGGGCAGCAGCCACAGGAGCTGCTGGAGGCCCACGAGCGCCATGTGGCCGAAATCCAGGCCAGGACCCAGCAGCTGGAGCAGCAGAGAGCAGGTAGGTGCTGGCATGGGTTTTAGGGGTGATGAGGAGGCACTCTGGGCGGGGGGGGTCACAGGGGGTGGGGAGTTGGGGCAGGGACAAAGTAACACCCAGGGTGTGGGGCTGCAGAGGCCATGCTGAGCCCCCATAGCCCCTCACCATCCCACAGGGCTGTGCCAGCGGCTGGCGGCGCTGGGTACTGGGGCGGCTGCAACCATCCACCCTGAAAAAGAGGACCTGGAGCTGAGCCGGGCCCTGGAGGTGCTGCAGGATCATGCCAGATGGCTGTCACACGCAGGGTAAGGCCTGGCCAGGGCAGGGACCAGGGTGCTGCACCCTTCTGGGGGAGCACCCAGGAAGCGGCAGTGTTCTCACCATCAAGGGGCTCTTGGCCCCTCAACCTCGCCACCCCCATTTGCCTGTTTCCTCCCCAGGGCCACTGTCCATCTCAACACCCTCCTGCCAGCCGCCGGGCCGCTTGCTGCCGAGGCCAGGTGAGGGTCTGTGACTGATGGTGGCGCCGAGCTGAGCGTCCTGCCAAGCCCCAGCAATGGCTGATTCCGTGGCTGTGGCAGGACGCTGCAACTGGCCTACCTGCATGCCGGAGGGCACAACCCGGCCATCCTGGACCAGCTCCTCCAGCTCCAGGTGGAGGCCACGGTGCTGGAGAAAGGAGCCATGGGGCTGCGTGGGGGCAGGAGGATGGGTAAGCCCCAGCCCTGGGCCCATCCCCCAGCAGGGACCCTGTCTCTGCAGCCAGCAACTGCGGCACCTCCGGCTGTGCTGGCAGAGCCCCCCGGCACTGGTGCGCAGAGCCTGGATGCAGCACTGCTGGCTGTGGAGCTGGAGAACAGGCAGCTGGAGGATGAGCTCCTGGCGCTGAAGGTCAGGAGGGAGAGGAGAGCTGATGCCGGTAGGTGACAGGTCCCAAGGAATGGGGCAGCCCCCTCCTGCACCCCACAGCCCCCAGTTGCCTCTGGGGTTGGAGCTGTCAGAGCTCCTGGGCTGTCAACGGCTCATGCAAGTACATGCAGGGGGAGCGGGGTGTGGGGAGATGGGGTGGCCCCACCTATGGTGGGGTTGCTGCACTTGGGGGGCCTTGCACAGTGGCAGCACTGGGACTGAGGACAATGTTCCCTTGGCCACTGGGGAGAAACAGGGAGGGGAGAGTCCTTGCAGCAGCAGGAATGGGACCCCGGTGACCTGCACACCCGCCCGGTGGGATGCCAGGGGAAAGGGCTGCTGGGGGAAGTGTAAACCCCGAGATGAAGAAGTCCCAACCCCCAGGCTCGCTGGTGGCCCAACGGCACGCGGAGGAGCTGGCCCAGCTGCAGGCAGACGTGCGAATGCTGCGATGCCGTGCGGAGCAGCCGAGGATTCAACTGCCCCCCGCCATCCTCCCGCTCCATGTCGCACCCCTGCTCCCATCAGCCCTGGCAGCACCAGAGCTTTTCACGGTGAGTGTCTCATCCCAGAGCTATTTCCAGGCCTCCAGAGGCGAGGGGAGATGGGGGTCAGGCTGCTGACCCAGACAGGAGACAATGAGCGTGGAGGTAGGGGCCTGGGGAGATGATTCAGGCACTGCTGCTGGCTGCAGCTGGGGACACAGGTGCCCCACAGAGCCAGGGCCACCAGGGCAGGAGGTTTTCCCTGCCCCTGGGTGCCAAACCGCAGGTGTGATTTGCTCGGCACACTCAATACCACGTGTGGCACGGGGTGGCTGGGCACCTGCTGCCAGTGTCTGCGGCTGGACAGAGCCAGAACCCATTACACCTATTTTCTCCCTTCCCAGGGGCCACCTGGGCCAGTGCTGGGGCCAGGCGGCCCTGCAGCCCCCAGCCACCCCCGTGTCACCCCTGGCCTACCCCTGGCCCCCTTCATGGCCCTGGAGGACCCCCCTCCCACTCGGGAGCCCCCGGCGCAGCACAAACCTCCCCAAAGGTGAGCTGGGAATGGGCCATGTCCCCACAGCACTGCCCTGCCACCCCTCCACTGAGCTGGAGTGGGAAATCAGGGCTTTATTACCTGTATGTGTGACAAAGGGATGGCAAAATTTGCATGTTATAGCTGCAGGTGTGGGGGCTTTGGACCAGCTGTATAATTATCACTGGGACCCCACAGTGCTGGGGCAGGGGAAAGCATTTGGGGTCCCTCTGGGAGCAGAGAGGCTCTGGGCACTTCAGCAGCAGCGAGAGCAGGTGGCAGGGACAGGCTGTGCCAGGCAGAGCCCAAAGGCAGCAGCCACCCAGCCCCAGGGCTCAGCCTCCACCTAATGCTGCTCCTCACCCAGGGCAGAGGAGTCTCACCCAGCTCACCACGAGGGCTTGGGGACCAGCACGGGGACACTATCATTTTTGTCCTCTTCCCTCCCTTCCCAGCACGAGCACTTTCTAGGGAAAGCCTCACAAGAAGCACTCCTGGCTCGGGCCCAGGAACCAGCAAAAGCCCCAACAATATCGCTGCTGTGTTGCAGGCTGCATTGGGTGTTTAATAAATGGCTTCAGCCTCTTGCTCTTTGCTTCTTGGCCTTGTTTTTAGATTATATCTAAGCACACACATTGGCCCCAGAGCAGCCTCCCAGCCACCCCTGGGCCCATCCAGACCCTGGCCCTGTAAGGATCCCCCATCCCCTCAGGCTCCTCCTGCAGGAGCACAGATACATAAAAGCATGAAACAGAGGTTGAGCAGAATCAACGCTGCACCCTAACAGCAGCCTGGATGTTATAAAGGGTGCAATGGCTAGAGGAACTCAAGGCACCACAGGAACCATGTTCTAGGCTAAGCCTGGCATAACCAAGCCCTGCTGGAGCTGTAATCACAGGGCTTGTACCCTACACCCTAGACAAGTGACTTTCTGTCATCGCTCCTCTTGAGCCAGCCCTGCCTTCCCCAGCAAGGGAGAGCCAGGGCCAAGTCCTGCCCCAAGGGCCATGAGGAGCAGAGGCTGAAGCCTGTAACAGCAAGAGGGTCAATACATGGAATGTTTGCTTACAATCTTTATTGAAGTCATACAAAAGTTGCCAAAAAGTGAAAAAATACACTATATACAAAACCATTTTCCTTGTAAGGAGAGGAGTGTCCAAGGTTAAAGAATTATCATACTGTGCTTTCAACTGCAGCCCCTGATTCTGCTTGTGGCCTTTTCTCTGTCTAGAAGAAAAGAAAAAGTTTTGTTTTAAAACAACACGCACCCCCAAAACAAAGCCAAGGCACAGCCTTACAGCACCAATTCATGCAGCAGTTCATTTCTGTAATTTGAAGACTTAACTGACTACTCATGCTTTGCTGGTCTTCAGAGCCCAACACTACTCTGGAATATTGACATTAGCAACTGTAGCCCAGATAAGCATTAAAAACCAGGAGCATTAAAAAAAAAAAATATATCCTTTGGGGAAGGGCCCTGTAGTTCAGCCCAGCTCCAACACCCAGAACACGTTTCTGTCCCACCCCACAGGCTCAAGTCTCCACAGCTGGTGCCTTCCCAGCCCACAGTGCCATGGTGCAACACATCCCGCCCACTGGGGAATACTCCCCACCTCACTGGGGAAGCTTTATGAAGACCAGCAGGCAATAAAGCCAGTACATCTACCAGGCACAAACCCACACCTGAACAGAGAAGGGCAGATGGAAATAAGCAAGCCCAGCACAGGCTCCTGACTCAGCTGCCCACCTCCTCTTCCATTTTTTCTGCAACCTCGTTTCCACTGGGGGCCGGATCACCACCACCACCACCACCACCATTGACAGCCGGTTCTGGTTTAGATTTCTTAGCTTCATTGTCTCCCTGTTGAGTCTCCTCCTCTGGTTTCCTCTGAAGACAAAATTGTTTAGTCTTCACTACGTACAAGTTATTTTTTAATAGAAAGTTAGCATCTAGGTGTCATTGCACATTATCTATTCAACCTCTGCTTGCCAGGTTCAAGACAGATACTTGAGCATTAAGACTCCCATTATTTATGTGCCAGTATTTATAGTGCCAGATTATCCTCAGTTTTAGTTTGGCAAGGAAACATGCGGCAGCTGAGCCAGGTAACAGTTCAGGGGGTAGATTTAGGGCACCTGGCACTTACAGTCACCTGTGTTAAGCAAATCAACATTGCTCCAGGCAAACCTGAACTCAAAGACACTAACAGAGTACAGGGCAGGCTGCACCACAGCAGCACACACGAAATAAAAGCCAAGATTCCATTATGGGATAATTTTAGTTATATTTGCAAACAGTTCAAGAAAAAACATGTTTAAAGGAACCTAGTGTGCAATACATCATCGCTTTAAGAGGCAGTTTGTCACTACCATTAGACTGGCTTTGCTATTTATGAAGTCCAATTCTCCATTTCCACTTGAAAAGAAGGGAACCCAACTCAGCCTGGACGCTTGCCCTTTTCTTAAGGTCTGTAGGCCACCCTGCTGCTCTTGCAGGTCCTCAGAGGAGGGCACTTGTTCAGAGAACACCTGCAGAAGCCACACAACTCGGCTCAGAAGTTAAACCGGTGTGGATCAGGTGCGGTGCTGAACCATCAGGAACCAGCCTCCCGGAGGCTGGAGGGTTCCCAGACTGACTGGCTCCCAGTGGAAAGGAGTTTCAGGCACTGCTGCTGGTTTTACTTTCAGGTTGGTTTTTTTTTGCTTTATAAAACCAAGTTAAGAAAAAAGCTTTAAGCCAAGAAATCCAGTTCTACAGAGCAAGCCAGCAGTGCTTTAATGTACTGTTTGATGAACTAGTAATTTCTGGACTCACCTTTTTCCTGACCAGGTGAGATATGTCTGTAACACACTGAGATGCACCATCAGCTGCTTTTCTAACTGGAATCTATTGCAAGACATAACATCGCCACATAAGTAACATCAAGCAGTAATCCTTGAAAGCAACACAGGAATTCTCCACACCCATCTTAACTTACTGTGGAAACAGAACCACTGTCTTCACTTTGTGCAAAGCCAGATGTAGTTCCAACCTGAAGAAAAAGCAGAACAGTGGCACAAGTTCTGGCGCTCTAGTCACACATAACCGTATATGCTTGTTTAGAAAGGGACGGGAGACCCAACTCCATGCCTCAGCACTGCTTTCTGCTCCTATGCTCATACATGGGACAGACAGATGAAAAAGCTACCTTCTCTTTAGATGTCAGCTGCCTCAGTTTCCTCCTCACAACCACAAAATGTATAATTTGTGAGCAACTGCCAGCCCCCGACCTACACATCAAGCCTGACTTCTTCCCATTCCTGGTTTACTTCAAGGCTCACTGGAAAAGTGTTTAGCTAAAAGGAAACAGCAGGACACTAACCAGAGTCGCTTTCAGTGCCAGCTCAGCTACTCTTGCACTCTTTTGAGACTCCTTTGCATCTTCTATCTTTTCTTTAATTTCAGGAAGCAGTCCCTTCAGCTCTTCAATCTCCTTCTCATCTTCAGGGGACCCACTTTCTGCCTTCTTTATTCGTTCAGTAAGCATTGCTAGGAGGAAACAGTTATGGCAGAAATCCTCAAGACTAAGCAGCTGCCCAGTTATCAACATCCACAGAGGCAAGTGTCTACTAACACTCACACAGCGTATACACTTCTGATTCTCAGTATAGCCTGTTACCGGTTTCAGACCGGCAAACACTTGCACAGCAAGGTAATAAACATATTTAACTACTTTTAGGGCAGCTTAACAAAGTCTGCTTTGACCTGTGAAAGCTCTCACAATCACTGGGCAGGTTTAGAAATCCACTCACCCATTCTCTTGTCAATGACTTCTACGGATTTACCAAACTGCAAAACCGCCTCATCGAACTGGCTGTTGTAGTGGTAGGCCAGCGCCAGCTGGTAGTGACTCTCAGCTAGCAGGCGGTCGTGGGCCTCCAGGTATTTCTGCTGCAGGGCCAGGCAGGCCTGAAACTCTTCTATAGCCTGCGTGTAGTTTTCTATAGGAGAAAGTCATAAGGTCTTTACAAACCACACTTTTTGTAAACTTATTCAGTTACTCTGTACTTTATCGCACTTTATCATCTGGAAACAGAACCACCGTTGATTACAGCCGTTGAGTTCAGCGACAGGCTGCTTTCAGACTATGAAGTGACACCACTCACAGTCCAACAATGCCCCCGCCCCACACATCAGGAAAAGATTGGATGGAGTCCAGTTCCTCTAGTTCTCTCAAGAATGCTTTGTCCATTTACAGCAACACAGTAAACTAAGCAGCCAAGCCAAAACCTGGCACACAAATCCCGCTCTTTTACCCACTGCCAGGAATCGGGTGCAACTTGTACCTAGAGCTGTCTTGAATCTAGACAGTCCCGATACCCTCCAGTCAAGCTCTCCACTCAGTGCATTCTAGTGACATAAAAGCTTCACACTCTTCTTTCTCTCATGCATAACACACATCAGGGTCTTTCCTGATCATACCCTAGTATTTTGGAAAGCCTAAGGGAGTCAACCATTTTTTATTTGCAGTCTTTATGTATTCCAGAACATAAAGACACCTCCCATTGAGTGCAATGACTCACTACTTCAATAAGGAAAGAGACCCCTCCTCAGTTTCTGAAGCTAACCAAAGCCTTGCCTACAAAGCAGAACACAAAGCTGGTTTTGATCTCATAACATATTACTCCTTACTCGAAGCTTTCTTTCGCTGTTCTGGAAAAGCATGGACTGCTCCGTTTTAGGGCACTGACTTGTTCACCCATTGATTCTAAAGCTTCTCACATGGCTGCACTATCTAAACAAAGTGTATTTTATTTTCATCTTAACTCACCTCCACTCATTTTAAAGTAATAAATAAAGAAGTACAGCAAGCGGACTGTACACAATTAGGATTACTTACCAGATTCAATGCTAACTTCTCCTAACTTTAGATGAGCTTGAGCTGCATGGAGCTGAGCTTCTTTTGTTTCTTGTCTAAATAAAGACAAAAGTAGCTTTCAAATACTGACCAGAAAACACCACGTTCGCTAATCACTTACGTCACCACCCCCCAGTTTCCAGTAAGTTTCTCTAGCAGATATCCAAATTAGGGCTTCAGCATTTACCTCTTGTAGATGACTTTTGCCAACTCCAGCATGTCCCAGGCTAGCTCAAGATTTCCAATTTCATCTTCTTCACTTTCCTGTAAAGACTAGAAATGCATTAAAGATTAAGTGACTTGGTTACACATCACAAACAACACTAAGTTTCTAAGCAATGTTGTCAAGGAATAAATTCCTTTAGGAGGTAAACAGCTTATCCCTAGAAGGGGGGATGGGGGGGGAAGAACACGCAGAAGAGGTTCTTGCATCAACTGACACTCTGCCTGTAGTGAAGATGTTTTAAGTGGAACAAAAGCTTACATTTTTAGTTGATACAGCCTGAATTTTTTTCCAGAAGTAACAGGGCACCAAGCACCAATGTTATCCTAAGAACAAGATTTTGTTTAAGGTGCTATTTAGCTGAATCAAAAACTAAATAAAGGAGTTGATGTTCTACTACTTTTTTAAATGACCTTTTGAACTTCATGAGAAGAGTCTGAGGCAGAGATAGATATTCGCTTAAAGATGGCTGTATAGCACACTTAGTACCACACTCTAATAGGCTTCCATTTTTTCCCAAGAGTTTTGATTGCTACAAAGAAACACCTCACATTGAGGCTGCACTACACTTCCCGCTAAATTTCCATCCTAATCATGGCTTATTGGACTGGGTGCATTCAACACACATAGTGAGACAACAAAAAAACCACACAGAATAAATGGTTGCAAGTAATTAACTTCAGTGATAAGCTAAAGCCGCTCTCCCTGCCTGCCCCTGCATTGCTCACCAGCAGGCTGAGCAAGTTCAAGGGCAGAGCTGAGCAAGATACCACAATACGTACTACACAAAATGCTGCCCCTTCCTTAGGCAATACAGGTGGCTTTCCAAAAGTCACTTCCTACAGAGGACTAAACAAAATACAAGTGAGTTTTTATCAAGACACTAACGTGACATTTAGACAAATACCGCACTCTTCCATGAGCACCAATATCAGAGGTCAGCAGTCTCACCTTGCCTTCCACTGTCAATTCATTCTCCTTATCATCTTCAGCTTTATCATTTTCTTTATCTTCCTCTTCAGATTCTTCTGTCTCTACAGGGAAAGATGAGTGAAAACACTTGTCGTTACTACACTTGCTTCACATAGAGTCAGGTAGAATATATTATATCCAGCCCTTATCCATCCAGTGACAGGTTAGACATGTGATGCAAGAAGAGCACAGATACATTAAAAATTATCAGCAGCAGCAGCCATCTTGCTGAAAGTGTTAGGCACTGTAGACTAAAGTAGTTCCAGGCTACCTTAGTCCTTGTTTTAAGTTTAACTTCATACTAGCTAGAATGGAAACTTACCTAGAATTCAGTTCTCACAAATGCATTGTGAACTCCCACTGAAGCCATGGGATCCTGAGCAGCCCTGGAGGTACTGGTCAGTTGCTGGACTTCATGCTACAGATAACAAGCGTTTTCAGCAAGATAGCTGCCAAGCTGTGTACAAATAAGACTGTTTCTGAATTCGTGTTCCTCATGTCAGACATTTAAGTGGTAATGTTATTAATGAACCTATTGTGTAGCACTGATTTGACTTCTGATACTGTGTAGGAGCATTGCATGATCTATTCTACCAGTGGAACTCGTTAGAGAAACTCCCAAAAAGCACACACCTGCCACTGAGAGGGCCAAGCCTCCAAGTATGAGGACAGCTCAATCAAAGGTAAAATAAGGAGAGATGTCAGGAAGTTGAAGTCAATTCTAAGTAGCTGGAGTTGTCTGGAATGACCAGGCACCAGGATGTTCAAGCATGTCCTCACAATGGAGTTGGAGGAAAAGTAAGCAGTATGTGTACGTAAGCAGCCTTTCACAGGATGAGGAGTGGATAACTACTCTTAGTTGATGTTCAGTCATACTCTGTCCAGACAGACACCTTGTTAGGCAGCTACTTCACCACTGAGTGTCTTTGTGCTCAGCAGTACAAATCCTTTCAGTGTCCAGAGCTACTTAATCTGAGTATTTGCCACTCCTAAAATAAGGCTTTTCCTGTGCAGCTGAGCTACTGACAAGCAACATTTCAGTTATCAGCTCATCAGTTAACTTGAGCAATAGAAAGCACTGGCCTACTAAGACCACGCAGGTACTTCTTCAGCAGAGTGTGCAAGTTTAACTGGGTTACCATAACATAATCCTGAAAACAGCTATAATGAAGCAGGGAAGCAGAATGGCAGAAAACGCTAGGTAGCTGAAAGACTGTACTAGATAGCAGCAATAAGCCTTCAGGTTCCACAGCAAATCAAGCTTAGATTTGCCAGCCAAATTCTCACTTGTAACTACCACCAGAAAGACTCAAATGGAGAATTCCTTCCCCCCACCGAGAGCAAATTTACTATTTTGTTATTTATTTAGCTGTTCTTTTTCTGCTCCACTGTTTTAAAGTAAAATATGGTTGTAACCAGAGGCAACTTGTGCTTCAAGTTATTTTAAGGTTAGTGCAATAAACCCAGAGACATGCAAGTGAACATCCATTCAGTATTCTCCACCAGCCTAGCCATTACTTACACATTTCACAGGGCTGTAAGTTCGCTTTCAGGTAAGATTTGCTTTGCAGTTAGTTAAGCGTTAGTCTAGAGAAACTGAGACTATTCACTATTCCTTGAAACTTTACTTGGATGTAAAATCCTTCAAGAGCCCCTTTACTGTGCCTTTTCTTATTCCAAGGCAAACAGAAAATTCTGAATGGAACACTTTTTACCCATTGTTAGCCAAATCCATCAAGTCATTCACCCACAAGTACTTTTCTCCTCTCACTGTTACCTTCTCCCTCTTCCATCAGGTCATCTTTCTCTTCTTTTTCTACCTTAGCACCTTCACCCTCTTCCATCAGGTCATCTTTCTTTTCCTCTTTTTCTACCTTAGCAGCTACTTCAGCCTTTTTTTCCATGTCATTAGAAGGCTCTTCACCCTCTGTGGGCACAGGTTCCTTTGAGGACTCTGTCTCTTTTGATTCATCTGGTTTCTCTTCTGTAGCTGTCTCTGACTCTTTCTTCTCCTCCATCTTCTCTTCAGCTGCTGCTGCTTCCCCTTCTGCAGCTTCTTTCTGCTCCACAGTGACTGCTGCCTGCACTTCTGCTGTCACTTGTGCTACCTTCTCTTCCACAGCTGCCTCTGCCTGCCCTTCTACAGCCTCTCCCTTTGCCACAGCTGGCTCTTTTGCTGTTGCTTCTGCTGTCTGCTCTCCTGCCTCTCCCATCTCTTCCACAGCCACTTCTCTAGCTTCAGCTTCTTCCACAGCTGCCTTTGCCTCCTTGTCCAACACATCTGTCATTCCCTCCATCTCCTCAGTTGCCTCTGCTACTTTGTCTTCAGTCAGTGTCTTCTGCTCTTTTTCTACCACCTTCTCTTCCACAGCTGCTTCCTCTTTCATAGCCTCCTTTTCCACAGCTGCCTGCTGCTGCTGCTCTTCTGAAGTCGCTTCTTCCACAGAAGCCTCCATCTTCTCTTCAACCTCTGCAAGCTTTACAACCTTGTCAGCAATTGCTTCTTCTGTTGGTTTTTCTTCTCCAATCTCTTTCATTTCAACATCCTCCTCTTTGATTTCCTTCTCAGACAGTACTGGAGACTCTTCTGTAGACTTTTTGGCCTCTTCTTTTTCCCCCATGGCGTTATATACCTGTTCTCTCAACTCCTCCCTTGCTTCTTCTACATGATTGAGGAAGCATAAACATTTCTTCGAGTTTAGTGATAAAGACATTAATGGCCACTGACAATACCACCCTCGGACCCTCCAGTGTGTTATTGGTTTGTCATCAAGTTAGATGACATTCCTAAAAGCTCCATTTTCAACATACAAGGGATTAGGACACAACCAACATGGTAACTTGAAACTACCAAGCAAATCCCGTCCCCTTCCCCAGATTGCATTATTGCAAGCGGCCGCTCAAGCAGTGTGCAGTTTTGCGCGCTAGCGTTTTTAGTCACAGCTAAGCAAGAGGTGCCAGTGTTCTAATAGTCTGGATTGACAGGAATTCCTGTATTACTCCAGCTGCAGGTAGTATAAAATAGTTACTGTTCTTGGGCTTTTTACAGAGGCTCTGACCTGTCCTACTACACACATTGTACTGCTACAAGGTTACAAAGCAGTTCAAGTTGACTGTGAAGCTTAAGAAAGCAAGTTTGAATGGAGTGTTTCAGGGGACAGATACCCGGTGACCCTTTACACATGCTTTCAGTGACTAGTTCCTTGCAGAATTTTTAGAGGTTTTGTTCAATCTTTAAGATTAGAAGAGAAAAAAAATAGTCCATTCAGGCTGCTAAGAGTTTCAACAGAATGATTCGGGCTACCTAAGGTACCAATGGACTGAACTTGGATTGTTTATAGACAAGAAAAGGCAGCTTGGTGCCTCCACAACAGGGCAGACAGCTTTACATACCATCAACAGTCGGTAATGCAGAATCATCTTCAGCTTTTTCTCCTTCCTCTTCAACCTGCACCCCTTCTAAGGCATTTCCCAGCACACCATTTTCCATTCTAAAGGGAACAAAAGTCTGTTATCCCTTAGCTCTTGACACCATTTTAATGGCACAAGCTGCAATGCCACAGCCATTCCCAGCCAGCGCAACCCTGCGTTTATGAAGATCTAGTGTAACCCTACCTATATGAGGGTGAAATCCCGTTATGCCAGGCACTCTTAATCAAATGAGAAACTGTCAGCATACCTTGCCAACTCCAGGAGAGATTTTCCATAGTAAAAAAAAGCTTCTGCACACTCATCCGCTGTCTCACCGTATTTTTTACCCCTACAAAAGTAACGAAGAATTATTTGTCTGTGCCTACTTTAGACTTTTGATACATGAACTCAAAAGCTAAAAATTCCTGGACAGGAAGAATTGGTTTCTTAGGTCATCTCCCATTGTTTCAAACAAATAATGAATGCGCCTCTCACTTAGCTAGACATGGCTTTCCAACATCCAGCAAAGCAAATTAATGTAAAACCCAAAGAGGTATCACCCTCAGAGACTGACCACAACTAGTAACGAAGTTACTGGCAAGTAACACTATCCCCTTATTTTCATATCAGCAAACATCAGAACCATACACTGCAAAAGAAATTTCAAATTTCTTTTCCTCCATAGGGAACCGCACCAGGAACTGCTACCACAAAAGCTGCCTAAATTGCACACCAACTACAGTATTGTCCAACACTTGGGTTAAACAGTTCATCCTTTCTTTGGCTGTATAACTACAGCAGCACGTGTAAGGTATAAATCTCAATCATTTTTGAATAAGCCACATCAGTAGAGTCAAGCTGAAAAACCACACCCTACAAACACACACAAAACATTCTACTACTCACAGCAAGCTTGCAGCTTCCTGGAACGCATTAACAGCGGCCGGAATATTTCCCATTACCAAGTGTTTCTGTCCTAAACCCAATAGTTTCTTTGATTCTCCATCCACATCCATACTGAAGAGGGGGGGGCGGGGAGAAAGAGAAAAAAAAAAAATCAAATACAGGATTCTGTTAGTTT
This sequence comes from Phalacrocorax aristotelis, assembly GCF_949628215.1. Taxonomy (NCBI): domain Eukaryota; kingdom Metazoa; phylum Chordata; class Aves; order Suliformes; family Phalacrocoracidae; genus Phalacrocorax; species Phalacrocorax aristotelis. Next base: position 49,951,175 of record NC_134281.1, read on the forward strand.
CCATAGTAATTTTGTATCCAGCTTCCAAAACCCAGTCAGCTTTATATAAGAGTGAGTTGCCTATATTACACTGGCTTGGTTGGGTTTGTTTGTTTAAATCTGGACCACCATTTAGTTCTGGTGACAGAGGGAAGACACTTTAATTTTAACCAATTGCTGCAAGAAGCGGGTATTAGAGTCTGATATGACAAAGGATGCCAAAGAACATAGTTTAAGAGTTGCACACCAATACAACACTGGGTACTGTACAGTATTTCACCAGACCCCAATGCTAGCTAAGCCACAAAAAAGAATAATAAATCCAAGTTATGACTTCTCATAGCTCAGCATGATGCATTTGAGAAGAATGATAGATGCAAGTCTCTGTTTCAGTTCAGTGCATCTCACACAGCTCCATTTCCAGAAGGTCTATCCCAGTCCAGGGTACTGACCAGGGACAAGAGCAACTGGCAAAGAGGGGTACTACTTGCCACATATTTGTACCTCCCCAATGCTTCCCCAGCACTAACTCCCAGATCAAGAACTTCTTAAACAACAGTTGGTATTTGTTAGTCCTTGGAAGAGTTTTATTGCACTGGATCTGCGCAGACTACTGGTGAGCTCAAGCTTTCAGCACCTATAGCACATCTATCTGTTAAACTTCAAGCCTAACAACCGATTTCAAGGGTCACCTTTTTGCTTCACTCAATGACCCCTGCACGTTTCACATTCTTCAGTAACTGACAACTCTACCTCCCATCTCACCTGTCTGTCTTGTCTGTGGATGTAGAAGGAGCTGCCAATTCCTCTTCCATCCTGCAAACAAAATATTGAATAAGTGTTTATAACAGGCTACCTACTTCGTGATGGGAACAGAGCTTGGAGGTGTGGAAGCAGAGCCAGGAGCAGTGCTTGCTCTCAGCCGTTCACACCTAGGTTCACTCTGCTGGCTGCCTTGTGGAGAAACCTGCGAGTTTCAGTTTTGTTTATTGTTTGAATGAAAGATTTTTAGGCGAGCACACGCTTTCCCCTTCGGGCTGTATCAGACGAAGCCTGGCCAACAGAGCTGCTGTCTGAACACCAGGGCCACGCACCCCTTGCAGCCGCTGAGCCACCAGCAACCCGTCGCCCGGGGCTGCCCCCACGCAACTCGCGGGACGGAACAAGCCGCAAAGCACAAAACCGGGTGTTTTGCGCCGCGTTTCCAGTCAGACAACCGAGGACGTTCCCCAGGCGCCCGCTCGGGGAGTCGCCGCGGCCGCCCCCCGGAGCAGCCCCCGCTGACAGCCGCGGCGGGGGTGGAGGGAGTCCGGGGACGGCGTTGCCGGACTCCCCGGGCGGAACAAAGGCCGGGCGCGGCGGGCAGCGGCCACAGCCCGCCCCCCCCCCCCGCCCCTCACAGACAATGGGCGCCTTTCCCGCCTTCCTCCAGCCCCGCCCCCCACCGTTGGCGCCAAACGCCGGCGGCGGCTCCTGACGGGCTGGCGGCCCGGCGCCACGTGACGGCTCGAGCCCACCCCCCGCACCCCCCCGTCGCCGCTCCCCTCCCCCACTCCGCCCCACGGGCGGGCTCCCGAGCGGCGTCGCCTGCCCCCAACAAAAATGGCAGCAGCCGCTCATGGGTCACGTGGTGGCTCCGCGCGAGGCGAGCGGGCCCAGCTGGCGCCTGAGGAGCGGGGCGGCACGTACCACCGCCGGTGGGGGGGGGGGTGTAGTGAGGGGAGAGAAAGGGGGCAGGCGCCCGAGACCGACCAGCACCCCCATCCCTTCCCCCCACGCCCCCCGCAAGGAAATCCTGCGCCGCCCCCCTCCCCCCCCCCCCCTTCCTCCGGTCATCCCGCCGCGCGAAAGCGCCCTCCCCCACCCCTGCCGCCCCCCCGCCCCCCCCGACACGCACACACCGTGACCGGGGCCAGCACGGGGCCCTACCTAGTCGGTGAGGCCGGCACGGGCTCAACGCAGGGGGGAGCGGCGGCGACGGCCGAAGATTGCATAGAAGCTGCTGGAGAGAGGGGCGGTGGCGGCAGAGTGCAGACCCCTGCCCCTCCGGCCGCCTATATACCCCCTAGGACACGCCCCGGCCCGCCTGGCGGCGCGCGCACGCCGCGGGGGGACTACCGCTCCCGGCGTGCCGCGAGCCCGCCCTCCGCGGGACGCGGGGGCGCCGCCGCGCGGGGGCTGCTGGGAAGTGTAGTCCCGGAGAGGGGAGAGGCGGCGGCGGGGCCCGCCGGGAAGTGTAGTGCCGGGCCGGGCGGGGCGGGGAGGCGGGGTGCATGCTGGGAAGTGTAGTCCGCGCCCCGGGCCCGCCCCGCGCCTGCCCCCCGCCGGGCCCGCCCCCGCCGCGGCTCCCAACGGCGGCTCCCAACAGCGGCTGGGCGGTGCCGGGGCCGCACCGCCCGCCTCCCGCCCCGCGGGGGTGGGCGCCGCGAGGAGGCCGGCGGCCCACGGGGCAAGGCCCTGCCCGGAGGGCGGCGGTTTGCGCCTCGGTATCGTGGTGCGCGTCGCACAGCCCTCCCCTCAGCCCCGTCCTGTGAGGAGCTCGCCTTTCCCCGCCGCCCGCTTCGGGAGGCACCAGCCCCCTCGAGGTGAGCAGTCACTCGGCTCCGGCCCAGCTCACGCAGATGCGCTGCTTCTCCCCCGGGGCGCGCAGCCCACCCCAGGCAGACATGGCTGCTGCAGCTGTGACAGCACAGGCCTCCACAAAACCCGCACGGCACCAGCAAAAGCCATTGGCGGAGACCTGGAGGCTCATTTCTCCCTCTGATATTGCGAGATAAAAGTTCTCCAGCTTCAGCTGCGCCGTGTTACTCTGCGCGGTAACAGAGCTGGGAATTGCAGGCGTAATGGAGATACAGAATTAATCTGCTTTTCTTGGGAATTCTCTCTACCCGCTTACTCTCGATCAGAGAAGTAACTAGAAAAAGTTAACTGGGCCTGTGACATTAGAGTGGGGAAAAAAGTCTCAAAGTCGTACACCGCGTACAGTATTTATTTAAGACATGCAAACATACAAGTGTAAATACATGCAAGAAAAGCCACTTCTCTTGGCAGGATGACTGCTGTTAACGTTCTACATAGTGCCTTCAAAGTAAAGTTGCTTCCCTACTGATTTGCAGTAAGAACTGTATTCAAAGTCACCCGTGTTTGATTAGAATAATAAAAAACCAACAGGGATTTCCTTTCCCTCAGAAGAAAACGTCCAGTGTAGTAAAGAATCCTAACTGAGCTGCAATGGCTTTCTCCACTGAGGTAAATTCAGCAGGAATTAGGAAACACTTTACCAAGGAACAGAAATTCTTTAAATTGTACATAAGGACTACAAAAAGTGATAAACAGGTTTGTTCCAGTTTAGCTGCGTGCTGTGAGGCCCAGGGCAGGAAATACCTGAGGAGGCATTATGCTTGAGTTGAATATATAGTTTTACTTTAGGCCTACCATAAATGAGGTTATTAAAACTGAAATAATTCTTTAAAACTATTTGAATACAGATGATTCTTTTTCTAATTCTATGTTTGTATTGCTATGAGAAAAATAAAAAATAAGTGATCTTTATTTCACTAACAACCAGTTAAGCTTTCTTTATCCAGCAGCAAACGAGGAGTCATGCCTACGACTGTCTCTGAATGGCATCAACAGATCTGAAAGAGTTCCTTTGTTTTAAATCCAAGAGGCCTTTAGAAACTCTGCCTTGCTACCCCTGCCTGTACAAAGGCAAATGAGCATTAATCCTGTTTTACAGGTAGAGAAAATCAAAATAAAGTGTTAAGGTTGCTAAGGCCACAGAAGGTATAGGCATCGGAGCTCTGGTAGGTACTAACACCTCATGCCCTTTGTACTCGGATGGCTAGACAATTCATTAAGAGACTGAAACAAGACTGAAACAGAATAAAACCGTTGTTAGCGCTAGGGCCCCAGTCCTGCTCAACAGTGTATCAGCACTCAGGAAATTAGCCCCTGCCAGGGAGTAACACAGAGACAGACACGGCAAGGAGGAAAACAGAGGCACAGAAAAGGCAAATGACTTGCCCGGTGTTACCAGCGGGTCAGCGGTAGAACAGGAGACAGGACCAGCTCTCCCAGGCATCAGCCAAAAATGCAACATTAAAATGGAAGGGGCCCTTTGACAGGTCTTTGCTCTTACTGTATATCCAGGAACAAATTTGGTGGCCTTCCAGAACTCAAACTGGACATCTTTGGTAAACAGACATTGGGCAACTTTACAGTAAAAGCAGGATGTTCTTCCACAAGACTTGCTAGAAGGTTTTTGAGGCTTTTGTGACAGGACAATCAGAACTATTGTTAGAGCTGAAACTTATCCATGTGACAAGCAACAGAGAGGATAGCCCTGAAGGCCTGCTCCAGGGTATGCATTTATTCTCCTCAAATCTACAGGCAAATTAAAAGAAAAAGAAAATAGAGAAGAGAGAATTCTGAGTCCCACAAGTACTCTAAAGGGGATAAAAAGCACTGGGTGTTGCTGGTTGCTTGGGTTTTAATGAACGGTTTACGGACATAGTGTAACTGTAGCACATTTTACTTTACTATTATGTTGATAGAAGGAATAAAGATATCCAAAGTCAATGGCTGAGCAGTTTAGTTTTAAACTACTTTCATGCCTTCCCCCCCACACCCCGTTTCCCTACCCTGCCATGTTAATAACTAAAGCTTTCAAAACCATTTTGCAGGCAGGAAACCCAAATTTTTGCCCTAACCTGATAATGACGTGTTTGGAACTTGATTCAGGCTCACCCACTCTTTACCTAATCCCCAAAAGATTTTGTGCTTCCAGGAGAAAGCCTGCAGTCATTGTAATCCGCAAGTTTTGACATGGAAGCTACAGTATGTCCAGGAAGGAGGTCAGTTAGTAGCGGTACATTGTAAGTCAACCTACTCAGGAAGGAAGGTCTTATTTGGACAGGTTTTTTGACAAATTGTGGCAACAATCACTTTGTGGAAGAGTGTGCAGAGGAGCATGTTATGCTAACACCTTATTTTCTAGTAGTTAATAGGGGTCATTGAAGGGGTAATGGGGGTGTCCAGCATCTCTTGCTACTAGCTTTCCATTCACCTGTGAAGAAAACAGACTCAAGTCAGAAAGACAAAAATCCATTCTTACTCTCAGTTTCAAACTCTGCATGGTTTAGATTTCTAAATCTTCATATGCCAAACATCTGAGAGCATCTTCTTCAGCTTAAGCAAGAGCTGTTCTCTCTACCCCCAAGTCCTCTCAGCACTTAGTGAAAGAAAAAAAAAAGTAATAAAAAAAAAAGAGATAGATTTCTGTAGCCTCGAGCAACAGTCTTTCAAGCTGCTGAGGCTTGAAGAATTAGATTAATAATAGTTAAAAGCCTTTTGCCTTGTAGCCGTTATTGAGTAAGTGTTGTAACATGCACGCTTCAGAACACTTTATTATGGAGTCAGAGGTTTGCCCATGTTTCCATGATAGAGAATTGCCAGGCTGCCAATTAACAGTGTCACTGAACTCCTTCACAGCAGTTTTTTGTTTAAGAACATTTCCAAGGAAGACCAGTTTCTCCAACTGTAAAATGGGAATATTGAAACTGATGTTCACAGATCATGAAACACAGGCTCAGGCTGGCCCAAAAGCAGATGTGGCCATGCAGAAGTCTCAGTTCCTACATCCCACCTTTTTGCGTTCAGAAGCACGGGTTGCATTTCTAGTTGCGTTAAGACCATTGCAACACCCCCAACTTCCAAGGAGCTGCAGTAAAAAATGTTGCTCCTCACCCATAATGTTTGGGGAAATTTAGGTGCAGCATTGGCAGAGATACACACACCTGCCTGGGTGACAGACTAGCATCATTCAGCTAAAACTTACATTCAGCAACTAATGACTGAATAAAAGTTACGTTAGAGAAATAATTGATATCTATACATATGTGATTTTTATATTAATGTGATGTTAGAAATCACTCAAAACGTTACGGAGACAGAGGGAATCACAGGGACTTTCAAACCAAGTGTCCACTAGCGAGCCCCTGTATTAGCTTTCCATATAAAACCTGTGCTTCAAAGCAACAGCTGGAATCCCTAGTAATGCACTGTTTACCGTGAAGACTACTGAAGTGTGAAATTAGTCACTTGGGGGCAGTACAGAGCAGAAAACTAAGATGTTATGGTTTAACATTTGATCGATGCTCAGATTAAAATAAAATAAAGCTGAAATGAAGCTGTCAGCTGAAGGCAATCATTAAACCTGTGGAAAAAAGTATCACCATATCTTCAGGTTTCCTCATATTCCCTTGAGAGCTAACACCTTCCACATGTTCCTAGAATTCCTATTCCTCATTTCCCCCCGCCCAGTTTCTTCCCCCCGCGTATTTCGCTTCATAGAACAGCTCTCCAGGTAAACATTCTTGTTCACAGCATGCCAAGACAGCAGCTGCCAGAAGCACTGTTTCACATAGCTGATTCCAGTTTACCCCAGGAATTTGAGAGGAGGCGGCAGAGGGTAAAATCAGCAGTGAACACATTGCAAGTCAACGGTAGCCAACTATCAAAAAGAGACAGATCATCGTGTGTACACCACCACTGCTCCTCTCCTGGAGTCATTCACGTTTTGCTTAAGTGTGTTCCTTGACCAGTTATGTGTTTCTGAAAGTTTCAATTTCAGGCTGGTGCAAGGTAGGGCTGAACAATTTCAAACCTCTATCCAACTAATGAGCTGTTAAAATATAAAGCAACTTAAATTGTCTACATGCAGTGTAATAGCCTGTCCTCAGACTTTAAACAAAAACACTGTGGAGAAGAGCGGCACAACTGTAAGAACTTATGGTTATGTATCAATGAAGTAAAGGAAGGAAAAACTGTCTTGTCAATTTTGATAGGAGCACTGATACCACTGGCTTATCACGCTTTGAAATCCAGACACTATAAGTTAGATTCATAGAGGAGACAGGCATGAAGGGTTAGACAGGAATTTTAATTCACCGTTGATGAAAATTCTTTCTGATAAGCCCAGAAGGGATGGGCAGGAGACAAAAGGTTCCACTAGAGATCTTACAGCTACCGAGTCGTGTTTTAATTCTCACCTTGCTTCTTCCTGTCTTGTTATCTGATAATATGGCAATATCTTTGAAGCCCAGCTGCATCATATTCACCCTTTTTCTAGTTGGATGGGCTAGCACTTTGAACTGCATTTCATCTCTCCTTTGTGAATCACTGTGATCTGATCAGGTCTCCCAGGTAACAAAAGCACATGAATTATCCCCGGCTCATCCAAGCCGGGCTACATTCTAATGTATTTTGCAGTTTCATTAACAAAACAACTTTGTTTGCAGCACAAGTAGCAAAACACTTGAAAGGAACACCCTGTAAACAGCAGGTGTGCTTGTCACTACCACATTCACACAGATGAGCAGCTACGCCTGCAGTGTGGTGCACAGACTCCCGATCTGTAAGCACAAAGATAATTTTGGTTGCAGGGATGTGGGGCTTTATATTTACGCACACAAACTGAAGCAACCCTAGAGTTAAAACCATGGCCTTGAAGGTCTCATAAGCCCCAGCATGACAAACAGTGAAAGGTGTAACAAACATCTACCCTTGATATGAGACAGTAATTCACACATTCATAACTTCTAACTCAGACTAGTCACTGATACGCTCTCAAGTACTCAAAAAACCTCAACAGTAATTCCTGGAAAAAACCTTTCCCCAAAGAATTCCTTTAGCCAGTAGTCACTGACTACTGAAGAATAATTTACAGGCAAACTGCTGGAGAGGCAAGGGTATGCTTGACAGCTTCCAAATTTGCAGAGACACCTACTGTATCTCTGCAGTGTACTGTATGACAGAGAAGAGATAAATCACTTCAGAGTCATTATAGCACAGTTGCCATATGTTGGTTGGTGACACACCAGGGAATGGCAACAGCTCTCTGCTGTATAGTCAGAAGCAGGGCAATAAGAAATGAGGAATGCTATAAAGATGGAAGACAAGGCACTGACTTTTTTTTCCCCCTGTGAGGGGGAAGGACCAAGGTTAGGTCCTTTAATACAAGAAAAGAAAGACCAAGAGGATTTCAACACTTACGAAGCATCAGTTTTCTAAAAACAGACCAGCATCTGATAGCACACAAGGTAAGGTTTGATGTGGCAGAGTAAACTACCGATGCTAAACAATGCTGCGGCTAACAGATTTGGGAAGAAGGATTCAACAGCCTAAGCCAAACTCCTTACATTGGGGGAAGGTCATTACAACAGATGCTGAAAGGGGGGGACATCCAGTAGAGGGGAGCGGACAAATTCCCTCACATGACTTCCACGATGGGTGTGGAGAACTAACAGCACCCCAAGAGTCTTCACTGATCTTAGAGGTTTACAGTACAAAGTAGATGGGGACAGCTGGGACAAAGAGTACTTCTGGAGGAATGGCATGGACCTTGGCCTGCTTGTACATGAGAAGAACAAATCAGCAGGAGTTTGGTGAGGTTTGAAGCAAGATGGGACCCTGGCTTAAAGAACTAGAGAGAGCCATCAGTGGCCAAAACAGAGGAGAAAAGTTTTCAAAAAGTTACCTATTTTGTACCCAGCTTTTGAAAAATTCTTTCATCTTAGATACCCTAAAAAGATGTAGTGTTCTCATGAGTAAGTAGTTCTGATGAGGACACTAAAAGAAAGAAAACCGCAAAAATCCCAAGTTGTGGCCACATGCACATAATGAGAACTAATGGAAACATGAGAAATTTACCGTAATCATTGGCACAATGTAACGCCAGTTTTTATTCAGGCTTCCAATATGGTTCATCTCCTCTTCTGTGAGGCTGAAATCAAACACCTGAGAAGAAAAGCAAGAGGCTTTATTCAATAACCATACGTTTTTCCTATTTAATTGATGTTGAGTTTTGCTTCTTGGTTTTGTTTCCTTTGTAAGGCACAACCACCCCCTTGTGCCGTGAATTTCTCCAGAGATCCGTGAGCAATAGAGCTGACAAAGGCAAAAAGGTTCCACTTGTCAACAATCCAGGACAGAATGGAACAGCAACAGTGACCTGAGACATTGCTGACTATTTCAGTGTTTAATTTTAGATGACAGTGCAACAGCACAGTTGTAACTGAGGCAAACACACAAGACTGAATAATTTATTAAGCTGTAGTTACATAATATTTCTTTTGTACTCTCAAAAAGAAAACCTACATGCTATATTAGAGTTGCAAGATCCTAGTGTTTAAACCCAAGTAAATGAAACATAATGCAACTTGCGATGTTTCAAACACCTTCTGAAGCTGCAACTTTGGTAAGTCTGAGCCTAAAATAGAGGGAATTTCCATGCAACTCTGATCAACAGAATTTATGTATCTGTAAAATCTGCTTCAGACAGTATTATTTTGTGTTCTGTTCATAAATATGAAGTTGCAATTAAACCCATTTTATAACAAACACCAAAACAAAGGCTTAAAGCCTGAGGTGTTCATATACTTCCCAAGTCTAAGCTTACGCTGATACTGCATAGCACTCTTCTACAAAAATAAGTAAAAAGCAGGGGGACTGTTCTTCCCAGCGCTGCCTATTCAGTCAATACTCTGTTCCCATGCAGATCTAAACCTCAAGTAACCACAGAGTTTTCTGGTATTTCTTGACATTTCTAGCAGCAAACTACATGGCAGAAATTGGTTTAACTGGAGTTACAGAAACAAGTCTTAACTTAAAAACAAGTATGTAACCTGGAGGTGATTCAGAGACTTCCCTCCAAATTACTGAAAGTCAGAGTTTTCAAACAATTTCTAAAGCGAAACTGTCTACTTCAGAGCAGAAGTGAATCACACTAATTCTATTCCTTCATCATCATTAGAATCGCAGTTTGCTGCAGAAATAGTCACCAGCCCTCATTTGCCAGCTAGAACAACAGCTACTCATAAATAAGAACCATTAAACACCATTAGAAGACTCCCTTGTTCAATAAATTCGTACCTCAGATAAATTTCAGTAAAGATTTTTCATTTAGACTTCTACCAAGGACATTCTTTGCCTTTAGATAACCAGACTGTGGGTGTGCACATATATGCACGCACACACACTTAGTTGCTTAAAACATACGAAGTTTGGTTTCCAAAAATCTTTACCCTCCCTTCTAAGCATGTGCATACATTGATGAACAAGTATGAAGCAAGTGGCTCAGCTTGTTGTGCTGCAAGTAGTAGGACAGTATATTACTCTCATGAAAGGTCATTGCTTAAACTCCCTTCCTCCATCTAGACTTACCTGGAGATTCTGCTGAATGCGAGCGGGAGTGACACTCTTGGGAATGGCAATCACTTTACGCTGCACTTGCCATCTGTTAAGAGAAAGAGGAGAGAGATTTTCTATGCATGCAGCCCAAGAACCCCAATATTTATTCTGGTTGACTAATAATCTGTGGCAGCAGAGATGCCACTTATGTTTCTATGTGAAATAAAAACACCCAGAAGAGGGCTGACACAGCACTGTATTGGATTAGGACCTAGTATGCCCAAGCTCAAGCAAGACAGTAGCCACTAGACTAATCAATGAGAGGAAGATGCTTGTGCCTTTGAACAAGCAAGCAAGTTTCAGGTGCATTAAGCTAGAAACCCAAGAAACAGTCAGAAACATGTACTTAAGCATTTTACGCAAGTTCTAATACAACCACTGAGAAACTAAAAGAAAACCCAGATCCTTCAAGTGCCTGTCTAGTGGCTTACGCACCAAGTCTTGAATATGTTCAGCTGCCAGGTTAACTTGCTGCTGCCCAAGACTGTACTAGTCACATTGATAGATACAGAGCCAGACAAAAAAAATGAGGATAGAAATCCCATTTTACTTTTCAAGGTGCTGATCACATTCTGGATATCACTCAATCATCTTGTTTCCCAGTATCCAGTAGCTGGCTTTTGCTATATGAAAACAAAACAGCAAACGGTTCTTCAGTGCGAAGAAGGAAGGTCCCTTCCTCAGTCCCTCCTTCTGGGAGCCCATCTGAACGCCGTAACAAGTGCTCAAGGGTTCAAGCAACTGGCCACGGGCAAATTCAGTAGGCAGCACCCAACTGTGGCATGCCGCTGCCTTAATTGCCCTACTGCTATTCCACAGCAAAAAAGGTAGCGAGCTGTCCCAGGCGTGCATCCAGGCCCTGGCTGGACCCCTCAGGTCTAGTCCATCCACCTGCCTTAAGGCAGGACCAACTCTACAAACTCTGTAAAACAAGCACCAAATGGGGTTTGCTTTTGGCACTCCCTGTGATTTTAACCCCTCACGGATGCAGAAGAACACGCCCTTTAAGGAGATTCATTCTAGCTTGCGTGTTTTGCTTTATTTAAAGCCAGGTCCTAAATGCTACCCTCTCTCACAATTGTTCTGTACCTGAGGATGATCTGTGCCGGTGACTTGCTGTATTTTTCTGCCAGTTTTTTGATCCCAGGTTCTTCTAGAAGCACAGGCTCATCTGGGTGTTTCCACATCCGATCTGGAGAACCAAGGGGACTATAGGCAGTGACAACCAGTCCTCGTTTCTGGCAGTGAGCTATCAGCTCGTTCTGAGCTAGGTAAGGATGGCATTCTACCTATTAAAATGACCCACAATAAGTGGCTGGAGGACAGATATTAACACAAAACTAAACAAACAGGCAGTCAAAAGCACAGCAGAACAAAACACATCACAGGAGGTCATTCCAGATTCTGCAAACCTTATGAGGATAAGCTTTAATGAAAGAAAGAAAAAGTGTCTGGTAGGCTAAGTTTACAGGAAAAGGAGAATAGATTGCCTAAGTTTAGAGTGCTGGGTTTTCCCCACGTGCCAACAAGGAAGGAAACTCTCTACAGATGGATTCGAGCTACTCCCCCAGAGTCTTCCTTTCTTATAGACTAAATTGTTCCTCACAGGGAAGATGAGCTCCTCCACAGACCTGTTCAACTAAGCAGGCATAAATAGCCACAGAATATATGTATGTACATATACATAATATATAGGCCTCCTCCCCAAAAAATTAATCTGCCTGGAAAGACCACCTCTGTGTCTCTACTCCTGCAGAGCTGGCTATATTCTTCCCTGTACATAAGAAGCTACACCCCTTGTGCTAAACACATGGCATTGGTCTGCAAATTCTTCACTCTTATGGACACATAGGAAAGGCATTCATCCTCTCCTTTATTTGCCTTACCTGGAGCACAGCTGGTTTGACAGTAGCCACGCTTAGTACATCATCAATCTGACGACTGTTGAAGTTTGACAGCCCAATGGCTTTCACAAGACCTTTTTCTACCAGCTTTTCCATAGCCTTCCAGGTATCCTTGTAATCAGTGTAATCATAACGCATCGTGTTATCGGGATTCTTTGGGAAGAGATTGTCCCCTCGTCTATAGCATCAAAGGTAAAGGGTAAGTACATATACCACATTATTTATGTTATGTTAGTTCTTCACTAAAAGAAACTTTCCTCTAAGCATTCTCAAAAGCTTATACATAGCTCAGAGGGCAGAGTACAAATTGAGCAAACTTGTTTGTTGAATTTCATTATGCTGACTTAACCTAAAAAATGCTGTTTCACATACAGCTTTCCCATGTAGACTTGTTATACAGTACTTTGAACTACTTAACCTATACAGTAGTGACTACATAAAACTGATAAGCCACTATATACGCAGCAGCAGCTCTTTGCACACTTTGACCCTAGCAAAACAGCTGATTAAGAGAGCAGCAACTCAGAGGGTGGCTTTGGTTTTTTTAATTTGTTTTTTGAGGGAGGACTGATATTCTTCATTGCCTGTTCAGAGCTACTACCAAAGCAATCTTGGTTTAAGAGACTAGGAGAGACTAGTACGCTGGTTTCCCACTCCCTCTGGATTCTGTAGCAGTGTCAGCACTCGATACAAGTGCAGATTCTCACAGAGGTCTTAACATGTACATGTTGACTGTAGGTTGGGTGTGTTTCCAGTTAGTCATACCAACCCATTTAAAAGTAAAATAAAATTTTTAAAAAACAACACAACACACACACACCCCAAAACCAAACAAACAAACAAAACCCCAACAACAACAACAAAAAAAAACCCAACCAAACAAACAAAAAAAGACACAAAGAGCCTGGTTGTGCCAGGTGACACCATCACATTGCCAAAGGGCTATGACGGGTCCCTGAGCAGACCACACATGGAGGGGTGCCAGCAATCCCACTGGAAAAGCACTGCTTCATAACCACTGCAGGACTCTGCTAGCTCAGATCTCAGAGACTGTCTTACACAGCTCTAGCTAAGCAGTGGACAGCATGAGACATGGCAGCAGCTGGGGACAAGGGGAGATGGTTCTTGCTCATGTCATTGATAAATCTAGAACTAAAAATAACTCTGAAAATATTATGAGCTCCCAACTTGGAAAAGCAGCCTCTTATGTCAAGAATAGTGTATTAAGTGAGAGATTCATTTTCAAGACCTAGAAAGCACTGTGATTTGCATCTGGAAGCCTATTTTAATTTCTGTGTAAATAACATTCATTTGCTCAGCTTCCCAATACAATAGGCATCATAGATAACCACACGTTAAAACAGCTGAAGTAGCGCTAGTGGAAAACTGGAGAGTGAACAGTTTCCAATGAGAAAACACAAAACTGCTTTAATAGAATGTCAGTTTTGTCAACAGTTTCCACAACATCAAGCGCATTTAAATATTAGTAATTTCTAATATACATCATATCTGTTTGTGTTATTAGCAAAGCAATGTTTGATACATTTGATCAAAGCAATGTTTGATACAGTAAACGGGAAAACAAACCTGTTTCACAACGGGGAATTTTTAACAGTTCTTCCTCCAAACTAGCTCTAATTGAAAACACTTCCTCATTCTGCTGTGCTGAGGCATATATTTATGCTTTGTGTGTCTTTCCTCTTATCATTAGTGTTGTATGCTTTGTAAAATCCAGTTCATATGACTAGAAGGGGAAAAAACCGTTTTCGAATTTGCAGAATAGACAGAAGCCCCTTAATCTAAGAGGGTTTCTGCTGTTGAGTGAAGTCTTCATGCAAGCATCTGGTCAGGAGATTTATTACCCCCAGCTCCCCCCTTTTTACTGCTGGGGGGTGTAGAGGGGTAACACATCTACAAGAAAATAAAGCAAGGAACCCTGCTTCTGATGGGGTTGTAGGATAAGTGCATTTAGCACTTAACTGGAAAATTTTCTTGTCTCTTATTTCCTGAAATTGTAGAATTCCTCCAATTAAAGTGTTGTAAGAAGTAATTTCAATTTCCTCCTCATACAGATACCACCGTGAAACTGCATGTGCTTGGCCACTCCACTACAGTTAATAACTATTAGTGAAAAGTGTTTTCTTCTTTACAAAACTCTTAATTCTCATTTTACAGATAAGTAAAACTCAGGCACAAAGCAGCTTTGCTATTTCCTGAAGGTTACCGTGTAGGTCAATTGCAGAACCAAGAATAGCTGCCATGCTTCCCCAATGCTTAGAGGAAGACACTAGACTATTTTAAACTTCTAATATATTTTAAACTCAAAGGTTTTACCTCACAGAAAGCCAAATTTTCAGATAGTATAAGATGGCAAGCTTCAGTATAGAAACCTGTCCCATAAAGCTTTTTTACTTTTTCCCAGTTAAGACTACTTTCAGTTACCTAACTTTGGCACCCATGCCAAATTGTCAGAAGTTTAGTGATCCTAATTTCATTACCTAGCTGTTCTCACTATTAAAAAATTTAAGTAATTGCTTGAAGATTTTAAATGAAGACTTAATACCCATTTTCCCAGCCTCATCATTGCTAAACAATTTTTCCTTTTCTATTTACGATACTTCTACACAAAACCAGCAATTTTGCCTCCTCTACTGTATGCTTATAGACGTGCTATAAAACTAACAGTCAACAAATTCCCACCCAACTGGAATTCAAAGAATGAAATTTGAACACGTGTTTCTGTGAATGGACCAAATACCAGTAAGTGTGCAGGTTATGGGTAGAAACGAGTGTCTGCATGACAGTCTGTAGGACTACACTACTAGCCACACTGAAAAACATCCTGTACGCAATACATACAGAAAGAAATTCATAGCCCAGAAAGAAGCTCCTCAGGACGTAACACCAGCTACTTATGTAAAACTGGGGTTTCTGCTTTCTGTGCCCTTTCCACATAGAACTTACTCAAAGGCATGAGGCCAGTGCATGAGGTACAGGTCCAGGTAATCCAGTTTCAAATCTCCAAGTGTTTTTCTTAGTGCTGGCTCTACATCTTCTGGGTGGTGCTTGGTATTCCAGAGCTTTGATGTTACAAACAGGTCCTCCCTTTTAATAATCTTTAAAAAAGGGAGGAGAGCATAATTTACTGGAAGAAGTTCAGAGAGGCAATTGTAGCAATTCCCCAACTAGCTTTAAAACAAATAGAACAATTTCATTTAAAAAAAAAAAAAAGTAACACACGGAACCTACAAATAAAACCTTTCAAAAATATAATGGATGAAGCAATACACACTTACACTGTCAAATGCAAAGATTACCAAATACTTAGCAATGTATTAGAAGTTTTGAAAAATAAAACAATCCCCTCCACAGACACACACTTCTCCAAACTTTCCAAGGGTTAAAGCCACTACTAAGTGTGATGTGGCCAAAAGAAAGATTACTCAGTTAATTCATATGTAAATTTTGTAATTTCTATTTAACAATTCACATATTCTAGGCACAAATATACTCATCACATGTTATAAACCAAGAATGCTTCTCATGGAAAGAGTGTGGGAAAATAAACAGAAGTTTCCCCAAACCTCTGCAGTTGAGTTTCTAGGTTCTGGGAGGAACACACTAAGAATTCAGTGCTTGGTACCCTGTATTGGAAGGGTAAGACGCAGAAATGAAACAAATGGAAAGTTGGTTAACTAGGAAGTATAAAACACAAAAGGGATATCGTATTTGGCAAGCTGAAGCACAGAATACCACCAGGGGACACTTCCCACTGACTTACACAGGACCAAGTTTCACTCGGGTCTATACTTCGTAGAAGCTGGAATGATTAATTGCTTAGTTTCTCTCCCCCAACCATTGAGTTATTTGTGTGTTTCACATATGACTGTTGTATTCAAAGGGAAAGATGTTTTAAAAATTCTAGTTTTAAGTTAGCTAGCTAATAGGAACTGAACAAAAGTGTCCTATGCTTCCCTACATTAGTTACCATATCCAGTAAGAAGGAATCCTTGGGGCAGGCTGAAAACAGCCTCTCTCAAGCTAATCACATAACAAAGAGATTGCCCTAAAGCCAAGGCAAGAGCAGCAGGAGGGCAGGAACATAAGAACTTTCTTTCCAGGAGCTCTGGGGCTGTGTAGGTAATCCTTCTGGCCCCTCAGGCCAACAAGAGCAAGGGGATGGATTTAAGATTCCACCTCAGGTCATCCATAGGAATGCCTGTCAATTACTTCATATTTAGGCCATGGACTCTCACTGCAGGCCCCCGAGTCACAGTTACCAAACTTTCAAATGCAATCACTGTTTTTTAAAAAGAAAAAGTATGTATTTACTCACTCATATTTGATCTATAACCAGAAAACAAACAGTCACCTAATTTGCTGTGGCTACCCACCGTTGCATGCTATTCTAGACTGGCAAATTAGAGTATCTTTACATATAAATCACAGCAAGTATTTTCCATTTTAACTAGTGATTCTGGGAACCTCCAATTTTTTGAACACCCAAATTGGGAGACTTTGCAGGGACAGGGTGTAGGAAAATTAAAAAAGGCTTTTTCTGTAGTTTCCATACAAATATTCCTGATAATCTTTTCTCCTCCTGACAGCCAGGATGGTTACAGAGGACAGAAGACCCTGTTTCAAGCCTGCTCCTGATTAATAACAAATAGCTGGAATAAGCCAGGAGGAAAAGCCACAAATGTTAACTTTACAGTCTACTTTCAGGTCACAGTTGTAAATTTTTATAACATACAGTCAGCATGGTAGTTCTTGTGTTTTTACCTTGTTTGGCCCAAGGCATTCCTGGAAAGCCTCACCAATCTCTGCTTCATTACTATAAGCAGCTGCGCAATCGATGTGGTAATAACCCACACTTAGGGCATATTTCACTGCTTCTTTCACCTGTAATCAGAAACAGATTATTCAATGCAATCAGTGAGAAGGGACACATGACTGGAAGGAAGAAAAAAAAAAAGAAGTTAGGGCCTTAGTGAGGAGAACCCCCCAAAGCACAGATCTACATAAAGTCACAAGATGCAAACAGAGTAGGGTAGAGTCCTCTGTGGCACAGCTGTTAGGATTAAAGAGTTAAATGCTAGCAGACGCTCTAAGAGTAACAAGAAAACAGACCATGCACATAGGCCAAGCATGCAAGAACTCACCAGACAGAACACAGATTCATTCTTAACTATAGCTGTCAGACTTTTCTTAAATGTAAAATGAGCTTTAAGAAGCAGTTTTCAAATAAATCATGGCTTAGGAAGACAAACTTTCTGGAACTAACAGACCAATCAATCTATCTCAGTAAAGCCTGGAAGAAATCTTCTCTCTCCCAGTAAAGGAAGAGCCTGGTTTCTAATTCCAGAATAGCCAGAGTATGGGTTTGGTTCAATTGCTAACCCTTAATTTCTAAGATAATGCTATTTTATGGCACATTTTTCCTTCATGTCTCATTTTCACTGATTGCACAACAACGAAAGTCAAAGTCACTATATTGCTGAATAATAACCCATGGCCTGCAGGGGATCTCCTGATGATGCTCCCAACTTTGCATTTTGCTTCCCACATTGCTGCAATGAAGGTGTTGCCAACAGCAAGAACCAAGGATTACTACAGACTTCAGTGCCATCATTATCTCCTGTTATGTTGATGAGCATTAAGTAAAATCTATTTAATTTAACTTCCAGTGGACAGTAAGCACATGTTCTCTTCTACACCTATCCATCTGAAGTGCTACAGCAAGAGTACATCTTATGCATACAGGGATATCTATACATTGCTCTTCACGGACTTGTCTCTTGAGGCTGTGGGAGATGCCTTAATGTATTTATAGAGATTACGTCTGTCTTGTCAAGAGATTAAAAGATGTGTCCACAAAAGCTATAGAGAGATTGATTTCTGTCAACTTCAAAGTATCAGCACGTTCAATTTTAAAGCTGACAATTATTAACACCAATTAAAGACGAGCACAGTCCTGCTTTCAGATGCTACAGAAAGAAGGGGGAATCAAATGTGAAAAAGACGTCTCCTCTACTGCTGGATTTCATTTGTTTTTCTTGTCAAGAACAGCAGTAAAGGCAGACATTGAATATTCTGACTGCATTCTTTGGTGTTTTGAGAGGAAAACTGGAATGTAGACCAGTTTCCCTTAGCTAGAATGACAAAGCACTTCTATTACTGCAGTGAAGTAACCTTTTGCTTTCTCTACCAGGGTAGTATTTACAGCCCTTGTTTCACTTTGATTAAGACATTCCTCAGAAGGTCACTACCAAGTCAAGGTCGTGGTAATTCTGAAATCACTTGAGACATATTAAAAGCTTTTAAGACTCAATACCCACCCTCCAAAAAGGTAAGAGTTGTGGAGCTGAAGCAGAAAGGAAAGGAAAAAGAGCACTGTTCTTTGTCTGTACTATTCCCCCATTTCCTCTATCAGGGTAATTTTTTTTTTAATAACAAACAGGTACAAAACTTTCCATAAAATGAAAGTAGGCACCACTTGCAGAAAACTGGGATAAGGCACTCCAAACATGCCTCTGCAAAGTGATAAACAGAAGTATTTATTTATCAGCATGTTTTGATAAATTTCTAGCACTGAAAAACTGGGACTGGTCATTTAAATAAGGTCTGGATTTATATTTGTGTAAAATAGTCTCAGCCTACTAAGACATTCCAATGTGAACTGAGAGTTCCCATCCCATGCAAAAGGCAAACAATCAAGAGAAAATGTGCAAAAAAATAATTTATGGAGGGGAGGGAAAACCCTAATAGATGCAAGTTTAAGAAGAGTATTTTGTTTTAACAGAAAGTTTTGTATTTTTGAGATTATGTTCAGACAGGTACATGCACTTCCTGGGAGACAGAGAAAATAAAAAAAAAGACAACAGAAGCAGCTGGAGATTCACATGCCTCTGGATATTTGGTGTTGTGAGGTAACAATAGCCAAAGGATCCTTCAAACTTTCCATATATTCTTTAGTGTAGCTTGTCAGTACTGCTATGGAAGGAGCAATTACTGAGTTCATTTTGCATTAGGGAAGTTGAGTCACACAGCTTAAGCGTAACTCACCAACCTTGCACCATATAACTACAGAAAGTAAGTCTGAAAGGATCTTGAGACATGATCTAGCCTATCTTCATGCCCCACAGCAGGGCCAGCTAAGTCTAAACCACTCCTATACACATTTGTCAAAACCCTTCTTTTAAGTGACAGGCCATCTATTCCAACGCTTAGGTATCTTTATGTCCAAAGGCTTTTAGATGTGTAAGCAAGATGGCCCTGATGCCACACCCTATTCCTTACAGACATGAAATCCATAGCTTCCCCTTTGTGAGGGGCTTTTTGCACATTTGGAAAGTGCCAGCATGCCTCCTCTCAAAGCTCTCTCAACCACATAACCGCAGGTGCTTCCATCACAATTCCCCTTTCTCAAACCTTGCATCGCTGTTGCTACTGTCCTGTCAGTTGGTTCACGCTCTTCTTGAAGTGGTTTGCTCCAAAGCAGACACAGTATTGCTGCTGAAGCCTTACTCTCCTTCACTGCATAGCAAAGTCCTAGGAGCTACACTCCCATTTATACATCCTATCAAGGGACTTGGCCTTGCCACCCACCCTCTTCTGGTTTTGAAGATGGAGGAACATGGTATTGCTAACAATCAGCAGATTCAGAATCAGTAAGTCCTAATTCATTACAATATCCATTACTAGATTTCCAGTTTTTCAATTTGAGCATCACAAGGTGAAAAACTAACAAGCCATCTTCATACTTCCAAGTAACACCGAGTTCAAGTGACTAGGGAGCCTCTTCTGCACAGCCCAAGCCATTATGGAGAGTTCCAGTCAATAATACTTGGAAAGAAAAGGCTCTGACAGCCTCCCCTGCTTCCTTGCAAAGTTGTCACATTTTAGCAGTCCAAGTAATTTTGCTGACAGGAAACAGGGAAAAACAGACCATTAGTCCATGTGATATTCAAACGCAATATGACCAGAACGTAAGTGTTGCTGTATCATGGTTTGTATATACTGTACTAAAATTTGCTGAAAAGGAACCCAGAGCACCACATAAGTAATGTCAACTTAAGTGCTGATGTTCCCTAAAATAAAGAGTTTTGCCTTCTGTCCTTCAGATGTTGAATTCAAGTCCCTCCCTTAATACATACCAGCAGTAGCGAATTTTTGTGTACCTAACCAGGATTCTCTCTATTGTCTAACAAACTCTTCCAAGCACTAAACAGTCTCCACCACAGCCGCAATCCTGCCACAAGACATCCAGTCCAACTGGTTTTCTAAGGTACACATTTCCTCTTCAGCTTTCCTGAAGTTTCACACAGAAATACAACTCTCTCCTCCCCGCAGAGCCAGCCTCTGCTACAGCAGGTTAAACTGTTCATCAGGTGGGGATCAATCATCCAGGTTGAAAGCATGACCCACTTGAGGGAAGAGAACAAAGCATTGAAGGATTACAGATAATCAAGCTGCAATATTTAAAAAACCATGCTATTGATATTCTTGATGCTCCTGTCTGATTTGGACTTCTCTTTGAACTCATTTATGCTGCCAGTTCATAAGCATCTGTACTGTGTTCCCTTCCATTCAATACCCCTCCATCATGTTCCTATGGTAACATGTAAAACAAATTGGTCTTCTAGCATTTGATCATGTAAGACAGAAAGCATCCTATTATATAATAAGAACTAAATCCTATAAAATCCTATAGTCTTCCAACATAGATTTAGATTCAATAATTCCCCCCCACCCTATTCTTACCATCTAGGAAACTAGGGCTGCAATGATGCCTGATGCCTTATGCCTTTGTACTGGACTGCTAAGATCTGGCTACAAGGTCAAGGCTTGTTTAGGATCAGGAATAGTAACAGTAATAATAGATTACTCAAGAGAGTAAGGTCAAGACTGAAAAGCAACTTGCCAAGGAGAATAATTACAATCTGCAAAATATTTACCTGAAATAATTTAAAAGCCATCTACTTCCAGTCTTGCTTCTAACGCAGCCCTTGCACAAAACAGCTTTCAATAAATAGCCTGTACTTGGGAAACAGCTAGATTAAATGTAATCAGTGATAATTCTGCTTCTCTAGGGTTTTGGCCCTTAGTCTTTAATTTGTAATTACAGTTATTCTCCCTGAACTACATCATGTCCTTTTTAGGCTAAATCATTTGGACACTCTGCCAAACTGCTGCTATGCTTCTGAATTTTCAAAAGTGATAAACAGGAATTTATTTATGCTATAGAAATAGCAGCAACTTCTGTAACTCTAGCCATTTTCATTGCACTTTCTAGATTTTGCCTTCAGTACATTCTAGGAGTAAGTCTTTGAATATAGTAGATATTCCAAAGAAGTGACTCCCAATGGCTCCCATGGGACTCCAGAGAAGACATGGGGATCCCATGTGGAGTCCAGCTGCCAGAAGTGCTGCTTACTATGGCAAAATCTATGTGAATTAGGTTTAAATTACACACAAGCAGTATCTTTCCTGGTTCTTTTACAAGACCGCACCTTCCTTATAACAGTTAGTACACAAAAGAAGCAATGCATTCATATATTGTTTAGTTTCAGGCATTTGTTTTAGACAATGCACATTTAATTGCTTTGGGTGCACAGAAATCCATCCATTAACTTCCTGCATGTCAATAAACTTAATTCAGCTGTCAGCAGACATTTTAAGCGACAGAGCTGAACATTCACCCTGGTCCTCATTTAAGAGGCTGACTGAGCTCTCACACCAACTCAGCTTCCACATTAGCACAGCTTCTATTCCCAACAGATCCACTGTCTTGACAGTTGTTTGAACAGGAAGACCAACAATAAAATGGCTCTGAATAGATTTAATTTTTATACTTTGCTTCCAACCTTTTTTCTCTAGCTGGCACAACATCTTGAGAAGGGTTTTAACTTTCCCTCTGAGTCACAAGCACAGCATCATCCAACATACTCCAAAAACTATCATGAAGCTAACACAAGAGTAGTAGCAAGATATACAACATTTACTGCACAGACACGCATTATAAACAGGCATTATAAACAGCAGTACCAGCTAAGAATTCCACCAAGCAAGGGACACTGCTTTTCACAGCAAGTATGTGCAATCTCTTCCCCCAAGAATTTATCTTTTAACTAAATGAAACAGAAACGAAAAGACAGACAAGGGGGAGAAGTATTACAATAGGAGGCACAGTCTATAGCATGCAAACATTCCAACTGACAGTTTGTAGTAACACACAGAATTGTTTCCAAGTGTGGTGTTTGCCAGTTCATTGCATTTAGAAGCAGAGTGAATCTCCAATGACACATTAGTCATCTTAGTCTAAAAGCAGCATAACCCAAGCAAGTTCCTTGTTCTTCCGCTAAGCCAAGGCTGACTGCTGGAACAGGACTTACTACAAGAACAACCACAGTTCTTGCCTCTCAAAAGGCTTTCAGTGGAGTCATCAGCCCAAGCCACAGGGATGTCTGGCCAAACTCGCAGCCTGAGGATCTTCCAGTGGAAGAGTCAGGCACCATGTTATAGCTACAGCATTTTCCCTGCCTCACCCCACTCATGGGTCTCTTTCTGGATTCATCTCCAGAGCACCACAGCCTGAGGCCTGGCTTAACAAGTCTTAAGGGATCTTCTGTTGCTGCTTTTGTGCAGTAAGGCCTTAGTCATGCAAATACATACATACATTCTCCTGACTTTAGTGGACCTAAGACTAAAACCATTCAAGCAAAGGATCCAGGCCTCAGATCTAGGAGCTTCAAAAATGGTGCACAAAACACAAATACTAGTTGAGAGCACAATATGGTATTGTTCTCTGCTTACTTGGCCACGCTCACTTTTCCAAGTTCCCAGTCCTATGAGAGGCATCTTCTGCCCAGTGTGGAGCATAACGAAGTCGCATGCTGCAGACATTTTTGCCTAAAAAAGAACAAGAACAAACTGAGTTTTGCAGCAATTCAGTAAGTTGCATCAATTTATCTTTTCTATGCAAAAATAAATATAAAATCATAGAGGTCCTCATAATGGTAGAATAAAGATGAAGTAGGCTCTTTACAATTTTTACTGGTATAAAGGAGATTAATAGCTACCCTGGAGAGACCAGAAATGGAACCCCTTTTTTTTTTCCTTTACAATGCACAGGTTTAAGATTTCTCAGAGTTGAGAAGTACAAAAAGAATCATCCTGCAATAACATACAATTAACAGAGAAGTTCAGGTGAAAACATCTTTTTTTAAAAAAAACAACCAAAAATCAGGAGTAAGCAGTGATGAGGCAGAAGGGAGCAAGAGATGTCTGTCTGCCCTTAGTGTACAGTAATTCCACAGGACTTCTGCACTAAGTTTTTCTCCTTTACCAACTCCCTACGGCCTGGCTCAGTAACCAGGCTCTAATTACCAGTGCAGCTGGGGATAAACACATTTTGTGCAGGTTAAGGTTTGAAGACCTGATATAGGCAAGGTTTAGATTAGGAGTGCATAGTAAAGGCCTTTATGAAGGCATAGCCCAGAAGAACAAAAAATAAAAAAAATAATGCTCCGAAGAACATCACTGCTGGAGGTTCAGTCCCTTTTTTTTATTCCAAATACATTCTTTGTCACTTGAATCCCAGTTTTCACCAACTCAGAGCTGAACTACAGCTCATTATCAAGACCGCCTGACATTGTGAAGAAAACCAAAAACATTTTGGCTTCCTTTGCAATAAGCATAATTGTTTATGAATTGTTATATGCCTGCAACAGGCAAATGCTACCAAGTGAGAACAATACTTTTTTTTTTTTTTTTTGAAACACTAAAAAAAACCCTCTCTGATGTGAAGTCAAGACTAGCAGAGATGACAAAATGGAGGCACTTTCCAAAGTGGACACTAGGAAATAACACCTCAGTATGCAGAGGTACCTATATTAGTACAGGAATTACTACAGGAGCTTGACCCCTACAAATCAATGGGTCCTGACACCATCCATCTGAGGGTGTTGAGAGAGCTGGCTGACATCATCGCAAGGCCACTCTCCATTATCTTTGAGAAGTCATGGAGAACGGGGGATGTCCCAGAGGGCTGGAGGAAGGCAAATGTTACCCCTATCTAGAAGAAGGGCTCGAGGGAGGATCCGGGTAACTATAGGCCCATCAGCCTTCAATTCCTGGGAAAGTTATGGAACAAATCCTCCTGGGGGCCATCACAAGTCAAATGAAGCACGTGATTAGGAAAAGCCAACATGGCTTCACTAAAGGCAGATCGTGCTTGACAAACCTGGTGGCCTTCTATGACAAAGTGACTTGCCTGGTGGACATGGGGTGGGCGGTGGACATTGTCTACCTGGACTTCTCCAAGGCCTTTGATAAGGTCCCCCACAGCCTCCTGCTGGAAAAGTTAATGCATTATGGCCTAGACAAGCGGTCTGTGCAGTGGGTGGGGAACTGGCTGATGGGCCGCACCCAAAGGGTGGTGGTAAATAGCTCCTTTTCCCAGTGGCAACCTGTCACTAGTGGGGTCCCCCAGGGATCAATACTGGGCTCAGTGTTATTCAATATCTTTATAAGTGATCTGGGTAACAGGAGCAAGTGTAGCCTGATGAAGTTTGCGGACGACACCAGATTGAGTGGGGAAGTAGACACTCCAGAAGGGAGAGCTGCCCTGCAGGAAGATCTGGATAGGCTGGAAGAGTGGGCCAGCAAGAACCTTACAAAGTTCAACACGGAGAAGTGTAAGGTCATGCCCCTGGGAAAACATAATCCAGGAGTGCAGCACAGACTGCAATCCACCTGGCTGGAGAACAGCTCTGTGGAAAGGGACCTGGGGGTCCTGGTGGACAGGAAGCTCGACATGAATGAACAGTGTGCTGCTGCAGCCAAGAAGGCCAACAGGGGTTGCATCAAAAAGGGCATCGCCAGCAGAGAGAAAGAAGTCATTATCCTGCTCTACTCAGCACTTATCAGGCCTCACCTGGAGCACTGTGTACAGTTCTGGTCCCCGCTATACAAAAGGGATGTGGACAGACTGGAAGGGGTCCAGAGAAGGGCCACCAAGATGATCAGAGGACTGGGAAGCCCCCCATACAAGGATAGGCTGGGAGAGCTGGGTTTGTTCAGCCTTGAGAAAAGGAGGCTTGAAGGGGATCTAATTACAATGTACCAGTACTTAAGGGGTAGCTACAAAGAAGATGGAGACTCCCTTTTTACAAGGAGTCACATGGAGAGGACAAGGGGGAATGGACACAAGTTGCTCTTGGGGAGATTCCGATTGGACATGAAGAAAATTTTTCACAGTGAGGACAGTCACCATTGGAATAATCTCCCCAGGGAAGTGGTTGACTCAGCCACATTGGACACCTTCAAGAGTTGTCTGGACAGGGTGCTGGGCCATCTTGTCTAGACTGTGCTCTTCCTAGAAAGATTGGACGAGATGATCCCTGAGGTCCCTTCCAACCTGTGGTTCTGCGATATATAATTTTTTTTTAATTATTCTGACAGAAAACTAGAAGTAGCTGTGTGCAAAGTGAGCTAAAATGCAGTAGGTCCTTACACATTTATGAGTTTTGAATCCCAAAATAGCTCTGCCTTCCTGCTCATTCAGAAAGGGACACTATTTTTAAAAGAGCTGAAAGAGTATGTTCCCATACTGCCAAAATCTACATGTGGACTCTGATGGAAATTTCGAGACTAAGAGCTCAACTCTTGCATAAGATGCATTTCAAGTAGAAACAGAATGCAATAACTAGCATTGCTGTTACAGAAAGTGTCACACACCTAATCTAGCACAAATTCACAGAGGAGTAGCATTCTTCTGTTAGTAAAGGGAGAATGAAAAAAGATTATGCAAAGTCAGTTGTCACTTTGAGCCTGGGCTTCTCTCTCATGCTTAGCACTGTGATACCCAAGCATCTTCCCTGTGAAATTCAACAGAACAAACACCCAGCAGGACCTTCCATTACCTGTTGCATAGCTGCTGCTAACAGCAATCTGCTCACAGTGGCAAAGCTTTTTATCAAAAAGGAAGGTTTTGCAGTGTGTCCTAACGTCCTCATAAACTATGGTTCTGGTCAAACTGTTAAAAAGAAACCACATTCAGGATGAGTTCCAAAGCTGGCTACTTGACTTCAGCAGAAGCTGAGGAAGCTGCTTCCCAAGTTCAGTTGTGTCCAAACTCATTAATGTTATTTGTTTAAAAAAAAAATCAATCAAACAAACAAAAGAAACCACAAGAGTGGAAGCATGCAATGTTGGCTGAATGGCTGACTAAGTAGGAGGAATGGATGTTTTCAAAGCAGAGCATTAACACAGCATACTAGCCCAAAATAACTCTGCCTTCCACACATTGTTGTCATTTTCCTCAGGTAATTAAGTCCCCACTGATGGATGTGTTCACACAGAAAGTTTATGTTTTCAATTTCTTGCTTAGCTTCTCAAGCCATACTTTTGTAGATTTACTGCAGACACCAAACAGCACACTCGTTTTACAGAGAGACACAGTGGAATACTTGGAGTGATCCTGACCAGGCAGCCATTGTACACCAAGGAGCTGCTGATGCACATAACCGTTAGAACCTGAGTAGGTCCAGGCTTGTCTTGTGCTGTGCTTCATGTACAGCGTAGCCTTCAGACCTGTGCTGTGGGACACACAACCCATGGCTGCAGGATAAGCTCAGCAGCTAGTTGCAACAGGAGAGCCTGCAGGCAGCTCCCACTTGGCACCTGCGATTACGCCACCTACGTGTCCTTGCTGTTATCTAAAAAAAGTAGGAAATTCTCATGTGAGCATCCTTTCTGTTTGACAGTAGAAATTATGAATGGATTTGTTTTCTTGTAAGAGAATCCCTAACAGCTCAAGTGACTGAACCCCTTCTATGGGCAGGGTCTGCACAACGTGCAGCGCGTGAATCGGAGGAGATCTGTTTGATGCCGCACAGCTCAGGGTTCCCAGCACCTGAAGGGATACAAGATTATCAACCCTATCCTCTTTCTTTATAGGGTTAGCTCTAACAACTAGCATTTGAGATTACACTTTAGAGTCTGAGTGCCTTCGCTATCAGGATTGAAATGGACCAGCACCTCCTGGTGCAAAACAGCAGTTGAGATGTGTTAAGCCCAGACACTAGTGCTGAAGGTAATCAGTGAACCAAACTGTGAGTGTACATCTATTTTTTTGGGGTAGGGAGTCAGGGGAGGAAGAATGACGATGACAACAGTATTCTCTTCTATTCTGAATGTGCGTAGCAATTCTGTAGTCCACTAATGCAACTAGGTGCTTTTTACCTGAATTGAGTTGCCTAAATAAAGGTATCTTCTTAGACCATGCAGTACAACTAAAGACTTAAGGCTTTTTGATTCACATTGGCCTATAACACAAACATGACACAACCATATGCTTTGCACAAACATGTTACACAATCATCTTAAATGCAACACTTCAGCCCAGAAGACAAGGTACACATTTAATCAATAACTAGCATCAGCACATTTTCTAAAAACCATCTTGCTTCATGTAACACTGTTTAATATTAACATTGCAGGGAGAGCAGAACTACAGCCTCTGGAAGAATGGCGACACACCAGAATTAGGAACACTAGAAGAAAACACTCTAATTAATACTTTCCACTCAGATTCTTCCCCTAACAAGGAGATGTAAGAGAGCTACAGTGTCTGCTAGCCATCATTATTTGGTTCATTAAAAAGCCGTAAGGGTCTTTTTAGAAGACAAAAATAAACAGAAACACTAATGCTAGGCAAGTGAGATGTGGTTTTGCCTTAACAACATTCACCTTTCCTATTGCCACATTTGCACGGAAAGAGGAATGCAAAGGCAATACCAGCGACCTGGCTACGAGGACAGGTTAACAACCAGAAAAGTGTAAACTACACCTGTGCACCGACCCACAGCGACAACTCATTTTTAATCCAAAGCAAGGAGTCTTCCCCCAGTAAAACAGCATAAACATGCATTAGCATACACAGATATACAAATAGGAATAGATTGAAAATACAGAAGCCGCTGCTACCGGACCGCTGTGGCCCCACCAGTGGGACGAACCCCCCGATTTTTGGCTCTCCCGGAGGCGGCAGCGCGACCACCTCCCCCTTATCGTGGCGGCCCACGCCGGGCCCGCCCCGCGCAGCCCCGCTCACCGCCCGCCGCCGAGCACCGACCGCCGGATTAGGCTTGGGTTTAGGCTCGTGCTTGTGCCACCGCCAGGCCCGACGCTTCCGCTTCCGGCCGGAGTCTCCCGCGGGCGCGGCGGGGCGGGGCGCGGCGGCCCACGCGGGAGGGGGACGCGCCCTTCTGAGGTGCGCAGCAAAGAAAACATGTGATATGAGGTAGTGGGGAGAGCGTGCGTGGGGTCGGGGCCGGTCTGTCCGTCCGTCTGTCTGTCTCAGGCGGCGGGCTCGGGGCGGCCCGCGGCACCGGCCCGCGCCCGGATTGCCCCCTTCGTCTTCATCTTCCTCTTCCTCTCGGTGCGGTTCCCAGCAGGAAATCCCAACCGCCCGGCCTCGGCCGCTCGCAGCCGAGCGCTCACGGGATAAATCCGCGGCCTGCGCCGCACGGAGGGAGGCAGTAAAGGCAATCGGAACAGATGTACATGAAGCGTAACCGCGTACACCAAAATCTCTAGGTCTGCTATTTGTCTTAGGTTCTTGAAGCTGTTCTTACTGGTAGGAAGATGGAATTTCCCCAGTTTTATTGGCAGTTTGTTTCGGCTTTTGTGCTAAAAGGTGTGTAAAGAGAAGAGGCACTAACTGCGAGGACTACGGCTCCTTTTGTTGCAGGTGCACCACCAGAATGCACAGAATGCAAGGTGCAAAGAATGTTTCCTTGTTTGTTCAAGAAGATTGAAAGTTAAGTTCAGCACGTTCAGCAGGGTTACCGCTGGGGAGGTCTTGCTGCTGTAGTTGAAGGCACAGCTTCCAAGAGGAGCAGACTTTGGCAGGTGACTGAAAGACTAGCCCTAGGTTTACCGGACCGTACATGGAAACAAACACAACTAAAGAAAATTGTAACCAGTCTTGACTTTTACTCCAGGCTTTCATTTTTGTAAGTAATTTTAAAACATTCGGTATTTGAAAACAGTAAGATTAGATCAGGAATAAGGCAACATATATGTCCAACAGGGCTTTGAAGAGGCTGTTAATTATTTCCTGAAGGGTAATTCTGATGAGGTTCTTTGCTGTTCTGACTTGAACTGCTCAGGAGGCTTAAAGGCACAAAGGTTAATTAATCTGGGCACGCACATGGCCAGATACTTCTGTTGCGCAGCCTGTTTTGACAAAATACAGGAAAG
The DNA here is from genome assembly GCF_949628215.1 of Phalacrocorax aristotelis. Classification (NCBI taxonomy): domain Eukaryota; kingdom Metazoa; phylum Chordata; class Aves; order Suliformes; family Phalacrocoracidae; genus Phalacrocorax; species Phalacrocorax aristotelis. Next base: position 49,980,577 of record NC_134281.1, read on the forward strand.
TGGAAAGAGAGCATGAGGCCAAGACAAGGCAATTAAAATTAACAGGAAATAGAAAATTGAGAAGAGGAAAGAATTAAAAGGGAGGTATCACTGCTGGGTTTATTTTTATGGAGGCCCTGTCAATCACAATTGCATTTGAAAGTGAAGTCTTGATGCAACAGAAGATGCTTGAATTAAATGAGTATCACATATGAGAACTTTAACAAATCTCAGCCTCCCATAATGTCATAGGGGGTAAAAGACAAAAGGTAAAGAAGACTAAAATGTCACCAAAAGGCAGCGATTATCCAAACCTACAGTAATAAAGTTTGTTAAAAAAAAAAAATACGTAGAGAAGGAAGAGGTGATGCAAGACATTTTGATCTAGAAATAGAGTCTTCACTTGAGCAAAACAAGGAAAGCATATTTAATGATGTATAATTGTTATCATTAAAACCATCATGCACCAGTTGCTTGTGCATAAATGCCCCACAGCTTGGGAACGTGGCAGTTGTTGACTTTTTGCACATACTATATTAAAATTTTCCCACATGGCCAGGATTTTACTCTTACTGTGCTCCTGATGGTTATACACGTACACAGTAAGTTCAAGACTCAGCGGGCTTTCTGCATGTGCAGTGATCTGCTCTACAGAACACCCGTGATCACGTCCTGGTGCGCTGGCTTTTGGGGGCAAGCATGGATCACGTCTACCGTAGAGCTGATGTGTGTATGCTCAAGGGGCATGCCCAGCATTGCTCGAGCCCAGTTTACGCTACTGTTCTGACTAGGTTCATCTTACTCTAGAAGTCCTGGATACCCTTACATAAAATCCTCAAATCCTCTTCTGACAAAGCACACGGAAACCCAAACGTGTGGAAGTGTTCTAAAATAGGACCCATTTCTTTGCCTTTGTTTTTACAGGGAAGTTTTTCACATCAAGGACCCATTTCAAGCCAAGACATATGGGAGACACTGTGATCAAAATGGTGCATGTAAAATCTGGCATGGTTATCCATTTGGAAATCTTTGGGTAGTTTCAGTACTCTGACACCGCAGAGCCAGCCAGCTCCTCCGTGTTAATACACGAACTACTTATTGCAGCCGTATCTGTGTGGATGGGTGCAAAGAGGCCTGCGCTTGGGCTGCCCATGCTCCATGCTAATCAGGTACAAGCTGGTCCTGTCTGGCAGCTATTTTAGCAGAACACTACACCACTGTTAATCCACTGTGTGAATAACAGTGTGGAGATGCAAGGTGTGGAGAGAACTCTCTCCTTCCCATACCCGCTTGGGTAGACATGCCCTTTCTTGGAGAACATTTTTTTAATCTAAGTGCCATCTTACATCTAAAGATTGAAAAAGGCTACAGAAACCCATCTGCTCAATGAATAAGGAGTGGCCCTGACAATTTATCTCTCCAAAACCTCCAGAAACTGATGCTTGGAAAGACTAGCTCAGAAAGTAATCAAAAATAATGAGGCCATGGACATATAAATGGAAATACAATGCTCAAGGCACAAACCTGGAACAAACTGCATTGCAGCAGCTATGCAAAATGGGTATATTATGCACCTGAAAGTGTGAGAAATGAGCATAACAAGCATTAGAGGAGTCTGAAACCATGAGAAAGTCATTACTGCTTTGTCCATTGGTGAATGTGCCAGAGTTGCAGTAGGACTACATTGTTCTAGAGGTTTTAATTAGGACCACCTGACCTTTCAGGGGTTAATCTGTTCACAGGCTCGTGGCCTGAGTTGGTAAGTAGGTATATACCTGTCGCAATTTGTGGACCTCAACCATTGTCACAACACTGATCTCAAGAAAGTTACAAACTTCTTTCAGTAAAAGAGTAAGCATGCTGTAACAACAGAAACAACAGGAGGTAAATTATTTGCATTAAGGTGAGTGCAGGTTTTTTTCTGAGTATGCATATACATGTTATTATGCTTATTATTTAAAGAATAATTTCATCTGGTCGAAATTCATCTGTCGAAACCAGCCATCTCCTGGGTGAATCACCACATGGGTACAGTCACCCAGCAACGCTACACAGTGATATAGATTATAAACATTTAAAGTTCGTTGATCCTTTGTGGTTTTCTCCTCATTACAGCTTACAATAAAGTTTTAACAGGTATAAGAAACACAACTGTAAACTGCAAAACAGACGAGTAAAAATCAGTTCCTAAACACATTTATCACTTTTGACTAAAGCAAGCAGTTTTGTCATTGATATGTCCTTAATGGCCTTTAGTATTCATTATTTAATAAAACTTTTATATTTAAATTCAGGGTTTGGTCCTTAAAAGTACTATGCTTCAATTTCGTCTTGGATCCAGACTCGATGCTTGTAAGGATTCACTCGGGCTCAATACCCCTCAGAGTAGCTTCACTCTGGGAATGAGTCAAAACTCCCTGAAGTGAATATTGTCTCTTCCAAGAGTTTCCATCCTACCCCCGAAGCTCAGAGGTTACACTTAATTTAGTTTTCAGCTTTTTTGCTGACTTGCAAGACTTGGATCAGTCTGCCCACTGATGGAGAAGAATGAATGAAAGCCTTGGGAATTAGTATCCGGCTGAGGAGCCAGTTGATAATATGGAATGGGAGGATAAAGACTTGACCCCACACCTACCTACCCCCTGGAACGCACATTGCTTTGCTAACAGGTTTGATTTCATTAATAATGAAGTCAATGGCAAACTCCCCTTCACCTAAATGATGTGCCAGTCATCTCTTATTTTCCCTCAAAATCGTGTTTATCCTCTGAAAATGATAACTTTTGATGATTTCTAATAATTATAGCCTTCTTATATTAAGGCATTAAAAAGGTAATTTCTTCTTGCAATAAGCCACCTGAGTCATCTTCCCATTAACTGTTTACAGCCATCACACCGGCTGTTTCCACGGCACCTCCCAGGTCGCCCTCCAAAGAATTATCTCCATTAATTCAAATTCTTTCGCCGCTTTCAGCGGTCCGGGGCCGTGTCTCGGCCGAGATAAGGCGGTGGCAGCCGGCTATCGAGTAGCCCGCCCGCGATGGCTGCAAATCTGCCAAGTCATGCTGCCCTTGCAGCGGCCGCCCGGTGGCGGCGGGGTCCCCCCTCCCCTCCGCTCCGCTCCCCTCCCCTCGGCGGCGGCGCCCGTCTCCTCGCGAGACCGGGGCGGCTATAAAGGCGGCGGGGCGGCGGGGGAGCCGCAGTTCGGGGCTGCGGCGGAGGTGTGTCGGCTGCTCGGGCATTGTGTAAGTGCGGGAGGCGGCGGCGGTGGTGGTGGTGGTCTCTGCGCTTCGAGGCGGGGGGGAGGGAGGAAAAGTCCTGCCTATTTTGGGGGGGCTGCACGTTGTTTTCTCATGCGTTTCTTCCCCCCCACCTTTTTTTTTCCCCCCGTTTTTTGGTTGTCCTTTCCCCCCCCCCCCCGCCTTCGGCGCGATGAGGTCCTGAGCAGCGGGGCGAGCTCTCGCTCTCCGCATCCCGCCCCGCAGGAGCGCTCTGCTGGGGCTGCCGCTTTCTGCCCTCCTTTGCTTCCACTCCCCCGTATTTTTTTGGGGGGAGGGGGGGCTGATAGCCCTTCCCCCGCGCCTGCCGTTACCATCTCCCCGCTGTGCCTCCCGGGGAGGAGCCTCCCCGCCTCCCGCTTCGCAGCCTCTTACCCCCCAGGGCGCCGGGCTGCGAGGGGCCGGGGTCCTCTGCCGCAGAGGAGCGCGGGCGGGTCCTCCATGTCGCTTCACGGCTCTGTCGGGAAGCGGCGCTCGGCGCGGTCTGCGTGCGCCTGGCTGCGGTGCGCTGCAGCCCAGGCCACCTGCGGCCACGCCGCCCTCCCCTGACCGCAGCTCCGTAGCGTAACCGCCGGCCTCTGACAGGCTGAAGGTAGCAGAGTGGTAGGCTGGTGCTGTGTTGTGAAACGGCTTTTCACTCTTGTTCTAGCTATCCTAAAGGTATGACTTCCTCGTTAAGAGTGTAGGCCTGGCTTATTATAGCTGCAGTTTGAAGGTAATTGAGGCCGTGCACGGCTATGAGCAACCGAAAGATATTCTGACCTGACTGGAGCGTACTTGATTTGCAATGTCCATTCTCCTTTCCTCTCGAATGAAAGGAAGTAACATACTGAGCCTGTGGTCTGTGCCTCTGTGGGTCAGGAAATGCTGTGGCTAAAAATCCAAGCAGAGCATGTGAGAACACATGCTAACCCTGCATGGAAAAGCAGAAACGTTGGCAGGTTGCAGGAGGTGCTCTGAGGAAAGCAGATGGCTCTCTTGCAGTACGAGGCAACTGAAATCTGCTGCCAGTATTAAAGATTTTCATGTTACCTCAAAAGGGATGAATAACTTGTAGTTTAGAAAGAGGAAGTACCAAAGAGCAGTTTGACAGCTTTTATTTGACATTGAATACCTAGTAAAATACTCCAGGGGATTACCAGTGGAACAAATATAGGAGGACTGGCATAGTACTGAGCGAAAGGATGACCTTGAGCTTGAGTAACGGAAGATAATATAATTCAGTGACAAAATATGGGGTCATGCACTCCAGGCAGAACAGCTCCTGCTTATGAGATAAAACTCATTAGTTGGAGGCATCTCGAGTGAATATTGTGCAACAACTGTCCTCGTCTCTCTTTGAGAACTGCAGTTTCAGAATTGCATCTGCACTCATGGCTACATGTGATGTTGGGCAGAGGGATTATTGATGCCTTCCTGCTCGACTGCTTCAGTGCAACCCTGTGAATTCTCTGCAGTTCTGGCCACCTTCATTTGTAAGACTTGGTCCTGGTCTGCTGTAGTTGAAGACCAAACCGTTGGGTGAAGATGGGGATAAAGAACTTTGTTGCAGAAGGCAGTTAGAAACACTAAAGAGGTTGGCGCTTATCTAACTCTCCATTTGCATTTTGAGGAGTACTCCCTATATACAGTCAGGGTGTGTAAGAGAAACTTTAAAAGGTAAAATTTCTTACTGAAAAGACTCTAAACCAATTAGTTTAAACTTGGATTTAATGCTAAATGTTTATGACTTACAGGCTAGTTCTCCAGGAAGAAAGTATCTGGCATGGGGGAAAGAGCCAAGAAATGAGATACTGTCAGTTTTTTTAGAATGGACTTAGTGCCTTGCAGGGAGGACTTGGAAGATGCCTTGAATCTCAGCTTTCCTTAGCAACCTGAGACTCATGCTAACCTTTCAGAGGCTTTTTGTCTCCCAGGCAGCTAGTGCTCATAGCAGTGTACAGAATGACTAAAGTGAAACCACTTCTGAGAAGATTGAGTTGAAGGAAAGTTCATCGTTACCTATTTGAAAGATTATGCTCTGGAAGTAACTGGAATTCTAAAGTGATATACTGCATTCCCAGACTGAGCAAAAATACTGTACAGGGTGTATTACAAATGACTCGTTTTTAGGGCAGGCAGCCAGCAGCAGAGTTCTCTTGTCCTTGTGTATCCTCTTATTATTTTTCAGTAGACTTGTAGGGGGAACAATCTGGCTGTACTAATTTAAGACTTGGTGAAATTTTGTTAACATAGAATGTGATTCCCATGTATACCATGAGTCTTTCTAGTTGCAAGTAAAACAAGGTTTAATTGTTCAAAAGGCTAAAGTGTAGTTATGTAGAGCACTGGGGATTAACAAAGGTTCTTTATCTTCCTGTTGATACCAGAAGAAAAGTTTGAGGTCTTAAATTCCCTTGTAAAATTGAACAAGGGTCTCCTTATCAAAAGTTCCAAAAAAAGACTTTCTAGCTCATCCACCAAGTGCAACAGAGGACTTGGTGAGGACTGCTAAAACTCTAAGCTAGCCCTCTCCCAGAATCTGAGCTGTAATGGTCAAAGAGCCATTACTGTGTCATTAGGAGGCTAATGAGCCATAGATCTCAAAGGGCTAGTAATCCATGTAGTGGCTTGGTGTAGGTATCTGGGCTGTGATTATTGAACTGCATCTCACTGTGCTGCCGCTTTACAAAGAAATGTTAGTGTTCTGACTGCACTACCCAGGTGACAAAGCTAAAGCTAATTTCACTCAAGCCTTGTGTTGCAAGACCAGGTGCTGATAAGCTGTCTTTACTGTTCAATCTAAATTGATAAGATGCTTTGAATAAGTGCTTCCTGGTGCAAATGTACTATTATCTAAACTGTGTTGTTATTAACTCCCATCTAGATTAAATCAAGATGTCTTCAGGAAAGGCTTTCATTGGGAAACCAGCCCCTGACTTTACTGCCACGGCTGTAATGCCAGATGGACAATTCAAAGATATCAAACTCTCTGACTATAAAGGTGAGATTATGTGCTCTCTAGTAACGCAGGTATAATCTGGCCGTATGCAAGAGTGGAGGGCACCTCTTTGGTTTCAAAGTAGTAGTGACCATTTGGCAGTAGACTGAAGTATGCAACTGTGTGATGGTTATCAGTGATGGCTGGGGTATGCTTGGGAAGCTGTCAGCAGCATGGCTGAATATCCCAGCTGTGATAGTAGTTGCTAATTAGTATAAAATGCCTCTAAACCCTAATCTCAGATTAGGCTTATTTGTCCTGTCTGTCATATTAGGAGACTGATGTAACATCTCCAAACGACGTGGAACAGTAAGATCTTCCCTTGTAGGCTTTCTGTCAATGGAAATTAGGTTTTTTCCCCTAACCAATAAAGTTCCTTTCTCTAGAGTACTGGCAAAATGTTTGCCTTGCCAAAAAAGCATACTAAAATCAAAGGGAAAGCCTGAAGTATTCAAATACTAATGTGGATGATTTTAGAGAGATGTTTCTAAAGAAGCTGTGGCCCTTCAGCTGCATGTGAGCTACCTGGTCTAGTAGAAGGTGCCCCTCCTTGTGGCAGGGGATTGGAACTAGATGATCTTCAAGGTCCCTTCCAACCCAGACCATTCTATGATTCAACGAGGGTGTTGAGTAGGTAATAACCTAGTCACGTACTCAATTAAAATGTCTCCTTGGCTTGTAGCTTTTCAGAACCATGGCATTTCTGCACTCCGTTAGTAGTCAACCACAGGGTCTTCTAGTGTAGCTACTAGGTGCGCTCTGGGCAGGCCTATAGGAGTACACGAGGAGACAGGCATTCCCTGTCAGATTTGATAATCTGGCTTTGGAGTCTTCAGATGGGTGGGGTTCTCTGTTAGAGGCTGTGGAGTGGCCTTGAAGAGTGCTGTAAATGGTATTTGGCTGAAGTGTAACTCCCCATGGTGCTTCATGGGCTTGCCACTTACAAAGCAAGTCCTAAAAACAGGCATCTGTAGTTTGCCATTTAATCTTTAAAGGTAGCATTGTATCAAGCCCTTTCTCCTATATCAGTATTTGAATGGTTGATGTTTAATATGACAGCTCTTACAAAAGTAAGAGATTAACTGGTTATACTGCCCTTCTAGGAAAATACGTTGTGTTCTTCTTCTACCCCCTGGACTTCACTTTTGTCTGTCCAACTGAAATTATTGCATACAGTGACAGAGCTGATGAATTCAAGAAAATTAACTGTGAAGTAATTGGAGCTTCTGTTGACTCTCACTTCTGTCACCTTGCCTGGTAAGAATCAGCCTTTCAACCTAATAGAATGTTCTGCCTGGTCTCAGTTCTTGCAGAAACTGAATCCTGGCTCTGTTCAAGCTTGCTTACTTCAGTATCAAATAAAGGCACTCAAAGTAGTGGTAGTGCAACATGCTTCTGAACAGACCTGAGCATGCTGTTCAGTTCTCTTGTTGCCTCATGGTAGACCAAGTATGATATTGTAGGAATGATCAGCTTCTGTTGTACCTTGTACTTTATTCTGAACTGTCCATATTTTTAACGTTTTAACTTCCTTCTTTTAGGATCAACACTCCTAAGAAACAAGGTGGTTTGGGTACTATGAAAATCCCATTGATTTCTGACACAAAACGTGCCATTGCCAAAGAATATGGAGTACTTAAAGAGGATGAAGGGATTGCATACAGGTAATGTGCAAGAAGGTAAACTTGCTGTTAGTCTTATGTTGCAACCATGGAGCATGTCAGATGAACACAGAGCTTGCATATACTTGATTGAACACCTGGAGCAAGCTGAAGCTATTAGCTCTTCTAGGTGCAAACTGCTTCAAGCTATCAAACACTCCTGCAAGGGGAGATACTACTTGGTTCTCCTTAGTGTTTAGACTTTTCATGGTTTTGTTAAGCTGGATAAATGCTTGATGCTTCTCTTTGATTACCTGTGTGCACTGTGCAGGAGTCTCATGCAGGTGGGCTTCTGCAAACATTGGTAATACAAGACCTATGTAGACATGAAAGTGATTACAGGTATTTAGTGATTAAAGTACAGATTAATTAAAACACAAGCCTTACGTTTTAGTTGACCGTTCAGTAGCAGTTGCTGAGGGAGCTGAACTTCTGCTAACTCTTAATATGACTCTGGAGGACTAACTGATGAGCCATTGCTGGGTTGGGTTTTTTGAGAATGGTGTGTGTAGTCTTTATTTGAATGTAAAAATGCCTCTGCTTCAATTCACTTTTGTCTTGGGTTTCTCTTCCATTTTGTTTTTCCACTAGTATCTTCCTTAAATAGTGTTGCTTTCCTGCATTAGTGTTTTGACTTGCCTCCTGTCCTTCCTAGTTCCTGCTGGATGTTAGGCTTTTAACTGCTAATGTTTTAGTGCTACGCATACATGGAAGGTATTAGGTTTTTAGGAAGAGGTCAGTAATGACACAACACAACTTACTGCCATAATAGAATACTGAACTTGAGGTTTTGAAACTCACTTCAGTCTAATCAGTCTTTCAAAAGTGGTGTTTAACTTCAGGGTTGTGGTTTTTTCAGGGGTCTGTTCATAATTGATGAGAAAGGCATCTTGAGGCAGATAACAATCAATGATCTTCCTGTTGGCCGTTCTGTTGATGAAACCCTCAGACTTGTCCAGGCCTTCCAGTTCACAGACAAACATGGAGAGGGTAAGAGTTCTTCCTCTTTCTAATCTTAAATGTTTTTTCTAGAAAACAGTATTAATTAGGCAGGTTAAATGAAGATTTATTGAAAGGTGCTAAGTACACGTAATGATCTGTGCACAGCAAGTAACAGTGCCTCTTGAAATGCAGCTGGTTCTGTAAAGCTACTTGTTGAAGGACACCATAGTGCTATATTTATCCTATTGCAGTTAATTGTCCATTGAGTACTTACTCAGTTTTGCAATATCACTTTAATGAACTTGGTGCTGGATGTCTTGTTGAGCATATAGCAGTTGTCTCTTCATTAGACACAGAAAATAGCTGAGATGGAAATGAAGAACATGTAATAACTTAGCGTGCAAGGGTAAGCATAATTTAGACTTGGCTCTCAGATTTGGTAGGTTGAGACTATCAGTACTAATGCCATGTCTTATATAGTCTACTAGACAAAGCATTTAAATTCCCAGAAAGCCTGCTGATCTTTGGCCTCACTGCACATGGACACAAATGTAGTGAGGAGAAAATGGATGATGGGTTTTTTCTGCCCATAGTTCAAGAGATATAAGGTGCTTGAGGCTGATAGCTTTTCTGCAGGAATTAAAAAACAAAAAAGGCATTGTAGATGAAAGGTTTGGACCAGGTTATGGAAACTCAGAATTGCTATGTAGGTATTAGTAGTCTTCAGCTGTCATTAATGATGTGTTGGTGCTGGTCATACTGAACTTGTTTCAGAACTGGTAAATCAATGGCAGATTTTATTAAAACAAGCTGCTATTGTGACTATGCTATAGCCTGAAGAGAGTCAGTGTTTCTGAACTTGTATGCCTTCCTGCGTCAGCTGAGGAGACATCCTTAACACTTGACGGAGCGGTCACATGTCATGCAAATGAAGCCTGTTGGGGTTTACTATGCCCTGGAGCAGTCAAAAGCTGGCAAAAGCTTTTCTTCCAGAAGTAGAACTGCAGTCCCACCTAAACCAGGATAGACCAGAATGAGGTGTTCAGCAACACTCAGAAGCTGAGAATACTATAGCTAAAATTGTCAGTCTTGTGTGGACCATGCATTAAGCCTTGCATGGTTGTATACAAGTAAGACTGTCTTAAAAATACTGCTCAGGAGTCACTGCAATTTTGAGGCTTTGCAACCTCTATGTCTTGGTGTGGCCTTTTGATAGCCATATAGGGGAACTAGAGGCAGTTTAATTCTTCTGCCTCCCCATTGAACCAGACTGGATTAATAGGGTTGATTAAAGATAAGGAGAATATAGACTTGACTGGATCCAAAAAGAGAGGTGTACTGTAATAGTTGTAAAGCCTTCTGACCCAGATTGCTGGAGTTGGTGTTACCTTGTTATTAACTCCTCTGAAGCTTTTAAGGAGGATGGGGAGGGGTAGTACATGTGTAAAGGTCCTGCTGTTCCATGGGCAAACACCTGGTTCCTTGGGTGCTATTACCTAGTGAACAAATGAAAATCAGTAAAATAAACTGAACATAATGCCCCACTGAATAATGCACCTTCTGTTTTGAATTGCTGGTTTTAGTGTTGTATAAAACATGCTTTGCAGGAGCAGCTGGTAAGACTTAAACATTCTTTTCATTTCAGTGTGCCCAGCTGGATGGAAGCCTGGCAGTGACACAATCAAGCCTGATGTTCAGAAAAGTAAAGAGTATTTCTCCAAGCAAAAGTAAACTTTCAGTCTGAGTGGAAACTAGTATGCCTTACGTAAAGAGCAAGCATCTATTACTGAACTTCGACTAAGTCCTTGCATATGAGTCAAGGGATCATGATATAGGTATAAACAGTAACTTTTTTACTTGAAGGAAAGTTTGTCCTGTTGACACTACCTTCATAGAAAATATTAATGATCAATATCTGTACATCAAGCCCTGTTGACTTTAGTGACAATGCAGTGTATGTTGGTTAGCCGTGTGTTGCATATAGAGCAGTAGTACCCTTTTGTAACTCTATTAAATAAACTCATGGAAAGAGCATACTGTCTACTGTTGTTATGTAGTAATCAGGAGCCCTGAAAGCAATGCAGGCTGCACTTTTGAAAGATCTGTCTACAGACATGTCAGTAGACATCTCAATTCCTAAAGGCTTTTTACAGCTGCATTCTAATGGAGATGCTAACACTTAAGTCTTCATGTTACGGTAGTAAAGTACTCTTTACACTCTTCACAATTTTGCTACTAAGTAGAGGAACGTGGTTTGATATTAGTCTGTTGGACTTAAGCAATACTACAGTGCCCAGAGCATGAAGCATAAATGTGACTGATAAAGGCCAGGCATATTTTCATGCAGTGTATTCACTTTGGTCAAATTTATGACTGTTCATGCTAAATTTCATGGAATCCAACATTCAGTTTGAACACTACTGGTACAGGAGTGGAAGATGGCTTTATGGAAAGCAAATTTCCTTGGATATGCAACACTCATCCCTAGTCTCTTCCACTACACAGAATGGGAGTGAGAATATGCCAGTTATCCATTAGCTTATATCATATGATTTAAGATCAAAAGAAGGGTGACACTATGAAACCTGGTACGCAGATGTGCTCAGCCTTGTCTTTAATCTGATTATGTGCATACTCTAAAATGCAAACCACATGCCTCTGGCCTTAAGTTACACTAAAGCTGTGGCTGCTATGTAGCTTCATGGTAGAGGTGGCTTGTAATAAAGTCCTGAACTTCAGAGCTGAGGATTTGGGGAAGGAGCTATTGCCTAGCAATATAAGTAAGTTGGAACCTTGTGATCTTGTGTACCTGTAAAGATTAAACTCTAAAGGCCAAGACCTTGTATCTAACTGCAGCTCCTCAAGTAGTAAACAAGTTCTGTCCTGCCTAAAGTGAGCAATTACAAAGTTGAGGCCCAGGGCTACAGATGTCAGTCAGAAGTGAAAGCTGCATGCCTTGAGTTGTAAACTTGTCTTGTGCAGTTGGAAAAAATAGACTTATTAGAAATGCCTTTCTACCAAATACTGCAATAAGACCCAGGGGATTAGCTATTTTAGTATTTAGGTGCCACAAATATTCCTGAAGATATGTGAAAGTGATGGTTGGTTGGCTCATTTTTGTTATTTAAAATCCCAATTATTATTCTCAAGACAACTAATGATGCTAACATTCCAGGGTGGTATTGAGAAGTGACAGGTACATATGTATATTAAAAAACATGGTTCAAGGTAAATGAATGAATACTAATCAGTATGGCTGAGCGCAGTCATCTTTGTTTACCAGACTTCTTTCCTAGAAATGAATAGGAGTGAAGTCAGGGCTAGTCTAATATAAAACTTACCTTAGTTGTATCTAGCTATATTAGCCTTGACATTACAAAATTGGTCACAGCAGTTCTTTGGAGGGTACAGTATTGGTGTGGTCTAGTCCTGTGGAATGGGGATATTTACCCTGATTTAACTAAAGTGACTTCTGTACCTATTCAGAAGTAGAATTGCAATGTGTTTCAACTGGGCCCTTGCATCATATAATGCTACATAAAGCCCTGCTAATGCCTGATAGCATGGCAAATAAGCCCCAGACTAAGGGTCTTTATGTTAATGACCAAGTTCAGCTCCTCACCACGACTTAAACGGTCTTTCTCAAATCGTTCAAGTGTATTCACTGTTCAGATGTAAAAAACGAATTCAAAAGGACCAGACTTACTAGCTGCTCTCCAGCCTGCCCCTTGTTGTAGGGGATAAAGGGGTTCTTTCACACCCTGGTCTTGGGGCTGCATCCCAGAAGGCAGAGGGAGTCTTGACGCGGGCTCAGAGGCCTCCGGGCCCTCGGAGGGAGCGGAGTGGCCGGCGGCAGCGCAGCCCGTTCCCGCGGGGCTGCACCCCGCAGCCCAGCCTCGCCCTGCCTTTTCCAACGGCCGGCGCGCGCGGCCGCCGGGGATTGGCTCCGGTGGGGAGCGCGCGGGCGGTGCCCCGCCCCCCGAGGGGCGGTGGGAAGCGGCGGCGTCCACCCGTCCTGTGGTGGCTGAGGAGGGTCTGAAGCGCCCGGGTCGGGGAGTGTCTCTTAAAAACGCCGCTCCTCGTAATTCACTTAACCAACACCTCCGATGTAACGTGTTTCTTTTGATACCCTGTTTCCTTTGTGTACCGGTCATGGGGAGACTCGAGTTCTGACAGGAAGATGTTATTAGCTGCTGGCATTTACCCTCACTGCTTAATGCAGTTATCTGCACTTCTGCTTTTAGTTAAACCTAATATTGTCCAATAACATATTTTCAACACCTTCTACCTTTTCAATGTCCCAATAGCAACAGCTGTATTTGTGTGTTTATTTTCCTCTTTTTGGAAAGTGATTAATCTCAGTAGCTACTTAAGTAACTATTAATTTAAGAAAAAAAAACCTGTGACCGAGAAAAACATTTCAGTTATAATCAGTCTGCTGTAATTTCTATCAGTCTGCTGAGTCTTCTACAACTCAATATATGGTAATGCAGTGAAATGTCCTAGATAAATGTGTTCACAAAGCCGGTGTTGCCCACACCACTTTTTTGCCGTCCACTTGGAGCTGGAACACTGAGACGCTACTAATAGTATGTATTCAAACATGGTCACTGGAAACGATGACAATGTAGAAATACAAAACAGCCAAGAAACAAAATACCTGTGAGTTAGGAACTGTATTATAAGTTTGCACTAAATGATTGACTGCAGGAATTAATGCAATTAAAAAATTTTTTTTTGTTATTCTTCAGCCATGTGAGGCATTCATGGGAACGTTTGCCACGTTCTCATTTTAATGTTTCCAAGAGTATAACACACAAAATGCGTAACACACAAAACTTCAAATCAAGAAGACCCTGGGTTTATTTCTTTGCTTAAACTCAGTATTGATTCAGATGCAGCTTGGAATTTCCATTAAGTGTTCTTGGGTTTACTCCCCACTCCTAGTACTGTGATATCTTAGACTGGTGGAATTTTTATGACATTCAAATAACTATAATCATTTATTGAGAAACATCTTTTCATGTACCTACCAAGATGCATATTTTATTTTCATTACAGTTATGAACTGGTTTTACTTTCATTATCAATGGGTGCCATATTTCCCAGTGAGGTAAAAACACATCAGCAATTCTTAGTTTTGGTGACGAGACTGATAGCTGTTGCAGTATTGTGTATGGCTTAGTGGGATTTTCCCTGAAGGGGCATATGGCAGACGCTATTTAGAAAGGGCAGACTATTGAATGTGCTGTTTGTCTTTTTTTTTTTTGATGTGTGAGTGATTGCACATCTTTTTTTTTCTGGTTTGGGTGCTTATTGTAAAAATAACCTTGTATTCATTAATTTCTTCAGAATATTTTACTCAGAATAGTCAGATGAAGGGAAACTGAAATCCATCTCACTGTGTCTCTTTTCCATTTCTTTTTAGTTGTAGCTGATTGCTATGATTACTGGGATTTATACAACCAGCTTGCTGCTTGGCAAAAGAACATTTTACAAACATATGAAGTTTCAGTCTTAACATAATCCCTGAAAAATCATTTGGATCAGTTTAAAAATCTGTATGTATCTTTTACAGATTTTTACAGAAATTTATGGTACTGCATTCCTCTCAAAAGCAGAGTGCCAATGGAAACAAATGTACTAGCAGTCATCTTCTGACAATACGATAACGAAATTGGCTATATTTTAATATATTTATATTCTTGTTTTTGAGGGCTGAACTACACAGCAGCAGGTGTTTACATTGGTAAGCTGCTATAGAGGATGTAATTACATAAATATATATGGGATATTATCTATTCAGAGAGATCTGCAAAACAGTTAAAACTGTATGTAATCAAATGTTTCAAAATTGTACGCAACAGTAGTTAACAGAGCGAACTCAGTCTTTGAATTTCAGTCTTTGAAACTGAACTTTAACAGCTGTGGTGAAGTAACCCTGACATCTCCTCTGGGTGGGGTGGTGTGATCTTGCCCTCAAAATAAATGGCAAACATCCTGGTCGCTGCCGTTTTGCAGACAATGGCTTTACATACTGATTTGTCTGATCTTGTTGAAGACTGAGGTAAAGTGGATGGAAATTAATCTTCTACACGTTGTGTTCTTATAACATCTAAAACTAAGAGTACTGACTCCCTTGTATTTGTGATAGATGCCTTTAAGTTCTCAAAGAGAATAGCATATGTGCAAGAGCATCAACAGGATTTTTTGTGTGTGTGTAATACAAAACAGTGCATCAGACTTAAGTCTGATGTTATTCTATGTTATGTGTTTATCATAGCATATATAGAAGGTGATTTTGATATTCAACATACAGAGCCTTACCTTTACTAGCTATTGTACATCTTTTACGAGTATGTTATTTCAACATTAACAATTGGGTATTTGTTTTTAGGTGTTTATAAGAAAAAAAATGCCTAGTAATGTTTAAAGAATTAGCACTTTGTTACAAAATTAGTATCTCACTTGTTTTGAAAAATACGCTAAAAAGTTACTAAATTTAAAAAGTGCTATTTTCTTAACAAATGCTCCAGCCTTTTTTTCAGGCCTTTGATGAAAGTTTATCAGATTGTCCAACAAATCAATACAGTTCAAAGAACACAAGCAAGTAGTTTACATCTCACAGGTATTGCAAAATTATGCACTTTTGTTAGGAAAGTATGTTTACAAAAGGCCCATGACAGTACTTTTTAGTAGTATTATATATCCAACTAACGCTTATGAAATATGTTAAAATAATGGGATTTATCATATTAATATATTAAAAATATGATAGATATCCCCTGTGAAATTTTCAGTGGGTCTGATGTTCAGTATTAAATGACAGTCTGTGTAAATACATATTCTGAAGTATCTTGCTAGACAGAGAACTTGAACCATGATGTTTCTGGTTTTAACTCTGCAAAGGGATAAAAGAGGTTAGTGCAGAGGAGTGGCATGAAGCCATGGGGTAGTTAGCTCTGTCCAGCCTGTAGTAGTAGGAATGCAGCACATTTGGACATCGATTTAGAAAGTGTGTTAGAGCTGACACTGGGTTTTTTTGATACAAATTAAGGGCACATACAGAAAGAACACTAAATGAGGAAATCAAATAACAGGTATCTTTTTGATCATTAATGTATTACCTTCTATTTTTAATATTAGAAGCAAAAAGCCAGATTAATTTTCCTTTAATGTACAGTCAGAACGGATTTTACTTTGTCTGTCCACACATCTGTGTTTATATTGGGTCACTCGTCAGCGTCTTCACCTGTAACATTGGTATAATTTAAGCACCTTACAGAATGTAGGAGAATGATATTACAGAATGGCTTTGGCCTGCAAAGCCTGTGCAAATTGAACGGCTCTGTGTGACCAGTTAACCTGAGCTGCACAGACTTAGGAGGCTGCAGGAGAACAAGTTGCTGTCACGCTGGGAATTGTTTGCAGTGTTCCTGCACAGCGATGTGCCTGCGGTGAGCTCTTCTCACCACACCTAGTGATGATAGGTTTGGACTTTAATGTGAAACTTGGCTCTTTCGCCTGAAACTTAAACCACTGTACATATTATGGGACACAGGCCTGAATTTAGAATGTTTCTGTGCAAGATACTGTTTGACCGTATCTATATGAATATATAAGAAGCCATTAAGACTGCACTGCCCTCTGAAACTGTGAGCCCGGTGGGTTTATGTTCCTACTCTACAGCAACATATTTTTTGAAGTATCTACACAGAAAAATTAGATTAATATCCTTTGTCATGACAGAAAAAATCTTTACAATTAATAAAACAGTGTAATTTAAAACCAATATATTTAATCAAATTCACTTTTCACAAAAATAAGGTGAATTTCTTTCCATTTTTATTTCTGTAGGTTTTTTATATTTTGGAATAAGAGCCTGTTAAAAAACAAAGCAAGGAATAATTCAGGAAGACAAGTCAGAATAATACTGGAAAAAAGATTATGACATGAAATGAAAACCTAAAACTAGCTAATTCCTTTAAAAGGAATGAGGTTTTATGGATTCATAAAAAACCCTAATGATTCTGCATAAATTTAAAATTCTGTTGGATATTTTTCAACCCAGAAATTCCCCCCCACCTATTCCTTTTATTTAATTTCCAGGAAGTCTCCTACCCATGCTTTGTTTTACATGAGGATAAAAAAACAACCAGGGTAACTTGTTGTAAAGGTGTGTGATTTCCAAAAACTTTGAAGATGTAAAAAACCTGAATTGTTTTTCAAAGTTTCCTTTAGGAAGTGTTTTGGGAAAATAAATCATATGCGCTCATTAAAAAGAAAATTGCTCACTGAATTATGTACAAACATCAACAAAAATAACGAAGTGAAAAATGTATTATAATATTAATGAATGGTAGTTATGTAATTTATTTTTTCAGGAAGTCGCCATTTCAAATACTTTTGTATGTATATAATCATATTTTGAAGGTTGTGGTATATTATTGAAGAGACTTTAAACATTCCACTGAAATATATTATTGCTCATTCTATGGCAAAATATTTCAATTTTTTGTTAGGTTTCCCACCGTGTTTCTCATTATTGTGTTTTGGTTATTGGAAAAAAAATATGCCATTTTTTCATCTAAAGTGCTGTTTTCCTAAGTAATGTGAGCATCTATCTGTTTTTCAGTCTCAGAGAGAAAAGAAAAGCATGTTTGTGTTCTTGGGTCTTTCTGTTTCCTCCTTGAAAACCTAGAAGGGAAGTGCTCTGTTTGCTTTCTGAAGCAAACATGATTGATGACCTGTCACAGGATATACGATGGGACAGGACGCCAACTTAACAGCAAAAAAGGTCTCATGAATACATTTGTCCATTGTGGTAGATGAATTTGTGAAAGTTAAGGTTGCAGAAGTACGGCTGGCTCTCTGCTGCAGTAGGTGGCAAAGCCCACTTCCCCTCAGAGGAAGAACTTTGGAACTGTTGCTGCTTAGATCAGTATTCAAAGCTAACTTTTAAAATGTACCTTTTGCATGGCACTGAGCAGAGTGCTGATAACCAGAAGGGCGCTGATCAGTGGGCGCCACGTCTTGTTTTCAGAAATATGGAAGTCTGAGGTACTTTAGTCAAATTCAAGTCACTGTGCATTTTCAGTGATTTAACCCGTGTTAAATAGTAGCTACACCACCAATAACTTTGGTCACAAGTGAATAAAAGACCATGTATACTATAGTGAATGGGTAGAGTGATGCTTCTGACCCACAGGAGGGCAATGTAACCCTGTTTTAAAAAAAAAAAAAACACAAAAAAAAAACCCGGAAGAGTTCGCTGCTCTTACAAGGTTGGCTATTTTTGTCTGACGCACCAGCACTGATTTATACAGCAAACCATCTTTTAGTCTTCCATAGTCTAGAGGAAGACAGGACTGTTACAAGCCATCCTTTTTATAGGGGAAGGAAATAAGGCAATACCAGGAATTAAGTTTGCCAAACTCTACTTCATAACCAACCAAACAGTGCTTATTCTTGTACCACTGAGATGCAACTGATTTAACTGGTAGGGAAAAAAAAGTGTTTTTCCCTTTCTGAGAAATAATCCTGATGGCTGCTTGTCGCCAGATTAGATTGTGCTTTGCATTTAACCAGTGTCATCTGTCGCATCTTAATAGAAATCTCAGTTCTGTTAATGATGATGTCAAAAAAGGCAATGTTTAACTGAGAGAGAGAATGAATGATAAATGTTATGTGCATGAAAACATTAAAAATTTTTTAATTATCCATAGAATATTTTATTAGCTGAATATATACTGATACCTTATTGCTAAAACTGAATTCAAATAGCTTTTAATTTTTTTTTACTGTTCAGCTCTACATGTTATATTGAGGAAAAAAGATACTTTAATAAATGTTTAAAAATTAGGATTTAGTGAAAAACTTACTTGTCTAAAAAATGTTGAAATGTGATACTTGAGCTAGTAAATCTCTCCAGGTATTTGCAATTACTTGTTTGACATTTGTAAATGCTGAAAACAAGAATGTCTTCACAATGCCTCAGGATCCAAGAATGAGCCGTTCCTCACCATGTCTAGTCTTGTCCCAAGAGATAAGTCAAACAGGTTCTCAGACTTTAGTTTTGTAAGACAAGGACCATTATACTCCAGCCAGCAAGGAAAGAAAATTCCTAGCTGCAGCTGTGGATCTTAGTGACCTGGCTAAGAGAAAGCCAGTAAGAACCAATCCAATTCCCTCCAAAATTACTGTAGTAGGAATGGATGTATTATTAAACATTTGTACTCTGTCCTGCCTGACATAACTGTATTGCCAGAAGCACAAAGAACATGGATTTGCCCTTACAGAGACTCAGTATTCACTAATATGTTTTAACAGATAAGAATTCCGGTTCTTAGAGGTGTTACTTTTAGGTTACGGAGGGAAAATCCCTGAAATATCAATTATGTATCTGTGCTGGCTTTGGCTGGGGTAGAGTTAATTTTCTACACAGTAGCTAGTATGGGGCTGTGTTTTGGATTTGTGCTGGAAACAGCCTTGATAACACAGGAATGTTTTTGTTACTGCTGAGCAGGGCTTACACAGCATCAAGGCCTTTTCGGCTTCTCGCCCCACCCCACCAGCGAGTGGCTGGGGGTGCACAAGAAGCTGGGAGGGAACACAGCCAGGACAGCTGCCCCCAACTGACCCAGGGGATATCCCACACCGTGTGACGTCATGCTCAGCATATAAAGCTGGGGGAAGAAGAAGGTGGGGGAATGTTTGGAGTGATGGTGTTTGTCTTCCCAAGTAACCATTACATGTGATGGAGCCCTGCTCTCCTGGGGATGGCTGAACACCTGCCTGCCCATGGAAAGTAGTGAATGAATGCCTTGTTTTGCTTTGCTTGCGCGCACAGCTTTTGCTTTGCCTATTAAACTGCCTTTGTCTCAACCCATGAGTCTTCTCACTTTTACCCTTCTGATCCTTTCCCCCATCCCACCAGCGGGGAGCGAGTGAGTGGCTGCGTGGGGCTGAGTCGCTGACTGAGGCTAAACCACAACAGTCCTTTTTCAGGCCCAACATGGGGCTTGAAGGGTTTGAGATAACAGATTTGATTGGAATGCACTAGATTGAATTTATAGCTGTTATTGCTGTTTAGCTATTAATTGGCTGGCTTCTGTGCTTGCCATGGGGCTTGCTTGCCTTACTGTATATTGGAGTCTAGTGCTCGTTAGTGGCTCGTTTTGCTTTCGCTGCTCGCTGTAGTGCTGTGCTGCTGCTCATCTTACTCTGCTGTGCTTGGGAATATTCTGATAACAGCAGTGGCCATGTGCCTGGGCTGGCAGGTGGCCGGGCCATCGCTGCTGTTTCTGTGCTGCTGTACTGGACAGGCTGGAACTTCAGTGTGAACTTGAGTCAAGGGGACTGTGACCTGTGGATAAACCCATGCCAGAGCAGATATACCTTGAAGTGTCTGTGGCCATGGTTATGTCTGTGCCGCAGTGGGTATGCCTCTGAAGGTATTGTGGCCTAAGGATAAGTCAACACTGGAGAATGTACACCTTGATGTTTCTGTGGCTATAGATAAGTCCATGCTGCAGCAGGTACACCCTGTAGCATCAGTGGCTGTGCATGAGCTCATGCTGGAGCACCTCAAAGCCTGTGACCATAGATAAGCCCACAACAGAGCAGGTACGCCCCTGGAGGGACTGCAGTCATGGGCAAGGCTGTGTTGGAGCAGGTTCTCTTCTGAAGGGTCTGTGGCAGTGGGTAAGGCCATGCTGGAGGCATTGTGGCCCATGGAGAAGGTCACGCTGGAACAGGTGCACGTCAATGTGACTGTGGCTGTGGATGAGTCTGGGCAGCAGCAGGTGTACCCCTGGACAGACTGTGGCTCCTGGGTAAGGCTCCACTTGGAGCAGGTACGACCCCAAGGCACTGCAGTCTGCAGGTAGGTCCAAGCCAGAGCAGGGGCAAGGGGAGGAGTTCATTACAATGTTAAACCTGATGGTCTGGTCCAAAGGGATAAGGTGTGGAGACTGTAAGGAAACACCTTTAAATTGTTGTAACCCAGCATTTGAGTTGCATATTATAGGAATTACTACAGCAGGAACCACCCGAACCACTGGAGGACAAGACTTAAAAGAAGCAGTGCAAGTGCAGCAGTGATGTGACCTGAGCTGGCTTTGGTGCTGCCACAATCCACTGTTCGGTTGAACAGTTTGGCCAAGGTTAAACCCCCTTGCTTTCTAACCAACCTCAGATAATTCTGGGAGGTTGGGGGTGGCTGGGCTTAACTTCTGATTAACTCCAATGTGTTATCGTGACTACGTTCCTTTTACATTCTTGGAAACAGAATTAAGACTCAAAACGGAGCCAACTGCCAAGTCACTTTATTTGGCCAGAAATAGATACAGGAGAGAAAAGCAACGAAAGACAGGAAAAAAAAAGGTGAAAAAGGGAACGAGAGGGAGAGGAGGGAGAGAGGGACTGTTGCAATAGCTATCACCACTCTGTCTGGTCTGGGCGGGGGGGAGTCCAGGCGTCCAATGCATCTTTGAAGCCAGTGGAGGTGGGGATGTTCCAGAACGTGCTGCCCGTCATCTCTGCTGGCTTCCCCTTTTAGAAGGTTGCTCACTTGCATAGCCAGTGACTGTTCTGCATAGCCCTGCCTCCCACTCGGCGGTGGGCACGTGCCCAGTACTGTCACTAGAGAGTGCCTGAATGTTCTGGAGGGTCTGAGCACTCCCCTACAGGTTGCCAGTCGGCCTTGGGCCCAGGCGTAGCGGAGGATGTACTCTGAGATAACAGGGCACACATACCTGTTGGGTTGACCTTGGTGATTAAACTTTTCCATTCAGCTGCGTAGTGATCAGGCTTTAGTAGTGAAACTTGCCTGCCAACAATGTTGAGTCAAGTTTCTAGTCCCTGGCAGGTGCCCCATAACTCCACACGACACACCACCTCTCCTGCCGAGTGACCACCAGAACAGATGGAGCCCAAAGTCATGGACTAAATGAACTCAGTGGACATTTTGTGGACATTTAAAAGATATTTTATAGGGCCAGTCTGTAGGCTAAGGGAATGATATCTGTATTATTATCACAGGATGGGAAGAGGATGGTGGTTAATGAGGATGTATTGGATAGTGTGGGACCTGAGCATGACGTAAATGGTATGGAATAAGGGGTGGAGAATGTGCTGGTTTTGGCTGGGATAGAGTTAATTTTCTACACAGTAGCTAGTGTGGGTCTGTTTTTGATTTGTGCTGGAAACACCCCTTGATAACACAGGAATGTTTTTGTTACTGCTGAGCAGGGCTTACACAGACTCAAGTCCTTTTCTGCCTCTCACCCCACCCCACCAGCAAGTGGGCTGGGGGTGCAGCTTTTTGCTTTGCAAAAAAAGTGCAGCTTTTCTTCACTTATCAAACTGTCTTTATCTCAACCCATGAATTTTCTCACTTTTACCCTCCCAAATCTCTTCCCCATCCCACCACAGGGGAGTGAGTGAGCAGCTGTGTGGGGCCTAGTTGCCAGCTGGGGTTAAGCCACCACAGTATTGCTGGACACCCTGAGCTTTTGTGAATGCCAGAACAGAGGAAAAAATGAAAGTGCATTCTCATGTGCTTACTGTGAAATGATCTTGCTGAAGTGACTTGGTAAAGATCAACATTTATTAGACTTATTCATAATGTGTTGTATGTTTTATTTTTTGATATCCCAGATGAGCCTGCCATAATAGTTTACTAATTTCTACTAAAGTAACTAACTTTTTCTTTTGTTTTCAGATACTGGATTATGCATGTCTGAGGTAGCTCACTATTTTCAGTATATTAAAAACACAGTGGTCGATTCTCACTTTAACATCTTTAGGTCTCCACAAGTTCATCACTGCATTGCTTAAATAAACACACTCAATACTGAGGGTTACTTACAACTTTGTATATTTTATTAATCAAAATATCATGTGAAGAGAAATAAATCACAAAAATTGAAATGAAATGGCTATGGTAATCTGATTAATAAGTGAAGACAAAATATTAAATATTTGTAAGAAAACAACCCCAAAATAGCAAAATATTTTACTTTGAATTGTAATGTAAAAAGATAAATCAGATTCCATTCTGTATTTATCCTTCTAAGAGAATCAGTGTTTTTTAAATGTTACTAATATGAACTGTTAACTCAAATCCCTGTTAAATTACAGTTCAATTGGAAAGTTCTGGAACTTCAACCAACATTTCAACCAGAGGTAATTCTATAAGAAAAGAACAGAATTTAAACAAATTTCATTATTTTGCTTAAATTAAAAATCACAATACCACTACCACACAGCAAGCGAGGTGTCTGCCTTAGTGAGATGTGGTGAACAAAGCACGGAAAGCAACAAAGACTGTTTTGTAAGAGCAAATACACTGAACAAACCCAGCGATCACACGCTCACGACCCTGTTCACAGGAGAGCAAAGTTGTTGTGCTGAATTTTGGTTATGCTTAGTATATAGACTATGAAAAATTGTATCAAGCAGTGAATTATTGTGAGGGCAACCTTAGTGTTTGGGTCTCCAAAAGGTATGAAGAATCACAAAGTAAAATAAAAAGAAAGGGCTCAGTTCTGCCAAGTGAATATTTTTGCATCACCACGTTGATATCAAGTAAAGGGAAAAAGTGCTTAGTGATTTGCAGCATTGCACTGCAGTCAAGTAAAAATCTCCCACAAAATATTATTGTATTATATTATTTTAACGAGGCCTGAGCCTCAAAGTGCTCTAAGATAAATTAATTCCTGATCCCCGGTGCCATTGTAACCTCTGAACAAACCTAACAGGACAAAGTAATCAGAAAAATTGAAAAGTGATAAGTTTCTGTCTGAAGATGTTTTATCCAGTAATATAAGTAACATTAACATCATTAGTATTTTCTCTCTCTTTTTTCTCTGCTTGGTTGCCTGTGCATGTGACAATGCTTCACGCAATGGTTTTTATGTGCATGCAGGTTTACGATCTCCCCATGTGTAAAGTACAAAAGAAAACTATGGTATTAAAACTGCGGTGTGTGGGGTGTGTGCTGGCATGGCACTGAAAAATATTTTAAATTCAAACCTCGTTTACCGTAGACAAAGGCCACAAGAGTTAGCTTTTTCAGTCAGTTATCTTAATAGGAGTAAAAACTCCACTTGCATAGACATCGTTCAGCATCTTTCCGAAGACTTTAGTCAGCTGCTCTATGCAGTGGGTACGTGCTTAAAACTGACCTAAAGACACCAGCTTGGACTGCAAGGCTGACCCTGGGTGAAGAGGAAACGCATCAGACTCAAGCTGTGACCTCTGTAGTGTCCCCTTCCCTTTCATAACTACCCCAAAGGAGGCGGCTGCTGTTGGCTGTTTGCTCACTCCTGCTCCATGTGCAGGATCACACTAGTCAAAGAAATAATCTCTGGAGAATTTTCTTTTGGATGTTAAGGAAAGGAGACATAAAAAGATTTCTTAATTAAATTAAGCCAGCTTCACTGCAAGCGAGGGAATACAGGACAAAATTTCTTTTTGAGGAAGGCAAGACTGAAAAGACTGAAGATTTATTCCCTAAGGAGGGTTATGACACAGAGTAATAAAATGCTGGATACATCTAAAAAAGTATCTGCACTGAGTTCAGATGAAAAAAAGAAATGTCAGAGTACAATGACTGAAAATTAACTTTTTTACTCTTACGCAGAATAAACCCAAAATATTTGGAAAGAAGATTCTTGAACAAAAATTACTTCTCTAATGAGCATCATGGATTTTCCAGTTGCCAGGGTGCCTGAACTTTTCCCAACCAAAGGCTAACTGGCATCTTAGCAGGCTCCCAAAAAGACACAGCGAATCAGCAACAGCACAGAACGGACTGCTCCTGCCTCCCTCCAGACCACAATGCTATGATGCAGTGCTCCCTCGTACCCCGAGACGCTGGTGTTTGATTGAGATGCTGCACATGCTGCTTGGATTTGCCATCTCTGTATCAGCACACCATCCTCCTCAGCACCGTGGAAAAGAACGTGCTGATGAGTTACAGCTTGCTTGCCTTCTGCCCCTCCACGCAGCCGCGTTACTCAGTGAAATGTGCTCCTCTGGAGTCCTTGGGTCAGCCCTAGCAGTCTGAATCTCTCCGCTGGAGGAGTGGCAAAGTAGGCTTTTTGCTCCTCCGAGTACCTTTCCTTCACCTCAATTATGTCCCTGTAGCGGCCATTCTGCCAGTGGAAATTGAATTGCTCCAGCAACTCAATTCTTTTTTCCTCTGTGCTCACACAGTCAACAGGGGCAGACTGTTCCAGGAACGGTAC
Source organism: Phalacrocorax aristotelis (assembly GCF_949628215.1). Taxonomy (NCBI): domain Eukaryota; kingdom Metazoa; phylum Chordata; class Aves; order Suliformes; family Phalacrocoracidae; genus Phalacrocorax; species Phalacrocorax aristotelis. Next base: position 50,005,669 of record NC_134281.1, read on the forward strand.
CTGAATATTGGGGAACAGGAGGAGACCCCGGATAGCAAACCAACCGCCATACTTGGGATGGATACATACGCCATAGATTTTCTGGAAGGAAAAAAGAGTGATCAAGGATGTCTCAGTTTGCCTCTAGTAATGGTTAAGTTCAAAGCATCAAGCTTTTATGCAACTTCTCACACTCCTAGCCCTCTGTTGGAGTGCTATACAGAGAAGAAAGGAAAGCTCTTTCTGGAACGTGTGGCTCGAAGCCTTGCATTTAATTCCCATTTTCCTGTGCCCACACACACCCCCTGTAATGTGGGGAGAGGTCTCTTTTTGAAAATCTAACACAGAAATTAACCACAGTGCAATTTTTTTTTTCATTTATAATGCTCCAGGCAACAGGTTGTCTTTTACACTGAAATTTATTCTCCTGTCTAAGTATGTTTAATAGATCAAGATATTCTCCATGTATGCATCTCCCTGCCACCCTGAAGAATCCTGCAAGCTTCCTATTCCTATCTGAAACACTTCACGCATCTAGATGTGATCTGGACATCGTATTTTCCTGCAGAAAGAACTAGTGAGTAAACAACAGTTGTAAAATTCAGTGATTGCAGTTTGGTTGTTCTTCCCAGACTGTGTTTTTTGCCTCACCTTTTTACCCCAAGGATCAAGCTTCACATCCTTCCTTTGGTAGTAATATGCGGCTCCAGCAACATGGGCAGCTGTCTGTGCCAAGAACTTGGGCTTTCGGCTTGGCAGGATCTCATAATCAAAGATGACATCCACCTTCTGGTCAGGGAATTTCTGGGAAAATTAAAAAACATCAGCCCAGGCTCATGGAAAAAGATTTGCCACTACAGAGCACTGGATGCTAGCAAATCAGGCACGCGAGAAGCCTGATTTCCACATCCTGCTAGTGAAATCTATCAGCACACTTGTAGCCTTGGGTTTTCAAAGTGTGACTGTAAAGCACTCTGCATAGCTACAGGTTGTAATGGCAAAGAGATAGAATATGCAAGTAAAGCAGGCCAACAGCCTGGTGTTGGTGCTCTTCCTAAGAATTACCATCATGAATAATGCTTTACCCTTCTAAAAAGCAAGGGCAGGATCCCGGAAGGCTTTGTCTACTGCCCAGCCCACCCAGCTATATGCCACAATAGTGAAAGGAATCAGTATTTCAGGTTCTTACCTCCTTCACACGTGACAAATGATGAGAAACACACTGATCCACGGGATCCCTGATTATTTTTAAACGTTCTTTGTTCACAAAAGGTTTAAGGGCTTTGTCAAACATTGAAGGGGTGCTGAGGACCACGAAGGCCAGCGTGTCATCTGGGTAGGGGAGATGAAAGGCTGGCTGGAGAACAGCATTGTACCATCCAACCTTTGGCAAAGCAAAACAAATCTCCATTAAAAGAGGGACACTGCTCTTTTGCTAGTGGGCATGCAGGAATTCTAAAAAGTGGAAAGCAGTGCAGCCACCTTCATTTGCAACCCAGATACAATGCCTGCCTAGTGCCTTCCATTCAAACCAAGCTGTTTTGCATACTGGGATTTACAGTCTCTGGAAGCTGTACTGAGAGCTGCAAGTGAGAGATAAGAATCACCCACTGCATTCAGCTCAAGACTGCCCTTTATCCAGCTCTGCTCAGAAACCCTGGTAGAGGGAAGTAGAACAACCAGTCTTGCCAATGCAAATCAGATGTTTTGGTTTAGATAAAGCTTTTACAGCTTTTTTTTTCTGAGCATCGGCCAGAAAAAACCTGGTGCTTCTGTTTTGCTGGTGTGTCAAGGTGCATGGTTTATTTCTTCAGCAGGCAACATTTATGTGGGAATTAAGGATGTGAAGCTCCTAGCAGTGCTAGAATCCCCCAGAACAGTCAGTGGTAGCACGTGGATCGTGACACAGCTGCATTTTGATACTTGTTGCCAGGGCTGGATGTGTTACAACACAGCCCAAAAATGAGGGATCAAGCCAGGGCAGCAGGCAGATGTGACCAGAGGGACAGGGCAACTGCGAAGCAGGCGAAAGCAATTGCTGAAAAAACCCTGCGCTCCCCCACTATTGTATTGCACAATAACATCAGTCTTTTTACAGGTTATGACAATTCCCACTCTCCTGGGATGCCATAAAGACCAGGCCTAACATTCAGAAAGATGTCAAGTAACGTAACTCTAACATTTAGTCTGAAACTGCAAAATACTGCTCATCTCTAAATATCTGTGAAATTAATCTGAAAGTGACTTTATGGGTGACAGTGGCAGCCAGACCACCCATATGGAAACATTCAATGGAAACTAAGTTTATAATAAAGAAACATTCTTATATCAACCCCAAAGTTCAATCAGTTTTGTGGCTCTTGTTTCAGATGCTGAATCGAGACATTACAAGAAATTACAATGACATGAGTCTAAGGTTTGCCGATTTCCTGGGTTTACGTCAGTGTACCGGAGCCAGCGGTATGAGAATTAAATCTGGAACAAGATGCAGCGCTGTAAGGTTCCCCTGTGGTAGCTGTAGCCTTTTTGATCTGGGTTCTGCCCCTCATTCTGCTGCTGCGTTTTGAGAAAGCAGTGTTAAATTCTTCCCGAAATTCCCGAGATTTCACTTCTCTCAGCGCCTCATTTCCTTTTACTTTCTGTCAGATCGAGAGTATAGGAGGAAATACAAACATTTCCGGTCACAGACACAACACTCCCTGAGGAGGGGAAGGTCAGCTCTGTTGCAGATTAATTCAGATTTCATATTTAGATTGATTTACCGCAGATGACCTCTGGGGCGGGCAGAGGAGGAACCCCTAAGTTCTGGTGGAAACTGAGCGCGTACAGTTCAACACGAGACAGCGGAGGAGGCTGCCTCCGTGGCACGGGAGAGACCCCCGTCAGCGGCCGGAATGAGCCGGGGGTCTGCAGGCCGCGTACGAACAGATGAGGTAGTCTGCATTCTAATATAGAGGCGTTTCTACATTGAGATTGAAATTTAAGCTTGCTTAGAGGACTTTACTCTCGGTCGATCCGGATGTACCTTTAACTCTCCTGACCTTACCAGACCAGGAGGGTCGCAGAGGGCCTGAGCAAGCCTCTGGTGCAGCTGGTGCTGCCGAGGCACAGCGATAACCTTGGTCCGCTTCCCCGGGCACACGATGCAGACCTCGCTCGCCAACCCGCGCTAGCGGCGGTGCCGCATGGCCCCGAGGTGCGCTTCCAGCGCCGGCCGTGCTCAGCACCGGGGCACTCTGACCTCCGAGCGGGGAGACGGCCGCCCCCCGCCGCCTCCTGCACCCCCCGGTCCCTGGGAGCGGGCCGCCTTGCCCCGAGCACGGCCTGCGGGGCGGCTGGGAGAGGCTCGGGGAGGCAGTGCCGCCTGCCGCCGGCCGCGGGAGGAGCAGGGCGGCCGCCGCCTTTAGCACGGGGGCCGGTCCCGCCCGCGCCGGCGGCAAAGCTGCGACTGCGGCCTGCGGGGGCTCCCCGTCGGCGGCCGTAGGGGTCACCCGCACCCCGCCGAACCGCCGCCGTCCCACCCAGCTGCCAACGCCGGGGTGTGCGTGTGACGTCGTTCCGAATGACGTCACGGCGAGCCCCGCGTGACGCCAGTACCTTAAAGGCATGCACCTCGAAGCCGAAGGGGACCAAGGCGCCGCGTACCCGCTCCGCCACGCGCCTCTCCATGCCGCGCGTGGCGTCACGGGAAGGGTAGTTTTGGCGCGCTCCGGTGCGCGCGGGGCACCACGGGAGACACGAAGGGACGGACACACACACACCCCCCCACCCCCCGCGCTCCCACTCCACCCCCCCACTCTATCGCCGCGTCTCCTAGGAGACTGGGGCTCCCGCGCAAGGCACCCTGGGATTTGTAGTCCGCGCCTCCCGCCCCTCCGCGCCAGCCCGCCCGGCGGGGACTCCACGTCCCAGCGGGTTCCGCGGCGTGAGGGGCGGGCGGCCCCGGGGCGGGCACTGGTACCCTCTCTCCGTCTCGCGGCGGCAGGGGTGGCTCCGGGGTGGGGGGTTGGCTGCGGAGCGATGTGGAGTAGGGGTGTTTGCTCCCCTCGTGTTCCCCGGTAGCTGCCGGTGAACTCCCGCTGTCCCCGTGTAACGTCGCTCCCGCGGCGGGTCGGTGGGTGGGCTGATGACTTCGGCAGAGGGCTGCCGCCTCCAGCGTGTGATGGTGTAGTTCGGGTGGGAAAGGGAAGAATTTCGGGGTTTCGACGCGCGCCCGCACCACTTTCCAAGCTCCTGGCCAAGGCACGAGCTGGGGCAAGTTTAACGATGTGGCAGGCCCAGGTGGGCTCCGCCCTTCGCAGCCCCTGGAAACGTCCATCGCTCTTGGTCTGCGGTGGGTTTGCAGCCTGACAGACCGGGCCCAGCGATGGCTGCGAGGGAGGGGTGCCTGCCGGGCACCCCGCAGCTGTGCCGTACCCGCGCGCGTCTCCCACGCTGCAGCGAGGCAACGGCGGGGCGAGCGGCCGTCCCAGACCAGGGCGACTTGAGGGCTCTGGTGAGATCACCAGATCTGTTCAGAGCAAGTTTTCCTAGCATAGTTGCACGGTGTGCCCATCTGTGCTATACCACTCTGTGCTGTGCATATTTTTCTTTCATCACGCGCTGTTTGAAAGCCCCACCTTCCTGTGTGGGTGGACGCTGCTCGCTAAAATCGTTAGCGAGGCCTCTGTGCGGATAATCCTTTCACCTTCCCCATCTGAAAGAATGTGTTCTTTGTAGCTTCCCTATTCCCTACCTACACGTTTGCCACGTTGGAGACCAAGCCTCAGATTTGGATCTTTTTACCCTAATCTTTGTAGTAGCTTAACATAATCTTTATAGTTCTTGTGCAATGTTTTCCAGCCATTAGTCCTGAGTTTTATAAAGTGTCAGGACACCATATCTGCAAGTTCTTGGGGAAAGAACTACCTCAGATATGCAAGCTTCCTTCTTTGCGGATTCCCTTGTATCTTCTAGAACCCCAAGAGTTGTTTCTTGTATCTGTGCCTTCTGTACAAGGAGGGCAGAAGGATCCCACCAGTCTTGTTTAGAATTAAGGCTTGTTGTCTCCAGGTTTCCCCGTATTTCCAGCTTCTGAAGTTGAACCAGCTCACTAACTGTGTTCTTTCCTGGGGTAAGTTATTCTCATACAAAATCTGGTTTTGCCCAGCACTTAGATCACTGAACCACTCACTCAGTCTGTGAATTGACGAAAGCAGGAGAAAGAGCTCCGGCAGGAGCAGATCAATAAGCTAGAAGGTAGTGCAGGTAAAGGCACTGGAACTGAAGCACTGATGGTTACCGGAGCCTCTTACACAGATTGCTTCTTGTCTAGGTTGCTAAGTCCTCTTGAAGAAACAACAGGCTGTGAGTGTAGCCTGGCACAACGTAGCTCCATCTCTGTGCTAAGCAAGTGAGCATGGACAGGGTGTTGGATACAAGGCAGAAAGGGCTTTCTGAACTTTTAATTTTTTCCTTTGCTTTTTCTTTAGTGATCTGGAAATGTGAGAAACACCTTTGCCTCCCAGGAGAAAAAAATGGACAGTGGAAACCAAAGGTGAAATGATTTTCTGAAGGGCCATGACCAAGCTTGGTCTAGAGTCAGGTATCCTCATGTGGAGTCCTTTGCTGAAACCCTTGTGAGGCACAATATTTAGTCAGCTGGCCAAGTTGCCTTTAAGGGTGGTTAGTTCAAATATTTGAATTCTTAATGTGCATCTTATGTGTTTTCCTGTCTCAATATAGTGGTCCAGGAAGACAGGTTTCTGTGGTCTGCTGAGCATACAGCGTAGTGGCAGAGGGGAATTCTTGGGCTACTGCTGTACTCTGCCTCTGTCGGGGATTGGTATGGGACCGAACCTTGAAACCATCTTACTGGGTGTTCCTTGATCCTATTCTTATCCCTTCTGTCCCAGCAACTGAAGAGCTAGGCTGGGACCGTAACACCCTCTGCCTTTCCTCTTTGCTGTTATATAGGATGCTCAGTGATTGCAGAACAGAACTTAGAGCAGCTTGGAGGCCTTGCCAAGGAAGACAGAGGAGTTGAAAGGTGAATGCCATAACTGGCAATAGCAAGTGCTTCTCCAACAGTACAGAGATTGTGCATCTCATTTGTATCCCGATGCCAACAGTCCACAAGAAATAAATGAGATGTCAGTGTTAAGACCTTTGTAGATTCAGGGCTGGTGCAGAAAGGTACTGGAGGAAAATGTAACTTTTCCCTCTTTCTTTAAGCAGTGAAAAGCTACTGTGACAAAATGATGAACCTGTGAGGAAAGGGTTGGAGCAACTGCAGCATAAGTCAGTGAGTAGTGGTGGGTTCTGCTCCTCGTGTGGTCTGGACTGTGGTTCTGCAACAGGACAACCTGTTGCTGCCCATGTGATCTAGCAGAAACAGCCCCCGGTGGGAGGCGCTGTAATGCTCGTTATAGTTGAGGATCCCCTGTTGCAGGGAGCCCTGCTGAACAGGCAGCACTGGAGGCGAAGTAAGGAAGAACAGCATGTGATTCCATGCTGTGCTCTGGGAGAGCTGTGGGAGGAGAACATGCGTGGGGCTTGCCTGCAGCCTCTGAATCCACCCTTTGCCTTGGGAGAGATGTGGGTGGATATAGTTCTGTAAGGTTTTGTCTGGCAATAGAGAGATGGAAAATTGGGTGGAGAATGTAGTTTAGCCATGGCCTTTTTCTCGGTCTGCGTAAGATCAGGCTGCTTTACTGCACAGGTCAACAAGAGAAAGAACTATTGAACCAAATGTCTGCAACTGATTAAATTAAGAGAACTCAAAGTTGACTCTGCAAGGTGGGCTGCTTTATAGTCACACCTGTTCCTTCCAAAATCTGGCACTAGATAGTTTGATGGCCAATGGCAGACCTACTGTTAGAATGAGCAAGCTTTGCTACTGGTATCAGTGGAGGAGAACTGAGTGTTGAAATGATGTATGAAGAGTTTACTGTGAATAGTAGCCAGACTGAAAAATGCTGTTGCTGCCTGAAACAGAGGAAGTATTTTTAATAAACATGCCACTAGAAGGCTTTGATTGAGAAAGCCAGTGCCAGTGCCCCATGGGCTTACTGAAACAGCAAGAAGAGGCCTTCCTGTTCCAGTGTTGAATGGTGGAGGGCAGTTAGTATCTTCAAAATACATATAAGTGGGGGAAAAGATAAGTGTTCATAAGTGTTCTGTATAATATGTGCTACTGCGCTGGAATGGAATCAATAATTTTTTTAGTTGTTGCAGAAGTAGATGACCTTTGGAAAAGGGAGAACTGAAAAAGACTTCAGGGGACAAGAATAGGGAATGGACAGAGCTGCAAGGAAAGGGTTGAAATGAGAGTAGGGCTGACAACTGGCCTGTATCTTTTGTACCAAGCAGCATGTTGCCATTCTTCTGGAAACTTGCTGCTGCAGGAGGATACTTGCACAGCCAGGGCTTGTAATTGCTTGGTAGGGGGAGGTGGAAGCATGCTCTCAGCCTCTCCGTAGAGTGAGGTGATCGCTGTGGGAAAAACACAGCTCTTCTACCTGCAGCAAACTTACTTTCCTGCTGAGGAGGGCTAGTATGAAGAAGAGGTTACAGATGATGCCAGGCAGGGTGCCATTGCGATCCAAACCCAGAAGCATATAAAGAAACCAAGCATTACCTGTGGTGCTGGAAACATGAAGTGTTCACCCAATGGTAGCGTGTTATATGTCCAGCTCTCTGCTTTTTCTCAGTTGTTCCAGCCTCATCTAGACATGACTTTTCTGCAGGGTTTAATGGTGGTGTGGTGGATCAGAGGCTGCCTCTGGGAAATGCTTGGAAGTGATTGTCCCTTCTTTCTCAGGTGCTAGGTCTGCTGAGCAGCAACAAAGCACAATCTTAGAGTTTAGGCAAACTCAGGATGGAAGTGTGGAGCACCCAGTAGAAGCTTGGCCACATCAGGTAGAGAGGATGCACCTTCAGGGAATTTGGGGGGTGCCCAGGTCTGTGCATGCCACATGAGAGCTGCTGCAGCTCTTGGGTTTTGAGGGGAGTGACCGCCTGGGAGCTGCAGGAGTGTCACAGGAGGGTGCTGCTGGCTGGTGGCTGTTCAGAGCTTTGCAGGACAGCTCTTGCTGTTGCAGCTTGCTTTCACAGGGGCTGGATTGGCAAGCTCAGAGATGCTGGGGACTGATCTCTCATCTTGCTGTTCTTGTTTGCCAGGTGTCCTTGGTACCTGCCTGGATAGAGTATTTGTCATGTGGAGCACAGTTAATTTCCATGGCTAGTATGGTACTGATGCTGAAGGTAGCAGATCTGTCAGCTTTGTGAGGTGAGGTCTTCTGTTTAAATGCTGAACTGGTAAAGCTTGAAGCGGGTATGGCTTAAGTGTCTGCCCTCTCCTGGAGAGGACTTCCAGCTGAGTGCAGGCAAGGCATTCAGTCCTTCTGGGACAGCTGGTGAAAGGGGTGAAATGGCAGCCTCTGTTACTGAGATGTTTGTATCCTGAGGGTTAGAACCTTCAGTTTATTCCATGTGGGCGTTGAGAATAGGTACCTGCTGTTCCCTTCCCAGCTGTCCTTGGAGCTGAACCGCCAAGGTCTGAGTTAGCTCATGGCTTCCCTGAGCCACCTCATCCTCCTTGTTTAATCAGGAGTGTTGCTGTTTCCTACCCAAGCCCTCTGTCAGGGCAGTGGTGGACTCCACGTGCTCTCCTCGTTGCTAGTTGGACAGTACCTTACTTGCTTTTTGCTGAAATGACTGGAAATAATAATCGATGCCTCCAAGAAGCGGTGCTCATTTGAATTGCCTGAGCTCTAATTCTTTTCCAGTTTCCCCAGCTGCCCTCACTTTCCTCTCTCAGCTGGTGGGAACTAGCTTTGCTTGTGCCTCTAACCTCCGCTAGCCTGGCCCTTGCTCTGCCCCCACCCCTGCGTGAGGGCTCTGACTTGCTCCCTGGAGAGAAATGAGTGACATTGGAGCTTCCTTGTTGAGGATCCTTAGATCCTTCTGGCTCTGCTTAATTGCATCCTCTGTCCAACCCCACCTGCCTGTGGACAGCTGCCAGATGTCACAGGTTTAGCTGGGGATTCATGTCACTGTTCCCAGCATTCGCTTCCCCGTACAGCTTTGTGCTACAGTGAAACAGCATCCAGAGAATATGTATCACTCCTCTGGGGTAAGGCAGTGATATCTCTGAGAGGGATCTCTGTCCCAGGTATGGTTTTGTTAGTTTGGGCTTGTTTTTTTTTTTATTATCAGGAAAAACACAACACTCCCATTCATCTCCCTCAGGCTAATGATGATGTCACGTACACTACAGCGTGATTTGGTGTCATCATAAATTATTGATACAGAAAGGATCTTTCATTCTCTGTGTTCTCCAAAACAGTAAATAAGTATCACCAACTCACAATGTTGTACTGCTTATAACATAAGCTGCTTTCCTTCTGCTTTCCATCCACAGCTCTTGAAACCTTTTTCTGACCCTGTTAAAGAACTATTGCTCTGCATTAGCTAGGAACCCAAGAGAGGTAGTTGCACAAATTATTTGAAGACTCATGGCAATTTGGTAGCTGAAATGGAGTTAAAAGATACCTTAATTCCTTGTCTGTTTTTCTGATCTTTCTCCCTCTTGACCATAAGCATATTAATGTCTATCCTTATTAGTGGGGAAGTATTGGTGGATGCTGAGTGTGGAGGTCAACGTAGCTCTATTATTAGGCTTTCTTTGATAAAGGATATTGCATCAACTTGGTGAGATATTTTCAATAATGGAACTTTATTGAAGTTTTCCTGTAATTAAATACTGATTCCCTATTTCTTTCTACAAAAGCCTAAGGAGCCTAAGGCCTTCCCTTATTATGTCACTCTGCCACCTATTGTCAAGCTGTGATTTCATGAGATCTGTCTGTGCTGTCAACATCAGCTTAAAATGTGCCCACCCCTCTGCTTTTTCCTGCACTGGTTTCGCAGCACATTGCCTCCTGATTTTCTGCCACTGCAATTGTTGGCATGCTGTAAATCCGATCAGGGAGCCGAGCTGGTTCTAACAAGTGCGTCATTGTTTTGGTTTTTTTGTTGGGTTTTTTTTTCTTCCCCCCCCCCCCCCCCCCCCGCACCCCGCGCCGAGTCGTGCGCTTCACAGTGCTGCTGCAGGAAAAAATTGTGCTGGCCCAACTGAGGTAACAATGTGAACAAGGCTAGGTGGGGAGGCAGAGGTTCTGCTGCCAGACTGTTCATCTGCTGAAAACAGAATTGAATGGCTCAGCAGAACTGCCTTCTGCTGCTACATGGCATGACTTTGTCAGAAACCCTGTCAAAGTGGTTCCCATCCCCACCCCCAATAGTTGTTCCTGTAGGCATTGCTAAGCTTAAGGACTGTCAGTGTATTCCTTTTGCTTCAATCAGATCTACAGTCTCTGACCTGAAAGATCAAGTGGAAAGACTGTTCTTGAAGGAGGTGCTGTCCGCTGAGCCTGCAGGGAAAGACAGGTCATAGGAACTATTCCCCACTTACTCCAATGTTACTAACACTCTGGACATGGTATTCCAACCTCCCTTTGGTTTAGAGATCTCATGGTCAGATCAGGTGTCCTGTTGTGCCTTTCCAACAGACTGGCCTCTGTATTGGAAGGGTTTGGCGTTGTGACTGTGGCTTTGAGCAGAAATGAGCTGGCTGATTCTTTGTGTTTTAAATCTGTGTGATTTGGAGTTGGTTGGAGCCATCGGTGTCAAAGAGCGGTGAAATCCAGTGCTTGAACATTTCTGCCAATGTGTTTTCCTGCCTAGATTTGTGTATCATGGAACCTGTTTTCTGCTGCCTTGTGCTACTGCTTGTACTCATGCAAGAATAAGTAAAATGCTATTCAATCAGAATAGCAGCAGTTTATCCATGCGATAAGAGGTGTCACAAAAGGTAGACGGTGGAGGCTTAGGCTCAGCAAGTTCATCGTTGAACTTTTGACCCAAGCTGCTGCTTGCTTCGATTCTTTTAGAGAGAAGCAAGAACTTGCTGAGAGAGGCAGAGTGGTTTGGTCCATCTTTGGGTGAGGTTTCAATCTCAGAGTTCAGCCTCAGAGGCTTCAGCTCCAGTGAGTTTTCCAGCACTGCAGAGATCAAGGTGCCTGCAGGTTAAGTGTGGTGGATTCCTGCATCCTCAGGATCTGAAGAGCCTATCTGGGTTTTTCACAGTAATGTAGATGATAGAGGTCTGTAGAACCTATTTGTGTCTGCTGTTCAGGGCATTCCAGAGGTCATACTGATAATGTGCTGTGCCCAGTTCTGCTGGTAGGGCTGAGTATTAGGTACCTAAAGGCAGGAAGGCAGCTACAGTTTGGTAGCACTATGGCCACAGTTAAAACTTTGCTCTGAGAGCACTATTTCTATGCCAGGACAGAGGTAACAAGTGCGTACCTGCCTGTTCTTTCATCCTCCCTACCTGTCTAGTGTCAGGGTAATGTTAAGCTGCATGTGAGGGCCAATTATGATACTTATCACTTCCTCTGACAGTGCCAAGATATGACTTTTTAATGTGGCTCCATTTTTGTTTTGGTGCTGACACACAGCCAGTGAGATTAGGAAGGTGAAAATTGCTCACTTCAAGAAGGTTTGTCTCTCAGCCTCTTTATCCTTTTTGGATTTATGCCTTGCTTTTAGGATATAAAACCCCCTTGTGTTTGCATTAACACAGCATTAAAAGAAATCAGGAACAAAGGGCTAATGTTCCTTTAAAAGAAAAAATTCATGCCCTACTTTAGTAAGATGCTTAAGATTCTTGTGAATGGAGGCTGTAAGGCATATTAAACAGCCCTGTGTTCTGTTTTCTCAATTCACTAATCCTGCTGATTAAGACTTTACTAGCAAACCTGCTACAATTAACTGCTTTGTAGATGCAGTCGTAACATGTCAGCCTGCTGTTAGTGCGATGCCTAAGGAGTCTTCATGTCCTATCAAAGGGTTAAGTTTTTTCTTTAACATTTGTTCTGAGGCACGTGCCAGGTAGGGACTCCTATATAGAGCTTTACCAATCAGATGCTCAAGCAGTACCCCTCATTTAATAAGAAGAACCTAATTGCCTGTTGCTTAGTATTAGTAGCAAATATTTATATTGTAGTAGCATCAGAAAACCTGACCAATACTGCAGTAGGGACATTGCCATTCACACTGAACCAGCAGTGCTGGAAGGGCTAGACATAGGCTGTCATTTGTTCTTAGGGTTGGAATATTGGGTAAGGAGTTTGGGGAAGGCTAATTCCTTGTTCTGTTCGTGTAGGTTGTAAAGATATCTCCATGCTGTGTTTTGAGCTGGAGTAGAGCAGTGCTGGAGAAGAGGCTACAAACAGCTGGAGCGGATGACCTCAGCAGTGACCTACATGACCTTTAATGTTAACTAAAAGATGCACTCTTTACTGCAGGGAACAAGTAAAAGATGGAAAGGATATTTGCTTCCCTAGAGGGGCAAACTCTTCTTCTTGACTTGTTTGTTTCCTGGATTTACTAGAACTGGAAGCTATGGGGTGTGGGGCTGACGCAAGGGAGGCAACTCAAGGAAGGGAAACAGCCATTTTGTAAGTCATTCACAGACCTGCCCAGTCCCACACTCCACCTGAGACCTGAACTGTTGGCTGTCATGTCATGCTCTCTTGCTTAGACCTACACCTTATACCTTTACAACACTGTGCTGTGTATTCTCTTCTTTCACCCCAGGTGACAGACACTGATGGAGGGACTGATTACTGGTGCATCAATCAGCTTTTGCGGCTGCTGGCTGGCTTGCAGAGGGAGAGATGCTGCAGTGCTTGTCTCCACTGGGGGGGTTTTCCTCCAAGGTCAGAGAATTCCTAGCTGCAGCCCTTTGCTTCAGCCGTCTCCCGTGGGATGAGCTCTATGATCTTGTCTTCTGAGCTCTCACTTGGTGGACCAGAAAAAATTGAGAGAATTTTGTGTGTCTCTACTAATGTCTTCATTTTTTCCCCCCCAGATATACTGCAAGTTTTGGGGTTATGTTGGATATAGTTTAAACCGTCAGCTAGGTAAACCTCTGGAATATATAGTTGGTCTCGGATTGGGCCAGTTAGGGAGACTCTATATGTAGCAAGAACTGAACACGTATGGACTGACCGTAGATTTACCCAGTCTGACAAGACCCAAAATAGAGCAGCGGACTTGGCAAGTGTTGGTAAATTGCTTCCTTTTCTGTGATTCAAAACAGTCTAAGAGATCTTGGGTTTTGAACAGAAACTTCCATGACCACCATAAAGGGGAGGTTGCTGGGTTTGTTTTATGAAAATAAAGTGCCGTAGTGGCAAAAGAAACCCTTGTGAAATTTCCTAATCTGGTTTGGATTTTTTTTAATTCCGTTGTCCTCTGAGAGAACTCAGTTTTATAATTGCTAGCTGGTAAAGGAGAAGGGAAGAGGTGAATGAACGAGGCTGAGTTCAGAAAGTCTTAGAGTGCTTTGGGGGAGAAATGGGGAAAGAGCACAACCGCCTATTTGATGGTGAAGGCTTTGTAATCTAGCAGATGGGACAGTGCAGGAGAGAGACCGGTGGCATTCTCTTTGCTGCCTGCTTCTCAGTCAATACAAAGGACCTTGGGATGTGACACAGACTCAGGGATCGTGTAAAGGGGGCCCAGCAGAGCTTGGTTAGGACTGGTTTGAAAAGCAGGCAGAGACCGGTGGTGCTGAGGGTAGCAGTAGAAGTCATCAAATGGGGGCTTGAGCACAGATCAAGACAGGACACAGTGGTGGAGGCTGCTCCTGTGACCTTCATCTAATTCAGTTGCACGAACTGTGGTTTTTGCTTTGAAGATAAGTCTGAGATCAGTTAGTTTTCCCTCTCCAGGGAGCAGCTGCTTCCCAGAGTTCAACTCTGCTTCTGAGTGGACCTGAATGTGTGAACAGCCTTTGGCAGATCACGGTTGGGATATAAAAGCCTACTTGAGCAGCTTGGATCTGACTGAAGCTGAGCTGGAAAGTGGCTTAATGCATCCAAGAAACAGACTGAGCAGGATGCAAGTGACCAGTTCTCTGTCACTCAGTGTGGGCCACCAGGTTAGACTCTCTAAAACAACGGGAGCTGTTTTCCCAGTGCTTCTCTTGGCCTTTTTTGAAAACAGGTTCCCTTTCTGCTAGCCAGCCACATATAGCATTGTGCATGATTGCCTTCCTCCTACAAATATTGAGATATTTTCAAAAAAGTAGGCAAAAATTCTTATCCTGCCCCCAAGCTTGTCATTAGGGAAACTGAAGCAATGATCATGTTAGTGGTTCAATCTGCCTGTGTGATCAGAAAGCATAGGCAGGATTAGCAGAAAGGAAAACTGCTATTTTTGCAGTTGTCTCTGGTAAAACCCTTCTCAGTCAGAAGCAAATGAGTGCTTAAATCTGGCTGAAAGGTATGTTCCAGAACCCATGAGCCTGGTCTTGTTCTAAGCAGAACCTGCAATTTAGCATCGAAAGCTTCTGGAAATTGGACGTAAAAGAAAACTTTTAAGAAAATACTGAACAGGGCTGACTGCTCAACCCTCTTCCTACAGCTCCCAAGCAAGACCAGTGTAAAAGGAAACAATCTAACGCTTGTGAGAGTCGTCCTGTGGCAACTGATGTGTCTAATTTCAGAGCAAAAGTACTTCTGAAGGAGAGAGGATTAAAACAGGAGGGGAGAAGTTACCCTGCGGGAGATTGTCAACAGATGTTCCATTATAGTTCAAAGAGTGCTAGCAAAAGGCTTCTGCTGCAGGGATATATTAATTCTGGGCAGTTCATCACAGGGAGACCTGTTTTATGACTGGGAGGATACCTCTGGTAACTTAGCTCCTTATTTGAACTGTGGGTGGGGGATTGGGTCTACCTGTAAACAGGGAGGGAGCTGAACAGTAGGAACAAACACATACTTATTTTCTCGCAGCTGTGACCGCTGTCCGTCTGATCAAGATCATGCTGGTTTTGCGGTTCAGGGAGTTATTTGGCTGATGGGTCTTTCAAAAGAAAAATTATTACAGAGGAATTGAGGCTAACCATTGTTAAACTGCTCGTGCACGTGAAGCAGACCTGTGTTATGTCTTTTATTTATTAGACAGGAAGTGGGAACAAGCACAAGAAAGGCTGTGCAGGCTGTCAGGCAGATGAATACATCGATCCCTTTGTCTTTGAAATGCACAAATCTATCAAGTTTGACACTGTCTAGCACCCTATCTATGCTTCCTTCATGTAATAGTTAATGAATGCTTCTGAAAGCTTACTAATGTTGCAGAATCAGCTAGTTTGCAAGTTATGTATCACCAGCCACAATTAGAAGGTCCTCTTCTGGGCAAGTCTAAGTGCTTTACATTCTGAGACTGTTTTGAAGTTGTGCTTTGGGTAAAGGTTGATTTTTCTCAGATCTGTGAGGAAACATGTCCCCTGCAACATTAGAGTGGGGAAGAGTCTTCATTCAAATGTGGTTGGATGGGGAAGTTTGAAGACCTTGATTGTCTTACAAAGTTCTGGGGGATTTAAAAAAACTGAAAAAACAACCCAAATGTGAATGGTTTTGGGGGCCTAATACTGACAGAGACTTTTGTATTAGCAGTCATGGTCTTCCAGCTTTGCTTATCACTTAGCTACACATCAGTAGTAACACATATTTGGCTGTTTTATGGACAGGAAGTGCATTATTTAATTTTTCTTTTGGGAGGTGGAAGGGAGGATTGGAGAGAAGATCCCTCTCTCACTTCTGCTATGCAGTGAAGCAGATGTAGCATTAGATGGGAATAGCCCTGTCAGAGGCTTGGGAGGTACACTTAGAAAAACTGTCCCTCTTCCCCCATGACAAATCCACATTTATACTGAATTGAATGTTGTCATAGAAAGTTGAGTAGAAATAATGTGGAGGCGTGCAGTCTCTTGTTTCCTTCCTAGGTGTCAGGGAAATGACAGTAGGCATTTTCTGTTCTCCCCTGAGTATGAGACGAACATTGCTTGGCTACTGGCTAAATCTTCCCAGGTTATGAATCATTCTGTAGCCTTCATTACCGAAAGTTTACTGCTCTGCCTCCCTGGCTTGCTTCTGCATTCCGGATCCCTGGATCAATGCAATGCCTCTTTTGTTCTGCTTTAGGTGGTGTCAAGCGCAGGGGACTATTATCTATGGGAAAGCCTCGTGGGGTTGTTGGTCTTGGCAGATCCACACGCTGCCTTATCCACTCCAGTGCTTTTCACGAGCTTCTCTGGATCCCAAACACTGCCTGTAGCCTTATTTACAGACTTGCAATGTGACATGATGGTGAAAATCCAGTGTCCATGGCACTGAGCCATGAAGGACAACTGAGTGGGCAGAGGACTGGTATGTAGCACAGGTGCTCTTGGCACAGCAGCTCTAGCACTGTCACTTTTCAGGTGCTCAAATCCCCTTCCTTTCAAAACATGAGTCTGGAGAGGGGAGGAAGGGAAGGAAGAGAAGGCAGGTGGGTCTCAAAGTCTGCTTTTATCTGGGTTTCTTTCCCTCCTATTTAGCTTTAAATGCAAGAGATTTGATTGATTCTTGTCCCCTTGCTAATTAATAATATAATTGTGCCTTACCCTAGGAGGCATTAAAACTAAGCCTCATCAAAAGCGAGAGCTGTGTTCGAAGGGACATGCAGAAACTGGCAACAGTTGTTTTCTGGTTCTGTCAGTTTGCTTTGCTGCACAGGAAAGATGAAGCTCATATACCTGGCCCATGGTCCATCTCCAAACCTGGCCAACTCAGAGATTGCATCACCTGGCTGCGAGGTCAGAACTTGGCCGGGCAAAAGCAGTAAGCTTCGTGCCTCCTGAGGGTGGCTGCCTGCACAAGCCTGTCCTGCTGCTGCCTCTCCAGCTAATGCAGATCTGCTCTGTGCTACCTCTCTAACAAGGCAGACTGGCAGTTTGTTCTGTAAAGAATGAATCAGCTCTGCATGGGGTTGGTGGTAAAAAGGCAGAACAGAGGAAACTCCGACAGAACAATGCTGACTTCAGACCTGAGAAGACTGGCTTAGTTGTAGCATGTTTGTTCCGTTACTTAGTTCTTCTGTTTTGTATGGTCGTATGTTGGGACAGGACTGAAATATCTGCAGGCTTTAGAGTTCACCCCCAAGTCTTCAGATTACTCAGCAAGCACTTTGCTAGGCTAAGAAGTTGTTTGCTCTCCCCTTGCTCTAGATCTTCCAGGGATTTGCTTTTCTAGATTCATTGTGGGAACTCTTTCAAAAACAGCATAAGCCCAATGACCAAATAGTTTCACTCACCATATTTTGCTTTTGCAGTAGAAAATCTTGTAGCACAGTCTATGACATGAGCTGGATGGTTTTGCCGAAGTATTGTAACAGCTAAGAGAGACTATTAGCGCAGGAGAGACTTTTATCTGGTCAGTAGTAAGAGTTGGGCTTTTGAAACAAACCATGAGCGCTTACCTCCCTGTGGGTCTGAGCTCCAAAGGGAAGAGTTCAAAACAGCTATAAAGCTAAACAAAAAGAAATACGTGCCTTTCAGTTTGCTTTGTCTTCTGCACTATAGAAAGAAGCATGACAGATGATGATACTTAGGTTTGGATTAGGCTAACTTTTAGGATATTTCTGTAAGTAGAGTTTGGAGCTCCAGTTGGCAACAGACAAAAATAAGGATATCTTCAACCAGAGGCAAAGGAAGAGTCTCTAAAGCTGTATCTTAGATTATTTGGTCTAGTGTGATTCTCTAAGGCAGATTTAATTTGGTTTAATCGCATAGAAATTAATCTCAGTCAACCGAGGCAGGGAATGACCCTGACCAGAAGCAACACATGCAGGGAGTGGTGTCCTTCCGAACCCTCAGAGCTATGGTTTATAGCTGTCTGGCATTTTCAGTAGTATCAGCTCTGTGAGTCTTCCTACCCCAAACTGCTGCTGTTTATCTATCACAGGATTCACTGTGATCTACAAAAGCTTTTCAGTTAGATGTTTGCAATGAAAATATGAGGACCAGGACACCTTTGGCATTTGTAACTTTATTGCAGAAAAAAAATCCACTATTAACATATTTTACAAAGGAAGTTGCACTTTGGTGTTGGGCGAGTTTTCTTCCTCACCCCTTTCCCCTGGACAGCGATGCAGAGATGGGAAACAAGAACAACCAGCCCCTGCCCTTTTGGTTGTGTGCAGAGACACTCTCCAGCTACACCAGCCTGCACCGGTTCTAGCCAGGATGGAGTTCTATTTTCCACCACTAACTTGCCTCCCCTTGTGCCAAAAACCAGTAGCACCCTGCCCTCTGGCAGGGGAAACAAGTCTGTAGCTAGGGAGATTGCTCTGTGCAGACAATGCTTGATACAAAAGCTTTGGAGTTTTGACAATTGCCCTTTAGTTTTCATGCAATAATAAAGTAGGAGAGAACCAACCCTTCTTCCCTATTTTACTGGGCATCCTTACAATAAACAGATGTAAGGCCAAAGCCAACAGCTGAACCCAAACTCCACTGCAGCCATTTGTCAGCCACTTCGGAAGTAGTAACGCAGGAAGGAGGAACTGCTGCTGTACCCAGTTCATCTATTTGACCCAGACCGGTTCTGCTCCGTCTTTGGGCTTTAGAGATAACTTGAGCCCTGCTGATGGGGAAGTTCCCCTTTCCTTGCTAAGGCAAGCAATAACAGCACTAGAAAAAAAGGGTACTTTTGTTAGGGAGGCCTGGTATCTGTCCTTTGTGGGGTCAGTGAGTGTTGCTACTGTAAGGAGAGGAGGGACTGAGGCTTGTAAGAGCAATGTGGTAGATAATCTCTACCCCTTGCTGTATCCTGAGGGAGCAATTGGCTTAGTCAAAAATCAAACGCTCTAGAGAAGGCATGTGTTTCTTTTTAGGCAAACTTGACATAGCTGCAGTCAAATGTGAATTAGAAAACAGGAGCAGCTGTCAATTCATGGAGACTTTCATGTCAGGCACACTCTGGTCTTTCTGAGGCGAGGGCACCAAAAGATCCTCAGACTTACACTCAGAGGCTCTGGTCCATGGGTTTTCTTGAGAGGCCTCAAGAGCCTTGGATGCAGTCTACAGCAGTGATATTTTGAGGCAAAAGTGTAGAATCTAAACAGCCTAACATCTAGAAAGGGAAGGGAAAGAAGGCACCTACATCCAGGATCCGCCCTTATGACAAGATGCCAATTGGCTCAAAGACCAATATTAGAAGGTAAAGGAGCTTTGACTTTGCATTAGCAGAGGAGGGAGAGTGCAGTGCTAGTTTTGTACAACAACTTTCAGCAACCAGATGCTAGCAGCAAACAGGGAGGTACCTGAGAAAGGCATGTGTCAGTCCAGGCAGGGAAATGGACTAAAGCATTTACTGAACCTGGGCAAGGAGTTTATGCATATGCTGAAAGTATCATGTATGGGAGACAGAGTTTCCTAATTTTGGTGAGACCAAATTAGTGCGTCTAACTGGCAATAGACTGAGTCCTATCAAGGCCTGTTAAGCTAAAATAAGCTAAGTTCATTTTCCTCCCAGCAACTTCAAAGCAACATCAAGTAGCAAGGGCACTTCTCCAGTGGCCACAAAACTGTTTTCCCTTGTTAAAGAGAAAAGGTATGCACGTGGGAAGGAAGCAGAATGGTCTGTCATCTTCCTGGTAGGTGTTTCAGGATGGGCAGTGCCAATCCCAGGACTAAAGCTGAAACAGGAACAAAAAACAGTGCAAGAAAACAAACAACCAACCTTAAAAATATAGAACAAGAAGGAGCCCAAGAGAACTGATCTCCACATCCTTGGCTCCCTCAGAAAACAGCAGTCTCCTTTGCTAGTACTGTGCTGACACCACCAGTGTTAAGAGCTCTTGTATGGATCACTTCCCCACGTCCTTTAAAAGCAGCAGCTGCCAAGAGGGACAGAAGAGATCCATGCAGAACATGATGGCAAAGGTTGTCTTGGCTAATTGGTCACCACATTAAAAGGAGGAGGCACCTCTTCAGGGCATTGTTTCGAGGAGAGCCTGGAGGAAAGGGCCAGACTTGGGCTCTGATTCCCAGCATGAAAACTTCAACATTGAACTATTTAAAATGTCTAAAACCAAAAGCCATCTGAAAAGGATCTTTCAGTTGTGTGCAAATCACAGCCCCTCATTCCTCAGCAGATCGTCTGGGACCAAGTCCTCAAGGCCTTCTCCTCTGGGTAGTTCAGCAGGCCAGGCAGAGGACAACCTGGTTGCCTAGTAGCTGTAGAGTGAGAGAGGTGTGTCCTCCATCATGTCATCCTAGAAGCAGAGAAGAGCGTGCTTTAATGAGATGTCTGCACGACAGCAAACAGCCCCAGCTTGGAGGAGTGCTGAGCAGGCAGCACAGCCTTCTCATCCACACTGTCACAGTGTGGCCATCTGCCCAGCAATCCACCCAAATGCCGTCCTTGTGCAATTCCCGGGTCTTTGGATTGTCACTCTCCCCTCCTCCTGCAGGTTTTGGAGAGAAGAGATGTATGCTGGAAGAGCCTGTCTGCTGCAGAGATGTGGAAAACCCTGGCTGTGGAAAACTCCACTCAGCTTGAAAGAGCATCAGCTTGCTTGCTAGCTGCAGAAGGGAATTGGTACTCCTCTGTCCCAGAAAGCACAGTGAGTTAGTTGCAGCTTCCCCAGAGCTAATCCAGCCTCTGAAACCCTCATATCTTTTTATATCCCTGAAGGATCAAATGCAGACAGACAGACAACCTCCCTGGCACAGAGCACAGAATCTGCTTTGTCATAGTCACAAAGTAAATACAGGAGGAGAGGTTAGGAACGTGTAATTTCAGGGGAAGTTTGGATGGAGCTCCCCTTCCTCTCTCTATTTAACCTCTTAGCATTCCCCTGCAGAGTGAGGGGAAGGCAGAGAGCTTCTTTAGTGGTCAACCTTGAGACTTGCTGTCTTGATTCAAACCCTGGATGGAAGGAGAGGGACCTAAGAGGGAACAGGAGTTGTGGTCAGCATTCTTGCAGCTGCAAATACCCAAAGCATTGCTAAGGTAGTAGAAGGGGAACTGCAAAGCAGCCAGTAGCAAGCCAGACCGTGTCAGGCTGGGCTGAAGGCATTACTCACCATGGGCAGGTCCTGCAGGCGCCGGAACTCCATGCGGCTGTTGTGCTGGCGGTATCTCAAGAAGCCCACTAGGCCTAGGATGCCCACCATGACAATGAAGACGGAGATCACGGTGATTACCAAGGGATCAGCCCTTGTTGTATCAGCCAGAGGAGAACTGGGTAGCTCTGCAAGGATACCAAGGGAATGAGGCCAAAGGAGAGTCTTCAAGGGCTGGAGTAGCAAAGCCTTGTCTTTTCTGGTTCTGCTCAGTACAACCGAGAGGAAATTTGAGGTACCCCCCAACCCTTTGCCATGTTTTGCGAGAGCGGGGACAAAAGCAGAGCATTTACCTGGATTTTTGTCATCACCAACATCCAACACAGAAGCTTTCTTGTGTATGGGCTCCAATGGCTCCTCCAGTGTAGATGTGCTGGTAGATGTGGAGCTGGTGACAAGGGGTCTCACTGTCACAGTACTGGAGGCACCAGCAGAGGATGTGCTCCCTAGGGCGGAGATGGGAGCAGAGGAAGTTCTGGGCTCCATGGTGCTCTCCTCTGTGGCACCTGCAGGGCTTGTTCCTGGCCTGGTTTCAGACCCTGCTGCTGTGGGCTGCACAGTCTGCCCATCCAAAGGCCCTACCTGAGAGCTGTTAGTTGTTGCTGCAAAATAGGAACAAACAGTTATTTCAAAGGCTAAAATGCAAGTGCACTGCTCTGTGGGACTGGATGAGGTGAAAGCAAGGCCATAAGGAAGACTGCTGGGGCTAAAGGAAAAGCAACTTATTGGCAACCCTTTGGAAAACAACGAGGTCTTATAGTGCAGCTGCAGCTGAGCCATGCTATGAGCCACAGTGCTTAGACAGTCCTCTTGCTTTTCCTATGCGCCAGTCTGCAATGTCAGTCAACCGCAGCTGCGCCCACAAGGCCTGTCCCATGGGGACAAAGGACAAGCAGAGAAGGCTCGAACAGCTCTGCACAGAGCTGGGGATAACCCCAGAGCAAGAGACTGGGAAAGGTCTCTCCTTATGGTGAGCACAAAGGGGGCTGTCCAGGGACTGGTAACAACAGCCCCTGAGGCTGTGCCTGTGCATCACAGAACAGCAGGACACCACGACACCAGCCAGGGTGAAGGATGCAGTTGTGCATGAACACCATGCAAATCAATGGTCAATCAATATTTGCCTTGCATTGCGGTGTGTGACAGCCTGGCAGGCCTCAAGGTGGGCGAGACTGGGATCACAAACCCTATAGCCGGTTCCCATGCTGCCCAGAGGGATCTGAAGGTAGGGTAAGGGGTTCCCATGGTTGCCCAGGGTTGGATGGGCTGGTGCTTGTGCCTGCCCATCTCCATGCTTTGTGTTAAGGGAGGGTGCGCTGCCCGTTTCTGCAGGCACCAGGGAAGGCTCCCGTCAAGCACCCAGCCCTGGTGCAGGAACAGCCCAGCTGGGCAGCACTGCTGAAGCATGTTCTTTTGGACGAGATATATAAAGGACTTCCCTGCACACAATCAATGTCCTTATCAGAAAGCAGCCAGCACAATTAATACCAAAATTAATGGGGCTTGCAAAGAGGATGCTGAGCTAACAGCAGCTCTGCAAGTCAGTCCTACTGAACTGGCCATGCTTAACAGCTCATTCCCCTTTCCCCCCTCTCTCCAGTTCCCATGACAGTTCACAGAAGTTCCCAGGTTGTGCATCCTTGGGGCAGGACTATCTGCACAGGCAGAAAAGGCAAAACCTCACCCGGCACACTGTTCAGAGGAGGCGTGGGGGTTGCACTGCTGGCATCATCCATTTCTTCAGTTGTGCTGAAAGGTTCTGTGACTTCGTGGTTGGCCTGGTTTTCTTCCAAAGTACTGGCAGTTGGGGTAGGGGAGGGAATTTCAGTGCTGCTGTTGACTGACAAGCTCATATTGTAGTGCTCACGCTGTGTAACTGTGACCTCCCTAGGGCTGACAGTGATGGAAGCCTGCAGTGTCTCTGCCTTGGTGCCTACCATGGGGGTGGTAGGGATGGAGGCATCCTCCATCTCTGTAGAGTTGGTTCCAGTGGCATTGAGTGTTGCGGCAGTCAAGTTTTTCTCCAGGCTTGTTTCAGGAATGGCAGTAGTCACTGGACTGAAGTCCGAGGCTTCCCTTGGCTGATGTGAGGTTAGGGCTGTGCTCAGAAAACCTGTCGGTGTCACAGAGGTCTCACCTGTCTTCAGTCCCTCTCCTATGGAACAGAGTTAAGAAACACTGAGAAGTTTGTCAGAGATCCCACACTAAGAGAAGTAACAGAGTGGGAGGCCAGGAACTGAACCTCTCCATCCCCTTAACTCCAAATCCAGCACAGGTTCACACTTGAGGCTCCTCTGTCTTCCAGATCTCTCTGAGGCAGGGACTGGCTCTAGGGGACCTGTCTTTACCCTCCTCCCCTTCAAGCTCTGTGCTCCTGTTCTCTGGCATCAGCATCAATAACCCCCCTACCCTGGAGCACCTTTTAAACATTTTTAGAGGATTTGGGGTTTTTAGAAGTACCACCTGACACCTGATTCTGTGAGAAACTTAGATAAGTAAGTCTTCCTTGCTTTACTGACAAAGAGTCAGTAGCGGTGCAGAAAAATATAAGTTGGGAAAAAGTGGAAGTAGATCCTCTTATCTTCCCTGGCCCAATGAAGTGTAGAAAAATAATGTTTAAGTCGTCTGTGGCTGGCAAGGGTAAAGTGTATATTGCTAGTCATCTCAGCAGTGTGGGCTTGCTGCTAGAGGGAAAGGTAAAATGGGAAGCAAGAGTACTATGGCTAACAGAGCTGGTGGTGTACCTTGGGAGCCGCCTCCATGAGCTATTTATGAACACATCACCACTATAAAGCATGACTGTTGTCATAGAAATGGGGAGATGCTCAGCCTCCCACTACAGCAAACAGGGCCAGCTTCCCTCATGGGGACATGCAGTGAGCCAGGATCCCCCACAGATCCACAGCCGCTAGACAGCGTGACAACATGCAGGAGGAGGAAAACCACAAGGCTCTTACACTGCCCGTTCATAAACAGGGATCCTGTGAGGGTATTTTAGGGTGTAAATAGGAAGAAAACAGAGAAATGTAACAGAGAGGTGGACTCTCCAGTCAATTTAAAAACATTGCATGGTCAATATTTTGATGATTTCTGTTCAAGTTTCTACCCAAGCCACAGAGGCATGATGAGCCAACTACAGAAAAAAACAAAGGTACCAAAAAAAAAATCCATCTTCATGCCCACTTTCTCCATGGTGGACAAGCATCCCAGGCAGATGCCATAACCAACAGGCAGATGCCACCAACAAAGCAACCCACTTTCATACCAAGGCTTTGGGGAAATCAGAGTTTTTGAAAGCTCTTCAGAATGGACAGTTATCAGAGTTGTTCTCCAGCTACAGCACTTAACAGGCCCTAAAAAAAGACACAATACATCTCTCTCAAGAGAACTTTGCAGTACCCCCACCAGCTGGAGAATTCAAAACCTTGCAGCAGCCTGTCGGAGCTGCGCTTCCCCGGCCCGGGGCCCCAGTCCCAGGAGGGCTCCTGCGGGGGATGCACAAGCAGGCAGCACAGACCCACTCGGCACATTCGGAGAACAAGCTCTCAAGGGAAGCCCCAGCTGGGGCAACTTAAACATGAAGACTGAAAGCATAAGTGATGCTCCCTTTGGCCTTGCCTCGATCCAGCTGTCTGTGGCCAGAATGTGCCTCTAAACAAAGCAAGCTGCTCTCTGAAATAGAGCTAAGGTGTAGGATACAGTTATACCAGTAACACCAGGAAGGAAAAGAGCTGAGAACTGCGTTTCCTGGGATCAGGCATCAAAGCTCACAGCTCTTCATGTGACAATTTCCAGCCCTAAACCCAGCATTGCTATTCAGCATGCTGCCTGTTGGGTGAGATCCCAGCAGCTCCAGAGCTTCTGCTGGGCAATGCTGAAGGATCCCGGCTGGGCATTGACAGATGCTCGCTCTGTAAACACCAGCTACCTGCTCCTACACGGCAAGAGATGTACACAGAGCTGCGCTGTCACCGTGGGTAAACAGGAAAGGTGGTGGCCAGGTGCCCGGCCAGTGGTGAGCCTGGCTACGTGCTGCTTTCAATAGCTGGCCTGTGCTTGGGACAGCCTCCCACAGGGTGGCAAGCTGTGACTGGGGTCATGCATAGGAAAGATTTGGGGAGAGCTGTCTTGCACAAAGGCCTGAGCAACTCTGAAACCGTCCTGCCAGTTTCTGACTAGGAAAGGAAAGCCAGGGGGAAGGTGGATGAATCTGGGCCCTACATGCCAGGGCACCTCCCCGCAGCATCAGGAGCTGGCATCCCCGCCAGGAGGTGCTGTGGGGCAGGAGGGTTTGTGGGGACAAGCAGCTCCCCCCTCCCTGTGAATGAAGACGGGCTGCACACACAGGTCCCCACTGTATGCAAGAGGGAGAGCTAGTGGGAGTAGTATTTCCCTAAGCTCTTCTCTCTGTAAGTAGCCACACGGCTCCTTCCCGCAGAATTGCCCAGTGTCCGTGACCACCAGGGAAGTGGTGCCGGGGCGGGCGGGCTGCTCTGGCTCTGCATCCCACAGAAACATAGCAGGACCGTTGCAGAAAGGCTTGTGCTGTAGCGGCAGCTGGCCTGTGTCTGGCGTAACACAGCACCGTGGTGTGCAAAACCTGGTTTGTAAAGGATGGCAGAAGAAATGTTAAAATTGGCAGGTGTGGAGCTGGAAGGGGAACTGCTGGGGCAGCAGGGCACCCACTCTGAGCGGGGCAGGTGTTGATGGCACCCAGATTAGCAGGTCATCTAGCCCAGAACATCACAGCAGACCCAGGTCTGGAAACAAAGGAGAGCCTGAAGAAAGGGAGACCATAAACCAGGCTAACACAAAGACTCAAGCCATCAAGAGATGATGATGGGAAGATAGAGAACAAGGCAACAGCCTTAAGATGGGCAAGGAAACAAAGGACAGTGAGTAAATCCTGATCACTCGGGGACAGACAGATCACCATCACTGTCTGTCAGCTCCTAAGGGGTAGGGGCACATCCAAAGCCAGCACACAGTCACCAAACAAAGCACCTGGGCAAATACCTGATAGGTGCAACTCGGTGCTTGTGAGCACGTGAGTGTTAAGAGTGCAAGCACTAATGAGTTTTTCTTCAGTTTTTTTTTTAAATAAGAATACTCCCTCACAGGGTCTTGCACTAAGATTTGCTACATCGTTGCTGCAATGCCACAACTCTGTTTCCCACAGTTCTACCACCCAAACAGGCACCCCATTCCCACCCAGCTCCTGTGCAAACCCTGCAGTAAAGCAGGGAAGAGCACAGCCCTGCTGCGAAGCTGCTGCGGCGAGCTGTGCTGGATGAGACCCAGCAAGCCACACCAGCTGTGATCCTCCAGGGTCCAACCACTGTAGTTTGCTCCGGATCCTTGGTGCCTGACAGGTCGGAAAATCCCCAGCTCCAGCGCTGTCACTGCTGCTCCAGTCACTGAGTGACTATGTTTTTAGCTCTTTAACAGTTACTTACAGAGATGCAGGTCAGAGCTCGTTACTCTGGCGTCTTCCAGGAGGAGCTCTGCTTCCTGCAGCATATGCCAGGGAGGCTGTGGCTGCACTGCCTAAAGGCATCACCCTCATCAGCTCCTGGAGACAAGAGGGAACCATGCCCCTCTTGTCTCAGATGGAAACGGAAGGAGTTGGTGTGGATGCTTCACCTTCTCTGGGATCATCCAAGGCCTGAGAGTTGCAGCACCCCAAGACTGCTGGTGAAGGTGCAGTCACCCTTGGATCCATAATAAAGCAACTCTGACTGTACTGCAAGCGAAGAAGCAGGACCAGCTGCAAGCAAGAGCTCTGATAATAACAGTATCTCTGTTTCGCTGATGGGGAACCAAGGATGGGTTTGCTTTATGCTGCAGTGCCTGTTAAAGCAGAGCTGGCTGGTGGTCCCCTGGCTACAGCCCTGTTCCTGCCCCGCGTCTGTGCTAACCACCAGGCTCAGCCTGTGCATGGTGAGAACCAGCGATCTCAGACCACATTAGGGCAGGGCTGGTGGATTTGGAGCGGCAGCTCCCATCAGACAGCGCTGACTGCAGTGACCTCTGTCTGGGAAACGAGAGGGGTGAAGGAAGAGAGTGGCCCCAAGGGAGGAGGGATGCAGCCAGCCAAGAAGCCCCTGCCTTGGACAAGGGTGGGAAACACTCCCTGCTCCGGGAGGGTAGGGAGGGCTCTGAGCATCAGGCCACAGCTTCGGCCCCTCTCCAGCAGTGCATGACGACACTGAGGGACCTCCACACATCAACCCGAGCTCCCACCACCTCCAGAGCAGACATGGTATAAATATGCCATAACTGCGAGGAGTGAAGGAAGCCAGCTCTGCAGGAGACGGGGCTGTTCCTGCTTTGTGCTCCCTGCCCAAGTTTCAGGGCTGGGGCCAAGCGAGGGGCTGAGGAAGGTTTGCACAACCAGCACAGAGCACCACTGCTGTGTCAGGGCAGCCACACAGAGTGGGGACCTCTCCTCCATCCTCTGCCACAGCAGCCACCCCACCGTCAATTTTTTCTCAGAATAAAACAAGGCAATGAAACAGCAGGGCCTCAGCTGGACCAGCCTGTGGACGAGCTCTTGCCACAACCCTCCTGCCCCAGTCCCAGCAGCATCCTCTGCATTTTCCTTCCTATCTCAGCCAGAAACAGCAGCCTGAGCTTCCCAAGGGTCTACACAAACCCGACTCCAATCCATAGGCTTTACCACCATTTCTAAAATCCCTCTTAGGGTGAGATGTAGGAGAGCCATGTAAGGTAAGGAAGGCAGCAGCAGGCTGGCTGCTGGGGCTCAAGGGAGAGCAGGG
Source organism: Phalacrocorax aristotelis (assembly GCF_949628215.1). NCBI lineage: Eukaryota > Metazoa > Chordata > Aves > Suliformes > Phalacrocoracidae > Phalacrocorax > Phalacrocorax aristotelis. The sequence goes on from NC_134281.1 coordinate 50,033,434, forward strand.
CGGCGGGGTTCAGGCTGTAGTCACTGCTGGAAGAGGTGAGAGCTGAGCACAAAGAGTAGAAAGGATCCACCCAGGATTTCAGAAGTGCCATGGAAGCAGAACTCCCTGGTGCAGACGTATCCTCCTGCGCAGGTTGTCCCTGTCTGCAGATAGCACCTTGTGTAAATCAGCTTCCTACAGAATGCACGTCAAACCACTACCCCGAGTCATTGAAAAAGCACCCAAACCCTTCTAAAATGCTGTTTTTGTGCACTAACTGAATTCAATTTCCATTTAAGTGTAACAGCTCAAGTTGCAAAAAACCTAGTAAAATGCAATATTAATAAAATGTTTAAAAAGTAACAGCATAAGCTGTAACTTATATTTATTTAAACAATTATATTATATCCTCTTGCTTAGCAAAGTACTCCATTAAGTGTAGAAATTATCTTTTGTTGCTAGTTATTACATTTTTATGGTTACCAACCAATGGTAATTAAACAACCTCTTCAAGGAAGAAAAGCTCGACTATAAATGCAAATAAAACCATATAGTGGGATTTCAAACCAAGGCTCCTCATTTCCTGTAAAAGCAGAACCGGAGTAGCTGCTGATTAGATACCAGCCGAGCCAGACCTCTCCTTAACTCAGAGCTTGGAATAAAAAAAACCCCAAGTAGCAGAAGAGATTTCTGGAGCCCTTCAGGGAGGTGCCAGGTGCACCCAGGGATGCTGCAGAGCAAACTCCCTCATCATGATGAATTGAAGCTCAGAGACACAGATCTGGTACAAAGGGCAACTGCTTTATAAGCTCAGCTCCAGTTTGACACCTTGAAGGACCTTGATGGAGGCAGGATGCTACTGGGCTGCACTTGCTGCAGGCTCCAGTTCTCTCCCTGCCAGGGCTGATGCCAGGACTGTCCCCATCCCCATCCCAGCAGAGAGAGGCTGAATGGGCTGCGTGGGAGTCCAGGTATGGGGTGCAGGGACAGATCAGGCCTCACAATCTGCTTGGGGACCACAGTGAAGCTCTTGCGCAGCAGCAAGTTAATTCACCACACCCCGCGTGGACTCTGTGAACTGAGCCATGTGCTGCTGTACAGGCAGCAAAACTGGGGGCAGGGGCTGAACTGGGGTTCTGAGCGCCCAGCGCGGCCCTGGAGAGCTGCCAGGCCAGGCATGCTGCAAAGCAAGGGCTGTGCTAAGGGACAGGAATAGAAACCGCGTCTCCTGACAGAGAAGTTCCAATAGGCAGGTGGCCACGAGCTGAGCACGAGACGGGGCTCAGATTAGATATGGGGCGCCGAGCGAGCGCAGCACTGGGGAGGGACAGCCCAGCGCCCAGCCTGCCCAGGCAGGCAGGAGGATGCTTCCCCAGGGCATCTGCGGATGCAGGCATCAAGCTTGAACCTCTGGGGAGCAAAAAGGGGAGCCAGGAACGTGCCAGTGCTACCACCTTGTTTGATGGCACTGCATTTGGGATGGGGACAACCAGCCCATGGTGGCAGAGCAGAGTTGGGCAGAGCAAGAGTTGCGAGAGCAGAGATGAGCAGCCCTGGAAACAGCGCCATAAATGCCGAGCACAGGTTCTTCAGTACTAGGAAAAGCCATAAAGCAGCACAGACATGCCCAGATCACGCAGCAGTGCTGGAGCCTGAGCCGAGGAGGTGCATCGGAGAGGGGGGCAGCGCTAGTCTGAGCGCCTGCCTGCAGGATGCAGCACCCCAGGGTGGCATGCTCTGCCTAGCCCTGCCACGTGAGCCCTTCCCCACCCAGCTGGGGCAGGGAGAGGTGCAAGAAACTGCTTTCCCGCAGGTTTGCATGAAGCCCCATCACTGATCCCCCATTTAGAGGCAAGGGGGCGTATCCCAAATCCCTGTGGCACAGCAAAAGGGGAGAGCAGGCTGCCTTGCTCAGCCACCACTGTCACACCAGCAGTTATTTTCCACTGGCCATACACAGCTATGAAGCGCCCCGCTTGGCAAGAAGGTGCCCAGGAGGCTCCCATCCTGTTTGCTTTGTTCCCCAGTGGAGGGATTGAGCCATGATGAAGACCACTTTGCCCAGGGGCTGCTGGTGACACACATGGCACCCAAGGCCTGGGAAGCCTGCCCTTCTCTGCAGCTGCATAACCCCAAAAACACAGCAACAGCAGGGAGCTCTGGCATCAGCCAGCCCTTCCCTGCTTACCTTGGGACTCACAGCTGCAGTCCAGGAAGCACGCAGGTCATCAGGAGAAAATTAATTAGCAAGTTGCCTTAATAGCAGCCCCATGTCAGCAGGGAGCCTGGTCTCCAGTGCAGTGCGGTGCGTGAGCTGGGGGGAGTCTGGACATCAGGAAATCTGCTCAGCCCCAAGCAGCCCCCAGGACCTTCCAGCTCTGTGGCTGCTGGGTTCATGGGCTGTGGGGCTTGGAGGCTGCATCCTGCCCTGAGTGGCCGCAGTTTGGGTCATGCAGGGCGAGCACTTGCCCTGGCCCTGTCCTGAGCAGCCCTACAGTCCTCAGGACATGACTGCAGACCTGAGCGGTGCTGAGCCTTATGAGAGCTGCCCCACAGAGTGTGGTGGGCTCAAAGGCAGCCACTGCCATTGCGAGGCAGCCCTGTGGAAACTCCTGCAGCAAGAACTGCGTCTGCCCACCCAGAGGGTTTCAGTGGAAAGGAAGGATGGAGAGGTGCCTCCATGCCTTGGATCATCTCTGCTGCCCTTTACCTGGAGGGGTGGGGCTAGGGGAGCTGGAGGAGGTGAGTGCTTCGCCCCTGCCCAGCGCCTCAGGCCTTGGAAGGGCAGAAGGGAGCCAAGATGCACCCTGCACCTGGGGGAAGAACACGTGCAGGAATGGCATTGAAGACTGATGACATGACATGATGGGGCTGGGCAGGCGGTGCAGGATTGGTGGTTACCCCACACAGCCAGAGGTACCATCCTGAGGTGAGGACCCAGCTGTGGCTCAGTTCGGGGTGCAGGAGCACTAGAGCCATCCAGGGCGGGGTTGGGTCCATCCACTCCCCCTCACCCTGGGCAAACAAGGGGAAAAAACCATGGCAAACTGGCTGCAGGGCTCTGCAAGCGGACACACTGCCTGCCTGTGTGCATGGCCCCGGCCATTGACAGACTGGGCTTTATGCCCCTGTACCGCTCCCGGCCCCGCACTGTCCCCTCCACTTGCGAGGCAGCTCAGGGCAGGAGGGGGAGCCAGCAAAATGCCCAGACAAAAATTACTCAAGGTTTTATTCGTAAGGCTAACAGTGCTGGAGGAAGTGGATTTCCGCAGGCAGCAAAGAAAGGCTGCATTGAGAGGCTGGGGTGGGCAGAGCGCAGGGGACGCAGCAGCCCGAGCCCCTCTGTGGCCCCACAGCAAGCCTGCCCGGGGAGCGGGAGCGGGCACTGCCAGACAGTGCAGGCAAAGAGGATCTGCACCAGGAGCAGGGCAGAGACCAGCGCACGGAGCTGGGACAAGCTCGGTTTTGGACAGGTTTGTCTAGCAACTGTCTACTTTAGGGCCAATCTCCAGGCAAACCTTTCCCTTCCCCCATCATTGTCTTGCTGAGATTCTCTGGTGTCTCATTAAGGGTGTGCTTGCCAAGGGGCATTTTTTAATTGGTGGCATCTATTCCGCGCCACCTATTTTCGCAAAACTTTTGCTCCCTCAACTGTGGCTGGGATTAGCTAGTGGATCCAAGAGCCCTGAGGGCCAGGCCAGCTGCATAGGTGCCATTTCCTGAGGCTGTGAAGGGACTTTGGGATTGGGACACTAAGCATGAAAGATCCCAGGAAAAACACAACGCAACCTTAAATCTGGTACAGCCCAGCAGTTTGAGTCTTGGACTTTGTAGCGAGAGGGCTCTTATGAGCCAGCTGGGGCAGGGGGCTCCCCAGGGGTACCCCAGTGTGCTGGGGGCAGGAAACACTGCAAAACACGGGGCCAGCACAGCCAGCGGCAGCCCCAAGCTCCTCCTTCTCTCGGTGATTGAAATCCCGAGTCGTTCCTCTGCCAGCGGTAGCCTCCCTGCACCCTGTCACAGCGCAGCCACCCTCGCACAGGGAGCACAGCGTTACTCAAGGCTTTGCCCACATGAAGGGGGCTGGGCTGGGACTGTTTCCCCATGCTCAGCCTCAAACCCAGCCAAACCGCATCCAGCACCCAAAACCTCTGCCTGAGTGCTGCTCTCGCTGCTGGGGTAGCCCCGCAGGCACCTACGCTAGGGTTTTACCAGCCCAATTAGTTATAAGGAACCAAGTTTCTGTGTGTTACCCCTTGGTCTCTTGCCGTCATCACCGTGCTGTGATCTGACCAGGCTCTAGCCAAGGGTTTTTGCTCAGCCGCAAGGAAAAGCGTTTTCTTCCCCAGCCCCAGGCAAGCCCCTAAATGCCAGCTCAGACTTTGTCGCTGCCAGGGTCACAGGGGGTGGTGGCAGCCCCCGACTCGGGGTGCGCTCCCAGCCACGCGGCAGGGCTCGGCAGCGTGTCGGCGGACGGGGCTGTCAGCGCCACGCTACAGGCTGCGCCTGCCCACGTGGGGACGTGTTGCTCGTGGAGCCGAGCCAAAATACAGCCTGGGAGAGGCTGCCTGGGGCTGGGGTCTGGCTCCTGCTCCCTCCGGGACACCAGCATCCAAGCACGCACAGCGGGACGGGCACCCTGTGCCTGCAGGGAGGCGGCAGAGCCTGGGCTTTGTCCGGGGTCCCCTCGGTGGGAAGCTCAGCAGCGGCTCGTAGGCACTCAAGAGCTGCGGAGTGGGGGGAGAGTGGGCTCGCAGGGCTGGATGATGGCGGGCGAGTGCCTCCGGACTCGCTGCTCGCCCTCCCCGCGCATCCCCTCGGGTTCCCCGCCGGGGCGGGGAGGTGAGCCCGGCCCGGCTCCACTGGCGGGGTTGCAGCGAGCTCTGCCTGCAGCTGCCTTGTATGGGCAAGGCCGGGGCGGGCGGCCTCACTGCTGCCTTTGAGCTCGCCCGGGCTCCCCCCCGAGCATCTCCGGGCGACCCTACCTGCGCGCCCGCCGGGGCGACGGTGCCCGGGGTGGGCGGCACTTCGCCCCAGTTTCGGGACCAGGCCCGGGACGCTGCTGTCCGGAGGTTTCCGTCCCCGGGGAGGGCTCCCCAGACCCCCTCCCGCAGCCCCGCCAGACGGTGGAGGCGCCCGGGCCCCAGCGCTGCCCCGACGGCTGCTCCCGGCGCCGTGCTCCCCGCCGCGGCGGGACCGGCGGGACCCCCGGGCCGCCCCCCCCACCCCGGCCCCCCTCGGGCGGCCGCCCCCAGTACCTGGCAGGGCGCAGAGCAGGCAGCAGGCGGCGGCCAGGCGGAGCAGGGCACGCCGCGTCCCCTCCATGCTGGGCCGATCCGCGCTGGCTCCGCCGGCGGCACCGGGGCGGCACCGGGGCGGGGCGGGGCGGGGCGGGGCGGGCGGCACGTGGTGCGGCCCCGGAGGCGCGGGGCGGGGGCCGCTGCCGCCCCCCGCACTCCCGGCACCCCCCGCATCCCCGGCCGGTCCGGACCCGCATTGGACCCGCCCCTCCGGTCCGGTCCCCGGCACCCCCGTTTCGGGCAGAGCACTCCCGGTCCGGTTCGCCCTTCTGTCGCCGGCACCCTCGGTCCGGTTCGGCACCGCCCACTGGCAACGCCTTTGCCTCCCGGCACCCCCGGCTCGGGCAGGGCAGTCTTGGTCCAGTCCCGCACCGGCCCCGGTATCCTCTGACCGGTCACCCCTAGTGCGGGGAGGGCACCCCCGGTCCGGTCCTTCTGTCCCGGGCATCCCCGGCCCGGTCCTGCGCCACCCCGACACCCCATGCTGGTCCAAGTGACCCCAGTCTGGGCTCTCACCATCCCTCGGTCTTGTCCTGCATAGCCCCTGGCACCCCCAGTTGTGCCTGGCACCCCTGCTTCTGCCCCATACAGGGCTGGGGACAGTGGCCAAGCCCAACAAGTGACATTACCCTGGGGCCCCAGCACTGTTGTGGGGTACCTGGGTCTGTGGGTGCAGCCAGGTGCGGTGCTGCTCCAAGCACCCCTGGATGCTGCCCTGGCCAGGGCTGAGCTGGGTGCTCAAGGGGCCACAGCTGGTTTTTCAGGGCATCCTGCAGCCTGTGGGGCACATCCTGGTCCCACATCCCACCCGGCCTCCTGGGGCTGGCCAATCCAATCCAGGTATTGTGAGGGCTAAGCCAGCAGCTATCATTCAGAAAGTCTGACCGCTGTCTTCTGGTCATCATTTCCGAAAAAGAAACCCCATTATAAAGCTGGCAGTGGCCAGGCGCCCGGCCAGGCACCCTGCGCCCAGGCTGTTCTCCGGAAGGACCAAAAACCCCCTTGCAAATCCCTTGTCATGGTACATCTTCTCCAATCTCAGCCTCATGTGGTGCATCTGGCATGAGCCCTCCTGTCCTGCCCCGTCAGCTCTCACAGAAACACTGGGAAAGTTTGGGGCTCCTCTGATGGGGGTGCAAAGAACAGGTGGCCTTGGAAGCATCTGGGGCCCCTGTGTCATGGCTGACCCTCTCTCAGGCTGCTTTGGCAGAGGTGGGGCTGTGAGTCCTCTTCTCTGTCCCAATACCCGTGTCTGCAGCACCACAGGACAGAGGAGGAAGGTGGAAATGGATATTTTTGTTCCCTGAGAAGTCTTGCCTTCCCTCTTCAATGTGGGGCTCCTTGGAGGCTCCTGCCCTCAGTTCAGAGGCAGGTAGAAGAGAACAGTGTTGATCTGATGCAGAACTGATCACATCTTTTGCTGGATCTTTAAAAAGAAAAAAACCATAAATCTCAGCCCCTCATTGGAAATGTGTTTCTAGCTGCTTGCTACTTACCACCACCAAAACTAGATGTACCATTTTCTGGCATCCCGTTAACACAGAAGTAATTGGGCTGGTACAAATTTCCCAATTCTAAGGGGAATTCTTTTAAATGTATTTACAACTTTTTGGTAAGGTATAAGAGTCTTCTGCTCCCCACCAACGCCACAGCACAAAGCGTCCTTTGTGCCAGACAGGCTTGGGCTCCCGGTGCCACAGCGTGCACCACCGACCTGGCACCTTGGAACCTGCCAGATCTCACCAGTGAGGGACCAGGGCATTTCCACTCCCCACAGCACCCACCCCTGGGGAGGACATGAGCTCCGGGGGACATTGGCACTGCTGGCTGTGGCCACAGTTCATGAACTTGTCTGATGCCTGCAAGCTTCTGACTCATGTCTCTCCTCTGGTCTCTCTCATGAGATGCCAAAACGATATCCATCTCAGCTAGCTTATAGATAGCAGCTCTCAGTCGTCAAGGTTACCAGTCCCTCTGCTTTAATTAAGCGTATAGACATGGCACAGGGTATCTTCAACAGCTGGGTGACAAGGAGAGCATCGGGCTGGCACTCCCCAAGGGGTTGTGAGCAGCAACAATAAACCTGGGCAGATAAGCCCCCCTGCAGGTCACTGCTATTACTTTAGCTGATCTCCACACTCATTAAGATTAAGATTAACACACTAATGAGGACCCTTCAGCTCCTCATAGCATGGAAGGGGCAGCTGGGAGTGAGAAAACTGCATTGGTGTGACCATGCCTTTGCAATGACACTGCCGCTCTCCTACGCTGGAGAAGGGAGGTAAAACAAGGGGCATTTTCACACCCCACTGGTGCACTGCCACTTTCTCTTGGAGCGAGCAAAAATATTCCCCTCAGACACCAGGCAGCAGCTGTCTATGTCCGTGTGTGCTATACAGGGGCTCTGACTTGCTCAGGGGGTAGTCGCTCTGGTCTGTTCTGGAAGAGACTGAAAACATCTTTGCACGCCCATGCAGCACGTAGACCAGACAGGTCTGGGTAGCAATGAGAGCTGAGGACTTAGAATAAGTTCTGAAAGAAAATGTTGTGCTCGAAAAACACAGCATCGACTTCTGCCAGTGTCACACACTCTCTTGCAGTGGCTTTATTTAGCTCCTGTCCTTTTGTTTCTGGCTGGTGGCCAGAGCATGGAGCAGGCCAGAGATGATAATGTTGATCATGTTAATTCAATAGGAAGAAGCAGATAATAGAAAAAAAGTGAGTGGAAAATAGTGGCAGCAAAATGGCTGAGGGGAAGTAAGGATAAAGGTAGGAGTGAGAGAGATGTTGGCCCTGGGAGAGATGCGTAAGCTCAGCGCTTGAGCTGTGTCCCCCAGTCTGGGCTACGACATGAGTTGAGCATCCCCTGAGTGAGCGGAGCAGCGGTGCAGCTTTAGTCCCACTGCCATTGTCACCTCAGTGTGGCCCCTGTGCAACCCAAAGAGTTGCACCTCTTCCACACAGCCCAGGGGTGAGTGGTGGCAGCAGCAGGAGCCCTGGGCAGAGAGATGGCAGCTGTGGCCAGCACTGCTGGGACGTGGGTGGTTCACTGGGTTCACATAAATCTTCCCATTTCTTGCTCTTCAGCCTCTCTGTCCTCTGCCCTTCGCCACTGGGCACGGGAGCACTGTGGGTGCACATCTGACCCTGCCCTTGCAGAGAGCTCAGCAGATCCCAGCCTGCCCCACGCCACCTTGCAAACCTGCTTTTTCAAGAGGGCTGGGCATGATTAGAGTTGGTCTTGGGGTAGATGGGCCAATCTATTACCTCAGATGGCTGCTCTTTCAGCTTCCAGAAGCACTTCCCTGTGGGATGGAGAGAGGGGCTGCTCTCGAAGGGAGATGACTTGGCACTTGAAGAGTTTTTTTAGTTCTCAAGAGAGCTGGTGGCCAACTGACCAGAGTAGAAGAGCTAATCCAAGGAGAGACATCCCCACCCCCCACCCAAGGCTGAAACATTAAAACAGTTTTTTATGAAAGGTAAATTAAATCTCACAAGTCAGAGACAAGAAAAAAAGAATTTATCAAAGAGCAGAAGATGCTACTGGGTGAATTGCAGGCAGGCAGAGGGAGCATTTGCTCAGCAGCCTGGGATATTACATCTCCCCTGATGCTCCTCCAATGCAAACACCACTGCCATTCATCTATTTTTAATAACAGTGACGCAGGCAGTGAACCTGACTTCAAGGCTGGGAGCTTGTCTTTTTCCCCCTGAGTATCTGTCCTGACTCATCTTCCTTTCCAAGGGCCCTTCACAGATTTGTAACCCAGCAAAGGAAGAAAGGAAAAACAAAATCGAAGAAAAAAAGCAGATCAACAAAAAGCATCGGAGACAGAGAACAACTGGGGCAGAGGAATAATAAACAGTGGGATTTTGCTGGCTCAGTGAGCTGGGGAAAATTAGGGGGCTGGGAGACCTAAATGTGTACAGGGTCATGCTGATCCCAGAGCAGGATCTCTCAGGCAGCCAAGCAGGGATCCAGTAGCAGCCGGATGCTTGTCTTGAAGGTCTGCAGAAAGCCCAGGCTGGAGGAAGCAGGGGCAGTCCTGGGGGTGCCCAAGCCCAGGGTGGCCAGTGGGTACAAGCTGAAGAGCTCTGCTGTGGCAGAGGTCTCTGATTTCAGTGCCACAATGAGTCTCTGTGCAATTGTAATTGCAGAGGTAAGGGCAAGTGTGAAGAGTGTAACCAGAGGAAGGGAGCCTGCTGCACTGCCCAGGGAGGCAAAGAGCTGTGCTTTCATGCCAGAGAACAGTTGTTCTAGCTGGGGTGTGAGGACCGTGCACCAGGCAATGCAGCAACCCTTTCAGGCCTCGGCATGGGGCAGGAGAGGTGGGACTGGTGGCTGTGTGGGCTGGCGGCCTCGATGCTTAATAGGATTGTGTGGTCTCTTTGGGCATCCACCATGGTTCAAGCTAGTGCAAGTTTGTATTTCTGCACTCTGGTGGTTGTTACTGTGAATACACCTTTGTCAGATGTTTAAAGTTTTTCCCTACAAAATCGGTGTTTTGGTATCAGACAACCCAAAAATTCAGGGGCTGCTGAGGGGAGCTGTGCCCCAGGCCTGCTCGGAGCACTGGGGTCTCACCCTTTGGCCCTCAGGCCCAAAAGGCTGGAGCATGGTCTGATGGGCTCTCCCCAGGGCTGAAGCCACCCAGGCACAGCAACAGAGGGTCAGTCCTGCCTCACCATCCCGGTGTTCACACAGCATAACGTCTGGGAGCATCGTAGAGCAGGCTGGAGCAAGCTGGCCAGCTCTGTGCTGCTCCATGCCCACGGTACCACCAGGAGCTCGGCTATAGCTGTGCCATGGCACGGTTGCAGTGGGGACAGGCTCTGAGCTGAAGCCAGGGTAGCAGATGGCTGTGATGAGCAGGCAGGGGAGCGCAAGGCCATGGCACCAGTCACAGCATGGCAGCTGCCTAAATGGGAATATCCATCTGCCCCAGCATAAGCCCTCTCTGGTTCCTGAGGCAGAGTGTCGGGTGCTGCTGCCAGCCTCTTGCCTGGGGTCTGCCCAGCCTCCGGGAGTAGAAACATGGAAGAGGCTCTGACAATCCCACGACTGCCAGGTCCCGTGCAGAGATGCGCAGTGCCAGGTTCGGGCTGATATGCCAGCATGGCTTTGTGCACAAGGACAGGCTGTTTGCCTTGCCTGCACTGGTGGTGAGACAGATTCGTTAACCTTGTTCTTCATCAGCAGGCATGTAAATCCTCATCCAGAGGACAGCGGGCAGGCAGCCCCCGCAGAGCCCTCCTTGCTGCCAGGAGGATGGTTATGACATGACAAGGACCACAGGGTCCAAGCGCAGTCCGCGCTGTGCCTTCCCCTGCTCAGAGCAGTGGGAAATGGCCTCTCACCCACGAGAAAACCTCACCTTGGTCTGCAAAGGCCACCTGCAAGGCTGGCTGAGGGAGGTGCAGGTGGAAGGATGCACCTCTAGGGGAACCTGTTAAGATGCTTTTTGAAATCTAGGGGGTTTGGTGTGTGACTGACAGTGTAAAGGGATAATTATTTCATGGTTGTCCTGTTAAATGACCACCGAGGATAGGGGCTAGAAAAGGGACAGTGTTGACACTAAACAAGGGCAAATTCCAGGCAGTCCTGCTGGGACCCTCTCCTCCAGCTCCTGTGACATGACTCCAGATCTCCACTGGTGTAAATCAGAGCAGAATTTGACCAATCCTATCTAAAGAAGGTGTTTTTCCATGACAGGTTTCATTACATAAAGTATTCCTTGGGTTAAATCACTAATGTGCCCAATCTCACCACAGTGCTGTGAAGTTGACACACTGTCTTGGTCCCCTGGGAGGGGAGAGAGACAGTCCCCATTGCCTGACACTTGTTTAATTTTGGAGCCCACAAAATTGGAGCTGTCTGTTGGGGGAAAACACCCGCTCTGCTACAGTGGTGGCAAAAGTTGTGTGGCTATGTTGCCACATCTTTCTTGAGAAGGCAAAATCTCCCAAACTTCACTCCTCTGGGGCATTCCCAAAGCCTGGAGGAAGTGAATTCCCCCTCCTGCCTGCTCTCACCCAAGTCCTCTCATGTCTATTTTTACTGCCACGCTGTGAGTTAACCCTTCACCACCCTTTTGCCAAACCGGCTACATTTAAAAAGCCAGCATGATCTTTCTGGGGAAGCGAATACATCTGAGAGCAGAGAAGACCAAACCACAAGCCACAGAGCTGCTTTTTGGATTGGCTGATCTTTGCACGGGGCAGCAGCCTGGGGGCAGCTGGAGGAGAGGGGAATACCCGCCGTGAGCAGAGCTTCCTGCCGTATCTACAGTCTGCGTGACCCTTCTGGGATGCAGGAGAGAGATCGTTAGAACGGAGCAGGCTGTGACATCTGCAAGACTTTGCCTTTGATGAGTCTCTCTGATGAGTCTTCTAATACAACGTTAATATTCCTCTCTCCAGGCAACAGAGGGAGACTGCAAAAGACACTCATCTTCTGCAGATTTTAAGGCCGCAGGTTTGCTGCAGTACTTCTGCCAGCTGCGAGGACGGACAGGGGATTTTCTCAGACAGAGGTTCCGCTGCTGGTGTACGTACACACGTGGTCACTGGCAAAACACGTGCTTTTCTGCTTTCGAAACGTAGGCCTTGCCTTTGTGATAAAGGTGTAGGAGGGGTCTTATTTCCCTCTCAAAACAGGGAGCATCTACAACGCACATCACAGGACCTCATGCAATGTTATGTGAAATACAGTATGAGCGTTTCCAACTGAGATTTAACTTCACTGAATCACACTGGCATATTGTAATGATGTTACTTTGCACCAGCCCATGGGATAAATGCTTGTTCCTGGATATTACCCATGAGATATTTGCACGCTAAAAGCAGAGACAACGTGTATCTTGCCTGGGAATCAGAAAAAGAGGTGAAATTTATGATGGGGAACTGGGGAAAGATGATTCATGGTGCTGGGATTAGCTCCCCAAAAAAGAGAAGTAATAAAAACCTACCACCAGATGTCATCTTGACGCTAACTAATAGCTTCCAAACCAGCAGGAACAGAATAGTGAGATGAAACGAGAAGGCACAGAGGTTTCTTTAACCAGGTACAAGGCCGTGGGGATCACTGCGCACCAGCGTAGTGAACGACCGCGGGGAAGGACATGCTTCAGAGCTGGCTTTGTAAAGTCTGTTCCACTTGCTTGGATAAATCCCAGCAAAATGCACAGCATTGAAATTTGACTTTAAAAAATAAGTTCTAAAAAATTAGTCTTGTTGAAAAGCCCCGTTCTGGAGCTCAGTTCTGCTTCAGTATCAGTGAGCAGAAGACACTGATGGGTCTGAGCTGTTCCATCTGCTTCGTCGCTGATTAAAATACAATGGATATGATAATAATTGTTTAATGGCTTAATTACAAAAGCTTTGCTGAACCCTGCGTTTGAGCTGTCATTAGAAGAGATGTTTGCGTGTGGTTGATATTTAACTTTTGGGAGTGTGAGAAAATTTCCTGTGAAGGAAACTGAGAAGGGAAATAAAGAAAACAGGACAACTCTTTTCCCTACACAAAATACTTCTAAGTTATTACCTGTGCAAAATTATTACATTTTTTGCAGTTAAATTTACAGAGAAATTTTCACTGTAGGCTTGAGTGAAATTCTGAGACTCAATTCAATCAATAAATTGCAGAGCAGAGACTTTAATCCAACTGTCAGGGTAAATCTCCATTCAGTATTATTTGTAGAGTTGGTGCTGATGTTTCCAACATGAAACACACTCAAGCACATTTTGGATTGAGCTGAAAAGATTAGATGTAAACTTAATGACCAAGGATAATGAGAAAAACATAGTACTAATATGGTATGGCAAGGTTGAGCGATGCGTTCTTGTCTGAGACCCTCTTTAGTCATAACTCCGCTCTTTTTAACTGCCTGGGATATGGTTATTCTATCCAAGACTCTACAGCAAATAAACTTTGTTTTTTGAAGAGTTTCAGTAAAAATAGCTCAGCCTTTGCCAAGGATGAGGTCAGGGAAAAAAAATCAATCCCTTGCCAATGTAAAACAAAACCAAAACCCCCTTACAACCATTTAATGAGATGTTCTAGTCCCACTGTGCTTTGGAACGGATACTTGAAGTTTGGCAGTGTGTCCTAGCAGGAAGAAAGATATCTTTTTCTATACCTGTTACAAACTGCCTACATGTGGCTAAGTTATAGTGCGAAAAACCCCCAGTTTATATGTGAAAAACACAGACTTATTACAGCTTGGCAGCCAGAACCTCAGAAAATTTGAGATGCAGTAAGCAGGCTACAGGCTCGAGGGGCTTATGAGGAAAGGTTGAGAGAACTGGGTCTGTTCAGCCTGGAGAAGACTGAGGGGGAAATCTTGTCAATACTTACAAATATCTAAAGCGTGGGTGTCAAGAGGATGGGGCCAGACTCTTTTGTGGTGCCAAGGGTCAATGGGCACAAGTTGGAACACAGTTAGTTCCACCTGAATATGAGGAAAGATTTATTTCCTGTGCGGGTGCCAGAGCAGGGGCACAGGCTGCCCAGGGAGGCTGTGGAGTCCCTTCCCTGGAGACATTCAAACCCCACCTGGACACAGTCCTGTGCCCCTGCTCTGGGTGTGCCTGGTCAAGGAGGGGGGTTGGACAAGATGATCTCCAGAGGCCCCTCCCAACCCCTACCATTCTGGGATCCTGTGCTCCTCCGCCGGGACTGACACCACGGCTTGGGTGCAGGCAGCTGACAAAAAAAGGAAGGGTTTGAGTATAATGCTGAAGCCCTGAGAGCTGGAGGGAGGCAGAGACCAGAACAAGTGTGAGCCTGTGGGAAACGTGGTTGGGGCCGGTCGCTGAAGGCAGTAGGGCAGGGACGTCGCCACGGAGCCCAGGTATGGTCACTTTAAAGCCGGGTGTTCCCTCGGCGGTGCGGGAGCCGCTGTCGGGCGCGGGGCGAGGGCTGGCGCCGGCCCCGGCCGCGGTACCGGTGGGCCCGAGGCGGGCGGTGAGGTTCCGCGGGCCGCTGGGCAGCCCCTCCCCAAGAGGGCAGGGGTTCCCGCCCTCCCCGGACAGACAGCCGATCACCGGCCGGCGCACACCCCAGCCCCCGCCGCAGCGATGCGAGGCCGCTCGGCCGCCAGGCTCTCCTCAGCGACCCGGCCCACCACCGCCGCCATGGCACCCGCGCACAACCCGCTCCCCTGACAGCTTCACGCCTACCACTGCCTATAAACATACGGTGACTGGCTCTTCCGCCCGTCCGTCACGGCGTGCACCACACTCCTACTGGCTAACTCTCTTATTTATAATCCGCCCTCAAAGGCTGACCAGTGGAAGCGAGGCGCCCTTAGCAACGCCCCCCTCTCTTTCCTACCATTGGCTCCCACTCTGCCTTCGGGAGTTGTTGTCTCTCGTGCGGTTGGTCAAACTTCCTGCCTCTCAAGTCGCTCATGGCCAATTAGAAAGCGCCACTCACGTGGACTACCTGCGAGTCACTCCGCCCGCCTTCCCTCCGTCCATTGGTCGAGCGCCACCGTCCATCCAGCTTTTCCCGGCGTTGATTGGATGCTAGGGAGGGGCGTCTCCCGGTCGGGAGCCGCCCCGGTGCTGTGGGCGGCTCAGCCGGGGGGCGGACGCGTGAGGAGGAGGAGGAGGAGGAGGAGGAGGAGGAGGAGGAGGAGGAGGAGCTGCTGCTGGGGCGATCGCGGCCGCGGGTTCCGCAGCTGGGCTCCCTCCTCACATGGGGCCCCCTCGCTTGCTGCGGCGGCGGGGAAGACCCTCGCCGGGCTGCTGAGGAGCTGGGGCTTGGCGGCGGGTGGGGTATGCAGCCATGAGAGGCCGCGCCGCCCGCGGGCCCTGCTGGCGCCGCCGCTCAGGTAACGGCCGTGGGGCGGCGGGGGACACCGGGGGTACCCCGCGTCCCTGCGGGTGAGCGGCGAGGGGAAGGGCCTTGCGGTTGGGGGGCGCCCCCGGGGGAAGAGGGGGGCCGTTCCGGGGAAGGGCAGCCTTCTGGCGGCGGGGAGGGGGCAGCGGGCGGGGTCCCCCCGGCCCCGGTGCGGCGGGGCGAGCGGTGCGTCTCGGTGAGCGGGGGAGATGGGGGGGGCTGCGGGGTGCGCCCTTGGGGGTGTGGAGCGGGGGCGGGAGCCGCAGGACCGGAGCGCTGCGGGGAAAGCCGGCTGCAGAAACCCCTGTCCTGACCGGGAGCGAGGAGCTGCCCGGACACGGCTGGGGGCTTTTCCCAACCACGCAAGGATTGCCTTGAAAATGGTCACTTTACCAAGAGGTGTGAAAGCCTGGCTCGGGTTTTGCTGTATTCTTACCCTGTAAGAATACGTGAATCACGTTTTAGTGACAGGCTCGGCTGTTCAGGTGTACGTGCATATATGTTTGCTTTGTGGCCTTCAGATGAAAGGTGCTATATAAACGCAGATGATCGCTCTTCATGGTGCATTCCTTTGAGGGTGGGAACTGTATTTGCTTTAAGTTCGGGGGACTTTCAGCTTGGGTATTCTGATAGGTGGTACCTTGATAGTTGAAATCTAAAATTTCAGGAGTACCGAACTGAATTTTATTTAAGTTTATACCTTTCTGTCTGTCCCTCTAAAAAAGACTCATGGCTAGTATTTAGGATCATTTATGAGAAGCTTTTATGCTTCAACTGAAATTATTAATTTTTTAGTAGAGATCAGAGTTCTAGCATATTTTATTGTCTGCAAAATCAACAGACTTACAGTTCTATGTACCTAATTAGGCAGTGGAATTTACAACCTAAGATAAGATATTTTTTTTTAAGTGAGAAACTCTGATATACCCAGTGTTTTAGCCATAAGCCTTTCATCATCTTCATCTTTGGAAATTATCATTGCATACTGTATCCTGATAGACCAATAACAGTGTCATTTTTCTGACTCTCGCAGAAGTATACTGTACAGCTGTAGACATGGCTGTGTAATTCTGTTGTCCGTTTTGGTTTGTCTTAATGTAAAACTCGCATGCAAAACCTGAGCAGCTTGATCAGAAGGTAGAGGGGTGTGTGTTCCCTGTACCTGGTGGCAAGTGTGTGCTCTCCTATGGTTTTTGCTTTGAACTTCTTTTGTGCTGTTTTGTTAGGATGCTTGGCTGGCAGCAGGAGTGGAGCAGGAGGTAGGGATGGAGCAATCCTTGCTTCAGTGCTTAATATTTTTCTGACTGTGGAAGGAGAAAGTTGGTCTGCATGAGTGGTGGTGTAGGCCTCCTGTAACCTCAAATTCTATACATTTGTGCTTTTGCATTGTAATTCTTTATGTAAATGATTTCACAAATTCATGAAAGAAACTCAGGGTTAAAGGGCTGCTTCTGTGTCTGCTGCAGAAAAGAATGAAGCTTGTGGTTCACTTGCATCATAGGTTCCCTTTCTGTATTCTTCCTGTAGCTGAGAACCATGCATTTGCACAACGGCGAAGCTTTTTATTGGATCCTTGCAGCCTGGCACAAAAATAAGTGCTCTTCTAGGCAAGATCAAAAAAATGGTCAATGTTCATAAAATTTTTAAGCCCTTTTCCTGCTTATTAGTAATATACTAATTTGAAGCTGTCTGTCGGTAAGTGCATCTAATAATCAGCAGCTATCCCATTGGCTCCATCTGTTGTCTGTTGCCAGCTCCTCCTTCTGACTTAGACAGTAAGCTTCTTTTCATATGGCCCTCTCACTTATTTTTAAGTTGAACACATTTCTTGTAGTGGCTAAGCCACTTTTTGATATGATTGTCCCATTGGTTGTGCTGGAGAACTGTCATAGCTCTTGCAGCCAGGAGGGGAGGTAGCTGAAATAACGTTGCTTCTGAAGGCTGACTGTGTATGCTCCAGGTCTGTGGCTCACAAACCGAGTTACATGTTCCTCCTTGGTACCCAGGGTGCTTCAGATTGATATGTAAATACCAGCAGACTCCAATGCCTCCAGTACCTTACCAACAACAGATTTGTGAAGCCCTGTTCTTGCTTCAAAAATTCATAAACGCGTTAGTGAAGACTGTGTTACTGTTCTGTTTGTGCAGCTGGTACCTGAAGTAAACACGGTACTGGCCGTTTCGCGGTAACATGGACTAGTGTTTCAGCTGTATTTTAAGGGTAGATTATGGAATGTGTTTAATAGTTGTGGAGATTATACTTTTAGCTGGAAAATACAAATATTGACTGTCTTGTTTGATGATATGTAAGGTTTTGTCCAATAGAGGTTAGTCAGGTATGTAATTCAGCCTGCTTACTTGATCTTCCTCCCTCTTACAAGCATTATTGTTCTCTTTTCTTGTCTTGCGGTGCTGGATTGTCTCACTGGCTGCAGTGAAGCAACAGAAAGTTGCTGCTTGTCTCTGTCTCCTGCAAGCCCCCCCCAGTGCTAACAGATCTGTCAGCTCTCAGTCATAAACCTGGCAGAGAGGCCAAGGGGAAAATGCCTTGATTATTGAGATGTTACAATACCTGTTGGTATTGGAAGGCTTTGCCTCCCTTTGTTTTTCTCAAGAGCTAAAGCAAATGTCAGCTTGCTGACACCTGGAAGGCATGAGTGGCTTCTCAGTGTCTCTACTGAGCGCTGTTTTGTTAGGCAAACATAATATAATTATCCATTTGATGCAGCAGCTGTGTATTGTACATGGTCTACTTGAGTGATTATTTAACTCTGACGATGCTCTGTAACTAGGCTAGAGTCTGTCTGCACTGTGGACTGGAGGGAATAAAACCAGACTAGGAGATGAATGGATTTTTGCAAGGTCCTTCTGTAGAGGTTTAGTTTTTTATTATAATTGGACCCTAGAAACTGCTGGCAATTATACTATGGGCGTAAGGATCAAGCGTTTTTTTGTTTGTTTGTGGGTTTCTGATCTTCCCACCCCCCCAGTTCTGTTTGCCTTCTAAATATGTGCCAGAATTTATGCCTATGCTGGATGCAAATATTTTTTAAACCTACAACCTTGGCCCTGAGTCCTGAGCTTTGCAATAAGTTAATGGCTAGTTTCTCTTACTGGTTTCAGACTTGGCTACAGTCACAAAATAAATGAACTGTTTGTTTCTGCTTAGCCTCTTTGGAGGTTTGTTTGCATTATAAAACGACGATGCATTTTAGCAGACTTCCAGTTTCTGGAGTGGTGTAGTAGGGCCAATTCAGTGCTGTTCTGAGGAGTGTCAGCCCTAGTTATGGGAAGCTTATACTATGAGAGTACTGGCTAGAGCTAGGAATTATGCCCTACAGGGGAGACGAAATTAAAGCAAAGTGTTACCTAAATTGAAATAGAAAATGGTGGGATTTTCACATTCGAGTGTAAACTGGACCCTAAGATTTAATCCTGTAAAAGTAGACAAAAAGACTTCAGCTTCAGGATGAGCTGGGCTAAACATAGTGCAAGCTCTGGTACTGTATTTACTTTGTCTGTAAATATTTGGTATTATCTTTCTCCCAAAGACAAGAAGTTAAGTTATGGACAAACCAAGGAACTTTCCTCTGTTAGGAAAATGGATGACAGCCGTTGAGAACAAAATTGTGAAATGTCTGGTTCTCTTTACCTGTTTAGTTTGATTTCTTGTGTTTCATTCCTGAACACTTTTTTCTTTTTTTTTTTTTTCCTGGGCAGGTGACCTCAAAGTCAATTCAGTCTTTGGAAAATTTTGTTCTTTACATTCCTTTGAAGCTTCTCTGAAATTTGCACCTTACTACAGTGAATTCTTCCTGCCCCCCCCCCCCCCCCCTTTTTTTTTGAGTGACACTTGCCAGCATAATTCCTTCATGTTTTTGTAGTGCTGTGTTTTGAGCTACATCAAACTAAGAGTTTAAATAGTTAACTCTTGGCAAATAACTTATGTCAAAGCTTTGGCATCTTGTTCTTCAGAAAACCTTTTCAAATTAATAACATGCATCCATCAGATTTATTGCTTTCCAGGCTGAATGCCTAGCGACAGTCTTCTGTGTCTAAAAATGGTTGTTGTTGTTGTTAAGGCCATCTTTTAGGAAATTGTGAGTTTGACGTTTGAGTGCAAATATGCACGTTATAAAGATACTGGAGACAGAAAAAGTCTTAGTAATGAATTGAAATGTTTTTTTGGAAGAATCTTGTTTTATACCCTGAGGCATTAAAGAGATGCTGCTAAAGTTGAGAAGCCTTCCCCATTTTTATGTCTATGAAGTATAAAATGTTAAGTGCTGGCTAATATATGTCACCTGTTAGTTTTACATTGATGTGTGGGGTATAACTTGATGTGCTGTTGTGGGGTTTACATCTTTAAATATTTGCAGGCTTAGGCATTGGTTTTGAATGCCAAATGTCTAATTAACCAAATAAATGCTGATAGTATTTGTATTTATAGTAATTTCTACAATTCCAAAAATCAATGCATTCGTACAGTGGAGGAACTGATCTTAGTATAATATTAACGTGGATAATATTTTTTTTTCTTCAAGGTTTGTGTTTTTTAAACGAAGAAGTTGAAATGTGCTAGGGCATGAAACATTCTGAAATTGCTTCTCAATAATGTAATAAATGGATGAGTAGGGCAGGTATGTGTTTTGAGAGGTGTATTTCTAAATGTTTTTGTCTTGGCAGAGTGGGGTGTGTTTTTCTTGTATAAGGATGTCAGAAAAATTGGTCTGAAAGCTAAGAATTTGTTGGGAAATGTTCTTTAGAGTGTTTAGTGTCTTTTTTTTTAACTGGCTGTTGAGCACAGCTTAAGAGTTTTTAAGCTGAACTTTAATATGAAAAAAACCACCCAACAACCTTTTGGCTGCTTGCAGGATTTGCAGGATCGTCTTGGATTCTGTTCAGTGCACTTTAATTAACCATACAAGGTAGTAAATTAAAGTACCTCAGACTGACTTGACAGTCAATTAAACCTTGGTTGATTTCATTGAGAGTGTGATCATTAGTGTAATTGGCCAAAATGACAGGAGGCCTGCTTGGAATTGTGCCCACTTGAAGTTTTCCTGTAATTCTGTGTAGGCAATCCTGGGCAGAAAACTAGACAAATGGAGTTCTATCCTAATAATTTCCAAGGATTTTGTGTAGCTGTCTGGAAAGAAGGCAAACTCTAGCAGGTAAAAATGAAGGAATGGGTTACTTCGGAATCCAGATGGCAAAACCTTTTGGGGTTTATGTTGTGTGAAGTACTTTGAATCTCTTCTTTCATTGTGGGATTTGTAAAGAGTTTTGGAAACTTTGCCATGTGATTTCAATCAAAAGGATCTGTATGTGTGAAGGAGATTTTTTTTCATTTGGCTAAAAAAATTAGATTGAGAGACTATGTTGAGAGCTGATCTTTTGTTAATGGTATCTGGATACTTAAGGCAAAGTTAGGCTTTTCCTCCTGTTTAAGATTGCTTATCTAACTTGGTATCTTCCTGTAGGTAAGACAACAGCAGTCTTTCCTAGTTTGTTTTTGCATATATCTTACTTCACCTGAGAATGTAAACTTACTGCCCTGATTTACAAGTTGCTTTAGTTTGCTGGGCTGCGGTGTGGATGTGTTGTATTACTAGATTTAGCAGGGGTGTCTAGAAGCTCCTGGGTCCACTTCATATGGTGTTACTGTGATACTGGAGTGTCAGACTGCATTTCTGGGGCAAATGCTTGCTCCCTTACTTAGAAAGTGTCTAGTGCATGTGGGTACTACTCTGATGCAACTAAGTTTTAAAAAATTGTTTCAATTACAGCAGGTTTTCTGGTCAGTCTCCAGACTGTTCCAGAAAATGAATTGTTAACACTGGTTTCCTGCCTGTCCTCCTTCCATAGACAGTTCTTTTGTTTTCTCCTTGAAAAGTAACCAAATCATAGTTTGTCCCTTTCAGATCAAAAGGAATTATTTAAGCATGCCTTGGAAATTCTCAGGTATCTTCGCTATAGCTGAGGAGGTTCTCTGGGCTATTTTTCTCAGCTGGGGAGATACAACAGGCTTTATCTTCTCATGGTGCTTCTGTACCATTTCCAGACCCTCAAGGCTCATGGGGCAAGAATATGAGGTCAGAAATTGGATCCTGATCTTCTGTGTGGCAGTCAGCCACACCATAACATTGGACTATGTAGTAGTATAATCTGAAAAGTGCAGTAAGCTCCTGCATGTGGGAGTCTGCATATAAAAATCTGTAGGAATACCCCAACATGGGATTTGGTAGTGATTAAATTATCTTAATGAGGCCTTGATAAGACTCTCTTATATTCACCAACTCCTATTTAGAGAGGTAGGTGTTAAGGTATTTGAAATAAACACCCTTGAAAAATATGGAGGTGTTTTTTTTTCCTGTTTTTTGGAGAGGACAACCTCCAAATTAATTCCACCTAGTTCAAGAGTTCAAGAGAGCTTATTCTGAAGGCAGGGAAGGACTATGTGTTTTTCTGATGTGTTGGCACAGAGCATCTCTGAAAGATACACTGCATACAAAACATGGGTATAGCAACACTGCTATATATTCAGAGGACAGCTGGCGTTCCTCTGTTTTTGAGATGCTCTTCAAATTTAGTGTAATATTCATGTTCTGTACATCTGTTTAAATAGAAGTATAATTGCCTGGCCTGCTCCCTGCTTCGTGATTATTTTGTCCACCTTTTTTTTTTTTTTTTAATTTTATTGTTTCCTTCCCCTCCCACCAGTTTTTCATTCACACTGGGGGGGGTGGGGGGGGGGGGAAAGGAGGGAAAAAAAAGGCAATTTATCCTCTTTGTGACTGCTCACTTTGTTCAGGTTTTGTAGGGGCTCACCAGATTGCTGTAAATGAACAGATAAGTGTGGAAAAGATAAATAACCTCCTGAATCTAAGTTTTTTTTTTTTTTTTTTTAAAAAAAGTAGGCCACCTGTCAGGTTTACCAGTCCAAGCTGAATTTGATGGGCTCCAGAGTCATCCTGATTGCTTCATCATCCTCTTAAAAAGAAAAAAAAAAAATCCCTTACCTTTTTCCCCCCCTTCTACTTGGCAAATGTAGCTTGTTTCCTGTGTTTTCAGTTGAACTGAAATTAATATAGCGTTAAAAAGTATGTTTGTGGGGAGAATTGTTCTGGCATTTTCTTTCAAGAATACTTTGGTTTTGTAGCAGGATTGTTGATATTTTTATAAATCTGGAGCTAGGTCTTTAGTATGTATAAACTTGTGTCCTACCAGTTAAGGAACTGGTCTTGGAACGCTCGTAGCTGGAAGTTTTAAAAACAAAGGTTTTGGTGCTCCAGCTACTGTTATTGACAGCTAACAATTTTCTTTAAGTTAACTGAAAGTTGATCTGTTTTTTATGGTTAGGGATCCTCTGTTCAGCCCCTAATGTGAAACGTTCTCTTGCAATAGCAGTAGATTGGTCACCAACCGCCAGTGAAGTAGAATAGAACGTTACATTTTGTGGGTTTCCTCCAGCTTAGTTGCTTGTTTTAGCAACCAGAATTTAAGTAAAAAAATGAAAGGGGCTGGGGGAGGGAATGAGAGATTTTGTTAGCAGTTAAATTTTGAGTTCCAAACTTATTCATCTTGTAATAGCTGAGGTTATTTCCATGAATCTAAAGTAAAAGATCATTAGATTGTCTGTATTTACTGATGATGCTGTGTGGTTGGTTTTGCTGTTTTGTGGTGGGTTTTTTTGTTTTGGTTTTTTTCCCCTCTCCTTTGTTTTTTGATGCCCCTACTTGGATACCTTCTGCTTTTTTTTCCCCTTATTCTCTTAAATATGCGCAAGCTGTGTTGAAATCCTATCCAACTTACTAGATATGTTTATGATAATGGTAATCTCAATTTCTTGTATTTTAGGATCTAACAAGAGCAGAGAAGACGGCAAATGACCTAAGATGTGAGTTCTTCCTTGGTAAAATAAAACCTTGTTTTCAAAATGGACCGAAGTAAGCGGAATTCAATAGCAGGATTTCCACCACGCTTGGAGCGCACTGAAGACTTTGATGGTGGCACTGGAGGAGAAGGGACTGCATCCCAGATAGGAAGAGTTTGTACCTCTTCATACAGAGCCCTGATAAGTGCCTTTTCCAGACTTACTCATCTTGATGACTTCACACGTGAAAAAATCGGCTCTGGTTTCTTCTCTGATGTGTTCAAGGTGTGTGTTTAGTTCTTTTCTCTCCATATTTGCTTCATTTTTTGTGCTGAGAGTGAGTGATGAAGAACTTGCAGGTCTCAAATATTTCCTCTGTCACTCTTCCAGCTATTTTTTATCACTTGTAATCTATCTGGGGAGCTGCAGAGGCTCTTCGGGAGAAACATAAAAGCTAAAAAAATTGGTTTAGCTTTTGGTCTCTGTTGTGTATTTTCGCATTCATGTAGTGTATTAAATACCAATGGCTATTGGTCCTCTTATATGTAAGTGTGAATGTCTTTAATTTAGCCAGGTTATTAGTTTTGTGGGATTGTACTCATTCCTTTGCCTCCCAACACTAGATGCATGTGTTAGATCTACACACAGTTACCGAATTTGAAACCATGAAATTAATTGCACTGCAGTTACAATACAATTAGCTGCTCTTCTCTGTTTCCTTTGCTGCTTGTTGTGCCATGCCTCTAATTCAAATGATCAGAGATTAGCTTGAAGTAAATAGTATGAATGGGAAAAACTGATGTTGTCAGTGGCTGGCTGCTATGGATCTGGGAAGTGGATAGGATCTTTGTAAAGCAGTTTGTGGAACCATATAGGCAACCCCAGTTTTATAGTGATGGTGATATTTCTGCTTTCTGACTGTTCTGGTAAGGTTTATCATAGAGGAAGAGGACATTGAGTTGAATTCCAGGCTTTCAGGCATTGCAAAATAATTTGTTTCCTTGTCCTAGTTTCTGACTTTAAACAAAGTCACCCTCCAGATTATTTCCATTTCAGCGAAATGCCAGAAAATTTTATCTCACAATATATTAAGTCCATTCCATGACACTTCATGTGGTCTTTTCTTTAAGAAGTTAAACCAAAAAACCTTTTATCCAGCTTTGTTGCTGTGAATAACTATGTGAATTAGAAAATGAAAATTTTTTTAATGTTGCTTTAATACCCACAGGCATTCAGATCTCCATATATACTTGTCTGGTGTAAAAGCAAGTCACTCTGCAGAAGTTTTTCTGTTTAGCTAGACATATGAAATTTAATTTCCACTAACACAACGTTTTAATTCTTTCAAATGGGCAGACATGAAAAATTTTGTTTGGGGTGTTTGGAAGACTTGGCACAGGTCAGCTCTTCATAAAGCCAGCTTGTATACCAACTGAAAACCAGGTTTTGTTGTGGGTGTTTTTTTTCTTCTTATTTTTCCTGTTTGGAAAATTTTCTATAATGCATTTTGTAGCACCTGTCTTTGTGTCCAGACATTTCTTAACATGAAATGAACAGACTTTTAAAGTTCTGTTTGCCGCTGGAACTCATCTTTACAGCTTTTATGATGAGGCTGCTGTGAAGTGTAAAAGCGTACCAGTAGACTTGGGTCATCTCTAAGTAACTGGGGAATAACAGACCTTGGTTTGTTTGTGCGAATTTCAGAATTCATGTTTTGGAGTAGTTTTGCCTTAGGTTTACCTCAGCGTTGCTGATGGGGCATTGTGTCTTTTCCTATTGTGTAAATTCAGGGTTTTGCCCTCTTTAATACTTCGATTTTTCCACTGCTTACATTATTAATTTATCCTATAGTAGTATTGCCAACCATATTTATGTTGGGAGTTCAAAAAGTTTTGTAGTCAAATAGTCAAATATTTTGTGGATAGACTTACTGGGTGAAATAGCTGTAATATTCTGCCATGCATTGGTGAGGAACGTCATGGAGAAGTGCCCTGAGGGAAGGTGCTTGCATATCCAGCAGAAAGGTACGGTATTATTGGTTGCTGCAAAAGAAAAGTAGGTGGGGGGGAAAAGTGGCTAAAAGTAAAGGGAGACTTCCAGCATTCATAGTAAATGATTTATTAAGAAAATCTTATTTTATGAGAGCACTTTGTTTAGTCAGGTAGTGTCATGCAGAGGTAAACATCTCTTTGAGAACTTATGTTGATTGAGAGAAATCCTTGATATCTGGTTTGGCTTCCTGTGCATAAAGTAAGTCTGCTACCTCTTTAAAAACCGTTCCCTGCCATTCCCCCTTTCAGTAAGCTAAACTAGCCATCACACCGTGTCCGTCTGCAATCAGTGGCATTACTCTGAGTGCAATGGTCCCTCGGAGCCTGAGTATCTAGTGTCTGTTTTCCCAGAAACAACCACAGACCTTCTGCAGGGAGACGAGTGATAAAGCCTTTACTTTCACATCAGCTTCAAACAAGGTCTCGCTTCAGTTTTGGCACAAAGGGGTGAGAATGCATTAGTACCCTATCTTAGATGCAGTTCTATACTCGTTTAAGCAGGTTTCTGTTCTGCTAGTTTATCAGCCTGACCACCTGTCGTTAATCCTGCTGTGCTGATGATCAGATTTCACGCAAGAACCTTGATGTGCTTCCAGGAGGGAGAGCCTCATGGTTTGATACAGTTAAAAGTTCAGTCTGATCTGCAGGCTTCCAGCTAAATGACAGAACACAGAAAAATCCAGGATAGTTCTAGACTTACTGCGTAAGTAACTTTACAAGAGCAATGAAGCCTTCTCTTTAAATTAGCAAAGGTATCTCAAAAAAAAAATCCCATGTCACCAGAGCTTTTTTCAGTTGTGTATTTGTTTTGTGAGTATCGTACATTGGACTACTCAAGTGATTTGGCAAAGAATGCTTGGGCTGTTTTGAGGGTTTGGGATTTTTGTTTTGCTATGTAACTGACAATTGTTTTCGGTGATTTCTTCCCCTCCATCCTTTTCTGTGGAAATTCTTTTTAAAATATAGTCTACCACAGTGGATAGAAGTTGCTTTCTCTTAACTTGGGAATAGGAGTACATTGCAACTTAGATGTATATATTAGTGGTTACATGTGTTATGCATGATCTCTTAGCATTTCTAGTGCACCTTCGTTCATACACAAATTAAACTTTGTGGCTTATTCAGGATAAAGTATTAAACTAGCATTTTGATTTTGTTAGCCATCACTATAATCTTAGTATTTGGGTGAACATGAATTTCAAGTATTATAGAAACTAGTTTAGAAAACCTGAACTCTCAAACTATTAGCGATCTAGTTTGAAGCAGCCGACTAGTGCCTGTTCTAATTTTTAGCAGCAAGTGCAGCACACTGAGGTTTGCTTTTTAAGATGGAGCTAGGCAAAGACTGTCTATGTAAATGAACAATGTCCAGCTGTGATCCCAAACCTTTAAATTCCTAGCTGGGAAGACCAATAAGGACTGAGAGAGCTATAAGTAATTGTGGGAGAGATTAGTTTCCGTATTATGCTTAATATTGTATTTGTAAATAGATAATATTAATTATAAAATGTGTGTTGGGACAGCAGTCAGACTAAAACCCAGGATCTTTTTCTGTTTAAATATACCTTCAGGTTCAAAGCCAGTATAAGATATTAAATTTGCTGTAAAATTCCTTCAGGTATTCTTTTTGGCTCTGCATTCTGTAGCTGAACTTTTGAGAGAGACTGGAAATACTTAGACACTTTGGCTGAATATTAAAAATGGACTTTTGGCAGTTTATTATTAATGTATACATGAAAACAGGGTTCACTTATCCAGTATAGAATTGAGCAAATTCAGTGTCCGGTGTGTTTGCATGTTGTGAAGGTCGTGTTGATGTACAGGTGTGGTTGCTGGGGAATTTGCGGGTTTTTACTATTGAGGAATGGTGAAGTCTTTTGACATCCAGGGAAGAATTAATGGTTTTGTCTTGGGCAGTTCTGGATGCTAAAATAGTTGTTTCACTGCAGACAGTTCTTCTGCTGTTTTAAATATGCTTAGCCATCTAATTAGCAATACTATCAGAAGATGAATTGTCATTGTCTTCTTAAATTATGTTTGGGTCACTCTGATTAGCAGCAAGGTGTCCCTGCACTATAGAACTATTTTAAGTATGAGCTTAACTGCTGAAAGCTCCCCCTTCCCAATAGCTGGAGAGCTGACATATGTATAACGGAGGAAAATAATTTCTATTTGTCAGGAAACATGATCTGACAAAACTGCTAAGGCTAGTGCAGTTTTCCAGAGATTGTCTTTGGGACTGGCAGAGATCAAATGTGAAGACGGTACTAAGGCCAGCAAGGGCACAGTCTTAAGCACCTTTAACTGTGCTTTTAACCTTGCAGGAGTCAATAGACTTACTATTTGAAATTAATCATCAGAGAGAAAAATTCCATCTTACTAAATACTCTAAGCAATGTGTCAGTATAGTTTGTGTCTTATGAATGACCTTGCCAGGTGTATGTCTGTAAGCAGAGAAGAAGGTACATAACACCTTCAAAAAAATCAGTTAATGAAATAGTTGTTTAATGGTTGATGGGCAAAGCTGAGGCTATGAATATAAGATATTTAAGGCAAGGCAAAATGTGACATAAACTGCCTTTCAGAGCTGAAATACTAAACAGCTGAGCATGGGTGCCTCCAGAGAAAAATTTTGAGATGGAAATCAGCCCTCCCATTTCAGCATACTTCTGACAGCACCAAGCTCTAAGCACTCAGTTTATGATCCTCTGCAGAAAGGATCTCAGTTACAGAACTTCTGCCTGCACAGTTTTCCCATTTTTGCACAGATATTCATGCCAACTGAGACATACTTTTTTGGGGGGGTGGTGGGGGCTGCCTTTTTTTTGTGTGTGTTGCCCCCTTTAAAGCATTTCTTAATTTTTCAAGACCACCTTTAATTCTAATTCTGTCTCAGAAGTGCTTGGTCCTCCTTCACCTTCTGGTTTGACTTCAGGCAGATACCTCCAGAGTCTTACTTGATCATCTTATGAGTTTACTGGTGAACCACTAGCTACTCCTCTGATTATAGTTTTACATTGCAACTTCCTTCTAGATCACATTTGCCTGGCTTACTTATGAAGATGTCTTAAGATATATTGAAACAATATGAAAAACAAAATATGGTGAATCTTAGTGCCAGTATGACATGGACACCCTTGAGAAACAAATGCTGGAAGTACGTCAGTGCTATTCTGTGATGTCTGGACTCCATAGCCTATGAAACTAGCACTATCCAGGTGCAAGGCCGAGTCTGAATACAAAGAGAGGGCAACTTGCTTAACAAGAGGGGTGGTGGGTGCAAATGGGTCAGTATCCTCAGGCTATTCATGCTGTATGTGCTTATGCTGCAGGGCCTCTGATTTGAAAACCCTGGGATGATGGTCCTCAATTCATCAATTAGTTGTTAGTCATTATTTTGTACGGTCAAATTTATGTGCTCTGAATTTCAAAGGTGCTGACTGATCAGGGGAGGTACACCTGTGTAAATACATACCTTGTGCCTGAGGGTAGGATCCTGTTTCTCATTATTTAGTATCTTCAAGGTGCCTTAAAGGTAGGCAGCATCTGGCTGTCTAATGTGAAAGGAGAAACAGGGATGTTGTGGAGTTTTGTTTAGGGGTAGCGTGAACAACACTTACATATAATTCTTTTTTATCAAATACTTATACTTAAGATAAAACTTGTAGTTCTGTTACCTCTAATGTACACTATCTAGTATCATTTCTGTTTTGTATCATTTATGATACTGTGTCTCTCAGGCACATTGTCATGCTGGTGGGCTTGATCTCTGGAACATCTGACTGTGGTAGATCTGAGAGGCGCTACTGATGTGGCTTTCCCAAAGTGACTCATTGAGAGCTGTCTTTTTTGCACTTTATGACTTGATTACCATTCTGCTTCATTAAAATATCTCTGTCTATAATTTTGCAGGCCTCGGAGTCCAGTGCAGAAATGTTTGATGTTAAACAGTAGTCACTTTCTTCTTTTGGCCTCTGACCTTGGTTTGGCAGAACTTGCTAACTAGAATAAACAACACAGGGTAAGAACTGTATAATAGAGTGAGGGACACACCCCCCATCCCCCCAACCCTCACCCCAAAAAAGTATCTGTCTTGGTTGGCATGAATATCTGTTTTCATGTCATACTTTGCCCATCATGTCTCATGGTTAAACTATATGTTTAAAAATAGATGCATTATGGACTTCTTAAATAATTAAGGTTTGGAAGGATTATTAGATCATCTACACACACGTTGCCACGTAATCAAAGGTCATTATATTTCACCAGTAACTGGTATTTTGTCTACAGCATATATTGGCACCACATAAAACACTGTTTTGCTTCCTTCCACCCCCTCCACTTGTTGTTTTTCTAATTCAGTTCTGAACTGAAGACCTAAAAGACAGTATCATAGGTTGCAGTGCTCAGTGTTTTATCTCACTGTTGTAAATTTGTACCTACCTTGAAGTCTCTGGACCTTTTAGTCCACTCAGTTGTTCTTTGTATTGTTTTGTCTGCGCCAGCATCTTTTTAGTACCTCTTCTTTCTTCCCAATAAAACTTCATGTACATAATCAAGTTAGGGTTTGACCCTTTTGGCCTGTTCAGTCCCAATTTCTGTCTCTTTCCTATCCCACCCCCACTCTGGGAATGACCTAGTTCTTGCAATATAGGTGTAAGTCTTTCCAACATCTTCTCCAATATCTTTGTCTTTGTAAACTGGACATCCCAACACAGAATGCCCTGGTTTTGTTCTTAATAATCACATGTAGAAACTATCTTTTTGCTTTGTGTCATACTCTCATAAAACACACACCACTTTTTGTTAATATAGCATGTTAGTACCCTATGTTTAATGGATGAGGGTCTCCTCTTCTGTAGCCTTCAATTCTTGTTTGTAGTGAAGTTTTTAATTTAGGTGTTAATTTTTGCTCGGATGGATGTAAGATATCAAGTGGACTTCACTACTTAATGAAATAATGTGAACAGGGTCATGCTACAAACTTAGTTTCAAATTTTGTGAGTGGCAACTTCAATCAGTGAGCTGTAAGTGAACGCAGAATATTGAGTAACAGGAGGCTGAGCTCAGTTCCTCTGGAAGCTCTGGAAAAGACTCCCCTGTCTTACACTGCTTTGTCACGTCCAAATGTATCTTGAGCCAGTCTTTAATCTTGTCATAGTGGGTTGTGGCACGAAGCCAGATATCTTACAGAAGTTTCTGTTCAGGTACATATATTGCTATAGTAAAACAGTTATACAATTAGCTTAATAAATCTTATCACCTAATTTTAAAATTAACGTAAAACTGGGAAGGGATGTTATGAGAACTAATACAGTATCCTTAGCTGAGCTAGGCTCGTGTATGTGATCTGTTCTTGGTAGCTATTTTCAGCCTGTCCTTTAAACTTCCATTATAGAAGATTCTAGAACCTCCTTTTGTGTACCCAGGCCATATTTTATTATTACTTTTTTTTTTAAACTATCCTTTTATAGCTCGAACTTCCTAGTTTGAGTTGTTTCTACAGGTGGTCCTGTCTATTTGCTTATTGACTCTACTAGCAACTCATTACTGACAGAGGGTTCAGTTTTCCTGTGGCATTTAGTGATACATCATGTCAACAGAGGCCTTCTTCCAAGAGTAAAATGTCTGTGAGTGTGTGGAAGGAGGGAAGGAGATATTTGAGTAGTTTTATAAAGAAGCATGCAGAAAAAGTAATGCCAGTTCAGATTAAAAGGAGAGGATGACTGCAAAAAGGACGTGGAAAAGGTGCAGGGGAAAAATGGCAAGAGAATCTGAATTCAAGGCAAGGTTGCTGCTGCTTGGCTTGCAGCCCACGCTCAGCAAAATCCCACTGGAGAAGGTGTTGGAAACTAGTGGCTCAGTTTGAAGACAGCACTTTCCAGAGCTGGAATCTATATTAACTTGGGTTTTGACAGATAAGCAGGCACTGCAATATTTGAACTGTCAATGTGTTTTAAATCCAAATGCAAGTCTGTGCATTATTGCCAGCCTTTGCAGGATGGCCGAGAATAGAGCCTGGTATGGAGCTCCCTCCTGCAGACAAGGCCCCAGCACGCTTCCAGGATGCTACAAGCAAGTTCTTACCATCTCCTCTGTGTGCACCTCATTGCTGCATAAAATCTTCAAGACTGTCAAACAAATACCTTTCCCCATGAGTTCTTTTAAGGGGGAAGGGGCTACACGTCAGCACAAATCAGTGATATGCTGATCATTCCATCTGGAGACAAACTTT
Organism: Phalacrocorax aristotelis; assembly: GCF_949628215.1. Taxonomy (NCBI): domain Eukaryota; kingdom Metazoa; phylum Chordata; class Aves; order Suliformes; family Phalacrocoracidae; genus Phalacrocorax; species Phalacrocorax aristotelis. The sequence continues at coordinate 50,064,719 of NC_134281.1, forward strand.
TCTTAATAATCAAAAGGGTATATTATGATTATTTCAAAACTCTCAACATAAACATTGACAACAGGTAACAGTTTCTTTGTTAATACCAATCTAAGGGATGAATTTGGCTAATAGTACAACTCTGGCTTTTGCTTTTGAATAGTTTCATTACTTTGTCACCATGCTTTAGGCCAACATTACATTCTTCATGGTGACATATCTCCATAAAATCACTTAATTGGGCAGAATGCTTGTGTGTTTATGTAGAGGATGATAGGAAGACTAATTGTGTGTAGGTGTTTTTCTTTATGGTAGCTATTGTATATGAGGTTTAGTGTCGCTGGAACCATAGCTTGGCTAACACAGTGTGTGTGTGAACTTGCATCATGTCCCCAGACTTAAAATGCAGTAAGAAGAGTTTTCCTCTTGTCTTTAGCAGCCTACTGGAGATAATTGCAATTTTTTTTTTTTTTCTGGAAACTAATTCTTGCCCAGTAGGCATAACTGCTTTCTGCAAGTTTTGCTTATGTCAAGCTTAGGCATTTTAATTACTTTTTAGGCCTTCCTACCATATGGTACACCTTTTATGTTTTTCTTTGCTTTATAGATTTGTGGAGTCAAAAGGTTAGGGTTGGAAAAGAATTCATGTCACCTTGCTCTTCCTCCTTTTGTCCCAGGGCAAAAGCAGCTTTATCTGTTGTTCTTCACGGACATCACCTTAACCTGTTCTTTAAAGCTGATAGGAGAGATTACTGCAATGGAAGATACTAACTCCCAGGTATCTCTGAAGAATCAATTTAACTGAGCAAGAGAGGAGTGGTTGCATAAGCCACACTGGACTGAAGAACCTCCAACAGTAGATGAGGCTACTCTGACTACCTCTGAAGACAATGTGCATGAACCACCCCTTCATCTGGTTGAGCTGGAAGCACAGAAGGTCTTGGCAGAGGGATGGTAAAAATCTTCCAAGGAAGTGAGAAAGTATCTGGAAGATTTGCTTTCCATCATCTATATGTGCTTTCCTCATACCTTCTCTATTTAGTAGCATTGTAATTTTGTCTCAAGGAACAAAATAGTAACACTACCCATTTCGAAATTTGAAGTACAACAAAAATACCTTTCTACATAACTCATAAGGAAGTATTTCTGGTGTTCAGGTTAAAAGTATTCTGAAGGCAGCACTGAAGAAGTCAGCTGATAATGTGAAATTTCACAGGAAACCTCAAATGTGTCTCATGCTTTTTCTTTGTCCTTACTGCTTCAGTTTCAGGGTCTCCTCATTTTTCTAATGTGTTGTTTTGAACAGGTAATGTAAGGATTGCACTAGGAAAGGATCCTCTTTGCTTCTGGAATTAGCAGCCTGATCAGGTCCTGAACAAATGCAGGTGTTCTTCAAAAACTTTGTAACACATTATAGGTGAGATCACACAGTATCCTTGATATTTGTGGGACTATTTGATAGGCTTAAATGGTATTTTATTCTAGTTACCCTATGAAGTATTTGTAGGAAACTGTCTAGTTGTATGTATTAAATACTTTTTAAGCATTGGATATTTGACTTTCTAGAGCTGGGGAATTTTAACACTTGGTGTTAACACATGGGCAAAAATAACAATAAAAATCGGTTCCATAACTAGAAAAGTGATTAGTGAATTACTTCAGTCTTAATGTGTTTGGTGTATAAAAATTGATGCCATTACAGTGCATAAATGGTCTTCTAATTAGAAAATAGCTTTTTGAAGGTGCTCTTTAGTTGTAGTGGAAAAAAAAGCTTAATAAGGCCCATTGGCTAGAAGCTGTAATAGTTGTGCTTATTTTTAAAAATTAAATGGCTATGGGAACAGCCTCACCAACCAGAAATTGTCCTCTCTCTCCTGTTGGTTCATTGGTGGTATGTGTAGCCATTCTGGTTTTTCAGACTGTTCTTGATTAAGCTTGTTCAGAATATTATAAGTTCAGAAACCTATAGCTACCAACAGTTTAAGGCAACTAATGGTCTAGACAATTGAATTTTTTTTTAACTGAAGTGTTTTGGTTTTTTCTTCTTGACATTGGTGTTGCTACATCAGGCAAAATAGGACTCCGCTTATGACATATAGTGGCAGAAGTCCTTGTAGGTTGGAAAATGAGTAGGGAAGGAGTAAGTGGATTATTTTACCTGTTGGTTATGCAGATCTAATATTTGGTCTTGTAGGCATGGGGAATATACCTTGACTGAGAAGTGACACCCATTTGAGCAGTGCATGTCTTTCCTCACCCAGGTATGGTGTGTTATTCCTCTTCTAAATGTCGTCTCATTCTGACGCAGTGGGATAGAGCTGTTGCAGTTGTTGCTGCCCTCCCTGTGTGATGTGTTGTCTGTTAGAAAGACAGCAAATCATCTTGTCCACGCGTGGTTTTTGGTCTCATTTCAATGGGATTCAATTTTAAGCTGAAAATCTTCCCCTTTAGACTAGGGACGGAAATTCCTTTGCCTTGCTCAAGATGACAGAAGCAAGTTTGAGGCTCTTATGTGAAGTCAGTGTTAAAACATGCTACTAATTGTTTGCTTGTGAATGCAGATGCTCTGTTATATAAACTGGCCAGGAAGGCTAGAATAACTTTGAAACTTCATTTCAAGCTCTTGAGTTATATCAGCTAGGTGGTTGTAATCAGTCTCTCTCTACTCTGGTGCTTGTCAGGAGTAGGAAGAAGCACCATTCTGGAACCGAGATGAGGCATAAATCCTGAGGATGCCGGTGCTTTCTTAGTCAAAGTAGAAGTCTTGTAAGTTTGATTTGTCTTACACTGATGCGTGAAGTATCAGCCTTTTGGAACCCTTCTAGCAACTGCGAAGATGATTTGTATGGTGACCACTAAACCAGACAGTTGTCGTCTTCTTGCTAATGATTTTTTGGTTATTAAGGTGCCAAGTCGCTGTCATCCTAGTCCTTGTCACTTAATTAGCCAGTGCTTTTATAGGGCATAGGCTGTGGGGAGACGTACTAAATAATAAGCCTTACTCCAAGAGATCATTAATATAGGAATTAAAAACCTCACCTGCGTTATTATTCTTTATGGATTTCACAACCAGGGCAAATAATTGCTTCATCCCCACTCATGTGTGAGTATCACTAAAGTTCAGAATTACCTGTCTGTCTTGCAGGGCACTCTTACATACAGCAGAACTGAGAATGCTTTGAAATACAAAGTGGAATGGAAGACTAGTTCACAGTTATTATCTGAAGTCCTGATTATCTATTTTTCTGACTAGCAGTCTTAAGATATGCATGTTATAATCACTTTATAACACCAGTTGGGGAAACACTGGGAGTGACTCAAAAGCTGTCACCAGGTAGCAGATCTAATGAAAGCCTAGCCTTTTGTTGTGGTGTTGAAAAATTTTCAGAAAACTTTCAAAATCATATTTCTGTAATACTTTTTCCTACAGTCCTACTTGGCATCACTATAAGTAAAGTCTAAAACTATATTGAGTGAAGGAAACTAACAAAGAGGGGAAAGAGTTTTGCTTACAGTATGTTTCACTTTCTCTGGCCAGACAGCTTCTCTGCTGGAGAAAGAAATCTCTGGAAAATACAGTGGAACTATCATTATAACCTAAAAGCGAAGTATTTTTTTCTTTAGTAAAAAGCCAGAACAAAAAACACTGAAACAAACTTGATGCTAAAAGAATACTCAGTAAAAAAAAAAAAAAAGATTAATGTAAAGTTGTCTGGTCTGAAATGTACTTACCACCTGTTTGGAAATGTGGCCTCTTCTAACTCTTGCTGAGCAGCTGATATATTGAGGTAAGTCTTTGTTGTCCTCACAACTAGTGAGAATGCTCACAAATTCTGACAACAAGAAAAGCACTCTGATACTGTAACAAGTGGGACCTTGCAGTAAGGGAGAACCCCTGGCTGGATTTTGTTTAGTACAGTGACTTCAGTAGTTCAGTGTCCTTTGGGCCTTTGATTTTCTTCTGGAAGACAAGTTGTGCCAATCTGAGTATCACTGTGCAGTTTCCCAGGGGCAAAGCAGGTGGCAAGATTCCCTTGGCACAGAAATGGTTGTGGGCTTTTTGTCTTGTTTTCCATAATAATTTCTCAAGCACAGTTAAATGATCTGTTTAGTTTTCTGTTCTGGATGGAGATGTGCTGGGTTGGCAGCTCTGTGATTTTTTGTGTTTTGCCAGTTGGCAAACATGCACATATGTGTAAGCTCATTCATAGCTGATACTGAGAGACAGGTGCTGATTTACTGTTCTTCAAATAACTGTGCTGGCATATGTCCAGTATTAACATGACTGCACTTAGAGAACAGGGTGCATCACTTAAGATCATTGTGACACACCTCTCTGAACACTTATTTACTGGTATTGGGAGGTGGGGGCAAGTTAAATATATTTCAGTGGTGGATTTCACTGCCTGTGCCTGGAGAATGTGTGTGTGATGGTAATACAAATGCTTATGTTACTGACTAGCATGAAATATAAAAATGAAAAGTGCAAATTATTATTGATGGCAGTAACAGAAAAGAGATGTTGCCTCAGATCCATAGGAAATGCTTCTTCGTAGCCCCTTAATAGACATTGGTAATGTTTAGAGAAAGGAACTGCAAAACCTGCATGATATGGCTTCTGTTAGTCTTTACTTCTCCAGTTGTTGGGAATTCTGTATACAAGTCATCTAAGATGTCTGGTTCCCAGTAGCTGCTGAGGCCATATCCAAATTGTAGGGACTCCCTTTTGCTCTCCTTATGAGCTACCTCTGGGGGTCACCACGGCTGCTGACCAGATCTCGCTGTGCTTGTCACAGCCTGAGAGCACTTTGGGGTGGCTGCACGGCCCGTTGTGTGGGGCAGCAGCAGGCGCTGCTCTGCATGGGTGGGGCCTTCTGTTTGATGGTCTTGTTGGATTAGGGGTTGAGGAGAGGACAGAGCTATGAAACCTCTGTTGGTGGAATCGATACTGAGACAGCATTGCGTTGTTAACTAATCCATAGCTGACAATAGGCCTAACACTGAGTCACTAATGTCAATTTGTAACTTTCACACCAGCTGCCTGCACTTAAGTCCTGCGTAATTCTTGTGCTTCTGAGCTTTTACTGGCAACAAGGAGATTCATAAGAAATGGCATGGTATATTTCATTAGCTACTTTTTTTGCTAGGAGAACTTAATTCTGAAGACGAGCAGTTCCTTGAAAGCTTAAATAACAAACAATTTAGAGCTTTTGTTTTTGGCTATAGCCTGAAAGTTATTAAATGCAGCAATCTATCAAAACTTGAGTATCCTCAAGTAAGGAAAATGTAGCTCCTCTATACTCCCTGATCTCTTCTTATTTGTAGTTGTGGTCAAGTCCTAGTGCTGCAACTGTGACTATAGTAGCACTAGTTGTACGCCAGCAGGCTCTGTTCCGAAATGTGAGACTGACTTCCTTACTCATGCATGGTAACATTTATTTGAAAGATTTATGAAAGAAAGGTAAGGAAATTATTTCTGCCCCACATAAAACTTTCTCTCAGGGTTCCTGTACAGACTTTGAAAACAAACCTGACAAATGTGTTTGAGTAGCGATGATGACATTGTTGGTACAGTGGGGGGGGACCTGCATGCTCAGTACAAAACTGTTAATATACTGTAAAACACTGAAGGTGCAATTATATATCAGGAAAACTCATGTGTTTTGCTTCAAAAGCATCTGCAGATTATGTAAATACCATCATCTTCACATACAGGGTTAACCCATAGTAACACGGGAAATATTTAACCATAAGTATTACAAATTAAATAGGAAAATAAGGACATGGCTACAGTATCTGATTACGTATTATCTTTGTGTATTACAGTAGTCATTTGCAGATGTCAAACTTCTAGTTTCCCTGGCAGGTAGATAGGAATATCTCCTCCATTTTATAGATACAGTTAAAGGGAATGAAAGTGAAGTAGCATGCCCAGGGCTGTTCAATGAGCTGACAATACTAGTTTTAAAAATGAAGAATAAGCTCCCAGTTCTGTACTTCGGACTCAGTATATCTTTTCCTTTCCAGACTATGAGATTAGACTGAGGTATGAAGCACATACTTGAGCTATATGCTGAGTTTGTGGTATGACAATGCTCGTCTGCATTTTCTTGCCTTAAGAGGTGGGTCCATGTTCTTTCTCCTGGATTGCAAAGGCATTTTATATGGTTATGTTCTGCAGAACTGGCTACAAAATTAGTGAACTTCCCCACCTAGGCTGTTCCCGTTTGTATCTCATCTCAAACTGTGGAACAATAGTCCTCTGATTAATTTGTGATTTTTCTCAAAGTAAGACTGTAGTCTCTTTTTGCCTTTGTGATTTGATTGAGACCAAGTTAAGGGCAGAGAGATATGCACAGATTCCTATCAATAAATGGTTTGTTTAAAATAAATGAATGCTGTATTTTGGACCCTGGTTCTATGTTACAGTGGGTAATGAAGAAAAACAAAATACAAAAGATAAATTGAGGGTTTTTTGGCGCATACAAATGGATTTACAAAGTATTGACCGTACTGCTATCTTGCTAATTGTAAGTTCACTTAAGTTTGGCAAAAAAAATATGGAGAACTAGTTTGACTGTAAGTGTAGAATATGCTGTAGTAATTGAGCTTGCTACTTTGCTGAATTGGTGATGCTAGAAGTCACTGAAGTTATCGAAGTAGGATCTTAATTTGATGACCAATACCAAGCCTTTGTACTAAAGGGAAAATGGTAAAGGTATTTCTCACAACTGTGTTTGGTAATAGAAATTAATGAAGTCACAGTTACTCTCAGGCTTTTGAAAGCTTTTGGGTTTTGTTTTGTGCCTAGTTTCTTACATCTTTTGAACCTGTGATAAAACTCTTGTAACACATGCCGACTAGTTTTGCTTGGCAAAGTTTTGTTACACTTGGCAGGCTTCTTTCTTGCTCCAAGAAGTTACAGTGTAGTGACGTTATATACTACTACTCTGGAAACAACCACAACCCAACCTGACTCTCCTAGCATCAACATAGCAGCTTAATATTATCTGGACTGATGTACTTCTTTAAGCTCTTATTTGTCACAGCAAATTTTCCTAGTGACATGATGTTTTTGACTTGATATAGGCATCACTACTATGAACATGTGTATCTGACTGTAAGTACATTTTAATGTTTAGAAAAACATTTGAGATTCCAGTTTTACACACAGTGTGATCTGAGCTGAAGAACAGGTTTGCCTTCTCAATTAAAGGGAGCTTTCTTCAATGGAAAATAGAGTTCTGTTATATAGCATAGTTAGTGCAAACAGCTTAGAAAGGTAACTAAGGTAATGTCTTAATCTCTTGTCATCACAAGAGAAAATACTCGCAAATCAGGTGAAGACACCTAGACTCTTACAGAAAAGAGATTGATAGAAGGTGACATAGATAAATAAAAAGTCAGTTGACCTTTGCTGTATATGTCACTAACATGAAGGCTGCACGCTGAGTATGGAGGAAACATTTGAAACAGTGTAAGGTTGGTGAGCCAGTATAAGTAAAAATATGTGCAGCATTTTAATGGGTAGAATCATAGAACGGTTTAGGTTGGAAGGGACTTTTAGAAGTCATCTAGTCCAACCCCATATAATACAGTAGAGCTCAGAAACAGGAAGCAAACTCAGGGAAGGTTATCTATTTGGACTAGAAAGGACTGCTTTTAAAATGTTACTTTGGACACATGTCAGGAAAGGCAAAGGTGAAATGACCAGATGAAGATTGAGGTGTGTAAAAGAATGAAGAAATAACCGTGTGGTGTGGGTGCTAGGGAGAGAGAGGCAACATGATTTTATTTAGTAGGCTGTATAAGATCTGTAAGTAATTAAGCATTGAGGTTGGATACCAGAAGAGGAAGGAAAAACTGCAAAGTAATTAAATGCAGTTTTGGAAGAGAATGGTGACAAAATACTTCCAAATCATCATTATATAGTTGGAAAAAAATGAAATTGCAGTGAAAAGCTAGGGGCAGAACTGGAAGTTGTATTGTGATCTATAACATCAGTGTTAGGAAATGTTCCTCAGATGCACATTCCAAGGACACCTGGAAGGGTACAGTTAAATAGTAAAAGTCAAATAGGCCTTGTGGAAGATGAAATCAGGCTAGATTTCAGCTATTGCTTAAATGCTTCTCCCCCTTCAGACCAGGCAAAAAGCAGAAGCAATATAAAGGTTTGGATTTTCAGAAAGCCCTGACATACCTATATGACTTAGTAAAAAATATTTAGGGATTTAATAATAAAGAATTTTGTAGCTAAGCAGCAAGCTGAAAATTAAACCCACCAAGTTTTGCAGGGTATTCCTTTTGTGAAGTTGGTACAGCATTTATATAGCGACTAGTTCCATCCAATGTGAACCCTACTCAATCGCTGTTTTTTCTTTCAAATATATTACTGTTTCTGTGCCTGGATCCATGACCACCTCTACTTCTCACTGTCTTCTAAAGGAAGCAGTAAGGTCCAGTATCAGAACATGGTTTGGAGACACCATGAGCAGGCAGGCCAGGTCAAAGTACTTACAAAGTACTTTGATCCTCGGAGAATCAGAGTGCAAAGAGACAGTTTAACTGCCTGCCAGCTATAAAACAGGGAGGCAATATCTGGTTACTGTGACCTCGGAGATGGAGACACATAGGTAAGCAGACTGAGAAGCCAAAAGCACGTGCAAAGCAGCATGGGAAAGCAGCTGTAGGATTGTCAGAATATTTCTAAGCAGAGACATGATCATACAGACATCACTGAAAGGTTACTTGCTCTGATATGCAAGGAACCCTAATTAATAATAATGTCAACAGCTTTAAAAGCTTTACAGCAATCTGCTAGTTGCATCAGTGAAAGGTTTGAATTGCATGAGTGAATCCCTGCTTATGTTGAGTATACAGGTATATGCCTGAGGAAAACTGCCTTGTAAATAAATGTTAAATTCCAAAATATTTACTGGTTTTCCTTCTGGAGCAGGCAGGTGGTTGAGACATCATTTCCATGTTTCCGTTGCACAGAGGTGGCCTGAAAGGAGATGATGAATTAAAACTAGACAGTTTGGCAGGGTTTTGGCAAGGGATGCCAAAATAGACCCAGATTTTGTCTAGGGTATGACTGACAGGTAAGTAGGCGCAGAGGGTGGTGTAACTGATAGCTTCTTCGATGTAGATGATCTGGAGCTTGACTGAGACCTTAAAGATAAGACCTGTCTGTTCCCTGTTGGCACTCTGTTCTGGAAATAGTGTTTGCCAGGTGTGCTTCAGAGGGGAGAACGCAATTAACCTTATATATATTCCAAGTGATTAGCATGGTGTTCCATAAAATATAAACTGGTATTTGATTTTTTTCATAATATTGGGTATTGTCATCTTGAGAAGATGGCCTCCCACCTTCAGTTCTGCTTCTTTCTCCCTTGCTTAAAGGGTAGCTAGGAAGAGAGGAAGAGTCCCTGTTTTCCTGCCTCTCCTTTGGATTGATTAGGTAATTTGCTGTTCCGTCAAATTCATCAGGAATACACCTCCAACATCAGAACAATATACAGACGTTCAAATAAAATGCCTGGTGTTACCTTACAGTGTCCCTTTAAGTGAAAAAAGCACAGCACAGCGTTGGGTGCTGTTTAGAGACCAGTTATCTGTACAGAATATGCTATATATACTAGAAATCTGAGCTATTTCCAAACATGGGGAAAATTATTTTGTAAAACAAATTAATGAAAAAGCCCCAGACCTCACCACTGAACCTTGCTCAGTCTATCAAGTCCGAAAAGACTCCTGAATATCCTTCTGAAATGGAGAATAAAAAATTTTCTTTGGAAAAGCAGCTCAGTTTTCTCTGGCTGTGGACAGTCAGACCTTTGAGAAGCAGTTGCCAACCACTTCCTCTTGCCTATCAGACCTGAAAATCCAGGAAGCATGCAGGACACAGTGCCCCAAAAACTTACCCACCCTCTTTTCTGAGATTTCCCTAGCTCAAGAATAGCGGTCAGAACAAGGAAAAGGCAAAGAACAAGGAAGAAGGTCCTATGGTAGGTTCTGCTTTTACCTCAGAGTTGAGGCAAAAGAACTTAAAATTTTGGCATGGAACTGAGTGAATTATAGAAATGGGCAGGAAATTAAGAGGTAGCTAGCAGAGTTAATGACAAGGCAAATACTGTTTAAGACCACACTCCCATCTGAGTTCCTGTTCACCTTCCACCTCTATTCATTCCCTGTTGGCAGACCTTGAAGCTTCTGTGTTAGTGGAAAGCTGATTTCTGAGGAAGTTCTGTTGAGACCATCTCTCTGCCTGTAGAAGTTACATTCTTTCAAATTCCTTCCTATTCCCTACAAACCCCAAATTAATCCACCACAACACCCAAGATTCTTAAGCCACCTCCCAGAGGAAGTGTGCTGGTTTAGCTGCTGTGTACAGATTAAAAGCTTTCAATTGTCCTTTTTTCTTAATTTAAATTTGCATTGTTGGAACAAATCTTCCTAAGTCTATGACAGCATTTTTAATTTTTTTGTTCCTCAGCTAAAGTATTACTGCTAATAAAACTAATGTATAACTAATATGAATTTTAAGCCAGTATATAGATACTGACCTGTCTATCCTAGCTTGTTCATTCAAATTGGCTCGGTATACAAAAGCTGCATAATTAAAAATTAATGAAAGCACACAGTAGACACAAGTAACCTGACAAGTAACAATAAACCTCATCAACTTAACATGCAGTCAGCGTGCTTAAAACCCATAAGCATGCCAAACCGGCAAGACAGGTTATATGCAGAAGGATTCTAGATTATCTTGTTATAATGCACTGAAGCTGTAGTTTGACCAGTTTTATTTTAAAGCCAGTATTGCCACTGAAAGGAGGAGTCCCATGCTTATGAGCTTGCTGTTGGTTTTGCTCTCAGTACTGGTTCCTATATGCTTCTCCACCTCCTTTCTCTGATCCTTCTTGCACTGGGATTACTGGGTGACTGCAGGTGAGGCAGCTGCTCGTGGGCAGGGGAGAAGCAGGAGAAAAAGCATCTGAAGGCTGTTTTTCTACTCACTCAGTCCCTTGCTGTTGTTTATCACACTTAATGGCAATGTCTCCAGTGCTACCCTATACTTCAAACTAGGATGGGGATTGGCAAGTTGGAAGAATTGAGCCAGGCATGCATCTGAAATATGACGCCTTTTCCTCCCAGCACATCCCTGTGTGGAATTCATGGTGCTTTGTGTCTAGGTGAGAATGTTGAGCTGAAACATGGCCCTTCTTGAAGATATAGTGTGGAAATAAAACTTGAAAATGGGTATCGCTTGCTGCCTCAGAACTACCAGTGAGCCTCAGCTCCAAAAAACATACCCAGTTTTGTTCTTGCATCTGCTTGAGTTCAGCTCTTCTTTTTGTAATTCAGGTATCACAGCTAAAGAAGCCTTTCATTGGAAAAGATGAGCAGAGTAATAGAAGGGGGGGCAGACTGCCATTGTTTAAAATATAGGTAGTTTGTATGTGCCTACATCATAACGTAGATTTCTGTTTTAAATCAGAAAGCTGATGAGTCTTAAATTCTTGCATCACAGACTTTTCTAAACTTCTCCTGATCTGCATAAACATGAATGAATTTGCCATGGTGGTAGTTCAGTGCTTTGAGAAGTACACATTCTCTGCTTACCAGCTGCAGGTACAGATGTAGGAAGAAAATAATGGGAACACAATTTCCATGAATACTACTGGTATGCCTGTGGGAATTCTCAACTGCGGGGAAATTCTGAGGCTTGGCAAGTCTTCCACTATCATGACAACTGTTCTCTGATAGTAGCACACATCTATATAACATTAGTCTGTTTGCTGATGATAAAAAGGCTAGTTCGAGAGTATGCAGTTAAAAATGGCCACAATCATGCATTTCTGACCGGGGAAGGTAACTCTGAATGGTGTGCTGGTTCTGTGCAGTTGCTAAAGAAATCCTCTTTTTCATGCTTTCACTCTGCAGCCACTACTGAACACCCTAGACCAGGTGTCGCTATGTCCAGTAACCTCTCTGCTTTGCAGCAGGGGTTGCTATGAATGCTTTCTGTCCACTGAATGTATAATCTGGTTCATGGTCTTGGTTCAGAAGTAAACACGGAATACCTCTGAAATCTGCCCTGTAGTTGTAACCAGCGGGTCCTCTCATAACACATTCTGTGTAAGAATGACACCAAGCACTGCAGTGGGAAAAGAGGAGGGATATGGGTGGAAGCAAGGTGAATTTCATAGGTCTTGGTGTAGGAAGCTTTCTCTCCCTGGAAGAGTAAGTGGCTTCCTTCACTTGTGCTAAGAAGCTGATAACTTTTTTCAACTTCTCAAGCTTTCTGTCATCACTAGTTGCAAGAGAAGAGCAAAATACCTTTTTGCATTTGGATGGTATGCTTATAGAAAGTCACCTGTGTGATGAAGACTACAGAAATCAGTGTAGATCAAGTAATTTGTCATGAAGGATCTCCTAACTTGTACTACAACATTACTGGCTTTTTAGTCTTGCATTTCATATCCTTACTGTTTTTTGCTTGTATCCTATAGGTAAGGCACAGAACTTCAGACCAGGTAATGGCTTTGAAGATGAACACACTGAAGAGCAACAGAGCAAACATGCTGAAAGAGGTTCAACTTATGAATAGACTGTCACATCCAAACATCTTAAGGTATACTGGCTTTTTTTCTAAATCATATAGAGATGGGTTGTGTTTGGTAGAGCTTTCCTATTTCCAATTCTTATTTATGTATTTTTTTCATTATCACTGTATCTGCTGTGAATGTGTATGGGATCAGCTTTTAATTTAATGGAAGAAGGGAAGGAGGAAGAAAAGACTTGAGCAAATTGGAAATCCACATGATTTTGGTACCTGGATTTTAGCTGTAATGAGTAACTTATTTCAGAGAAAAACAAGTTTTCACGTTATAAATTTCTGATGAATCAATACAGTGATATGAAGAGCAAAATTTGGCTTCTCTTCATGATTTTAAATTATTACGAATTTAACGCCATTCAGATAACCTACGGTTACTAATCTTGCAGATTAACAACACAAAGTGCCATAGCTTCCTCATATTTTTAGGTCTACTTTCTAGTTTTTAGTGTTTTCTTATTGTAGTATTGCCAGGTGGGGTAAGAGGGACTGAAGAAAAGAAACTACAGTTGAACTAATCTGATTTATCTGCTCTTGAAAGGAAAAAGGTAGTTCTTGTTTTGCAATAGATTACTGGATGCAAATCCAAAATGTTTCAATGTGTATCTTGTGATTCCTTGAATCTTTTCAGCCTTGGTTACTCTTTTATGAATGACAAGCAATTAACATAACTAGCTGATGCCATAACATGAAGAAGTTTAAAGGTGTGATGACAGTGCACCAAATAACCGGTTCTCCTACACTGCTGTTGCACAGCTGGGATCCATTTTGATAGTCTCTAGCAGTATAGCTCTTTCTAAAAAGTTTTGGAAACACAGTGAACTTTAAGTAGTTTAATTTCCTCTTCTTCACCAGACTGTTAAATAGTACAGACGTAGTACTGATTCCTAAAATCCTTTATAATCAACTTTTCTGATCCTTGAAATTCTGGCTCAGTCTTCATCAACTGATGTGTAACAATGTCATCTTGTTCATTTCTTTCAGTATTTACAAGGAGACATCTCAGAAGTACCTGGACTATCTGTAGGGAGTGTTGTATTAATTCATGCCTATTTTATTTTTTTTTTTCCTTAAAACCCCCCAAACATGTGAACTTATAAAATTTTTACTCATAATAAACTGCATTGGTTTAATCAGAGTATGTTTAGTCAAGCATTGTAGTAATCTGTCCCTAAATAGAGTTCATAGGCTGTTTTTGCTGCTCCAAGGTGAGGTGAGTTCCCAGCAACTCCTCTGGCTCCTCTGTTTATTTGCTGGTTTTCGTTTTGGGGTTTTTTAAATGATGTCAGATATCTGGCTTTTAGGTTACAGGATCATTAATTATTTCCTATATCTATCCACCACTTCCTTTCCCTCAGAATAGGTAAGCAGTGTATGATCCTGGGGACTGATAGAGCTGCTTGTTTAGTAAGGTTTGTGGAAAGAATAACTTCATAGGACTGGCACTGTCAGAATCATTAAGTCAGTTCACTTCTTCACTTTCTTTATCCACTTTGTGGGGTTTGTAAATCTTATTTTAAAAACATCTAGCTTTAAAACTCTATTCAAAGTAAAGTATTTGGTTTGGGCTGGGATGAGGCAAAGTAGGAAAGGGATAGTTTGACAGGCAAAAGCATTCTGTTGCAGCTTAATGTAACCCTGCCCCATCTTGAATGGAGTTACACAGCTGTTGCTGAGAACAAAAGTTATTGTGCTCAGTTTTGAGTAATTGCTGAAATTTGTATGTCTTATGATGTCTAAGACATCATATTGATGATATACCCGTCCCTATGAAAAATTTGAAGTCAGTGGTGTTGCACAGATGGTCCTGAAGAAAGAACTATAATGTATGATTTATTCATGAAGCAGAAAGGAATTCCATTTGGTCTCCCAGTTATTACACAGGATTAATAGAGAAATATTTTTTCCTGTGTTCTCAACTAAGCAGTTATGAGTGAGTACATAAGAAATAAATTACTTAAATAGAAACAATTTATCTTTGCATAATTTGTTTTCAAGAATAAACTCCATTTGCTTTATGAATGGCTTGATTTCAGGCTGCTTGAAAGAGAGTAGTTTCTATGGTAAAAAATATTGGCTTTTTGTGATGTATTAGGTAAATAGCCTTGCTGCAGGAAGCAAGGATGTTCCTACAGAAATGCAAATAAGAAAATTGTGTATAGTTTGAGTTTATTCTTTATTGAATAATAATACACAGTAAAAACTATTACTTTCCTTTCTGTAGTAGAAAACTTGGTGGTTTTATGTATTAGTTATGTGTAATTTTATTTTTGGTTTAAAATAACTTACTGCAGTATTTCCAGACCCTTTATATCTGGGCGAAGGTTTTGCCCTTTTAAAATATTACCTGCCTCTGTGTGTGTGTGTATACACACACAAGTGCATGCAAACATCTGTATTTATGTTTCAGAAACCTGTAAATCATTGGTGCTCCTACTGGTGTTGTAAAAATCAGTTTAGGACTATTTCACGCTTGAGAAATGCATTCAAAATCATATTTGATAATAATTTGCTTTTATAATAAAGTGGTGAGGGGTGAAAACATGATGTTGTCAAGCAAGAGCAGCTGGAGTAGTATTGCTGAGAGGTCACTAGGAAAATGTTCTACAACAAAGTGCACCTGCTGAAACATTTTCTGGGATTATTTTTGGAAATTTTGAGCTTGCATTAGTATTTAAAGGGAATGATCATCTTCCAAGAAGTTCTAATGCATAACTTCCCCTTTCCAGGGACAATGAGCTACCTCAGTTTGCTGATAAATATTATTTTATTAGCTTGATTTCTGTCCTTTGAAGTTCTTCCTCTATATTACTGAGTAAGCTGTTTTGTCACTAGCATTGGGTTTAGTTATTTATTGATAAATCACTGGATCTCCTCTGCTTGCCTTGAAGGTGTACTCTGATTTTATGTAATATATACATCTGAGCTTCTTTGTCTTCTGTAAGCTCTAGGGTTGCTTACTGTTAACTTATGCTGTAAACAAGTTACTTTCCTTAGTGCTGATCTGTTGTTTGCTGGTAAATATGCTAGTGGATTCTTAGGCTGAAATGTTGAGGTCAAGTGCAGTAGTTAATTGTGGCAGATAAAGGGCTGCAAGGCGCCCTAATATCAAAGGTAAAATTATGAAACTGGATAGATAACTGGCTTTATGGTATCCAAAGTCTGCTCTGAACATATTTCAACACATGCAGTTCAGTCAATGTCTTAGAAAGTGAGTATCTGATTAAGCAACGATACATTTACTTTAGTATACTAAAATATTCCTTAATCTGGGCATGATTATGTTTTTGACCATCCTGATGCTGCTTCAGTACCTAAAACTTGTAATTGAATCAATGTGTTTTGTCCTAGCACTCTTCCCTGGTTTATGTCAACTAAGTGATATGGAAGAGAGATTCTTCTTTAGTGTACTTGGTAGCTAAAAATCATTGTTACCCTTCAGATGATGAAAGAAATCCATCCCTTTGCCAGTGCTCCAAAATACATAGCAACTTTTTACAAGCTATCCATTCTCATATGACTACAGTTAACTTCAAGATGTTATTGCAAAGATTCTTGTATTTTTGCCATTGATTGCACTGATGTGAATGATAAATATTGCTGACTGTTTGGAACTGCATTTGCTTCTGTGCTGTCTGTATCAACTCGTTTTCACAGTTACAGATGTCTTTTGAGGTTTTTATCCTAGCCTGCAACCACCATTCTGGAGTGTGAGTTTGTCAGTACTTGCTGACTTTCTTCCATTCCTTAGCTCGGTGGAGGTTACCTAGAGGTAGGCTTGTGTTCTTACTATAGTGATACTTCTGTAGTATTTTAGGAAATCAAGTTGTGTCACTGTGTTTCAGTTTCCCTGCTTCTAATACTTGGTGAAGTATCAGTCTGGTTATTTAGGTTTTAAAAATAACTTGTTTTGCTGGACATGAAGTGAAATGCAAACTTGAAATATTCTTCACTCATTTCAGTATTTCTCTGCTCGGATTCTGCTCTTGGCCAGCTATGTAGATCCATCTTGATCTGGCTGATGTAAGTGAAGAGCTCAGTTTTCATTTATGAAGTCCCCATGGTAGCATCACAAAGATTCTAGTGGTCAAATATATACACACATATATAAAATAAAAATTTTTCTAATATATTTTCCATCAAGAAAATGAGAAACTTCCCTTTAATAAAGGGATTATTTTGGCAAAAATGGAACCTCATTGTCAGTCTGTTAAGGATGTTTTGGAATAGAAGACGCCATCTCATGAAGCTATGATGCTTATTGGTATGATGGTAAAAAATAAGGGGATTTAGAGGTTTGGGTGTTTTTCCTCCCTCCTCCTTGCTTCCTATTTCAATTAGCAGATGTGATTCCAGAGGCTGAGTAGATTTTAACTTTAACCTTTCAAAGTGTAGTAACTTCTTGTTCAGTTGCCGTCTGGCTATCATAAGAAACTATGTGTGAAAGGTCCGCTTTTCCTGGTTTTGTGTTTTCCCTCAGGGACCAGCTTAGGGACATTTTAGCAGTGGATAGGGCAAAAGCAGACTAATGGTGTTCATGGAGTGCTCTGCTCTGTTTCTGCAATCAGCCCCATCTCAAATCATCTATCTCCACCTCACTCCTGCGTGCAAGCTAAGCATGGAGGTTTAAAAGCTTTTCTGCCTCTGATCTACACTTCTCCTTGCCCTGGGTGTGGGATGTGCTGGCTTTATCACGTCTTCCCTCAAAACAGATGCTGAGAGCAGGAGTGGAAAAGTGAGCTGGGGTTCTGTTTTGCACCATGCGATGTTTACTATAGCCACTTTAATACAGGTTGGCTAATATACAGTAAGACTGATTTCTGGGGTTAGGGGAACCAGAGGTTTAGAGCATTTCTTCACTTCCTTACTAGCTTCAGTCCCATTTAAAGCTCAGTGCTGGGTTAAGTCTGGTCCTAGGGTTCTGAAAGGTCTGGTGTATGCTTGTAAATGTTGTTCACTGCTTTGCTGGTTCTCTAAATGCTGATGTGCTACTGTAGTCATGAGTTTTTACCGAAATCAAAGAAACTAGGGCTGGAAAGGACCCAAGAAATCTCCATCCTTGTGTCCCAGGCTGGGAGCCTTAGGGCTGCAGCCTGAGAGAACTGATACCTTTTCATTCTGGTAATGTCTTACAGGTGTGTTTTTCTCATTTTCACAAATGAAGTGGTGTGCTAACACAGCTTCTCCATCTCCTGTGCTGTCTCTTAAATTAATGTATTTTCAATTTCAAGATAGAATTTCAGTCTTTAATATCACTACTGTTTGCATGAAAAAGTATTTCTTTATTTGATCTGTACCTTGGGGACTTCATTTAAAACATTCTGTATGCAGAAAGCCTTAGCTGATGTCTTAAGTGCTCTCATGGGAGTGCTTGGAGATATTGCTGCGTGTTTGGGAATGAATGTGCAGGCAGACTGACTCATTGATTAAATCCACCTCCTTGTGTGTGCACGCACACACTAAGCAAGCAGTGTGCATATTACATGAACTTCTTTCAAGGATAATTTTATTTCATCTCCCTTCAGACAAATCTAGTACCCTGGGAACACACCAGCTTTTTTTTTTTCCTTTTGCGTGTGCAGTTTTCTCCTGTCAAACCTTCCTTTTTGTGAAATTACTTGTGATTGACTTTGTTACGATAGGCAGAAGGATGGCTTTTGTCTTTTAATATCCTTGGTCCTGTATTGAACTTACTCAGTGCTTTAACAGAAAATAAAAATACTTTTACTTCCCTGTGTGTAATGTGGTTATCAAAAAGGAATATTTTAGAAATGCTGTGCAAGACAGCAGAAGGGAGGCTGTATGCATTATGTATAATATGTTACAGAAGGGATAGATGAAATGCTTTATCTTTGTCTTGAATCAAAATGCAAGTGTAGAAAACTTAAAATACATTTTTAATGTAGCATGGTGCCTAAAACATTAAGGAAGGCCTTAATGCAGACTTAATATTCTTACTCACCCCCTTTGTTCTCCAACAGTCAGAGCAATGAAATAAGCATCTGTCTTTTGACCTTGTTTCTCTCTGTTATTGAGCTCATATGAGAGACTTCTGCATCAGTGTGTTTGGTTTGTTTCTTATTTTTAATGTTATCAAACTGATGAATTTTTCTCATACAAGCAGTAGATTTCAGAGGGCATCAATTTATTATGTTGGACTGTAGCTGCCCTGGGTTTATCTACAGAATAGGAACATGTTCCAGTGAAGTTCTTTTAATGGGAAGCATGTGTTCAATGGCTAGATGTCCACAGTGGCTGTATAATCTGGATATTAGTTTTGTTTGATTTATCAAGGGGGCAAAGATTGCAAGCTGAGGCTACAGTTCTTAGTCTCCCCCTTCCTGTTTCTCCCTTGCAGTCAGACTGAAATGGAAACAGTTTGGGTAACTGCTGTTAAAAGACCAAGAAATGTCCAGAATACCTTTTCTTGCTCTTGTCTAGGAGGGCAGGTGTTACAGACCGAGGAATTAACTGGTTTATGGAAAGATACTTCCAATGTCTGAACATTGCTGACATTCATTAGAAAATAGTTTGTGGGGGAAGTGTGTTGCACTGTAGGGTGGACTCAAATAGCGTCCTTCATATTTGCAGCTTCTGGGAAAACTTGTCCAACCACTAGTTATGATTTTGGAAGTGCTTCAGCACTCCTGATAAGGCCAGATAGACTGTCTTGAAAAAAAACTTCCTTAAATCTGCAAATGGTCTCCTGTTCTGTGGATGACTGGCTCATTGAAGCTTCTTCCAACTAGAAATGCTTATAGGAAGCGTAACCTTTGGCTGACAAGACATTCTGCTGAAGTTCACCTACAAGCACATTTTGGCTCTGGAGACAGTGCGTCTAGCCAACAGGAATAATCTCAGCTGTACTGGGCCAGCATGTCAGCTTCTTATCCACAGAACTTGAAATCTCATCTGGGGCAATCTCAGAAATTGAAATCTTATGTTAAGCCTTGCTCAGTAATTGTATTTCCTGGTAGCAGCTGCATGTATTATCTTTTAGTGAAAATGCTTTCCAACAGTGTTTTGTAGCAGTACTTGGCTTAACCAAGAGGTTTATTATTGCTTCATACAGCAGCTAAGAAGAAGTTTTCCAGGAATTTGGATCACTAGAGGTCTATTCTATCAATCTATTTTCCAGAGTCTGGAAACTGAGATTCTTGACAGAAAGTTTAAATGGTTTCAGTATGTTGCTTGTAAACTCATTAATTCTGTCTTTATCAGTGTATCTGGTTTCTCTTTTCCTGGCTAATAACCTCTAAATGTGTGGGGTTTATAAATGTATCTTTATTTCCAGCCTTTTTTCCGTGAGACCATGATACTAAGCTTTGTTTTTAATTTCTAATTTAAAGTTAGAAACGTGTGTCTGTTTCCCAGTAGAAACCTTAAACATTTAAGAATTCTTGAACTCTTACTCTTGGTAACTTGAGCCAGCGTGTCTTTTCTGCCTTAAGTGTAGGTTCATAAAGGTAACGAACATGTTTCCATTGAGACTTCCCCTGAACAAAACAGTTGGCAGCAAAAGTTAAGTTCTACCAGTCTTTGGGTGACAGTGATTTTTTCCTGTTTGGTAAAGATGAGACAAGAATTTTAACTTTGCCTAAATTTTGATGAATTCTTAATTACATTCATATTTTAGAATTAAGTCAAATACAATGAGCTCCTAATTTGAAAGTAATGTAATACACCTTTACAAAGGAACTGTTGATATACAGAATATTTTAAATTATTTTTAATTCCTTAGCCTCAGTTTTTGTTAAATGAAAATATTGCAGTATGGGATAACCTTGTATCATTAGCATGTTTCATAAAAGACAAAATAATACTTTCACAGGTTGTCTAATAGTGGGACTGATATATTGGATTTTTTTTTTCCATTTTTGCTTGTGAATAAAGCTTTTAACACAATTCCTGATATCTCTGGAGACTTTCAGAATGAATTAAGGAAGAAACAGATTTCAGCTCTGGAGGACGCTGGATTTCTTAGTCTCAGGAAGGTTAATTTTTCAACTTGTTTACAAAATTGTTCATACGCAATTGCTGTATGAGGTGAAACTCAGAAGCAGCAATGTTTTGAGTAGATGATGTATCTAAATAACCTTTCTTGCCTTTCCCCTGAATACCTGGTTGTGCCCTACTGTTCTTCATTACACAAGAAGAATTGGATTTTCACTGTGTCTCAAATAAAAATTTGCATATTTAACTCTGAATATTATTTGAGGTGAGAGCAGGCAATAGATGTTGAAGTACTAGTCTTGCTGCTTCTTTGGTTATAAAAACAGATTTCCACAGCTCAGCTTATGCAAAGGACCTTACCTATATTATTTTTCTTTGGCTGCTTGTAATTTACTAGTCAGCTGTTAGACAAGAGAACAGTGAGGATCATTCATTTCTTCAAAAGCAGCTTAGCTGAACTAGTACTACATGTGTCTTGCATCATTTTGTTTTTAAATTCCAAAGCGTTTGAGGATATGAAAGGTCCTTTTCCTTCAGATTGTTCTCTACAAGATTCCTCTGTCACATTTAATGAAATCATGCATTTCTACCCCTTGCTTGCAAAGTGGAAATTTCTGAACATTGTGGAAATGACAGACCATGTGTTTTGGATTGTTGAGACAATCTAAATGATAAAACTGAAAATTAGTTAATCTAGGAAGAACCAATACTTTAACTGTGCAGGGAGGGCTCTGAAGTGGCTACAACTTAAGTTTTACTGACCTTTCTCATGGGAGATGTTTACCATTAATATTAATTTGCATGTTGTCACTTCTAAGTTCAGCTTGTATGATGGTAAAAATGAGCTTTCTGTTGTTCCCCGTGCATTATATGTATGGCACGTTCTCTGTTGCTTTCCAGAAAAACCAAGGTCATTACTGTTAACAGCAGGAGTCTGAACCTTGTGCAGCATAGGTAACTTTTGTGGAATGTGTGTACTGAACAGTATCGGAACTTGCTTTGAGTCAAGTGTTGGAAATAGGGGGTTGGGGAGGGGAAGTATACTGCATGTATGTGCCCTCATATTCCGGAGTGGTTAGGAGCAGCATAGGAAGAAACATCTTTATGCTTAAGCAGCAAAATGCAAAGGGAAGTAATTTTCTATTTATGCAGACCAGCAGTGGCTTACTTGGCTTAAACTTCCTTAAAACAGAACTCTGAGACTGTTCCTTTCTGCATAAGTCATTATATGCTGGCCTTTGTGTATAGTCAAATTAGTAACTTTGCATCTTGAGTTTGAGCTATATCTTGTGCTCTCTTGGAACTGCTAATTCAAATTATATTGTAGTGTAGACACACGATTTTGTGCTGAGATGTTTAAATAATCAACCTTGAGATATGCAGTATCTGTGAGGCTGATTTTTTTTTTTTTTTCCCCCTTCTTTCTTGGCATATCCAATACTTCTTATTATCTTAGTTTCTTTAAAGGGAAAAAAAAAAGAGGGGGGGAAAAAAGCCCAAACCACTTTTCTTTTCTTGTTTCTTGTAGGTTTATGGGTGTCTGTGTGCATCAAGGACAGCTGCACGCACTTACTGAGGTAAGACTATTTCACGATATACATACTGAATATGAAACAGTTCTCAGGCCAAACTCTACAACTACTGTTCACCTTGAATGATAGTATCTTTTATGGTGACAAGTGAGTTAATCACATGCTATTTGCTATGCAGTGGGAAGGCTGCCGAATCAGGCCTCAGAACTGTATTTTGCTCATAGCCTTTGTATGTCTTTTCTCATCAGAAGCACATATTAGGATGAAAAAAAAAACCACAGTTGGAACATAAAATGTCACTGATAATATTCTAAACGAGAGATGTGGATTACCGTTGGGCTGCCCCTCAATATTATTTGTTTCAGTGACATTGCATTGTATTTAAGTCTTTCTTGTACTCCCGTTGTGTGTACGTTTCACAGGTGAATTGGGGATGTTTCAGCTGGGTGATATTAGTGTATTCAGTCCCTACCACTTTTTCTTCTTTGGAACAATATCAAGATTACACCTTAATCTGGGTCCCATAGAAAGGAATTATTCCATTGGCCGTATGGCCAAGATCTAGATATCAAATGCAAAACTGAAGTTTCCATTCACATGGGTCTTTCCACCAAGTTTTGCTGGGTTGTATGTTTAATCCCCCTGTTAACAGCTTAGGAAAAACAAGAAGGGAGTATTCTTTCTTCTTAGGAATAGCATTGCCTGTTTTGGGTCAAAATCAATAAAATATTTTTCCTGCTGTTTCTGTTTGAGTACAGATTGAGGGGAAATTTATGCTTTTAAAGTTAATGCTTCTTATTTACTTCTATTTTGTAGGAACTGCTTAATTCAAAAATTAACCCTTTCCCACCTCCCAAAGACAAGTATGTTATTAATTAGCATTTAAAACAGGTTCCTGGTGTGCTTGCCAAGAACTGCTGTAAAATGAGAAGATTGGATAGCTGTATGCCAATTATCAGGATATGAGTGACCGTCGCTTTCTGTAACGTTTATATGCAGCTCTGAGGCAAAGATGCACATACATGGGCACTGAATTTCTTCACCTTCTGGGGTGACAATTCTGCAGTTCTAGTTCTAGCTACTATCAGAGAGATGCACACTGGTTCACAGTGCCCGTTTGTCTAGTGTAAGAGCAAAGGTAAAGATGCTTCCAGAAATTTCAAGATACAGCACATGTGAGGGGTCCTTTGATATGAGAGGGACAGTTTATTTGATATTCCCCTCCTCCACCCTATGGTCGGTAGAGGAAATGTTTCTAAGATTTGGCATTACCTGGCTGATCAAGTCCTTCAGGCAGGCTTACCTTCATTGTTAATAATAAAACATATTTCAAAGTTCTTTTGGACCTCTGCTCAGTTAAAACAGGGCAGTTTCAGGCCCTCCTGCACACTAAACGTGTCCTAGAAGAGATGGAGCTTCATAATATTTTGTTGTACTAAATCTTGGCAGATCTTCCTCAGTGTGGTTAGTTGGTTTGTTTTTTCTCTCCCCTTCATCCCAGTTACTTGCCGTTTAAATGTCCCTCCTCACCCAGAAAGCCAAGAAAAAGAAACCATCACAGATGCTTCCTCATGGAGAGCTAACTTTGTAGCTGCCTGCTTTGTTCAGCTATTTTTGAGTTCCTGGCAAGCAAATAAATCTAAGAAAGACTTCAAAGAATAACTTCTTATAGTTAGAATTCGGAATAACAGAAGAGATTCCTGAAACATATTGAGACCAAAGAGGAAAAGTTTTAGACTGAAGAAGGTTGCTGCAAAATTTTGAGAAACAGAATAGCTTTAGTGATATATTATAAAAGTACATGTAATGATCACTGCTTTTCTTATGTGGACCAAGGTAGACATTTAACGCCTTCAATAGGAAAAAACATGACCAAAGGCTGTCATAAATTGATGTTGTAGGGAATCCACACACAGTTTTGTCCAATACAGTAGTTGTTCTTTGGTTTTACAGAGCTTTTGAATGTTAAGAGCTGCGTATATTCCAAGTGGTGGAATTAGTTGTTTTCTGGCAAAAGTAGCGTCATTTTTCATATTGAACTGTGTGTAGAGTAATAGCCGAGTTCTGAAGACTTCTGGAGGTTAGAGAAGGGGCTGAAATGGCGAGCTGGAGGAATTATTAGTAAGATGGACGTGGTGAATCACCAGTTCAAATATAGCCCAGGAGGATAAACAAATCATCCACTGTCTCGTGGCTTTTTTCAGCTCGTGGTCCAAAAAGGAGGTCTCCTAGCTTACAGTGCACAGCATAATTGATACTAGCCTGACACTACTAGCACTCAGAGAACTTCTGCCAGAGTTTCAGTTCTTTGGAGATGAAACTTGATTCAGAGGCCCATTGCTCAATTAGTCTCTGAGTCACTGCAAGGAGAACCCTCTCTTGCACTAGTCTATGCTGGACCTGTTCTCTAAGGAGCTTAATTATCCCTTCTTGTGTTTTGAGAGTACAG
The DNA here is from genome assembly GCF_949628215.1 of Phalacrocorax aristotelis. Taxonomy (NCBI): domain Eukaryota; kingdom Metazoa; phylum Chordata; class Aves; order Suliformes; family Phalacrocoracidae; genus Phalacrocorax; species Phalacrocorax aristotelis. The sequence goes on from NC_134281.1 coordinate 50,089,254, forward strand.
TTGATGATACATGCCTAAGTAAAAGGGGTACAGCATCACTTAGAGCTTATATCTGAGGCCGAGATGGGAAATCATGTTTATTTTTATTTTGTTTCCATGACAGAAGTTGAGAACCTGTGGCAAAGGTTTGATGAATGGACTTAGACGACTTGTGCTTACTCGCCTCCTGTGCTATTAACAGGCAACAACCACAAATGGTGTTAGAGGAGCCTTGAGGATTTTGTAAGCCTGTTAAGGGGCTACATTAGTAATACACCGCACTTTGTTACTGGAAGGCAGAGTCTGAAGTGTTACAGATTTCTTTTCTTGCATGTTTAAACACATGGGAGGCTAAACACAGTGGATCGTGCAGAGCAGGTTTTTTGCTTGAGGAGGGTGTTGATCGTATGTAGGCTTTGGGATTTTCCCTTTTGGCAGCATTTTACATTGTTTTAATTGTCCTTTCTCAAGTGGCTTTTGTTTTTAAAACTGTTGGGCAAGAAGCAGTTTCTGTTTGTTTTGGTTTGTTTGGGGTTTTTTTTGTTTTTTTTTCCAAATAAGAATGGAATTGTTTAATTATAGACTGCACTAGGACTTTGGCCTTGTTCTGAATCCACAGTCTTATCAGTTTTGAAAATCCAATATTGTTTTCAAAGTACCACTCAAGCCAGAAGTTATGGCATATGCCTCTTCTGAAGTAGTTCAGTATCTATCCTTAGAGTCACAGAATGTTTTAGGCTGGCAGGAACCTCTATCCTTGCAAGCACATAGTTAAGAGACATTTAAGGAAAGTGAAGTAGATACTTTAATAGGCGTACCACTCTGAGTTGGCAAGCGTTAGGCTGCCTCACTAACTTTGAGCTGATGGGCAGAGCTTCGCTGTGCTCATTTTCTGTACAACCAAGAACTGGGTATTCCTTTCTTAGTATTGAGCTCTAATCTGTAGCTAGTGGTTTGTTTCTGTAGCTATAAGAATCTGCAGGGCTTCCTGCTGTACTTGCATGGATCTCCAACCTAATTTAAACCTCTCCTTCAAGCCTCTTGTTTTCCAGCCACCTTCCTAATCTGACAACTCTCTGTTCTCCATTCCGTAATTTCCTGGCACGCTGCATCCTCAGACTTGGAGAAACTTGCATAGCAGTACAGGCTCTGGTGTCAGTTAGCATGAGATGCTGCTGAGCATTGAGAGACCAGATCTGAGCCACTGCCAGGAGGTTAGCAGACAGCATACCCTCCAGGGGACCTGAAGCTGTGACCCAGTTAGTGTGGAGCAGCCATGGCTTAATAGCAAAAGCGTATGATCTTATCCCATACACATTTACCACAGAATGGATGCATGAGCAAACACCCATTTTAGATGGGAGGCAAATTTATTTGTGTTGCAGGTTCTATAGGCCTATGCTGTTACACTGAAGCAGGTAACATAGCATATGGTCTTGCATAAAAAAGTCACTTAATACCTTTTTGTGGATCTTAGATGATTTATTGAACTCTGTTAAGCAGGTCTCTCTGAATTTCTGAGGGATGGGTCAGGCTGAAATCTTGTTATAATTATATATATATGCACAGAACAAGTCACGCAGCATGGTAATTCCTTCTTGAAGGTAATGAAAACCTTGACAGCTCTGTGTATAGAAGATGAGGACGGGAGAGTTATTGTGTTAATTGGGATATCTTGAAATAGCAGTGCTTCAGAAACAATAGCTAATTGTTACAACAGAAGTTTTATGGCTATTAATTCATACTGGATGAAGTAAAAAAGTGCACAAATGCTCTGCTGCCGCAATCTAAAGCTGTAGCTTTACTTGCTCAGTGCAGGATCTGACATGCATTGGAGCTTTTTCAGGCAGGGAGCAGGGCCGTGGCAGTGTGGCAGGAACACGATCTGTGACGGAGGGGCGGACAGATTTGTTTCAGCCAGCGGCTGAATCTGCTGTCTGCCTGACATGCCTCTTCTGCAGTCTTTCAGTCTGTTTTCTTGCTTGTGTACTACCCAGTCAGTCTTCCTGATTCCATCCCAAGTATCTGGTGTGTTATTAGATGTTTCATGGGTCTAAGAGTGTATTTGGGCAGCCTTGGTTTTAGGGTGCCATGTACATGGCACTGGAACAATGGTGAGATGACTATAAGGGGTGAGTCAGCCTTTCTGTGCACCTGGCTCCTCCAGTGCATCCCATTCGGTGAGTTCTCCTTATCAGCTGCCTCATGTACTGCACCTTACAGACAGTGTGTGCAGGGGTGCGTGAAAGTGCCAGTATGTGTTACTGCAGACTGCACCACTCTGAGCACCGAGGAGACATTTTAGACTTCAAGGCAATGTATAGTACGGACAACAGAGTTTAATGCAGATGTATGTGGCAAAAATTGCCGTAAGAATCTTGACTGCTGCTTTAACTTTTTTTAGAGAATCACCAGAATTCTTTGAACTCGTACACATTTTCAGTTCAGTTTTTTTATAGCTGTGTCGTAAAGTCCAGGAAAAAAATTTACTACAGAAATCCTTCCAGACATGTTAATTTTTATCTTGGACAAGATAATTGTTTTTGGACAATTTTGACATGTTGCACTGTAATAGCTTACTGAATTTGACAGTGCTGTTTTTACCATCAACTACAATTCATTGTTTTGAGTTTTGAGACAAGAACGCTGTTATGTAGCAGTTCGGAAAATAATTTTTTTTTTCTTTCTTGCACAGAGTATCCCTTTTGTGCTCCTAAAGCTCATCTTAATGAAAGAGCTTGTGGCTGTTGAAGAGAGACGGTTTGTTTGTTTTTGGTTTTGTTTTTTAATAAGTTCCTCTGTGATAACTACAAGCTTTCCTTCTCTTCTTTTCCTCCCAACAGCAATAATTTAAGTAAACTATAAATGCAATTAGTGGAGTTTCAGGCCTTCAGAGACCTTCCTATTTTTAGTATTTTTTGTTTTACTTTTGGAGGTAGCACTGACTAGAAAGAAGAAAATATTAACAGCTTAAAATTCTCAGAATTGTTACAGTTGTGCTGAATTTTCATTTTACAAGGAAGGGAAAGTAAGTTCTTTAAGCGAGAAGATCCTTCTGGTATACAACTTCCACAAGCAGAATGTACTATTAAAAATGTTTCATTTTCCTTCCCTCTTTTTTTCCTCCCTTCAGTTCCTAGACATCTTTCTATGGAGAGTCTGTGACCCCGGAATGGAGGAAAACAGACAGACATCACTTAGGTCTCCTCTTCTAAGCCTTTACGCTACAGCAAAAATTGTAGGCATACATTGCCTTCCAGATGGCAACTGCACACTTCTGAGAGTTTCAAAAAGCGCAGGAATGCTATTCCTTCCATGCTCCATCCTCCCCATCTCCTGTAACACTTACTAATCCCTACTGTTATTCCACCAGTGCAAGTCATATTGTTTGACTAACTTTAGTTTTACTGCCTGTAGCACTGCAAATATTTACCGCAGCTTTGCTGATCACAGTAGGCTAGCCTGTCAGCCCTAGAGAACATCATGTCATTAGAAATGTAATTCCTGTTATCAGTTAGCCTGCAAATATTCCATATGGCAAAGGAATTGCTCCCTGTTTAGGTATTACCTGTTTACCAGCTGAGGTTTTAGTTCCTGGATAAGATGGTGTTCTGGTGGTTGTCCCTCAAAAAAGAGAGAAGCTGCAGTGCTAAGTTGGTTAGCCTGAGCTTGGAGATAACTGAAGAGAAGATAAAAGTTGTGTTAAAGGTGCCATCAAGTAGAAAATGAAGAGAAATTAAGGGGCTCTCAACTTCATCCTGCCAGAAAATGTTACTCATCTGCTGGATGCTGCCATCCAATTTGTAGCAAAAAAAAAATATAAAAAATTAAAGAATTACTAGGCAAGCCATTTACTTCATGTAAGATTAAAGGTTCATGTATTACTTCATGTGTACAGTCAAGCCATACTGATTAGAGATTTCCAGTTCAGTTTATATCCTTAATATCTTGTGCTTTTCATTAGCTACCCTTGCTTATTGAAATCTTCCTTAGGCACTTTCTGTAGTCTTTTTCTGCAGTATTGAAAAGAAAAGAGGATGGGCAAAAAAGCAGAGTGGTAGGAAACTGTAGAGATGTTTTGGTCCTCTGTTTCTCATCAGATTTGGTCCCTAACTCTGGTCCAGTTTGGTCTTATTTGCATACATAAAACATCTTATTTGAGTGTGTCAGAGGTCTCAGGCAGTATGTCAAGTTATTTACTTTATGCTCTTGTGTAACTAGAAACTGCTGTGACTTCTGTGAGTAATTGAGCAACTGTGCAAACTTTATCTTTATCTTGGATGTTTTTGCTGGAAGCTCTGAGAAGATACCTGTTAATCCTAAATGTCTTTTTTTTTAGTGGAATGAGTCTGGATACAGAGTAGTGTAAAAAAGATGGAATTTACTTTGAAGGAATTTAAAAAAAAAAATTAGCATGCTATGATGACAAAGGATGTCTTTCAGATGACTTTCAGCAGCCAGCATCTGGCATTTTTAAATGCCTCCTGGCTCTGGGATGCTGCAGAAGGACTGCTGTTTAAACTGTATAAGAACTCTAAGTATGTGTAAAATTCTGCAGATTAAATTGATCCTTATGATCTCTTAGCCAATGAATAGCAGGACCTGTGGATTAATACTGTAATAAATCTCTACTTGCATGCTTTATTTTTGTCCTTAGTTCAGATACTTTTCATAGCATGTTAGAGCTACAGCTTCTTTTTATGTACTTCTATGGGACTAGGAAGTAGTTCTTACAGTGGTGCTGTACTGAGGCCAGTGCTGGAAAGTGTAATGTGTAGAGGCAGTCTGGGCCTTTGCAGGTATAAAATCCAAGTGCCAGAAGTGTAAGTTTAGCTTTATGAAAAGTACATCAGAGGTGTTGGGTTCTCTGCTAAACTAGGGTTACTTTGTACCCCTCCTGGTATGGATTTGGGCATTTGAACAGAATATATTTAATTGCAGGAAGGTATGCTTTGAAAGGAATGGGTATGTGGTATAAAACCAGAGTACCTATTGCTACTATTTGCTTGCCTCTTCTGCTGCTTTCTTTGTAGGACTGGAAGTCCAGCCAGCACACATCTGTGTTATTTCCTCTGTTAATTGGCTGTTTGGGTTCATTAGCTTTTTCCTTACAGGAGTCATTAAGAGTCAAGCCTTGCATATACTTGCTTCAGGGTCAAGAGAAAACCATTCATCTGGACCCCAGGGATTTGACCTCTAGAGAAGAGTAATGGTAACCTTGTCTGATACAGCAGTAGTTGCACTCCCCCTTAATGACTGGGGACTGTGAGAAGTTTGCTGTAGGACCTGAGGAGATGAGCAGGGGTCATGGCAGCAGAAGTAGGGTTTAAAACTGAGCAGGAAATAACTCGGGTGTTAAGGTGACTAGGCTAGTCTGTAATGTAAAGGTGAGAAATCATTCCATTTCATGCTACTGCTTTTTCCAGCACTAAAATAGAATGAATGCATCACGTAACACGTCTGTTGAGCCTGTTCACTGCTGCATAGTGCTTTGTTTCTGTTCTTGAGAAAAAGCATGTATTATCTCACCACAGAAAAATTGTTGCAAGCTAACAGATGCTTTGAAATATCAAGTTAATTCTATCATCCTTTTTAAAAATACATAGAACTGTGGAGTGTTTTACTTCTTTTTTTTCTGGGGAATAGAGTTAAAGAGAATCTACAAGATACACAACCTCTGTTACTGTGAGCCTGCTTAGTGGCACCTGTGAATATCGGCTCAATCTTCTGGGGTTAATAAAACCCAACCAACTGAATGTGTACAGAAAGACAAGTCTATTGCCCGCGCTTTCTACTTCATTGTGCGTGAACACAGGACTAAGTTACGAAGACATGAAAGTATCACCTTCATTGTCGCATACAGCAGCTGTCTTGACGTTGGTAATAGGAACTTTTTTAGAGCCAAAAATTTAGGAAGTTTCTGTGTATATTCCAAGATAAATGTCTTTATTACATGGCAAACCAAGTCTCTAGCAATATCTTTTTGAAACTTTAAAGATCCTGAATCTTTAAAGTCCTAAGCCTTGGGATGTGCTTCAGATTTCTTGTATCAAAGTATCATTTTTAGCTTTTGATTAAATTATTGTGACATTAAAAAAGTGATACTTATACATTTGAATATTAGGTAGTTGTATGTGTATATGTCTCTGAAATAAGTTATTTTAATAGCTTTGTCCAGGACCACATGTAGACCATGCGCTTTTTCTTGCCCCTCTGTAGCTGCAAAATGATTCCTAGTACATCTGATCATTTTGAAATGCAGTTATAATTTTTTTATAAACTTGTTTCAGTGCAAACACTTCCCTTCATCTCTTGATCATTCATGATAGAATTTTTAAAATGCTTGTCAACAGTTGAGCCATATTTGGTCTTAGTTTTGCAGTCTTCACAGCATATGGACTGTGAATTTCAGTTTTACTATAACAGTTCACTTAAGCTCTCAGTTTTAAAAGTGGCTGAATGCATCGTCAGCAAATGTAGACTGATGCTTGGTGACCGGCTCTACCTCATCCTTTCTCTGTGCTATACAAGGCATCATATTGTTTAATCTTCAAAGTGATGTCCTTTTTTCCCATGGAGTCATTCTCTTTAGAAGAGTACAGCATTTCCCTCTCCAACTTGAGAGATCCACATATGAAAGGCTTAATATATCTGGCATTTCACAGCTTGCAGAGCTGAAGAAACCCATTCCTGTGCCATTGATCCTTGTCAAGAAGCATGGGTAGCTCTAGAAGCAACCATGCCCTGATGCAGTATTAACTGGAAAGTGCTAGGTTAACCAACTGTATTGGCTTGGGGGGAGGGGTGTCTGCCCTAAAAATATTTTTGAAAGGATGCATGAAAAATGGGAAAAAAAAAACAAACCCCAACAACAACAACAACAAAAAAAAAACAAACCAAACCACAAAACAATCCAATTTCCAGTAATGATTCACTCTATCAACTCTAGGAAGGCTGACTGAGGGTTAGAAGGATGTGGACACCATCATGCTGTTTTATCAGCTAAAGAGGTCTCATTTTTCTTGAAATAATGCTGTAGGCACTTGTACTGAGCCTAGACAATTGGTTATTCCAACAGCTAAAGAGTTGCAGACTCTGGTACCCATCACCATATTTTGTACATGAAAAATGAGTTAGGCTGATTAAAGGTAGAAGTAAACCTGACTCATATTTATGCACCAGTGGATGCAAAATTAAATCTAAACATGGTACATGTAATAAGTAAATTAGACTGTTCATACTAAGTAGAGTTTAAAAAGCTTGTAGAAAAGGGAGGGTAGTGTTGGTATTTGGAAAACGTCACACTGTGTAAACCTTATGGTTTAACCTTTAAGGCTTCACAAATTATTTCGTAACACAAAAAAGCAGTGTGTCTAAGACAGTGAAGTTATTTCACAGAAGTTAAGGCAAAGTACATATTCTTTACTTATATTATTTTCCTTGGGAACCAAATATTTTTGTGAATTAGTTAAAAGGAAGAAATATTTCTGTCCCAAACACAGCTTGATGTGCTGCACATACCAAAAAAGTCCATTTCAAATCACACAAGGGGGCCTGGATTTCAATGACAGGAGGCAGGAAATTTAGTGTTCTGGCTGAAATTCTATCTCCAGTTCATACTTTTGCAGCCTGATGTTGTGGCATATGTGGTGTGCTTGACCCTTTAGTTCCTTCTCCAGCAAAAATGATACAGGCCTCCACAGGAGTTTCAGCTAAGTCTGTCTGATTTGTAGCTTTGCAGTTTTGAGTGGTTAAGTATCAAAAGTCAGTTTCTTGGAAAGCATGTAAAGGACCTTATGTAAGTTACATGATCTTTCAATTTTTTTCCCTACATCTGATGGCTATTTACTTTTTCATAAATGAAGGCTAACCATCTTGTCTGATTGCGGTAATCAAAGACCTAGGGTTTCCAGGAAAACAGTAAACAATAGGGTATTTTTTTTAACTAACTTTTTGGGTTGGCTCTACCAGGTTAGCCCAACAGAATGTAGGGGCCCCTGTGGCATAGCTTCAGTTTGATAGGAAGTTCAGTGCTGCGGTATCTGGTCACAACACTTGTTCTGAGGACAGGAGGAAGATTTAGTTACTGAATTTGGGAGTGTTTTCCTGTGGCTGTATGCCTGATATGATTTGACCAATTCCCCCAAAATGCATCTTTTTAGAGAGAGTGATCTCCTATCATGTACATGTGCGGAATTAGAATAATAAGTAAGAGACCTTCAAGTGGTTCCTTGCTTTACAGAAAGGTGGAACTGATTCTCAAAAACCTGCAGTAAAAAGGTCAGTTGTGGGAAACAGCTGATAAAAATGTTGACTTATGGAGGATGCATCCAGGCTGTCTCTCAGGAGGAAGTGCTGGCAGGTCAGGTAAAGGAAAAATATACCATGGGGTGGTGGGGATCAGGTAGATTAAACTCACTGGGGACAACTCTGCAGAGAAAGTCTCTCATTTTGCCAAAAGCAGACAAGCAGTGGAAGTTGTGTAAGCACTGCACTGTGCTGAAGGCACAGGGAAACTGCTAGATGCATTTGCAATATGTGATTAGGCAAGGAGTGAAGGGCGGGTTCTCACAGAGAAGAAAGTTCAGGCATAAAAAGTACTATAATCAGAGACACTAAAGAAATCCTCATGTAAAGAGAGAAGCCAAGACTTTGAAAATGAGTCTAAGTTCAAGTGCACAGTCTGTTTATGCATGCAGGTGTTAGATCAGAAGTGATGAGCAACCAGTTACTTCAGTGAGAATTTCAGGACATGCAAGCTTTTGAATTCTAGACTTTTTCTTAAATGCCTGTGTATAAGCTTAAGACCTTATGGTTAAACCTCCTTTTCTCTCCCCCGCCCTTTCTTTCTTTCATTAAAAAAAAAATTCTTCTTGGCTACACAGGCTATATGTTGGATTTAATTCTTTCTTTTCCCTCTTGTAGGAGGATGATTGACTTGTTTCATCACTTCAGAGCCTGTAATAGTGCACGAGGAACCTGATTTATTTGTTGTTTTAATTGAGATAGATGCATCTAAATATGTTCTCAGGAAGGCTTGCTAAGTAAATTGGTGGTGGTAACCTCTTCCTCCTTCTCAGAATGTTTCAAGGATAGAAGAAAGTAAGATAAGAGGCAGATAAATGTTGAACTGCAAACAGCAACCTCCGTTGTCTCATTCCTCCTCTCCCTTCCCTGCATGAATGTGGCACACATGCAGGTGGGTGTGTGTGTGTTCTGTCGGGTTTTTCTGGGGAGGGGTTTTTAGTATCAGTGTCTTGACACTCATTGCCATTGTCTCAAGAAAAAAAGAAAAAACATTCTTGAACTGCAGCCCCTGCAATTCTTTTAGTGTTGCTTTCTGATATCCTGGAAATACGTCTAGGTTAATATGAGTGAGAAGTTGCAAGCTTCTCAACTGTTGTGGTATGAGGGGAAGAAAGGGGAGGAAAACTGAATACTGCCTGAGGACTAGATTTTTCCTGTTACTTGTGTGTCTGAAGGAATGCATACATAGATACTGTGGTGCTGGCCCTTTGTTTCTTACATATTTTCCAGTAAATTTAGTTTGTTTGTATTGCTTTTTCTTCCTCCCCCCTCCCTGCTTTGCCCTGGACCCCAGGAAGCATACTCTTGAATTAACAAGTGTTTTGTAGTTTCACTTCCTCATCTCACTTTACTTCTCAGCCATCCAAACCATTCAGAAACTGAGTTGTACAAGAGAATTCTTTTAATGTTTGCTTTTGCGCCCCACTGTTAATAGGGGATCTTGGCGCGTTCTGTAATTGCCAATAAAGTGTTTGAGCACCCTCAAATATAAATGGACATTGCGGCACGGCTGAGCGTTGAGGCTTGGAAGAGCACTCTGAAACAGCTCAAATACAGTATTCCTTGTGCAGAATTTAAACAAAGTTTGTAGTGTGAGAGGTGTTTGTGTGCTATGACTTTTGTGCTCAGTAGGTCCTTGTAGCTGTTTTACAGCCTTCAAAAATTGAAGCAAACAAGTTAGTTATCTGGAATCTTGCAGGCATATAATCTGTGGGCTGCTACTGCTGGTATCTTTGTGGGGAAGGTGAGAAAGACCTTATTTAAATAAAGAGGCTCCTTGTCAGGGGCTACAGCTTGCTCCTAGGCAGAACCGAGTGTATAGTATGTTCCAAGTGCTGTCATTATGGATAGAGCCTTCTGCTCTAAACAGAAGTCTTATTGTAGAGATGCTGTTTCTCTTGCCTGTGTCAGCAACAAGGTACTTTCTCTTCCTTGCCTGTGTGCTAATTTATGCCATTGCTAGCTTGCCATATCCCAGATTCTTATCTGAAACTAGGCTCTACTTAAAACGCAAATGGTTGTGACTTCAGATTATAAATGCAGGATTTTGTTAGGCCTTCTTTGCTTTCTGTTTTTTCTACTAATATAATTACAGGAAAAATGGTTATCAAGGTCAGTTTGTATAGATATACTGGGAGTGTTTTCCGGTTCTAACAAAATAAGCTTATTTCCTGAAGTATTTCAAACCCTTCACGCGTATGGGTTGCAGTAGTGCATTGCTGCTACATGCCTGCAGTTGAAGCCTTACAATACTCTGTTTCTAGCAGCAGGCAAGCAAGTGAACATTAAATTTTGATTGAATGGAATGACAGGAAAGGGATAAATTCGGCCTGATGACCATAAGAGCTGTTGGATGTAGAGAATTAAAGGAAGACAAATCTTGCCATGTTCTTTTCCATGCCAGTGCTTAAATGTTTGGAATGCAACAAATGGTTTTCATTACAGCTCCTTCCTGAGTTAGTGCATGTTAATTCTTGTTTACCCATATAAAATAAGCTATGCATGTACATGCCTTTTTAGAAGGGGAAGCCAGTGAATCAATCAATGCCACAACTGACACAGAAGAAGAAACAGGTAGAAACTCTGATTTCTACCATCAGATATATGTATCGGATAGGTATATCACGTAGAACTGTTGCATGTCTTGGCTTTTGGTCCCGAGTTCTGATGAGTAAGCATGCCATGGCAATTGCATGAGGAAGCCTGTCCTCTCCTCTATGAATAGCTGACACTTTTCAAAGCAAGATTATTTTAATCCTGTAATGGTTAACGCTTTTTTAAAAATACGTAATTTTTTATTAAAGAACTGAATTGTTTGTATTGGTTGAAAAGCAGAAGAGAAATAGACTTCAGGTTACAGGCTGCTTTTCCTTCGGTTTTCAGCAACCGAGGAGCAGGAAAGAAAAGCAGCCTCTAGAGGAAGGCTTCTGGCTTTTCTTCTGTCCTTTCAATGAGGCTGTTCTTCCTAGCCACTTGAGCCCTTCTGGTCTCTCATGAAAAATTTTGAGTTTTGTTCTGAAATGTGCTTCTCCTGCATGTTCTGACTCTTTTTCAGTACTTGTGGTTTGTTCCCTGGCAACATTAGTTAACCTGCTGTCTAAAAATATACTTGTACAGCCCAAATTAAACATCCAACTTGTTCTGTTTTAATGTTTAATTTATTTTGTTTGGTGCAATTGATGTGCTAGATAATTAATGGAAATGGAAGGTTACTGCTCAGATACACTTGGGTGAGGTGGTTTTGTAAATTTGTGTTGGTTTTGGGGTTTCTTTTTGTTGTTTTTTTTTTTTTTTTTGTAAACCAAGTGGAGGTCTATGAATTAACTTCAAAAACAATTCAATTTAATCTGGTAGTCAATCTCAGTGTATAAACTTGTAGTATCTCATATTGTAGTTTTGAACATAGCGATACTGTCTTTCTTTTCCAGTTCTGCATGGTTGAAGCTAATGAAAACAGTTGGGGGAAATGAGGAAATTTCCAATCTTCCCACTGTCGCTAATTATGCCAGTTGTGGCAGAAGGGTACATTGGCATGTTGTCTTGCAGCCAGAAGCCTTCAAAGTATTCACTCAAAGTGCTGAGTGTGACAGGTGACTATTAAACACATGAGAACTGAAGATTGGGTTGTGTCTCCCTTGAAAAGGGGAGTTTAAAACTTTTTTTAACTTCTGCAGAAAGCTGAGTGAGTGAAAAGATCTCAACTTTCTTATTAGGCACAACAGTTACCTTCTTACTTCCAGCATTAGAAATGATACAAACATGCAAACTCTATCTCATTTGACACTGCTTCAATGCATTTGTTGCCGATGTCTGCAATGTTGTTATTTTGCTTTCCAGGTCTCCCTTTAGAGTCCAGCTATGCAGTGTGGCCTTTGCTCTGACATCTTTCTTCTCCACATTGAAGGTGCTACAGCTGTGACTCTAGTTTCTCTTTCCTCCTGCTTCTCTGCCTGCTTTCTTCATTGGACTTCTCCAATATATTAATTTGTTGCTATCTCAGTGTTTGTCTTGTAGTGTTCTGGGTCCCTGGAGCACTTATTCTTTACTTACCTCATGTGGCCTGTCATCCTCAATGTGCTCTCCACACCTACTTTTCTTAACCACTAATTGTGTTGCCTTTGGCAACATTTGGGCTACCGTATAGTCTTGTGGCTAATTGTTGCTCTTTAAAATAGTAAGCAGTGACATTTAAAGCCAAGTAAACAGCAGACCAACTTTTTTCTGGGTTTCCTGTGCAGTATCTGGTTGTTTATTTATTAGATCTACATATTGAAACAGCACTGGTTTTCAAAGTAGCATTGAAAACTCTTTGCAGTTCCCTTCAGTCTTCCCCCTCAGACTTGGTAGTATTTGGAGTCTTTGTTTTTGAGCAGTAACTGCTGGAATTATGTGAATCTGATGCAACTTTCCTTTAAAAGCTTCTACTTCTCATATTAGTATGTTCAAACCTTTATTTTGAATTTTGAAGGCTAAAATCTGATAGCTGAAGTTCAGTATTAGTCTCTTGAAATGAAGCATGTAATGCTATGCGTAAGTACCATTATATGCTTAATTTCATTTGTTTTCTCATTTCATATGCTTGAGTCTGATTAATGTGGCTGCAAGTGCTTGCAAGGAAGCAGTCCTATTACCCTGTTCTTAAGTTAAAGTAGCATGTTTCCCTATGCCCTGACTGTTGCGTGGGAAAGAGTTATATACTGCTGCTTTTTCATTTCGTAACATTAAGCTGTAACATCAGAAGCTTCCTCAACACTCCTTGATCCAGAAAGCACCTATGGTTGGCTGAGCTTCTGGGTAACTTGTTCTTCAAAGAAGCTACTGCTCTCTTTCCTCATAAGGTTCGGTAGAGCTGTAACAAAATACAGCTTTGCTGAACTTTCATTCTAGCAACAAAACAACGAGCTCTTACCATGGATAAGTTTATAGAAAATAATATTTTTGTGAGCTAAAATGGTCTTTTAAACCAGTGTTCAGTTTGCTGTGTTAAGTTGTAGTAAATGCAAAAATAAACAACCTAAAGCGGTTACTTTTTAGACTCTGGCAACCAGATAAACTGACTGTTGGTGTCCTGTTACACATCAGAAACCTAGCTGTAGGAATAATGGGTAGCTGTTTCACTGCAACCTGATGATACAGAGTTTGAAAAGGTCTGAACACTGTTCCATTTAGCTGTGAGGTCTCTTTATGAAATGTACTGTCCTTTGCTTTCATTGTCATAGCCTGATCAGATCTCTGCTCCAATTGCTTGTACGCTTACGCAATGGCTGTTGTTGTTGTAGTAGAATAATGCTTTGAGATGATGTGTTGCAGCCTTACTGTACCAACACTGAAATGTTTCAGGGACAAAATACAATCCAGTATTCTCTTTGGAAGAGGTGTACTTACTATCCTTTGGGATATTCTTGCTACACAGACCTGGTTTGTGCTAGTAAGATATTAAGAACAAGTATTTTTCTTTCAGCTACGTTGGCAATTAGGAAATAATGTGCATAATTTTGTGTCTGTTCTGAAAAGGCATTGTTGAAGGGCTCTGAAAAAAATAGGCCATCAGGCTGGCTGTTTGCATTACCAGCCTGAATGACCGGAAGAATTGGATTACTTATGTGACACTGAGGGAGCACTGAACTCTGTGTGGTACTTGCCTTAGGAGCAATTCAGGACTCTGCATGCAAATATTACCTGCTGGTCAGCTAAAATTTGAGATCAACCGGAGTCTTAAAGATGTCTATAGGAAAATCTTAGTTTAGTTGTTCACTTGATGATCAACCTGCTGTGCTTCAGAGCCAAAATCAGATCTCACATCTCTAATAAACGAGGTCTGAGCACTTGCCCGTGGCAGTTTTGCATAGGAGGCCTAGCAGGTTTTGTACATGTGTTAGTCAGGTTTGATTCTTGCTCTTGCAGGTCATGCGTGCTGTGCCCTAGGTGTGTGTCAGTTTTTGCCCAGCCCATGCTGGAATCCAGTCCTTGCAGTTAAGATGGGTGAACGACCCTGCAAGCTAATTTGGCTGGAAAGTTGCTGGGGGAATAGATAGATTAGGTGCATTTAACTAATTTGGCAGTAGTGGATCAAATCAGCAGGCTACTTTTACTGAAAAGGAAAGCACGAGCATGCTCAAAATAGTAGCTAGCTATTGTCACATTTCGGTGTGTATGTCTATACTCTTACAGGTTGCTTGTTTTATTTTATTACCATTTCTGGAGCAATTATTGTCATGGTACGGCACAGGTTAACCCTAACCAAAATAGAAAGCCAGGCCAGTGATTCCCTTCCCCCTTGCATTCCCTTGCCAGTGAATTCAAGTATGGTAGTGCTATATGGATGGTCTGTTATTCCCCAGTCAGAAAGGTGAAATGGTTTGAGATAATTGGAAAGTGTCACTTCATAAATGAGTTGTTGAGCTAGGTGCTTTAGTGCCTTCTGTTCGAGTTTGGTCAATACTGTTCTGATTTGAACATAACTGGATGAGAAGTGCTGCTCGCACTGTTTCAAGGAGGCTGGGAATATACATGAAGGTAAGCTAGAGATCTTATTCAGCCTTTTTTCTTTAAGCATGCTAGCAGCTTGTGATTTAAAAAAAAAAGAATTATATTAAGCAATTTTATTTTCTTGAGTGCTCTATAAGGTCATCTAGCTCCCTTAGGGGTTCAAATAAAAGCAATGAGAAAGAAAGATCAAAGTTGGAAAAGCTCAAAGCAGCATTGTTTCCAATATTAAGTCAGGTTGGCTGCAGCTCTGTCTAGTTGAGTCTTGAAAATCTCCAAGCATGGAGATTGCACAGCCTCTGAGTGACCTGTTCCAGAGCTGCTCTACTCTCCTGACACATGAACTCCTAGCATAAAGGACAGGTTGTTTTGGATCTCTGGCTTGCACCAGCCTGCAATTTTTAGTTTCCAGTGTAGTCATCTGACCAAGTTCCTCACCCCCAGCTGCAGTGCCTGGTTTATAGTAGTCCTAAACATTTGATTTTTATCATTGGTGTGTTAAGCCTTGCTGGCCTTGATTCTTGGAGGGGGGCCAGGAGACATTTTAATTTGCAAAATGATATGCACTAAGCACAAATTTCTGCGTAATTAAACTATCTTGACTTCAGCACAAAAGAGAATAGTTTGATGGAAAATTATACCACTTAAGAATAGGACAGTGCATTTTAAAATGTCAGTCAGGTTACTCTCCAGAGTTCAGAGCTTTCCTTGCCTAATCGTAAAATACAAATACCTTTTGCCTGTTTGGTCTAGAAATAGTCAATACGAGGAAGCATTCTATTTCTCTGTACCTTATTTTGAAATCCTTGCCTGTATATCATTGCAGTCTTTCTCCTGCGGTTAATCTAATGCAAAATATATGAAACAGCATCTTGAAGTAGTCATAAGAACACGAAATGGCTAAATATAGGAGCATTTCCTAGACCCAGGTGCCTTTCCTGGGGTTGCCTCCTTTGATACGAGAAGGTAGTTGATGCTCAAATCTGGCCCAGACCGGAGCTAACTAATCTTCTTTGAACAGCATTTGACTACAAAGAAGTAACTTTTGTACTCACCCTTTGCCTTGATTGTTGCTCAAGGACAAAAGGGGGATGCACAGCAGCGTGATCGGACCAAAGGAGAAAAGCAGATGCCGAGGGTGAGAATGCTTAGTGCCCGCTGTGTGGCACGCGTACTTCCCGGCTTGTCCAGCAGTCGACAGAGCTCCTGCGAGAGAGGGGGGACAGAGAGGGGTCACGTCCTGGACTGCCAGCGAAATGCGCTGCAGTGTATGGGCCGGGATGCACCCGGCTCCCGGGGGTGCGCGGGGGAGCCCCACGCTGCTTTGTGGTGCCCCCTCCCGGTAAGCTTTGTGACAGTTAAAATTGGTTTCTGCCTCATCTGCCCCCAAAATTTAGCCTCGTTAAATAGTCACTTGTAAAACTTGCGTATCTGCTGAAAAAGGTTTTCAAAAATAACTGGTGGGCTCAGAAAAAGACAGGGCCTAACTGTTAAGGAAGAAGCTGGGTTTTGTAGACTGTTCAGGAGGTGAGCCATGAGCCCTGGACTTACTAGTAGTCTGTCTTATATGTGCCTTTCCTTGCTATAGCATAGTCTGAGGCCCTTAGCTGCATCTGCACTGCATGGTGCATGGTACATGTTTGCCTTGTGCCCCAGGCTCCAAGACACAAAGCCCAACAAAATACAAGCAAGTACAAAGTTTCTGAAATAACAAGAGCTGCAGTTATGATTTTTATTTTAACTTGATAATGGTGGCACATGTTTTGTCCAGGTGACACAGGAAAGTGCAAAGCCTCCTGAGAGAGAGTTGGAGAGCTGTCTGGCACAGAGGAGCGAAGTTCGTGCAGCCTGCTGCAGTGTTAAGTGCTTAGACTAGGCTTGGGAGCAAATTATCCTGTCTGCTTTGCTTGGATTTTCTTGAGAAAAGTCACTGCATTGCTGCCAGGTTTTCCTTCTGGAGTGAGCTAGTCTTTTTGCTTTGTCACTGGTGAGAGGACTGGGTCTGGGAGTGAAACAAGAAGCTACTCAAATGTGACGTGGCTGCTGTTGTGATATAAAGGGTCTATCCATAAAGCATAAGGCCAGTGTTGCTGTAATGATTATTTGAGCAGTGGAGCTGCCATGTCTTAACCCTGGGTTATATTACTTAGCATCGTTTGGGTGCTGCTTTATTTCACTGTCTTTTGTAGCATTTATCTTAATGTAGGTTCTTTTTTACAAGGGCTGTCATTTGATGGGGTTGATGTAGTACTGAACACAGTGGGAATCAGATTGCTGTATCTACAAGTCCTAATCAGCAGTGAAAAAGTGTAACTTACAGCAACATGTTGTAATATTTTTCTTTAATGCTCCTTCAGTTTAGGCAATTGATATCAGGGAACTTGATCAGGCACCGAGACGTACACTTGGGTACTTAGCCCTCTCTTTGTTGACTTACTCTGAATGAAAGCCAGCTCTTCATCCTTTTTGCCCTTATTTCCCTCACACTGAAATGAGAGCGTGATATTATATTGTAGGTGTTTCTGAAGGTTCTATTTACCAGTATTTAAGTACCATAGAGTTAATGCAGTGGTGGCTGTTGCATGCATTTTTAACACAAATGCATTGGTACAGGTGGTAAAGGGAGACATTTTCAGCTTCTCTTGATCTGCAGACTTTGTGCCTGCCTAGACCATGGGGGGTAGGGGAGGAAGTTTTTAATGTGTAGCTGAGCTGAGGACGCGTTTGTGTAATGATGAATTTTACAATCCTGACAATATATGAAGTTAAATAATTAATTACAAATGTCGCTTTGTCTTTTCAGTACATCAACTGTGGTAACCTGGAACAGCTATTAGACAGTAACCAGCATCTGCCCTGGACAGTGAGGGTGAAACTGGCCTATGACATTGCTAGGGGAATACGTTATCTTCACTATAAAGGCATTTTCCACCGAGACCTTACATCCAAGGTACTGTTTATAAAATTAAGGGAACTCTTTAATGAAGGTACTATAACTGGTTGATTGGTTCTTTCCTCCTCCTTCCAGCAGAGAACTGCTATTCTGTAAGGTGTGATCCAAGACATTTTGATAAATATTGAAATACTGTTTACAGGATTAAAACTTTCTGCAAAACATGGGGATAGTTTGCATGGGAACCAGAGAAATAACTATCCTGAAAGAAGGTCATTCCTTAATTGAGTTCAGATTAGGATTTCTCAGAAAGCAGCTGCAGAGTTTTTAGTTCTGCAAATATTTAAATCCCTGGATAATTAAGCATAACAATCTAACATTGGAATAGGGCAATTGTATAAAGGACCCAAACTGAGGAGATTATTACAAATGCACTTTAAAATCTCCCTGTTGTTTTTTCCCCAATGTATTTCACAAATCTTCAGTAGGAATAGTGACCTTTCATTACTAATTCAGCATTAAGCATTGTCCACAATCCTGGTTTATATTTCTTTCATTTCTTAAGTCAGTAAGATCAAAACAGTTTACCTAAAATTCTCAAATTTCAAAATTTCCTCCAAAATGATATTTCACTTGTAGAGTTTTCAGTGGACATAGGTTTTTTTTTTTGTTGTTTGCTTGCTTTTAACTGCTTCAGTAACAACTTGTATGAACTTAGTTGGCTGAAGCAGCTAGCTAATTCGAGCTCAGCTAGAAATATTGACATAGGAGCACTAAGCTCTGTGAACAAATTGCCCCAGTATTCATGCTGGGTCTTGCCATTTGTTGCAGCCTGTGCTGAGGGCTTTGCTGTCGTGTTTGTCCTGTTGTCTGGAGCTAATGAGCTAGTTTAAGCTCACTGGGGACTTGAAACATGAACTTCCAAAACTGTTCTTGGGAAGACTTCATAATGTGACTTCAGTCCAAAGCATCCAGAAGAACATTATCTTAGCCTAAAAGGAACTATTTTTTTAAAATGAGAAACAGATTTCAAAAATAAAAACACAGCATAGTGTGTTTGCAAATGTGAGTGACTTACTCCTCCATCCAGTTTTAGTTTATTTAAACCTACCTCAGTGCAGTGTTCAACAGATGAAGAATGTGCATTTAGCCAAGGGGGGGAAAAAGGTCAACTGGTAGGTGAAAGAAGTATTTCAGTGAAGTAATAAAATACTTCCTTGGGTGTCCTTTCAAGTGAAAGGTGCTGAATTCTGCAGGGAAGAATATCAAATGTATAAAAAATGCCCAGACTTGGAGTCATGTCACTTTGACATGACGCACTCAGAAAGTTCCATTTCAGGCACCTTGGAGTGTGCACATAAGAGATGTGTAAAAATAACTGAAAAGATAACTTGGGGTTCCCCTTCTTTTTTCTGTTCAGGACGTATTTTAGTACATTTAAGAGTGGTGAAGTAGAATTACCAGAAGGAACCAAAGTAACTAAGGAGAACTCTGCCTGCAGCATTTATTATAACACATACCGTGATGGGTAGTAATATGAAAATCCATTTCCTGAGACCCCTGTGAATGCCTTTGAACAAAGCTTTACATAATTGTATGTCATTCTCCAGAGGTGCCCTACCAATATTTCAATGTTATCTATTGATGAATGTCAGTTGTTTAGAGAATGCACCCCCTGGGAGGAGTGCATGATTTCACTGCAACAGCAGACTCATCAGTGGCCACAGGAAGCAATAAGGATTTTAAAAACAAATAACAAACCAAACCAAACTCTAAGAATTTACTAGTGGTTATGCTATATTTGGATGGTTCTTAGCACTAAAGGTATAGTATCTGTGTGGGTCACTTTGGAAGCTGTCAGGATAAAAGTTTGTTATCAGCTATATTCTGTATTTTCCAGTTTTTTTTTAATTTTTTTTAAATTTTTTTGAGGTGGTATATGGACAGAACTTGTTTATTCTGTTTGGGAAGGAAAGCAGGTGAAACAGCTGGCCTTAAGTGTCCAGGTACTCGTGAATTTTATTATTGTGTTGACAAAATATACTTTAAAATTAAGTCCGTTGGGCAAATGTTTGCCCTTCTAGCTGGCTAAGTCTTAAAGAAGTCACTTTGTTCCAAAGTGCAAAAATTGAGATAATAACAAAAGCAAAAACCTGTCACCAAAATTTTCAACACTCAGACTGTGGGTTTTGGCTGCTGCTTGAGGAGATGCCGTGTATTTTACCAGGTTTATGCTGGTGATGGGATGAGTTGTCTTCATTTTCACAAGTAAATAGTCAATGTGTGAGCAAGCTGAAGGAAGATGTGATTGGCTCTTTCCTTGGGAGAGAACTTGTGATCTGGATTGAACAAGGGCACATTCAATACTGTTCTCTATTGATCTTCTTTCTCTGTAAACTTCAGCAACTGATGTGATGGCTTTATTAATCAAATGAAGGCAAAAACAAGGATTTAGATGTCTGCACAAGTCAGAGCGGACACTGAGTTTGCAGGATGGGAGCGTGAGGTATTTTTCTAGGAAACTTACTGGCCTTGACTGAACTATGAACAGAACAAAGCTGAGACTTTCTGTGCAGGAATGGCTTGATGTTTTTACCTGTTACACTTCACACAACAGCCCACTGTAAATTATCCTTCTAATATGATTTTACTGTAACAATTATTAGGGATTAATTTAGACCCGTACTTCTGCTTTTCTTCTGTTTCTGGCAAACCTCCAATTTCTGCAGCTTTCTGGAGCAGGTGGCGTGAATACATAAATTTTATTCTGTCAGTTATGGCAGCAAAGTTTTCTTGCTCTGACAACAGCATTAGGTATGCCTATGTACTGGATGCATAAAAACTTAAAGAAGGAAAAGTTCCTGACTCCTGCCAATCTAAGACTGAAAAATAAGTGGTTTTGACAATTAGTATACAGCTGGGTGATCTCTCTTCCTAATTACACCCTGTGGAGTATAGCAGAACAGCATTGATACTGTAGAAAGCCGGAGGGAAGAATGGTAGAGAAGAGTAGATGTAGGTCATTATAGTCGATGTGGCAGCCCACAGGGGTTGTCGGCCCTGACATCCCACTGGTGCCCTTCCTGCTGCCCTTCTGTCAAAGAGAGAGTCAGCGCTCGTTAGAGGCAGTGTGCTGCCCAGACAGCCGCTACTTACCCACGTCGTAAGCAGCTCAGTCCTAGGGCTCTGGCCTTGGGCTGCTGTAGCTGATCAGGCTGATCTGCCCTGATCAACAGCAACAGCCTAATTCGAATCTGTCAGAAGGTAAGAGTAGTCGGATTGGCTGTTTCCAGCCTGCAGATAGTAGGTGTGTGGGCAGGGTGACTTGTACATTTTGTAAGCCAATAAATGTGGTGTCCTCACTTTTGACTTGTCACAGAGATTTATGCAGAGATTAAGCCATAGATGGGTTATGACAACCAGCCTCGCTGGTTCATTCCGTGTCCCCTATCCATATCACTGCAAAGCCCTGTGAATAATTTTTTAATTTGGGGTTCGTCGTAATGTGCACAAGGAGGATTTGCGTCCTGGAATCACAAGGATTTTCTTCAGCTTTCAGTGATTCTCAAGGAGGTCCAGTTATGAATTTTACTCTGACAGTCTTAGTCATAGAAGATGCAGTCATTAAAACAGAAATCATAATGTGAAATATTGGAAGTGTTTCAATAGGAGCCAGTGGATTGTGAGAAAGTTTTTCTTAATCTGACTTGTTTTGGCACCATTCTGTCTGTTGTTACCTACAATTAAAATAACAGTGTTTGGGAAGGCACAGGGAAGAAGTGGCCAGCCTGCAAAAAGAATATGGCAAAATCCTTTTGTACCTCACCCCTCAAAACAAATATCTTACTGCTACACAGAGAATTCCTTCAACACCTTGTTTACACTGCATTTCCATTGCATTCAAACCCTGCTCTGGAAGCACTGTTGATTTCCTTGGCAGCTTACACCAGTGACTGCCCTAGTAGCAGTGACTTTATTTGTACATTATCTCTGAGATGAGGGAGAAGAATAAACTCCCTATCAGAGCACATTAAAAGTAAGAATATTGGTGAATATTAGGTGTATGTTTTAAGTCTTTGGAGTATATGGCATTTTACACAGGTTTAAGTTCAAGGCAGTATGCTCACTGACCTCAGGGACTGTTTGAAGTGTTACAGTACTTATAAAATAGTCAAGTCTGAACCTGTGAAGACAGAGAAAGCACAAGATTAACAACAGTCTCTGAAAGGTTTTGTTAAACTAGCTTCCCTGGCACAGAATCCTCCTGTGATGCTGAGGAAGGCCAGAATCCAGATCCTGGGGCAACATTACAATAGTCTTAACCACAAGACAGAAGACCTTCATTTTCAGCCCAGCCTTTCTTTTTTCATCTCTTCCCAGCTTTTCCTTAACCCTGCTGTTCCTGTGGCAAGAGTGGCCATAGTCCTGAAAATAGTGGTCCAAGTGTTTTACGTACAGCCTCAATTCACTGTCGCTGCGAATCCATTGCGTGCACTAAAAGACATGGGTGCCAGGTGGAAAACTAAGTGATCATGTCATTAAGGACTTCCCCTTATGCCTATGCATTAAGGTAGAATGAATGTTCTTACAGGAAGTTTTGCATCCCATCTTTCGTGCAGTATTAATTTTTTGATGTAGTGTATGTTGTGTACAGCTTCCTACCAATTGCAAAAAAAACCGAACTGGAAAAAAACAATGGCATTATGCACTTCGTTTGCAGGGTCAGAAGCTTGAGATTCATGGCAGAGGTGTCTGCTGCTTTAGTTAATACAGTGACTAATACATGAAGTATTTTTAATTAGTATTTATTGCCACTGTTAATTTGTATTACTAATACGCATTGCCTTTTTTTGCTAGGGAGCAGGAATAGACAGAGGAACAAGAAAGACTCCTTGGCAGTGAGATGTGAACATCTAGGAGTCTGTCTCTTTTTCCTAAGACCAATCGTGTGTACTCTGTGACTATCCAGTCCTTTCTGATAGCATATGATGCCAGCCTCCAGTCAGGCTTTTCATCCTTGTCCAAAGACTTTTCCTCTTTTCACTCCTGGTTCCTGCCCCCCTCTTTGTCTGGCTGACTGCAGTTACCCTGTTCCTACTGCTCCTGCTTGATGCTTTATCAAAGCTATCTTTCTGCATTCTGGTCTTTAGTATGTTTAGCCATTTCTAGCTCTCCCCCTGTTCTGTTCCTCCAGGTTAGCTCTGTTTCCCCACCACCACCTGTTTGCTGTGCCTGCAGTTCTTTTGTCCTCGTAATAGTCTTCAGGTTTTTTCCCCTGTCTCAAGAACCTAGCTCAAGACCCTGGTCTTGGTCCCTGCCAGCCCCTACCTTGGTCTCCTGCACTGTCTTGTCACCTTATTCACTCTGTCAAATTCCCCACACAGCAGGTGTCCTGTCCCAGTGTACTTTTTGCAGAGGTGGCAAAAGGTCTTACTATGTTTCAAGTTGAGAACATGCCAAATATGGGTATGATACTAGGCTAATATTTTTGAAATTTTTTTTTATTATTTCAAAAATTGCTTGCAACGCATATTCTCCATTTGTTCTCCCAATCAGCTGAGTTGTCTTAGCTGAACAGCCTCCTCCCCAAAAGCCGACTACCAAAGCTCTTGATGAAAAAAAACCACAGTCAAACCCCCAGCAAACGCCTTTTAGTTTTGCAGAATTATGTAAAATTGAAAACAAGGTCTTATAATTGATATTAGGTTGTGAGCAGTTTTAGGGAACATCTTGAGTTCCATTGATAAAATCTATGAAGGAATTATAATCTCTAGGCCTAATACACACACAGGCACATATGTACATGGGTATATTCCTGTCAACATAAGCTTTCACAGTAAATGTATAATGGCTTACCCTTCTTTCATTGAGAGAGGAGTTTTCTCAGTTAATCCACAGTAATTGTTTACATGCATTATTCTGTCCTGTAATATCTGATGTAACATGAATTCACTGCCTTTGGGCTTGAAAGTGACATACCCAGACTTCCTACCTTATATGCTGTTTGCTTGTTCAACACAAAATAAAACCCAAGCAATGAACAGAACCTTTGTCTGATGAATCTCATACTTGCTGCTGTGGTTGTAAGGTCCTCTTTGTGCTAGAGTAAGCTCTTGCCTGGATATTTTGCACTGCAGAGGAGGGCTTGCACTGAAAAAATTAGCTGTTACAGATGATTATTTCTAATCATAGCCACAATAATAAACTTTTACTGGTACTTTGGGACCCAAATGGAGCCCATCCCTTAAACATTTTCAGTTTCAAAAGGGTATCCTAATATTGTAAAGTTCCTGTTGTACATTTAATTGTCAGCGGTGTTTCTGCTAGGGGATAGCCCTTTAAAAAAAGCTGATACATCTCAATTGGCCTTTAAGTATTTTAATTCAGTAACAGTCATCAGAGGGTTGCAAATGACTCTGCAGTAGTGTTGCTGTATTTTCTGGAGTGCAGTAAAAACTCTGAGGAATCTAGCTTGTGTGTCATATTGTAAAATAAAATGATGGTGTTTCTTCATCTAAGCAACTTATTTTTAACTCTGAAACTCTTGGGTCTATTTTCGGTTTTGTTTATGTAAAAGGGAGAGTAGAATATTGCATTTGTCTTAGTAGGATTATGCTGTGCAAAGCAGATGTTAAGCTCTTGTAACACACAAAGGGGGCTTTATGTCCTTTCACATCTGTCTCTGCATAAACAGCTCTGTTAACTCTTTAGGGCTCATGTACAGAGCTCCTTGCTTCTATTAAGAGACTGCCTCAGGAAGGACTGATGGGGTCCCCGTTTTGGGGAAAAAACCCTTGAGAAGCCAACTGAAGACAAATACTGCCCTCTTTGACTGTGTGAGCTGCCAAAGGAAAGAACATCTCTGTCTGTAGAGGTCCAAAGAGAAAGCTTGGGAAGGTTGTCATGTTTTACTGCCTTGCAGCTTACACAAATAGTGTAGTAGTAAGTTGAAAGTGTTTTCTTAAAGCCTGCGTTGTAAAGCCGCTTGGCATTTCATCTCAGGCAGTTCTTGAGAGGCTCTTTGCACTAGAGAGGGGTTTGAACTCTTGTATCTCTGTGCCAAAATCCATTAATGAAACAACTTCATACCAAATTGATACACTTATTTTCTTTTTTGTAGAAACTGAGAAGTATCACTTCGTCAGTAGAAACAGTGCAGTGTGCTCTACTGTGCTTTTCCTACTAAGATACCACCTCTAGCTTAAATTCAAAAGCTCTTTTCAACCTTATAGTCTCTAAAGAAGCTTTGTCCCTTTTTCAGTCTGATTTATCTTGGCAATAGAATGTGAATGCTTAATGTTTTTAATTGAGTGCGTATAAACTATGAGTTACAGTGGGCTGTGTAAAGTCATCTTTCTATGAATTAAATCTTAGATCTGGTAACTAAACTACCTGTGCTGTGGATTTGGTGCAGTGATGTGTAATGGCTTTATTAGGGTGGGAAGGGGGGAGGAGGAGCATGGTGGTGCTGAGGGTTGGCTTTGAACGCCTGGAGAATCTCAGCACAGAACGAAGCATCGCCGTCTGCAAAACTTTGTCCTGAATGAGCAGTGCAGGCTTGAGAGTTAACATCTGACCACACTAGTATCCATAGAAGGGTTTTACTACTGATTTTGGTAGGAATAGGCTTCCATCCTTTCTGGCTTCCAGGAAATTGGTGATTAGCTACATAAAAATTTGCACCAGTTGAATTAAATCAGTTTAGTTTCACTACAGTGAGCATTTGTAGTGATTGGCATTTTTTTTTTGTCTGGTGCATGTCACCTGCCCACGGTTGATTTAAGTGTGAATAAAAAAGTCTCTTTTGTACTGGAATATGTACCACAATAAATTTAAATTCACACTTGGCACTTCTTCATACACAGACAAAAGACAAGGTTCCACTAATGTGAGAGACTAGTTTCCTTCTTTATGTCATTTAACATTACGCAGCCCACCACAGCAGAACAACTGATCAGTACTTTATAGTGGAAGTGTAGCCCTAGTCAGGGTGTACTGGCCTTGGCCTCTCCTGCAGAACCTCTGGAGACCACAGCAGTGGGGTGTCCGTTCTGTTTGGTTTCTCAAATGGCCTGCACTGAAAGGGAGCCTCGCTTTGCTGTAGGCAGCTCCTGCTCATCTGGGAAGGAGCTCAGAGCTGTCAGGTAGTGTTACTTGGCAGCTAGATTGGATGCGCTGTTGGTTTAACTTCTGATTTATCTAGGAATAATCTACTGTATAATAGTGTAGCGCTGTACCTGAGAGCTGAGACTGCCTGGGGCTTGGTGGCAGGTAAGATTGTTCATCTTCGGTTGGTGATGTACTGCTGTCTAATGGGATGTGATTGTATACTGGTAAGAAGCTGAAGAAAAATTTGCTGTCAGGATGATGTTGCATTTAAGCCTGCTTTTGAGAAAAGGAGGCTCAGAGGGGATCTCATCACCGTGTACCAGTACTTAAGGGGTAGTTACAAAGAAGAGGGAGACTCCCTTTTTACACGGAGTCCCATGGAGAGGACAAGGGGGAATGGACACAGATTGCTCTTGGGGAGATTCTGATTGGACACCAGAGGGAAATTTTTCACACTGAGGACAGTCAACCATTGGAATAATCTCCCCAGGGAAGTGGTTGACTTGGCCACATTGGACACCTTCAAGAGTCGTCCGGACAAGGTGCTGGGCCATCTTGTTTAGACTCTGCTCTTCCTAGAAAGGTTGGACTAGATGATCCCT
Organism: Phalacrocorax aristotelis; assembly: GCF_949628215.1. Classification (NCBI taxonomy): domain Eukaryota; kingdom Metazoa; phylum Chordata; class Aves; order Suliformes; family Phalacrocoracidae; genus Phalacrocorax; species Phalacrocorax aristotelis. Next base: position 50,115,630 of record NC_134281.1, read on the forward strand.
GAGGTCCCTTCCAACCTGGGATTCTGTGATTCTGATATTGAAGCAGCCCTGTAAATTATTGCAGACCTTAAAGTCAGTAGAAATGTTTCTACAGATTTTTATTTATGTTGAAAATAGTTCTTAGTCTGGTTCTAAATGTTCCCCTGAAATTTTGGAAAACAGGGGTTATTGGAGAATAACCCTAATCCACAGAACCCAAAAGGTAAAATGAACTACTGCAGTCTTGCTACTCAAAATGAACAAAATGTAAATAGTCAAAGGTAATGCAAGAAGGAAATCTAGATCTTAAAATGAGTTTTTTTATTAATTATAGAGGGTTTTTTTAAAAAAATATTGACTTGTAAATCATCTAAAATTGCTGAGGAATCTATGGCAGAAAATAACCTTGTATATTTTGCTGCATAAACTACTATCAGCATTCGTTACACTGCAAAATTTCTGGTGTCCTCATAGCCTTGTTTCTGTGTGGTACACAGTGAAATTCCACTTGTCTGAATAATTTGAGTAAGATTTTTCAGAAAAGTTTTATCCTCTCAGTTTTAAGTCCACTTATAGTGGCCAAATGTTTAAACAGAGGCAAGCTGAATGAATGCGCTCTTTGATAAAAGATAACAAAGCCCGTAACTGAGAAGCTTTGCTGCTCTTTGGGCAAGCATGATTGATTTAACTGGGTACGTGTTTATGAATCCCCAAACTAACTGTACTCATTATACTTAAGTCATGCTAAGCAAAGAAAACTTTGTATCTCAGGAGCCTGGCATATGTTTCAAGAGGCTGGCATGCATTTTCTTTACATGATTGCAGGAGTGGCTTGCTTAACCTTTTAATTGGCAGGAAGAAAACTCGCTTCATGGCCTGAGCCAGAGTCATCTCTGAATAATGTAAACAGTGATGACCTGAACTTGATCTTTTAGACAAGGGACTCACTTTTCTTGGTAGTTGCATTATACAGACAAGCTAATGCTCTGGGGTCAGCAAGGGGCTTTTCTACATCCAAGCACAATAAAGCTAGAAAGTGTTTCCTGCTGTTTAGCTAATTAATGCAGGGTACCACTCTGCATTCGGCAGTGGTTTTGCTGCCTGTCATGGCTATTGTACTGCCTGCAGAAGGATACAGAGCAAGGCATGTGCTAAAGGGATGAATTCTCTGTCTTGCTCCACCTATTGCAGGACAGAAAAAAAAATTAGGGAAGACAGCAATTGATTCATTTGGTGAGAAGGGAAAAGATGTCGTACTGAAGTGGTCAAAGCATATTTCTCAGAGTTGTAAATAAATAACAAAAATAAATCAATAATACCCTGTGTGATGTGGTGCTGCCAGACCAGAATTATCTGTGTATGTCGTTAAATTGCCTTCCCTCCTGACACTGGAGGGCACATCTGAAAGGACGAGATTGACAGCTTTTCTTTATTAGTCTTTTCTCTTAAATCATGTTTTATGATGTACTGTAGAATAACTTTGAGACTTTAAAAGCACATATAACTTTATCACTTCTTGTATTTTCTGATGAAAATTACTGCAAAGCAGTGAGTTCCTTTTCAGTAGTTAATGAAGCAAAATATGCAAAGGCATTTAGAGTCTGTTCTGATCTTGTATTCTGGTCAGGTACAGGCAAATTGTAAAGAGAAAATTTAAGGTGTTGTAGCGAACAGCATGTGTTGCATTCTTAAGCAGTAAGGGAGCTAAATCATCTTAATTCTTGGTAGAACCTAGCTGGCTACGTGCTGCCTGTGGCTGCCTGCTTTCTCAGCAAGTTTTTAAGTGGATTATTAACTAAGTGTAAGGCTGTTTGCAGCATCTTAAGTTTGACAGACATGTGATTGTGCAGGGGGGAGGGTAGGGGAAAAGGGTGGCTGCTTTCAGGCAAAAGCCTTCTCATAGTTTAATGTCTTCCAAACAATATCTTATAGTCTTGTGCCAGATTAAAAACAAATAAAACAAATGGCGAATGGGTTTCATGCCCAGACAATAACTCTTCAGTGTTTTTTTTCTCCCCCCAGAACTGCTTAATAAAACATGATGAGAATGGATACTCTGCAATAGTGGGAGACTTTGGTTTAGCAGAGAAAATTCCTGATCACAGGTATGTAAACTGATTAAAATACAGCAAGAGTTGCAGTATGACTGCAGGTCAGAAGCTCTAATGAGCTGGATCCCTGAGGCGATTATTGTGTTCTGATAAAAATTTGCAAAAAATATCTTCAGTCTTCAGTCTAGAACTGCAGGATGGATGACCAAAATGTTCCAGCCTTAATTCCTGTCCATTTTGATAGATTTAGTGGTGACATTTATTCTTCAGAAATGCTCCAGTGAGTAGACAATTTACTGAAGTTTTTCAGTAGATCTTCTAAGCAGGTACTTGGGAATTTTGGTTTTAAAAACCCCAAAATACAACAAAGCAAACGCAAAAATACTGTCCGGCATTCTGGATTGGGATGATTTTGTAATAAATGTCCCCTGTTGATTCCAAACAATTTTAATCAGCTTCTTTCCATTTTCATAAACAATATTCAGTGGCATTCCAGTATTATTCTTTATCCACTGAGTTAGTTTTTAAGATCCAGGTTTATAACAAAGAGATATTAAAATTACTGTCTAACAGTAGGTCACCATTTTGCTCTCCCTAGGATGAAACTGTAATCTTAACTCATTTGAGTGCAGGTGACTGTCACAAGCTATTGCCACAGTTGGAAATAGTCCTTTTGTTATCCCTCCGTTAGGGAAACCAAGGACAAGGATTTCATTGTTCTCTCTGTATATTGACTTGTATATTTCAGAGCATTCTGACTGTGGAATGTGCTGTCAGATTTTCTTCAGTGCGTGCTTCTGCGTAAAATAAAAAGCCTTCCAGTGCTTTTCACTGCAAAGAAAACAATAAAAGTTCATCTCAGCTAGGCACTGTTTTTAAACTGCACATAGCCTAAAACCGTATCTTGGGAGGTCTGAAGCTTGCATTAACGTTGATGAAATATTGATCTAAAAGCTTAACAAAGCGAACATCTAGATTTCCAAGCTACTGATAAGTACCGCCAATGTGTATCTTTTACGCTCCTGTGGAATCTCTGCCCTTTAAGGTGCTGAAAGCTTCAGCTGTATTCGTATGAACCCATCACAAAATCAGGAGGGTGCCACAAGGTGCCTTAAGATGTTTTTAATAGCCAGTTTTGAGGTGCCCTGAAAACTGAGAGTACGGTAATAGCTAAAGTTAAGGTAGCTTGATACTAAAACACCCAATACAGTTGTTACATTGCCACAATTTTGGTTTGATCTAGTCTTTACCTCCATTTTCAAATGCAGTTTTATTGTTTCTGGTTTGCTGGCTAGCAAGCCACGCTATTTTGAGGCCTTTTTTTTTTTTTTTAAAAAAAAAAAAAAAAAGGTGTTCCTTCAAGGTCAAGCTGGGTGGCAAGCTGGAAGTTGGTCTTAAGGCCCCTGTATTCAGCCATATGGAAACACTGCAAAGTTTTCAAATCCTCTCTATTCTGATTACTTTTAATGTTTCCCTATTCAAAGATTGATCTGGTCAATATTGACTTTTTTTTTTAAAACACAGTTTGCAAGCAGGCTGTGCTGAATACTTTCAGAGCTGCTTATTGGTATGCACGTAGGGATGGAAACCCGCGTGCCTTGCTGCATGAATGGAGGATTTGACGTCTAGCCCAAAACTGATGTCCACAAACCTTTCTATGTATAGATGAAGGAGCCCACTCTGCCAAGAGTTTGGAAACCAAAACTATGGAACAGCCATGACCTTAAAATAAAACATTTATTTTTTTTTTTAAGTGGCCATATGAGTAATTGATCGAACCTTTCTTCTTCTTTCACCTTCCCTTCCTGCTATTGAATGTTTCAGTGACTCCAATAGGAAGCCAGTGTAAACTACAGTATGTTATGCAACCCACTTGTATTGACTTCCCTCTGGTGAAAGCTTCTGCAGATATTTGGAGTTATGGAAAGTTAGTAGCAATGCCTGAGCAGTTAATTAATGTTTTTTCTCTCTCTGCCCCCACCCCCCACTGCTGTTTCCCCTGTCTATCCCATATCTATACAGTGAGAAGTTACCAGTTGTGGGTTCTCCCTTCTGGATGGCACCAGAAGTTCTCAGAGATGAACCTTACAATGAAAAGGTAGGAACATGATATAAATGGCCTTTAGCTGTCAGATGTTTCTCTTCAATAACTGTATACAAGATTTAGAATTTCCATAACACTAAAATTATTGTTGTTTTCATTTGTGACATTTCTGTCCTCAGTAGGTCATTGAGACTCAGGGACAGCAACAGCATGAGTTGAATAGCTAATACTTTTACTTAAATTATGTGGATTCCTATAGGGAAGTGGAATTACCTTCAGCATAATTTATTGTTACGTTATTTCCATTCTGAAACACCCCACATGCAGAAACATGGTAGTGGCTTGTTGACCTAACACAGCCTAATTTAACCAAAGTCTCGCGAGAAATGTAGTGAAGTTTCTTCCCTGACCATACATTAGAGAAATCTGGGTATAAGTAAAAAGTCTGTATGTAAACCTGTACAAGAATTTTAATTAAGAAAAAAATAAATTAATATTTCTCAAGGTAAGATACCTGGATAAAAATGTTCTCCAAAGGTGTTTCTAAGTTTTCCTATTTGAGCATTGGGGAATGTTTCTTTCAGAGGAGGATCAGATCACACTGGATTTTAGAAATAGTATTTTCAATCAAGCTCTTCTTTACACAGGATTTTCTCTCCCATGTGTAACATAGTCTACTTCAGCCCTGCAAGTGCAGCTTTTCTGTGATAAAGGCCACATCCTGTACCTTTTTCTATTTAGCAGTCAATAGTCTGTTTAATTGGTGGTACTTTTAAGTTGCAGGAAAGCAGTAGCTACCTCAGTAATGAATGTAATAATTACCATTTCAAAGATTTTTTTTAAGAGTTCCAGTTGACCTAAATTAATAATAAAGTACCCAAATCTGTGGTGCCACATTCTTCACTAGCCCTAAGGCATGGTGGACTAAAGAGGAAGCAGGTCTCATGCCTCATCAGCATGAAAGATGACATATAAGCCTGCCTGATATATAAGGGATGAGGAATGCTGGCTTCTGCTCTGTAGACTTGTGTTCCATCTCTTCCTAAATTTTATTACATGAAAAATTCAGGTGAGTGGAAATCTGAGGAACTGTGCAGCTCCAGGGGTAGTCAGATAAGCACTAAGCACCATGGAAATTTCAGTGGAAACTGATGCTGGTGGTACAGTGTTTCTAGACACCTCAAGCTTTGGGAAAGACACTGTTTTCTCCAGAGGTACTGAACTGTGAGAAGGAAAAAATGTAATTTTTCTTAAAAACAGCGTTAATGTTCTCGATAAGCTGTGGTCGTGTGTATTCTAAACCTGTCTTTCTAACCACAGTGATATCTGGGCATGTCATGTTTTGGCTATGTTTTTAATTACTCCCGTCTGTAAGACGTCAAATGTAACTTCACCATTCTTTTTGCAAGGAAGGATTTTTTTTTCAATTTTTTTAAAAAACTGCTAAATTAAGAGTGGTTTGGGTTTTTTTTTTTCTTGAAAGAGTTTTAAAGTTATCATTGCTATTTGTGCAATAAGAATGCATTACTGTGAGCATGTGTTTCTTCACACGGTTGTTTCATGATAACCGTTTGGGGTAAGGAGAAACTTTGTGGCAGATAAGAACGCTGAGTATTCATGGCTGAACCATGTGGCTATTTATTTTTTTCTCTCTCAGGCAGATGTGTTCTCCTATGGTATAATTCTGTGTGAGATTATAGCAAGAATACAGGCAGATCCAGACTATCTCCCTCGCACAGAAGTAAGTGGTTACATTTATAACATCGGTGGGAGGTGGTAAGTATGCCATGATAATGGCTGGCCTTTATAACTTCTGGCACTGCTGCCAAAGATACGATGAATAGGTGTTACATTAAAAATAGCCTGTAAAAGGCTTTTGTTCTTCTCTGCTGTTATTGTAAGAAGCTCCACTGAAGACACTTTCACAGAGACTTTGTCCAGCTGCAGTCCTCATGGGAAATGCTTTCTGCCCCAAACTGGCAGAACACTGAGAGCATTGCAGTGACCTTCCTTTCGTAGACTGATAGCTCATACAGAACTTCTTGCCAGATTCCGAACAGAGCACCTCTGGCACACTGCATCCACTAAGCGCCCCCTCCTTGTGAAAGGGGCAGGAGCTATGTTAGCAGCAGCTAAAATAAGCTCACCCTGATTTGTGCATAGGCTGTGCTAAGCACTGTGGATCTGAGCTAGAATCAACCAATAAAATGAGATACTTCTTAGTTTCTTCAGTTCACTTTTGGTTAGGTCCCATCTGCAGAGCAGCTTTTGGCCCTCTGGGGTGGGGCCTGTCTTCTAAATTGTCTATCCCCCTCCGGTTCTGAAAATGCAAAATTGCTTAGGTCTTGAACTGCAGTAAATAAGACATCCTATTGCTTCTCTACCCTTCATGTTTTACGGAAATGCATTTAACTGGATAATTTGTATTACCAGTCTGCCACCCACTGAAAAATTAACCATTTTAATGGATAAATTTTCATGATAGCGAAGCCTCTAGCTATTAATTTACACTGTGAAAGTCACCATGGCGAAACATAATAGTATAAGATATTGCTTCCAGATCCACACAGGCAACATTTCAAGTGCAATGGATTGCAGCTGAGTCCAGGAAGAAGGATGGGCTTTGAAGTTAGCCTATTCTTTTACAGGTATCTTGGATCAAGTAATCCCCACTGGGAATGGCCCAGTTCGGAGTATGCATGAAGTTTTTTCAAAATCCTGTGTTATGTGACTGCTGAGAGATGGTGTTCCTTGTTATTCCCAACAACTCCACGTTAGGGACCCCCTGAAAAGAAGATGCTTTGGGCCAGATAGAAGACCTCATTTATATCTTTTTGCTGTTGTTTTTTTTTGTTCAGAATTTTGGATTGGATTATGATGCCTTCCAGCACATGGTGGGAGACTGTCCCCCTGACTTCCTCCAGCTGGCCTTCAACTGCTGTAATGTGAGTATCTTACCTGGAGGGGAGAGGCCTAAACCAGAGTTCTCTAAATCCTTCTGGCTTTTGAAGATAGAGCTTAAAGCATTTACAGAAGAGACTTGAAGAGCCTACCTATAAAAGCAGCATACATTCCGATAACCCAGAAAGTCCCTTACAGTTTTTATAAGCCTTCCCTTCCCCTTGCAAAAAGCTCTATCTTGTGTTTTTGCAATACTGTGTTCTGTCATGCCAAACAAACAGGTCTGGCACACTGAACAGCTTCTAGCAGGCTGCTCCAGCTGATCATAACCAGTTGTATGCTATTGGCACTTGCTGGCCCTCATGCTGACAAAATCCAGCTGTTTTTTGTGTACAGACCTACTGAGCTGTGAAGAAAGAATTCTGAGTTCTTAAAACAGAGGGGACAAACAAATCCAGAGCAGACACTGAAATACTCTGAAGTTTCTATATGCTGCCTTTTGGAAAGTGGGATAAACCTCCAGATCCCTAGCCTGTGTTCCAAAAAACCCAAACTTGGACAGTAATTATTTAGTATCAGTAAGGCTATAGGCTGTGCTGTATGGAGTAAATTTTCTGCCGGTTATACAAGTAAAATTGTAACAGTTAGTGCTGGATACCTTCATGGCTCCTCAGTGTGTTCCAAGGAAATAGATCTCTTTTGTGGGATATCCCATAAGAGATTGCTAGTACTTTTGTATAGTAAACTGGTTTATATGAAGTAAGAGTACCTGAGCTTCTACCAGATTCAGCTGAATGGGAATGTCCAGTTTGCACAACTTAAGTTGAGGCAACTTCTAAAAATTGTGTTGCACAAAACTTTGCCCATGACTCCACAACCAGGCCAGGCTGGAGCCAATATCAGCACTGTGTCCAAGTGAGTGTTTGTAAGAAAAGGCTCATTTCTCCATGCTCTTGATGCTTATTTTTGTCCCAAGCTCGCTCTTTTAATTTGTGTTAGTACAAATGTACCTGCTCAAGGGGAGAGTGGTATAAAGGTGGGGGATGTGAGCAGGTGCGGCTGATTACTGCTCTTGACACAAGATAGCATAATTTAACTCTAAAAATAGTTGTGGAACTTACTCTGGACAAGCTACTTCACTCCTCTGATTTCACCTTAGTACAGTGGAGCTTGTGTCACCAGGACAGTGGTATGTCTGACTCATGTTCGTGAAGCGTTTTGACTACACATGCACTAAGGGGTTTGGCTAGAGGTAGGATTTGACTTTGGAAGCCTCAACTCCCACCTGTAGACTCCAGAAATTGTAATGTATCTAAACACATGGTGCATGATTTAAAGCAATTTTTCAGCACAGTGAAATTCAGAGTTAAACTACTCATGAAGAAAGGGGAAGTGACTGATCTTACATTCTCATCTAAGAATTTGGTGTGTTCAGAAAAAAAGGATTTTCTCCTACTGATTATCATCAAATGCTGTTTCCTGCATAATAAACGTCCCTTCCCTGAACTGAAAGTGGAAATTACTGTGTTTTGATCAAGCCATTAATATGCTGATTTCAGTGTGGAGCATGCCACACTTACCTAGTAGAAGGAAAAAGGCGGTGAACAGATAAGGTTTTCTTCTCTTCCTAAGCATGTTGTGCTTCAGTAATAGGTGATCCGTGGGATAATTTACTCTTAGACATGAACGTTTATATAGCTTTTTAAATTATTTAATGGGTCAACAAACAGTGCAAACTATGTAGCTCAGCTGATTAGCTGAACTAATGTGCAAAGCCCTGGGGTTTTCTACAATTAGCATATGTGTTTTAGGGCAACCTAAAAAAACTAGTGAAAACTGACATATATGAGGTTTAGTCTGCTGTTATGAAGTGTTTTTTTTAAAATAAGTACATGCAAGGAAGTTTAAAACTCAAGGCTCCCCAGCAACTATAAGCCTACTAGTGCGAATACTTGTAAATGTAATCATGCACGATCATGCAAAAAGCTTACCAGCATGAGCTGAGCTGTGGGCAACTGCTGCACTGAGGAAGAACCTTTTATTCCATTTGAGCAGAGTCTGGACTGCTCAGGGACAGAAGAGGCAAATGTTGCTCTGTGTCACTTTTTCATTGCTGCACTTGTCCTGGATCTTACCTAGCAGAAATTGAAATAGCCAGAGAGCTCTTCTTGCTTCTTGTAGTTTGCAACAGCTCCCTAAGCTTCCCAAATTAGTAAATTTGTCAAAGTACAGAGTGCATATTGTGGTGTTGCCCCTGCCCTACTCTTTCAGTGAAATATGGAAAGCAGAAAAAGATGGTTTTCTATGCCAGGAAATTCCAGCTACTGCATTAGAACAACTTTCTTGCTGCTCTTGAGCTCTTCAAGTGTGATTGATTTGTTTGGTTTTTATTACTGTACATATGAATTTTTAGCCTTTACCCTGTGTTGCTAGAAGGCATTCTGGCACTGCTGATCATACCAATGCTCTTCAGAAAGATCCATCTTGTAGGACCTGCAAGGCAGTATCTGGGAGGTCTTTGGGGTTTTTTGTTTACAAAGCACCAGTGTGTCCTTTGTGCTAGAGGTGAGATCTGCCTGGGCTTGTCTGCTCTGAAAAAGCCTGTAGAGGGCTGGGAACAGGAATCAGGTCAAGTGGAATCTTTAATAGTGTAATGAGGTTAACTTTCAGCTGCTGAATTAGACACTGCTACCTACAGTAGTTAAACCTGTAACACATATACAGATTAAATGTTCAAAATTATGAAATGCCTTCTGAGTTACTACTTCTATTAAGCTGCTTGCCCTCTAGTACAGTTTGTGTTGAACTTTGTTTAGAGATCCATTTCTGCTAGGGTGAATAAATAAATACATACTGATAAATACAAATTGAACACATACTGATGACTGGGGGAGTGTATTTTACTTGGCAAAGACGGATAATTTTTTTTCTGCTGTATTACTTTGTCAAATTATATAACCAATCTTGCTTCCTTACAAGACATACCAGTACACCAAGTAGTAAGGCTAATTACAGATGGAAAGATACAACGTTTAAACTTAAAAATCAGCAATACCATTTGGGTGGGTTTCGATTAAAGTCACAAGGAGATCATGGAAGAATTACAAAATTTTAAAGAATGACATAGCCAAGTTGCTCTGCTTAATCCTTATTGCTTCAGCCATATTTTGAAATAACGTTGATATATAACCTCCGGCTGGTTACAGGAGTCCAGAAAGAAATCCTTGAACTATGAAAGCTGTTTAAAACAACAAAACCCCCTCTGAAGCCCTGAACCTAACAGCTTCCCACCTTTTCAATTTAAAATGTGTCCTCATAACAGGATGTTTGCAACTTGATAATTAAATGTGAGAGGTATAATAGACATAAAGTGGGACAGAATACTGCTTTTCCCCTGCTTTACTTAGTTTTTTTGCAATGGCAACACACTTAAAATGGTTTTGAATTTCCTCAGTTTCTTCAGATAGTCCCTCTGTCCACTGTGTAAGTAGAATAGCATGGGCAAACCCGCATGAACTCTTTGATTCATGTTCATTCACAGATGGATCCAAAGTTGCGTCCTTCATTTGCTGATATTGTCATAACACTGGAGGAGATTTTAAACCGCCTGAGAAATGAGGACTTAGAGAGGGAGAGAAAGTTTTTGAACCTTGACAACAATGAAAGAAAACCCAAAGGTAAGTGTTTGTATTGTACAAACATTGCTGCAGGCTAATAGCAAGAGTGTTCAATGCTTCATATTTTGAAGACTGGAATTTCAGCTATATATGGTATTATTTACAGCTTCTGAACAATTTTACTCAAAGCCCGAAAATTATTCGGGAACAATGCTGTATACTTTGCACTGCAGTGTCCTTTGGGAAAGAACAGCTAACTGTTTCTTGAAGTGCCTCAAAAGATTCTGCCCACAAGCTCTTGAGGGGAAGTTTCGAGTTCATTTGGGAATGGTTTTGTAAGTTGCTAATAGTATATGGAAATCCATCAACTTTTGCTTTGTCCCTGCCATACTTAGTGCATATACATAAGTGTATGTTACATGCAACACTTAGAAGCTTCTTAAATTCCTTCAGGAGGAAGAGCAGAGAAAATGCAAGAGTATTATAAAGTACCCAGAAATACTCTGAAAGACTGGAGAAAAGATGAATCCCAGATCTGCTTGGGAAGGCTGGCCTTGAAGGGCTTTCTCTAAAGCCATCTAGTGCCACCTGGTGTGAGGAGCAAACTGTAAGCAGTTCTTATAGGCTGGGGCATATTCTGGCTCTAGATATCTTTTATGTTAGCACACTTCTGGCAATTGGAAACTTAGAATACAGTAACAATAGTTTCTCATATTGTGTATATATAAATACACAATATATATACATATATATATCTGTCTATAATATGGTTGTCAATTGAAGTAAGTTCTGTATTGCAGACCACGTGGAGTGCATGCATGTGGTAGTTCTTCCACACCTGGAAAGCATCTAAAAGAGGCGTGAGTTTAAAAGTCTTCATTTTCCTGGCATTCTCCCTTTGGAGTACATGTCAGATTTGCATCTTCCTGGAGAAGCGTTACATGCTGTTCTTTGACCTGCATAGTCTTTCCTAGGTGGAGTGACAACAGTCTAAACTGAGGCAGTATTTAAAGGGAAAAGTGGAAATATATATGTACTTATTCTGGAAGTGGTAATCAAAAGGCGATACCACTTCTTTATATATGTTTTTTATTGCCCTACCACAGCTCTTCAGAGGCACCTTAAGAGCCAGTGGCAGATGCATGTTCCAAACATTCAAGGAGTTAGCATCTTTTCCTAAAACAACTACAAATTTCCCACCCTGTTCTAGTGACACAGCTTTTATAGAGATATATGTGTGTGTGTACGGGCGTGCACATATGTGCATGTGCGCAAATAAATACACACACGCATGCGTATTATTATTTAACTTTTATTCATTAGAGTCAAACTCATGTCCCTAGTTTCTGCATTGGTTAATGTACAGAATGAAGGCCGGGAAGGAATGATTTAGACTTCTCATGGTATCAGGAGAGGCGTTTATTTGGTCTTACACTTTTCCCATTGGGGTGAAAAAGTCCCAGTTCCTTTGGCAACTATATTTTCTACTTTCTCTCTTTTTATGGTCAGTATCATCAAGAGATCTTGGGCAACCTCTGCTGGAAGCGAGGATGATAAATCTGGAAACATGCAAATTGTTCTTCTCCAAGACCACCATGTGCCATCTCTGCTCTGTCAGTGTACTGGCAGCAGGGAGGTTTGAAGGGGGCCTAAAAGACAGTGTTTGGATAGAAGAGGGAAAGACTTCTTCATTCCTAACGTATTTTTGTACAGTTTCCTTTCCTTTGTTTTTTCTGAAGACAATATTGTCCTGCCAAATTAGCATCCCCCATAATGCAGGTGGCAAATTTGATCATAAAATGAAAAAGAAGCAGTCCTGTTTCTCTGCCTAGAGAAGTAAGATGGCATTAAATGAATTTGCATTTCCTCAAGGCTTCAAGATGACTTTTAATTAGCCTGAGGCATGAGTAAATGAAAAAAATGTAGTTTTGACTGCCTTACACTTAAAAGGTCCTATGGACAGGGCTGCCAAATCTCCATGTGTGAAACCAGGAATACACTGAGGAGAAGGGAAGGATGTCCTTGTGTTTGTGCTGGAACTTGTAAGGAATGAGCAAACGTGCTTATGGAAGATACTTTAGAACATCAGAAATGCAGCTTTTTCTTTACAGTTGTCATGAAGGTTCTGTGAGTACGCAGACATGCGGGCATATAGCTCTGTTAAACTAAGAGTATTTCTTTTCTTCTGCTCAGGGTCAACTGAAAAAGGACCAGGAGTAAAACGACTGAGTTCCCTGGATGATAAGATCCCACCCAAGTCACCTCGTCCACGCCGTAATATCTGGTTGTCACGCAGCCAGTCAGATATCTTCTCCCGCAAGCCTTCCAGGAAGATAAATGTGCAGGACCCCTACTATACACCAAACAAAGGGTTAGGCCGGAAAGTTAATCCCTTCAGTGCCCGGGAGGACCTCAAGGGGGGGAAGATCAAATTCTTTGACATGCCAAGCAAGTCTGTGATCTCCCTTGTGTTTGACTTGCATTCTCCAGAGGCAGGTGGAGGCCTGAAAGCCAGCCAGTCCCAGTTACGGCAGGCGTATAGCACAGACTGGCAAGAATTCTCCCTTCTTCCTGGGAGGAGATGCAGATCACTTCCGCTCTCTCCTGAATTGCCGCACAAGGAATATGGCCTGTTTGGGGGACTGTCTTCAACTGTCAGCAGGTGTGACCCAACCCAGCTAGGTGCAGAGGTTCGGCAAAAACTCCTGAGTAGCAGTAAATATGGTGTGTCAGAGATTCCCCCCTTTCAAGCCAAGCCCCATAGGCCAGAATTTCTTCCCATACCAGGACAAGAAGAAGATATGGACTGTTCAGATGGGCCAGTGGCCCAGGAGGAAAATGGGTTTTGCCCTGTTGAGGACACATGTGGAGAGCCAGCATGTAATCAGCCACTAGCGCTGGCCCAGCCTGAGCCGCTGTCTTACAAAAAGCTCCCAATTGAGAATTCGGTGAACTCTGAGGGACATGGCTCTTCACAAGTGTTTGTGGGTTGTCTCCCGTCTGAAGAGATGGAGGTGGAAGATGACCTACTGAAAAATACTCCGCTAGAGTCTCCAAAGCCTCTGTTCAGTGTTAGTCCTTCCACTGAGCTGGAGAGAGAGGCATGGTCCTTCAGGGAGCAGGATGGGAACAGTCCTGTCCTGTTGTCTCAGACCTCCTCTGACATCTCAGCAAGTGGCAGCACGCAGTCAACTTGTGACATATGAAGAGAAGGCTAAAACTGAACGTCTCCTTGAGGGAACAGTTGTTCCCAGTCGCTTAAACTCTGTTTTTCTATAGTGCTGGGGTTCACATTTGAAAGAGACTCAGCAGATGGTAGAAACTGGCTGTCAAACAGATAGCTGCAGACAGTGTCCGGAGAGACTGATTATTTTACCTTTATTTCAAACTGTGCTTATTCCTTTCCCTGCTTTGTATTAGGAGGGGGAACTATTCCAGCCAGAATGGCCATGTGGGCCCCACAGTCCTTCCAAGAGGCAGCAGCCAGAGCAGGCACCATGTAAATAGTTTGACTTGGATTCCTGCATGGAGCATTTCAAGGCCTTAAGCTCCATGTTGGGTAGAAACAGTGACCCTTAGGCTTTTCCTCTTCTCTGACTGACCAGCTGCTCTAAACCACTGCAGATTTTGCATTAACATTCTGCAGCAGTGCACATGAGTTGGAGCCTCTGTTTTAGAAATGGGCACAGAGCTATGTTGAGCAGATAGGAGTGCTCTCTGGTCTCAGAGCGGCTGTGAATGCTGTTGCAGCATTAAACAAGCTCTTCTTTCAAAAGCAGCAAAAACAAAACCCCTCATGCTGGTCACAGTCTGCAGGCTGAGCCACATGACAAGTACTTTGTGATTAACAAGAAGAATCTGTTCCCTGGTGTTTCATTTTCCCTTGGGATTTGGTAATGGTGTGTAATACATTAGTAGGGGAAAGCGGGCTGTGGTAAGCACCGCTCTCCTGCTTGCATAGCTCTTCATGTACCTGAACCCAAATGTGGAGGAAGATTTGCCCAGGGCACAAGAGGAGAGCCATATTCCAGGCATTGTCCTTTCCGGTCTTCTGGAGAAACTGCCAGTGAAAGTACCAGTCGTACTGAGCTTTTGGGGGGGTGGGCTCTTACCTCTGAAGTGCTGAATGGACATCGTGATCTGTTTCTGCAGAATAGTTGATTAAATGCAATATCTAGATCACAGTTGACTAGTACCACTGAGCTAGAAGGGTCATATCCACTTCCTCTCTGGTACGACATCCCATCTCATTGATATCACTGCAGTAATGATGGCTTCTTATTTAAAACCAGGCTGCTTGATGGAGGACAGGAATCCCCTGCCCAGGGGAAGCTGCCAGCAGTGTTGCAGCCATCCAAGTGCTCTTGGAGGAGGGTAGACAGTAGACTCACAGAAGGGCTTTGAATTGTCAAGCTGAAGAAAATTAGCTTGTCCCAAATTAACTTTTTTTTCCTTCTGCAGAAAGAAGCTGTTGTCTTCTGTTGTCTCACTGAGTAGGATGATCTTTTTCTTTCTTTCCTTTCTTCCACCAGCAGGTACATATGAAAGAAGCAGCAGCACGAGCTTTCATGTTGCTTGCTGGAACCAGCGTCAGAGATCCCCGCTCTGGGATGTGATATACAGGAAAGCTTGTTCTATGATGATGTTTGTGCATGATCCTGCCCTTTTCCATTATCGTTGTCCCAACAACACAGGATTTTTCTTTTTAACCTATATTATCATTCCTAACTGAGGTATGCATTGCGTGCCTGCTGAGCAGATGGGGATGCAGTAGAGACCAGAATTTCACCCAGGCAGCCTGCTACACTCTGTTGCTGCTCTCTTGTAAGGATGGAAATGTAAGCTAGTCTCTGACGAAAGCAAGTGTATTCCTACTCTTTTCCTATCTCAAAGAAAGAATGGAGAAAGCCTGCGTTCTTCCTTGGCTTAGATGCTTATCTTTCCAGAGGTGTAGGGAATCACTTTATGAGCTAATAATTATTTCTTCTTGTGAAATCCATGTTAAACTAAGCAGCAATTATCCCTTTGCAGTGGCTGCACAGAATTAAACAAGAAACCCAGTGTTGCTGAGTTACTTAGTGTGATCCATGCCAGATTAGGGAGCTGTTAGCAGTTTGAAAGAAAAAATGCCTGCCCTTACCAAGATCACCCCTTTTGGCCCACACCTCTCTGCCTCTTGAAGGTGCTGGTCTGTAGACAGTCCATCTTGTGTACCCTGTCTGCAAGACTGGTGTCTGCAGAGTGCAGAGCAGCTTGTGTAGCTGGCACTGTGTGTGTGTAATTTCCATGGAGGACAGGGAGACAGCCAGCAGAACTCTTTAGCCAGCTAGTTGCCTGCCTGGTGCCTGCTTCCTCCGCACCCCTCCCTTTTTTAAGTTTCATACAGTTGTAATCTTTCGGGAGGGAAACCATCAGCACCAGCTTCTGTTGTCACAAGATGCATTTAGGTGTGTGACTTCAGACAAACAAGCAATAACAAGGAATAGTTTACTTCTGGATCACCAGGCTGCGAGGAAGCTGCCTGCAGCCTCATCGGAGAGCACATGCACGCCTCCGGCCGCTCTGCGGCTTGCATTAGCCCTGATTGTCAGCGCTGACCCCTCATCATGAAGCCTGTTGCCCTCCCTGACACTGACTGCAAAGCCTGTGCAGTCAGCCTTGGGGTACCTCTGTGGCCCCCATTACAGTGACCTCATCTGTTCTTACACCACTGTCTCTTAAAATGCTTCCCTGCTCGAAATAGCTCCCTCACAAAGCAGCATGGCTAAATTTTTTTTTTTTTTTTATGTCTACCCTAAGCACAGCCAGTTGACATGCATAGGGCACATCTATCAGCTTTTCTAGCTCTTTGTACTGAGGTGGAAATGTCAGAAACGCCAAGGAATAGCGGCTCAGGCCTTTCCTGTATTTGTGGTCTGCGTGGGAAAAGAGGCATGTGTATGAAACTGGAGTAGAAGGCCACTTTAAAATAGCTAAGTGCTTGCTAAAGCCCAGTGCTTCCAAGGGTCTGGAGGCAGTTGGCACTCACTACGTCTCATCCCTTTGGTTGTGTAAAGCTGAACCTAGGTTGCACCTAGTAAATACTGCTAGGTCTTCTGCCTACCTGAGAGTGCTTTTCTACGGGGGGCCACTTTCTGACAGCTACAGGTGAACATGAATACGAACATGTGGTCAGCGAACTCCTTGTTTTATAGTGATGCGACAAAGTTTTACTGTGATCGGATTTTATCATGATTTTTGACTTTCTTATGGGAGCAGTTCTTGCTCTTTTAAAACACTTTCTACACATTGCTAGGTTCCCTGAAGAGATAAAAGATATTTTTAATTCACTTTAAATCTTTCTATGTTGAATTCATTTAAATGTCTGTTATAAGCTATTTTTGTTGAGGTTGATAAAATGCAACTAAGAGAATGCATGTGAATTGCTGCCCCTCAAAAGCAGTGCAGGCAAGGGGGCTATAGTAGACTTATACTTGTTGGAGAGGCATTGATGTATTATGTGTAACAGAACATTGGTATTTTTTTGCCAGTACAACTAAAGACACTTGAATAATTCCTGTTTGCACTTAATGCTATTGTTTATATTGCATGTCACTACATTTCTATGCAAAACAAATAACCTTTCTTTTGGGAGGAGGGGCAGCCAGATATTTGATTAAGTATAAAGATCTTTGCGAGATGATCTATTTTCGTATTTATGAAGGAGTTTTACGTCTTAATATTTTGCAGTCTGTAAATAGCTCAACTTGTAATTAAAGGCTTAGGAAGAAGTTTGTAGCCTGTGTATAATAGTAAGTTAACACTGCCAGAAAAAAAATTCTTTGCAAAAAACCTTTTCTAATATTGTGGATATTTATGAATATGTAAAGAAAGCACGTCTTGTTTTTATGTTGATTGACTTTCTGACTTTTTTTTTTGAACTATAGAACTGGTGTATGTTTTATTGGAACTGCAATAAGAAGTAACCAAAGATGAATCCAGTTAAATATTTTCGTAATTTTTTTCTTGGTCAGGTTTTGTAAACTTTCCCAACTTGCTTTCAAAATAAAAATAAAATCAAGGCCTGAGTCTTGTGATTAAGAGGGCAACTCTAGGTTAAAAAATCTGGCTTAAATGCATACTTAAGCTATGGATGACATTAATACTGGTCTTGATCATATTCACTGTTACTTGGCGCTGAATTATAAACAGGGAGAACTGTCATCCCTATTCAGTGTTATTTTGCTCCTGTATCTTATGAAGTGTTACACTATTAAATCCATGAGACTTGAGGACTTTTTCTGCACTGCCTTAGAGTGCTCTGAAGAGTAGGCGGTAACTTGTGACCTACAAGCCAAGCTGGCTTCTGCTAGCGCTCAGCCTGCAGGGAGCTCGCCAGTGTGGCTGCTCTGTTCCAGCCCCATGGAACAGCTGCAGTAGCAAGGGAAGCTGTGCCATTTAAGAGGACCACATCTGGCTTTACATCTCCCCTTAATTAGAAGTCTGAATACCTACTGTGGCTTGGCTCTGCAGGCAGTTACCCTGCACGACAATCAGCTGGCACTTGGGAGGAAAAGCTTTCTCCTTCCCCTTTCTCCTGTAGGAGCAAAGGTCGTGTTATGTATGCTGTAACTAAGAGCAAGGTAAAATACAAATATGAAGTGTGACAGCTCTCCCAGGTGCATGTTCTAAACGAGCCATGGTTGGTGTCTTTTTTTAAAAAAACAAAAATTTTCGCCCTCTTGACTTCCTTAGAAAGACAGGAAATAATTATGAGGGTTATTGGGAATTACCCTACAGCAGTGACTGAAAGCTGTAACGCTTGACTAGACATTCATAAAAATGTATGATTTGCCTGAAGAGACACCTGCTTTCCTCTGGTGTCTGGCAGAAGCATCACATCTTCCTCCAGTGACTATTTATAGCATTTTTCTATCAAGCTGTTCAACAGCCTGGAGCTTTCAGATGTGTTTTTGTAGGTATACTTTGATCTTTAGCACATGTTCCTTTTGAAAAAGTCTGTCCCACCCAAAACCACTAGGTTAAGTGGTAGCATTTAGTGATGCTCTAGGTGCAGTAAGGAGAAGAGCAAGATCTGGGAGGAGGCTAAGAAGCTTAAGGGGGAAGCTCTGGCCTCTGTCTCCTCTTGTTATCAAGTGACTACCCTTTTCATCGTCTGCAAGAAATGAAACCCACGCTAAAGGATCCAGCATATGGTCTTTCCAGAATGCAACCTGAGGTTGTTTTCAAAACCCTCTTTGAGTGCAGAGCACTAAACTGGCACTTGCAGCCCTGGTGCACTTGGAGAGGTGCGCTTTTCCTCCCTCTCCACCAGCCTCACCCCTGCCTTCACAGCCTAGGATGTGGCTAAGGAATGACAGGCAGAACTCCAGCTGAGAGCAATTTAATCTGTCAGGAGTTAAAACACAAACACAAGTAAGAAACTTGCTCTCCTTCTGGTCAGTTCTTGATGAAATAAAGAACTTCAAAACTTGAGGGGGGAGAAAAAAGCCCAGTTCAGGGAGGATTCCTCTAGCTCTAGCCACTGGCCCAGGCCAACTTCATCTTCTGGCTGTGAGCTTTGGAAGACTTAGAAAACAAGCTCTTCACTATCTGAAGTGGCACCGATTTCCCACTGAGGTACAGTTTATTGTGGCAGTCTGGCAACCAGGGTCCTGCACCAGCGTCCATGTTTTTTCCTTTCTTGAGCATCCAGACATAAGCCATGATATAGCCAGTCATGAATGCATCAAAGCCAGCTCGGTGTGTGCCCACCTGTGAAGGTGGAGCGTGGGTTTCCTTTTCCTTTTCTGCAGCACATGCTGCTTCAGTCTCGGGGACATCTGGGTGACTGACTGAGCCCACCAGAGCGGGAACTTCGGTCTTCCCCTCCCCTTGCTCGCTGTCAGAGGCGTTTCCCTCAGCAGAAGGGCTTGCAGCAGCTGCTACCTGGGCAGCAGTTTCTTCAGCGCTCCCCAGATCGTCCTCCTGTTGTGCGCTGGTGTCTGAGCTGACCTCTGGTTCCATGTCCATGGAGTTCGCCTCCGGTGGCCTGCCCTCAGTGTTGGGCGTGATCTCTGCCAGCTCCATAGCAGATGCAGGCTCATAGCAGCTCTGTTTTCGTGGTGGTCCCTCCTCCCCGTTCTGAGCTAGCTCCATTTCTTTTCCTGGGCTTTCCTGTTCAAATGCTTTTGCAGGCCCTTCTGTGTTCTTCCGACGTTTCCATTTGTGCTTCCGTTTCTTCCGCTTCTCCTCCGAAAGCCTGTCATCCTCATCAATTATGAGGTCAATGTTATGAGACTGTGGACAATTCACCCCTTTTGGACACCAGCCATAGGCCTAGAGAGAAAGAGAGAAGTCTGTAGCCACCAGTCTCCTTGTCAGAGCAGCTTATCACCATAACATAGAGCAGAGCTAATTATTCCCCTCTGCTGATGGCTTGTGAGGCTCTATCAGGAGCCCTGTGTCCAGTTACAGCCCCACAACACACTAGAAAGGCACTGGCAAACTACAGTGAGCACAGCTGGGAGCTGTAAAGATGTAGCACACAACATATGAGGAGAGAGTGAGGAAGGTGGGCTTGTTCCGACTGGAGCAGGCAAGGCTAACGGGGTGGGGATATCTAGTTGCTGTCTGCGGCTACCTAAAACAGAGGTTAAAGAGAAGATGGAGCTAAACTCTTCTGAGGGCACCACAGGGAAAGGTGATGTGGTAACAGTCAGAGGCAATTCTGACTAGATATATAGGAAAGCATTTTTCACAATGAGTGGTCACGCACTGGAACAGGGCCTGGGAGGGGTTTTGTAATCTCTCTCCTTAGTGATTTTCAAAATTCACCAAACAAGGCTCAGAGCAATATTGGCGGTTTCCCCAACCTATGTTGTTCTGCAACAGTAATGTGCAATATCTGGAAGAGTTCCTTTTCTCCCTGAAGCATCTGCAACCAGTTATGATCTGATCAGATGGACTCTTTGTTTGCTGCTGTAGCAGCACCAGGACTCAAGATGCTGTGGATCACACTGTGTGGCAGTGCCAGAAGCTGCAGACAGGTAATCATTTTTACATCTCATCAAGTTATGTGAGATGGAAGAGGCAGTATTTCTTGCTCAGGGGACATGCCAAACAAATTTAGAACTTACAGCCCTCCCAAGACAGCAACAGGTACCTCATACCATCCCCTATAATCTCTTTCTGAATCTTCGTGTCTAATGTATCCTGTGGAATAATTCACCACCTCCAAACAGAGCGTGCTATTGCCCTGTGTGTCATGAAGCCACCTGAAGCCTGAAAATCTTCCTTGTACTGTGAAGCAAGCAAGGGGAAGGTCCCAGGTGCTTCCCTACCACTTCCTGCTCTGGCCACGTGTGGCTCTTTCCACGGAGCCAGGAAGGAAGCAGGGATTCATGTTACTTACTGAAAATTTCTCACAGACAGGCACCTTATTTCCCCCTCCCATGTTGTGGCTTTCTTCTTCCAGAGCGCAGTGGCGATAGTCGATGTAACAGGACATGTTGGCAGGGTAGTTGCAGAACTCAATGGTGAGGTGCTGGCCACTGGAGTCCTTCAGCTTGCAGTTCTCCCGCTTGCTGGAACAGAGAAGAGTAGGCAGTCACTGCAGTTAACTTGCTGAAGGTACCACAGCATGGAGCTGGTGCGAACTCGCTGCTCTCGACATGTCTCAGGTCCACTAGTTTCCTGCTCTTGAGCTCTAGCGCCAGTTTGACAGCCTGCTAGAGAGAAACCCAGTCCTAGGAGAAGACAGCTTTAGTAAGTAGATGCTTCCATGCTTATTTAAAGGTCAGTTTCTCTTATGATGACGTACAGGCAGGGACAATGCTGTCTCTGCTAAAGCTATGGGAAAAGGGCACACATAGCTTGGTTTTAAATATTAAGGGCACTAAGATATGTGTTAGTCCTCATAGTGTTAATGGACAAAGAGGAAATACCCCAAAATGAGGTATCATGTAGAAAATCCAGCAGCCGGCACCCAGACAGGTCGAACCTGGGCAATGTAGCTAAAAATGAAACATTTTCCATCCCATGAGAAAAGAACTGTTTTGTCCCAAGAGCTGGCTAAAAGGCCGAAAACCTTTGGAAGGCTCCATGTAACTAGAATTGAGGATCCAAACATTTAAGAGGTCAGTTTAAAAAGTAATTTTGTCTTGTCAAAACAAAGCATTCTCATGTTCGCAAACAGCCATCTTTAATGTTTTCAGACCTGTCAAAATGGCATTTCCTGATATAAAACAGTCACTAAAAATACCATTTCTCCTCTGCACAGAGTGTGACTTCAGTTTAATGGAGATTTAAGGGCCTGTATCAATGCCAGGGACTTGTTTAGATTGTGTGGGGAGTGCAGAACCAGGGGCCAGAGTGACATGTGAAGTGGATAGACATCTCTGCTTCTAACATGTGTCTGCCTGGAAGACACCCACAAAGAGCTGGGGGCAGGAAGCAAGACAGGACGCCCTGGGACAAGAACACAACCTTTGCTTGGAAGGAAAGCGATGGGAGTTGTGGCTGGCCCTACGTGAGCATCACGTGTGGGAGTCAGTGTCAGGAGGTGCAGGGAGCGCTCACCCCTTAACTGCCCCGTCCCTTACAAAACCGAGTTATAACCAGCAGTCCCTGCAGGCACAGCCCTGTGTTCACTTGCTCTCTAGCTGAGTTTTAAGGGTCTCTCTTCTGTTCCTGCTGCAGCCCTGTGACACTGCTGGACCAGGGCCATGCAGCGAATCAATTATTTTTCAGTTAGATCAGGTCACTCTGTGGTCAAAACTGCTGCCAGCAGAAGACCGACATCCTCTTTCAGCAGCTGCCCACCAAACAAAAAAGGTGCATTACAAACCACAGCCTTATGCGCTCAGCACCTGTACTAGAAATGGTAAGAACCTGGGGCAGAGTCACCTGAAAAGCCCTTTCTTCACTCACTGGGATAATACAAAGACCCAACCCCCTTGCCTAGAAAAGCAAACAAGTGCTGACACACCCTTTGCCTTTCCTCCCATAAGCTTTAAATACCAGAGCGCTGCTCACCACTTCTTGTAAGCATACTCCAGGTAGGATGCTACAAAGCGAGTCTCAAACTCTGAAGCATATTTGGTGTCGTATATTCCTGCTGGGAACATTTCCGAGAGGTCAGCAGTGAAGGTGCCGAGGTTGTCTGGGAGGTGAGCATAGAAGCACTGGTACAAGAAGACCAGATCAATCAGGCCATTATGGAGAATGAGAGGCTTCTTTGCTCGTATGAGCTCCAGAAAGAAAGTCCGAACACTCTGGCTCTGGTTCTCATTGCCCTGCGAATGGAAGGATTAGTCAATGAGCCTCAGCGCCTTGACTTGCCATCACCCCGGGCAGCCCTCAGAGCCTGCTGTAGCAGAATACTGCCTACAGCTATTTTTTTGCTCTCACCAGAGACCCAAATGTTTGGAAAAGCAACTGCAACAAGTGACAGCCTGGATATAAAACAGGAGGGAGGTGAAAGCGATAAGCTGCACTCATGCCCCCACCTTGAGCCACCTTCACTCAGCAGCTATGTGAGGGAGATACCAGGGCCAGGAGAAGCCAGCAACCTCCTCAGAAGCCTGGAGCAGAGCAAGCTGAGGTGTCCAAAGGAGACCTGTTTCGTACCTTGTCATTGCCCTTGTGGTAAGGAATCCCCTGGGAATACTGCTTATTGAAGTCAAAGCCGTGCTGCACCAAGAACTGCACCGACTGGGGTTCGACAATATAGTCCTCCATGCAGAGGAGCGTCAGGTTGTAGATCTGGCAGAGGTACGTGTTCTCAGACTGCGGAGGGAGAGCGTGCAAAGCAATGCAGGGATACCTGTCACCGGGGAGCTGCCGAAAGAGCCGGGGCGAGTCCCATCTCCCGGCACAGTCCCGGCACCCGCTGCGCCCTCGGAAGGCGGGAACAAGAGGAAACGGCCGCTCCGCGGCCCTGCACGTACCTTCTCCGGGAGCTGCTTGAAGCAGGCGACGCCGAGGGACAGGACGGAGCGGGTCCTGGCCGCGCTGCAGACGGCCTTGTACCGCTCTTCAATGCACCTGGGCGGCAGGAGGAGGACAGCTGACGGCTCCTGCCCCTTCCCACCGGCCACCCCGGGGGAGCTGAGCCCGCAGCGGGAAGGCAAGCGGGCTACCGGGGAACCGGCACCGGAGGGGCGCGCACCGGAGCACCCGCACCCGGTAGCTCCGGCTGAGCAACAACCCCCACCCCACACCACCCCCCCAGCCCCGCCCGACCAGGGACTCACGGGCTCAGCAGCGACTTCCTGGCGCCGAGACCGCTCAGCTCCTGCGGGGAGACACCCGTCAGCGGCCCCGCGGGCCCGGCCGCGCCGCCGGTCACCGCCGCACCCTGCCCCGCCTCACCGTGTCCACGGCGACGAAGGTGGCGGTGCGCAGCGCCAGCACCATGGAGGGCCACAGCTCCGTGAAGTTGTCGCTCTGCACGTCCACCACCGGCACCCGCCACCGCGCCATGGCCGCCGCCACCGCCGCCTCGCGCCGCTCCGGGGCCTTCCGCCGCCGCGGCCGCCCGACGGCCGCCCGCTCCCGCCGATCGCCCCGCCCGCCCCCGCGTCCCGCGCTACTCGCCCGCGCGGGCGGCCCGATTTCTGTCGGACGTCAGCGGGTTTTTTTCCCCTTGTCCAAAGCCCGTTTTCAAGTTAAATGTTCTTTTTACGTAAACGGGCGTTTAGCCCGGACAGCCCCTTTGGGGTCCTTCTCGACCAGCCGCTGGGACCGGCGGGAGAAGGGGCGGGGGCAGCAGCACTTTCTCCCCCGGGGCGCTGATTGGGTCCGGCGCGCAGGGAGGTCCCGCCTCCTCCGCCGGTCGGCCTGAGGACGGGAGGGCGCGAGCCCTCTCCCCTCTGCCCCTTGCTCCGATTGGCTCGCGCGCGGAAGGTGGGCGGGGACGCCCGCTCTGATTTGTCCCAGCGCGGGGGCGGGGCGGTGGAAGGGAAACATTTTCCCGGGAAAGTCTCACGTGGTGCCGCGCCGGCTCCGGCGGGGAACGGTCCGGCCATGAGTCACCTCCGGGCGACAGCTGCCAGGGGGCTCCGGCGGAGCGGCGGGAGGGGAGCCTTGCGCAGGAAGGGCGCGTCGCCCCGCGGAGGTGCCCGGTAGCGGGAGGACTGGGCGGGGAGCGTGGGGTGTCCTCTCCGGGGCACGGGGCCGCCAGCCTGGGCAGCTGCCGGTGCTTGCTGCGTCCTTGTAAGGCCCGGTAGCGGCTCTGTCGGGTTCCCGGCTCTGGCCCCGCGGCGCTTCTCTGTCCCCAGCCGTGCTCTGACCCCGCGCCGCTCTCCCGGCAGCGGCCCCCGCTCCAGCGCCTGCCCCGCCGCCCTCCCGACATCTCTTCAGCGACCCGGCTGAGATCGAGGCCCTGCGCGGGCACCTGCTGGCTTGGTACGACAAATGCAAGCGGGACCTTCCCTGGAGGACGCTGGTAAGGGGCGGCAGGGCTCCCGTTGCCTTGCGGGAGCGTTGCTGGGGTGACAACGGTGTCTTTCCCCCTGCAATGCATCCCCAGCTGCGTGGAAGTGGAAGAGTGTGTTGGTACTGGGAGCATGCTCCCAGCTAGTCTTGGGGTTCCGTGGTGGGTGGTCTGTAGCCAGTCCCTAGGTACAAACAGTAAAGTGGAGCACATGGTGAAACTGCAAGTCTCGGACACAGCCCCCAAGTGTGAGCTCTTTTCTCTGGTAAGCTTAGTCCAGTTGACTTCTAAACCTGTTTTTTTTTTTTTCCTGCCCCTGTGGTTACGCTGCAGCAGTGGGCGCTGCATGGAAAAGTTTTTTGGTGTATTTGCTTTTAGCCTGCCCAGCATTTTTACTAGAGTTCCTACCTGCTCTGCGCTTGGCCTGGCAGCAAGTGGTGAGGCAGTGCTTGGGGTGCCGGGGTGGGCATCAGCTTCACAGCAACCTCTGTCTGAATGGTGCTGGGAACGGCCCTTCTGTGGGATGTAAATCTACCTGCAATTTCTTGCCATGCAGAGGGACTCGTGTCTGGGACAGCTTCTCTGGTGGGATTTTTGAACCAGATGCCTACACAGTGTTCAAAACACACCACAAACGATTTTATTTTACATGCAGGTCCCCTCTGTGGTGGGGTCCTGTGTCATGTCGTTTCTCCCACTCCATCTTCTTCCCCTTTCAGGCAGCAACTGAGCTGGATGCTGACAGACGGGCATATGCAGGTGAGGAGCAGGGACTGCACCCAGGCGTGCCTGGGGGGCCCTGCTGCATGTTTTCCCTCTGACATGAATGTGTACTACAGCCTTGTGAAGACATATGGCTTCAGTTGCTATCCCCAGAACAAGCTGCTTGGGGTGGGCACGAGAGCCATTGGCCCCATTAGTGAGGCTCTGGGGGATCTGAGAGCCCACTTTGGGCCTGAGGAAACTCCTGTGGGACAGCATGTGGGGAAAGAGGGAGGTGGGAAGGGGTCCCATGTGTTGGATGCCACTGCAGTGCTTGTAGACAGTACTAACATGGCCCCAGCACGAGGTGTGGGTGGTGGTGGCGCCTCTGCTCTGATCCCTGCCCTGCCGCCTGCAGTGTGGGTGTCTGAGATCATGCTCCAGCAGACGCAGGTGGCTACAGTGATTGACTACTACAACCGCTGGATGCAGGTGACTGTTCTCGCAGAGTCCTGTGCCCACAGGCTGCCCCTTTTGGAGACCTTGTCCGCTGCCTGTAGTAGATCCCCAGCTGCAGAGCATGGCTCTGCTTGCCCCTGACTTGTCCCCTTCCCTCTGTACTGCAGAAGTGGCCGACGCTGCAGGCTCTGGCACAGGCATCCCTGGAGGTGAGCACAGCTGGGGCTGGGTGCTCTCCCTGTCCTCATGGCTCGTCCCACTAACACCACACTGTGTCTCTTGGAGCAGGAGGTGAATGAGCTGTGGGCAGGTCTTGGCTACTACTCCCGAGGGAAGCGTCTGCAGGAGGCAGCAAGAAAGGTGCCCTAGTGTTGGGATGTGGGGGGCATTTCTTAAGCCTTCTGTGGCCCGTGGGTTGGGGCTGGCTCCCATCTGCCCTGCCTCACTGGGGCTGTGTGCTGCTGGCACAAGACTATGGAGGGTGGGATCCTGTCTTACTATGGGTAAAATGGCTTACAGGCATGCACCCTGGCGGCTCCCCTGACCTCAGTGCCCTCTCTGCCAGGTGGTGTCCGAGCTGGCCGGCCAGATGCCCAGGACAGCTGAGGACCTGCAGAAGCTGCTGCCGGGAGTGGGTCGATACACAGCGGGAGCCATCGCATCCATCTCGTACGGGCAGGTGAGAGCTGGGTGTCAGTGGACGTGTCTCCCTTCTGCCACCCTGCCCCACTCCTGTCAGGGCCCTGCTGCTGGGTCTTGCAAGCCAGGGGCTCCCCAGGGCTGTGCTTGGCTCTGGCTCTCCCCTGCTTTGCAGTGTGTCTCACCCAGTGCCCAGCTTGGCCTGTGGGTCAGCCTCATGTCTGTGTCCCCACTGGCCTGGGAGCACCCCAGTGTCCTGCCTTGCTGGAGCATGGGCACCTCCTGCCATGGTAACCCCAGCTCCTGGTCCCAGGCTACTGGCGTCGTGGATGGGAACGTGATCCGGGTCCTGTGCCGCATGCGGTGCATTGGTGCTGACTCCAGCAGCCCAGCCGTCGTTGAACGGCTCTGGTAAGGGGAAACACTCCATCTCCGCTCCCATCTGCGGTGATTGTGGCTGTGCTTGTCAGTGGCTGAGGGCAGGATTGCCCAGGAAGCTGTGGGGAGCTGAGCCTGCAAAGGGAGAGAGGTTTGGGCTGTGGGAGCTCTTGGGAAGCTGGTGCTGCTGGGGACTGTGGAGAAGGGAACTGTGTTGCTTCTGCCTACCTAGGAGCATCCCTCCTTGCAAGCAAGAGGTCCTGGGGCCCTCTCCCCAGAGCACCATGCTGCTCACTTCTGTTTCTCCCAGGGACATGGCCAATGCCCTGGTAGACAGGAGCCGCCCTGGGGATTTTAACCAAGCCCTGATGGAGCTGGGGGCAACGGTGTGTGTGCCCAAGGCCCCGCTGTGCGGGGAGTGCCCCTTGAAGCAGCACTGCCAAGCACAGCGCAGGGTAAGTGTGGCCCCAAAATCTTTCTTCTCCCTGCCTGTGGGTGGTCGGGGGCTGCCAGCTGTCCCAGTGGCATGGCAGAAGTTCACCCCAGGTCCCCTCTGAGGCTTCTTACAAGCCATCCTTGTCCCAGATGAGTACTGCAAGCTGTTCTTGGCTGGGCATCATGTCCTGCATCCTCACTGGCTGCTGGACCTGAGGGGTCAGCATTCATGGGGGCAAGGTGGGCTGGTGGACAAACCTGTCCCTATTCCTGGTCCCCCTTGCAGGTGGAGAAGGAGCTGGCCTTTGCCTCTCAGAAGCTGTTTGGAAAACGTGCCCCAGTGTCTGATGTTGAGGACTGTGGTAAGCGCCTGGGGAGATCCCTGTTGTGGCTCCAGGTCTGGGCCCTGTGGCAACTGTTACACCGGTGTTTGCAGATGTTGGAGGCTGTCCCCTGTGCCCCCCAGCCACGGAGCCATGGGACAGCAGCCTGGGGGTGACCAACTTCCCCCGGAAAGCAGCAAAGAAGCAGCCGCGGGTGGCACGAACAGCCACGTGTGTGGTGGAGCGGAGGGGCTGCCATGGGGCCCTGGAGTACCTCATCGTGCAGAGACCCAGCTCAGGTAATGCAGCTGGATGGGAGGGCAGCAAAGGCAGCACGCAGCCCCTCTCTACCTACACGAGGGACAGAGCAGTCTGGGAGTGGGATGTGATGAGACACAGTGTCCCCAGATGTGCCACTTACCGGCTCATTTCCCCGTTGTGCCCCATTCCCAGGTCTCCTGGCTGGGCTCTGGGAGTTCCCCAGCCTCCCACTGGCTCAGGGTCTGCAGGAGGAGAAGCAGAGGGAGGTGCTGGCAGATCACCTCCAGGCCTGGACAGGGCGGCCAGTGGCGGCTGGAGGCCTGCGGTTCATTGGAGAGGTGAGCCTGGAGCCAGAGGCATGCAGAGTGGGCCGCCCGTGCTTGGCCATGGGGGACATAGCACAGGGGGAGGATGGACCCCCTTCCCTGCTGTCACCCCTCCCAAGCCCTACCCCACTCCTCAGAGCCCTGGTAGACTCAGTGCACATGTGAGGCAGCTGAGCAAGCAGTGCATCCCCTGCTGCCTGCCCATTTTGGTGTCTTCCCATCCTCTCACAGGTTGTCCACATCTTCTCTCACATCCACCAGACATATGTGGTCTACTCCCTGTCCCTGGATGGGGATGTGACCCTGGACCCTGCCTTATCCCCATCCCGCTGGGTGACGGAGGAGGAGTTCCATGCCTCAGCTGTGTCCACAGCCATGAAAAAGGTACTGGTGGGGCCTGGGCCTTTCCTCCCTCCCCTCTGTCTCCCTAGGGTCCTGGGCATCCCACCGGCCTCTGTGGGCTGTCCTGGCTCTAGGACCTGGATGCAGTTCAGCTCTGGCCTCTCTTGTGCTTCCTTCAGGTGCTGAAAGCGCATGAGAAGCAGCGTGGGGAGGAGAGCAGCCCTGGAAAGGTGGGCATTGCTGGAGGGTGTGCAGCCGCAGGAGCAGCTCCATGTTGCTGTGGGCCAGGCCCTGGTGTGCAGTGCTGGAGCCCCCCTGGGCTTTGGGGTCAGGCCAAGAAATATCCCTGCCTGGGGCAGGGCTGCATCTGGGGGATTTGCCTGACTGGCTTTGCCCCTGGATATCCCCAATACCAGGGTCCCCATCTTGCCTTAAAGGCAATCCCTGGAGGCTCTGGGGGCTGTTGGGGTTGCCTTAGCCCTAGTGTGTGTCTCCCACAGGGCTCCAAGCGGAAGCGGGGGGCAAAGCTCCAGGGAGCAAACAGCACCTGCCCTGGGACACAGCTCTCCCTCCGTGCCTTCCTCCGGGCACCCAAGTCCCCGTGATGGCACCTTTGACATCTGAGACCACTGGACACCTGCGCTGTAGTGAGTCCTGCCCATGGTGTCAGGATGGTGTCCCCTGCAATGCTGCGTCCCCAACCCACAGCTCTGTCATGGTCTCCTGCTCCTCCTTGCAGAGTGCATTGGCTTCCCCAGCTCTCCCCTGGGAGTTGTGCCTTGATGGGGCCAGTGTGGTTGTCCTGGACATGACTCAGAGCAAGGCTTGCCCTCCCTCCTCAGGTGGAGCCCTCCTGGGATTACTCGGCCCCGTAGAGCCACTACTCTGGCACTGCAGACTCGTGGCAGCAGGGGTTTCTCTCTGGCTGCAGGAAGGCTGTGGCCACATCGCTCCCACAGCCCTGTCCTGGCTGCTTGCCTGTACCTCATCTGCCAGACAGCAGTTGTGGATGCTGCTGTACTCTTCCTGGCCTCCAGTAGCCCTTTTTATACACTTGTTTTTACTGAACCTGAGCCATAGGCTTTCTAATAATAAATCTAGAGCAGGTGCGTTTTTTAAGTGACTTTCTGCCTCTGTTGTACTGTGCTAAGCTGGGGGTGTTGGGCAGCCTGTGGTTGAACATGAGGATGGCCAGCAGGATCCCTACATCTGGTCTGGGAACAGGAGGGATTTCTTTGTTAATGCACCCATGAGCTCCTCGACTGAGCACTAACTGTGGGTGACCCCAAATAAGGCACCCAGAGCATCTCTGCTGTGAGGGCAGGGGTCAGCCCCTGGGGGATGCACAGCTCCTGCCCACAGGCGGCCCCTCTGTGGGGCCAAGCAGCCATCCCCTGGGCTTTTTGTAGGGTTTTATCCCCCTTTTTTTACCTTTTCCATCAGGCTGTTCTCCGCTGTGTTCGCGCTGTGGCTTTCCCTGACTGATGCACAGTAGCACCCTTGCAGAGGCACATACCCTGGAGGCTCTTCCCAGGGTGCTGCCAAGGGTTTTGCTCCTCCCCAGGCTTATGTCCCTGCCTAGGGCTGGCAGGGACAGGGGCCAGTCCTGGGGGCTGTGCAAGGGATAAGTGGCCTCAGTTTAGGGACAGTGCAGGGCTGGGGGCAGCCTGCCTCGAGGGGTGGAAAGGGCACTTTCATCCTCACCTAGTGTAAGGCAGATCTTAAATGGCAGGAGAGAAAAAAAACAAGGTGCTTGCAGGTTAACTCTTTAATTGAGAGGAGCAAGAGGCCATCATTTCCCCTGCACAGGGGCTGTCTGAGCTCTGGGTGGTAACTGTTGATGAGCTGTGATGTCCATGGCCCCTGGGTTATCCGCTCCCCTCAGGCAGCCCCATATCCCCTAGATCTGGGGGTGTTGCTCTGACAGCAGTGTCCTTGGCCATGCTGCAGGCACAAGTCTGATTAGACAAAAATGAAATCAAGGCAGAAAGTTCTTCCCATTAGGCCGATAACTCACTGGGAACCCAGGGAGGAGGAGAAATCATCCTCCATCCCAGGGGATGCTTAAAGTCCCACTGGATCTGGCTCGAAGCAACTTGCTGTCACACTGAAGTTGGCTCTGTGTTGACCTGGAGACCTCCCTTGGTCCCTGCCAACTTGGGCCATGCCACAGGCACCTGCTGGTATCTCTAGAGTGCCCCAGGGTGGGACTGGAGAGGATAGGGAGCTGAGGGAGGAGGACTGCAGTGATGCCACTACTGCTGCTGGTCCATATAGATTTGCACAGCGTTCCACAGTGCCTGTATATTGCCTTCCCCAAAGCCTGGTGCTCCCCGCCGGTCAATGAGCTCCAGGAAGAAGGTGTCCTCAGAGAAGATGGGATGGGTGAAGATCTGCATCAAATACTCCTGGGAAGGGCTCTCTGTGACATCAGCACCTGGCCGGTCCTTGACCCTGGGCACAGTGGTGTCCAGTAGGATCCCCAGCTCTGCCAGCGTGCAGGGGTCCTGCCCGGCCCCACGGATCTCCTCTGCTTTGCCCCCATGGCTGTAATAGGCAGTGGGGGGTGTGAAGAACCGCGCACCCCGCTGCTGCAAAGCCTTGGTTGTGGTGATGATATCAGTGGTGCAGAGGCCAACATGCTGGATCCCGGCCCCACCGTGCTGCTCTAGGAAGGTGTCAACTTGGTTGGCACCATCCTCTGAGAGGGACTCGGCAAGGACAAGCTTGCAGCCGTGTGCCAGGGTGCCCTGAGCACTCTGCAGCGCGAGGAGCAGCATGCCCACCCCCTGCCCGCCAACCATGTACCCCTCAGCCAGCTTCTCCTCCGGGTTCAGCAGGAAGCGGCGGAAGCCGAAGCAGCGCTGGTACCAGTCCAGAGCCAGCCGGGCCCCGCCCCGTGGGCAGACGTACGTGATGTGGTCGAAGTGGGTGATCTTAATCCCATCCCCTGTGGCCGAGGGGGCTGCTTTGATGGGCTGGAAGCCGGGTAGGAAGGGTCCCTGGTAGCGGGATCGGTCCAGAAGGGTATGGCTGATGTTGCCCACGATGGAGGTTGCCACCCCATAAGTGACGGAGCCCCCATCATCCCTTACCTCTGTGGGGGGCACCGGCAGGAAGCATCCCCAGCTCTGCAGCTGCTTGCAGAGCCCTGGCACATCATCCACCTCGAAGCAGACATTAGAGGCTGTGCCCAAGGTGGGCTGGGGGTCCACATCATAGAGGAAGTCGTGGGAGGAGGCACTGGTGAGCCTTGGTGCCAGGCGCTCGTTGATGAGGAAGACTGCGGCTCCCCGTCGCAAGGCCAGCTGCCGGACCCGTGGCGTCTCCCGCACAGCCACTGGCTGGAAGCGAAAGGTCGTGACCAGGTCCTGGGCCCAGCCCTGCCTGTAGGGCACGTGGAGGGAGATGAAGCAGGGGCGGATCAGTGAGGCTGCCATGGCTGGGCATGCTGTGGGGAGGACGCACGGGGTCAGGGGAGGCTTGCTGGCCACGGGAAGGAGCCATTCCCCCACCTTGCATGGAGCATGAGTGCATCTGCATGCACAGATGCACCTGATGTAAATTTGCACCCCTTAAATGTGTGTATTTTAAATAAGTGGGTCTCACAAGCTGATAAACACTGTGCAAGGGCACCCACCTTTGGGATCAGATGCAAAAAGCTGCCCACGGGTGCCAAGCCGTCCTGCCACCCCTTTGCTATGCTGCTCTGCCCCATGCCCGTGCCTGGGGTCGCAGAGGGGGGAAAGCCCTGAGCCTTGGCCACGGCAGGTCCCCTCTGGAGCCATGTGTCCCTCAAGGGTGCCGCAGGGAAGTTAGTGGGGAAATCTGCGCGAGGGAGGTGTGTGTGCGTGTGTAAACAAGACTGTGGGGACAAGGGTTGTGGTGGGGGAATGTCCTGTACCAGCGACCAGGAACATGGAGGTTGGACTGGTAAACACAGAGCAACATGCTGGTTACAGCTAAGAGGCTCCTGTGCTGCCCCAGCATTTGTCAGCAGTGTCCCACAAATGGCAGGGGGAGCAGAGGGGTCACAGCAAGCTGATGTGCCCTTCCCTTCCCCAGCAAGGATGGTATGGAGCTACCTCAGGGCAGTGACCTTGCCCTAGGGGCATGGAGGGTGAAATAGGAAGGACACTGTGGGAAAAGCGACCTCCCTCCCCGCCCAAATACCCATCACATGCTGAGGGGGAAAAAAAAGACCTGTCCAAAAAACCCACTCGGCATCACCTCTGAAGGGCATCCAGCTGAGGGTTCCTGACCCCATGCCACACACCAGCCACCCCGGCCAGACCCCATAGAGGTGCACTGGGGTGTGTGTGTGGGAGGGACACCTGCTTAATTAATTCCCTTCCACCTTCACAATGCCCACCCCACCCCCCCAAAAGGGCTTTGCACTGAGTGCTCCCTGCAGGCAGGGCGCAGGGCTCTGCCAGGCTGGGGGGGGTAGGCTGCACTGCACCCCCCCTGCCATGGGGGAGCAGGGGGCCCAGCAGCACCCTGTTGGGACCCCCAGCTGGTCCACACTGGCCCGGGGAGGGGTATCCTCGCTGGGGCCCCTGTCCCGGTAAGCACATGGGCAGGAGCCCTCCCTCCCTCCTTTCCCCCCGCGCCCTGTGCGATCAGCATTGGTTCCGCTCTGCCACCGCCACCACCTCTCCCAGCTGCGCCGCCCCGTCACCCCCAGTCCCGCCACCCCCCCGTGCCCGTGGGGGCCCGTGGGGCCCTGGCTTGCCCTCGGCCTGTGGCTCACCGGGGTCAAGGCTGCAGGCGAAGGGGATGCCGGGGCAGGGGCTGGCCCCGGAGAGGCGGTTCAGTTTGCTCCTCCCCAGCATGCAACAGGCCATGGCGGGACGGGGAAGGGGGTTGGCAATGCCAGGGAGGCTGCAAAGCAAAAGCAGCGTGCCCTGCCATGGGGACGCCTCCCCGGCGGGAGGAAGCGGTGCGTGCCATCCTGGACAAGGACGGAGCGGGCACACGTGGCGTGGGGCTGTGCTGGTGTGGCATGGGAATCCTCTGGCACGTCTAACACTGGGGATGTGTGGCTGCCGGACACTGCAGGTGCCCAAAGTTTGTATCGACCCTGGAGGTGCCGGGCTGCCTTTGCAGAACAAAAAGCTGCCCAGGCTGATAACCGCAGGCACTGCGGCTGCCGGCTGGGGGATGAGCAAAGGCAGGAGATGAACTGGCTGCCAGGTGGTGGCTGGGGGTCCCCTGGGACCAGTGATGAAATGGCTCATGCCTGTGCTGGGTCATTCCCTGTCGTGGCAGTGCGTGCAGTGGGGAATATGTGCCCCTGCCCAATGCTAGGAGCTCCATGGTGCCCAGGGTACCTGGCGGAGACATGTGGGGAGCAGCGTGTGGATAGGGGGTGACAGCTCTGCAAGGGGTCTGGTGTCAGTCACAGGATGGGTCTTGCTCCAGGCTGACCCCACACAGCTGCATCTGCTCCCCGATCCCAGCCCATGGCCCGACGGCCTTGCTGACATTCCTGAGCCCCTCTAGTCATGATCCCCTCT
Organism: Phalacrocorax aristotelis; assembly: GCF_949628215.1. Lineage (NCBI taxonomy): Eukaryota > Metazoa > Chordata > Aves > Suliformes > Phalacrocoracidae > Phalacrocorax > Phalacrocorax aristotelis. Next base: position 50,150,022 of record NC_134281.1, read on the forward strand.
CTCCCTGCTGTCTGTGGCTGTTTTTGGATGAATCCTGCTCTCTTTGTGTGTCCAGGACCATGTCGCTGCCCATATCGTGTCTGTGTCTGCTGCCCTTCCCTGCCTTATCATGTTTTTGTACAGAGCCTAGGTATGATAAACTGTTCAAATATTTGCAGAGATGTCCGTGTACAGCTGAAGCAGTGAGCTCCTCTTGTTTGGTTGGGGAGCGGAATCTACCAGCGCTGTGATTTCCCAAGGGAGCACCAGCTCCTCACACCACCACCGCTCCCCCCGCATAGTGGGGCTGGGACCGGACACCCGGGGCTTGCTGTGGGGCCAAGCATAGCCCGAGAGCAGCCATGGCACCACGTGCCAGGATGGCACAGCCTTTGTGGTGTCACCCCATGAGGCAGGGAGCTCTGGCACCCCTGGGGTGCCGGACAGTCACCTGTTTTTTTGGCTGCAGAGTGACGGAAGCTATGCTGGCAGTTCCCCAGGGACCTTGTGCGTGGGTGGCACTGTGCGATGTCACCCCATGGTCCCGCAACCCTTTGGTGCAAGCAGTGCCCTTGGCAATGCTGCCGGCTCTCCTGTGCCTGTGGGAGGGTTTCGAGTGGCTGTGCCTGGCTTTTGCTGGCATCGCCACCTGGCACCCTCTGCACCAGCCCAGCACCAGGCACCGCTTTGCCCCAGCACGGCTCGGGCTCGGATGTCACAGCAGGATCCCGAAGGCACGTGGCACCGAGGGGGACAGTGCCTGCCTTGTTGCCATCCCCTGAGGCGGGCGGTAGTGGCTGGGGTGCAGTCCCTGTGCTGGCTGGGCTCTTCTCCTCCCTCTGGGGCGGGGAGAGTGGACAGGAGATAAAAGGGAGACCAGGAGCAGCTGGGCATTGCTGAGCTGCTGGGGCTGGGAGCGAGGGCTGGCCGGAGGACAGCAGCGAGAAGTGAGTTATTGAGGGCTTGTTCTCGCGGGGGAGAGGGCTGTGGATTGGGGGTTCGTCCATCCTGAGCAGACCCCACCGTACCCTGCTCCCTCCCCCGCTCCCTGGATCGTTCCCCCCCCCAGCCCCATGTCATTCCCCTGCCCATTAAATATGCTGGATCCTGGAGGGACAGGGATTGTCCTTGGTATGGATATCTCCAATCATAGTATGAATACTCCTGGGGTGGCAGGGTTAGGGGGCTGTGGGAGGAAGGGGCTTCAGGCAGATACTGGGGGCAAGGGGGATTAAAGGCTCTGCACACCTCTGAAGTGCCTTGTGGGACATCAAGGGCTCTCAAGGTGACCTGAAGGTGAAACTGTCCCTGTTCCACTGACTCCCCACTGGTGGCTGGGACAAGGGGGGCTGCATCCCTGCCCACCCCTGGGGTGAAGACAGGCTCCTGGGCCAGGGCTGGGTCTGGTTTTCGGGGCTGGGGAGGTGGAGAAGGCCCATGGGGGAGCGGGACCTTCATCCCCCGACACACGAAGCAGGTGCCTCACCTATGGGGGAGACTGTGGCACCCGGCTGTTGCAGCTGGTGCTCACGAAAGCTGGCAGCGAGGGTGCTGTGCTTGCTGGGAGCTGGACACCCTGATCCCCTCACCTCGTGCCCCTTTCCTTGCCCCGCTAGCGTGGGTGTCCTGGCTCCCAGTGCTGTGCTGGGACCAGTATGATACTGCCCACCAGTCTTTGTCCGCCCTGAAGAGGCGTGTGGGGAGGTGGTTTGGGGTTGCAGTGGGGCTGGAAGGACCCCATTGGGTTGAGCCCTGGGGCAGAGGGGAGACTAATGCCCCATTTCCCTGCCAGGGCCGGGGGTCTGGGATGGGGCTGCTGGTGCTGGCCCTGGCCGCCTGGCTGGGGCTGGGGCTGGCCTCGGCATCTGAGGAAGTGGCCAACAGCAGCTGGCTCTGCCGAGAGGCGCCAACATGGAGCGTCAACGGCTTGAGCCCCATGGCGGGGGCAGCAGGGCAGGTGACGGTGGTGGCCCTGCTGAAGGCCAGCTGACAATTCTGCCTGCAGCAGGCCCGCAGGTGAGCCCTGCTCCCCCTACCCCAGACCCAGCCCCGCCACCCTGGGGGACGGCATGGTGGCCCCCACCCCAGCACCCCTCTCCCAGTGTCTCCTTCCCCGCAGCCTCGGGGACCTGCGGGAGAAGCTGACCCGACAGGGCACAGTCGACGTCCGCTACATGATCGTCAACGAGAAGGCACCGCTCTCCCGTGCCATGTTCGGGGAGCTGGAGCGCCAGGCCCCCCCTGGCGTCCCTGTCTTCCAGCCGGAGCCGGAGGAGCCCGATGTCTGGCAGGTCCTGGGGGGCGACAAGGACGACTTCCTCGTCTACGACCGGTGAGTGTCCCCCATCTCGGCTGAGGCTTTCCGTGGGGATTACAAAGTGTTTGGTGGGCTTCCCAAAACTCCCCCCATGGCTGGGCCAGGGGGACCCCAGACCCCCCCACCTTGAGCCAGGCCATGGTTTCTTCCTGCAGGTGCGGCCGCCTGGCTTTCCACATCCAGCTGCCCTACAGCTTCCTCCACTTCCCCTACGTGGAGTCGGCCATCCGCTTCACCCACAGCAAGGACTTCTGCGGCAACTGCTCCTTCTACCCCAACACCACCCAGGAGGTAAGGAGCAGGGATGCTCGCTGGAGCCAGCGTTGCACAACAGGAAAAAAACCCCAACCTTATCTTCACATCGGGGACAGGGTCTGGGTTGGCAGCCATCCTTGTCCGTGGTGTAGAGGGAAGGTGATGAAAGGTCTGGAATAGGGCAGTTAAATAAGTCAGAGCTTTCAGGTTGGGAAGGAACAGGCTAACAGGGTCATAGCTCAGGTCTGGAAAAGCTAACTAGGGTCGCTGGCTGTTCTGGTGTAAGAAAGGGGCAGGCAATGGACCCAGAGGTAGCAAGTTCAGAGCAAAGAAAAGGACGTAGCTCCGGGCTCAGCATGCAATTAGTCACTTTCTAGGAGAAAAATCTATATAGAAATATTAAATGCAACGTCCCTTTCCTGGCTCAGGAATTCCCTGGACCACAGACAGCTACAGCAAGGGAAGTAGGTACAGAGGCTCATGCTCTATGTGCTTCCGTCTCTCCTGTCCTCCCTGTGTCCTGGGTCAGGGCTGGAGAGCCTTTGCTCTGACCCACGGAGCTTTCTGTGTGACGGATGCTGGTCTGCTTTCATCCCAGCTCACAGGCATACTCACAGGCTCACTGCGGGGCCACGTGTGCATTCACATTCAGCACCAGTCCTTGTGTTACTTTCCCCAGGCTAACAGTACCATGGAGGTCCCTGTAACCCTGAGCCCACTTCCCAAACAAGAGGGGAAGGAGTCAGAGACCCCCATTCACCAGCACAATCCCCTCCATCCTCACCACCACCATGAGGTCAGCAGCGAGAGAGCCACAGACCCAAGTGGGGACCACGAACCTGCCACCCATGCTCACCACCACCATGGAGACCACGGCCAGCCCCATCATGAGGGGAAGAAGCAGAAGGAAGGAAATGGGCACTAAGCCAGGCTGGGCAGCCTTGCAGAAGAACCCAGCAGTGTGCAGACCATGCCAACTTGCTTTCCAGAGGCATGAAAGGACCCGCTTTGGGCTGCTGGTCAGCAGCAGCATTGGTATAACAAGCCCCTCCAGCATCCCCCATGTGGTTTGTACTCCCACACTGTGACCAGGGATGAAAAACCCTTTTAGACCCACCCCGCAGGTGCTGCATTTTCAGCACCAGGTCTTGGTTCTGAGCCTTCCTCTGCCTCCACCTGCCTTTCTGTGCTCAATGAAGCCTGCTGTGCAAACCAGGAGGTCCCTGGTCACTGCTGGCTGACACTGCACGGAGCAGCAGGGCAGGGGTGGAAGGGCCAGAACTGGGACGGGAGCAGCACTGCCAGCATGCTCTGCATGTCCTGGCACCCTGGGTGTCCTGGCCAGGGAGCGAGGGGAGGCACAGCGTGTGTCCTGCAGGAGGTGATCCCAGGGGTTGGGAGCACTAGGAGTGGTGGGAGGTCGCAGCTCCCCATGGTCTAAACCCTGTACCCCCATAGCTGTCACATCCTGGGGACCCTCCAGGCCTTGCACACGGGTATGTGCAGTAGTGATGGGTGGCCGCAAGATGGTGGCCTTGCCCCCTCTTGGAGACGTAGGGGCTGTATCCGGGGCCGTGGGGGTGAGGATCCGGGGGTCTCTCCTGGGGGAGAAGCGAGATTGGAGGGCGATGTGGATATCCAGAGTACGAATAAAACCGCTGTGAAATGAACCCAGCTCAGCCTGGCCTCTGGTGGGGCCCCTTCCCCAGAGAGGGTGGGAGGCTCACTCAGCGCTGGCATTTCTCGCTGCATTCCCTAGGCGTTTCTCTCAGCACAGGGAGGGACTTGGAGCTGCATGTGGACCCCATAAAGCATTCCCCTGTTGAGAGGCTGGGTGGTAAAGGGATTGAAGACCAAAGAGGCCCCATCTTTTCATACCTTCTAGTTACCTTCTGCCAGGATGGGAACCCAGGGCTCAGTCCCACCCAGGGCTGTGCATTAACCCTGCACTCCCAGGAAGAACTTTGGCTCAGTACCTCAATCTCTGGCTTGTAGGCGTGATGTTGGTGCCCGTCCTGAGCTGCTGTTGTGGGGCTGAAGTTCCCACATGCAGTCCGAGGTCACCTTGGGCATCTTGTCCCCAGTGCCCAGCACAGTGTTGGGGGCTGCCCAGCCCTCAAGCAGCTAAGTGCTGCATCCCTGGCAGGCAGCCGTGCCTGCCTGCACCCCAGGCTGCCCCCATGCCTGTCTCAGCCCTGTTCACTCCAGCTCCATCCATCATCCCACACAGTCCCACTCAATGCCTCCTGTCATCTTTCCATCCCTCCTCTGGGCCCCACAGCCTGAGTGAGGAGCAAAGGCATGGGTTTTTTGCTCAGTGTTATGCGGCACTATGCTGTGGTGCATGTCTTGCTGCTGATGCTCTGAGTTGATTTTCTCGCCACGTCCTGCGAGGCTGCATCCCTCCACCCTGTCTCTGTGGGTGGATGCTCTGCCCAACAACTGGGGCAAGAGCCAGGGTGAAGATGAGCTGTTCCTTGTGAGGATGAGGACAACAGGATCAGGTGGGTCTTTCTCATCAGCCCATGGGAGCCAGCCATGCTCTCCCACAGGGCTCTGGCTGAGACCCTGCTCCACTCTCCTCCATCTCCCTTGCTCCCTCCCTCCACCTCCTCCCCCGTCCTCCTCTACCTGCTCCCAGCAGCCCACAAGGGCACCTCTGTCTGCTGCTTCTGCCATCAATATTGAGGTTATCTTTTTCTTCTGGCAGCTGCTGTAATTGAAACAAAGCAGGCCGCGTCTCACGGGCTCCACTCCTCTTGCTCATTTTGCTGGTGCTGCTGAGACAACTAATTCATCCTATCGATGTGTGGTTGGCCTCTTTTCCACCAGATCCAGGCAGAGCCCTCTCCCCTCTATGGCTGGTGGGAGCAGTCTGTGTCTCTGTGGCGTGCTGCTCTGACCCAGGCTCTGGTCCTCAGCTTGCAGCAGCTGGGTGCTGGCCACCAGCAGGAGATGCCAGGGGAGCTGGCTGTGGGGGAGAGGTGCAGACTGGGAGGGTGTTGATGACTTTTGTCTCTTTCTTTTGCCTTCTGATGCTTCCTCAGCCCTTTCACTAAATTCTACATCCTTTCTTTGCACAGATTCTAAAGGTGTCCCTGGCAAGTAGGTGACATTGTGATGAGTGGGGCACACACAGATTTGCATTCCCTTGCTGACAGCCAGATCTGCAATTAGCAGTGACAGATAGAGGAATCACGTCTGGTGCTGGGTGGGTAGCCCACTGGCACTGTGCTGCACTGCTACCGTTTGGCTACCTCCCAGTGGATGAATTTCTAGCCCTGAAGACTTGGGCTGCTCTTTTGCTTTGGGTAGAGAAATTGAGTCTCTTTAGCTGTGACACTGTTTGGGTTAAGTCCTCTGTGTGTAATGGCCAGGGTTTGGGGTGAAGCTGATGCTGCTCCATATGTTATTGTCCAAAGGCATGAAGGGTTTGAGGGGCTGTGCTTGGGGGCCCCCATGGCATCGCTCACCCCCCAAAAGGTGCTGGAGACCTGGAGCTCTTCAAAACCTGTGTTGGTGTCTACACTCCAGCAGTGCTGAGGGAGAGCTTTGCTCTGAGTGGGCTGGAGGAGAGGTATTTTGCAGGAGTTAACAGGCTTTTCGCATCGCTAATGTCTGGGGGAGTAATGCTGTTAGTAGGAGTCAGAGAGCTCCAAGGAGTGCTCAGCTGTCAGTGGGGCTGGCTCAGCAGGAGAGGGTCCAGGGCAAGAAAATAGGGCTGACTTCAGGAACTGGCAGTGCTGTGCCGTGGTACCCTGGTGTCTGTGGCTGTGCCACCGCCCCAGAGGAGGACAGTCCCCAGTCCCACGTCACATGCAGCCTGCTGCCTTGGCCCTGTTGCTGCTCCTGCCAGGACCCAGGCTGAGCCTCACAGGAGAGGGGGAACAGCCAGTCCTAATGTCAACAGAGGCCTGTTGTGCAGCGATGCTGTGTCAAGAAGAGGAATGGGTCCCTCCTCCTCCGCCCATTCATCTGGCAGCCGGGGCTGGCATGCCGCCAAGCCAGGCTGCTTTGGAAACATTTCATTGAGGAGGCAGCTGAGCCTAGGAAAACAGAATGAAAATATACAGAGAGATCACTGTTGTTAGGCAAAATAAATGCAGGCGGCTGCATTTCTGTCCCCCAAGTCCAGCTCAGCAAGGCCCCTCTTGCTTCTATGGAATGAGGGTGAATGCTGCTGCCTGGGGATGGCAGCCATGTATCTTCATTGTGGGTTAGGAGCTGGGGAATGAGGGCTGCAGACCTTGTCCCCAGCTTTGGCCAACTTGCTGATGTCCCCAGGGAGTAGGTCCAGAATCACCTTGATGTGGCATCACCCAAGGAGATGGGACAGAGCACAGAAACAGCCACAGAAGTGAGCCAGCCCCAGTGACTTTTGTCCCCTACACAGCCACCAGTGATGAAGGCTGGTGAAGACAGGGCTGAGGAAGTGCGTCAGCTATTGGCCTCGTTCATTCCCGTCTCCCTCCCCCACATCAACCATGGTTCCTGGCTGGGCATGAGGCCACCAGCAGCACAGAGCCCGGTCCCCAGGTTTTCAAAGCCCCATTGCTCAGCACGCCCCATCTTTTCTCTGCCAGGAGGGAGAGAGCAGAGTCACCCCAAATTGGTCCCCAGGGACAGAGGGTGGAGGCATCTCTCTGACTTTTGAGCAAAGAGTCACCTCTCCCGTTGTTTCCCCCATAACCTCTCCTCCCTCCAGAGACCTCCAAGTCTCTCCCCAGCTATTTGCCGACCTACAAGAGACCCATCTCAGCTCCTCCCCTCTCTCCTGATGGGTCCAGAGTGGTTTGGGATAGGCAGAGCTGGAGCCCTATCCCCATAGGATGTTAAGGCTCTCACCCTTCCATAGGTGGTCTTAGTGCCATCTCCATGCAAGAATGAAACAGGCATTTCTCCATGCTGCTGGTTTCTAGCTCCTACCTTTGTTTGTCAGTGATGGACGATGGCATGGAGGGAACAATTTGCTTCTGTTAGTTATGGTTTTGATCTGGGGGTTGAAAGGAGCCCTGCGTGAGCAGACAAAGCCCAAACAGCACCCCAGCAGAGACATATCTCACCAGCCCAACATGTGTGGATTTGCAGCATGGAGGTGCCCAAGGCTGAAATTGGATCCTGCGCTGGTCCCTGCATTTGTAGGAGCTTTATTAAAATTCAGGCTCCCTTCTCTTGCCTTAGCAAGCTACTCCTTTTTTGCTGCCATGCAAGGGGAGATTTGCCGTGTCTCTCTCCATCTGTTTCTCTTCAAGACGAGCCAGGTGTGGTGCCTGGTTTTCAGCTGAACCAAGGTGTGGTGCCGAGTTGCTGCATCCTGCTCTCGCTTTGGGTGGCTTCAGGTGGTGCAGCCTCATGCTGGGACTGCTGGCACCTCTGCTGAAGCTTTGCCACTGTCTGCTGCCGGTTCCTACGCATGGAGCGATGCGTGAGGACACGGCATCCTGGACGGGAGCTGGGATGTGTGGGCTGTTAAACGGAAGGTCAGCATGGTGCAACTGTCCCTTGTCCCACTGCACACACGCTGGCGGCAATGCTGGGGTCCGGCCTCGCAAGTGGGTCCCTGTGTGGGCTGCCTGCACTGTCAAGAGCTGAGGCGTGTGAGCATCCATCATGGGGAGTATACCTGACTGCCTTGTAACGGAGCTGGAAGAAGAGGACGAAGCCATGGAGCAGCCTCTGAGAGAGTGCACTGTAACGCCTACCGAAAGGACACCAGTCCTGACCTGGGGTGGGTGGCTCCCCAGCTACTGTCAGAGCCCTGATAAAGCTATAAAAGAAAAGCTGAGTTAATTATGTTCATTTGTTTTTACTATAGACGAGGTCCCAGGCTGGAGCTTTTTTTTTTTCGCAAATGGATGTTCCTGTGGAAACAGCTTTGGAATAAATTGTTTAAATGGATGGTAAGGAACGACCCAGCCCAGATGCTCCAGGTGTCTGAACTTCAGCTCCTGAAACCTGCTGCTGAGTATGGCCTGGGGTGACGGCAGGTGTGACAGTGATGGCCCTAGCGGCGCCTGAGGTAGGGCTGGCAAAATGATGCAGACAACTGCAAAGACCAGCAGTACCAGGCATAAGAAATATTAAAAATTAAAATTATCTGACTTCTGTCAAAGCTGGATTTTTATTAGGTTTGGGTTTCCGCCCCCCCCCAGCCACCCAGCCAATCAGCATGCAGTAATAAGGCCATACAGCCAACTAGCATCCGATGATGTGGCCAATCAGCCAATCAGCCATGGGGCATTGTAGCCTCTCAGCCAATCAGCCATGTGGCATTGTAACCCCCCAGCCAATCAGCCGTGTGGCATTGTAACCCCCCAGCCAATCAGCCGTGTGGCATTGTAACCCCCCAGCCTGTCAGCCGTGCCTTGTGCACCCATTGCAAGCGGCGGCCGTGGCAGGCAGGTTTGCCCATCCCGCGGGAGCCTCTCCCGGTGGCTGGTGCCCCGTTTCCTGCCTTCGTCCGAGACGGGCCCCACCGCTCCCTTGTTCCTCCGTTAATTACGCTCCAGCGCTGGGATTTTGTAGCTTCTCCGAGTCTGAATTTGCCCAGCTTTCAGCCTATGGGCGTTGTTTTTTAGCTTGCAGAATCTGTATGTTATCTTCTCTCCATTAGAGATCTTTTTCTTTTTTCCTGAAAAAGCGAAGTTGGTTCAGTGTGCTGCTTCCCACTGATTTAATCTCTCCCTCCTCCCCAGAAGACCATTCCTCACCCAGAGTTATCTACCTTTTAATTACCATTTGCAAAGTACGTTAAATGCAGAAGGTAAAAGGCTGGAAGACATAACCTACCATTGGTTCTCTGCCCAGGGAAGAAGAGCAGGACCCTGGGCGATGGAGGGTGGAGGGACAAGCCCCAGCCCTGGCCCGACTCCGGCTTCCCACCTGGCCAGACCCTGCAACCCGCTCACATCTCCGAAGCCAGGGCAGACCCCATGCAAGAGGCTAACGGGAGCATTGTCTACGCCTCACTTTGCCATCATTTATTCATGCTCTTGTAGCCTGCAAAATGACTCCTCGGTTATTTTAGCATCTCTAATTAAGGGGAGGGAACTTCAGTGGCCGGGAGGGGGGCGATAGGCTGGGGGCTGCTTTCTGCTGAGCTCAGCGCCGTGGCAGCCAGGCCAGCTGGGATGGATGCCACTCTCTGGCATGGGGCGGAGTAACTTTCTGGAGTGCTCTGTGCTTTTAGAGTCTGCACTGGGGAAGTGAGAGATGACTGTTTCTTCTGGAAGCCGAGGGTCTTCACCCAGCAGCTCCTCTGTGCTTAATTGCTGGCCTGAACAGCAAATGCATTTGCTGGAAGGGTGCAGAAATCCCTGTGGCAAGGCAGAGGCTCAGCACTTTGCTAATCTTGTGGGGGCTGGGGAAAGGCAGCCCTGGCAAGCCAGAGACGTAATGTTGTGTGTGTGGGAGAGAGGGAACAACAGATCCTGACAGCCCGAACTCTCTGATTGGGTGTGAGGGGGGAATCCAGGTCTGCTTGATCCCAGCCTGACACCTGGTACCCAAGCAACTCACTCCATTTTTCCCCCCCTTCCTTGCTGCTGCCCCAGACTATCTCCTCGTTCCTCCTGCTCTTCTGCTCCTGGGTGTCTGCTCTCAAGGCATACAAAGGAGCTGCCCGAACTCCACCCTGCCCCACAGACCCTATACCCACAGCAGGGCTAGCCGGCCCCCCTCCCCCACCCTCCTGTCGAGGTTCTCCAGGACCCCCAGCCCTGCCAGCTCCAAAATCCCAGTGCCTGCGGTGCATGGCGGGCAGAGGTGATGCACCATGGGGTGCCCTGAGGAGGGCAAGGCATGGTGCTTGGTGCAGGCATCCTTGATCATGCATCGAGGATGGCCTGAGGTTTTTCTTGGCAGTAGTTGAAGGGGAGAGAAGCTGCAGCACCCTGAGCATCCTCTGAGACATACAGGCAAGCAGAGCTGTTCCTGTGTCAAAATGAGGGTGAAAGCAGCCATTCTGCACCTAACATTTGAATTCAGCCCATGCTTGGGAGGGGGAAATGGTGTATTTAAGTCCTTGCATTTCTTTTTTGAGTACATGGACAATTGCAGTCACACCTGAAGGAGGTCCCTGAGACTGTCAGTTCTGGAAAGTTTCATAAAATGAGTGGCTGGCTAGTGAAAAGCAACTTCATTGGAGTCCCTGCTGAAAGAGGAGCACAGCAATAACTCAGCACTAATGAGTCAGTGGAGAATCCACAGGGGATTTGAACAGTTTGATGGCAAAAAGCTCCAGCTCAAGCTTACGCTTTGTTGAAGACCTTACTAGGCACTGGAGAATCTAAAAGTGGGGCTCAACACCATGGGCAACCAAGACAAGGTATAGCTTGTCTTGGTATATTTGGAAAGCCAAATATTTCATAAGAAAACGCTCTCTGCCTCTTCCTGGACATTGGATCAACGCGAATGCTAAGGAATAACTATTTTCACTCAGGGCAATAGATCCCTCTGCGCCTGAGTGAATTAAGGCAGGGGAGATACAGGCTGTGTTACTCCCCACGTCCTTTCCCTCCTGCCTCTGCTCTGAACAGCACCAGCAACATGGGAAAGGCAGAAGCCACCACATTTCCAACAAGCATCTAGGGCTGGCGGCTCTAGCAGGGAGCTTGGCTGCTGATAAGCCCAGCTTGGGCTGCTTCGGAGCAGCAAATCCTCTGGGTGGCTGGAGCAAGATCTTGGTGGCCACCTGCACTCTGCTGTCTAGGTCCTTTCCCATCATTAATTGGCATCTTTAAAGCTTCTGCTGCTCTTATATATCTTCATCTGACACCAGAGGACTTCCTTGGTGCTCACTGGGTCTTGCACAGCTCTGCTTTCATCTCTGCAAAGCTCAGCCAGTGTTACCCATGTTAGTAGGGCACAACATTGCTCAGAGTCAAAGCAATGTTGGAGGCACGGGAGCATCCAAGAGAGGGGAATATGCCGAGGGGAAGGCAGCCTCTCTGCTGGGGACTGGATTTGGGCACAGTGGGGAGAGAGGAGAGCAGCTACATGAAGGTGTGCAGGTAGGAGCAGCCGAGGAGGTAGGAGCCCCTTGGGCTGAGACGAGGCACCTACCAGCACTTACCCTGACTGCCACAAAACAAAGCACAGGTGCCAGGAAACCTGCAGAGAACATCTCAGCAGCATCCTCTACCTCTCTTTTTGTTAGAGCTCTTGAATTTAGTTTCTAGCAAGAGGAAAGCAGATTTCTTGCCCCACAGCACCTGCAACTTAAAGCTGGACTTCCGAGTGAGCTGGCACCCAAAGACTTTCCCTCAGTATGGTTGTTGCACTGCTGCCTAACTGCAGTGTAGAGCCATGGGGACTTCAGTCCACTTGGTCGGTAAATTTTCTAGCCAGGGACTCAAATAAAATGCTTTTTTGGGCCAGCATGAAAAATCATCCTTTTGTGAATAACACTAGTGCTCAGGCCGGTATGGCTGGAGTTGGTGGGTTGCAGCATGGGCAGACCCCGACCAAACAGCCTCGAAGCTGGGAGGGGTACTGGGGCTGCCAGTGGTAGAGGTTCAGCAAATGGCTTGGCTCAGGAAAGCATGTGGTGAATTATTTATGTACCTGGTTCCAGGCTCTGAATGAGCAGCATCAGGGGCTGGGCGGGAGGCTGACATTTCACATCATTCCCCAGGGAGAAGAGATCTGTCCATGCTCTCCAGGAGGAGGAGAATTCCCCCTTGCGAAATTCAAGGCAGTAATGAAATGGACAGAGAAAGATGGAGAGGAATGGGGAGCAACAAATGTTTAGTTGAAGAGGGAGAGGAAAAATAGATTGATTTGTCTTTGAAATAACATGCTAACCCCTCAGAGACAGGCTGGCCAGCCACTGCACCGACCTTGCTTTGATTTGAGTCTGGATTATATGTTTTATGCAGTGAAAAGTCAGCTCATTGGGAATGAATAACATCCCTGCTTGAGCTGAAGTCTAAAATCCTCTTTATTGGCACTGTCTGGGGACAATGTAAGAAAGGACACTCAAGGTTGTCGCTAGGTGAGCTCTGCAGAGACTGGTGACAGAGGGACTGGACAAGCTGGGGTGCTGAGTCCCAGCTCTTGTGCAGGCTCACCTCTGCCTGAGCAGACCCGGTGGCTGCGGGGAGACATGAGTGCCGGCAGAAACTCCCAGGCAGTCGGGCTGCTGAGTCCCAGCTCTTGTGCAGGCTCACCTCTGCCTGAGCAGACCCGGTGGCTGCGGGGAGACATGAGTGCCGGCAGAAACTCCCAGGCAGTCGGGCTGCTGTAACACCAGAGCCCACAGCCTCCATCACCATCAGAGCTTAAGATCCTGGTCTCTGCTGGGAAGGTGTGTTCTGCCTTGGGGCAGGAGGGTGCTTTGGGATGGCCCCTTTAGGTCCCTCTGTGCAGCAGGGAAGGGCAGAGGTGGACAAAGCCTTTTTCATCCCTCCAGGTCCTGCCACTGCCACAGCAAGCAGAGGTGATGGGCAAAATGCTGTGCTCGCAAGTGCTCCCTGTCGCAACAATCCGTTATGGAGAGTGAAATGCCCTTCAGGCTTAAAGAAATGGGGACACGATTCCTGGGGAAAACGTAAACAAATCTGTGTGTAGGTGCTGCCTGCGGCCAGGCCCTGTCACTGGTTAGCACTGATTATCTTGAACAAGACCAGCAGCAGCAACAAACACCTCAGCCTTCAAGGAAAACCTCTTCCTGACCTTCATCGATTAGCATGTGGCTTATTCTCTAAAATGGAGATCTCTCATTGCAGTAGTTCTGCCTGCTCTCACTACCTGCCTGAGATCTGGTTCCTTCCCTCTGAGTCCTGCAAAGGACACCTTGGGCTTTGAGGTATCTCGTAGCATAGCAAAGGTGCATAATTATTTCCTGTTCCCTAATTGCATCGCCCTGTTATTCCAGGAAATGTACTCCTGCTCTGTCAGTAAGAGTAAATACGAGATCTCTGCAACAAGGGAGTAACCAGTAATGGTCTAGATGTGACTGAACTGCAGATAGAAAGGAATTGGGTTTAGATTCTCAGAACGCTGAGAATAACAAAGTAAGAAACCCGGACTCTGAGATCTGTGAGCTCTGCTCTTCCTCAGGGGTTTGTCACTTAAAATTAGACAGGACAAAAGAACAGGAATGTATTTCTGGGGAAAATCCTGGGATGGTGTCCTGCTGGACATGGCAGCAAAGTGTCCAGCCCCAGCAGGGCAGCAGTGCTCTCCCTATAGGCCCCATGCTGTGCTGGTCCCCAGGGTGCTGCCATCACCCTCTGCTGAAGCAGAGGCTGGTGAAGAGCCAGGTCCCTGGATTTAGGGGTGCCGACTCAGGCAATATGTGCTGAAGGACCTTGCTTTAACACAACCCCAACTAGAGCACAGCAGAGCTCCCTGGGAGCCAGCCCTGCCTGTGTTTCTTCACCTCGTTTCCCAAAGGCCGAGCATGCCACAGGACCTGGTATTTTCTCTGTGCCCAAGTATGCCGCAGGGATGTGTGGGGCGAGCATCTTCACTGCAAGGCTTTAAATGAAAAATCAAACACCGATGCACTCTGAAGGGTACTGAAGGGCACTGCTGCCTGCTCTGTTACCCGGGGTAAACCCGAAGGCGATTTATGGGTTAGGCTGGGTGTTAGATTTGTGGGTTGCCCGGGTGTGGGGTTAGGCCGGGCATGGGGTTAGGCCGGGCGTCGAGATCGGGTACTGCCGGGCTTGCAGGAGGAGCCGTCCCCTGTTCCCGCCGGCCACCCCCGGGGGAGCGGTGCCACCTCCAGCCCCGCCGTGCCCCTTTGCTGCCTCTAACTCAGCACAAGCTCCTTGCGCTCGGCTGGCCTCAGCACCCCCTGGCCCCCCGGCGCCCTGGGGCCGGGCAGCCGCGGGGCTTTCCCGCTCCCCGCCCTCCGGCCACAGGGGACGCCGCGTCGTCCGTGTGTCCCCCCTGGGGACACAGCCAGGAGGGCACCGGGGCGGTGCCCGGGGCCACCCCCTCCCCGCCCCGCGGGACCGGACCCCCGGCCCGCCGGCAGGTGCAGGCGGGAGCGGGGGTCCGCCGCGGCGGGCAGGGGGGGGGGCTGTGGAGCGTCCCGCCCCGGCGGAGGCCGGCTCCGGGCCGGTGGGCCCACCCCCCTCCAGTCTCCACGCCCACTCCCCGTCCCGTCCCCCCCCCCCCCTCCTCCTCCCCGTCTCTCCTCCCCTCGCCCGGCTCAGTCGGTCGCAGCCATGGCGGAGGGAGGAGAGGGAGAGGAGCTGCTCCGCCCGCCGCTGCCCGCCGGCGCCCCGGGCCCCAAGCGCTTGTGCTCCCGGGCCTGCCCGGCGGGGGGTACCGGGGCCGCTCACCCCCGTCCCGGGGCCGCGGGGGCCGGCTCCGCGGGGCCGGGCGCGGGGGCCAGCGGGGCCCCTCCGGCGCTGGCCGGCTGCTGCCCGGCGGCGGCGGCGGGGCCGGCAGCGGCGGGGGCGGCGGGGCCGGCGGCGGCGGGGCCGGGGGTCGGCGGCGGCGGCGGGGCGGGCAGCCTGCTGCAGCCCGAGTCGCTGCTGGACGCGGCGGCCAAGCGGGTAGCGGGGAGCTGGGCCTTCGAGCGGGTGGAGGGCCGCTTCCAGCGCATCCCCGAGCCCGTCCAGCGCCGCATCGTCTACTGGAGCTTCCCCCGCAGCGAGCGGCAGATCTGCATGTACTCCAGCTTCCAGCCCGGCCGCGCCGCCGCCGCATCCCCCGCCAGCGCCGCCGCGGCGGGACCCGCCGCCGCCGCCCCCGCCCCGGCCGGCGAGGAGAGCCCCGCCGCCGGCCCGCCGCCGCCCGCCGCCCCCGCCGCCCCCGCCGCCGCGCCGCAGGGCGAGGGGCTGCCCTTCCGCCGCGGCATCCGCCTGTTGGAGACCGGCGCGGTGGACAACGTGCTGCAAGTCGGTGAGTGCCGGGACGGGGCCCCCGGGGGGCTTGTGTGTCCGTCTGTCCGTCCTCGTCCCCCCCACCCCCCCCGCCGCAGCCATCCCTTCCAAACACTTCAGCCTTTTGTCTGGCGCGGTTGTGGTTTGACAGGAAAATCCTGCCCGGAGGGCAGGGACCGCCTTGTGCTCCTCTGGGACGGTGCCGGTTTTGGGGGTGGGGGGGCTGGGGGTGACACCCCCCACCCCCCCCCGAGGTGAGGTGGGTGTCACCGGCAGTCGCCCGCAGCGTGGACGCTGTCTGTCCAGCCTTAGTGGGAAAATAAAGCCAGACTCCCCCGCCCCCAAATAAGGCACCCGACGGGGATTTGTATGGAGGGCACGCAGCCCTGCCGGCCCCCCCCCCCACCCCCCCAGCCCCCAGACGGGGTCCTCCTCACCCCTGAGCACTCACACCCACGCTCCCACGGGGGTCTTTGCCCTTCCGCGGGATTCATAAACATAACGCATCTCTCCAGCAGCTCTGAGCGTTTGCCTTTGTCTTCTCCATCAGGGGCTTTCCCCCCCTTGGAAAATCTCGGGGGGGGCGGGATTTGCCCCCCGCTTTCCCCGTCGCAGCCCCCTGCTCGGGCACCTGCGGCGAGGCCGGCTGGCAGAAACTGGAGGGAAGGGTTGGGGTGACAAGTTGGGTGGGCTGGCGGGTACCACCGTCGGCCTGGCGCGACGCGTGTTTCAGGGATGGACGTGCGGCCTTCTCGCTCTCGTTCGGTGACGAAGGGGCCGTGGGAATGATGGTGGGAATAATGGCATCGTGTTTTCTCTCCATGGGCAGGTGGCTTTTGTGTGCGCTGGCGGAGGGGGATTGTCGGAGAGGAAATGTTCCTCTTCCCCTTTCCTTCCAGTCCCTGTCACCATCTGAAAGCTGCCTTATATCTGTATATATACTTAAAGAGAAACAAATTGCGGTGTTTTTCATAAAATAATCTGCTCCTGGTTGTTATTGGAAGTGATTGAAATGCACGTTTCCATTAAAATGACATTAGGCTAGAATTTGTTTTGCAAATGCGAAATGTAAATTCATTTTGTGCCAGGGTATGGCGTGAATGAGTGAAGGGAGGGTGGTTTTTGTTGTATGGAAGGGTTAGTTCGGAGGTGTTTATTTAAAGAGCCCTCCTTCCTTTTGGGGAAAAAACAGCTTAAAAAAAAAAAAAAACAACCGTTTGGTACAGCTTACATTCAGAAGACCGTTATCAAAACATTTTCCATTTGAGACGTGAAAATAGCAGACAGCAGAAGAATTCTTCTTCCACCTCTGAGGATATGCAGTGAAAATTCCTGTAGCACAAAAGCTTTTTCTCTGAGGATATGATTATACCCTTTTTTTTTTTGGGTGAATTAATATTTTCTAAGGGCTGTGTTAAGCTGATTAATTATTCTAAGTCTGTTTAAAATACTTTGAAACTCAAAACCAAATAATTTTTTTTTGGAGAGGAGTAGCTCTGCAGGAACTTTAAAATTAAGAGTGTGTGGGGAAAAATAATAGCTTACTGTGGGCGATGCTTTATTGACCTGCCCACCAAGGTGTGGATGTGGTGAGCAGCCGGCGCAGGAGTGGGAGACGGAGGTAAAACCAGGGCTGGTTCTGTACAAAGGAATTTTCTCTTTTAATGAGGTTTTAACATTTATTTCTCTTTGAAACGTGGCTCTGATGAGGTTTTAGCCGATGCTGTGATGGATCTGGGTGAGTGCTGGGGTCAGGTGCGTGCAGGACACGCAGAGCAGTTCCATCCCAAAGTGACGCCCAGTGCTGGCATCCAGCATCACGCGTGCCCCGTCTCCCCGTGCTTCCACTGCTGTTTTGGGTGAGCCAGAGGATGGGGAGGACGGTCCTGGCTCTGGCATTTCATATCCCCTGACAAGTCTAAACCATCTCCCCAGCTTTGAAATCGGAGCTTGCGCCCATTGTCCTCCGAACTGTCAGCTTTTTAGATGAAGCAGCATGTTCTGGAAGCGCTCGCCGCAAAGTCGGCGGGTGATTTATCTCTTGTTTTTACAGCCCAAAAGGGGCGTGCGGGATGCTCGCCGTGGGTGTTTGCCTTTGGAGCAGGGGGTGTTTGGGTCTTGGCTGTAGTGCGGCTCCTCTTTGGACAGCAGCGGGTGGGTGATGTGGGGTCGGACACCTCTGTGTTTGTCCCTGGAGCAGCCCTGTCACAGCAGCCCCTTGCAGCCCCAAGACGGAGGAGGAAGATTTACAACGAACAAAAGGCTGTGAAGGGCTGCGTGTTTATCTGGGGTGGACGGGAGGCACAGCTGAGATGTCCTCTGCCAACTTTCCACATCCATCCTGCGGATGCTGCTGGAAGGTGAGGTGGAAGAGCTCCAGCCACCGGAGACACAAACACTTTGTGGTTGCGTGTGTGTGTTTGCAGTTAAGATAGGAACTTGGTTTTCAGCTTATATGGGAACCATTATGTCTTGGAAAAAAATAAAACCCCAACACTGGCTTGCTTGGTGCTCACCAGCGCTAAATCAAAACTACTGTTCCCCTCTAAGGATCTCTTTAATGGACACCGCCAGCTCCCGGCGTCGTGACCAGAGGTTTGCACAGTTGAGATCTGCTGTTAATAAAGATCAGATGTTTGTACAGTCATGTTTCTGACTCAGACCTGTGAAAAAATAAGAATCGTAAGGACGTGAAATTCCTTCTCCCTGTGGTTGGAAAATCTCTTTGAAAAATTGAAAGCCAAAATCCAAGAGGAATGGTCTTCTGGAGATGGAAGATGGTGAGGAGGGGTGAGGGTTGTACTTGAGGGGACAAACTGTTTCAGGCTCCTGCTCCCTCGTGCTTACAAAACTGGCAGGTCTGAAAAAAAACATATATGTCACATTATCAACCAATAATTCCTTCATGCTTAGTAAAACTTAAACGAGGCTTAAACCCTGATCTCACTGGAGTCATTAAATTGATTTCCACCACCTCCCCCCGCCCCCCCCCCCCCGCTCAAAGAAAGATCTTGGATGTTGAACACAGGCATCTTTGTCTTCTTAAAAACTGCTTTATTATTATGTGTACAGATCCTGTCTTTGTGTGTGTGTGGTGTGTGGGTTTTTTTTTCCTTTTAATTTTTAGACAAATGACAAAAGCATGCAGGAAAGGAATGCAGAAATGCCAGGCTTAATATAAAGCATGCAACTGCACTGCATGCCGGGAATCCTAAAGGATACAAAACCTTTAACGACGGCGGTTAATTTTTAACAAGTTCACTTGCATAAATATTTATGAACAAAAGTTTTTACACCATTATCTCTTGGGTTCTTGGAGAGAGAAAAGACCTTTGGTGGATTTTGACAGTAGGCTGGGATCCAGCAGGACAAATCCATGTTTCTCGCCTGCGCTCCCCAGTCCGGTATAATACAGTCTGCCCTCGAGCTGTCACGGCTGCCGATGGGTGGGCGAGTGTCTGTGGCAATTTTAGGTGGGAATTCTCCTTTTTCTGAAGCATCGAGCTTTGTGTTGTTCTTTGCCTTGTAGCCAACCGCTTAGGAACCTATATGGTGTGTGCTGCCTACGGCTCCTTCCCCACAGATAAGCCTTTGTACCCTGATGGGGAGGTATGCGGTCCAGCCATAAGTACATAGGCAGAATTTACTTTTGCTGTTAGAGTAACAATGAAGCAGGGCTTTAAAATGCACTGGCTTTGTAAACACCTGGAGGGAACCTGTGGGTTTTTTTTTTTTGTCAAACCTGCAATTAATCCTGAATATTTTATCTGATGCTTTACAGGTCAGTCCTGAGTACCTTCCCATGGTTCCTAAGTTGGACATCGAGGTGCGGGGGATTTTCTGACCCTGCTTCAACAGGCTTCTGTCTGGACAGAGGTTAAGATAGACCTGATACCTGTAAATAATACATGTAAATGCCTTTGGCGTTTTAATTGGAGGAGTTTTGATTTGAAAACCATAGTGTAAGAAGAAGCTTCCAGCTTCTCTCGGTGTATATTTATAATGATGCCTGCTATAACGCAGCTTCAGAGGTAAAAATACTGGTGGGTTCCTATGCTCTTAACGTGGTTGAAACCTCTTTTTGTTTTTTTAGATATCTTTTTTTCTCCCCTAAAAATGCGTGCTTTTAGGCAAGCATTTGGTTTCCCTCCCGTGTGACGTGGTATGGGGCAGAGTCTAAATTTGTATCCAGTTGTTTTTGAAAGTCTAGGTGGTGTGTGCGACTTTATAGAGTTGTTTATTTTGGGGAAAACACTTCGATAGGGCTCTCAAGGGCCAGTTGTGGTTGCTTTTGTTTTGTGTAAAGATCGATCTCCTCCTGGGTCTAGGTTTAAGGCTATATCCAGTGGGAGCAGGTTTGGAAGGAATGCCATGGGTCATGAAGCATATTTTCTTTTCACGTTGAAACCCAGTATGCCCTGTCAGGGTGCTTGGTTTAGCACCCTGCTTAGTTTAGGGAGTTTAGTTTTTCTGGATCCTCTTAGTTTTTGGGTGGGGCAGCTGTACAACATGTTTCCAATTTGCTAATTAATTTTTACTTTATTTTTCTTTGTGGGTAGATTACTTTATCCTACCATGTATATTAAAATACTTTAAACCACATAAAAGGGGCCAGCAGAGGTTCATTAGCCCTATCATGATGGAAACTGTTGAACACTTTAAATATACATTAAGCCCTTTACGTTTCTAATTATTTTTTTCTTAACATACGTAATTAAAAGGAAGGATTATTAGGCATTAAAGCTTATGATCCGTTTATTGCTGCTCCCTCATAGGTGAGATATTTCTAGAGTATGTTCTGGACTATATTATAGAAACTGGAATTGGAGATGATGAAAACAGCCAGAGTTTCTTGCTGGTTGTGCAGGGAGAACTAGGAAAACTTTGACAGCTGGAATTCCAATTTTTTTTTTCTACCTGATTGATTTATTGGCTTTTGAGTCCTTTTTAAGAGTATAAACAGACCTTATGAAGCTGGGACATCTTTTTAACTGGGTGGTTAGTTACTCCAGGTAAAAGGATGCTAGAGGGGCTAGAGACCTGAAAAATAAAGCACAAGAAATAAAATATTTCGTTTTGGCTTTAGGTTTGAAGTGTTTTTCAGTGTAACAAGTCCTGTTTTTTTGGCTTGAGCAGGCAATAGGGGTTTGTTCTTAGCTTACCTACACACTTACAAAGCTTAGCCCAGGTGAGACACTGGCTTTCTCTGCTTCCAACACGTCACTTACAGCAGATTTTAATTTTGCTCACATCTAGAGTGAATCTTTTAGGAAGCATTTAGCTGTGCTAAAACTGCAGTAACATAAACCACATGTGCCTGCGTGCTTTGTTTCTGAAGCTTTGTGCAAGGGAATGTGCTTTGCTGTTATTTGACGCTTGCTTTGATGTTAGATGTTTTATGATTAGTCCCCCTAACCTCAGATAGGACTTTTGGAAAACTTAAATGAGCTCATCTATCCTATTGCTCTGTAAAGACACATTCAGCTGTGAATCGTGTCTTGTGGTGTGTCAGCTTTTAATTTTCTTTGGAAATATATATATTAAAAAAAAAAATCTTGGTAGCATTAGGGTGGAAGAGAGAGTTCATGGGCTTATGTGCTTCCTTGGCATATATGTGAACCTAGCCCTGGAGGAGGACCTGGTCCATGGGGGAGGTGGCATGTCTTCAATGGTTTTGGGGTTATGTCCTGCTCCCCTTTCCCAGCAGGAGACCAGCTCCCGTCTGGGGTTAGCTCAGATGGACTGTGTGGCCAACCTTGTGCTCACGTTTAATTTTTAGTTGTTTTTGCATTTAGGTTACATGGAGAGCTCTGTGTTTAGCGGTGATGCAAGTTTTGCATCTCCCCTGCTGCCCTTGAGGCTGGAGTAGCTTGTGTGGGTGAGGAGCTGAGCAGGGATTTTGGGGGGAGCAGCATCTCCTCACCCTCTCAAGGCAGGTGAGCCCGGGGTTTTCAGTGAGAGGCCGAGGCTTGTTGCTGCATGATGATGCTTTGTGCTTAAAGCAGGTGACTTTTCTTCTGGAGATGTAGGGGTGTTGCTGTTTCTCCCAGGGCTGTCAGGTGTTGCTTTCTGTTCCTCTGGCCACGTTCTGAGGAGCAAACCTTGCATAAGGTCCTGGGCAAGGGGATGGAAAGAGCCTTCACTTGCTACCCCGTCTCTTGACACTGCTTGTTTCTTCTGGTGTGGCCATGGGTGAGATTTGCTGGGGACCTGGGAAGGTGGGTGCTGGGGTCCTCTCCTGGCTTTGCTCAGCAGGAGGCAGATGATGGTTGAACCTGTGTTTCCCCATTGATCTCCCTGTCTGAGGCTGGCATGGATGGCTTCGGTTTGCAAGGAGCTGGAGGTCTGGAATAGCTATCTTGAGAGTATGAAAATGAACTTCTAGTATGTCCTACCTTACATTTGATGCTGTCTTGAAGAGGTTATGTCATGGGGTTGTCATACTCCTGGTCTTCTGGGGATGAGAGGAGAGGACGAAAGTGGCTTCTCTGAGTAACTGGTTCCTGCCTTTGCTGCATCTTGGCTTTCTCTGGCATCAGCATCAGTAGAAATTGATCTGTGTTCTGATGAAAACAAAAACTCAAAGACACCAAACCTTGGCTACCTTAAGTGCTCTGAGACAAGACTTACCTTGTTAGAGCCAGGATGTTTGGTGGTGGTGGGGAGCTCTCCCTGTCCCTTGGCAGAGCTGCTGAGGCCCTGAAGATGCTCTCCTGCATGCTCAGAAGGGCAGAACTGAGACCCACTTGATTTTTGACCTGGCTTTCACAAGGATAGGGTCTCATGTACAGGCTGAGCCCCTGATTACTTGTGCCTTTGCAACAGGAGTTGGGAAGGAGCCTACTAACATCTCACAGAGACACACAGGTCCTGAAAAACCACTTCTTGGGGGATGTAAAGGCGAAAGCATCTTCATGGTTTTGCAATGAAATGTCCCAGGAGCAAGAATGCAATTTTTCAAAGGCTTTTTTTTTTGTAATCCTGATGTTTAAACATGAATAGATTCCACTTGGTTGGTGTGGTGGGTGTGTTTTATTAAATGCTGAGGATTCACCTGTGCATGACACCACCACATTTCTATCCAAACGGATTTTCTAGTGCTGTGTTTTAAGAGCAGTTGCTTTTTTGTCTCAAGCTTAAGGCTTAGGATTTTGTGCAGGATTTGGGTTAGTCATTGTAAAATGGTGCATTTGAAGTAATGCACAAATTAATGAAATCCTGGGCTTTTACTTGTCGCATTCTAGGTGCAAGTTGCCAGGGATTTTTCTTTCTTTCTTTTTTTTTTGGCATTTCTCACATCATTTAAAAACAAAGCCATGAATGTGCTTAGGAGGCAGATCTGCTGGGATGCCAGGAAGGTTGCATGCAGATATGTTGGTCCAGCTTGTCCTGCAAATGTCCTGCTGCTGTCAGCCGTGGGTTAAAATGGGTGAGTGGGCTTATGATGCCCTGCTTGTTGCTGGACGCCCGTAACGAGCTGCCTGCACCAATGCCACCCAGCTTGTTTGACCGGGGGCTGCTAATCATCACTGAGGTTTGCTCAGCAGGATGTAGTGTGGTATCTGCCTGGCTGCTGTCTTTGCACCTGGAGACGGTGCCTGTGCCCCACAGCTGCTGGTGGGGAGGGATTCCCCATGGGAATGCTGGAGACTTGGTGTCTGGGACCTTGGCAAGGTCAGGACAGGCTGTGCCTCCGCTCCGGATGCCATCCAGTATCCCTGGCCTCCATCCTTCAGCTGATGGCGGTGTGTGGGTGACTGCTCGGGATGCCAATAATAGCCATTACTCGTTATTGGTGTTATGTGGTTTTTAAAGGCAGGGATCGCAGGAGGTGCTGCGTGCTGTGCCCTAGCTATGGATGTGTCTTGATGAAGATGAGTGCCCTGTCAAAGGGGTAGCAGAGCAACAAATGGGTTCCTGAGATAAATAAAATTTGCATTAATGAACTACAATGGCTTTGGATGCCAAATTAAAAGTAGTGTGTCTGGAGGATGAAAAAGAAATTTATTTTCTGTCTCACTCACTGGTTTTCGTCTCTTTTGATTTTCTTTATCATCAGAAATAAATTCTTAATTTTTTTAAAGCCAGTTGTGTTTATTTTGGTAACAGTTCATTGGCTGCTCTGTGTACAGAAGCTTTCTCTTGAAAGTACTGAAACTATATTAAAAGTGCTTTTGGCTGTCATCTTTTATTTTGCTTCTCCTTCGTTCTTTTCCCAAAGCTGGGTCGTTGCTGTATCAAATGCTCTGAAACTGTCTGGTAGCGTTTTCCCTGCGGTGCTCTGTATAAACTGGAAATAAGGGAAGAAATTGCAAGATTTGGATTTCTGCAGCCTTTTTTTCTGTGTGTGCGTGTGTCCCATTGAAGTCTGAGCAGCTGTCTCCATCCGCACAGCCCGCCGATGGCATGCACAGATCTGTTTCTTGTGATTAAAAGGAGAAATAATACCCCAGTGTTCAGAGAGGGGCCGGAGGGGTGAGCAAGCGCCCGGGGAGCAGCGCTTCTCCCCTCCTGCCTGCCCCTGTCTGCATGCCCCAGGGACCAAGGGAGCTGGCAGCCCGCCTTCTCCTCCCTGCATCCTTATGGCTTTATATCCCTTCGAAAGAATCATCCCATGCTGCTTGTGGAGAGCTGCCCTGCTGCAGCATCTTCACCCCGGGGTGGGCTACTCCATCCTGCACTGGCGACCCCGGGGTTTTTATCCTATTCTAAGGATGTCGAAACATTTCGGCGGCGCTGCAGCCGCTCGCTACCGGCGCGCTTTGAAAAATACCCAGCAAGTGTTGAGCATCTGTCTGTGAAGGGGGAGGAAATCCCCCCCGTTATTATTTTCTCCCGATTGTCCTTGCTTGGTGTGGCTTTGGCTATTATGGGTTTGTAAAATAGAACTATATATGACCTTTTATCTTACAAGAAATAGGTTAAGCCATTTTTAAAGAAAGTGGTGGAGTCAGCAGTGCTGCTGAAGGAGCTGCTTTCGCATGGTTGATAGGCTGTGAAGCCGTTCAATGGACTTTGGTTTCAGAGACAATATCTGTTTAAATTAATCTTTGTCAGATACATGCCACTGCAGACAATTCAAATTCCATTTGCTTTCTGATCTCATAACAAAAAAGCACCTTACACTGGTTCTTTTATCGTAAAATTAACTTTTGTCTGTGTGTCCTGGAAACAGGGGTGGCATAAAAATCTAGTTAAAAGGCTCTGTTATAGGAGGATTCTGTTTCTTTGTACAAGGCGGACTTTTTTTTTTCCTTCTTTCCCCTGCGTGCATTTAAAAAGACGACGAGTGTTTGAGATGGATTAGGGAGAATGCCAGCAGATGGACCAATTCTGTTGTTGCTGCTGGCAACCATCTAAGCAGCCATTTTGAACAATGCTGATACCGGGGTACTGATAACACAAAGATGAAGATGGGATAAATATCCAGCTAGTCCCTTTCTCCCCGCCTGCTCCTCCTCCCTCTTTCATGCCGCTGCTGCAGCCCTGTTATTAGAGAACCCGATTGTTTCCTGAGAAATGCTTCATCCTCTTAGCTCGGTTGGTGGGTGTCTAGTGTTGCTTATCGCCTTTATTTTTCTCATGATTGTTGAAGACACTGGCAGGTCGGCCTCTTCCAGGAGTGCCCACTGCATGGGTCCTAAGGCGCATGTGATGTTTGGGTGCTTTGCAGGCATGATGCTCTTTCCTCTACCCTAGTAAAGTGTTTGGTCCTTGCTGTACGTACGGAGACGATTTCCTTCCCTCCTTGTGCATGCTTTAAGTGCTTAATAACAAAGCATGATGGAATTTGGTGGGTGGATTCTAGGTTTTCAAGAGGTGGACTGTGACCTAAATGAGTTTGAGATCTCTTTTATGCCAAAATGCTTGGTATGGGGCTGCGACTGCAAACTGAGGGTATCCCCTTTGCCCATATACTGGTCTCCCTGTTTCCCTTCTCCCACTCATTTTGTCTGCTGGCTCTTGGGTATCTGGGCCACATTCGTGTTTTGGACCTGCTGCTCCTGAAGCTTATTAAGGTCTGCATTGATACCTGTTTGGACTGCTGGATTTTTAGCACAGGAATCAGTGGCCTGCTACTCTGTTTCGTTTCCCATCTCTAGAGAAACATGGATCAAGAAACCCTAAGCAAGCTTCATCTTTTCCTAGCAAATGACAAAAAGCCTGTTTTGTGTTTTGCAGGAGAACTTGGGCTAGGATGAGGATGGGGTTGTTCTGGGAAACATGGCTGTGCTTTGCCCTGAGCTCTCTGTAGTGTAACACAGTCCTGAATGTGTGATCCTCAGGGCTGGTCAAGGGATGCTGTGTAGCCTTGGCTGTTTGGTACAAGAACATCCATGGGGCATGGAGGAGCTTGGTAGAGCTGTGGAGCATCTTGGACGGGATAGTTGCCTCTGGGATCTGGGGTTCGGAGTTGCTATTGGAAGAGCAGGGATGATGAGTCGGGAGATGGTTAGTGGGTAGTCTTCAGTTGCAGTTTGGTGTCAACACACTGTCTGTAGGAAGGGCCTGTCCCCAAGTCCTCGTTAGGTAAGGCTGCCACATTGTCTGCTGTAACTCCTCTGCAGCGTTTCCACCACCTGGGAATGTGAAGTGGCCCAGGTTGGGGCTGAGCCAGGCATCCAGAGCAGGCATGGTGACAGGAACGTCATGCAGTATTTGTCTTGCTGCCTCTGGTTCTTGCTGAACTGCTTTTGGTCAAGGATTTGCAACTGATTTCCAAATTGCAGGTCTTTAAAATGTTCCTGGAGCAGGCCCTGCGTGGGGAGCTGAAGGCGAGCAGCAGTAAGCTGGTGTGTTCTTGCTACCTTCCTTGCATGAGTCTGCAGACCACAGTCTGAAACCTTCGCCTATTTACATTGCAGCATCTCCGAGACCTTTATGTCTGAGGTGATGCTATTCCTTCTTGAATAGTTGCTCTTTTTTCAGTTACAATTTCTTTAGGATGAAAAACTGTACAGATAAATTTCAAATAAATCAGTATGTACATAAACACATACATCTAGTTATACACAGTGGATGAAACTTTACTGTAAAAGAGCAGATTTAAGAATTAAAAAAGATATTGGGCAAGCATTTTATGGTTTCCTTTTTTAATTTGTCCCCTGGGTCTGTTACATTTAGAGATAAATCTTATATTTTTTTCCCCTGTTGGGAAGTATCTTCTCCCTCTTGAGTTTCCCCTCTTTTAAGCCTGCATTATTTTATCCATAAGCTGTGGACTACCCATATTTAACATACTTTCTCAAAATAAGGGGCATCTGGCCTGCAAGTTGAAAAATCAGGTTGTAAGCTCCACTTCGGAAACGTTGTTATGGTGTGCTGGGAAGTTGTTGAGGTTGGCTGAGCTCTCTGAAGACTTGGGCTGAGAGACCAGGGGTCTCGGCAGGTTGGCTGTCTCTGAGGTCAGCTGGCATTGTTGACAGATGCTTTTAGTGTGCTCAGAGAGCTCTAGTGCCTGGTGTGGTCCCCGGCTGCCACCTCTGGTGGGGTTTCCTGCTGTGTTGCTTGATCTGTTGCATTAGGAGATAAATTCTGGAAACTGGAGGATGTGTGAGGAAAGAGTGAGGAGACATCTTTTGCTTTGAAAAGTGGTGAGTGGGACAATGAATTGTGCTCCTCTGCCCCTTTGGCTCATGATGAGGTTGGACCTTAAAAGCTCCTGCAGGTTTTGATGGAGAGGGACTGTGACCAAGCGTGATAGTGAGCTTGGTGGCTTCTGGTGTGCTGCTTCTGTTCACTTGCTTCTCACTCTGGAAAATATTACTCACCAACAGGTGCAAAGCAGATGGTTGCAAGGATGACCAAGAACGAGCAGTGGGTTTTGGAGTGCTTTTAAGCTATGGCCTCTGAAAAGGTGCAGAGTGGAGCTTAGCCCCTTGGTTCTTTTCCAGAGCCCTCTACATGGCATGGAAGTGTGAATTGCCTCCTTTTCCTAGAACTCCCTCCATGTCTTACTTGTCTTGAGTTTGATTCAGTCTGCTTTAGCTTCACAGACCCTGTCCCACTACATAAAATTCAGGTTCTTTGGCTAATCCCCCTCAGGTTTGCTTGATAGCAGCCAGGTTTTTTTGAGATGGAGGAGCATGTTCAGACAGTGGTTATGGGACTGCTGGTTTCAGAGCCAGGACACAGCACCTTGCTGGTAAAACCTGGCCACAGCCCTTTGCGGTGCAAAGACTCACCAAATGGATGGTGAAGAGCAGCACACATCCTTGCTTTCTGCTGCTTTAGGGTTGGCATGGTTGAGGAGGTGTTTGGCAAGGTCAGACTGTTCCCATGTAGGTGAGGTGTACTGGGAGCAAATATTTGCTTCCCAGTTTAGAAGTTACTGGTTATTTGGGAAAAAATGGTTTCTGGTCACCTGATCACGTTGCTGGTGGGATGTAGAAACAGTGGGTATCTTCAGGTGCATCACTGTCCACTTTGAGTCACAGCTCTCATACAGCACAAACATCCATTATCTCTAAAATTCAGCACAGTGACTTAGTTTGAAAGATTCCCATACCCTGTGCCTTTAAGGTGGGGGTTATTTGCCAGTGGCTCACAGTGGGCTGCCTTCCCCGTGGGGTACCTGAGGGGAACTGGAAGTGTGTTATAACTGGTGCTGTGCTTGCTGGGAGAGGGAAACTGTGCTGTGTTGCCTTTCTTTGTGTTATGATAAAAATCTGCTGTTATGTAGGCCCTGGAAAAATCATAAAAACTTTAAAAAAAAAAATAGGCAGGATAAAGATGAATGATTAGATATTCCTAGGTATGGCTCAGCTCCTCACCTTCTGCTATAGAAAAATGGGGAAATGATGGGGGAGACTGACTTAATGGGAATTGTCCAAATTTGGGGCTTTTGCATGAAAGCACTAGTTTTTCAAGAACGGTGAGTTTCGGGGTACCAAGGGCTCTTCCTGAAATGACTGATGCTTTGTTATTGTTTTGCACTTGAGTGGTGCATGTGAAACAAGGCTTAGGCAAAAAGGACCATGCCAGATTAAGTCAGTGTGGGGAATCAGAGTTCTGTTATGCTGGAGACCTGCTCCTGGACAAATGGAGAGTTCGGACGTCGTGTGCTCCCTCTGCCGATGGCGTCGTCACCCGGCGCTGCTGGTGCCTCCCCGGCACCTCTGGGGTTTTGCAGAGGGGTTTAGCAGGCACAGCCACTCCTCATGCTGGGATGACGTGTTTCGGAGAGCATCCTGAATTGGAGATTGACATTTTCCATGAGCGATCATTCACTCTCTGTGCTTCCCATGTCTGAAGGAGGCACAAGGCAGTGGTGAGGTTTTCCCTTGCCTGCCTGCATGCCTGGGTTTGGCTTGATTCTGGTGGCTCCTAGCTCAGCCCAGACCCTGCGGTCCTCCCTGCAGTGGGGAGGACCGATGCCCAAGAGGTGTGTGGTTTTTTTTTGTTATTCCCCACCCATCCCCACACCCATCAACTGGTCAGCCACAGTAAGGTTTCCTGGACTGTGAGGTTTGAACCATTAACCTAAAAATGCCCTGAGTAGGAAGAAAATGTTTCCAAGGTCTAAAAATCTAGCAAAGCTTATAAAGAGGGAATGGGAACTGTGGTTTGCCTGAGCAGCTTTTCTTGCTCCTGGCTCTGCTGTGAACTGACTTCGCTTTGTTGGGTGCAAGGGTATGTTTGGGATCTTGCAGAGACGGGAAGGCAGCCCTCCAGGGCTGGGTCAGCTGGAGGGGCTGCCTTCCAAGCAGATGTCCTCTTGGCATGAGGCTCGGCAGGTTTAAGACAGGATGTCCCTGTACTCTGGAGGGCTGAAAGCACTGAAATAAGTAACAGGCTGGGAATGTCTGAATCCAGCTACAAATTCCTGGGGAAGAGGATTTGGCAATGGCAGGCTGTATCAGCAGGCAGGCTCTGTGTCACCAGTGGAGGATAGCACCTTGCTGTCCTGTGGGCTCTGCCGGTTGCTGAGCCCAGAATTAATGGGGCAGCGTGGCTGCATGAGCCCCTTCCCCTTCAGGGCAGTGCTGGATCCAACTCCAGTGCTGAAGGAGACCATCACCATCCTTGTCCCTTGCTTCTCCTTTATTGAATGAGGGGAGATGCAACTAACTGTAAAGGGTAGGGGCTCTTCGTGGTGTTGTCATTGTTAAGCCATGGTTGCGATGCAGTAGTATAGCAAAGTAGGGGTCTCATGGCCATGGGGATGGCCGAGAGGAGGACGTGGTGGATGCAGTTGTGTGTGAAACTGGAAGATGGGGCTGCCCAGGGAGTGGGTGCAGAGACACCCAGGTGGGAGGAGGTTGGTTTTACTCCAGAGCAGTGTTAGTGGCTGTGACTTGGAGCCTATCCATCTTCAAGTCCCAGCAGTCCCATTCCTGAGGGCTTTCCTAGAGCTGCCTCTGTGGCATGGGTGACGCTGCAGCTCAGGAAGGAGCTGACAAGCAGGATCCTGACCCTCTTTTCATAAATAGTAACAGCTCTCTAAAGGCTACGAGGGCTTGGTTGGGAGCAGAGTGGCTGGATTCCCCTGTGTCTGGCAGCGGTCAGCAGCAGATGCTTCGGGAGGAGATTAAGAAACAGGGTCAGAGCACAGGGATGCTTCCCTGCTTGTGAACAGCCTCTCCAGCCAAAGGGCTGCCCTGGCCCTCAGCTGCCATGTGGATGCAGGAGGAGATGGCTTGCGAAAGCAGCCCTGGACCCACATCTCCTGCAGCACTGGGATTATCCCTGAGTCTCCTTGGGGCATGGCATTCCTTCTGCGCTGGCAGCGGGATGGCTGCTGCCCTGGCAGGGACTTCTGGCACCATTCTGGGAGGCAGCAGTGATGCAGAGCTGGTGGGGCTAAAGAGGCTTTTGGAGAGACCAGTGCTTCTCCACCCTACTTCGATGCTGTCCTGGAGCTGCAGGCTGAGGTTTGGGAGAAGGAGTGAAGCTATTGAGAGCTGTGGATTTAATGGGGTTTGAGAAATGTGCAATCAAAAAATGCAAGGTAGCACCAGACTCTTACTCTTCCTTTCCCAATCATGGTGATCTTGGTTCAACTTTGCTAAATATTTTAACACTTTTCTAGTTGCAGGCTGAGCTAAATTCCCCACGCTAATATTTGAACAGGGTTAGTGGTCTGGAGGTGGTGTCTCTCTGAATGGCTGTCT
Organism: Phalacrocorax aristotelis; assembly: GCF_949628215.1. Lineage (NCBI taxonomy): Eukaryota > Metazoa > Chordata > Aves > Suliformes > Phalacrocoracidae > Phalacrocorax > Phalacrocorax aristotelis. The sequence continues at coordinate 50,180,528 of NC_134281.1, forward strand.
TGTCTCTGGGGGTCTGGCACGTTGTCTGGCCCTCTCCTACATGCCTGAGGTTATCCATCAAGGAATAGTTCCTCGTGTAGGGATACTTGCTGGAAAAATGGACTCTTCATCCTCCTGACTGCAACTCTACTGTGTGGCCTGTTTGCTGTGGGCTGCAGTGGAGGAGTTTGCAGCCTGTGGTACAAAGTGTGTGCAGAGGATGTCCCATGGACCATGCTGGATGAAACCCCTGCTGCTTGGTAGCTCATGACGCCAAGTCTGTGAGATCTCTTTGCAACGTGTGTTTTGGGCACTGTTTTTGCATTTGGAGCATGCAGCTGTTATCAGGAGGTTGGGTGAAAGGTTTTCCTCGGAGCTCAGGAGAAAGTGTTTATCATTTAAAAGGGTAACTTGGGGTGAGAGAGAAAGAAAGAGAAGCAGCCTAATCTTGCAATTTAAATATATTTAAAGATTCCTTCTGTTCAAGTTTGCTTCCTAGCCTTGATCAGAAGGAAATGCTGTTAGCTACAGAGTGGAATAAATCGAGGGCACCCTTATCTGTGCAAGATAAATTACTATTGTTTAGGAAAGACACTCCAGGGATTGAAGAATTTAATTAAATACACAGGGATTATGAATATGCATGTAAATTAGACAATCTAGATATGACATGGCTACAACTGCAGGGAATTGTTTGAACTTAAAAGTGTAATCATTCTTTTTATCGGGATGTGGGGATGGGTAACAATTGACAAGATTCCCTTTCCCATTTGCCCTCGCCTCGGCTGGTCTCAGGTCATTAAGCAGTGGGAATTACCTGTCGCGGATCAGCCCTCGACAGGCCTGCAGAGATGATGTGCGGGAACCTTTCTCCACCCTAATGAGCTGCCTCAAGAGCCAACAGAGAAATGGGGGTTGCAGCTGCCACCGCCCTGACCCAGATAAGGGGTTTGGGAAGGCGAGGGGATGCGGTTTGCCTTCTGCTGAGGGGAGGAGAGTGCTGCCGGCGGGGTGCACGCTGCCGGCTCACTGCCATCTCTCCTGGTACCCCCACCGGAAAGGAGGATCCTCTCCAAAGAACTTGGAAATATATTTGCTGTGGTTTCAGAGCATCTGTCTAAAAATTGGGGGTGGTGGTAGGGACTGCAAATACTGGTCGATCAGCTTGTCTGACATTTTCTGGTGCTTTTTCAGGGGTGCCTCCCTCCGATTTGATTGCTGCTGTTTAGAAAGCGCAGTCTGGAAATCACAATGCTTTTTTAGAGGCGTCTGAGCTCTAGATCAGCATGGACAAGAGAGGCAAAATGTTTGAGTCAATATTTTCCAAGAAGTTCAGAGGAAGATGTGGGAACGTGCTTGTGCTGCCCTCCCAGTCAGGTCTGGGCTCCTTGTAGCAACCTGGAGTCTGTGCTGAGCCAAGGCTGGTTCTTCAAAGAACATTAACTGCAATATACGGTGCTGCCTTGAACGTGTTTAATTTGCTTAGAGGTGGCATCTAATAACAATGCAGAGAAATATTTTTCTTTTTTTCCCCCTGTGTTTCCTTTGTTTGGCTTCACCTCCATCTGCTCGGTTTCATTGTTCTGCTAAAATCAGATTTCGCTATAGTTTGAAAAAATAAATTGCTACAAGGCCCCCACCCTGTGAATTATTTTCAGTTCTTAAAATAGGTAGCGAGATGTGGACATGATCTGACTTTGAACTTGGCTAGTCATTAAAAAAAAAAAAGAAATAAGGAGAGGCTGGATCTTGACTAGACATTTTCCGTTTTTGTTGTTTTCCCCCATCTTCCCGTTTTTCGCTTTTCAGTTTGCTGGAGCTGTACGAGATGGACCTGTTCTGATGGGGATGTCCCCACTGGGGCCCCTGCAGACCAGGGACAGGAGCTGAGCCTCTGGCTGGCATCCTCAGGGAACTGGGGGTGGTCTGCAGGGCCGGGAGGTGATGCTGCCCGGGGTCACCCCTCCACGGGGCATTAGCTTCTCCCACCTCCTCCGCCCCCTTGAATTGAGGGCTTATGGTAATCAGGAGCTCGGTCCCGTCCTGTTCAAGCCACGTGGGAACAATTCCTATTTATCACTGTGAAACGCGGATGATTTTCCAACCTCTGGCTCATGGGTTCTGATTAAAAAAACAATAAGAAAAAAAACCCCACGTCTGAAAATGTGAAATATCTAAAGCCTCCATTATGCACATTTTTTCAAAAACCTTGGAAGACCTGGTTTGTTTTTTTGTCAAGGAAAAATATTATAGTGGGAGAATATTTGTATGGGTGCACAAGTGCATAGAGATGGGTTTGAACATTTGTAATAAAACATTTCTAATAAAAATTTAATGTCCTCAAGACAGTGTTATGGCAGCTCATTACTATTAAAGGTCATTTGAAGAGTATTGATCCTAAATGTTACAGCCGAATGTAAACTTTGACTGTTACAGTTATTAATGTATATTTATGATCTATGGGATATGTGTAAAAGGAAAATGAGAATATAAACGATATGGCGAGCTCTTTTGTTTCAGGATTGCCAAAGGCTGAGTTCATGCAGTTCACCCCAGTTTTAAGTGTCTGTCTTCTTTGTGTTACATAGACTGAACCTTATTTATTTCTATATTTTTAACCGGCAAAAATCTGTTAGTCCTGCCTGAGAATGGGAAATGCATACTTGAATTTCTGGTCATGCCTATTCCATGGCCTGAGCTCCGTAAGTTGCTAAACGTATATCAGGGAGCAGTATTTTTGTCCTGAGCTTTGATGCAGACACAGAAGTACCAAGGACTGAACTTTGTGTGTGACCGAATTGCTAGCATAATTAGGAGCTCTGAGAAGCATCCACCTATTCTGAGTGTAATTAGAAGGTTATGCTAGTGAAAAGCAGTTGTGTTTTTTTATTAAATTAATTAAAAATGTTAGGGTTGTATACTGAGTGAGCAAGTGGTACTTTATTTATATTTTTGCTATACTCTAATGCACCTATGTTTGCACATCTGAGGCAGAAGGGCTGTATTCACAGTGAATTTTAAAGCTCTTTGTATTTAAAAAAAAGGGAAAAAAAGAGGGGAAAAAATCCTGTGGTGGCAGGAGGAAGATAAACGGTGCTTGTGATATTTCAAAGTCACATTAATCTTTTTTTCCTTCCCTTTTTTTTTTTCTTCTTCCTTTTAATGTATTACTTTCTCCAGGGAAATTGTCTCCTCATTGACTGCAGCGGATTAATGTGCATAGATCAGCTCCTGCGTTATTTTTCTGTTTTGACAGAGTGGTGATTTTTATACGCGCATCCCTTTCTGCCAAGATTACAGCTCGTTTTCTTGGAGTTTGGAAGAGTTCCCTGCCAAGAAGTGGCAAGGAATGGGAATCTGCCTTCCTGATGCACAATGCTAGGAAGAAGCTCACTGTGGGTGTGGAGGCAGTGTTTTTGGGAGCTGGTGAGGGTGAGTGCCCGGGGTGGCCGAATCCTGGTGTACGTGCTGGGATTCGTGCTGCAGGGTGCTGCGCATGGTGGCATGAAGGTGCTGATGTGGGTGTTAGCCTCCTGGCAAGGATCTGGCACTGGTAGCGAGGTGTGGGCATCCCAGAGGAGCCAGCTTTGGGTGAAGTTGTGACTGCTTTGAGAGTCCTCCAGAAAATCCTGCTGTTCTCCAAGCTTGTTGATGTCAGCTTCCCCCGCCCCCCCCCCCCCCCCCCAAATTGCAGTTAAATATACATTTTTCTGGTGAGCTTCGATAATGTTCCCTTCAAACAAAAAAGTGGTAACTGAGCCATCTCTGGCCAGCCTATGTGAATGGGCCAGATTTGGCTTTCCCTTCTTTCCCTGTGGCTCCCGCAGTATCTCTGGGCACGAACGTGACGTTGCATTTCTGATGATCATTGCATCCTGTTTTTAATGGTTTGTCTAGACAGTGCTGACATAACTATGCAAATAGTTTGGTGACCTAGTCTAGAATTAGTGCGCATAAAGAAATCAACCCTCGCTTCTGATGTTTGCAATCAGTTTAAATGACTATATTGTAGCACAACTTAAGAGGGAGGCAGATTTGGAGTTGCTCCAAAGAGCAAATCGTGAGCAAAACACATCCAGACAAACCCATGTGGTAAATACACAATGGATAAGGAAAATGCCTAAATGCAGGTTAGCCAAGGCTTGCTTTGGGAGCTGTGTGGCAGGTTTATGGAGTCTGCTGTAAGACTGGAGTTCCCCCTTGGTTGGCCCAAAGGCTTTCTGGGAAGCTTGTAACCCAAACTCTGAACTTGGTGTGTGTGATGATGTGCTCTGTGTTTGTAGAACCTTTGTCAGCATAAAATTATGTGTTCCTTGGAAGCATGAGCTGTGTTATTGACAGTGCCTTGGGTTAGGAGTTTGTAAACTTTTGGATTGGTCGGTCGTGTGTCCCATCAGTTAGCTCAAAAATAACTGGCATGACAGTGCTGGTGACCCTCAGCAGTGTAATCGTACTGAACTTCTTCTCTGGTCATGGAATTGAGACCAGATTCTACAGCACTTGAATACTGCCCTAAGGAGCGTGTGACCTACCTGCTTAGATTACTAATCCCAGGTATTTTAAGATAACCTAAGTCTCCTGAGCTGTAGGGACTGTGTGGATGTCTCTACAGACCACCTTCCTCCTGTCATGGGGTTCATTTTTGCAGTGGTGACTTGGGCACTCTGGAAGAAGGGTGAAACTTGAAATGAGGTTCGTGGTTGTAATGTAGCAGCAACGAAGCTTTGAGACGGCTTTGGTTTTGGCAGGGGCATATGGAATGCCATCTTCATGGGGTTTGGTAGCCTTTGAGAGCTGGCTTGCTGCCCTTGGGGACAGCAGCGCATTCCCCCATTCTTCTAGTGTAAACAGAGGAAGAAGGGCAAAATATGGAAAGTTGAGCTTATTTACAGGGAAATAAATGACATGTGGAAGGGAGTTGTCTGAGGCAGTGGTGCAGTGGCTCTGCTTCATGCATAGCTAGGTAGCATGTGAGGCACTTCCCAGGTGTGTGAAAGCTGGCCTCTGCCCTCAAGACCTCCCTTTCTGTGTGGGGACAGGAAGATGTTTCCAGGCTGTGCGAGCAGAGGAGGAAGAAAAGGACAGGCAGGGTGTGTGCAGGGGTTTCACTTGCTTTAGAGTGGAAGGACAGGGATGGCATTGCAGGTGGAGCCAGGAGCAGTGCCTTGTGCCAAGGCTCTTTGGGGGCTTGTGGGTTTGTAGGCACTTAGGATGGAGAAGTCCCTGTAGGTGGCAATGCAGCTGTCCATCCTGTCAGCCTAAGGCTTTGCTTTGTTTGCCCAGCAGTAACTTTTATTCTTGGATTGCAATATGGAAAATGCAGGAGGTCCAAGTGTCTTAGTGGAGGAGGGTGAGAGCAGGAACCCAGGAATGAGGCTGCCCTGGGCGGTGCTTGTATGGTGAGGGCTGGGGACTGGTATCTGCCTGGAGTGCATTGAGAAGTCCCTCCTCTGGTGTGCTGTAGGATTTGTTGGTGCAAACGCCTTAAAATGCTCCTCTTCTTCTTTCCTCTGGAGAAACCCCAGGGCAAGCAAGAGCCAGGAAGGACAGCCAAAGAAACTTGTGGATGTGACCTAAATCTGGCATTGGGGAGAGCTGGGAAGGTTTCCCAGGTTGATATCTGCAGGAAAGTGCCCGGTATGGGCATTACTGGGGAGGGAAGTTAGGGATTTGAACAGCTTTCTGAAAGTGAGACCTCTCCCACTCCTGCCTTGGGTGGATGGGAATTGTGCACATGGGGCAGCGTCAATCCTGCGTTGCGCAGGGGGATGTGGTGGGTCCAGGACCCTGAGCCTGCTGCCCTCCCTGCCTGCAGTGGCTGCTCCCCATGCTGGGGAAGAGGGCAGTGGGATGGAGGTGGTGTGCAACTGTGTGCAAGGGCCAGTGTGCAAGGGCTCAGATACCTGACAGTGGCATGGTGACTTTCCATGCCCTTGGAGCCTTTGCAGAAGCACCGTTGCAATAACCAAAGGGAACCGGTCGTGACATTTCCAGGCCAGCGGGGAGCCTGGCCCGCCTGCCTGCTGCTGTTGGAGGAGGTGTTTCATGACTATCATTAGTTACGTGCTTGAAGAGGGAGGAAACAAATCTTTACTGAATTGGAAACCTTGTGAAAAGGTCACACTTCTGAAAAGCTGTGCATTTTAAGACTGCTCAGCTCTGCAAAGCTGCCTTTGAACTGGAAGAGTGGGAGTTTTAACACCCTTGCGACAGCTCTAGGCGTATTAAACCCACAAAGCGGGAGCTGGAACCATCCATGAAGTTAACTCTTGCCAGGTGCATGGCCTCAGGAGGGAAGAGAAACCCATCCCTGGTAGGTCTGCAGGGGAAGGCAGCATCAGTGTGAAGCAAATCCTTCTACTGGGCACCAGAATATCGACTTTGAAGGGAGATGGTGCAACTAGGGGAGACTCCCATTGTTCCTCAAATTTTGTGGACATCAAAGGGCCATGTGAGGGAGCAGCTCTTGGGCAACTGTGCTTCCCCAGTGCCTGCTCCTTCTCTGACCCTCTGAAATGCCAACTTCCCAGGGTGCTAGCATCATCTCTGCCATGGCAAGATGAAGGCTTGCGCACCCAGATGAACATTGATAGTGAAATTGCTGTTTATCATCTGCCCTGCTATTAGTGTAGGTAAAATCCCTTCATTACAGGCTATTAGATTGAGACTGTAGGTGCTAATGGCCCCATTCAGGAGAGCACCAGGCACTTGCAAAATCCTGCTGATGTGCAGGAGTTGATTGCTATCGATCAGTCCCTGAGCACCAGCCAGATGTTGTGAAGAGGCTTTATTATTGCTTACAGGGCAGCCGGGCCCTCGTTATCTTTTGGACATTTTTGAAGCTTATAGATAAGGAGCCCAGACCCTCCACCCATGAAGTCAGGACCTGGTCAGATGTGCTGGGCACAGGTGCCCTCACCCTCTCAGATGGAAATTGCCCTCTACACCTGCACTGAAAAGGACAACAGGTAACAGCCCACTGTTCAGGCTCTTCTCACCTCGCACAGGGCTGGGACATGACTAGGATGCAGGATGTGTCCGCTGACAAGGGGATGAGACTGTCCTAAGCCACCAAATTCCCTGGGTCACTGTTCTTTGTCTGTAGTCCTAAAGCAAAGCAAACTGGGGAAGTGCAGAGAGAACATCTGCTGTGGTGGCATCTGGAAAACTCGGGTCTTTTGTAGTCATGCTCTAGCTGAAACTGGTCACCTGCTCCTCAGTGCTCCAGGTAGATTCTTTGGGGATGTGCCATGGGTTCCTCTGACATGTTTCAGTGCCACCCCCAATCTATAACTGAGCTGGAATCAGGCAATGATCCTTTAGATGGTTCAGGTTTTAGGATCAGTGTCTGTGGGCAGTGGGAGAACTTGCAGATACTGAACTGACCATCTAAAAACCCAAAGTCAATCATGTTGACTCTGGTCTACTCAGGCAAAAAGGCTGAGTGCTCTTTTGCAAGTGCAGAGTCCTGTCTCTGTGATGTGGCTTTTACTTCCGTGGCTACTCCAAGAGAGATACTGTTGGGATTCCCAGTGTGTGAAAAATGTCCCCTGCAGCACGGAGAGCAATGCAGTATGGTTCCTTGCAGCTGCTGTGCCCTCAGTGTTACTTCTCAGCTGGAGCATGCCTCAGGGTCTTGAAGGAGTGGGATAGGATTGAGAGGGGCAGGATGCACTGCATGCTGCTCCCACTGTAGCCTGATGGCTTATGGTGGTGGTGAAAGCTCAGGGCATTGGGAAGGGCACATGGGAGGGTGTCTGAAGTAAAGACCTGCTTCAAACCAAGAGGACGGGAAAGCAGGAGCATGGATGGAGTCAAGCAAGTTTGACCTCTGCTAGTCTCTGCTCAACATCTGAGCCACTGGGAACCATGTCTAGAGGGACCTCCGACTCCTGCGTTGTGAGCTGACGTCATTTTAATTAAATTGTGTCTACCTGGCCAGGTTCCTGCTGGCATAAGGGACTATTCTGAAGAGTCAGCTGGGCTGCATAGGCACTGATCTCACTGCTTCATGTATCCAGCACAGGTTTTCCCATGGCACACTTATTCTCCCATCATTGGCAGTAGTCCTATCTTTTTCCTGTATCCCAGTGAGTTAGGTGAGAAACAGATCTGGGGAAAGACAGGGTGAAATGCTGGGCTCTTGACAACCCAATAAACACTCGCACTATGGCTGTAATGTGCTTGTGTCTCTGTGGTAGGCTGGGACCGCTGCATGAGGGTCAACCCATGGCGGGTGAAAACTTCTAGCAAGTTAATAAATCAATTGGATGCCTTTCCAGGCTGCGTGGTGTGAGCTGGGGAGGAATTCTTCGCAGCGATGAGTCACCTGTTTGTGGGCCATTGGCAGACAGACTGCCGTGCTGCCTCCAATCTGCAGTCCTCCCCTGTTCAGACACCATCGGCTGGAGAAACTGCTGATGCAGCCTGCAGTGTCTGAAACGCGCCGTTGCCATCTGCCTCCCTGATGGAGTTGAAGCAGCTTCTTTTTTTAACCTGAGTTTGCTGAGTCTTGGCTAATTAGCCGCCTTTGGAATTTGTAACGTAGAAAAACGCCTGCTAAGTTTGGGATGGAGTGGGGGTGCTAGGGCACTGTGCAGTCACAGGTTGTTTTTTTTTAAAAAAAGTCTAATTTGAGCGAAAACAGATATGCAGTAGCCTGATTTTCTTCATTTCTATATTTGAACTCTGGCATTGCTGTTTCCAAATGCAGTGACAGTAGATGTTTCTCTTGGTTGCAACCTTACCGGGTGCAACAGTTCAGCCTGGTTTCTTAGGGGAAGCAGCTGTAGGTCATACCCTCTCGCTGGTCTGTGGGGTGGCAATGAGCTGGGGGAGCCCTACAATGTGCCACTTTGGAGCAGGTTGGCAGTGTGATGGGGTGGGTGGGAGGTGCATGGGGATGCTCTGGTGGGTTCACGGTGGTCTCAGGTGAGACCTGGCTGGAGACTGTGTCTGTCTTCATTCCCTTTGCTGAGCAAGGAGATGGGCACTTTGGGGGTGCTCTGACTGGAGAGGGAGGGTAGATGAGGAGCTAGGACAGGGGTTTGTTGCTTGAGTCCAGAGTAGAACAAGATGAATCCCAACCAAGATGGCTCAAAGTGATTGATCTTGGAAGACTTTTTCTATCTGAATTATTCATAAGGTTTCAGGAACCCATCTCAGCTTCATTTTGTGATCCCTTCCTGTGATCTTCAGTAGGAGTTAGTGATTTGGAGCGTGGTAGGAATGTTTCTAGGTAGGGTGAGAAGTCTGCTCTCTGTAGGAAGGGAATGCCATTCACTGGTGTTGGCTCCAGGGTCAGGTGAACAGTATGCTCAAGTAGCCTTTATTACTTTGGACAGAGTTCAGCATGTGAGGTCCATCTGGCGCTTCAAACAAGTACATTTACTTCAAAGTGAGCAGGCTTTTTTGATCTTTGGGGTTGAATCACCCTCTTGGACCTGTAATGATCCTTGGTGCTCTATGCTGTTTCTCTAAACCTGCTGCTGCCAGTGGGGAAGAAGGCACTTCAGACATGGAAGGTGATTGAGTTTTCGTTACATCTGGGCCTCCTGTCTGCTTTGGACACGCTGCCAAAACTCCATCCAGTGTTACCTTAACACAAACCTTCATCTCGTAAACTGGAGTGACAATTAGATGATGCCTGGGCAGCAAACCTAATAACAGGCCAAGCAGAGTTGATGTTTCACCCTTGCTAACTGAGTAGCAGACTGGCTAGCTGAGACACATCCCTTCTCTAAACAATGTTGGCATCCTGACATCTCACAGCAGCTAAAATAAATTAGCCCTTCTCCATTTTGTCCATCAGGAGAGGTCCTTGCTGTGCTGGGGGAGGTGTACTGGAGCTTGCTTTCCTGGGAGAGCTGGCTGTGAGCTGCCTGTTAGTGGCTGATGCAGATCCCTGCTCATTTTCTTGCTGCTGCAGCATGCAGGCAGAGGGAGGGTGCTCTGCCCCACTGAAGACTTGAAGGGGAGAAGAGAGGAGCACTCAGTCTTCAGAGGACTGTCCTATCTGCCTTTACTGATCACAATTCTTAAGGCTTCTCTTTCTCTTTTTGAAGAAAATCTCCTGGATATCTTTGAATAACTCATTCCACTTGGGAATGGTCTCTGAATGTTTGTCCTTCTGTCTCTGTGCCTTTTGGCATTGGTTTTTGGGTTCCCCACTGAACTTCTGTCTTGCAATCATGACCCTGTGTTGCAAGAGGATCTGCTTGATGTCTCTGCTTGCCTGGCATCTCAGGAGACTCAAGGAGTGGGAGAACCTGGCCACTTGCTTTCCGAAGCACTTGCCTGTTTGCTCCTGTGAATCTCCTGCAAGCAGCGTGATAAAGGATGAATTGGTGGGACTGGTGGAGATCGGTGCCCTGCTGAAATTTGTGGGGGTTATCAGGGCTTGGGGTGCTTTAGAAATGGGACTCCTTTTGAATTTATTGCTCATTTGATGTTCAGAAGTATATTATTAATTGCAGGCACCAAAGAGTTGGGGGTTGAGGGGTGGACTCTGCCCTCTGGGGTTGGGGTGTTTGTGCTGTTGGAACTGATTTCTTTGCACAGATGGAGCATTGCCTCCCTGTCTGTGTCCGAGCTGCTTTCTTCCCCGTCAGGTGAGTCAATAGGATGGGAGGCACTGCCCATTCTCCACAATCCTTAATTGATGGATTTCCCTCTGGAGTTACATTCTATGCCATTGGAGAAAGAAAGGGAGCCTGTACAATTGCTAAGTGAAAAACTTCTCTCCTGCTGTTTTTGAGAACTTGGCTATAATTGTGCATCCCTGCTGTGGCATGTTAACTTAAACAAAACCTGCACCTGGCAGGACTACTATAATGCAAGAAGTTGCAAATGCCTCCAATATCAACCTTCTGCAGTACCTTTTAGCTTGGCTTGTCAGCTCTTGAGTGGCAGGAGGTATCAGAGGACTGCAGACATGTTTTGCTGATGCTCTTGTGGCAGGGATTTAGTATCCTTCCTTCATTTGTGTTTTTGTATTTTGTTGCCTTTTCCAAATTCATATTCCCTCTACTCCCCCACCCCTGCCTTCCTTTTCCATCTTTGCCATCTTTGTGTCTCTTCTGTCCCAGTGGCTGTGATCTGAGGGCCTGGAGATTAGAGGATTCCCCTAAAGAATCTGCAAGAGTAGTCAGGCTAAGAAAACCCAGTCTGTTTTCAGGAAGCTGATGTTCATGTTGTGGGATTGCATCTCCACTGGGGAAAATGCATAGAGATCTGTAAAACAGAATAGGGTTGAAGATGATGTGCTCTCGTCTCTTTAGTTTCCCATGGTGTCAGATCAAGCTGGGTAGTGAAGAGAATAGCTCTGTTGCAAAATTAATAGGAAATGGGCAGTGCAGGCTGAAGGAGCACAGGGGATGAAGGTATCCAGCACATGTGAAATGCAGCAGGGCTTTTTTTCTGAAATCATTGTGCTTTAACTAAATAGTGGCTTCCTGGGCCAACATATTCTTCAAGTTGTAGAAGCTCAGAAGATGACAAAGTCTCCAGTTTTCGGGGATACCTGGATGTAAGATCTCAGGGCTACAGGAGAACCTCAGCCTTGTTTTAGCTGATGGACTATGCACCTGATTTCACCCCATGATGACTAGAAGTAGTGATCTGTGCCAGTGGGACCTTGCCTCCCTAGGTCTGTAGAAGAGACCAGGGGCTACATGTTGGAGGGAGATGAGTTCTCCAGGAGAGCCTCTGAGTCAGGGTGGGGCTCAGGGTGGCTGCTTACTTTGGCAAGGCTGGTGCAAAGCCTGTAGTGGGAATGAAGTGGAAGATGTCAGCTCCTCCTTCCCAAGCATGCCAGTATCAGGTTGTTCCAGTCCTCCTCAGGATGCCAGGAGCTTGGTTTTCTATTTGTAATGGTTAATTCTGCTGTAGAAATCACATTCTTGGTCGCTTGGGAATTGTGCTGCAGAAGTGTTTCCAAAATAATAAATGGCTTTCAAACTCAGAAAGAACAAGTGTTATAGATTACAATTCTCCCCCACTTTCTTCTGTTTGTCTAAACCAAATTCATATTGCAGAACTTTAAAAATATACAGTCTAATCTTCCTGAAACCTAAACCCATTGATCTTTCCTGTGGGGCTTCATGAATGTGTTTCATTTTTGCAGTGTAGCTGTCATCTTGAAGATCTGTGATTAAAGTAAGGCTTTTTCCCCTCAAAGCCCATTTTCATCTGCTGGTGAAGCTGCGGTGAAGCAATGAACTGGTGCAAGATTCATAGCAACTTTTGTATTGGGAAGCAGAAATTACTAGTGCTTTTTTGCCACCAAGTACCTACCTCACCATCAGTGCCCTCCGTAATGTTTAGGTTATGTGACCACAGTGTTCTGGGCATGGGGGAAAGAAACACTTTTTGGGATGAAAAAAGGCTTGGTTGCAGATACTTTTTTTTCCTCTAAAGCCCATCCAAACAAAATCAATTTGTGAGCTATTTTGGGCTATGAGAAAGTGTGCTCTTCTGCGAAGATGTAGATCGTATGTTATAATACTCAGCTAATGCCTCCTTTGCCAGTGATTTGGTCCTTGTGAGGGCAAGACCTCAAGCCAATTAGATGCTGGAATGAAAAACCACTGGAGGGAGAAGCTTTGCCCACATGTGATGCTAAACTTCTGTGAAAATATGTAGAGGTATACTGGCAAACAGGGATGATCCCAGTTGAGGGTAGAGGAGTGGGTTCATGCCACTTCACGTTGTCAGGATGTTGTCATGCATGCGCGAGCCTGCTTGTATGTCATGAATTGGCCTGTTTGATCTTCTTTCTTTCCAGGAAACTAAACGAAAGCATGTATCCTAACTGCGCGTGAGGGAAATGTGTTTTCACAGAGTTCTTGTTCCGGAGTTCCTATTCCACTCGTCTGATGCCTTTTGGTGAGGTGATGATCTCTGGCCCTGAAATAACTGAAACCATGCAGGGGCTTGTTTTAGGGTGGGAGCATCAGGGTCTGGCCTGTGAGTGGCAGTGCCAGCGGGGCTGTGCAGCATGAAGGCATACAGCACCATGTCCTCATAGCATCAGTGGTAGACGAATCTTCTCCCAAATGAAATTGTTGCTTTGGAGTCTCCTTTATACCTTGGAGGCCTTTTGCTTTCGTAGGAAGGAGGTGACACCAGTCTGCTCTGCAGCAAAAGCTGCTTTAGAGGCTTTACTGAGAGGTGTGGCCAAGGCCAAAGTTTGATGTGGGATCTCCCTGAATTCTTCTTGAGCATTTCATATCTACAATAGACTTGGTCTTTGGTTTGCATATTTGATGCTTAGTGTCTGTCTAGCATACAGCATGGTTGTGTAAGGTGTCCTGGTTAATGACCAGTGGGGAAGATACGGTGCTGAACTCATACTGCCAGTCTCTTGGGAAGGAGGTGGGACGTTTTATCCCAATAACAGGCGTGCTCATGTTCAGTGGCTGCAGGGGCTTTCTTGTCAGAGCCTGTGCTTTTAACCTCAGGGCAGAAGTTTGTGAAACTACAGATCTACTGAAGAAGAATTTTGCTTTATTGTACTCTCTGCTCGATCTTCAAGTAGCTACTGAAATTATATGGGTGTATGAGGATTTACAGTAAAGGAACAGAGAAGTGCTAGCCAGGACAGGTAGGACACTGGTTAAATTGATCATAGTGATCTGTAAATGTCACCTTGCCTTCCAGGTATTTACATAAGTAGAAATCAGAGTAAATATTTGTTTTAGGATAGACGCTACCATTATGCCACCTGATGTATGGACTAGGGAAGAGGTGATATCACCTGCCAGTGTCATCTTGGTAACATAAGTGGAGGTGAATGTTCCTATTTACCCTCTAGGTCTTGGGGTAGATTTCTTTTTTAAATGTTGTTGAATCAGTTGTACGTGGGGTGGGGTGTTTTTTTTGTTCTGTGTTTTTTTTCTTTCTTTCAGCCTTGAGATCAGAGTTATTTGCCCTCCAGATTAAAACCCAGCTTTCAAAACCAGAGTGAATTTATGGAGTGTGGTGCATTTTAATTAGAACATTTAATTAGGAGAGAATTCATGAGTGGGTCTTGTTTTAAAACGATCAAAGATGTTAAATGAAAACAAAAGGGAAAGAAATTATGGAGAAGCGTAAAAGATCATTTATTTTGGGTATCTTCTCTACCCATCAAAGGAGATCACCTTCTGTCCTGTTCTTTTTGTTCCAAAAATAGCTAAGGTGCTGCCTGATTTCTGTAGGTTGATGTTGATCTGTCTTTGTAATTAGCTATGAAAACAAATTGCACAGTTGGGAGAGGACAGAAGTGAGTGTCAGCAGGCTGCTGAAGATAGCTCAGGTGTGTAAAATGGCTACTCCATCTCACCACTGATTTGCTGTGGAAATAAAGCTGTGGATTTCTCGCTTGTGTTTAACATCTGTGTTGTCTCCTTGGCCTCTTGCTGATGGTTACTTTACACTTACCCTTCTTCTGCCCATCTCTTCTCTGAGCTGAGTTAACATCTCCTTGCTTTTGGTATCAAAGCCTGAGCAACCAATGTGGGCATTGTATTTTTCAGAAGGGCAGGGAAGGAAGCAAGGAGGTAATTTTTCCTGAAAAGCTACTTCTGCCTTGCTGTCTCCAGCAAATTGTGCTAGGTACTGATGCTAGGGTGAAAGACTAACCTGCAGGTACATCAAAGAGTTTGCTTTCCTGATTCCTCCTCAGGTATGTGCCTTCCCAGAGACTTCTGTGGAAGCTTAAAATGCAGCATCCCTTTGTGGACCTAAAATACAAACCCATATTTATAGTACAGAGCAAGATCTGATGTCCTCAGGAAATGAAGTCACTGACTTCACTGCATCACCCGTTTCTGCCATGGAAACAGTTGGTGAATTAATGCAAGTTTTGCACAGGTTTAACAGCCATCCTCCTCTTCAGAGTGAGGGGTGGGAGGAACATCTTCTATTAAACTCAGAATTGTTGTCTTAAGTTATTAATTCCTTGCATCCTAATGTATTTATCTCTGGCTGCAGTGAGGAGTGGAGAGCTTTGAAATCTAGCTAGCTCAAAGGATGCTTTCTGCACTGGGGAACAAAGCAGCAGCATTGCTTTAGTAGGACACTACATGGATTTAAAGGCTACTTTACATAGAGTGTGCAGCAGCATAGCAGAGCCTTGCTGCTGGTTTTGAGGGTGTGCAGGTCCTTGCGTCCTTCAGGAGGTGCTGTGTGTGATACAGATTCTGCATAAATGGAGTGTGCAGCTCCTTGTGCTTCATCCAGGTGAGGTCAGGACCACCACCAGCAGTCACTAAGCTGTCCTGGCCACTTGGGTCTGAGACAAAATGACGAGGCACTAAGATGGTGGCAGTGGAGGCTGTAAACCCTCCACACCAGTGTGCTCTCCTCATCTGTCTTTCCCAGGTGTTATAGCAAGGAGGAGAATGTTTTGTCATAAAAATCCAGATTCCAGGATCTGGTTTTACTAGGAGCAGGATTAGATTTAGGATATTTGTGACTCTTAAATGGTTTTTGCACTCGGTATGTGTCTCTGCCAGCTTTGCAGTAAGTCTCCCTTGATAACCCTGGACATGTAGGAAGACATTGGAGGGTGCAGTGTGTGTCCCAGTGCAAAGCACTTGCCTGCCCACCATCCGTGGGGTGTGTGGGTGTGAGCTGCAGTGAAGCAGTGCTAGTATGGCCACGTGGCTGTGAGCGTCATCCTCTTTGGGACCTTTTCAGACTGTGTTGTGCAGTTGGCCGGGCTTTCTAAAGCTGTTTCCATCTCCGGTTCCTTGGGCTTTCTCTTGGCCAAGAAAACATCAAGTTGCTGAAATTATAAGCCAGGATTGTACTATTTATGTTGGAGGAACGGTGCAGTTTACATAGACAGGCTCTTTGCAAAATCAGCTTATGCTGGCTTTTAGCAGTTAAAGTGAACAGCTGTAGCAAGTTAGATGTTGAGAGTCCAGCTTGCAAGCAGTATCCTCCTCCACCATGACAGTGGGCTCTTGGTGAGCAGCAGACAACTCTGACTGGGGTTTGGAGTGGGTTGGGATGGGGGCCGAGTGCCACGCTCGCCGTGAGGAGTTGGATCCTGGGGGCCTGCTGCGTTGTTTACCTCCATCCCGGCTCCAGGCCCAGTGATGAATAATAGGCAGGGCCCCGCTGCCTGCATCTGGCTCATATTGAGCAATGCCGTGGCGCTGTCTTGATGTTTCTGGCCTTGCTGGAAACCAAATCGCCTTGGCATGGCTTTCTGAGCACTGCTTTTCCCCTTTCCTCCATTGCTTGTGAGCTTTGGGGTGGTCCTGCTGCCACCCCAGCCTTGCGCCCCACAGTGAACTGCCTGAACTGGGAGTAAAGATGAGTTTCAGCTTGAAAACCCCTGTGAGCAAGTGCAGACTTAGAGGCCAGTTTGAGTGTGCTGGGGGAGATCAGGCTCCTTTCTGGTCTTGGCTGTGGTCTAACAGGTTTTGATGCACAGGTCTGCCAGGGTCTGCAGAGTGTTTGGGGCATCCCTGTCTAGGCATGGCATCTGGCAATGTGTGGGAAGGTCGCAGATTTCTTGGACCATGGGACGGTTAGAAAAAAAGACAATTGTTGGGCAGATGTGGCCTCTCTGAAGTGGCTTGAAGGGTCTGCTGGCCCTCAAAGAGGGAAACTCTCTAAATGCAGCCACCTTCACTCCCTGGATGTGAATGGTCCCAAAACCTCAGCCAGCTTTTGCAGAGCGAGCTCAGGCTCCAGCACCTGGACCCTAAACGGGCAGCAGCACTGCTGGAGGAACCAGCTGCCTCCCACTGCCAGAGCTTCCCGTGGCCCAAGGGCTAGAAGAGGCTCTTGCTCTCCTTTCCCTCCTAGGATTGGAGCCACTTTGGACAGGATTGAACCTTCGTGTCATCCTGCTTTCCTGCTGACAACTTTGCTGAGCATCATTGGATGTGTGGAGTAGGGAACTAGTTTCTAGTACCTGTTGGCATGTTTTCCCCATAGAAGCAGCTTCTCTGATGGATGCCAGGCATGTGTTTGTAGGTCGTAGGCTTGCTGGGGTCTGGAAATAAGTGTGTTTGAGGCAGCAAGGGAAAGAAGATGTTGCAAATATGATTAATGGCAGTGGGTCTGCAACTTAAAACTTCATTTTGTTGTTATTTGATCTTTCTCCTGCAAACTCAGCAGCTGACTTCTGCAGAAGATAAACACATGGGAGGAGAATGGAGAAAGGCTCTTTGGTCTTCAAAAGCAATTAAATGTTGAATGTCTGACTTGAGACATCTTGAAGAGGCCCAGATTTAACTAGGAGCGTGTTCATCCTTTTCTATAAAGCAGGCCCCATTTAAGGGCTGTCAGATGGACAGCAGCAGTTGCAAGTCACTTAGGCAAAGTATGATTTCTTATGGTGGCGACTGCATGGAGCTGTGCTGGTCAAAGGCAGCTCACATCAGGGCTATGTTCTGTCATATCACCTGTATTTAGGTTGTGTTTTGCATTCATGGCTATTGCTTGAAAATAGTTTGAAATATAGCTGATGTTGATAGAAGTTGATGGGTGTGATGGGTGTGATGGGTCCAGGTGACTGTGAGATGTTCTTGGTGCCATGAGGTGTCTGAGAAATGCTGAGATGAGTCAATGGGTAGTGTTTTTCTGGCATGCAGGAAAGCAGATTAATCTGGCCACCAGCGTTTCTGTAGCACTGAACTGTCAATGGTCAGCTCCCACGGGGCAGGGGCTGCTGCTGGTGAGTTGGTGCTGGAGGTGTTCCTGGAGATGGCCCTGGATGAAATATGGTATTCCTTTGAAACGTGAGGTGGCCGCCACATGCTGAGGTAGCTGGCAGGAGGTAAGGGCAGAGCACAGGCCAGAAGATCTCTCTGCTTGGCTGCACCCAGTTTCTGATAGTGGGATCTGGCCAGAGATGCCGTCTGTCCATGCAGGCTTGTATGGGCTGTTTACCCTTTTTGACAGGGATCCTGCCATATCCTGTGCTGCCCCACTTTGTGGTGGTCCCCCATTGTTTAGCCTCATTTGAAAAGGGATCTAAAAAGACCTATTAAAACAGTGACTGAGTTCATCAGCTGCATCTCTGTGTAAAGGACAGGCTGAAAACCATCTCAAGGGACATGGAAATAGTTGTTTGACTGTTTCCATGTGTGGGGAAGGTAGATGGTGGCTGGGTTGCTGCATCCACTGAGACCCCTCTGCCCTCTAGTATCCATACAACAAAAAAGTCTTGAATTCAGTCAAAGATGAGGAACTGGGCAAAGTTTAGAAAGAGGCTCAGTGCAGACTCTTGTTCCTGGTCCAAAGAGCATGGTATCTGCTTCTGAAAACAGCCAGGGGCGAATTGTCTAGAATCCAAGTCGGAGGCAGAACAGTAGGGGCCTCTCGCCGGTGCCAGTTAACTTCTGGTATGCTTACTGACTGAATCCCACATTTGGAAGGTAAATCCTGGGGGGAAATTGCATCTATTACCCAAGCAAATGCTGTTTGAGAGGGCTTCCTCTTGCCTGCTGTCTACCGTCTAAAAGCTATGTGCCTTTTTCAGTGTAGTCCTCCAAGATAAAAGTCCTCCATTTAATCACTGGAGAGACCAGCCTGGAGGTGGTGCTAACCCAGTCTTCCAGGGTACGTAGTGATTTTATTGCAGTTGATGGTGGAGGAGCCTTGTCCGCTGGCATAGACCCTCAGTGGGTAGGAGATGAATCCCACCGTCAGACATGTGAGTATGAAACAGGCCGCTCCATTTTGCAGCTAATTTAGCTGAATTAGCATGACATTCCCATAGGTACGAGTCCTTCCTGTTGGCTTGGCACCCTGAGACCAGAGGAGATAGCCCTGCTGTGTAAGGACTGTGCAGGCCACTTGAATCGATGGCTCCTGTCTGAGTGTTGGTCATATGCTCTGTAACACACATGAACATTAGCATGAGTGAATCTTGAGAGTATACAGTCTTACAAAGGCAGGGGGATGTGCTGGGAAATCTGGAGAAAGAAATGGGTGACTTATTCTTTGGGAGTGTGTTTTGTCTCCTCACGTTTGTTGTTCTGCTTTCTCCTGACTTCTCTCCCAAATTTGCACTTTGTCATTAAAACCAGGAAAGAAAAATCCCAATATGCATATGACATTTTACAAAAGTGCTCTCTGTACTCTTAAAATCCAACAGTTTAGTTGCACAGCATTCATCTGTAATCAATTAGAAGGTTTTCTGATCAACAGAAGCTGGAAGTTCTGCTCCCTGGAGCTTAGCACTCTGCATGAGGATGTGGGATTGCCTGGCACTTAGTCTCCTTTCACCTGAAGAAGGAAATTGGAGCAACAATGAATGAAACTCAGTGAGGCAGAATGAGATCAAAAAGCTCCACACTTGCTTTGTTATCCCTATTCCAGCCCCATTTCAGTGTTAGACGGTGGTATTAAACCAGATGGTCCAGATGCGGCTTCCAGCTCAGGAAGTCCTGAAGCTGCTTTTGCCAGAAGCAGGGGAGAAGTTCTCACTGTGTCTTCCTAGCGGTTGTCAGCCTCTGACAGAGACAAGATAGAGGTGAAAGCTGTGGTCCAATGCAGACTGGCTCGTTGCTTTGAGGTCCTCTGAGATGTGCTGCCAGTGGTTGGACTGGGACCTCAGGTACCTAAATGGGCCTAGCCTAATTTCCCCCACCAGACCCTGGAGTTGCTCATCTCTCCCTCCTGAAACCAGCCCAGCATTACACAGATGCCTCATTATAAACCTAGGGGAGCAAAACTTTTGGGGGACAAAGCTGCTTTCATGCTGCCTGAAGCCTGCTCTGGCTCCTCTGCAGTGTGGGGACTTCCACAAATGCCTTCATTTCCAGTTGCCCCATGGGCTTTGGAGAAGGCAGTGACATGATGAAGGGGAAGAAGGAAAAGAAAACTTAAACTAAATACTAGGAGGAAAAGAATTCTCTCCAAGTGGGGATAAATGATCTGAGTATTTGGCCTCTTAAAAAGAGGGACTGAAAATTTCTGAGATGTCAGAAACAAGGTTGGATGAAAATTGGGACATGATCATGCAAGGAGGGATTGGTTCTGGATGTTCTTGGGCACCAAAACAAGTCTCTTGCCTCCATGCTTCTAGGAGAGCTGGTTTCATAGGAAATCTGTCCAGGTCTGGCTTCAGCTTTGGCGCACAAGAGCAGCAGCAGAAGCATCATCCTGTCCGGTGGCCTGAGCATCAGGATGTTTCCCTCCTTGGAGAGGGCAGGGGTATAAAAATTTAAAAAAAAAAAAAAAAAAAAAGGTGGAAGGGACTTCAAGAGGGCAATAGAATATAAGATGCAGTATTAAGCCCATCTCCAACCATAATTAAACCTGCAGTTGGAGGGTCTGTCACATTGCTTCAGACCCTTGGAAAAAAAAAAAAAATACTCAGTTGCTAGCTTCATTAGTAATTAAATGTCCAATTACTGTATGTAGTGTTTCTGCTTTGCTGAACTCCACAACTGTATTCATAAACAGCCCTAAGGAAGGCCTCTAATCTGTGCCATTGTTCTTCAAGTGGTTTGCACATGCAGAAAAAGAAAAGAAAAATCAGGCAGACATCTATAATATGGAAAGGAAAGGGGGAAGGGGGTGGGAAGAGGAGGAAATCAAATCAGCATCTTCCACCTTCCCCCCCCCCCCCCGAGGTAGGATCTCTGCCAAGCCCACAGAGAAGCCCTCAGGCCCCTCGAGCATGCAAATGTAATTTTCTATCCAGACAACACACTTTTTTTTTTTAATAAAATGAAGTCCACCCCCACCCCCAGAAAACCTCCTCAAATCCCTGAATGCACAACAGAAGCAAGAAGAAAATTACAATGAAAGGAGGAGAGACGGGAGGGGGGAAAAATAGCAGCAGCAGCCCACAAACAGAAGGAGAGATGGAGGGAGAATTGAGATGAATATGCAGTGTCCAGGGTTTAAATAGACATAAAAGATAATGAAGGTGGGGAGGGGGGGAGGAGGGAGGGGAGATTGTAATCAAACAAAATGATTTTGGTCCTCTTCAATCATTCCTGGTTTGCAGGCTGTCATTTTATACAAATTAGAGCTGGGGTAATTTTATGAATATTCACTGGGATTGAAATCACGTTCATTAAAGGGAAGGCACCCTTCTCAGGGCCCACTGCGCTGCTCGGCTTTTGTTTGCCTAGAACAACAGGAAAGCCACTTGCATGGTGGATGAATGCTGGATCCATGCCCCACTCCCCTTGCCCCCGGGGGGGTGGGAGCGGGGACTGGGATGGATGCTGGAGACAGCTGGGTGCTCTGAGGGGTGGGTGTCACCCCTCCAAGGGAAGGGTGGCCCTCACCTTTGGGGTGAGACATGGAGGTGGAAATGCCCTTCTGGGGGATAAGAGCCATAGCCTGGGAAATTGGCTCTCCGGCTCATCTGCAGGGGGGGACCGCAAGTGCTGTAGCCTTTAATTTCCAGGCAAGTCCTTATTGAACCAGTAATAGCTCAAAACCATTCGGGATGAAATAATTGCCACATTTTTACACCCCCCCACCCCCAGCATGGCTGCTGAATTGAATTCTTCTTCCTGCTCGAGTGTCCAACCCAAGTCTGTGTTGCACATGTCTGGCACCACGCTGGGGACGGTTCCTCTCATACATAACCAATCAAAGATGTATTCAGGGCCGTTGTGAGGAAACTGGGGATGATTATAAGTCGAGAGATCCAAGCCTTTTGCTGACTGCTCACCCTCGCATATTATGAAATTTCTCTTAGAAAGGCAGACAAAGCCTTTTGAGCCCGTGTGTGGTGATGGCCTCGCTTGGATGTCTGGCTTTAACTACTTCACAATGTTGGCCTCTCGTTTCCGAAAAAAGGCAAACATATCCTATTGTAGCATGTCAAGTACCCAAAGTCTGCCATTCAGCAGCCTGGCTATGGTTGTAACCCTTCCTCAGGTTGTCACGGTAATGCAAGGAGATCGCTCTGCCACTTGGTAGCTGCCGGCAGGGAGAAGGCGAAGTTGACTTAGAGAAGAAATGTTCATTTAAATATTTGATTGTATCTTAGCCCAGCAGCGGGATGGCTTGTCCCTTCTCCAGGACAGCAGGACTGCAAGCAAAATAAGGGTGACTGGATGATGTGTTTGGTTATTGTTGATGAAGCCATGCATAATAAATTGAGGTGCTGCAGTGGGGTTGCCCAGGGAAGGAGATGTGATGCTGGTGGGGGTTGGGACCATTTTTCTGCTGCTGGTGTGAGCAGGTTCTGCATCAGCCCGGATGCTGGCAGTGTTGTACATCTGCATGCCAGCATCCAGGTGAGAGCAAGAAATCACCTGGTAGGGACTAAAAGATAAACTCTAAAAAGAAAAAAATGCTTTTTTTTTTTTGCTTTCAATCTAAAAATGATTATTTAAGAACTGAGGAAGCCAGTCATGCCAATGTGCACTTTTATGGTTATACAGGGAGTCACAGAGTCTAACCTGAACCTTACAGTAAAAAGAGCTACCTTAACCTAACCAAAGGGAATGTTGGGTTTTGGGTTTTTTTTTTTTGTTTTTTTTTTTTTTTTTTTTCCTTTTTCCCCTCCCTGGATATGGGAACATCACTGGGGCAGAGAGCAGAAAAGTGGTTGCATATGCAGTGGCAGACGTTTCCTTCTGGAATCGGAGCGACTGCGGCATCTGCCTGCACTGTGGAGGGTCCTGCCTTCTCCAGACAGTAAACCAAGCGCAAAGGGCTGACAGATATTCCCTTGGTTTAGTCAACATTTTCCCAGGGCTCAGCTGAGGCTGCAGGGTTTGGTCCAGTAATATTGACTCTACAAAACCAGCCCTGGTAGAGCAAGGCTCCCAGGTAGAGCACTGCTCCCAGCAGTGTTGTGTGTTGGACTGGGACATCATCTCAGGTCCCTCTGCCTGCTGCTGTGCCAGGTAAAGCTTGGCTTGCTTTCTTCAGTCTGTCCTGCCCAAACCTTCCCATTGAAGATACTTCCCCACCAGTGCAGTGGCTATTTTCCAGCCTAGTGCTGTTAATGGCAGGATTGGTCAGGTCATCTCCACTGTGAGGGGAGGCCATGTGTACACTCCTCAGCGGAGCTACAACACTATCTCTGGCTGCCCTAATTCAACACAGCTTTGTATACAAATAATCTTCTGATGTGGGAGGCAGCGTGTGCTCTTCAGGGTTGCCAGGCCATGTGGTTCCTTGCTTAGCACCCTTGCTGGGGGGCCCAGTCCCCTGGGTGCTTGGAGGCATCCTTTGCTTCCTCAGGGCCTGATATAGAGCAATAGAGCTGCTCATTTGTTTTTTATCCAGGGTTTTCCTGTTCTGGCAACATTTTGTCTTTGAAACACATCCCAGACCCCCACGGAGAGCCCCCCCATTGAGCTGTGAGGCGTTGGGGGTTGTGCTTAGGGATCTGGTAAGGATCAGAGGCTCCCTGTGGCATCAGGGGTAAAGAGGAGTGGGCTGATGGCCCTGGGACATGGGGCGAAACGGTTCCCTGTCTGTTGTTGTTGTCCTTGTTGCTTGGATTGGTGCATGTGTGCTGGCCGGACCCTGGAGACCCCAAAGCTCAGGTGAACTGGAACCAATGCTCCCTCCTGTATGATGGGTGTCCCCAGGAACCTGTGGGTGGGTGAGGTTCTTGTAAAGGGGGAGGACGGAAAGGTCAACCCCGTAGGCACCGGACAGCAGCAGTATCTCCACACTTAGATCTTGTTCTCTTTGGTGTGTGTGTTGCCTGGCTCCTCTTAGGCTCCTCTTTCCATTTTTTTTTTTTTCCCCACCAAAAATAACGTTGCTAGGTTTTCTTCTCATTTGGATCCAGGGACCTTAAAACTTTGGAGGTGTATTTTTGCTTCTAGAAACTATGATAAACCCTTTCTGACCACCGGGATGTATTGGTGAGGACACCTCAGCCTGGGCCTGAAGGATCTTGGTTGCTCTAGAGTTGTCTAAATTGGAGACGTACAAGGAGTTCTTGAGCTGGGGTAGAGGAGAAGGGGCTGTTCGTTAGGTCTGTGCTGGGAAGTCTTTTTCTGCTTTATGTGCAGGAAAACAGAAATGTTCATGTTCTTTTTGTTTTTTTTACTCTGAGCTAAGTGCTTGTTTGTCATCGTCCTAGTTTCTGAGTAAGGCTAAGAAGAAAAGTTCTCAAATGGTTCAATATTCTGTTATGATACCAGGAACAAGGAGTCTTTCCAACAGAAAAGATAATCCCTTGCCTCATTATGTTTATGACTTTAAAAACTCCTGCTGGCCATTTTCTGTGGGGTCTGTTTTCCAAGGCAGCTTCTTGGGTTTTGAATTGTTTCATCCCTCAGTGCTTCTTTCGAGTGGAAAGTTTAAAGATGCGTCATCTTGCTTGAGCGGGGTGATAAACTGTAAAGCAAATCTGAAGAGCCTTAGAAAAGGGCTGTACAAAATCCAGATGTAGGGGATTAGAAAACAGAACTACACTACATCCAGCGATAAGTAAGGTCGAACTCAGCAATTTCTGAGCAGTTGCACCAGGGAGGAGCAGGGAATGATTGCTTTTTGGCTCCCAGCAGCAGGAGCAGAGGCAGAGAAGTATCTAGTGTTGGCTTGCATCTTGGGTGCTGCATATTGTAGTGGTGGTCAGCAGCGTTCTCTTGTAAGGGTTGGAGGCAGCAGTTAGAGGTGAACTACATAGCAGCATGCTGTTGGGAGCTGTAGTCTTGTCAGCTGTTAATCAGGCAGGGCAGGGTGGTAAAAACATGTGCTTTTATCAAGTGTTGTATGCTCCAAAATGGTTAGCATTTCCATGGATGAAATGGCGGTGGGCAGCTATCTATTGCTGCTGTTACAGAGATGCAAAAGGAGAGGAGGGACTTCCAAGCAATAATGGTGCTTTCAGGTAAGGAAAATCCAATGCATGACTAGCAGGGAGTGTACCCAAGCTGTCAGTCTTGGAGGTCAGACAGCCCCAAACCAAAACTCAGAAGTGTGGCTTTAACTGGTGGTTAAGAAAAAATCAGCTCTTGCCTGGACACAGGATGTCCTGGAGCAGAGGAGGCAGGAAGGGAAGCCCTGGCCTGTGGCTCTGATCTGTTAGTCCTCTGATTTATTTTCTCCCACCTCTCTTGGCCTAATAAAGGGTCAGTTTTGAGGATTTTCCAGGGCTCAAGTTGCTCTCCCCTGGCTGAGGGCACCACACACCTTGAGTTTGTTCCTGGAGGGCTTGTGCTCCTTTTGCAATGCTGATCACCTGTCTGAGCAGTTTTGCAAGGTTTTTGTTTTGCTGAGAAAGTAAGCTCCTGTTGAATATTCAGCCCTGCCTCTAGCTCAGGGTTTCCTGCACCACCCTTTCCAGTGAGATGACTTTCATGCCTTCTCCTTTGGCTTGCTCATCTTGCTGGAGAGGCAAAGCTGCTGTCAGTCCCCGGTGTGCTGGGGTAAGATCTGTTGACGTATCCTGAGGCTAGAGTTGCTTTCTGTTTCTGAGTAGTTCCCAGGGCACAGATTACAAGCGCTATGATAAAAACGTTGAGTTGGATGTCTTTATTTTTTTCTGCTGTGATCAGGTCTTTCATCACTTGCCTCTCACTAACCAGGGAGCTCTGAGAGTTGGGTGGATTTCAGCATTTCCATCTACCCCAAAAGCTGCGTAAATTTAGTCCAATGCAGTGTTTGTTATTGGCTCAGCCTCATGAAGCTTAAAGCTCTCCAGCTCCCTTTGACTTAGGGAATAGCTGTGCAGGCTCACCCTTTTGCTGGAGCTTGTTGGTGGACCAGAGCAGCTTCCAGATCTGCTTTTTGCTTGAGATGAGCCTGTATTTACATTGCCTTCAAGCAAGATCAAAGTTGTAGCACTTGGGTCTGCTTGATGCTTTTCCCCTCTTAGCACTTCCCTCCACTCATTGCTGCCATAACATGTGATGAGAACATGTTTTGAGTGTACAAAAGAGACAGTGTGAACAAGTCCTGGGGGCAACACAGCTCTGTGAAATAGATTCATTGTAGGTGTAAAGCTGATGAAAGGGAATGTTATGCTCTCTCTTAAGAAGCTGCTATATCTTCTCTATCAAGGAAAGTGTCTTCCAGGAGGTCTGGGGGAGTGGAGGCTAGCCTCTTGAGTGATACATGGGATATCCTTTTGCTCAGGATGCCTAGGGTGCAAAGACCCCTACATGCCCCATCCTGTTCCTGCCAGGTGTGTCCCACCAAGATGGGAAGCCATGGATGTGGGTCTCCTTTCCATTTCCAGCTTCTTGTGGGAAAGCACAGGATAGCCTATAAGACTGTTCTGCTGGCTCTCTTCTGCAGTTTCTTTCTCCTTTCCGAAGACTCTCCAAAGACATGAATATTTTGTGATGGACTGTGAAGGACTTGAGATTGAAAGCTATAGAGTGCACGTCAGCCACTCCATAAATGTCAGAGATGCTGCGCAGAAGCACAGCTACTTGAGTTTAGCCAGCTCTGTATATCAAGTGAACCCTGCAGATTTATCAGATGTTTCAAAATGGATTTGAAATAACTGGATTTAGTGTTTCTGGCGATTCCTTGAACCGTCTTTTTTTCAGCCAACTTGCATAAATGTGCCAGTCATGGGCTGCAGTGTATCAGCCAACTTAGCAAATGGTTTTATTTATAGCTGAAAGAGTGAAGCCAAGGAGTATAAATCCTGAAAAAAGTATAAACTGTATCGTGGAAATAATAAACTTCAAATTCATGGAATTTCTAATGTTCCACTGATGGCTAAAAAATCTGTTTAATGGCCGCTGAGTGATATTTGGCTGCAAAGCAGAAACCCCAAAGTTGTCTTAACTCAACAGTGATATTTTTTAGTGTTTCTTTTTGTGCTGGCGCTGAGTCTCTTTGCTGAATGGTGGAAAGTTGACCTTCTCCACTGCATTTCTGCAGCATCCAGATAAGATTTCAGATCACAGCTTTGCTTTTTTCTGTTGATGATCTATGGCTGTAGCCCAAGTCTCACTGTTAGATGTCAGGCTGTTTATCTGGAGGATCAGTTGTGTGCCCAGCTGACTTTGGGGGTGTGAAAGATGTCCAGTGCTGAAAGCAAGTGCAGGGGAGGGAGCTGATGATCGGAGAGTGGATCCTGTGCTTTCATGGCATGGCTGGCCAGCCAAAGGAGGTCCAGCTATGTCTTCAGAGATGACGGTACGAGTTGGGCTCTGAGAGCTAAGATCTGGACTGCTGAAGAGGCATCCTCCACCTTCATCTTTCCTCTGCATTGAAATTGCTAAAGGTAGTGTATTTTTAAGCTGGTAATTATTGTTTTTATTTTTGAGGTGAATTATTAAAGTTTAAGGACCTGATGGCACATTCTTTCCTCCTAGGTCAGTGCCAGGGCAAATGTGTTGCAGGGGCCGCCTTGCTACATGGATTATTTATGTGGGAATGTGTAGGACCTGCATGTGCATTCAACAGCTGCTGGTTGACAAATATGCATGTAGGTGCATTATCCTGGGCAGTGTTGGTCAAGGATTGTTTGCAACAGCCTGAGCTTGGGATCCCCTTACTGGATTGGAGGTGAGGAGGGAATGGTGACAGCAGAAGCCATCAAGGTCCCCAAGGCAGGGGGTTGCAGCCTGATGTTTTGAAGCACCTGGGTAGCTGCTTCATGACTGTAGTGAGCTTGGGCTGCTTGTGTGGCCATTCCTCCAGCCTGGCTGACCAGTGCCAACATACTCCATGGCAGCTGTGGTGTGTCTGTGCCTGCTGCATCTGCAGGTGGTGGTCTAGTTGCCTGCCTGATTGTGGGGTCCCTCATGGCTGGGTGCCACTGGTCCCAGACAAGATCTCTCCCAACATGCCAGGGTTATTCCTCTCAGTTGCTCATCTGTTCTTGTGCTTTTTCAGCCTGGACCAGCTCGGCATTTCGTGCATGCGGCTGCTACTTCCCATTTGAGAGATTGTCTCTAAAAACCTAGTTCTATTTTATTTATTTAATTAATTTATTTTAGGGCTGAGTTCAGCTGAGCAAGTTTGCAGTTTCTCTGGGTTGTGGTGATTGACATTGTGTTTGAACACCACATTCAAAGCTGCAGATGCTGAGATAAGTATCTGTAAATCTTTGCATTTACCATTATCCCCAATTTTCTTGTGCAGTGCCTGCTGTCACCGTATAAGGATATTTATCCTGCACATAATCTGATTGGAAAATAAGGCTTTGAAACAGGAAGGAAAATACACATTTCAGGTGGTGTTAGAAATGTCAATTGTGGATGCTTAAACAGTCCTGATTGCCTCCAGGCTTTGGGGCATTTGGGTTTTCAGCCCCCTATTGTTAGATCTAAAGCTGCTTACTGGAGTCCGAACAGGTTAGAAAGACATCTTGTTCTTCAGATCCTCAGAAGTCTGCCTCTCCCCCACTGCGGGGGATGGCCTTCTTACATCCCAGCCAGTCAAGTTTTAACCCTTGGCTTAGACAGCGCAGGGCCGAACAAAGAACCACTGCTTTCAGATGGAGCAGAATAAAAAGCTATTATTTCATAATAATGCTCTGCTCTTCCCCTCCAAGGATTTCCTAAGGACTTTACAAATATTAAGGCCTGGGCAGTCACCCCTGTGACTGAGAGCCAGAGAAATGGCTGTGTGTGGGCATCTGAAGGGTTGAACATGAGGCGTAACCTCTGCTGGGCGGTTTCAAGCCTTGAGGTCCCCTGTGCACTTCATACCCATAAGAGGCCAAGGTGTGGCAGGACAATGAGGGCATTCAGGGCCAGAAGAGCCTCCTGATTTGCATTGCTTTCTACTAATTTCTTAGCCTTGTTCCAGCTCCTTGGCCCTTTCCAGTCCTTGTTGGATCTTACACTGCGCTGGTGGCTGTGGGATCAAGGATGCTTACTGCACAGTCCAGGTGAACTATCCCTCAAGCAGGGAAGAGGGAAAGGTTTCACTGTTCGCTTAGGTGCCACTATGGGGGTGGTGGAAATCCAGCTGATGTTTCCTGGGCTGGTTATGCCCAACCCTCTGCTGCCATCACAGCATCAGGTGGGTGACGGGGTGGGATTGAGGTGTCTTTTTACAGAGGCAGGTGCCTGCAGCCCCATGTCCCGGTGGTGGGAGGAGAGATGGGGGAACAGGAGGTCTTCCCTCTAATATCCAGTCCTGTCATTGAGCAGGTTACACCCCATCTCAAGTTAAAGATGGGAACTCCTCCTATGAGTGAGATCGAGAGTCCTTGCTCCTTTCATCCATTCTTTCGTGCGTTTGTGCTCCTCCAGGGCACAAATAGGAGCTGTTTTAGGTTGTGGGTTTTTCTTTCCCTGCCTCCTCTTCACTTGCTTCTTAAAATTGGCACCTCCAGGGATGTTGTGCACTCTCAGCTCAGCGCTTTCGGCCCACCCTGGGGCTGGATGTTGCTGGCAGTGAGCAGCAGCGGGTGAATGATGCTGAGGACCTGCTGTTCACGTGGATGTGGGTACCACTTCAAAGGGAGCATGTGGCACTGCCCTCTGCCCATGCATCGTCCCTCTGAAAAAGCCACCTCTGGCCAGCATTCTAAACAGGTGGATGGATCAGATTCCATTTTCTCCCTCAAACAGTGACAATAAGTCTTTCCTTTGCAGGGACAATTAGTTTCTTTCCTTTGCAAGAAGTTTGGTTGGAATCAGCTGACCTCTCTTCGTGGAACGAGAGCCCTTGTCTCTTGTGTCCCTGGGAGAAGTCGCAGCATGGACCGTTTATGGTTTTTCCTTTTAACACAGTGACAGCAGCTTTGTTTTCTACATTTAGTTTGCATCTAAGACCAGGACACGGCTCATGCTGTGTCCCTGATCCAGTGTTTAAAGCTTTGCTGTGACTTAAGTTTGGCCTGGGCCCTGCAGGGTTTAGCTTAATTTTTAAAGCTCTCAATGTGAATAATTCCTCACTGAATGCAGATCGCAAGAGGGGATATTGATTTAAAGCTTTAAAGCTGGTGGTTATGGATTTAAAAGAAAAAAAAAAGGAAGGAGATTTACTGTAGTCAGAGCTGGTTGCCTAAATGTTAGTCCCTTACAGACAGGCTTCTGCTGAGCTATGTGTGGGAGCAGCAAGAGAGCCCAGTGAATTTTAGCTTTAAATTGTTGGCTGCTGAGAATCAGCCCTGGGATACACTCGACTGCGATTCCCCATGCCAGGGGTGCATTTGCTGTAGCTCCTTGGCCTGGACTTTGTGTGGGTACAGACATTGCTGTGGAGTTGCAGGAGCTGACCTGCACCCTTTCCCAGGTGTGGGGGATCAGGGGGAGGATGCTCTGGGTTGGGGTGATGATGCCATAAGCCTGCATTGTAGGGGTCTGGCTGGGGCTGCAGGTGGGGAGCCGTCAGCAGAACGGGGGTGTAGGGGCTCAAAAAGAAAATGATGGGAAAGGAAGCTTTGGTAGAGAAGGTGCTACAGAAGACAGAATTAAAGGCAGGGAGTATGTCCAGTTAGCAAGGCAGGGGTCTGAGGTCACTAATGCTGGTTATTTGGATTTCAAAGAGGATCCTATTAGCCACTGTGGTGGAGAACCATTAATCAGTGGGGTGGGAGGCAGGAGCTCAGGCTGGCTGGAGAAATCAGTTTCCAATGTCCTTGATGCCCTGCTGGGCTGGCGCTGCAAAGCTTCCTGCACAATGATGGGTTTGTCTCGGACGAGACACTTCCAGTCAGAGGCACCGGGAGGGATGGTGAATGCTGAGCCCCTCTGCCTGTGATCAGCAGCGGGGTACAAAGATGTTGTGTCCATGCAGAGCCCTCTGCAAAATCCCATCTTGCTGCTGCTGTCCTGGGAGGTGTTGTTGAGCTGCTCTTCTTAACAGGTACAAAAAGTATATTACTTAGCTTTGGCAAGCTCCCCATTAAAAGTTTCTTGCTGTCACTGTCCCACAACACTAAATGGTATTTGGAAGAGGGTTTGAGGAAAAAACCCCAGTGTTTCCAGGTGTGACTGTTTGTGATCCTGTGGAAACAGAATCTCTAGCCTGCCTTTTTCTTCTGATCAGGAGTTTTCACATGTGCCCAGGAGCCGTTTCCAAAGGAGCTGAAGTCGCACTGAAAGTTTGTGAGTTGGACTTGTAGAGCAGCCTTGTTCGCCAAGCCCGGTGCTAGAACTGCTTAAAAAACCTCTGAAAGAAGCCTCTGACTGATTGGAAGAGCCATTTGCTGTAGAAAGATGCCATAAATAATGCAGAAAGAGACTTGTGAGTTGTCAGAGATGGGGTCAGAGAAGGGTTGCTTAGATAAACTTAAGTTGTGGACATGGTAGTTGAATCTGGAACAAAATGCATTTGGCAGTTTTTCCCCAAGAAAAGTGGACGAAACCTACTTGCTTGCAATATTTAGATTTTTGCCAAAAACTGTTTATCTGGCATTTGGTCTAAAGTCTTTCTTTTTATTTAAATCCTTCAAATGCCATTAGGAGGAAGATATTTACCAACAAATGTTATATCCAAACTCCACAAAGCCCAGAAATTTCATTTCTACATTTAGATTTAACCCCCTAGTATGACCCATTCAGACTTTGTAGGGACTGATAAACAGAGCTCTACAAAAAAAAGGCAATAAAAATGGTCTTCTGTAAAAGTAATGGCCATCGCTGTGAGAAACTTGATTTGATCAGCAAGATCAAGGCCCTGGCTGGACTGAGTATGCTTAAAATCCCTAATTGTCTGGCTTTTTGTCTGCAGGATGAATTTGTAAGAAAAAGGAGAACCCAAGCCTATTATTTTAACACCCTGGAATTCTTGAGTAGAGCTGGATTTCAGAGACTCTTCTGTCTTATTTTGGCTAAGTCCTTAAAATGGAAAGCTGGAGTCTAACATAGTAGGCCTGGGGTCATCTTATTGCAGAATATATAGTCTCAGACACACAAGATCTTTTTCTTCAGATGTCCCTCTGATTGCGCTGTTTGAGCCTTTGCTTTGCTCCCTGGCTAAGAGCAGCGTTAATCATAGGACTGGAATTTGTGACTTAACCAAAGAGGCGTTTTAATGCTTTCCTGTCATCGATCAGTGGGCTGGAAGCCACTGTCTCAGTAGCGTTGTCACGCTGACCTCTGTGATGGTGCTTGAGGGGTTCCCATCCTCCCGGGTGCCTCCCAGCCCAGGAATGCCTTCCAGTATGCCCGCCTTTCTCCTTTCGGAAGGGGTGCTCTGAACTTGGAACCCCCAAAGTCAGAAAAGGGGCTTTTTGTGAAGCCTGCAAAGGGCTCTTCTGTCTGCAACAGGGCACGGCAAGAGACCTTCCTTCTGAATCTGTACTGCTAGAACAAAAAAAAGCCCTTGCATCAGAACTTGCTATTTATATTTTTAGCTCTGAGACTCCTCAGCTGCATTATTAATGAAGCATTTACCAATTAAGATAGATGAGTCTGCTCTTGAGGGTGTTTGTTAAGGTAAGGTTCCTTATTAGCATATCTGATAGATACAGTGCCAGGTGCTGATTAAAACCTTGTCAACTCCTCAGGGACAGAAGTCTTGAGGAAATAAGGTGGAGAAAGTTGTCTCGTTTCCTGGCTTTGGCCATGCCTGGAGCAGGAATAGGAGCCCAGCATCCCACCCCCAAAGGCACATCCCTGAGCAGCTTGAAACACGAACGGGGAGGAAATCAATCAGCCCATATCAGAAATTCCAATAGCTGGAGCGATGCAAGTGTGATTAATGCCTCCTGAATGCAAGAGGTGGAAATATGCTGGGTTTGCTGCTCTTGCAAGGCTAGCAGTCTGTCAGGTGAGGAATTTGTTTCTGACAACCCTATGGATTTTGGAGGCCTGGAATTGATGCTTGCCTACGTTACAGTGCTTCGGCAGCTCACTAAATTAGGTTTGCGAGCAAAATGATGCTGTGAGGTGCAGTCAGCCCACATATGAAACCAATTTCCCTTTGAAACAGCACTAAGGAGGGCAACCAGAAGAGAAGCAAGATCATCTTTAGGTTTCTCATGACCTACAAGAGTTGAGAAGTGTGTATTCACTTTCCATATTTATTATAATATGGCAAAGGAGCTATATTGTAGGCTTTAATGATCTGCATGTGAAGAGCATCTTAAAATAGATGTAAGATCTTCCTGGAACATACGTATGTGTTTATAATTTTATGGCTATAAAAATATATATTTACTGAATACGCATACTTTGTTTCTCCATCTGCTAAATATAGTCACGTATGAAAGTTATATAGAAAATGTAATTTTCCCCTAAATTATCCTGCTGTAAGTCTGCTTCAATTTCAGCGTCATCAGAGGCGAAGAGCAAGTTGAGATGGGCACTGTCATGCTGCTGAGCGGGTGTCTGGAAGCAGTTTGCCTGAGGATGGGGATTACTGGAGGCAGGGTTTGTGGCACCAGCTATTATTAAGATTTGCCCAACAGTTCATGAGATAAGACCCAATTTTCAGTTTCGCCTGCAATTTTGTCAGGGTTTTAATCATCCATGGTTCCAATTTCCATGTGGGATGTCTGCGTCAAACTGGTTGATTTTAGGGGGCAAAAAAGAGTGCAAAATGGTCCTACCATTTTGGGGAGAAAGCCTGGAGATAACTGTTGTTTTTACTCTGCCGAAGAAGTCTGAGGAGCTTTTCTTGGAGCTTGCTGTGAAGCTCAGTGCAAAAGGAAGGGGGAGGAGGCGCCCATTTTGTGAGATGTCTTTGCCATCCCTCTGCAAATGTGGCCAAACCAATGAAAAGTTGGAATTTGCATGTGCTCAGCAGAGAATTCTTTGATTCCAGTGGCTGGTAATTACCCGAGTCCCTTCACAATGGGCAAGGCTCCTTCCCACGCAGCTCCCCAGGGAGGCAGGGCTGGACGCCGGCCATTCCCAGCCAGTGAATCCCTGGGGCTAGCTGTGCCAGAGCAGGCTTTTCCTCTAATAGCTGCTTTGGGGAGCACACACGTAGCAGGGAGCTTGTCCCTAATCACACCTGGGGCTGGCAGGGAACACAGTAAAATAGAGATGCTCTAGACAAGGGCAGAAAATGGGAAAGGTTTGGGATAGCAACCAGATGAGGGAGACCTTCCAGGGTCCGGGAGAAGCATGGGATGGCATTGTGCAACAGGGACACACCAGGTCAGTTTGTCTCACTCCGATATTTCTTAATTGTGCAGCTTGGGTAATGGCCCTTTGCTGGGTGCCGTGTCTCCAGTGCACAGTCCTTGAAGAGGTCTGCAGAGATGCTTGTGCCGTGTTTGGGAGATCAGCAGATGGTTTGTCTGAAGAAAGCCTGAAATGTAACTGTTGCTAAAATCAATTTTTACAATAATCACAAGCACTTTAAAAAAAAAAAAAAAGAAAAAAAGGATTGTTCCTCTTTCAAACTCCAGCTCAAATAGTCACTTTAAAATAAATACACTTCTGTAGCATCTGCAGTTGGGCCTGGCTAGAGGGCCTGGAGTCTGCCTCGTGAAAAGTGTCACGATGCCAGAGATTGTTTTTTGTTCGTTTTTAGAGTGTTTTATTGAGAAGGAAGGAGCCAGGCAGCCAGCAGAGTAGTCCCTGGGTAGGATATCTGGGATGGGGGACTCCAACATTCCTGTTTCTTCTCTGCTGGGCTTGGAGCAGGAATTTGGAGAGCCCTGAGAAACCGGTCACCAGTAGTGTGTCTCCAGACAAGATGCTGTGGAAGAAGATGCTGTCTCTTCAATGTTTATTCCTGTATGCTCATCTGAGACCCCTTTGCTGATGGATTGAATGCTCCTGGGTTGCTTTTGCAGCAGAGTGATTGGGTCAATCAAGCTCTCCAATGACGTAGTGTAGCAGGACATGCCACTGTCTCCGGCGATGTGGGAGGACACCATTGCAGATATGCTGAAGCTCCAGAAATGACCACGGTCTTGCCAGCACCCCTAAATGCCAAGGAAGAACCTGCTTTTTGGTTTTGAACTGATGCTGAGTCCAGCCGTCAGGGCAGAAGTTTATAGCCATGGAGAGTGCAAAGGCAGCAGTGGATCAACTTTAAACAGTGTTAGTGGGTTTTTCTTTCAGAACTGTGGTTTGCTATCAAAGGAGCATCAGGGTAAAAGGCTGCCCCCACACTGCTGTAGCCCCCCACGCGTGTGCCACGGTGGCGTTGGATGCCTGGGGAAGCAGGAGCAGGTGGATCCTGTTTTTGGGACAAGTTTCTTTCCTCGAGGATGTGATTTACTGAGAGGCAGTAGAGAGGAGAGTTTGTGGGGGGAAGCCTGTATGAAATGGGACCGCATTGTGGTCTTCCAGCTCTCCCCATGGGAAGCTGGGTGGCTGGCATGCTTGCCGATGTTTTCAAGGATTCCTTCCTTGTAAGTGTTTGAGGAACATTTGCTCTAAATTCACAATCGAATTCTTTCTTCTGTTGTACAAAAATGCTACCAATGAAAATAGACAAGCTCTCTGGGTCATTTCCAGATGCCCTTAGTGAGGCAGAAGTGTTTATTTTTTATGGGCCAATTTTTGTAGTCTACCAGAACGTCTTGTACTGTCTAATGCTGCATGGAGGAATAGCTCTGCAGAGTGTGTTTAATAAGAGCAATGTGCTCTCAGGGATATTCAAATCAGAGTTAGCTTCCTCGCATGTATGTACTCGATAGTGTGTGTTATAAAACATCTGGGTCCAAAATTGCACTAAAGAAATCAAATGGCCAAGTCAACCAGAAAGACATACCAGGGCTCTGCCTGGGGAATCACCTTGTGCAGCCCTCTCCTCTGCTGCAGGGACCTTGAGCAGATGGCCTGGCTTTTTTTTTTTACTCCTTTTCCTCCTCCTCCTCAGGATCTGAGAGTCAGGAGTAAAATTCAGCTTTGAATTTTCTGTCAGCATGAGGAACCGCAAGTCAAAAAGGGGCTCTCTGGCCACGGTTCCGTGGCTGTGTGGGAGGTGAAGAGCACTTGGCTCTCCTGTCTCTGCATCCACCCTTCTCCTGCTGCAGTTCTTGGCTTTACCTCCCAGGTCTGGACCGCCTGTTGCTGGTGGTGGCTGGTGTAGGAGGACGTTGGCGGAGGCAGCTCCATCACTGCATCCCAGCTGCATCGCATGCCTCCAGCCCAGGTTTCTGCATCTCGGAGGCGTGCAGTGTGATGCTGCTGACTTTGCCCTGCTTTGGGGCTTCTTGTGCCTTCCCCCTGGGCTCTGACATGCTGGGCAGGTAGCCAGGCAAGTGTCGTGCTTCTGAGGTGACAGCAATGGTAGATGTCTAGGGAAGAGCATACACGCAAGGGAAGCTTGCATAGATGCTTCCCCAGGGCCCTCCATGTGAGCACTCTTCCTGTTGGATGTACTCCTGGCAGGGCTTTTGCATCAGCCTCACAAGGCATGGGGTTGTTCCTCTTCAGAAGGACCCTTGTCTGTCCTCTCTTCTTTTCCTGGGCTCTCTACATTTGCTGCAGGAAAGGAGAGTGATGTGACAGGCAGCAGCTGGAGGACTAGGCTGCTATGTTGGGTTTGGCAGTCATGTCATCAAAGGCTGGAACACAGTCATTTGGGTGAATTTTCTTCTTTTGTTTGACCTTAAAACCAATCTTTCCCTTCATGGATGAATGTGTAGGGGAATGATACTCAAGATTTAACCTTTCTAGTAGGTAATCTGTTCAACAGTGGCTTTTGTCAATGGCAGCTGTCCTGCAGTAATGTTTCTGGCATCTCCATGTCCCTGTCTGGTGTGGCTTGGTTAGAAGACTTTGCGGCAGAGGTGGAAGAGGGCTGTAGGCAACTCCACCTCGCTGGAGTAGCTGGCAGAAAAAGCAGCTGTCAGGGAGCCGTGGTGCTTTCTCTGTCATTGCTATGTCAAGCAAAGTAAGACTCTAAGAGCTTGGCTTTAAGGGTTTCTGAAATCACTCGTTGCAGACTGGGAGAACATCTCCCCCTTGGCTTGGAAAGGCAGCGGGTTGTGTTTCAGGCGAAGCCTGTTCAGTGTGGCTGGTGTTGCACCGCATTCAACAGGGAAACCAGCTATCTCCTGTTTTAAATAAGGATGGGAAATGCAGTGGGAATGAGCCCTGGAGCAGGCTGCGTGTTCTCAGCGTGGGCGGTTCGCCTGTGAAGCATGTCAGCGTGGGAGAGGGAGCCAGGAGGGACCGAGAGGCTCGTGGCCAATGCTCATATAGGGTTGTTCCATTGGTGCTGCATCAGTAATTTGAATGACATCTGAATTACTTGCTGTAAAGTAGTGCTAAGCCCTTTCTAACGTGGCATTCTGAAGGGACCAAGTCCCAAGGATCTGGGGCCCTTCTCCAATTCATGTTTGCTCTGTACGCTCTCAGGCTATGTCTGTGCATATGGGATGGGCTGTGTCTGCAAAGAGCTGGGCTTAAGCCTGAGCTATTCTAGTCAGTGCTGGTAGGCTGGGGACCCCTGAAGGTGCGTCTCATGCTCTTGTACATGCTGTGTGTGCTTCATGGGGATGCTGACAGGAGCAAACTGAAAGTGATGGGCTGACCAGAAAAAGCATTTCCCCAGGGTGCCACACCTGGGTTCCCCCACCCCACCACACCTGAGCCCTTCTCTGTGCTTATACATCCCAGCCACCCTCTCCCCATTCAGCAGAAGGAGATAAATCAGGGTTCTGCTGGGGGAAGCAGGGGAACTTGCTGCTGAAACAGGTTCCTGTACCAGCACAGTACAACTCCAGACTGTACGGCTATGGCCTAATTAATAATATACAGGTGGCACAATGGACCCTACGCAGCACTGCTCAACCATGCAGCTAGGTCTGCAATGTGCAGTGGTGGAGATGGGTCTTTTCTTGCTGATGCAGCTGATAGGGAGGAGTCCTGCTGACTCCTTCGAAGATGCAAGTCGTGGTGTGACTGCCCTGCCTGGGAGGCAATCCTACCCTTCAGGCTGATCCACTTGCCCTCACATCTGTATGCAGGAGCAGAGGTGGTTCCAGAAGACTTTGTGCCCCTTCTAGAGGGACTTCATGCTCACTGCAGCAAGAGACGGGGTGATACGTGCTTGACCTCGGGTCATTTTTTTGTACAGCTCAGGTGCTGTGCGTTGAAGCTAAACTCAATATGGACAGAAATCATATGGGGCATGGTAAGACCATGCCTTACCGCACAGTGTAGGTACAGTCAAGGACTTTCTTCAGGAGCTGGATGATTGAATAACACTTGAAGGAGAAAATGTTTGTGCTGAGCCCTGGTGCTGGGTCTCCTGTTCTGAACAAGCTTTGCAATTGTCTTTATTTTTTGTATGGCTGTCTGCAGAGCGAGAGCGATAATTAATGCAGAATTGCTCTCCTGGGTTCTGGCAAAGCCAATAGGAATTTTCCGAAGTCAGCTCAGAAGTACTGAAAGCACAGTTTTAGGCAGGGCTGCGGGTCGAATGTTTCTCCATTTGGCTCCTGCTACTTTGATTGTCAAACATCAATTGAAGCTTTTCAGTCAGCATTGAAGTGAGAGCATCAATCTAAACTGGGGAAGTGCTGGACATCTGATGATTATATATTCCAAAAAATTACCTTAGCTCGACCTTGGAAGAGGGGGACAGCCAGCATCAGATTTATATATTTTTAATGCAGCTTTTCATTTTTAACTTCTTTCAAACGGGCTTTTTTCCTTTATAGATCTATCCACAGTGTTTTGCAAATGCACTGGTCATTTCCTAAGAAGCCAAACAACTTCAACCTGCTTCTTATAATACCCCAGTAAGGCCCAGAAGGGACATTATCCCAGCTTTGCAGTCGGGGAAACCAAAGCCCACAGAGGGCGAGAGCTTTGTTTTGGAGGTGCCAGGCAGTCACACTCCTCATTAAACTGGAAACTGGCATTGTTTTCAGCAGCGTTGAGTGTCTGGCCCCTGTGAGCCGGGCAGAAGACCACAGGCATTTGGAGAGCTGGAGCTCCTGTCTCACCCAGGTGCCATTTGCCAGGAAGATGCTCTTCTTGGAGAAGCACCAGGGGGTTTGCTGGAAAAGACCATGTCTGGGACTGATGTGGACTGGGTGGGTTGCTGCCACGTCACCTCCCTGCTAGCGCTGAGCGAAGGCGAGAAGGATGCTTGGAGGCAGGATGCTTGGAGGCTGCCAGCCATCAGGGCTGGAGAGGTGGGTGTTTTAGGAGGGGACGCGGGTTGTTTAACGGAGCAGAGACCACACAACGGCTGGTGGTTTCGCGTGTGTCTCTGGAGCAGAGGGGGTGATGAGATACATACCGTTTGCATGCCTGTTCTCTGGCTTGATGTGGTCTTGCCGAGCAAATCAAAGCTTTCGCTTTGAAGGCAGCGGAGGGGGAAGGGGACCGCCTTTGTTCTGCTCTTTGGAGAGTGCTGGAAATCCTTCAGCCCAGAAGACTACACCCTTCATTACCCTCTGGGTTATTGGCCCCAGATTGGAAGTAT
The DNA here is from genome assembly GCF_949628215.1 of Phalacrocorax aristotelis. Classification (NCBI taxonomy): domain Eukaryota; kingdom Metazoa; phylum Chordata; class Aves; order Suliformes; family Phalacrocoracidae; genus Phalacrocorax; species Phalacrocorax aristotelis. Next base: position 50,219,666 of record NC_134281.1, read on the forward strand.
GGCTCTGTCATGTGAAGTATTTGATTATTTATACAGTTAATGTTTAACAGAGTTGGAGTATTAGAATTAAACAGGGGATGAGCTTCCAACTTTGCATGGTTAAGGGCTAATAAAACTTCTCTGATCCAGTGTTGTCCTTTCACCAGAGGGGATTTTTTTCATTAGCTTTGGAGTGTTAAAAAGAGATCTCCTGTATTTGAAGCAGACAGATCTGTTGGCTTCAGACAAAGGGAACGTGCAAAAGTATCAGCTTAAATATCCAGTTGGCAAAGATGCAGGCAGCTGAAAATCTAAAGGTGAGTTTAATTGGTGACTTCGATGGCAGTAGCTGGGTTCAGCAGCCTCCGCCTTCGAGACTGGGTGATGTCTGCAGCCCACTCTGGGTGCGAAGGAGCAGAATGCAGGCTGGGCAAATGATGGACTAGAAGGTGGTGGGTAGGAAGAGGCTGGACTGACTGATGTTGGATTTGCTACTTGTGCCAGCCTCTGACATGCTGTTTCAGCTGTGGACTCACTGCAGGACAGCCTGGAAATGTCAACTGGTGACCCTTCAGTCATTGCATCTTCCAGGGGTGTTGAGCTGGGATAGCATTTCCCAAGTGCTTGGCATGGGGATTGCAAAGGTGTGCCTGGGGCAGCCCCCAGGGCTGGCGTCATCCAGGGGACAGTAGGAAAAGGGGACAACAGTTAAGGCTGGCTGAGCTTAACAGAGCCTGTAATGGGACTGAAGTATCAATGGGTTTAGGTTTCTTTTCAGTTGAGTTTACTTGGACTTATGGGTCTGGCAGTGTCTCCTCCAACACACTTCATACCCATTGTACATATCCAGCAACATCTTTTAGTGGTACAGAGCTCTCAAAGCTGCACTTCTTAGCAATTATGTGATTGGAGATGGTGAGGATGCTAACATGGGTTTTCATACCTTCATTAAGGGTAGGGCTGAGGGATAAGGGTTCTATGGCATCCTAGAGGTCCCACAGGGCGGAGTGGTTGCAACTGCCCCAGAGGTTTCCTCAGCGCTGCTGCTCAGCATCGCTCACTTAAAAATCAGGTTGACTTCTAGTAAACCACCAGAACTGAAGGCAGCCATGGCTGTGAACTCGCCGCTTGTATTTTAGGTGCCCTGGTTATCTGCTGTGTGTTTTCTTTCCCTCTTATCTCCCATGCACTTCTGTGTGCACAAATGCAGAGTATAGTGGGGATGTAATTTGCTTCTGCTTTGGCCCAGTGTACTGATGAGATTGATAACTCACATTGTGCTGGTGACAGCCATTTTTAATCCTTTCCTTACAGTTGGAGAAACAAGGGAGGAGGTGTGAAAGCAAGGCTGTTGGAGCGGCTGTTGCAGGGGTAGAAGATCCACAGATGACCTTTTGCTTTTCCTATCATGAGCATGCTGGGAACTGTTCCTCATTGTCCTTCCAACCATTTCTCCTCATTGTAGACGATGTGGGAAACTGCTGAAGAGTTCCGTGCCTCCGGTTCCACCTGTGAGCATCCCCTGTTTGTTGGCTGGACAGAGTGAGACTCTGCTTTCAGCTCTCTTGGGAAGTGTTGGCATCTCGATGCATGATGAGTTCGTCTCTAGGTTTAACGGAGTGGTTTCTCTAAATAAGGGACTGATTGATTTCAAAAGAATCTCTCCTGTAAGATGTCATGGTCATGATCCATGAGAGCAGCTGTAGACAGATGTGCTCATCACTAACATGCACTTAGCTTTTATTTCAAAATTTCTATTTTTATTTACATTTCACCTGCTAGGTCCCAAATTTGGTGCTTCCTCCCCTTGAAGATGTCTGAGCCCTCAACCTGCTGTAGAAGCCTGTGGGTTTTCCATCTCCTGTGGAGGAAATGCACGGTGTGGAAATTGGCTCCTAGGGGAAACAGCAAGTGGAAAGTGTAATGTACCGTAGAAGTATTTATTTTTACAGACAAGTGGCAAGCTCCTGTCCCTCTGCTGCCCTGTGCGCTCCCCGTCTATTCCATATTTTAATAAATTTCTTGTTTATCTTGAGGAAGCCAATTAATAAGTAACGGCAATTGCTCTTCAGAGAGAGAGGCTGCTGAAGGTTGCAATCATTTTAATTTGGCGTGTGTGTTGTCGCAGGAACTGTTTGCCGTTGAGGTGGGCGCATCGGTAACAGAGACGGTAAAATGTGATGGTTCTCTGCATGCGCAAGCGTTGGGTGTAAAGTCTTGCAAGTAGGTATCCAGGCAAGGGCGTCTGTGGCTGTTTGCACAACAGGGGAACTAAGCTGGTTTTGTGGGGAGCTTTGGGCCTCCTGTGTCCTTTAGCTCTAAGTAAATTTGAAACCTGGCACAACTGTAAGGACACATCTTCCCCGTGCATTGTTGGGCAGTCCCCAGCATTGCTCTTCCAGGTGAGCATCATTGTTTGATGCGCAGTGCTAGTCAGGTCTCAGGCCTCTTTATATGCCAGGAACCCACAGCTACTTCCTTCGGACATCTACCCGAAGCGATGCTGTGTTCAGTTTGGAGGTAGCCTGGCCGTGGGCACTCTGTGTACCCTTCTGTGGGAACATGATGATGATGGTGGAGCCTGGCTGTGTGTGCATCAAGGTGATGTTAACATCACTGAACAACTAAATCTGAGTGCTCAGAAGCCCTGAGCCATGACAAGAATGATCACATCTGCTTAAAAGGTAGGGAGCTTTGTGAGAAAACTGAATTTCATTTCTGTATCTTTCTGTGTGGTTTTGAGCTTGTGCTTGCATCTCTGTGAGGTGCCTGTGATACCCAGGCTTCTCCTGTGACCCCACAGGTTGGGGCTTTTCAACGCCAAATGGTCCGATTGCCATTATGCGTTGGCGTGCACTGCGGGCCAGCATCCTGGTGGGGGCTGAGATGGCACCTCTTGGAGGAGAAAATGGCCTCTGTTTTATCTCCTGGCTGTTCCTCATCTGCAAAGCCCGAGTGTGAGGGTATGTAACACCTGATGCACAGTCGGTGCAGCAAGCTGTGGGAGTTGTAAAGCAGCTGGGGGAAGCAGGGTGTGAGCATCCAGCATTGAGGCAGGATGGCGGATGCATTTTCAGGTGTTATCTCAGCAAGGATGACTTTCCCCAGTGTTGGCCTTGACCCCTGTCATTACAGCAACTTAGTTTGCAAATATGTGCCATGTTCAGCCCAGGGGGCTGCGGTTCCTGGAAAGCCCAACCATGGGAGTTTACCCAAAACCTTGCAGATCTTCCACGTTGAGCCTGAGAAGGTTGCCTGGGGGGAAGACAGGGCTGGAGGTTTCCTTCCTGAGGAAGCAGTGGCAGAGCGTGGGCTCCTTGTAACCCTTGCTCAGTGCACCCCAGCCAGCTGTCCCGCGGCGCTCACCTTTGCTGCCAGACCCTGCTGCCTCGCGTTTCCTGGCTGTGTGAAGAAGTACCCTGCTCCTGGCTCAGCACAAGGTGGGAAAGGTGGCAGGTGCTGCTCTCGGGGAGATCCCCTAGTGGGCTGCAGCTCCCCAGGTGCTCTCTTCTAGCTGGCTGCATGAGAGACCCCCGAACCAGGACATGTCAATCATGGTATGTGGCTGCTCCCCCTTTTCATGGGGATGCCTGTGGATCCTCTTTCAAGAGTCAGGGGAAGATTTTCACCCCCCACTTTCCAGTTTCTAAGTGGGAGCACTGTGTAATACTTGGGTTATGTGCTGATTAGGGTGATTCCTAAAATCCTTTGCTGAGACTGTGGGTAAAACCGCCTTCTCTCAAATTACCAGCTTCCTTTTTCAAAGGGAAGAGAGGAGTCAACTCCCCAGTCACTCATCTGGTTTTGCTTTTTACTTTGTTTCTGTCCTGTTATGCTGAGCTCACTGCATTTTTGGTTGCTTCCAATTCCAAATTGAGATAAATCTGCTGATAACCCTCTGGCACGCGTGGTGTCGGTTGCCAGGGAGCTCTGCCTGGATCCATAGAGGATTGGGGCAAATCAGGAGCTGCAGGAGGCTGCAGGGGTGGGGTTTTATTCTGGTGAGGCTTTCAGGTTGTGTTTCAGCCAGCCAGCAGATAGTTGGCTGGGATATTACAGAGCTTCCCTTTTTTCCCCCCTTTTCCCCCATCTCCTCTCTTTTCCCCCCCCATCTCCTCTCTTTTCCCCCCCATCTCCTCTCTTTCCCCCCCCCCATCTCCTCTCTTTCCCCCCCCCATCTCCTCTCTTTCCCCCCCCCATCTCCTCTCTTTCCCCCCCCATCTCCTCTCTCTTTCCCCCCCATCTCCTCGCTCTTTCCCCCCATCTCCTCTCTTTCCCCCCCCCATCTCCTCTCTCTTCCCCCCCATCTCCTCTCTCTTTCCCCCCCATCTCCTCTCTCTTTCCCCCCCCATCTCCTCTCTTTTCCCCCCCCATCTCCTCGCTTTTCCCCCCCCATCTCCTCTCTTTCCCCCCATCTCCTCTCTTTTCCCCCCCCATCTCCTCTCTTTTCCCCCCCCATCTCCTCTCTTTCCCCCCATCTCCTGTCTTTCCCCCCCCATCTCCTGTCTTTCCCCCCCCATCCTTCCTCGTCTTTCCCCCCCCATCTCCTGTCTTCCCCCCCCATCTCCTGTCTTTCCCCCCCCCATCTCCTGTCTTCCCCCCCATCTCCTGTCTTTCCCCCCCCATCTCCTGTCTTTCCCCCCCCCATCTCCTGTCTTTCCCCCCCATCTCCTGTCTTTCCCCCCCCATCTCCTGTCTTCCCCCCCCATCTCCGTCTTCGTTCCCCCCCCCATCTCTCTTTTCCCCCCCCATCTCCTCTCTTTTCCCCCCCCCATCTCCTCTCTTTTCCCCCCCCCCATCTCCTCTCTTTTCCCCCCCCCATCTCCTCTCTTTCCCCCCCTCCATCTCCTCCTTTCCCCCCCCATCTCCTCTCTTTCCCCCCCCATCTCCTCTCTTTCCCCCCCCACTCCACTCTTCCCCCCCCCATCCTCTCTTCCCCCCCCCCATCTCCTCTCTTTTCCCCCCCCCCCATCTCGTTTTCCCCCCCCCCCAATCTCCTCTCTTTTCCCCCCCCCCATCTCCTCTCTTTCCCCCCCCACCCCACATTCCCCCCCCCCATCCCTCTCTTTCCCCCCCCATCTCCTCTCTTTCCCCCCCCATCTCCTCTCTTTCCCCCCCCCATCTCCTCTCTTTCCCCCCCCATCTCCTCTCTTTCCCCCCCCCATCTCCTCTCTTCCCCCCCCCATCTCCCTCTGCTTTCCCCCCCCCAATCTCCTCGCTTTCCCCCCCCCATCTCCTCTCTTTTCCCCCCCCATCTCCTCCTTTTCCCCCCCCATCTCCTCTCTTTTCCCCCCCCACCATCCCTCTCTTTCCCCCCCCCCATCTCCTCTCTTTTCCCCCCCCCCATCTCCTCTCTTTTCCCCCCCCCCCATCTCCTCTCTTTTCCCCCCCCCATCTCCTCTCTTTTCCCCCCCCCCCATCTCCTCTCTTTTCCCCCCCCCCATCTCCTCTCTCTTTCCCCCCCCATCTCCTCTCTTTTCCCCCCCCCCATCTCCTCTCTTTTCCCCCCCCCATCTCCTCTCTTTTCCCCCCCCATCTCCTCTCTTTTCCCCCCCCCATCCCTCTTTCCCCCCCCCATCTCCTCTCTTTCCCCCCCATCTCCTCTCTTTCCCCCCCCATCTCCTCTCTTTCCCCCCCCATCTCCTCTCTTTTCCCCCCCCATCTCCGCTTTTCCCCCCCCATCTCCTCTCTTCTCCCCCCCATCTCCTCTCTTTCCCCCCCCATCTCGCTCTTTCCCCCCCCCATCTCCTCTCTTTCCCCCCCCATCTCCTCTCTTTCCCCCCCCATCTCCTCTCTTTCCCCCCCCCATCTCCTCTCTTTCCCCCCCCATCTCCTCTCTTTCCCCCCCCATCTCCTCTCTTTCCCCCCCCCCATCTCCTCTCTTTCCCCCCCCCATCTCCTCTCTTTCCCCCCCCCCATCTCCTCTCTTTCCCCCCCCCCATCTCCTCTCTTTCCCCCCCCCCATCTCCTCTCTTCCCCCCCCCATCTCCTCTCTTCTCCCCCCCCCCATCTCCTCTCTTTCCCCCCCCCCCATCTCCTCTCTTTCCCCCCCCCCATCTCCTCTCTTTCCCCCCCCCATCTCCTCTCTTCCCCCCCCCCATCTCCTCTCTTTTCCCCCCCCCCCCCATCTCCTCTCTTTTCCCCCCCCCCCCATCTCCTCTCTTTCCCCCCCCCCCCCCATCTCCTCTCTTTCCCCCCCCCCCCATCTCCTCTCTTTCCCCCCCCCTCTTTTTTTTCCCCCCTCATAAAGGGACTTAATTACTGAAGTAGGTCTGTGGTTAGAGGAGCTGGAGACTCCATCCACCACCAGAAGGACCTCATGCCACATAATGGGAGAAAACCGCTGCTAAATGGTCTCACATCACACTTTTCCTCTTTCCCTTCAGTCCTGTGTATTTAGCATTAACTGCACAACATAGGTTTCCTTTTGTTTTAATTGTGACGAATTCCAGAGAGAAGGAATGGATCGCTCCTTCGTTTTTCTTTCTACTGTAGCCCTAGCCGTCCTGATGACAGATCTTGTCATTACGCGGTGTCGTTTTAGATGTTTGCACTGCACCAAAAGCAAACAGAGGAGCCTGCAGTCTAGGCTGTGTATTGAATAACAATGTTTTTCCCAGCAAAAAAAAAAAACAACAAAACTGTGAGGTTTTTAATCAGAAACATGAGTTTCGGAGAGGCAGCCCATACACTGCTCCCTATCCAACGAAGCAATGGCTCACGTCTCTCCGGGTATCAGCTTTTGTGGCCCCTTTGTGTTTCTGAAGGCTGCAAAGCTGTGGAATTATCTTGAACTTGAAAAGCAGAGGGCTCATGTTTTCCCATGTGTGGTGGATCCTCTGGGACAGCTTTCCAGTTACAGGTTCCTCGCTATAGCAGAAGTTGTGATGTGTGGCTGTGAGATGCTGGGGACAACACATGTCCGGAAGGAGCAAGGGTAGCGCTGAGAGGTTTAAAATCATCGCACGGGAATCTGCGTTTCGTGAAATGCCTGTGTGCTAAAGATGGTAAAAACTGCTGATGCAGGAGAGCAGAGCATCCTTGTCAGGCATCTGTCTCCCAACCGCCTTTCCTTTCAAGCAAGGACGGCTGCTGGGGAAGTCTTGGCTCCACAGACCTCCTGCTGCCTTCCTGACTTCTCAGAAGGGTCATGTGGAAACTAATGTGATCCAAAGGGGTTTTTAAGTATTATTTAAAGTGTGATGACTGTTCTGCAGAGGGTTTTTGTTGTGCAGAATTGGACAATTTGACTGTGCATCAGCTGTCACCCCAAACTTCACTTTGGGGTCTCACCAGAGAGGAGGTACTGTCAGCTGAGAACCTGTATCTAGTTGCCTTGCTTGGGTTGGTCTTGTCCCTCTTTGATTTTTCTTATAGTGCCTGAACACTCTACCTTGCAGTTGCCCTCTGAAGCGTGTTGAGCTTCATGGGTGGCAACAGACAGTGTATCAGGGATCCCTTTTGTGCTACCATTTGTGGGGCCTGGGGAAATGGCCATGCCCAGGAGATGGCAAGGAGTCCAGCTGCTGTGGAACAGCTTGTGAGCTTCATAGAGCTGACTCTCTAGTCATCTGAGTAATTTTGGGCATGATGTATTGTTTGGTAGGACAGGAGGACACCCAACAAAAACCTGGTCCTTGTGGAAGAAACAGAACACTCATCCACCAGCAGACTGAACTGGGCTGGGGAGCTGCCACAGCGCACTGGGATGCTCTGCAGGTCTCTGTGCTGTCAGATCTGGTGCTTCTCAGATACCCTCAACACACATCCTGCACATGATGGATGAAAACCTTGCGGCCCTCTACAGATGCACGCAAGCTCCTGTGAAGGGCTAACAGGGGATGACAGACTCCAGTGTGCATACAGGACTCCTGTGGGAAGAGTGCAGAGCCAAGATGGAGACGTGGGAAGCATGATGTGACAGCAAGTGTTCCCCCCTCCAAAGCGTGGTCCTGCTGGATCTGCCCATCTAGCTTACCCTTCCCCGGCTCTGTACAGAGATCCCAGGGACAGGAATCATTTGCTGCTTTCCCCAGCGCTGGGGGGCAGATGTTACACCTCATGATGCAAAGTCCTCCAACCTCTCATTAGACAGTTCCTCTCATATTGAAACTTATGGGTTGAAAGAAAGCCGGAAAAATGTTTTTTCCACACGAAATCAAGGTGTGTGCCTTTCCTTCACCTCAATTTTTGGTGGACGTTAAAATTCAGCATCAAACTTCCCAAGCTTGACACTGTTCACATCTCCTCTTCTGGGATTTCTCTGGTCAGGGTTGACACCAAGGGCTGGTCTCCAGCCCAGCCACTGGTGTGTGGCAGTTACTTGAATGACTCCCTGTCCTGGAAATGAAGTCCCTTCCTTCAGGAATAATTAATGCACTCACAAAGTTTCCCAAAATTATTCTGGAATAAAATGTCCACAGAGGAGCCTGATCTGGAATAGCAATTGCTGAATAATTTATTCTGCAATGACTAGTTAATTTCCCTGTATGGAACAGCCCTAATAAGCTCCAAAATTTAAGCTGCATTGGTTTGGGGCAGGGGAAGGAAACCACCAGGTTTTTGTGAAGCTACTGAAGTGAGCTAAGCCGTTTAAGTATAATAATATTTCTACAATATAAAAAAAAAGTTTGGTTGTGGTTTCCTCAGTGAAATTCAATAGGGGGAAAAAAAAAAGGTGTTTTTATTATAAATGGGGGCTGTAAAAGTTGGCAGGAGAGGAGGGTCGTCCCAGTGCCTGTTCCTGGGGTCTGTGCCCAACTCCCAAATGGGGGATGGAGAGCAGAAATGGCAAAATTGTGTCATCTCAAAGATTTTTCCACTTTGGGGGAGCAGTTTCAATGCAGAGCCCTTTTCTGTGCTTAGAAGTGAGGTTTTCGGAAGGAAGTTAATTGACCTTTTCAGCAGATCTGTTGCTGAGGCCATTACCACAAACGCTATTGAAACGCTTTGTAAATATAATGTTCATTTAACAACATTGCCAATAACTTAGAAAGTCAGACTTTATCCTCCCTTTTAAAAAATAGAACTATTCTTAGTGGAAAAATGTCTTTTTCTGGAAGAATTTGGAGCAGATTTTCATACTGAATCTAGGCTGCCTCATTCCCTCAGAAGGCTTCAGAGGGCCAGGAAAATTATAACTAATAACTTCCCTATAAATTGTAGAGCTGCTATTTTAAGGTCTGGTGTCTCAGGGAGGAGCAGGGTGGTGTCCTGCTTCTCTCCACTGCTGCACGATGCCCTGGTTTGATTCTGGTCCTTGTTAGGCTGGCTGCTAGTCCTGCCCTGTGCAAAACAAAAACGTGGGAAGAAAACAAGTCAGGAGGCTCTCAGGCTTAGTTTTGCTTTTGGTTTTCCATATTGGTGGGTTGAGTTTTGGTTTTGGTATGGGGGTGGCCTGCTCTGGAGCTGCCTTTAAATTGCAAAATATGCATTGAATGCAATTTATCTTTGTATATTTGGAGACAAAATCCAAAGCTGCTCCCTAGCCTGTGGCCAAGATGGACTTGGAGAAGCTGCTAACACAGGAGGGAGGCCACATCTCAGAAAAGCAGGTCAGCAAGGGGAGCAGATATGTAGAGAGAAAAGGATGTCCATGACTCTGGAGCAACTTCTTCCCTGACCAGAGGGTAGCCAGGGATGAGCCCTTAAGTCAGGAGAAATGGGTTAAGGGCTCTCGTATGGGAGGCGCTTTTCTTTTAGTGGATGGGAATATTTTTTGGTGGGACTGTCTTGCATAAATTGCCACATAAAAACAGACGATGGAGGGAAGAGTGCTGCTCCACTTGGTTTTGACAGTGGTGAAGATCAGTGATCCCATTGTAGTGACAGTTGCATGGAGGGATAAGAGGCATTTCCTAATTAAAACCCTTTTATGTACTAGAAGTCAGCTTCTCAGCTGTTGGAAATCTGGGTGGCTCCATTGAAGTCAGGAGATGACCCCAGCTCAGCCTCGCGTGTGAATTTTGGCATCTCCCATCGGTTTCCGTGAGGCAGCCGGGGTGGTGACAGCATGGGGCTGGGTCTGCTCTGTGGCAGCCTCAACTGATGGGATGCACAAGCCCGGAAACTCTAGCAACAATGAATTTCCTCCCCATGGATATTTTCTTTCATGCTTCAAAACAACCATGCATCTGTTAAGAAAACACCTAAGAAAGCAAGGAACTGCATTGCTCCTTTTTCAGACACAGCCGCTCATGAACACAGAGAGAAGAGGGATGCTTTTGGGATGGTCACAGGGATGTGTTGCTTTTTCTTCCTTGATGTAGAGATGGTACGTTCACCACTTCTGCCAAAAAATGTACTGCACATCCTCATCTTTCTAATTTCTCATGGTTTTAAGAAAGCTCTTTATATTCAAGCTTACCATAAGATGTACTGTAGCAATAAAGAGCAGAGACTTGACAGCATTTTGCCACCAGTTATTACGTTGAGCAGCACATGTTAGCAAAGATGCTGTGAACCCTTCTTCTCCTCAAGCTTTTTCTATTGCTTATGCTGCTGCAAAAATGGTATTCGGGTTGGTCTGTGTTAAATCTGAACTGCTAGTTGAGGAATTCAGCTTGCAGGGCTGCAAGGAATATCGGAGGAAATCAGTTTGAGCTTTAAAACTGGTTGTATTTTTTCCTTCGTTCCCCAAACCATATGTCTTTGGAGCAAGGGTTGCGCATCTGGGTAGATTAAAAACCCATTTGTTGGTGGGTGACAGGAGGATGTGGGAGGTGATTCTGGGAGGGGTGGTCGTGGCTTTGGAGCTGGCAACAAAAACACAAAAAACCTAGGTCTTCAGGTTTCGATGGGCAACAAACAACATTGTGGGCTGGGGGGAAAATGGGGGAAAAATTTTGAATATTTTAGGGGAATGTCACAGAACAGGACCGGCCTGCTGGAGCATGGCCTTGGTGCAGCCACCCTGTGAGCTGGGTAGGGGGAGGAAAAAACCCTCCATTTCAGGCTCCTAGATAAACAAACACCAGAAATCTCATAAGGGTAATAATGGAAATCGCTGGGAAATTGAGTTAATACAAGGGCATCTGTGTAAGTGAATGCTCGGGACAGGGAAACGGCTTTGTCTTTTAACTCTAGTAATGCTGGAGCAGATGGGAAGCGTGGTGTGCTTCACGCATTAGCTGGCTCGGATAAAGAGCAAGGCAGAGGCCGGTCCTCGTGGCTGATTAGAGGTTAACAGGGATAGAAACCAGCGGATTGACTCTTCATTTGCAGGAGGTGTTGTGGGATCAGAGCAGATGGCAGAGAGAGCGTCCCTCCAGCTTACTCAGCTGCTCAGAGGAGCTTACAGCTCCCTCCAGCACAAACAGTCCTGCTTGCATCTCCTCTGTTTACAGCTGCAGCTTGTGCTTCTTCCCTGGTCTACCTGGAGATGCAGTATTTCTCCTAAACCTGTGGTAGTTGGTGTCTGAGACTGTAGGTACGTGCAGGGACACTTGCAGGCATGGTGCATCCTCTCCAGCTCGGCTGTATCCTTTTGTCATCAGCTGCAGGCACAGCCTTCAAGGGGACTATTAATGGTCTCTGTAGCTCTGTGAAGCCAGAGGTGCTTTTCCAGGGTGGTAACAACTGGGAAAGGATAGGAGCATGGTGGGGACCAGGGAGGAGGGCTGCGAGGGGAAAACGTACAGCAAAAAAGAAGCACAGCTGTATTCTGCTGGGACAGCATCCTCTGGCTAGCCATCACCTGCTTCCTGCATCCCTGCCAAGGTCTCCCTCAACAGCAATACCTTTGCTTGCGACCACAAAAAGAAATCACTTTGGGGAGGAGGGAGGATGTAAACTCATATCAGCTCTGCTCATTGACTCACTGGAAGTCTGGGTTCCCTGTTTTGCAAGGGAGAAATGGCAATTGATTCAGCCTTACCCTCTTTCTTTTTGTCTGCCAGCATTCTGAAAAGGCACATTTTATCTGTGTGTGACAACACCTGCCTAGGGTGCCTCTCATTGAGCCGTGCTGAATCAAAAGAGCAACAAGAAAAGTGGGTTTAATTGCACACATCTTCAGCGGAGTCTTTCTTGCACTGGCAGTACAAAAGGCCAGCCCCGCGCTGGTTGAATGGAGCCCGGGAGGGCTGGGGCGCGCCGTACTCTCCGTTACTATCGGAGGCAGATGATTCACTTTGCTGGAGCATTGTCATGTGCAAATGAGTTCATGAGCCCGTCTCCTTTCCAACTGCAAGGTCAGGGACTCAGCAATTGTCAGCATCAGCCGGCTGGAGGAATTGATCTAGAAGCTGGAAAGCTTTGGGAGATTTTACTAACCTCCACTTCCCACCGTGTGAGCACACCGACACCTTCCTCCCACGGGTGTTGTCTACATTACAAATATTGACTGATTTTGAGTTCACATTTGGAAAGCTGCTGTTTTGAGGCATGGAAATGTGACCGAGAATGGCTTATAAATAATACTCGGTGCAGCAATTATTATTCATTGCTAGTTATGGCTTTCACAGTGGAAAAACAAATGGTTTTTCCACTAGGAGCTGGAGCTGCAGTCCGTTTAATCACTAAAGAGCTTGGAATTGCTTTAGTTTAAAATACCTTTCCGCTGTGGCTTGGAAATTTAAAAAAAATATATTTGGGTTGTGTTAACCTAGTGTATATGACTTGCACTGAGAATTTCAGTTTACCTCGTGTACATCTGCTGAGCCCCATAAAGATCTGTGTTCATTCCCATTTGGTTTTGCAGAGCTCCTGCCTGCCTGCAGGCAGAGCTGCCCAAACATGGATCCAAAATGGGGTTAGTCTGATTAGAGGTGGGGTCCTGGGAGCTCAGCACCAGGTGTAGGATCAGTGAGGAGGGGGAGCTGAGCCGCTGTCTACCGCAGCCGCCCCTCTCTGGCCAGGATGCAAGGGGATGTGGCTGGTGCTCTTTGGGAAGCTGCATGGATGGACGTTCCACCACGTTGCTCTTAAAGCCTGCCCGAAATATCAGCCTCAGTTACTAGGAGGTCACTTGAGGTTTTGGTAGCCAGAGTGGGGGTGAATTGCTTATGTACAGCATCTGGCTGCATCCTGCCAGGGGTCCTTGCTCAGGGGGGTGGATGTGGTTGCTCATTTCCCTCTGCAGAGCCATCCTTTGCCGTGCTTTGAGGTTTCCACAAAGACCAAGAAAAGCCTGCAGAGGAGGTAGAGAAGCCACAGTGACGTGAAGAAATGCTGCCTGCATTACCCATGTGTTACTGGTCCCCATCCTTTAGTGCAGCAACCTCAGATGGTCTCTGCTGGTCCCGAGTTAGGTCCTAGAGATGGCTGCTCTGGCGTGAAGGCTGCCTCCCCGGCAGGATTGCAATAATGCTCCACGAAGGGCAAGTGAGTGCCACGCCTGGGAAGAACGAGCTAATTTTTCTAAATGGCACAACTTTGCAGATTACAACTGTGACTTCTGCCTGGACTCTGGTGTGAAATGTGGGGGATGGCTGTGAGCGGCAACTGCCAGAGGGAGCAGAGCTGAGCTCTCAAGTTCCTGGCTAGTGTTGTAGCTGCGGGATCCTCCTCTCCCTGCTCTTCCTCATGGGTGTTGGAGGGCTCTAGATGAGAGCATTGTGAGAAGGGTAGGATTTACGCATGGGTTTTGCCTGTTTCTGGGGTTTAAATTTTTACCTGTGGTCTGCCCATCTCCGAACTTCTTTCAGTGTAACCAGCTTGCATGTTGGCTTTACCTTCTGTGGTTTGCTGGAGGACCCAAGACTAGAGGTTTCCACAGCCAAGCCTGGTGGTGGGTTGGAGCTGCAGGACAGGCTGGTAGTCTCTCTTGATGGGTGGTTCATGGACATCTGGGTTAAAAATGCCCAGCTGAAAGACTCTGGGTGCTCCTACAGAACTGGAAGGGTTTGCAAAGCTCCTTTGGGTTGAGTAGGTTTAGAGATCAAAGAATTCTCTGTCTTAGTTGAAGGTTCTTCTACTGACGCCTTAACAGTCTTGACTTGATAGCAAAGCCTCCTGCACTGGAACTCCTGCTAAAGGCTTGCTCCTTCGCAGCTATTTCAGAGCCCAGGGATGTTTTGTGAGTCCACATTCCCCCCACCCTGCAGGGTTTATCAGCTCCAGAGAGGAAAGTGTTGCCCAGTTTATGAGTTTAGAAGTGCCACTGGTGGCACTGGTGCTCACAAACCCCCAGGAGACATTTCTAGAGTTGGTTTTAATTTAAATCAGAGGCAGAATATCCTGCGCCACTAATGCAACATCAGAGGTGAGACCTGGGGGCAGATCTGCCGTGGCAGGGAGAAGGTCCTTCCTTTGATGTTTTGTCTCCATGATTAGGAAGGAGATGATGTGCTCATCGTGCCCTGTGAACATTTGTGGCACCTTTCTGTGCTCTTTCTGGGGCAGGTATGAACACTCAGCTCCTTTTGCAACTGGGATCACAGGGGCATCCACTGGGAAGCGTCCATGGTAAAAGTAACGGAGGCTGTTCTGGGGCAGGGACGAGATGATGTTCTTGGGACAAAGCTAGACTCTGATGGTGTGTAATGAGTCTGTAGTTTCAAAGCTGTTACATAATTATTTCTTTTCCATGGTTTTCAAGCCCTGGCACTGTCACTTTGCTGGCAGCAAATCAAAACACCAAGTTAGCTTATGTTAAGGAGCAGAGGATGAAGTCCTAGATAAGCACTCGGCTGTAGGAACGTTTTAAATTGAAGCATGCAGGGGGGACGCAGAGGAAAGTATGGTTTTGCTCTCAGCTCTATCCAGACCCTATGTCTGCGGCAAGGGCTGTGTTTCTCTCTGCTGGAGTGCTGGTATCGCCTGCCCCATGTGCTGGTTGGGATGTGAGATGAGAGCCAAGGAGGGTGCAGTGACAGCGGTCCTTCTCCAGTGTGACCTGTAGCCTCTTGGTGGCTGTAGCATCAGGGTTTTCTGTGGACCAGGTGTGAATGCTTTGACAGATGATAGACTAACCACACCGTAATCTACCCTTTAACCACCACTCTTCTCTGGGACAGTGATACCAATCACTGCTGAGCTGCCAAAGCCATCTCCCACCCATGGGTACCAGGGTTGGTGCTGGGTGCAGACCTGGCCGTGGAGCAGGCTGACCTCCTGTTAATGTAAATATTCCCAAATAATCCTGCCATTCCTGCCAGCCCCTATCTCTCCCCATCTCGCTGTGTTTAATTTGTGACTAATCTTTAGATAAATGTTTTGTATATAGTTCCTAGTTTATCCTAAATAGACCTGCTGCCACCACGGCTAAAATCTAAACTGACACTTGCTGTAGGGCTCCAGTGCCAGATGAACTTGGCCGTTGCTGGTGCGCCAAACAGTCATGTTCGGCCTGCAGACCCCAGCTACGAGTTGCGAGGACCAGCTCTTGCAGTGGATGGAGGAGCACAGCTTTTAGGATGCCTGAGAGCAGCCTGGGAAGTATCTGGGCAAATCTTCTCTCTCAGGGGGACAGATTCAGACCTCTGTTCATGTGTTTTCAGACCTGCACCTGTCCGAAACAGGTTGTTTGGTTAAACAAGTTCATCCAGCCTTACACCAGTTAGCCCCAAGTGGGGTCTGGCCCATGATCCTGGTAAAGTAAGCATTTGAAGGCAGCGTTTATGGCTGGTAATTTGTCTTCAAGGGTTTTTATATATATATATATATATATTAAAAAAAAATATATTTTTTTTATATATATATGTGCGTATGTGCCTACGGGTGTACATACGTGTATATACATACATTATTGCTCAGGAACGTCGTTTCCAATCCTTTTAACTTGTTAAAAAAGTAAACTAGGGGAAACTGGCAGCGAGTCAGAGCCTCCTGCCAAGCATCGCAGACCAGAGAAGTGGTAAAACATAAACACTTTGGAGTTTATCCTCGGGATTTATACAGTTTGGCTGCTGGGGGATGGACTCATGGGCGGGGGGGGCCTCATCAGCCCCTGGCTGCGCTGCCCCCGTGGCACCAAGCCCAGCACCTCTGCAGCCGTGCTTCAACTCCGGCAGTGTGCGAGCGAGAGGGCAGTGCGGGGTGGGTTTCGGGCGATGGCAGCACAACAGGTCTGCTTCCCCCTCCCTTGCACTAAAGTGAAAGCAGACCTCCTTGACGCTTAATCAGATTTGAATGTGTTTTTTGGCATGGCTTTAAAGAGACTGGCAGTGAATAGCTGGTTTTGATGCCATTTATTAAAAACCTCTGGTAGAATTTGTCTCGGAAAGCCTTTGTGAGAGCTGGCAAACACACAAGGGTTTGATGCAATTAGTGTATTTTAATCTTCACCCCCCCACCCCTTCTCCTTTTCTGTTACTAATTGTAGGGCTCTCAGCTGTCTGCCGCCTTCTCCGGGGGGACGGCAGGCAGGCTCTGCAGGGACCTCTGTACAAACACGGGCTTAATATGGTTGATGTAGTATGGAGAGAAGTGAACATCCTCTTCAGGGAAGAGGGCTGGGGCAGGTGGCATGCTCCCAGGTACCATGCCAGGGTCTGACATGGGGGCACCGGGTGGCCCCAGCCACATTAATTAACCTCCTGGTGCAGCCTCATTCTCCTTGGAGCAACAAGGCAGATGGATGGGGGAAACAGATGTCTCCTTTCCAGGGGCTGGGCAAGTGCAAAGTGTTGGTGTTGGACCTCCTCAGCAGCCGGCTCCTGGGAAGCGCTCCCTGGGCTTTCGGGTTGAGGTTAATTGGCATCCGGTCTTTTCTCACTGACTTTATCCCTCACTTGCTTGGTGCATCCAGGTTCCTTGGACCCAGACAACTTTCCGAGCCGGTTTATCACTCATCACCCACTTTTGGGACTTGCTGGGACTTTTTTGCATGGTTTGTGCCTGAAGGTGCTGCAGCCCCTCACAGCACAGCAGGGGCTGTTGGGAGCACCATAATGTTTGCCTGAACAATTTGGGCTGTCCCTGCAGCCCGACACATGTATTGCCCCAGCAAGCGGCTGGCTTCCTGGCCACAGTATTTGAAGGAGAGCTCAAGAGTTCGCAGGGGAACAGCAGATGTTGTGAAGCTCAAGGAACAAACAGTTCCCCCCCAGCCTGTGGTTCAGGCTGTACATTGCTCCCATCCCTGTTCCTTGTTCCCACTGCATGGAAGATCTCAGAGCTGCCACGGAGCACTCTACCTGGCTGAGGGACTGAAGTTGGAGTTGTGTTGCATTTAATTTGTGGGGCTTTTTGTCTGCTTCATCAAAGAAAAGAAAACCTGGCCTTTTTCTGCCAGCCCTTGCTCACATGAGTTACAAATTCAGTGAGAAGGAGGTGTGGATGAAGATGACTCCCAGGGGAGAAACAGTCTCAGAGACTGTTAAACAAATGGGAACTGAGCGGCTTTGCTCATTCCCTGAGGGTTCAGCTGTTAAATAAACTCACCGAAGAGCCTGGCTGCCTGTGTGTGTTGGTGCAGGAGTGTGTGTGTATGCAGGCTGGGTGTTGCTGGGTGTAAGCCACCAGGATGGCGTGGGTTGGGTGGTATGCTCCTTGACATAGTGATGCATAAGCGGTCTTGACTGGCCCTGTCCACCTTCCAGAGTTTGCATGGGTGATCGTGGTCAGAAGGAAAGTAATGTGGCCTTTCCCTCTTCTTTTCTTCTCCAGGGTTCCACCTCAGTGGGACAGTAACAGAGCCGGCGACTGCGACAGAACCAGAGATGACCTACAAGGTGGCAATCAGCTTTGACCGCTGCAAAATCACCTCAGTGACATGCGGCTGCGGGAACAAGGACATTTTTTACTGCGCCCACGTTGTGGCACTTTCACTGTACAGGATCCGCAAGCCGGACCAGGTCAAACTCCGTCTTCCCATCTCAGAGACCCTTTTCCAGATGAACAGGGACCAGCTCCAGAAGTTTGTTCAGTATTTGATCACAGCGCACCACACCGAGGTGCTGCCCACCGCCCAGAAGTTGGCTGATGAGATCCTGTCATCCAACTCAGAGATCAACCAAGTGCACGGTAATTCGTCCTCCCTCCCTAAGTGGCTCAGCACTGACTTCACCCTGCATTTGGGGCTGGCACGGCAGTTTCACACCACTGGTGGTAGCCTCGGTTTTGCCATGTTTGTCTGTTGCTGCACAGAGAGAGGTGGCAGTGTCAAACTGATGTTAATGCATGGGTGTTGGGACCGCATCAATGTTGGCCACGCATCTGTGTTCCGCCCTCTGTTCTTCTTTATGTGTTTATCTGTCAAACAGTGGCTTTAACAGGCAAGAACAGGCAGAGCAGGCAGGCTGGCAGTACACAAGGCACAGCTCAGAGTAGAATGGAGAAGCCAAGGGTGGTGGAAAGGAGCACGTTTAGTCCCCAGCACAGAAGGACGCGGTGCTGGGACCCTGGGGAGGGGGAGGTGCAGTGGGGACGTGGCTCCTCCAGCGTGCGGGGACGTGGTGTCAGGCCAGCCCTGCACGTTGCTAAATCAGACGCGACTGAGCTGGCAAGAGATAAAGCTTTAATCTCCATGGGCGTTAATTTGCCCATAAAAAATGAGTGCCGCTATCCTGACTTTACCGCACAAAGGCGGTGGAGATGAGTCCTGGGGCTTTGTGTCTAGAAGGTGCCTTTGACTTCCTCCCCTGGAAGGTGCCTGCTGGGGGATGGTACCCATCCCAGCCCAGCTCCAGTCGCCCACTGGCCCTGGAGGTAGCCCAGGCTCCCTGGGGAGCTGCCCTGGGGCTCCTTCCATCAGTCCAAGCCAGGCACTCCTGTTGTGTCTTTCCAAGGAGCCCAGGAGCTGAGGTTGCCCAGAGTTTGCAACAATGAGCTGCTCCCCACCGTGCCTGTCCCACCAGCTGTAGAGCAGAGATAATAAACACTTATCTGCCATGGAAGGGCAGTGTGGGGATTAACACATGCCTGTTAAGTGCTCTGAAGATGAAAAGCCCCATATGCAGCCTAAAATAGGATCTGAACTGGTTGAATCCACATGTAGAGGTGAGGCCAGGGGTCCACCTCCACTGTAGGGGTGATGGCAGCTCTGATCTCAGATATCTTCCCCTCCCTCTAGCTGGTCATTCCTGCTTTTACCTTGGGAGAGGCTTTTGTCTCCTCTGCTGGGCCACATCTGCTGCGTGTGTGGTTGTGCTCTAAATTACTGACTGGGGGGTGTTTCCTCATTTTTTGACATTAGAAAAGAATAAGGAGCTGTGGAACTGCAAGAATCTGGTGAGGTCCACTCCCTCCCTGAGCTGATCCACCGAAGCTGACATTGGGCAAGATCCCTTCTTGGCCATCGTTTGAGGCTGCTTTCTCCTAAGCAGATTGAAGAAAAGCTTTTGAGGCCCTGAATATTTATTGCTCTAGAGTCAGCAAAAGGCTGGTGATTGAGTCTTACAATGATACAGATGTTGGCTCCAGTTCAATACCTGCCTCTTGTTTTTACAAGTGGTTTTAAAAAACAAAGCAGAAAAATTCTCTGCCCCTTCAGACTTGTACAAATTCACGCACTCTGGTGTATGATTTTGAACTGAAAGACATGTCTTGACTAACCCAGCAGAAGGTGGCACCTATCTGACACCCACATGGCTGCCTAGCCAGGGTCACAAGTAAGTGAATGCCTCTGTAAGCAGGACTACAGTCTGGTCCCATCCTGGGGAAGGATGCATGTCAGCCTTCAGATGATCTAAGATGATCTTAAGATGATCTAAAACTCAAATGTCGTACCCAGTGAAAAGGAAAGGCTCGAAAAATCTCACATTGAAGTTCAGAGTGATGTCCAGGGCTTCAGCTCTCGATACTGGACAGCACTGCAAGCTTTGCCCTCCCCATCCTGCCAGTGAAGCACAGCTGCAGTGCAACTACATCACAGAGCTACTTGAGCAAGGAGCCCAGGTCAAGGAAGGGCTGCAGGCATGTGGGGCTGCCTATGTGAGAGCAATTCGGAGGCTCCAGTTGAAGGGGATCCAAATTTTTCCCTCATCTTGCCCTTCACAGCTGCAGGTCACACATTCATAGAGGGTCCCTGATCCTGGGATTTGAAATTTTTAAAGGTATGCTTTACGCATAGCATTATGGGCTCATGCATGCATTTCTTGGCTGTGTCTAGCTCAGACCCTTGGGTCACACCTTTGTTCACTTCTGGGTTGAGGTCAAGCTGGCTTTTGGCAACTTCTGGAGCCCAGACAGTAACCTAGTGTGTGCACCAGACACCTGAGGTTATTATGCCTTCAAGAAAGAACAGTCTCTCCAGAAAAATCCTTTCTTCTCCTCCCACCCCTGACCCCCCATACCCTGCTGCCCCTTTCTTCTGAAGAGAGGTCTGTTGAGCTTCAGATTAGCATTGGATCTTCCCCACATGCCTCTGGTCACTAAAAGGGCTGCTCCTTCCATGTTGATGGTGAGCACGTGGGATGGCAAAGCCAATTCTGCACTTTGGGAGCATTCCGTGCTTGCTGGGGAATGCCCCTTTTGAGAGGGGATCGTCTGGTTTTGTAAAATAAGGCTTTCAGGGCTGCTCCTTCTCCCCCTGCAGAGCCTGAATGGCAAAGAAAATTACAGGCCATTGTCTGGCGCGCTCGTCTTGGGGTGTTGGAGCTTTGTTCCTTGCAGGAGTCTGTAGCCGCGGGCTGTGCACCGCATGCCAATCTTCCCGGCTGCCTTCCTAGAAGGAAATGCAAACTATCCAGTAATGATGGAGTCTCGGAGCGCAGCCAAGGCACTCGCGTGTTCTCGAAGGATTCAATCCGAGCAGAGAGCCTAGGTGTGCCTGCTGCTCTGCTCCCCACTTGACCTCTACTTGCTTAAGTGGGTCACGTTTCTGTTCTCATAGCTGGCTGCAAAGGGCAGCATGCTCACAGTAAGAGCGTCTCATGTGTCTGACACCTCCATGCTCAGTGTCTGAAGCAGCAGCTGGAGTGAGGAGACCAGGGTGGGTTTTAGTGCTGCTGCATCCCCTCCCCGAGTGTGTTCCTGCTTGGGGATAAAGTCAGAGGCGTGACTGTCCGGCACGGAGCAAGGCTGCAAGGTTATCGTTGTGCCAGCAAATGTGACTCGCGGCTGCTTGGCCTTTCCTGTGGGGTGGCTGCTAGGGTCAGCCAGGACCTGCAGCTGGAGAGCTTGGATCCAACAGCCAGGCCTCCGACAGAGTGAAGAGCATCTGGCGGTGGCCACCTTTGCACCCTGCTCCCTTCGCTCTTCCTAGAGCATCAGCCCAGGGCTCGCGTTGGTTTGCTGTGAGGGGCCAGCCTGACTTGGGGAAATGCAAGCTGATAAAGTGGCTCAGGGCTACCAGCTGTGGTCGGACATGCTGGGGATAAGTGCAGCTTTGCCGTTGGAGGCATCTCTGCTCCAGGGGAACCAGGGGAAGAATATGTCCTTCTGATGTGTGAATGAGGAACAGAGAGCAATCACTGTGCCGTAAAGTGTTGCAGAGAGGACCAGGAGGTATTGGGGACAGCAAGGCTGAGAAAAAGAGCTTAAATGGAAATTGTAGGTAGAGAGGGAGATTTTAGGGGCAAAAGCAAGCAATATGGAGGAGGAGGAACTCGGAAGCACCAGTGAGTCCCAGCAGCAGTACTGGGTTTCCTGCTCTTGCAGCATGGATCCAACATCCAGCAGCAGCAAGTGTGCGGGGTTCAAGTCAACCAGCAGACTTGGGAGGTGGCATTCGTCTTCTCTTGTGTCTTGATTCATGCTTGTAGGGAATAATTTGAATTTATTTTAAGAGGAAGACAGGATCAATGTGGGGTGTACAGGAGGAAAGCTGCTGTCTCAGATACATCCTTTGAGCCTGATTGGGATGTCTGGGCTTTGGAGGCAAATGTTGGATTCTTCCTGAGGGCAAAAGCAGTCTGTGGCCAAGGAAGGAGAGGAAGCTGGTGGACACCACTTCAGGGACAGACAGTGGTCATTAAAATCTTTAATTAGAAGCTTAAAGACAGGAGAGGCAGCTCTGAAGAGTGAGAGTGCCTGTGGGCCCAGAAGATTTGGTGCTTAGAGGTATCCTTTGTGCATCATTGGTGAAAGCTCCCCCTTTCCAGGGGTGAGGAGCAGGTGGTTTTGGCAGGCCTGGTGTTTGCAGCTCAGTAACTCGCCCTGCTTGAGTGGTGCTTGGGCATGGCAGGGAGAGCTGCTGCCCTTGGCCCAGGAGACGTGGTCGGGGCGGTCTGTCTGCCCCACGGAAATGCCAGTGGGTGACACAGTGTCTGTGGCACTCAGCTGATGCCATCTAAAGGCTTGGGATGCTCTTCTCAGCCAGAAGTGGGAAAAGCCACAAAACCTCCGCTGTCTCACAGTGCTGGGGCAGCTCTCTCTGAGAACAAGCCAGCAGAAAGTCAGTGTGAATCACCAAGGGGCTTCTGTGGTCCTGCCACGGTCTCAGGAGCTTCCTTGTAGGAGAGGTACTTCAGAAAACTCTTAGTGGGAATGGTCCCCAAGGCTTTGGCACGGGAAAACTGGATTGGCTCATGCAAAAGCCATAAGGACCCCTCTGCCTCATCTTTTCAATTTTGTCCCAGATGTATTCTTGACCACCTTGAGCCCTTCCTTCAACTCCTGGGATAATACTGTCCTTCACCTGTTGGCCTGTCGTGCTCCTTGTGCACAGCAAGTCAGCTGCCAGGTTGCCTGCATGGGAAACCCCTGCCTGCCTGTCCTGTCATACTGAGCCAGGGCTAATGCTTGAGGAGCCCGCAGGAGGTCTTTAACTTTGAGGTCAAACCACGACAGTGTCTGGAGGGCAGCACCAGTAAATCTGTTTGAAATTCTGCCTTCCCGCTGGGGAGGAGGAGAAGGTTAGGTCTCCAGGGAATTTGTGTTCCTGGTTGTTGAGCTCATGTGAATTTAAGGGAAAACAGCACACCTGAGCGCTGGAAAGAAAGGCTCTGCCACTGGCTCTTCCCCCTTGTCTTGCAGAGCTGCTGGGGCTGCCAAATGACCCCAGAGCGTGGGTGCAGTGCTTGACAAGGGGCTTCCAAAGACAGCTGGACCAAGCGCTGGTACCAGCTGGACCAGTGGGCTCCCAGCCATCATGCTGGGAGGTGGTCTGGCTTCACTTGAGCCATCACTGTCAGATGGGTGTGAATCTTCTGGCTGCTCTGGAGGCTCCATCCAACTTGCCTCCCCTTGAAAATGAACCGGGAGCCTTGGTGGAGCTTGACTCCTTGCTTTGCTGCTATTTTTATTCCCTCGTTAGAGTTCATTTCCTTTCTGGTGCCTGGTTATTTTCTCTGAGGTTTTCTACTGTTTGTTTATTTGTCCATGTCCTCCCCACCCCGAGCTGTTCCTTCACGTCTGTTTTCTTTCCGGTTGCTGGCGAGGCAGCCTGGAGGTGTTCAGCAACACCACCACGTGCAGTCATGAGATGGCCCTTGTGAACCACCGCCACGATGGCCAGCCCTGCTCCGGGCAGCTGCGGCTCAGCCGGCTGGCAGAGCCCTCCCCAGCACTGCTGACCCCAGTGCCAGCATGGCCAGACACCGAGCTGCCAGTGGGTACTGGGCACAGTCAGCCAAGATTACTATGAGGGAGATGCCAGGGTGGCCACCTGCATCCCTGGGTTGCTTTTACCATCAGTTTTTCAGCTCCAGGTGCTGGTTAAAAATAATAATTAT
Organism: Phalacrocorax aristotelis; assembly: GCF_949628215.1. NCBI lineage: Eukaryota > Metazoa > Chordata > Aves > Suliformes > Phalacrocoracidae > Phalacrocorax > Phalacrocorax aristotelis. The sequence goes on from NC_134281.1 coordinate 50,243,143, forward strand.
CCCTTTTTCTTTGTGTTGCCACTGCTGCTCTGAGTGAGATGCTCTGGGAGTGCTTCCCATGCCACCCAGCTGATGTATCTCCCTTTCGTGAGCTCAGGTCTGGGATGCGCGGGTGCCTCAGTGTGAGCCACAAGGTCCCACCAACCTCCTCAGCCCTGGAAATCTGCTGCTTTCTGGTCCAGGAGCGGCTTTCATTTTCTTCACATTGGGCAGCTAATTTCTGAGCAAGGCATTGAATTTTCCACGCCTGGCTTTGCTCTGTTTCCTAATTTAGATTTTTCCAGTCCTTATTTCTCAGTCTTTCTATCCCCCTGGAGAAGTCTAGCTTGGCTGTCAAACAGTTAAACCCTGAGCCTGCAGTGAAGGGGGGGGGTGTCCTGCTTCTTGTTTGATGGATTGCGTTTTTATCTCTTTCTACAGCCAGTGTGAACAGGCTGGTGAAACCCTCTTTCCACTCAAGATGTGTGGTAGTGTTTCCTTAAGTCTGAATCTGGCAGGACCAGGATACAGCACCTCTGAAACAGGGCTCTTTGGAGCAGGAATGCTGCTATACGAGAAATAAGTTACGCAGTCGCCGGGCTGTTTTACATGCCGTTCCCTGCTCCTTTGGAGCTGAGACATGGAATCGTTCATCAGCTGCGTCACAGCATGCCACTGCTGAAGCCCCCATGGTGTTAACGTTGGCAAGGGGAAGTGGACAAATCCTGCCATTAATATTTAAACCCGACACAAATCCTGTTGTTTGCTTTTAAATGTTTATCCAGCTCCCCAGCGTAATTGGGCAGCCCGTTGTTATCTGTTGGGTAGCGTTGCACGTGTGGGAATCTGCTATTACAACCCTCTCTCTGAATCTTTTATGGGAGATCAAAATACATTTACAAGCAAATTTGAGTTTTATTTGGAGGCGCGTTACTAATTTGGCTGCGGCCCGAACCCCAACGTGCGAAGTGCTCAATGTGTTGCGTGGGAGGAGGAGGTTTTATTTAGCTGCATGCCGCTTTCCTCGCTGCTTGGGTTTTCCGTCGTTAACGCTATGTGTGAGCAGCGCGCACCAAGGGTAGCCCTGGGAACCCCACAAAAATGCAGCCACTTCTTGCATCTTGCTAAGTTCTCCACCTTTATCTGTCATAGGGGCCTCGGTGAGGGACCAAGGATGGGCTGAGCTTAAGTGGGATGGGACACCCCAGGCATCCATGCCCTCCTGGTCCCTATAGATGCAGCCAGGTGACCCTATAGAGGCAGCTGAGACAACCTGGCTGGTCTGGATAGATGCAGCTAGGAGCAGCGGGCAGGATGGTGAGGAGGAGGATATTAAGAGTGCAAGCGTCTGGGATACCTTGGTGATGGGACCGGATAAGCGCTCGTGGTAGACAGATTAGTCATCGGTTCCTGATAGGGGATAATCGCTGGCTTGTCTGCTCTTTATCTGCAAGATAAGGACAGGGTTGGGGGAGGGAAGGAAAAGGTACTGAAAAGCTGAGACAGCCAGGATGGCCTGTTCACAGCGTGGTGGGCTTATGGCAGGGCTTGGCCACTGGCAGCAGGGGAGCAGGATCAGGGCACATGTGGGGCTGTAGGCGAAAGCCCTTGCGCTCATCCAGGGGCTGTGATTTCCTTTCTGCTGCTTCAGCTCCCATCCCAATTACGTGGTTCTGTCAACTATAAATTATTCTGCAGAGGGAGCAGCATTCTCCTCTCCCTTCAGCATGGTGCAGGCTGCGCCTAGAGCTTGCTGGAACAGCTCTCGGGCAGCGACTGTTAGCAGAAATTAAAAGAATTTTGTAAAGGACATTAAATACAAATAGCTGTATCTTATCGGGTCAGGAGCATTCTCAGCCTTTGCCGGAGGAGCAGAACCCCTCGGGTTGATGTCCTCCCACTTACAAGCCAAGAAGAGACAGTTACCCTGCTGAGGAGGCATCCTGGAGCTTGATTTTCATTAATTGTATTTGAGCTCCTGGTTCAGCAGAGCACAGGGCCGGGGCATGTGCAGTATGCCAAGCTGTCTCCATGTGAAATGGTGTCTGCTCCACAACCAGATCCCAGTTGAGTAGGGAAGACATCTTTAAGATTCACTTGGGAACGTGTTAGCTACATCATCCCTTGGCTGTCCGGCAGCACCTCGTTCTTCCTGCGCTGACCCCCTTCCTCACTTGAGAGGGAGACAAGAGGGGAGAAGCAGACCAAAGTGGAGTGGAGCATCCTCCAGCTGCACCAGTCCCTCCTTGGCACTGGTTTTCACTGAGGGGTTTCTTCAGAGCAGGGCTCAAAACTGGGGGAGACAAAAAGCTGAGTTTCTGTTCCCTTTTGTGCTCCTGGCTGCTTGCTGGAGCCGTGCTGCTGCCTGTCCTGCGGGCCCGGGAAGCCGGGGACGTTGCTGGGAGGTAGGGCAGCACTTGGGGGAAAAAATAGGAATTGAAAGGGAAAAGACAAGGGGAGATGGATCCAAGCTGTTGTTTAAAGGACTTGTGTTTTTCTTTTCTGGTTTGTTTTTTTTTTTTTCCCCTCTGGAAGATGAAATACAGCCTGTGAACACACACATGTGCCTGCCAAAGGCCCTGCTCTGGTAACAGTTTGCTCTTTGAAAGATTATTAATCCTTTGCTCTTTCCTGGGAGAGTGTCTCCCAGGCAGGTACACTGATGCACAGGGACTTGTCCCATGTCCTAAAGCAATTGAGGGGCAGAACCAGGCATTTAACCCAGGGCTCTGGAGCCCCTGTGCAGTGGTACCTCTGTTAGACTGTTCCTGATGTGGGGAAGGGCTTGCAGGAATTGGAACTTTACTGATGCTTAAACAAACCAGTGATATGGAGCAAGAGGAGGAGCACCCAAGGCGATCCTGGGAGCCAGGGAATGCTCCAGGCTCTGCAGCTGCCTTGGGGCTTTGAAGGAAGGGAGGTCCCTGCTCTTCCTCAGCCTCACTTCATGTGGGGTGCAGAGGGAGAGGGGCTAGCTAGGCATTAGCCCTGTGGTTGGGAATCCCTCCTGACGGCTGCTGCCACTGCCGTGTAAGGAGGGCATAACAGTGTCAGCTGGGACTCACTGCCTGGGAACATGGTAGGTTTTCCCTTGCCTGAGCTGATAAAACAGAGGTGGGTCCTTATAAAATAGAGGTAGGTCCACTTCTTGCTGGTGGGACTGCTGACCCTTCTGCTATAAACACAGTTGTCTCTTTTTCTCCTCCCTCCCCATCCCCCTAGGTGCTCCTGACCCCACTGCTGGGGCCAGCATCGATGACGAGAACTGCTGGCACTTGGATGAGGAGCAGGTCCGAGAGCAGGTGAAGCTGTTCCTATCTCAGGGAGGGTACTACGGCTCGGGAAAGCAGCTCAACTCCATGTTTGCCAAGGTGAGGAGGAGCCGGCTGCTCTCTCCCCTCTCCGCTCAGCACGTCACGTAGCCGGCAGCTCGCCGGCTGCCCTGGCAGTGTGCCCGTCACAGCTGGGAATCTCTGCTCCAGTGCCTTCTCGCCCGGTCGCAGAGCAGGCAGTTGTAATCCAGGCTCTGGGTCAGGCCTGGGTTGTCTCACCCGCTCTCCTGGCAGGTCCCTTCCTCCCACGCAATGGGCTTGCCGTGATCCCTATGCGAGGGAGGGCTTTCCCCCATCTCCCTGTCAGCATGGTAGAGGGAAAGCCAACCCTGCAGAGCCCACCGAGACCATGGAGAAGTGGCCCCAACCTACAGGCTCTTCTCTTTCTTAGCAGAAGGGCCTTGTTTTCATGTTCTTGATTGATTGCTTCTCTTCACAGCCTAAACCGTGGCTGTTACTCAGCCAGACTCCAGCGTGCCAGGTCATAGCCATTTCATGAATGTTATAATGTACATTATACACATATATATACATACGCATGTATATATTTACAGTCTGGACCCCCAGACGAGGGAGCTGCGGGTTGCCAGCCAGGTGACCATGTATTAAACACCTCCAGGAGACCGTGGTTTGTCTCACAAACTCTTCTCTCTGTCCTTTCCAGGTTCGGGAGATGCTGCGCATGAGGGACTCCAATGGGGCCAGGATGCTGACATTGATAACAGAGCAGTTCATGGCTGATCCTCGGCTCTCCCTCTGGAGGCAGCAGGGGACAGGCATAACGGAGAAGTGCCGGCAGCTCTGGGATGAGCTGGGTAAGGGTCACTGCCTTGCAGAGAGCAGCAGCAAGGTTGCCTGGGCTGCTGGGCCAGCAGACATCGTCTCAGAGGCTTTTGGGGCTCTTTTTTGCGAGTAGAGGCCCTGAGAGATGCCAGAAGCTTGCTCTGTGCCCTGCTGGGGAAATCCTGGTGGGACAGCTGGATTGGGCTCCAGCTGTACAGTTCAACACCTTAAATCAGCCCCTCTCCTGCAAAAGAGTCAAGGATGATGGGTGTGTGGAGTGTGGCTGGTGCCATACTTGCAGCAGCCCTGTGTTTGGTGTGCTGCCCCACAGCCTTTGTGAGGGAGGGCGCAGGCTGATGAGCCCCAGGGGCTGGACGTAGCCTGGAGATGTGGAAGTGCTGTTCCTGGAGGACCCCTGGACCAGAGGAGCAACGGCGGGTTCTCAAGTCGCATCCTGTCTAACAGATTTCTGCATGCTCTGGTGCACGTTTCCAGAGTGGGGGGGGGGGGCAGGATGGTCAGCGCAGAGCCTGGCTTTAAGGGAAATGCAGTTCTGGGTAATTCTAGCTAAGCACCTTAGACACCGGCTGAGCTGGCTGACACGGTAATATCATTAGAATAAAACATTTAGATGACGTCGGCCTGGGGAGATTGGTTGTGTGGTGGAGTTAACCCAGCACTTCTGGGCTGTTCTGGACATCTGGGATCTTGGGTGGGGTGAATAGTTTGACTTGTTTCATGATCAGTGAGTTTGAGCTGCTTTGCAGCCTGCCAGCAGGAGATGCTCTGTAAGGGCAGGGCTTCACAGGCTGGGACCAAAGGGATGTTGTAGAGCTGGAAGAAGGTTGAGGGTGGTCCAGGGTCTGGAGTACCTGAAACTGCAGCTGGGATCACAGTACCTTGTACCAAGTGCCCAACAAATGCAAACGTAGCTGTGAGACTGGAGAGCCTGGCTAAACAGTGCAGGCAAGGGCTAGGCAGGGGTGGGATGTCTTGCTTCTGTGTAAAGTTCCCTAGATGGAAATAACCACGCCAGCTCTGAAGAGCTCATCTGTGCTTGCTTGCCAAGAAGATATTTCCAGGATTTTGGTATGCTGCAGCTAGATGGTTGGGTATGCAAAGATCCTGAAGAGGTGGCCAAATCCACCAAGTCAGAATTTCCATGTGGAAGAAAGCAAACATGGTGAAATGTGGATGGGTGGGTGTCTAGGCAGGCCTGGATGCAGGAAGCAGTTTGCCCAGAATTACAGATTATTCGGCCAGACTTCAAACCGGCTATCCAAACCGAAAGCCCTCCCTCCCTTCCCACGCACGTGAAGCAGGAGTGTTTGGGTTTCAGTCCTGGCTCTGCTGTGCAAGGACCAGGTCGGTGCACATAGTTTTGGTCCACAGAGCAGGAGGAGGTGACAGCACGTCCCCATCAGCAGATGGCAAGGTGGCTAGGGAATGTCAGGGCCCTACCAAGGCTGGGTCAGCGTGACAGCAGGTGAAACGTGGTGCCAGGCAATGCACGTCAGAGCGAGTGGCTCGCCTGGTGTAGGCACGTCAAACGGGAGGGATTTGGGCATCTCCATGCTGAAGAGAAGCCCCTGCAGAGGACACGGTGATAGTCCAAGAAACAGCTCCAGGGCACGATGGGCATGGATTATACTCAGAGCAGGGATTATTACCCCCATCTTACAGAAGCCTTTTGGATTTGGACCTGGGCAGTGCTTGCTGTAGGAACAGAGCATCCCTCTGAAGGAAGGGTCCAGGCGTGGAGGAAGCAGAACTGCAGTGAGTTATGGTAGCCACTGGTAATGAACATCAGCAACGTGGAGAGATGTCCCAAACCATTGCTGGGCAGGCAACGGTAGCTGGGACGTGTGGGACAATGAAGGCACATTGTCCGACTGCCTATGGGCTGCAGATGCCAAAATTGCCTGGTATTACTGCTGTTGCCAAAGGGAGGGATGAGGGGCCTGCTGCTGCGGGAAGCCCTGGCACAGACAGCGTTCCCCTGCCACGTGGAAGAGAAAAACGGGCCTCATGGAAATTATTTCAGGCACGTGTTTAATAATTAATCATCGATTTTAGCAAAGACTGAATCACAGACTTGCGTGGGATTGGAAGGAGATCAGCCTTAAAGAAGATTGTGGATTTATGCTGGGGAAAATGTAAAGGATTTTGCAGGATTTCAGCATTTTTTAAAAAAAATTAAAATAAAAAGGGCATCATTTGCTTGCGCGTGTGCTGCTAACTGAACATCTATTGCCCCGTCTGCTGGGGAGGCAAAGGAAAGACCTGCTGGATGGAGAGCTCTGCGGCGTGGGAGTATTTGCCCTGGCGCATTAGTACTTATGATTAAAGCCTAATTACAAAAAATAGACGAAAAACCAGCTGAAGTGCAGCCTGACCTTAATCTGCCTGGAGACGGGTTTATTTATCTCGGCCACTTGTTTACAGTGGGGAATTTCAGCAGATTAAGCTGGGGAGCGACCCTGTGGGAAACGGGAGAATTTCTTTGATGGTTTGGAAACTTGGGTGTGGGATTGGAGCGGCCATCCTCTCTGGGGCCAGCAGCCGGGACCGCTGGGCTGGGAAGGCTCTGACCCCCCCATCCCTGCACCCAGCCCCGTCATCAAAAAGCATTTTTGTTTAGAGGCTTAGCTTAATCATGATCTGCCGCTTTGTTCCCCACTTAACCTTCTGCTATCAGAAAGTTCAGACGAAGGTTTCTGCAGCATGTGAGCAGACATGGAGTCTGACCCAGCGCAGTGTTTCAGCTCAGGACAGGAGTCACTTGTGCTGTCAGCTGATGTCACTTGACCGTAGGGTTCAGAAAGCCCCTCTTTTCCATCTCCCAGATAACTGTTGCGGCCAAGACAGATGCGAATCCCTCTTCCCTCCTTGTCCCTCCCCCCCCACTATATCTTCCCTTCTGCAGGAGAGCCCAGGGGCACAGCATTTTTGCAGGCAAAGGATGCCTCAGAGGGCTCCCAAAAATAGGCTGCAAAGTCATGAGGCTTCTGAGGATCACATTGTGGCCAAGTTGTGGGAGCCAAAAATCCAGCGGGTGCATCCCATTCCTGGGGGCAGTGGAGCCAAGGCACCAAGACTCGTTACTGCCTGTCAGCCGAACCACCCTGCTTGCCATCAGAGGCATGAGCTGAAATCACCAGAGGCTACTTTTTGCACAAGCAGCCCTGGAGCAGGTGAAGAGGGGCAGCAGTGCTGGTGGGAAGGGGATGCCCAAAACCAGTCAGAGCCCCAGGACACCCAACACCAGGAACCTAGCACAGGAGGTAGGGAGTTTCATGCCCTTGGGATGGGCAGCAAGCAGGCACCACTGATCAGCTATGGGGCAGAAAGCAGAGCATTAAGGGTGAGCCCTGATTTTTTGGAAGACTCTGTCCGTGCAGCCCTCATGGAGCCTACAGGAGCCTGGGAGTGAGGGACATGGACCCGCTTTGGAAAGGATGGGTCCTGAAAGCCCCTGAGGAGTCAACTCTTCTCTTGCATGTTCATTTTAGGCTGACGTTGCAGCCTAAAAGTCTTATTCCCGCCCTGTTCATCAGAAGGGAGTGGGGTTTTGGTGGGGTTTTCTGGGAACAGCGGAGCTGAGATGTGGATGGAGCTGGACTGGGCAAGGGCTGCTTTGAATATCTGCTGCTCTTTGGTGTTCGTGGTTGCTTTTCCTGTGCCCCTTCCTGGATGCGATGCTGCTGCCACCATCTGCGTTGTGATGCCGTGACGTCTCTCCTGCCGAGCCAAGCTGCTTCTAGGAGCCAGACATGCACAGCCTCCACTCCTTATTAACATCCACAAGTCCAAACTAGCAGAGGACGAGTGCCAGGAGATGCACCCCAAAAGCACCACCAAAGCTCAGCCATAACCCAGGGGAGCGGGGACACAGCAGAGCAGAACATGGCTGCTCAGCCTGGTTTTGCCTGTCAGTGCCTGGAAAAGGGACCTGTGTTGGAGTTGCAGCCTTGCTCTGGGCTGCCTGGCTTGATGGTGTGGCTGTGCAATTAAGGAGCACCACACAGAACACAGTGAGAGAGGGAGATGGTTTGGGTGCCTGGAGGAATCCCCTCACCATGCAGCAGAGCAATGTTGGGTGATTTTTGTCCTGCCTTGGGAATTTTGGGTCTGGGAGTAATGGAGAGCTGATGGAGGGGAGCTGGCTGGATGGGGAGAAGGAAGGTGCTCCAGGTCTCACTGGGCCCATGGAGGAGAGGCAGGGAAAGGTGTTTCTGCAGGAGGCTGAGCTCTCCGAGGTGTGCGGCAGGATCCAACCTGGGCAGGAGAGGAGCAGCGTGGGCTGCTCAGGCTGGGAAGATCCCTGGGGACACCGTGCACTGCAGCTGTGCCAGCACGCATCCATCGCACTCTGGGGGGCAGGGACAAGGGAGGGGACATACTGCATCCTGGCATCCTTGCAGGGAAATTTGGGCAGAAATGCAATTGGCTAAACGAGGATTCACGGTTTTGCACTTACTTTGGTTGCTGCAGCCCTTTCCAGAGCAGTGGGTGACCCAGGACAGTCAGCAAGGCTCGGTTAGCAACACCAGCATCAGCCCTGTCCTATGAAAGAATGAGCTGGATCTTAATGACAACAGATTTCCTTGTGCCTGGTTCTGCCTCTTGCACAGCAGGCAGCAACATCAGGCCTGTGAGGTCCCTTGGTTGACCTGAAGGGCGTCAGCGTCCGTGTCCTACTGATGGGCACCTTTGCTTGCTGGATCCGGAGGGCTCGCACCTTGGAAGGCTCTTGCCTGTGAGACATCAAGCCAAGCTCCAGGTTCCTCTGCTGGTTCCTCTGCAGACTGGGGGCTACTGGGGATTAAAAAAGAAAAAAAAAATAAAAAGGAAGAATATACACCAAATCTCCCTTTTAAATAGTTGAATGCAAATGGCCTGAAGAACAATGGCAGATGAAATAGCATTCAGAGCGGGCTTTAAAGCGCTTGGAACGTGGGTAGGATCAAAATCAGGTTAGTCTTTGGAGATACAGACTCTGCAGCTTGCCAGGGTGTTTTTAAGCATGCTTTGATGTGTAGTTCAAACACTAGATTTGTCCTGGCAGACAGAAGCACTCACAAATTCATACACAGCCGCTCTCTCCTTCCCTCCTCCCCACTGTCCCCCATCTCATGAGATTATAATTTAGCTTCATTACAGAGGAGTTTTACTTTTATTTAAAAGCTGTCTAAATCCTGCTCCTGGGCCTGTGCATTATGTTGAAATAAGTTTACAGATGCTGATGAAACCTTGCAGGCTCTCACGAGAAGCACAGCAGCAGAAGAGCTTTGCCCTGCGGGTATGGTGGTGGCACCTCCTTGATTTCTTGGCTTTGTTTAGGGGCGCTGTGGGTGTGCGTGGTGTTAAACCCGCACTGCAAGCTGGAAGAGAAATCCTGCTGGCTCCGGCAGCTGCGCAAGTGGGGTGAGATGGACGTCTGTCCCTTGGAAGATGGCAATTATGGTAATGAACTTCCCAACATCACCAACGCGCTTACACAGAGCTCCGGTCACAACCAAGGTGAGTCTGGGCAGTGGGTGGAAATCCAGCCAGTAGACACAGGGGTTTGGTCAGGGTCAAAACTCACCCTGAAGTTGAGAGACCTCAATTCACAGAATCATGGAATGGTAGGGGTTGGAAAGGACCTCTGGAGATCATCTTGTCCAACCCCCCCTGCTTGAGCAGGGACATCTAGAGCAGGGGGCACAGGACTGCGTCCAGGCTGGTTTTGAATTTTTCCAAGGAAACATGCAAAAGAGAAAAACTCAAAAATTCCAGGGAAAAATTCAAAAATTAACCTGCTGGTGATGTCTCCCAGAGGCATGGGAATACCAAACATTTTGATTTACAGCCTCTGGTTTTAGATACTCTTGGAATTGTTTGGCTCTTTATGACATCTTGTGTGAAGTCACCTGTATTTTGAGCATTAAATTATTTTCAAAGGCCATTTTAAAGCAATTTGACCACAGAGGAGTTTGGGCCCATATGGTCTATGTAGGTTTAGGTACGGAGTTTCACAGAAAAACAGTGTTGCTTGAATCGGAGTGGAACTGAGCTCTGAAGCCCTGGCTGTAATGTGAGTGAGGAGTTGGAGGTGGTGCAGAGCCCCTCACCCAGCCCTTGGGTCTTGCTTCTGGGTTTTGATTCAGATGGTGGATAAGTCATTAGCCAGGAATGTTAAATGGGGCTCAAGTGCAGAGCACAGAAGGAGAGATGTAGTTACAGGGTTGTTCCTTCATGCTAAAATACTTTCTTAGCCCCTGACAGCATTTGATCAATTTAAAGCACTTTTTCCCCTTCCTTTTGCTTGAAGTAGACATTAATTGAAAGTTACTGCCCTTACTGCGCCTCTGTCTGCTGTGCTGGAATTGCTCTTTGGTGTAATATGTGCAGAGTAGGAAGAGAGGGGGCTGGCAGCTGTGCTACAAAGGAAACTTCACTCTTCTGGGTGGGACTAGTCCTCCAGCAGCTGTTTGGGAGCATGGTCATCCTGCCAGCCCACCCCAGCCACGGCCACAACTGCACGCACTGGCCACCTCCCCACTCACATCCTCAGGGAGCAGATTAATTTAAATCTGGCCTTGCTCCATGTCCTGTGCCAGCTCCAGGACTCCCCCCTGGTGTTCCCAGCTCCGCTGAGGATTCAATCCTGCATTTGGGGCATGTCACTGGGGCTGAGCAGGTCACATTTTTAGACATGCAGGGTGTTTCCAAAGCACATGCCGGGGACGTTCCCTTGACCCTGAGCTCCTGCCTCTCCAAGCAGGGGACCGAAAGCAGCATGGACCCTGGAGGTGTCCCGGGGTTAATGTCTGTGCATATGCAAAATACTGCTGCAAATTGTTGCCAGCCTCTTTTATTACTGAAAGGAGAACAACTGATTCCTGAAATCCTTCCTGGTAAAGTGAGCAGGCTTGGTTCTGTACATACGAACACCTGTTTAATTTCTCTCCACCTCGGGGTGCCTGCAGCATTCAGGCTAATTGCTTGTTGCCATCGTTTCCAGAGCGTGTTTATCCAGCCGCCCTGGATCAGCTTTGAGTGGCGCCTTTTGTTTTCCCCTCTCGAATGCATTTAACTTGGCCTGTATCGCAGGTTGCAGGACCTAACATTAAGCATTGCATCCCCTTTGGGGCTTCTCATTTTGCAGCCTGCCAGCTGTACTTGGCCCTTGTGCTACAGCATGGCTGGAGCGATAGCAGGATTGCTCCGGATGGGCCTTCTCCTTCTGACAAACCACTTGTCTGATCTGTCTGGCTGGAGTGAAATGATCATCCAGCATTTGATAGCTTCAAAAATATTATTGTAGTTACAGACCAGCTCTGAAAAGGAGCACAGACATCTGCTGCAGAGCAGCGTTGAGGTTTTGGACGATGCTGTCTCCTCCCTTCTAGCCCTCTCACACAGCCAGGGGAGGTTGCTGGAAGGCGATGGTTCCCCCCATCACCCGAAGGCAAATGAGACACGTGTGGTTCTCTTCATGGCTTCAGGTGCTGCTGATCTATGCAGCTGTGGTTCAGTGAAGCCTGGGCTTTGCGTTGGAGTGGAAGAGGAGAGCTTGTGGTGCTTGTGAGGCAGTAACACTGCCCTGTCCTGTCCTGACCCCTGGCAGCTGCCTGCATGCTGAGCATCACAGCAGTGGGAATGCACTGCCACATTTCAAGGTGTCAGCCTTGTATCTGACAGTGGGTTATGGTCAGAAAGCTACTGGCAGGGCAGTCCCTGCCTCTTTTCTCACCTCTCTGGCCAAGGCAGCAATTCTAGCAAGTTACTTAGCAATGCTGTCTAAGGAGATGGCGGTCTCCATCAGGGACGGTGTGGGCAACACAGGTATCTGCAGGCAATCTGCGGTGGTGCAGGAGCCAGAGCCCCTGTGCTCAGCTCTGAAATGGCTGGGGTGGGTCCAGGCAGGGCTTTGCTCTCATTGTGAAGACACTGCTCTGCCCAGGGAAGTCATGTCTGGGGTCAGGAACAGGCTGCCCCTGCCCCACCAAGGCACTGACGGTTTTTCTCTTTGCAGACTCACTGGCCAGGCCCAGACGAACTGTGTTCACCCGGGCGATCGAAGGCTGTGACCTCCACTGGCAGGACAGCCACCTGCAGCGCATCATTAGCAGTGACTTCTACGTGTCTCCCTCCTACCAGCGGGAGGGCGAGAGCCTCCTTTTCAACTCCCAGGGGCAGCCGTTGTGGCTGGGTAAGCATGCAAACTAGCAGCCCCTTGCATGGCCTGGGTGGGCAGGGTTGCTAGTGCAGAAGAGCCATCCAAAGCACTAAAGCAGCTTTGCTACCCTGGGTCCTTGCAGGTTTCTGCACCCTAGATTGAATGTACCTCCCTGGTCCTTAGCCTGAGGAGTAGGGTGAGCAGAAGAACTTAGTGCCTTCCCACACCCCAGCCACAGTCCTTATAGCAAGCCCCACATCTTTACAGTCTGGGTTCCCGTGGGACAGCTTGGACCAGGCTTGCCATGTCCTCTTCATCCTGTTAGTGTTTAGCTGTCCCCAGTGCAAGCTCTCACTGTTCCCAGTACAGGGGGACTGGAGACTTAAAAGCCCCTTGAAAGTTGGCTGGGGAGAACAGCTGTAACCTCTGGATTTTTCTTCCCTGCTCTCACTCTCTCATTAGTCTTCCCTTAAAGGCAATTAGCAGACAGTACAATAAAGCCTTGTACGAGCTTAAGGCTTACTGGACCAGTCAAACCCAGTACTCTCCTGTGTTGTAGACCTTTAGTTCATGTACCTCAAGCCACACAACTTCTCTACTGCAAAGTCATGACCCTGGGCAGATTTGCAGACCATTGACAACTACATGTCTGGGATGAGAACGAGGGAGACGAAGGGCTTGGGGGGTGCCTGGTGTGGTCATCAGCCCTCAGACTGACCCCCCAAATGGGAGATGCAAGCCCCCCACACCTCCAGGAGGGTGGATGCCTCATCCCTGCAGCCCAAGAGGTGAATGTATGGACATGGAACAGATCAAAACCTACCACTGCACTGTGATCCACTCCAGGATCCAGGGTCTGCCGTCACCCAGCCAAATGGGCAGAGACTATTTCAAGTCATCAGAGATGTCATTTGTGGAGCAGCAGGCACTAAGTTGCTATTAAGGCCAGGAGATAAGTTAAAAAGGGCCCATGTGAAGGCTGCTGGTACACCTCTGCTAGCTTAGCTGGAGCAGGAGAGACCATTTCTACTGTGGGAGGAGTTTTGTGTAGCTGCAGGCAGCAGGTCTCCTCCCTGCGCAGCCATAGGAAGTGGTGGTGGTTAGTGCTTCCATGGACTCCATACAGCAGGGACATGGTGGCCACAGCTCTCCTGTCCCTAGCATAATCTGGGTTCTAGTGAACCCTTTGGCCCAGCTGGTTGGTGCATATTATTTTCCTGATGTATTTGCTGTGATTTTTGGATTTTGCTCTTTCGCTTTCTTGGCACCCCTTCAGGGACTCAGTGCTGGGAGAGGAGTGTGATTTGTCAGCAACTTCCAGTGATGGATTCAGTGAGAAGCTGAATATTTCATCCATTTAGCAAATGAATAGAGGGAGCAACAAGAAGATCTTTTACAGATGTGTTTGTTCTGAAACCTTCCTTGTGTATTCCTTGCGGGTGACCTTTGGGATGTGGAAAGCCCATTTGTGGAGGCGGTTGTCTGCATTTCCAAAGCTTTCTGAGCTCTTCCAGGAATAGAAATTATCCCTCTACCATAATTTTAGATCTTCTGTGTTTGCTTTTTTTTTTTCCCTTCCCCCTTAGTGTAGGACATTTTGCAAGAAAATGGGATTTTCGCTGCTTGTTATGCGGCACGTCGTGTCATCTGCTCCTGCTAATTTTCACTCAGTCATAATCCTCTCCACAGTTGCTTGTGATTTCAGGTGAGCAATGAGCAGCAGGAGCAGATGAATTCCTAAGCAACTGTGAGTCTTGGGGGGGTTTCATGCAACTGTTCCTAATAATAAAATATGAGGTAGGAGAGCTGGAGAAGAGACGGGGTGTCTGCAGAGCTCGCTCCATGGAGGCATTAAGGAAGCAGTTCAAAACATCACCCCAGATCTGCCAGTGCCCCCAGCACAGTGCTGGATGCACACCCTCATCCCATGTATCGTCACCTGTGTGGTGAGAGCAGGGAGAGTTGTTGGAGGAGATGCTAAGAAGCGTTTGGGAGCAATAAGAGAAATCACCATAAGCTGCGCAGATTTTAGGAGAAATGAGCGGCAGGGTTGTAACAGCCTGTGTTTGGAGCCATCCTATTGCAGCAATGACATGTTAGGAAAGCTTCCATTAGATAAGGTTTGTGGAGGTAGGGATTTAGGTACTGACGTGGCTGCTGTGGGTTGAACAGGATAGGAGTCCCATTAGTATTCCTGGTAGACATCCCTGCCAGGAGCAGAGAGAAAGGGATGAATTCAAGAGAGGGAGCAGGAGTTTAGCTGGGGTGTGGGCAAGATCAGTGGAAGAAAATGCCCTGAAGCCTGATGCTGTCAGGTTCTCTCCCCCCATCAGTACCATCCCTTGAATTTCTGTGCTCCTCTGGCTCAGCCGTGCCCCTGTGTTTGTCCTTGCCTTGCAGAACACGTCCCAACAGCCTGCGCTCGGGTGGATGCCCTGCGCTCCCATGGCTATCCCAGAGAAGCTCTCCGATTAACTGTTGCCATAATCAACACCCTGAGACTGCAACAGCAAAGGCAGCTGGAAATATATAAGCATCAGAAGAAAGGTATGAGTAACTATGAGAGAAGTGTCTCACAAGGTCGGGCTGGGGTGTCCCAGCTGGTTGAGGAAGTCTTCTCCACCTCAGAGAGTAGTGCTGCCCCATCCAGAGCAGCAGAGGTTGATGGTGGGCAGCGCCGTATGGGATTGCTCACGTTAGAAAGACAAACTGATGCCTCTGATTGCTTGAGCCAAACTGTTGATACCCACATGCTAAGGACAGAGGTGCCCTCATGCTGTCTTTGGGCTGCTGGAGTAGGGATGTTCTTGTTCCCACTGTCACCATGTCCGGTTGCCTGTAAGGGTTGGACAGGGAAGTGATGCCTGCATTAAAGAGGAGCTGCTTGTCTGCAGAGCTGCATTAACTGGCTGCATGTGCTACCTCCACCTTGTATTTGCTGAATACATTGTACTAAGAGGCAAGCCCAGTGTTTCTCCTTTTGCAATTGCTGTTGGCAGGGAGCTGAGGTTAGTTACTGCAGTGCTGCTGATGGTCAGTGACTCCTGGACCTTGCTAGCTGAGCCAGCTTGAGATCATCAAAAGATGGAGCTTTTAAGACTCCCTGGAAGTCTGTCATTTCTGGAGAGATTTCTGCTTCTTTTTCCAAAACATTCAGGCCACCATTGCAAATGAGTCCATAAGCTGCAGGTCTGATGTTATAGACCCCATCTGGGACTCTGCTGTCCCTCATGTCCTCCTGGAATAGAAAACAAGCTGCTTTGTCTTATGTGGCCTTAGGGGCACCTTTTTTTGTTGGGTACCTGCTCCTTCTGATGTCTGTGGCAGTGTGCATGGTGGCTGCTCTGAGCTGGTCCTTGCCCTCATGAACTACCATGCCAGAATTGGCCCTGGAGGTGCCCGTGTCCCAGGCCGTGGGGTAAGAAAAGGCCCTTCGACTCAGAGACCCCTCTGGGTGCAGAACTTGTCTTTAAATTCCTCACTTTTAATGTCTTTCTGTTGCATTTTTTGCAGAGTTGCTGCAGCGAGGAGCAACAACCATCACCAACTTGGAGGGCTGGGTAGGCCACCCTCTGAACCCCATCGGCTGTCTCTTTCTCACTCTGACCGAAGCTTGTAGATTAGAAGAGGAGAATTGCCTTGAAATTTCAGGTACTGAGCACTCCTCCTGGCTTCCTTCCTGGAGTCTGCGGCTGAACCGAGCCTGGCGGGCAGACTCTGGGTGCAGGTCTGGGGCCTGGGACTCCTGGGCTCCAAATCTCCCCTCTCTCCACCTTTACAGGAGCAGCCAGGACAGCACTGCAGTGCAGAGAGGGGGATTTAGTGCCCTGCATTTTCCCAGTGAGGTTTCCCAACCCAGTTTTTCTGATTTGTAGCCAGAGCAGAGAAAGAGAGTGGTTTAGCAGAGCTGGTCTGAGGCATGCCAGCCCACCGGAAGGCTCTGGTGTCAGCTGTGCACCCTGTTGCACAGGTCTTGGGTCTCCTGCGTCTCTTAGTGAGAGCAGGAAGGAGGGTGAAGCCCACATCTCCTGCAGGGAACTTTTATCCATCATCTCTGGGTAACCGAAGGCAGACAGCAAGGGAAGTATGGGTCTGGCTTCTAAAGGTGAGAGGTTTTCCTCTGCCATGGTTCTGCCACCTAGGAAGGCTCTGCTAACCTTGCTGCATCTCTCCCCCTTCTTCTAGACGCTGGGGACTCCAAACCCCCAGTGTATCAACATGTGCCCGTTGCAACTGGCAGCCAAGACAGTGGCGAGTCTTACCTGTCCCTGGCCTTAGAGGTGGCCCTGATGGGAATGGGTCAGCAGAGAGTGATGCCTGAAGGTCTCTATGCCCAGGACAAGGTGTGCCGCAATGAGGAGCAGATCATCGCCCGGCTGCAGGACCTGGAGCTAGACCCGGTGCTGGTGCAGACCCTGAGGAAGCAGTGCATCTTGCTGCTGGAAGGTGGGGGCTTGGTCTGTCTAGCTGGCTTCTGTGTGTTGGCTGAGTGTTGGTAATGTCTCCGGGGTGCCCTTTCCAAGGTTTATGCCTGGCTGACCCCATCCTTGCTTCTTTCTCTGTGGGTGTGGTGCTGAGTCTGTAGGATGGCTGCTCTGCCCCATCATTTGGCAAAGCAAGGGTTTGCTGACATCCCTGGACTAACACCACCTCAGAGGCACTGTGGACAAGGGTGCTAAGCACATGGCCTCAGTTTCTGAGGAATTTTGACCTGAAAGGGTTTTTAGAAAAGGAAAGAGCAGCCCTTTGCCCTGGATCCAACTTGAATATTGCACCAGGGAGCTGCTGAGCAGATTGTCAAAGCTTTAGGCTGGTGCAAACCCCAGCCACAGATCAAGCCGTGCTTATTATGGCTGATGGGCTCTGCTTCCACCTAGGTGGTCCCTTCAGCGGCCTGGGAGAAGTCATCCACCGTGAAAGTGTCCCCATGCACACCTTTGCCAAATACCTGTTCTCTGCCCTGCTGCCTCACGATGCAGACCTGGCATACAAGCTGGCTTTGCGGGCCATGAGGTTGGTGCATGTTTTATTCTGTCTCTGCCCCCTGTTTTGCCTCCCTCCTCTGCTCCACTGGGAAGTGGGATGCTTTACAACCCCAGAGCAGGGATGGGAGCAGAGGCAGGCTTGGAGCTTGTCATCCCAGGGATCATCCTGTGCAGGGTGTAGGGCTGCTCAGGCACCAAGCAGCAGTGCAAAGAGACTCCTGCTCTCTCTTTGGGTAATTCCTGGTTTTCAAGCCTCGTCTGTAGGGATTTGCATGGGTCTGATAATGTCTGCTGGTCTAGCCCTCTGCCCAGACCCTTGCCCTAGGCTGGATGCCACCTGCCTGTCCTGGTGACAGGCATCCTCCACTGGAGTGGGTCCCAGTTATGCGCGGTGCTGTCATCTGCCTAGTGTCTGCCAGGCCTTGGGCACCCTGCAGCCCTCCCTGCCCTCAGGAAGGGCTGTTATCCTGGCACTGATGGGCAGATGATTGCCCCAGGCTCCACGATGTCGCAGAGCCAGGCAGAGAGCACAGTTGCGCCCTCTTCTCCATTAAAGCCCAGCTCCGTCTCTGGGACTGGGGACATGGCCAATGCCAAGAGCTGCCCCATCTCCCTCCCTGGTGTGTGACACTCCTCAGACATCAGCTCGTGTACTGCAGTTTTTTGGCAGCGGCTGGATGGGTCTTGAAAAGGATGGAATTTCCCAAATGAGTCAATGCTTTAAGGATCATCGACCCCAGAGCATCCCAGTGCCCTGTCCCTTTGACAACATTAAAAGTCCCAGCCCAGAGCATCAACTTTCTTGGGATATTTTCTCG
The DNA here is from genome assembly GCF_949628215.1 of Phalacrocorax aristotelis. Taxonomy (NCBI): domain Eukaryota; kingdom Metazoa; phylum Chordata; class Aves; order Suliformes; family Phalacrocoracidae; genus Phalacrocorax; species Phalacrocorax aristotelis. The sequence goes on from NC_134281.1 coordinate 50,261,207, forward strand.
GTGAAATGGGCCATGTCTCCCCTATACCAGGGGAAATTTTGAAATCCCTGTCCTGGGAAGAGCTGCTCAGGAGGACAGCCAGACCTAAAAGAGCCAATGGCCCCTGCAGTGCATGGGGACACCATGCCCCACCAGACCTAAGACCTCCAGCCACCAAGCAGGAACAGGACCGAGTGCCCTGGGGGTGCACCTTGCTCCCTCACCATCCCTGTCAGTGCCCATCCCCTGCTCCCAGCTGGGACCCCATGTGTCAGAGTCTCTGACCTGGGCTGGGAAGGTTGGGATTCTGCTGCCTGGTGGGTACCCCAAGCTTGTGAGCAAGGAGAGCAGAGACGGTTGGATGTCCTCCATGTCCAGGGGGGTCAGCTTCCCTCCTGCATGCCGTAGCTGCCCACCAAGTTAGTGAGAGCAGCACTAGCTCAGGGATTTAAGAGCCAACATGTTTTTTCCACCATGGCTGGTGATGTGAGACTCCTGCTCCCATTCTTGTAGGCTTCCTTCTCCCCTGGGTTTTCCAGGCTTTTGGATATCACCACACAAGCAGGTAACCCAAACCGGCCGCAGAGGCCCTGGGGAAATGTGCTGCTGCTTCTGATCATAACTGGGCGTTTTAAGAAGAACCAGATGATAAAGCCAGGAGTTCTGCCAGGTGCTCTGACATGAAAGAAGCAGGGAGGGAGGAGGGATTTTGCTTTTTTTTTTTTTTCCTGAGGCTTGTGTATTTCCTTACAAGTTTATAAATCACTTCACGGATCATTCTCCCCCTTTCAAGTCAGTCTCAGATTGATCCCCATGCCCATGTGTTAAGCACGCAGCCTCGGGAGCCCCCACACATGCACAGCAGCAGGATGCTTTCAAAGGCAGTGCTGCAGGCAGCTGCCTGCAGGCAGCTCCTTCCTCGCCTCGCCAGCACCTCAGGGAGAGGAGGTGAAGCTGGGGCTGGGCTGAGGCTGCCATGGCAAGGTCTGATGTTGCCTTCTCCTGTTTACCTTTCAGGTTGCCTGTCCTGGAGACCACGGCACCGTCTGGCGATGTGACTCATCCCCACCACCTGGTCTCAGTGGTCCCCAGCAGATACCCACGCTGGTTCACCCTGGGGCACCTGGAGTCACAGCAGTGCGAGCTGGCTTCCACCATGCTCACTGCAGCCAAAGGTTGGTGAGGCGCTGGCTCTGGGACAGGGGAGATGGGACAGAGCTGCAGAAGAGCATCAAAGGAACTTTACTGGAGAAAAGAGGGAGCTCCTCTTCTCCCTCGAGTGCTGGTGGAAATCAGGCTGGGTGCCCCTCTGGCAGCCCACCGCAGCCCCCTGGCAGCTGGCCTTGGAGCAGCCCAGTGGAGTCTGAGATCTTTGGGGCTCTGGTCCCAAAGGCCCCTAGGGCTCATGATCCAGCAGGGCAGGGCAGGGTGTTCCCAAGAAGTGTGTGCAGCCTTGCAGGGATGCCGACTGCAGTGCCAGGTATCCTGGGTAGTGCTCCTGGGTGATGCTGGACCATGCCTGCCCTGCAGCATGGTCAGCTGCCAGGTCTGCCAGCCCTCCCCAACATACCATGGGTTCATGCTGTGGCCTTTTCATTAAATATCTCTGCCCAGAAACCAGCTGCACTGGGACAGTGAGGACCTTCTGCCCTGCGAGGGCCAGTGAGCTGAGCATTTACTGCTGCCCGCTGCTGTCCCACAGAGTCTGCGTCAGCCTCCAGCAAACTGTGCTGCCAGCCTGATGGGGAAGGTGTAGCAAGCTCCAACCTCATGCCCTCAGCAGCCTCTTCTCTCCTTCCAGCTCTCCTCCTCTTGGTAGCTTTTCCAGGGCTGGTGGTGACCAGCCCCTGCCTTGCAGCACCCTGATAAAGAGCTGGCACCTGGATGAAAGCAGCTTATCCTTAGTATATTCTCCCTTCCAGCCCTTAATGGGGATGAGTTTTTTATGCCTGGGTTGTAGGGCTGTTGGATTACGTCTGTTTTTCCCATCATGCCCTTCCCCAGGTGACCCTGTGCTGCAGCATGTCCTGATGTGATCCTGGATCCTCGTAGCCTCTCTCGCCTGCGCCCCCGCAAGCTGTTTTAGGGAGGCTTGGATTTTGGTGGCAGTGCAAGCAGCTGCTGTGGGTGGCAGGCGATATCTTTAGCTATTAGTCACCCAAGATGTCTCTGCATGCCCAGGTGCAGCACTAGGTTTTTCACACTGTTGTGTGTTATTTGGTTTTCTTTGTGTGAGCTTCATCTGCTCAGTTTATGACTATGGGAGCAGAAACGTGAACCTGGAACAAAGCAGAGAGACCTGATGTGGCATGTTGGCAACTCTGGTCTGCAGCCATGCCAAAGGTCCCTCTCCCCACTCTGTCTCACAGGGGCTGACAGGAGGATTTCCCAAGCCAGATGCAGGTTCACAACATTAATGTGCCTTTTGGGTCCCTCTTCCAAGATTCTGCCCATCTCCCAAAGCCATCACCTATCCTTCTAGCACCCATGTCCTCCTGTGGCAGGAGACCAACAGCATCACTGGGTGTTGTGCCAGGAACCCCCTTCTTTGGCAGTATCTCAGCCTGTCTCAGTCATGCGAGCTGTGTGCCTGACCTGGGATGTCCAGGTCCAAGCAGCAGTGAGTCTGGGTCACCCTGGCCCGGCCTTTGCTAGACTTGCAGAGGAAATCAACTTACTGGACAAGACAGTATGTACGCAGCAAACAGCTTTTCTTCTTCTTTTTAATGTTCCTAAATGAAGACTGACCTTTCTGCAACCGTTCAGCACTGAGCATCTCCCCAGACCCCTCCTTTGTTGAGAAAAGGCTGCTTTACAGCTGTCAAACTTGAGCCCAGGGTAAAACACTCAGGTGCCCGGAGATGTCTGCAGATGCTCCAGGACGTGTCTGGGATCACTCAAGGTTGTTTGTCCTCTCCGTGAGACAGTGGTCTTGAGCGAGGATGGATGCTGTAGGATGTGTCACCTCTTTGGGAGGACACCCCATTTTGCTGTTGGACTGCAGGGCTTGATCCAGCATCTCTGTCTCCCTCCATGTGCATGTCCAGAGGGGCTGACCATGCTGAAGGGGCTGTTCACCACCTGGTGCAGGCAGGAGATGGGCTTGGGGGCAAGGTAGGGGGAGGCCAAGCCATCTGACCATCCTTTCCTGCACCCAGGGGATATGCTGCGCTTACGCACGGTGCTGGAGGCCATCCAGAAGAACATCCACTCCTCCTCCTTAATCTTCAAGCTGGCCCAAGATGCATTCAAGATTGCCACACCAGCTGACAGCAACTCGGACACAACGCTGCTCAATGTGGCGCTGGAGCTGGGTCTCCAGGTACAGGACAGCATAGGGGGATGCTGGTGGCCCTTCTGTCTTCCACCAAGCAGATGGTCCCCCATGGAAGGAGTAAATTCATCTCTGCATGTCCCTGAACAGGGGACCTCAGCCCCAGGAGAGGCCCCTGTGCCCACTGGGGTTTGGGTGGAGGGAAGGCAGCACTGGGGAGCCTTGCAGGGAGCTGGTAGCCAGCTGGGCCAGGAGGATTTTTGGGGAGTGCCATGGTGTTGGGTGGCCTCAGTGGAGCCCTGTGGGGCAGCCGGTCACCCTGGGTTTGCCTCACAGGTGATGCGCATGACCCTGTCCACCCTTAACTGGCGGCGACGGGAGATGGTGAGGTGGCTGGTGACGTGCGCTACCGAAGTGGGTGAGTGCCTCACTGCATGGGATGGATCCGGCCTGCATCTGCTGGGAGCGGGGTGGGCATGGACATCCCAGTGTCATTGATAGCCCTGGGTGTCTGAGCAATCCTGAGTCTCCCAATTTTTCCTGGGTAACTGGATGCACTCCCAGAGTGCCACCTGGCAGGGCTGGGGCCACAATGGTGGCCAGGTTCAGGACTGGGACAGGTACCCTGTACTCCCAGACCAGTTCAGTGATGTTTGCTGCGCTGTGCAGCATGGCCAAGCAGGATAGCCTCTGCCTGTCCCCCTCCGCCCTGTCCCTGTTGGAGCGGAGGCAGCGGCTCAGCACTGCTGCAGGCTGGCTTTGCCCTGGCTCCGGGCCCCTGGGGACTTGGAAGAGCACTGTGATCCGTGCCATGCTCCAGGGCTGTGCCATGAACCCAGTGTTTTCTTGCAGGGGTGAGGGCCCTGGTGAGCATCCTGCAGAGCTGGTACTCGCTGTTCACCCCCACGGAAGCCACCAGCATTGTGGCAGCCACGGTGATGTCCCACAATACCATCCTGCGCCTGAGCCTGGACTACCCGCAGCGGGAAGAGCTGGCCAGCTGCGCCCGCACCCTGGCCCTGCAGTGCGCCATGAAGGACCCGCAGAACTGCGCCCTGTCTGCCCTGACCCTCTGCGAGAAGGACCACATTGCCTTCGAGACTGCCTACCAGATCGTCATTGATGCCGCCTCCACCGGCATGACCTACACCCAGCTCTTCACCATCGCCCGCTACATGGAGCACCGGGGCTACCCACTCCGGGCGTTCAAACTGGCCTCATTGGCCATGACGCATCTCAACCTGGCCTACAACCAGGACACGCACCCAGCCATCAACGATGTGCTCTGGGCCTGCGCCTTGAGCCACTCTCTGGGCAAAAACGAGCTGGCGGCCATCATCCCGCTGGTGGTGAAGAGCGTGCACTGTGCCACGGTGCTCTCGGACATCCTTCGCCGCTGCACCATGACGGCCCCAGGGCTGGCCGGCATCCCCGGCCGTAGGAACTCGGGAAAGCTGATGTCCACCGACAAAGCCCCGCTGCGACAGCTGCTGGACGCGACGATAAGCGCCTACATCAACACCACCCACTCCCGGCTCACCCACATCAGCCCGCGGCACTATGGGGAGTTTATCGAGTTCCTCAGCAAGGCCAGGGAGACCTTCCTCCTGGCGCAGGACGGGCACATACAGTTTGCCCAGTTCATTGACAATCTCAAACAAATCTACAAAGGCAAGAAAAAACTGATGCTGCTGGTGCGAGAACGGTTTGGGTGAGCCCTGGTTCCCGCCACACTCACTGGCAGGGTCCAGCCGCAGTACGGGGACTTGGGAGAGAAGAAGGAAGGAAAGCAGAGATCACCTTCCCCCCATCGGTAGAGGCTACTCTGTTCTGGTCTTCTGTTTCTTTTTTTTTGTTTTGTTTTCTTTTTTTTTTGTTTTCTTTCTTGGATTTAACCATTTCACACGCTGAGAGGATCCAGAGATTCCTTGGGCACAAACCAAAAGGCAACCACGGGGAAAAAGGATGGTTCACTCAGCCCCCTGCCCTCCCTTGCCAATACCAAAAGCTAACCTGGAAATCTAATACCTCTTTCCTGAAGGAAGCGGTCGCTGGAGGGATCCGAAGGTTGCAAAATGCAAAAATCTTTAAAATTACATGGGGAATTAAAAAAAAAAAAAAAAAGGAAGAAAGAGCGAGCAAAGAAACCCGCAACACTAGAACCTCATGCGTCACCAAAAGCGATGGCTTTGCAAAGCGCTTCTCCCGCCCACCCGAGACATGCAAACTCCTCTATTTGTGAAGATACTTCAATAAAAACAAGTTAAAGTAACTGTTCTCAGGGATTGCTTACTAAAAGTAACACAAAAAAAAAAGCATTTATGATACTGTAAATACTATAGTATATGTGTCAATTATTAAATTGTAAAGTTATAATTATTTATAATTCTGTCTTTTATTTGGGGGATACTTGAAATTGTCGTGGGCTGGGGCGATTATTTTTATTATTGCTATTATTATTATTATTATAACTATTATTTAAAAAAAAAAACCACAAAACACAACCACAGACAAAAAGAGGAGGAGGCACGCGAACATTTCTCAGGTTCCCACGGCATCGTTGGCAGCGAGAAGGGTGTGGGGGGAGGCGAACGTCCGCTCAACTCGCAGCCCTGGGACAGACGGACGGACGGAAGGAGGAGCAGCAGCCCAGCGCTTGAGGACAGCAAAGGAAGGGACTTGGAGCAACACTCGCTCGGACGTGCATGGATGCTGGCGAGGGAGGACGCGAGCCCATCGCCTCGTACGTGGCTGTCTCCCGGCGGGTGCAGGGGTGCGAGGCGCCGGGGCAGGGGCGTGGGCACCAGGGCTGCCCGGCTCATGGGGAGGGAGAGGGGGCAGGCGCAGCTGCGCCACCCCCCCGCACCATTCTGCTTCCTGGCTCTGTGGTGTGGCCAATGCTCAGCCCTTCCCGGCTTCGCCCAGCGCCACGGGCAGACTCTCCAGCCCCGGGCTGGCGGCTCTTCGGTTTTGGTTCATTTCTTTGCCAGTGGGTCAGGAGGGCTGGGGGGGCAACGGCTGGTCTGGATGGTGTCTTGTAGTTAGAGAACGTGGGCTAGTTATCTGCTGTCTGGTTTGACTTAATTTTTTTGGCAAGTGACTTGTGTCCGCGCTCCGGCCAGGAAACCAATTGTATTTGGTCTCTGTCGCCACCAAAATAGCGGTCTTCAACCAGTCTGTTCCTCTCTTTTTTCCTTTTTTTTTTTTGCGTGCGTGCGTGTATGTGTGTGTGCGACCTCTTCATCTGATGTTTAATAATAAAAGGGATGAACATTACTGCTTGTATCTCTACTGCCTTTCTCTGAAGTTGGAAGTGTCACCACACTTGCTGAGCAGCCTGGCATTGTGGGCAATGCAATCAGGGCAGAGCCCCAGGGAGGAGGCAGTATTGCAGCCCCCTACGGTACCCAGCTCCTGCACCCCCCAGCACCGGGGAACGGAGCAGTGACAAGGCACCCCAGCTGCTTCAAGGTGCAATTCCCTGCCAATCTCAGCATCAGCAGGTCCCTGCCCACCCTCGTGGCACTGCCCCATCCATGCCAGCTAGAGCAGTGTTGATGCCTGTGTCTTGATCCATCCTACAGCCAGCCTGGAACAGTGAGTGCTGCGGTGTGGGATGGGGTGGCATGCAGTCATAACCCAGGGTGTCTGGCTGCTGCCGGCACCCTGGGCTGCCTTCTGCAGGGTTTGCTGAGCCCCAGGCAGACGTGGCCGAGAGGGTCAGAGGTGATGGGGAGGTGGGCGTTGGGGGAGAAAGATCCAGGACCAGTGGGATGGTCCCAAAGAGGCTCAGGGAGCTGGAGGAGGGTGCTGGCGGTGCAAGGGCCATGGTGTCTGCAGGGCTTCTGCCATGTGACTGGCTGTCCTCCAGGTGAGTCCTGCTGGGTCTCCCACCCCCTTGAGGATACCTTGGGTCAATGTCACATTCCCTATTCCCACCTGAGCAGGACTGTGGCATGGATCATGCTGAGCCTGTGGCAGTGGTGGGCTGTGAGCCCCCAGGCTGTGACCTGGCCAGCATCTGGCAGTGCATCACCCCAAGCAGGGCTGAGCACATCTGTGGTGCCAGGAGACACCTATTGCGCTCTGGGCTCACATCCTCTTGCACAAGCCCTTGGCACAACACTGCAGCCTGGCAGGGAGAGGCATCTCCCCTTCTTTGCTGGCATCCTTATTTCCCCATTCTGACCTGCAGGATGGGGCTCAGAGGCTCCCCCGACCTCACGTGCCCCACTGCCAGGCTGCCATTGCTGCCCCTCTCCTCCAGAGCCATCCAGTTCCCCGTCCCCCTAGCCAGAGCCGCCACACGGCTGCTGTGGAGAAGGTGCTGGTTTAATGCTGCAGCCCAGCCTGGAGCGAGCCGGTGACCACTTGGGGCAACTGTGCCCAAACCGGAGTCCTGTCCCCAAGCCCCCAGGCTCAGCTGTGCTTGTTGATGTGGCGGGAATGAGCGTGCACAGCCTCCACGAAGGCACCCACGTGCTCGGGGCTTATGTCAGGGTAGAGGCCGTGGCCCAGGTTGGCAATGTAGCGTTGGGTCCCAAAACCCTCCAGCATCTTCTTCACCAGCTCGCCAATCTTCTCCTGCAGGCACAGAGGGAGACCATGTGTCAGCCCCATCCAGCCCAGGCTACTCCACCCCCACCAGTCCCTAGCCAGCCTGGGGGACTGCTGCAACATGAGCCAGCGCTGCCGGTGGGAAACTGAGGCAGGAGGCCTTTAACACAGGCTAGAACTAGCCCCCACTGCTAGCGATGACCATGGCTCACCTTGGGTGCGTAGAGAGCACAGGGATCCAGGTTCCCTTGCAGAGTAACATCTTTCCCTGTCTGTGCACTGCAGTGGAGATGAAGCAGGTGAGTTGTTGCATGTGGTGCAGAGGCTGAGGGCAGCTGGGTGCCTGCAGCCCTCACCACAGGGCACACGGGACCCCTCAGTGCAACCCCTGGTTGCTGTGAGCTCCATGTAGCATGAGGACCCAACTATCCCCACCTCTGGAGCAGAAACCTCCAGGCCTGGGATGGCTCAGGGTAGAGAAAGAGGTCAGAGTACCCAGGCCGAGGTGTTGCCCAGGCACCTGAGCGCTCTGTCAGACTTACCGAGCTTCCTGGGGACGGATGGTCCAGTCAAGACCCACCACCTCATAACCAGCATGGGCCAGGTCATGCAGTGCGTAGTGCGCGTCCTTTGCAAAGATGATCTGGGAAGGGAGGAGTTGGGCAGTACCTGTGCTATGGGTCAGGCCCCTCTCCATAAGCTAGACTAGGGGAGGCAGGTACCAGGGGATGCACCCCTCTCCAGCAGCCCCCAAATGCTAGGGTGAACCCAGGCAGCCCTGACTCACCATGGGCACCAGGGGCAGCGCCTCCTCCTTCAGCTTGCTCTTGACAGCCTGGGCGATGTCTCGGATATAAGGCAGGGCGAAGTCCTGGAACTGCTCCGGGCCCAGGTGCCCCGCGTGGGACTCAAACAGCTGGAGCGCCTGCCAAGGACATAGGGCTGGGAAAGCCACACCTCAGTGCCTCTTCCTCCTCCTCCCACAAGCTAGACCCTCTCTGCTCCCTGTCCCCAGTCCCTGCCTGACCCTGTCCCCATGCCCCAGGACACACCTGCGCTCCAGCAGCCACCTGCCCCACTAGGTAGTCAGTGATGACATTAGCCAGCAGCCGCAGCAGTTGGTGGCTTGACTCGGGGTGACGGTAGAGCCAGCTCTTGGCCTTGGCCATTGTAGTGGAGCCGCCACCTTCAATCATGTAGGACATGAGCGTCCACTGCAGGAAGGAGAGGAGTGGAATAAGGATGGCAATGGAGATGGAAGACGACGCGAGGGGACAGTCACTGTGCTGAAGGTAGAACCTGTGAGCACCCCAGAGCCTGGGGCACACTGCTCCTGCATTGAATGGCCCTCACCTATGCACCCCTATAGCACCCACAGCTCTGGAGGTGTCATGGCCGGTGTCACCCCAGAAGAAAGGGCAGAGGAGCCCAGCTAGAAGCCCACATGGAGGAACCACATCACTTACAGGTGCCCCGGAGAACCCAATGAGGGGCACCCTGCCCTCCAGGCTGTGTCGTGTCAGCGTGATGGCCTGGAAGACGTAACCCAGCTCCGCAGTCACGTCCACCTTCTGTCGCAGTTTCAGCAGATCCTCCACCTCCTTCAGGGGCTCTGTGAATGTGGGTCCTTTGCCGGGGACCATGACAACCTCCATGCCTAGCGCCTGGGGACAGGGGAGAATGGAAGAAGCAAGAGTGGGGTGGCCCTTGAACCCAGCCCCGTTCCCAGCCACTGCTCCCCACCATGGCTCTCACCTGCGGCACCACCAAGATGTCAGAGAAGATGATGGCAGCATCCAGGGGAAATCGTCTGAGTGGCTGCGCAGGGGAAGAGACAGCGTCAGTGAGGGGCTGGGACCCCGTCCCATGGAGGATGTGGACAAGCACTTGGGGCAGTGGGGTCCCCAAGGGCTGCACAATTTACCAGGGCCACCTGGGATGGCCAGACCCAAGGTTTCTCCCTGTCCTCATCTGGGTGGGGACAGGGGACACACAGATCCCCCAGGGGATGCTTACCTGAAGAGTCAGCTCACAGCACAATTTGGGGCTCCGGCAAGTGGCGAAGAAATCCTGCGCCGCCCGGGTCTCCCGAAACTCTGCAAGTGACCGGCATGAGCATTATGGGGTGTGTGCCGGGCCCCCCTCATGGGTCTGTCGCCCCCCACACACCTCCGCCTGCTCACCGGGCAGGTAGCGCCCCGCCTGCCGCATGCACCACACCGGGGTGTGCTCTGTCTCCTCCCCACGCGCCGCTCGCAGGAACGTGTCATTCTTCAGCTTGGGGAAGCCCTTGGGGCTGCGGACAAAAGGGCAGATACGGGTTGTCACCCACGAGGGGTCCAGGTGCCCTGCCAGATCCCCGTGGCTGGGGGCAGGAGGCGTGAGGGCCAGTGGCTTGTCCCCACTCCCGGGCTGGTGACCGCAGGAAACGGCTTGCATCCAGCTGTGACAAACATGACCAACGTTCCTATGACAGTCCAGGGCCTCTTCCTGCTGGGGCCCATGGGGCCCTCCCCGGGGAGAGGCGATGCCTGGCCCAGGGTCCTGTGAGATTAAGTTATCAGGGCCAGCAGTCGCTCCCGCCTGGAGAGATTTGGGGCCAGTGGGGTGCAGGGGAGGGCAGCTCTGCCACTGGTGTCCCTGGCCCCTATCTGTGCTGTGCAACCCCCGGAGGCCCAGGCACCCGCCGAGGTGGCAACCACGCATCCCCAGCCTCCCCCCCGCGGTGTCACCGCCAAGGGGCTGCGGGAGCCTGGCCTGCCCCTGGGACGGGTACCCCGGGCAACCGCGGGGGACAGCCAGCACCATCCTGCTGTGACAGGTGGGGGCCACAGGGACAAAGTCCCTCAAACCTCCAGTGTGAGACCAGTGACTTCACTGCCACACCAGTGGACCTGCTGATCCATCCCAGTGGAGGACCAGTATTCCCAGTGCCTCACCATTGTAGGATCAGCCCCCCCCAGTGCCTCACCAGTGACCCCAGTGCAGGACTACGGTGCCAGCGCCGTATCCCCAGGGCCACACCAGGGCCTCACCACTATCCCCAGCACAGGACCCCAGCGCCTGAACACTATCCCCAGGGCCACACCAGTGACCCCAGTACAGGACTCCAGTGCCGGAGCGCCATTCCCAGGGCCACACCAGCGATCCCCGTGCAGGCCCCGGTGCGTGCCCCCCTTTCACCGCCCGCCCCGGTTACTCACAGGAGCCGCTCACCGCCCTCCATCCTCCTGCACCGCCCCGTTCCCCGGCGCCTCCGTTGCCTCCTGACGTCCCGCCCCTCCCCGCCCCCGTCACGCCCCCGTCACGCCCCCGTCACGCCCCACCGGCGCCGCCATCTTGCCGTAGTCCCGCCTCTCCGTACATCGCCATCTTGCCGCGCCCCCTCCGTACGGCGCCATACTGCCCGGCTTCCCTCTCCGCCGTACGCCGCCATCTTGCCTTGCTCCTTGCTCCTCTGTACGCGGTTAGGGCGCCGCCATCTTGCCCTACGTCCGCCCCATCGGGCGCCGCCATCTTGCCTTGTCGGCGGGCGGGGTTTGCCGTAAACCCGCGAGTAGCGACCCCGCCGGTGCGGGGCTTGGCCGCTGCTTGCCGTGTACGGTATCAGGTGCGCGATGCGTGCGGGCGGGGAAGCGCCGCACCAGGTGCTGGGCCGGCTGCGGTTCCTGCTGCAGTGCAGCGAGTGCTTCCGCCGCGCCCAGGCGCTGCCCGCCGCGCTCTGCTACGTGCCGCGGGAGGTGCAGTACAAGATCTGCAAGGACCCCGCCGCCGCCGCCGCCGCCGCCGCCGCCCGCAGCCTGCTCAGCGTCTGGGACAGCCCGGGGCCGGCGCGGGGCGGCAAGCGGGCGGCGCGGGCCACCATCGAGGTGCGGAAGGGCGGCTGCCTCCGCGCCACCGGCGAGGAGTACTGCAACGGCGCCGGGCTCTGGGTGAAGCTCAGCAAGGTAACGGCGGGGGGGCTGGGAGGCCGCCGCGGCCTGCGCTGCCCGCGGAGGGGCCTGTCCGTCCCCTGACGGGAGCCACCTGTCCCCCGCAGGAGCAGCTGGAGGAGTACCGGAGCGGCTGCGAGCTGGAGGAGGGCTGGGTGCTGGTCTGCAAGCACGCCGACGGCGGGGACCGGCTGGTGCCGGTGGAGTCCACGGAGCGGATCCAGCGGCAGCAGCAGCTCTTCGGGGTGGACTACAAACCTGTCATCAGGTGTGGGGCTGCCGCGAGGTCGAGGTCGCCGTCTTGGCTCCCCCTTGCACGGGGGGCAGCAGGGAGGTTCTCACCTCCCACTCACCCAAACCCACCTGCGTGGGGTTTCGGTGTGCTGCCCCTCAGCCCTTCCTGCCCTGGACTGAGGAGCCTCGTCCCACTTGGCTGCTTCTTCCGTGGAAGTGAGGCAACAGGGATGCTAGATGTGGAGTTAACTGGGTTTTGCTCGGTCACTGTGTTTGTCACCTGCCTGGTGGGGTGTGGGCTGGAAGAAGTAGACGTGGTTGGAAAGCAAAGAGAAGCAGATGAGTGTGGAGGTGATGGAGGATGGCGTATGGTGGAGCGTTAAACCCAAATCTTCTCTACCCGCTACTCCTTGACTGTCAGCTCCTACTTTCCCCTCTGATTTTCTCATTCCTCCTTCTCGGGGTTGTTTCAGATGGGAGCAGGTGGTGGATCTGACGTACTCCCTGCGCCTCGGAGCGAAGCCCAAGCCCATGGAGCAGGATGAGGCCGCAGTAGAGAAGCTTCGGTATGAACTGTTTCCTAGCTTCTGCTGTGGTTGGGTGCAAGCCGCTGTTTCTCTCTGGCTGCTCAGACAGCTGTTTCCTGCAGACTTGGGGGAGAAGGGGGAAAACAGGCAGCAGGGAACCACTCTGCTCAGCACAGTCTTGTCCTAGATAAGCCTGCACAAAGCAGAAAAAAGGGAAAGACCAATGCAAGCAGGACATGGACCTGCCTTCCCTGACCCGTTAGCCTGGCTGCCCCGTGCTCTCTGGACCCATTAATCCTTTTTCTGTGGTAGGTTTGTGCCCCCAACATGGACTTATGAATGTGATGAAGACCTGGTGCATTTCCTGTATGATCACATTGGGAAGGAGGATGAGAACTTGGGCAGCGTCAAGCAGTATGTGGACAGCATTGATGTCTCGTCCTACACGGTGAGTTAAAGGGACAAGACTGCATCAGCCCTGCTGTGCCATGGGGCTGGGGAGTGTGGATGGTGCTTGGTGTGCTGCTCTGCTCTGGGCTGGGCTGTGTTTGAGGATGTGGGAGGGAAGCCTGGGGAGTGTCATGCAACATATTGTGTAATGTGGCCCCTGGAGGGGCAGTGGTTTGAGAAGCAAATGCTAATATTAGCTGCTAAGCTGATTTTAGGTAGGGTTTGATATTCTGTGCTCTGTGTGTGACCCCAGAGCGCCTTGGAGGGTCAGTCCCAGCATCCTGTGCGCTCTGTACTCTGTGTGACTACCCACAGCCCAGCAAAGGGAACGGGCCAGTTTGACGCCCTTTGGAACTAAGATTCATGACAAGAGTAACTACTAAGGGGAAGTTAATCCTGCTTTCATCTGAGCTTCCTTTCATTTACTGCCCTCTACCAGGAGGACTTCAACGTGTCATGCTTGACTGACAGCCATGCCGACACGTACTGGGAGAGTGACGGGTCCCAGGGCCAGCACTGGGTGCGGCTCAACATGAAGAAAGGCACCATTGTCAAGTGAGGCACCTCTCCCCTGTGCGCTGGCTCACAGTCGGGGCGAGCCCTGCTCTCCCTGCTCTTTGCATGAGTCCATCATGGCCCAGATTTGCCCTGTGCTCCCTGCCCCTCAGCCCTTGCTCTGGCTCTGGGCTTGAAGGGGTCTTAGTATCGTCACAGGTACACAGGGATCCCAGCACTAGCTGCATGTGCTTCGTAACAGGTGTGACCAGGCAATGAGGGGGAGCAGCAATGGGTGTTCAGATGCAGTTACGTTCTCCTCATTTCTTGCTTCCCTTTGCAGGAAGCTCCTGCTGACAGTGGATACCACTGATGAGAACTTCATGCCCAAACGGGTTGCCGTGTACGGGGGTGAGGGGGACAACCTGAAGAAGCTCAATGACGTCGGCATTGACGAGTGAGTGGATGGAGGTAGAGAGGGTAGCATGGCCCTTGCAGGGGCCAGAGGTGATGGACACCCTGACCCTAAGCAGTCATGCCAGTACTGGCCTGGCTTAAGAGGCCCAGGGTCCTGGGACAAGCATTTTCTGTCTCTGAGCTGTGGGTTCCCTCTGCCTTCAATAGCAGACTGCACAATCATCAGGGTTGTCCTGATCCAATTGTGGGACCCATTGGGATCGTGTCACCTGGACCTGAGTCACCAGCAGGTTCAGGCATCCAACACAGACTATGCTGGAGGCAACTGGGTCTGGGTTCCTGCTATAGGCTCCTATTTCAGAAGATGCTCCTATTTCAGAAGATGCAACCCCCTTCCCTTATAAGCGAATGAGTGGATTTTGGCAGGATTGGTGAGGGAACAGCTCTGCAGCCCTTCTCTGTGCTGTGTTTGCAGGAGCTACATCGGGGATGTGTGTGTCCTTGAGGACATGACAACACACCTGCCTGTCATCGAGATCCGGATTGTGGAGTGCAGAGGTAGGGCTGGGTGTTAATGGCCACATCCATAATGCACCTCTAAGATACTGTACATTAAGAGTTTGTTCCTCTGGCTTCTACTTCCTGGCCCTGTGGGCTGTTTCAGGCAAGATACAGAACAACAATGGGAAACTCCAGGGGGCCCTGGAGGTTTGCAAGCTCTTGGCTTTCATCCTGCCTTTCTCTGCCTTCAATTTTTTTTATTATTATTTTCTTCTGCAAATGTCCCACTTCCTCACAGAGGTATTTCAGACTCTTGGAGCCCATCCCCAGAGCTGGTGGAGCTGGTCACATTCCTAGTGCTTTTACTTATAGACCTCCCATGCTGAAAGGCCTGCTTTCTCATGGTCTTCATGGTCTTCTGGGCAGATGATGGGATTGATGTTCGCCTCCGAGGCATCAAAATCAAATCCTCCCGACAGAGGGACCTGGGGCTTAGTGCTGACATGTTCCAGCTGCCCAATTTAGTGCGCTACCCTCGCCTAGAAGGGACAGACCCCGACCTGCTGTACCGACGGGCTGTGCTCATTCAAAGGTACTGTATGGAGGGGGACAGACAAGTTGGGTGGTGTTGCCTGCAGGGTTTGGTGCCATCTCCAGCACCAGTATGGCTGGAAGCTGTAAAGCTGTGTGGCTCCCCTTGGTATAGGCATCCTGGACCCTGGAGAAAATAGCAGCATCGCTTGGGAACAAAGTAGGCTCTCTACTTTCAGAGGGATTTTGCAGCTCAAGTTCACAGTGTCTTGTTTGTTGCAAGCGCAGCATATCTGTTCAGTGCATGGGGCAGGTGCATCCAGAGTCCCTTGAAGGCGTACAAGGTCCCTGCAGTGCCCAGGGAGTGGGAATTTGGTACCAAAGGCTCTGTGATGTAAAAGACCATGCTGGATTGGTTTTGGATCAGTTGTTACTTTTCTGCTTGTGTCCAGGGGTGTCTGGTCTAGAATAGGCTTGTGCACGTTCCTGTCTCTCCTGGGCCACAATACCTTCTTCTTTGGGATTTAGGTTCATCAAGCTCCTGGACAGTGTCCTGCATCACTTGGTGCCAGCCTGGGACCACACTGTTGGCACATTCAGCAAGCTCAAGGTGAGCGATTCCCACTGTGTCTTGTGGGGCTTCAGTCTGGCAGGGTGATTGTGCTTGGGCTGTTGTAAGGGAGGCAGTCAGTGCTTGTTGCTTTTAAAGCAGCTCAAGGGAAATACCTGACTGAGCTCAGTTCATTAAAGCTGTGAAAAGTGATATTGTTTAGAGGCTAGTTTCCTGCCAAAATGCTAATGTGGAAACGTGTAGCTATGGGGTAACAAGTAGAATCAAGCCAGAGCACTTCACCCTCAAATGATTTGGACTATAGCAGCACTGGGCATGTGAGCTGGACACACATCCCCTCTGAGATCTCAGCCCAGGACACTCTGTTCCTGCTCTTACTGCCAGCAGCTTTGAGCTGGCTGTGTCCAAACAGTAAGGCTTTTACCAGCAACTTCTTTCTGGCTTTAATAAGCTTTTGATTTCCATCTTTTTCATAAGACTGAGTTCATCCCTCTAGTAGTCTGTTTTCCTTACCTCCTCTCTCAGAACACATGTGCCAGACATTCCTGGGGTAGCCCTGTTCTGTGTTTCCAGGCCTGGTGTCAGAAAGCACCATAATTCCTGTGCCAGCTGAACATAGGACCCAAAGCATTTGAGGATTCATGTTTGTTTAGAGGAGCTTGCTTTGATTACAAATCAGAGGGATAATAAGACGAATGTTCTGATGAGAGTGAGGGTGAAGGAGAGTCCAAGTAACACTGGAGTGTGAGCATCAGATGACAACTGATGGAGAGAGGACTGGGCTTGGTATCTCCCTTAAGCCAGAAATTAAAATATTCCAGAGGCAGAGCAAATATTGTCAAGGAGAACATGTCTGTGTGTGGAAGGCAGTGGCCCTGGGGAGGGGAGAGACCTGGTGGTGCAGTGGCTTCAGTAGGAAGGAGGTGACATGTCTTGGCCACTGGGCACTTCTGACATTTTGGATGTACCTGTTGGCAGCATATCAAGCAGTTCTTGCTGCTGTCTAAGAGGCGCACAGCTCTCATTACCCAGTGTCTGAAGGACTCGGAGACCAGCAAGCCCAATTTCATGCCGCGGCTGTATATTAACCGACGCCTGGCTATGGAGCACCGAGACAACCCTGCCCTGGACCCCAGCTGCAAGAATGCTGTCTTCACCCAGGTACAGTCCCTCCTGGAAGGTTCCCCGCAGCTCTGGGCAGAGTGGGCATCCCAAAATAAAAATGAACCCCATAAGAGGTGGGTGGAAGGGACAATTTGGAGCTGGAGATTCCTGGAGTCCTCAAGGCCTCTTCACATGACTCATAGGCTCTACAGTTACATGTGCTGATGATCCGATATCCAGGAATAACATCTAGAAGAGATTTAGGATCACTGGGTTGAAGTGTCTTCTCTATCCTGGATTTTCTCTGTGGCATGTTGCTAATTCAGAGCACAACAGTCTTGTTACACTCATAGGGCAGCAAAGAATTCTTATGTGACAACAGTAATGTGGCTGCACACAGTCCTGTGTCATGGTTTTACAGCAATGCTTATATTCCTATTTTCATTCTCCCCTCACCTCCAAAAGATCTATTGCTCTTTGTGTGCACAAACAGCCCAGGCTGCTGTGAGGTTTAATGTGTGTTCAAGGTACCTCTGAGGCCAGAAAGCTCCATACAGTGATTAGCACTGTAATTTAAGTTCCCTTTCCAAAAACAAAGGGCTTCTAGACCATTTAGACATCAGCTTCAGTCAGTATTTAAAGGTTTGGGGCAAACCAGATTTCTTCCAATTGCCTGCCTTCACCAGGCACCGGTTACCCTGGAGAGGGAATATCAGCCTTGATCTTCTCTGCTTGTTGCAGGTGTATGAAGGCCTGAAACCCTCGGACAAGTTTGAAAAGCCTCTAGATTATAGGTAAGCAGTGTCTGGGGGAGGGAAGGGATCATGCAGTGCTGAAAGTGATGTCCTCTGTCACAGTAGGTTGTTTGGGAAGCCTGCGTGTGTCCTGTGCTTTGGAGAGGGTTTGCTAGGGCAGAAGCCAGCCGTGGGATCAGGGCCCGTTCCACCCAAGTTGTCAGCTCCCTACTGAAGATGCAGCTGTCTCTGGAGACTGAGATCTTGTCCTGTCCTAAGCCCAGGCTGGTCCACCCTAATCCCCTGGTGTCCCTGCTGTGCCTGCTGTCTCCCCAGCATCAGCTTGGCGTTGAGCAGCACCTCAGGTGATGCCTGGTTCTCCGCAGGTGGCCGTTGCGTTATGATCAGTGGTGGGAGTGCAAATTCATCGCAGAGGGAATCATCGACCAAGGTAGGGGCTGTGTGAGGCAAGGGCTCCTCTGGAGCAGAGTTGGGGATCGATGGAGTGACTGTTGCTGCAGGGCCTCTTGTTTGCTCCCAGTGTTACTGCCCATGGAGGAGAGAGGGAAGGCAGGTTGCCTTGTCCTGCCACCCCTGGCCATGTCCTGAATAACGAGTGCTGCTTGCTGGGATGGGGATCAGACCTCCATTAGTCACTAACAGCAGCCTTGACAGTGCCAATGCTCCTTCTGGCTGTCCTCCACAGGTCAGGCAGGGATGTTATTTCTTCTGTCTTATTTCCTCCAGTGCCATAGGGCTCTGACAGGAGCCTTCTGCTCAGCCCTGGGCCAGATTGGGCCAGAATTCCTCATCTTTGCTCTATAACTCTGAGGGTCAGCACATGGGGAGTTCACATCACTAAAAACACACTTCTTTTGGGGTTGCAGGTGGCGGTTTTCGAGACAGCCTGGCGGACATGTCAGAGGAGCTGTGTCCCAGCTCAGCAGACACCCCTGTGCCTCTGCCCTTCTTTGTGCGCACGTCCAACCAGGTGCTGTGGGTTGGGGTATTTGAGGCAGATCTTTCTTTCTGTGCCTGGCAATGCAGTGCTGTCCCTGTCCCTGGGCACGCCAGGGACATACTTTTGTTGGTCCAAAGCTTTTTCTCATGAAGGGTTGATTGCTTTGTGGCATCTCATTTTAGGATATGCTGACAAGTGCCTGGATATTTGTGTCTCACTAGGAAGGATGGGGGTTTAGCCCACTTCTGTTGTGAGAAGTGCCCAGAGGCACAGAGGAACTGAGTTTGTGGTGCTTCATGCTGTGCTGAGATCATGACTTGGAGTTTTGCCTCTCACTCCTGTAGGGTAATGGCACTGGAGAAGCCAGGGACATGTATGTCCCCAACCCCTCCTGTAAAGACTTTCCCAAGTATGAGTGGATCGGGCAGATCATGGGAGCAGCTCTGAGGGGCAAGGAGTTTCTGGTAAGCCTTAACCCCATCCCTGCGCGGAGGTTTGCCACAAAGGGAGTCCTTAGCCCCCTTCTGCAGCCTGTCCAATAGGAGCATGGGAGGCCTCTGATCATACACTGGGACACAAGGTGTTTGGCAGGATTGAGGGCTGAGGGGTTAGGAGAACTCACAGACTCAGTTTTGGGAGATGCTGCTGGGAGCTTGAGAGGGGGTGTCTGGTTTCTGCTCAGCTATGATGAACTCTGCATGTGGACAGGGGAGTAGGGAAGCTGCTTTGTGTCTGCACTGTTCAGCCCTATCTCTATCTTTGGGGATGTCTCCTTTCACACAGACTCAGCAAATTCCATGTTCTCCTTCAGGTCCTGGCTCTTCCTGGCTTTGTATGGAAACAATTAACAGGGGAGGAGGTCAGCTGGAGCAAAGACTTCCCTGCCGTGGACTCTGTGCTGGTGAGAGGGACTAGGAGGCAGTCCCTATCCTATTTCTTGTGGCACTCAGCAAGGTGGTGATTTGTGTCCCTGTCTTCATGTTGTACTTGCTTCAACCTGTGGAGTGTCAAAGAAACACGTATAAAAAGGGCATTCTTAGCATTTAATGCATCCTATAGCTAGGATAGAGATGTAGCCATGCCGACTACTTCTTCAAGCATGCAATGCCCCAGGGTCTGCTAAACATCTCTAGGGGAGCATATCCCATGTTGTGCTGCTGTCACAGTCACTCCAGCCCTTGTCTGGGAAGGGAGGAGAGTGGGGCTTGAGCACATCACTGCCCACTGGGCACCCCTCTAACAAGCACTCGTGTGGGGCCTGGGCAGGTGAAGCTCCTGGAGGTGATGGAAGTCATGGACAAAGACACCTTTGAGTTCAAATTTGGGAACGAGCTGACCTACACGACAGTGCTGAGTGACCAGCGCATGGTGGAGCTGATCCCCAATGGCAGCAGCACCGTGGTGCGTTATGAGGACCGCAAGGAGTTCATCCGCCTGGTGCAGAAGGCTCGACTGGAGGAGAGCAAGGAGCAGGTAACATTGTCCCATAGCATCAGTGGTCACTGAGTTGCCAGAGACGTACCCCACCCCAGTCTGTTTCTGGTAAAATGCATCATGGTTAGCAACCCTGTCCTCAGTGCAGTAGTAGGCAGTCATTTTTGGTGAGGTCGTGGAGCCCGTGGAGTTGTGGAGAAGCAAAGTGGTTTGTAGCAGCATGGGAGACATGGGTTTTATTCCCAGCTCTGAGACAGGCTTCCTGAATGAACTGTGATTCGTGTCCGTAGAATCCTGTTTCCTTTTTCAGGTTCTGTGGAGCATTTGCTGAGCAGTCACATGGCTTGCATCCAGTCGAGTCCTCAGGCTCAACCACGAGTCAGGGAGTGGGCACAACATGCTGCTTACCTGCCCTGTCTCCTTTTCAGATCATGGCCATGCAGGCTGGGCTGCTGAAGGTGGTTCCCCAAGCTGTTCTTGACCTCCTCACCTGGCAGGAGCTGGAAAAAAAAGTCTGTGGAGACCCTGAAGTCACAGTTGATGCCCTGAAGAAGCTCAGTAAGTAAAGGGCTCTGCTGAAAACTCTTTCCCTGAGAACAATAATTGTCTTTTCTCCATGTGGGGTCGAGGAGAGGTGTGTAAGGCCTGTATTAGCCCTTATTGCAGTGAGAATATGGGCCTGTTTACTTCTTGCCTTTAGCTGGGTGCTGATGGGGGCAGGGGTGTCCCTTGTCTCCACGCTAGGCCTCAGATTAGAGGCTGGGCCATCCCTACGCTGCCAGTATCTGAGCCTCTGTGGAGCTGAGATGTGGATCTAGATGTGCCTTCTGGGAGGGGCCTGACTGCATGCGTCTCTTGCACGCTGGGTCTACATGCTCACACCCTGAAGGCACCTAGAGGTTTCTTCCTGCGCTGGCAGAGGACCTCTGGTTGAGCAGGGGAGGCCCTGCTATGATTTATCCAGGAGTAGCTTAGATCTTTAATAAACTCCTTTTCTGTATGCTTTCTGTCAGCCCGCTTTGAGGACTTTGAGCCGTTAGACACCCGTGTTCAGTACTTCTGGGAAGCACTCAGCAACTTCACCAATGGTGAGTGATTTGCTCTTGTCCTTGCACATCCTGTGCCATAACAGCCCCTGCACACTGCCTGGGAACTGAGAGGGTGAAACCACCCTTATTGCTGCCTGGAGAACAGATGGGAGCCAAGAAGAGCAAGCAGCTGGGCTGAAGGAACTGCTTGCTAGCACTGGGGGTACCTGGATGTGGCTGTACTCCATTTCACATCCCTCTAGGCCCTGCTGATGTCTTTGCTTTTCCTTCACAGAGGATCGCAGCCGCTTCCTCAGATTTGTCACTGGCAGAAGCCGCCTTCCAGCACGGATCTACATCTATCCAGACAAGATGGGGTGAGTCCATTCTTCTGTAGGCTGCAAGGCTGACAGATCCCACACCAAAGGGGCGTGTGGTCTGGTCTGCCCTGTCTCGCTGGCCTGCTGGTTCTGACCAGTTTGTCACCTTCTCCCCAAGCTCTGAGACAACAGATGCTTTGCCGGAGTCGTCCACCTGCTCCAGTACCCTCTTCTTGCCCAACTATGCCACGTAAGTTTTGGTGTTTCCCTACACCTGGGGGACTGTGTGTCTCACCTCTCTTCTTAACCTTGGTGCTGACTCATAGGACCCCATTGCTTTGCCACACTTATGTCCCCCTGCTTGTACCATGTGGCTGCTGTGATTCTCTGTGAGCAGCTGGTGAACCATAGCCTCCATCTCAGAAAGCATCTTGTCCTCTCAGCTGGCAAATGCAGCAGTGGCAACTCCTCCTTGTCTTTTTTTTTTTTGTTGTTGTTTTGTTCCCTACCCCCATTCCTGCCATCCCTAGAGCCAAGGTATGTGAAGAGAAGTTGCGCTATGCTGCCTATAACTGCGTGGCCATTGACACAGACATGAGTCCTTGGGAAGAGTGATGTTGCAGCCTGACCGAGCAGCATGGACAATTCTTCAACAAAACCGTGTAGGGGGAAGAGCTCCCTTGTCCTCCCAGGATGTGTATATATAATAAACATCTAGGCGTGAAGCCTGGCTCCTAGCAGTGGTAACCAGCACCTCTTTGGACGTGGAGGTTTGGGTCTTCAGCAGGGTAGAACCTAGCTTGGCGTGTAAATGTGATGGCAATAATGAAACCCTAGCCCAGCCGTCATACATCAGAAATGTCTGGTAGGCTTTTTGTAATGAGTTTCTTCTCCACGTGTCCCAGT
Organism: Phalacrocorax aristotelis; assembly: GCF_949628215.1. NCBI lineage: Eukaryota > Metazoa > Chordata > Aves > Suliformes > Phalacrocoracidae > Phalacrocorax > Phalacrocorax aristotelis. Next base: position 50,283,162 of record NC_134281.1, read on the forward strand.
TGCAGCTCCACAACTCTTGCTCCTCTGAGGCTGTGCTCTGCTCCAAACAGAAGTGGGGTAGGGTCACGGCAGGTTATGGCACAGGACAGAGAACTGTGAGCTGCTGCTGAGACAACAGGGATGCTCATTTTGTCCTAGCCTGAGTATCCTGACCGCATTCCCTTGCCTTGTTCCTGCTCTCACCTGAGGTCACGGAAATGAGATAATTTGTCTAAGTTTAAGAAGAAATGGGGCAGGCTGGTAGCAAGTGGTGCAGAGGTGCCTCCGGCCACCAGGTGTCACGACAGACCTGCACAGCAGGATGGCGGGTGATGCCAGGAAAGGGCTCCCATGCTTTTACATCACAAAATCCCAGTTTCTGTGACCACCCATGGTTCCCTGCACCCCTTGCACAGCAGTGGCTGCTTAGGGAGCTGCTCCCCTACAGGAGGTGGGAACCGTCTGCTTCCCTCCTGCTCTGTAACTTTCTGTTCTGCATCTGGTGTGTCGGTGGCCTAGCAGCTGTTCTCCCAGGCTTTTTGAGCCTTGGTTGTCCCCTAAAAGCCAGTTATTACAACTAAGCTGTTCTACTTGTCGTGGAGATGTGTAGGCAGGGCCAAGCTCTTCTAGATAGCAGGGGTTAGAGCAGTAGCAGGCATGGCAGCACCAGACTCTGCTCCCCTCTGCCATGGGGAGGTAGGTGGAGGTTTCAGGTGGACAGGGGAAGCCTTTGCCCCAGGGGAGCAGAGAGACTGTGGGTACCAAGGGTTGGAGCTCCCTGAGCAGATGGACACACACTCTGTGAGTGAGGAGTGGGCAATAAAAGCTTTACAGCTTCAAGACCACTGGAAATGTTCCTTGATCTTCCCAGCCCTGGGCAAGGCTAGTCATTGTCTAGCAGTGTGAGCTGCCAGATATTGGTTCACTTTTATATCCCCAGCTCCATCTTCAGCCCGTGTGGTCTGTTGGACCACTATGACTAAGAGCCACTGAGTCACAGGGGCTTCACCGGAGTGGGGCTAAAGCTGTGAGTTAAGATTTACCCTGCCTTAACGCTTCATGCCTTTTTCTCCTCTGTTGAAGGAGTCTGTCATCCAGAAATCACTTCTAGTTGCAAACCAAGTCCTTTCCCTTCACCAGTTTCCTTTGAAACTGCTGTATTCCCAGACCTCCTGAGGGGGGTTGTACTAAAAGTGGTGTAGGACCAGAAGAGAGCATGTGCTGCCATCTTGCATCGTGGTGAGTGGGAGCCATTTCTAGCAGCCCTTGCCTGCAGCAGAGCCTTCTCTCTCAGCTGGGTGGGTGTGGTCCCATCTGCTGGAGAAGGGTTTTTTATATATCCTAGAGTTTTCTGAGAATTGAGCTCTGTGGCTTTGTGGCTGATTTCAGCGACCAGCGTGGACAGGAGCAGAGCCAGTGTGACACCTTTCCATGCTCGTGGCTGAGTCACTTCCTAGGGTGTCTGTTTTAAATGGGCACGAGCGAGCTGGTGGAAGGACTTTGATCCGCTGGCTTGGCCTCGGTCAGGAGTGTTGTGAAGGAGACTTCAGTATCGAGCCTGGGATTTGAAATCATCCATTCTAGATCCTTCCTGGCCATTGATGTTTGAGTGAAATCAATCCTGCCTTTTCCAGCCTTACCCACTTGTCTCTAAGGGAGATCAGCAGGGGGTCACATTATTTACTGAGCAGAACTAGAAGTAGCAAGAAAAATTGACTCCTCTGGTGCTTTATTGCCAGGCAGGGCGTGGTTGATTGATGAGTGGCTCAGGGCAGGATGGATAAAATGGCCTTAGTCTTTGGTGCAGGGTGAGCTGATGTCGCTGGTTGGAATGGGCAGGCCTAAGTGGCAGCTGGGGCTGCTTGGGGTGACCAGCTGTGGGGGAACAGGCATCTCTGAGACATACCTGACAGGTGACCCTGGCCTTGGTGGAAGCAACGGCAGCTGACAGAGGGTAACTGAGGTAATCATGGAGGTACCCAGAGCAGCTCAGGTTTCTCACTGAGGGATGAGATGCTTGGACAGCTCTGTTCCCTCTCATCATCTGTGTACACAGTCCCAGCCCTCTGTGATGAGGAGAGAGCTAACGTGCAGGGCAGTTCTGAGAGCAGAGCCTGCCTGAAGCGGTGGGATCTTTCCCTAGAGGCATTGTGCCATCTCCATCCTTGGAAATGCTCAAAACTTGTCTTACAGCCCTGGGCAATCTGATCTAACTTCCAGTCTTGCCCTTCTGGCTTCAGATCTAGGTCCTCCCTAACCTGAAGCACTTGATAACTGGGGAGTTATTAACAATAGCTGTTCCCATGTTTCCCACATTTCTCTACTCTTCTTCCCAGCAAGGCCTTTTAGCCCCTGACTTTTCACACCCTTGGGTTTATTTCCTGCCACTGAGAAAAGAGTGCTGCCCAAGGGCTTGCTGGAGCTCTGGGGAAAGGATCTAGCTGGTGATGGGGATTTCTATTTTTAAAACATTTGCACTAACAGGACCCTGGCCCTAGCAGGAATGCTGCAGCTGGGAGCTCATCCAGGATGGTCTGGGTTTAACCCCTACAAGCATATTGAAAAAAACATTTTACTGTATATACCATTGATTTACTGTCCATTTTGTGTTATGGCCATGTACATGTTGGAGAATGGAAGCAGCTGCTGCTGTAGTGTTATATCAGGGTGTAGAGAGCTGTGAAAGCACTTCTAGTTGCAGGAAGAGCCCATTGCTGCAGCAGGGTCTGAGCTGAGATCATTTAGTGTGTGGTCAGAGGGTCTGGACGAACATGGCTGCTGAGTAAAGATGCCGAGAAAACCCACAGATCATGCTGTTGAGTTTGCTGTGCACAGGTGAGCTGCAAAGGGGGAGCTGGTAACCCACCTGGATCCCCTCCGTGTGGTCCTCTGTCTTGTCCATGGTGTGTTAAAGCCAATTGCAAACTGAATGCTGCAATGACAGCCCAGCAAATTGTGGAAAGGGTCAGCCTGTCTCAGCTCTAGCCAAACTCGGGCCCACAGTAGGTGTTATTTCAGTGCTGGGTCATGTTCCTTTTCCTCCAATCTCTAAAGCTGTGGGTAGGATTTGTCTCCTACCATGTTTGAGAAGACACAAGTGAAGTGCCCCTGTCCCAGACTCCTGCTGCACATGGCCTGGGGTGAGGGAGCCCTCCTGGGCACCAGGAACCAGAGGCTGTGCATCCCCACCCTGTCTCAAGTTGGTCGAGATCGATTTTCAGCCAGTGCTATCCTGAGGAAGGTGCTGGTGCCCCTGTGCTGCTGAGAAGAGGAGGCATCTGGGTGTGCCAGAGCTGCAGCTTTACAGGGTGGGTAGGGACGAGCTGGGGGAGGGACTGATGCCGTGACGGCGCTGTGTAACCACTTGCTCTCTCCTGACTTCAGCTTGCTGAATTGTCATAGAATAGCTTCAGGTGATTAATAACGCACGTGTAGTCTAGCTGTTCTTGTTATTCCACTAATACCCTGGAGTATGACAAGCTATAAATAGTTCGACAGGATCTGTCTGTCCCTACCTCATGTAGGATCTAAAATAAAAATGAACTAACTACTCCTGGCCTTCCTGATGATTTGTCTGGTCTGGCTGGGGCTCCTCTGTCTTTCTGTTGTATTAGTGATGGAGACTGGTATCATGAGGAGAAGCAGTAACTGGCCCCATGATATCCTTTGCACACAAAGCGGTGTCGTGGAGGTGGGTCAGAGTATTAACTAGCTCAACCCTTTGCAGCAGCCCTGCAACAAGTTTTATACGGTGATGTGGCTGTGGAGGGAGGGCACGGGACCCTCCTGGCTGCGGTGGGCACAGTTGGGATCAAGGCAGAACTTTGCATTTCTCTCACACTGTGGTTCAGGGCACTTTGGTCCTGATGAGGAACGGTCACGCCTGTTCCATAGATAACGGTGCAGGGGTGACAGCTGTCAGACCTCTCTTTGTACCCTGCCTTTGGAGGCAGGGAAGGAGCTGGACTCTAACCTGCCAGGAGAGCAGGCAGGTGCTGGTAGGGACTGGGGACCTTTGAGCTCTGCCAGCCCAGTTTTTTCCCGATCCGTAAACAGTTCTTTGTGCCCAGCTTAGAGACATTCAGGTAATGTGGGGTGGAGCTGAGTTGCTTTCTGCCACCACCTCACTGTGGTATGTGACAGGCAGATATGATGTAGGGTGACACACTGCCAGTGTTCTGGGGTGGCTGGGTGCTGCTGGGTGTCACGGCCTCACTCCCACTGTCAGGATTCTGCTGCTGCGTGGGGTAAAGCTGCTCCTGGGTAGGGAAGCCCATCATCTTCCCCAGTGGGTGCCGAGAGCCTTCCCACCCACTGCAAGCCTGCCTGGGCAGTAATATGTCCCCCAGCCAGCTGGGACCCCTCTGTCCCCATAGCAGGATGCCTGCTTCCCCTCTTTTCCCTATCCATGCTGGAGATGCAGCCCTAAGCCCCGACCCCACAGGGACGCCCTCTTTGCTTGTAGGGATGCAGGCAGTGACAGACACGTTGGACGCCAGGAGGGAGTGGAGTCTTAAGCCACGGGGCGAGGGGACGTGGGTGTAACACAGTGGCATCTTGGCAAAGCGGGGCCGACAGCGGCCCCGCACCAGCACCCCGCTGAGGAGCGGGAGGCCGGTAGCCCGGGAGGGGTGAAGAAGGGCTGGGGCGGAGCGGCGCCTGCCCGGCAGCCGGGGCGGCCCCGGAGGGCCGGGCCCGGCCTGAGGCGGAGGCGGGCGCAGCGGCGCCGCCGGAGGGGAAGCGGCACTGCGGGCGCAGCGGGGCGGGCGGGCGGGCGGCGCCGGGACAGCCGGGGGCGCAGCGGCAGCGGCACCGCCGGGGCGGCGCGGCGCACGGAGCCGGGAGCCGGTGCGCGATGCGTGCGGGCGGGGAAGCGCCGCACCAGGTGCTGGGCCGGCTGCGGTTCCTGCTGCAGTGCAGCGAGTGCTTCCGCCGCGCCCAGGCGCTGCCCGCCGCGCTCTGCTACGTGCCGCGGGAGGTGCAGTACAAGATCTGCAAGGACCCCGCCGCCGCCGCCGCCGCCGCCCGCAGCCTGCTCAGCGTCTGGGACAGCCCGGGGCCGGCGCGGGGCGGCAAGCGGGCGGCGCGGGCCACCATCGAGGTGGGGAAGGGCGGCTGCCTCCGCGCCACCGGCGAGGAGTACTGCAACGGCGCCGGGCTCTGGGTGAAGCTCAGCAAGGTAACGGCGGGGGGGCTGGGAGGCCGCCGTGCAGCCGGGAACCGCCCCGGGGGCGCGTTGGGTCCCGGCAGCCGTGGCGAGCCGGGATGTGTTTTCAGGAGCAGCTGGAGGAGCACAGGAGCAGCCGTCGCCTGGCCGAGGGCTGGATCCTGGCGCAGAGGTTTGGAGAGGGAGGAGATAAGTTGGTGCCCGTTGAGTCCGCGGAGAAGGTTCAGTGGCAGCACAAAGTACTCGGGGTTGGTTATAAACCCGCAGCCAGGTATGGCCCCAGCTTGCTGCACCCCAGATAGGGGCCGGGCTGTGGGCTTGGAGGCACGTGTAGCTGGTGCCCACAGAGGACGCGCATACCAGCCACCCCAAATCCCTTGGGCACATCCAGCACACTACTTCCAGCGCAGGTGGGACACATCCCTGCCGAGCCACCTGTGGTCAGGAGGATGCCCCCTCGTAGGCTAATCCTGTTTGCTTGTGGCAGCACCTGCACAGGATAAAGGTGATGCCAGGGGGTTTCTGAGGCGCTCAGGTTTGGGCTGAGTGATGTGGTGGAGGTAACACAGTAATGAGAGAGCTCATATTTGATTTTTGTGATGGAAGGCAATGTGCAGGGTTCGGTTTCCCAGCTCGACCCCAGCCTGCACTAGGGTGCAGGGATGCTCTCACCCCCTGGGTGACATCACTGGTCCCCTACCATTGCCTCCACTCCAGACTAAGGCAGTAACACTTGGGCACGCTGAGCACTGACCCATCTTTTCACTGTGTGACTCCTCTGCTGGTGCTGCTCCAGCTGGGAACAAGTGGTGGACCTGACGTACTCCATACACCTGGGAGAGAAGCCCAGATTTGTCGAACAGGATGAGGCTGCAGTGCAGAAGTTTCGGTACATCTCCTAGAGTGGTACTATAGCAGCCCAGGGGGCAGCCGGCCAGGGCCTGGACATGTCTGCGGGGCCAGAACTGGTTTCAGGGTCGGGAGTGAGGAGGATGGGTGCCATGGGATGCCTTTTACATCGATACTGTTCAACACTGCTCAAGCGAACATGGCCTTTGCTCCACAGAGCATTGGAGTGACCGCATGGTGCTATTCTCACTGGGCTGGGGTGGCCATAAACACCCGGGGTGGCGTTGGTGACATACAGCTGTGCTGTCTGCCTGTGGCAGGGACAGCTGCCTGGTACCATCCCGATGGGGTAACCATGGGGGGCTGCAGCTGATCAAGCTGGGGCAGCTGCACAGTTCTGGTGGGCAGGTTTGTGGTGCAGCCTGGTCTCCCTGTCCCATTAACACCGAGTCCCCCTGCAGGTCCACACCCCTGGGCTGGAGCTACGAGCACGACGTGGAGCTGGCGCGCTTCCTGTACGATCACAGCGAGAGGCAGCTGCAGCATGGGGACTGCACCAAGGAGCACCTCAGAAGCATCGAGGTCTCTTCGCAGATGGTACGTAGCTGGGGTCCTCCTCAGCTGAAAATCACCGTGAGACACATGAGCATCACTGCAGCTGCAGGGAGGAGCAGCTGGCGGTGGCGGTCCCCTCTGCAAGGGGCAGGGGTTGGTGGTGGGATTTTGCTGCTGTAGTGAAGCTGCAAGGAGTTGGGCATCTGGAACTCCATTGTGTCTCTGGGGTTCTGTGAGGTGTCTGTGGTCATGCCCAGCTGGCTCTGTGTGGAAGCCACCGTCCAGCTGTAGCCCACTGAACTGAGTGGCTGGCCTGGTCCTGACCTCCTCTGGCCCCATGGGACCTGTCCCAGGAGTGGCCATGGTGTGCCCAAGGATGCTCAGCTCCCTCCCTCCACTTGCTGCACTCTTGCAGGAGGACTGCGGTGTGGCCCATCTGACTGACAACCAGACATACACCTTCTGGGAAAGCAACGGGCCCCCGGGGCAGCACTGGGTGCGCCTCCACATGAAGAAAGGCACCATTGTCAAGTGAGACCTCGGGTGTCCTGTCTCCCTGGTAGCTGTGTCAGGGATGGGCAGGGTGTGGGGCAAAACACCATCTTCCTCTTGAAAGCAGCTTTCCCCAGGCTGCAGTGGGGGGCTCAGGGTTGACATGGGTTGCAGCTGCTGCCAGATGTACCCCAGGAGGACATAGCCTTGCCTCCAGCCCTGGGACATCTCCAGGGGCATCTCCATGTCCAGGCAGCTCCGGAGGGGAGGACAATGCTGCCCATTGCTCTTCTTGTCCCCAGGAAGCTGTGGCTGATGCTGGATGGGCAGGCCAACTCCTACATACCCAGGCGGGTGGCTGTGTATGGTGGGGCACTGAACAAGCTGCAGCACCTGAGAACTGTCCGTATTAATGAGTGAGTAACAAGGGAGGAGCAGCCTGGGTCCAGCTTGGGCCAAACACCCAAGCTGTGTCTGCATCCTGAGCAGACACTTGGGAAAGGGCTGGGGTCAGTCCTGAGTGACATGGAGGTGACAGTGGCTCTCTGCGGGTTCCTGGATGCAGGTTACATCTGTCCCCACAAGCATGGTGACCCCCGCCTCCACGTGCCAACCAAGCGCCTTCATCTCCACTCCTGCTCCTCATCGTGCTGTGGGAGCTGGGCTGCGGCGTGCTTCCTCCTGCTTGGTGACTTTGGGAGTCTTTTCTGCTCCACCTCCTTGCCTCTGGGGACATGTGCTGCTGCTGTCTCCTTTCTGAGCACCTCTGCTGTGCTGTAGCTGAGAAGTCCTGGGGTGCTTCACCTCTCTCTCTTTGCTTTGGCTCTGCAGCACCCTTCTGAAGGCAGGCAGGGGTTTACACAGGGATGCGAAGATCTCCTCCTTCCCCAAAACTTGCCTGTTTGCCTTCTTTTTGGCTGAGCAGTGGGATTTGTCTTTGAAGAAGCATCCATGAGACTGCCAAGGTCTCTTTCCTAGTGGCAGGAGCCAACTCCTCACTGCGTCTGGGCAGTTGCAGTGGTTTTTCCCTACATGCCCGTAGGTCTTTGACAGGACCTTGCCAAGGGCTTTGGAAATACAAGGGAATCACTTACCAAAGCACTCATCCCCACAAATCCCTGTTTCCTTCAAAACACATCGTGTGACCAGCTCAACTTGAAGGATGGTTGTGCAGATGCAAGATGCACTGAGACCCCATGGGAATGGCGACATGCTCTGGGCCATCTCTCTGTTCTGCTTTGAATTTATGCTCTTTTCTGGCTCTTTGGATGTAGTTTCCATCTTCTTCAGGACATCTGTGTACCTCTGACAGCCTCTTCTTTCTGCTTGGTCCCCTCCTGCTGCAGCCCTGGTGAGGCGGGGGCTTTTGCCACGGGTGGTGGCACAGCCTCGAGTGGGGAGCTGGAGTGGCCAGCGCCTCGCCAGCCACCTCACCGGTGTCTGTGCCTTGCAGCTCTGCCATCTCCCTCTGTGCTATGTACAGGAACAGCTTCCAGGACATTTGCATCCTCCGTGACATGCAGACCTACCTTCAGGTGCTGGAGATCCGCATCCTGGAGTGCCGGGGTGAGTCTGCAGTGCCAGACTGGGGCTGCCAGCCCAGCCCGGCCCTAAACCTGCAGCTGGTCCCAGCACCTGCGGCTCTTCCTGCCGCACCACCTGCTTTTTGGGGTCTGTTGGAGGAAAAGCTGGGGAATGAGCTTTGTGATGCCGCAGGTGCCAGGGGCTCCTTGTCCCCAGTTGCAGTATCCAGGCCATGCCAGCCACACAGCTGCAGCTGCACATGCAGCATCACTGTCCTTTTCTTGGCAGACCAAGGGTACAACGTCCGCCTGCGAGGGATTAAGATCAAGTCTTGCTGGGAGTGGGACCTGATCCTCAATGCCGACATGTTCCAGCCAGCCCGGCTGGTGCGCTACCCTCTCCTGGAAGGGGTGGACGCAGCTGTGCTGTACCGGCGGGCTGTGCTCATTCAGAGGTATGGCACTGGGATGGTGCCATCCCCGCAGCGAGCCCAGGCCCTGAGAAGGACCATGCCCTGGCCTCTAGCAAGGGGTTGCATGTGTCTGCTTAAAGTCTGCCAGCTCCTTTCCTGTGTGCAGCAGGGACTTTAGCTTGGTGCTCCCCATCTGAACATAGCTGCTTACGGTGCCAGCGTGGGGCAAGGGGAGCCTACAATGCAGAGTCTCCCACCCCACTGCCTGAAGGGCAGCCCCGGGCTGGGGTCAGTACTGGCCTCACAGAGAGACCCTCTGCAGCAAGTCAGCCACAGTGCTGTGGTGTGGGCTGGGATGCCCTTGTTTGCAGCTTTCTCTTGGGAGGTACAAAATAAAGTGCTTGGCCAGAGGGTGCTGGTTGGGTGCTCCCCTCGGTGTGCCAGGGTCCCTCCATGGGCTTGAGGAGATCTATATGCAGGGAACACGGCGCCTGGGCTTGGTGCATGCCTGGGGCTGTCTGCAGTGAAATGAAATGCTGCGGGTGTATCAGGCTCCACACATCTGCCAACCCCTTTGCATCCTCACACTGCTCCTCTTTGGTCTCCAGGTTTGTCCACCTCCTGGACAGTGTCCTGCATTACCTGGTACCCCTCTCTGAGGACAGCATCGGCACCTTCGATGCACTCAGGGTAAGTGTTTGCCAGATTCCCCTTGGATAGTGCCGGTAGAAACATCTCGTCAAGGGCTTGGCTGGTTTTCCTTGGGGCTGTGGCATGTCCCCCTTGATCTGATGGGGACAGATCAGCCCAGGGCTCATGCTGAAAGCTGCCATGCTGGACATTGCCGGAGGGGTGGGTAGAGCTGAGCATCCCCTGCAACAGTGTGCGATATGCTTGGGGAGGGGGAAAAAACGACACGTCGTGGCAGGATCAGGTCTCTAACCACCCCTGCTCATCCTTTGCTAGAGCATGAAGCCATTCCTGCTGCTGTCTAAGCAGGGCGCAGCCCTCATCGTCCACTGTCTCCAGTCCTCAGAGAGCACCCCTCCTCACACCCCACCAAAACTGTACATCAACCGGCACCTGGCCCGGGAGCACTGTGCCAACCCCGCGCTGGACCCCAGCTGCAGGAATGCTATCTTCACCCAGGTACGGCAACGCCGTGCTTCGCGCTGGGTACCTGCCAATGCAGCACCGCTTGCCCCCGTTGCATCTCATCGCCTTTCTGCTCTGCTCCTCTCCAGCTGTATGAAGGCCTCAGATCTTCCAAGAACAATCAGCCCCTGGACTACAGGTAGGTCTTCACATCTTATTTGCGGGGTATCACCTCCCCGGAGTGAGGGGTGGGGGGATGCCAGGTGCTGCTGGCTCTGTTGGAGAAGGGAGGTGCACGGGGCTTCTGCTTCCCCACAGGTGGCCCACGAGCTACAGCCAGTGGTGGGAGTGCGATTTCATCACTGAGGGCATCATCGACAATGGTAAGAGCTCTCCCCTCCTGCCTGGGGCTCTCCCCGGGCTTTCTCACGCTGGGGGACAGCTCGGCTCAGTGGGTCCCCCACTGCGGCAGGGTGCCCACACCGTCCCCGATGCTCTGTGGGAGACTGCCCCGCTCTGCACACATGGGGTGGTCCCTGCATCTCCCCTATGGCCCCAGCACTGCCCCTGCCCCATGGAGAGGCGGTGGCTCGGCCAGATCCTGTGTCTCAGCATCTGGCACCAGTATGTCAGGCACTAACCAGCCTCTGCCCCCGTTGCAGGCGGTGGTTTTCGAGACAGCCTGTCGGACGTGTCTGAGGAGCTGTGTCCCAGCTCGGGTGATGTCCCCGTGTCCCTGCCCTTCTTCGTGCGCACCTCCAACCAGGTTTGGCACCCTGCTGTCCACCTGTCCCAGCCTCAGCGGGAAATTCAGCAGAGCGTGGGGGCTTGTCCCTTAGTTGCAATATTTTGGGGTGTTAGTCCTGTCTTAACACTCGCGAGGCTGTTGGCTGGGGGGGCTGTGCTTGTACCCCAGTGGTGGAGATCTCCTGGAAGGGTGTAAAGGGCAGGAGAGGCAGGCAGAGGGGTGATGGAGAGGGAGGCTGCAGGAGGGACCATGCTGGGCTGGTCACACCTGTGCCTGTGGGTCCTAAGCCTCTCTCCTACAGGGTAACAGCAGCAGTGACACCAGAGACATGTACATCCCCAACCCCTCCTGCAAGGACTTCCCCAAGTACGAATGGATCGGGCAGCTGATGGGAGCAGCCCTGAGGAGCAAGGAGTTTCTGGTGAGCACAACAGAACCTCCCCAGCTGGTGGGGGGGCTTGGTGGGGGATGCCATGTCTCGGGCAGAGGGCCTGCCCTTGGGTGAAGGAGGGACACGGGGAGGATGCTTATCTTTGCTCCCTTTGGCAGATCCTGTCTCTGCCGGCGCTGGTGTGGAAGCAGCTGGCAGGGGAGGAGGTCAGCTGGAGCAAGGACTTCACTGCTGTGGACTCGGAGCTGGTGAGCAGGGCTGGGGACCAGCAGGGCAGTGCTGTGCTGTGCACTCCCATGGCTGATCCGGCTCCACTGTGATGGCTTTCGCCCACTGGGGTTGCAGGTGAAGCTCCTGGAGGTACTGGAGGGGGTGGACAGGGAAGCCTTCGAGTTTATGTTTGGCAGAGAACTGACCTACACGGTGGTGCGGGGTGACCAGCGCGTAGTGGAGCTGATCCCCAATGGCAGCAGCACCATGGTGCGCTATGAGGACCGCAAGGAGTTCATCCGCTTGGTGCAGAAGGCTCGACTGGAGGAGAGCAAGGAGCAGGTAACTGGAGTGGCTCCAAGGGGACCCTGCCCTGTGGCAAGGCCTCCTGGTACTTATGAGGTTGGTAGCTGCAAAAGCGTGTCCCCAAAACCAGGTCCAGCTGGGCAGTTCCTCTATGCATCCCATGCCCAGGATGCCCGTGAGCCCTGGGGACGCCTTTTAGGGTCCTGTGGTCCCTACCCCCAGTGCCCTGGCTCACTGCCCTGGGCTCAGACCCATTGCAGTGGCATGGGACCCCTCCTGTGCCTCCTCCAGATCGCAGCTATGCGTGCCGGGCTGCTCCGCGTGGTGCCCCAGCCTGTGCTGGACCTGCTCACCTGGCAGCAGCTGGAGAAGAATGTCTGCGGGGACCCCGAGATCACAGTGGCTGAACTGCGCAGGTTCAGTAAGTGCCAGAGCCAGCCCAAAGCTGCTCCTAGCCCCCTGCATGGGCAGGGGCTCCCCTCGATGATGCTCACCCTGCGCACGCATCCTGCCCCATGCTGAGTCCCTGGTTGTGGGGTGTCAGGGAGCCTGGGGGAGGATGAGCCAGAGCGATCCTGGATAGGGCTGGGATGCTTCACATTTAGCTACAAACCCCACCAGTCCCCTCTCTGGTCCCTCTGGACCTTGGCAACTGTGAGTAGAGGTGAATGGCCACCCTGCAAACTGGGACCTCTGTTTCTCCACCTGCCTTTGGGTACTGGGGGCTTTCAGGGACTCACTGAGAGCAGAGGGTGTCGTCTTCTCCTGCCTTTGCTCTGGGCTATCATAGAAGAATGGGATGGATGTGTGTTAATTTGCTTTGCTGGGAGTTTCTGACGAAGCTGTTGTACGTCCCTTATCACAGTCACGTTTGAGGACTTTCCCTCCGATGACACCCGTATCCAGAACTTCTTGGAGGCACTCAACAACTTCACCAGCGGTGAGCAACCCCAAGCCTTTCCCTGCTCTTCATGTGCAGTGGGGTGGGCTAGGGGATGGGGTACCCACTGCCCTGCGCCCTGGGGATGCTTACTGGGTTCTTCCCTGGGAGCTGGCTGAGGTCATCCTGCCTGGCCCTTCCCAGGGTCCTGAGAGCATCCCTTAGCTTTGCCCTGTGCTCCTGGTGCTTCTGCAAGGGCAGACCCTGCCACAATGGCAGCGACTGGGATGGTCCTGTCCCTGCCCCTGAGACCTGAGCCCTGTCCTTCCCCTCAGAGGATCTCAGCCGCTTCCTCAAGTTTGTCACTGGCCGGAGCCGCCTCCCAGTTCAGATCACTGTCTATCCAGAAACGGCAAAGTGAGTCTGTCCTACCTGTGCCGGGGTCCCTGCACCATGCCAAGGTTCCTGTGCTGTGCCAGGGTCTGACTGTCTCTCCTTTCTCCCAAGCTTGGATGCATTGGACCTCATGCCACAGGCTTCCACGTGCTCCTGCACCTTCTTCTTGCCCAACTATTCCTCGTGAGTGGAGCTGGGGACGGGGGATGGGGATGCTCCCCACCTCCCTGGGGCTGGCATTGGGGTCCCCTCCCAGGGTCCCCAGGTCCTGCCGCAGGGGACACCTGGGCGGACTTGGGGAGGGAAGTGTGGGGCTCTTGGTGCCCATCACGGCTGTGACCCAGCCTTCTCCGCACAGGGCCAAAGCCTGTGAGGAGCTGCTGCGGTACGCAGTGTACAACTGCATGTCCATTGACACCGACAAGAACGCCTGGGATGAGTGAGGCCCCCAGGCGCCTCATGCCGTGGGACCTGCCCACCCCAGGGACACTGGATTCAATAAAACTGCAGGGCTGGATCCTGCCATCCTGCCCCAGGTACTGTTTGTGTCTGTGCTTCTCCAGGGCTGAGACTCGAGTGGTTTTGCCAGTGTTGCAGCTGAGGGGGCCAGCATGGCACTGTCTGCTGGGTGCTGTGCCGGCATGTGGTGCTGCAGGGTGGAGAGCAGGGCATGCGTATGGGGGCTGTGGGTCCTGTCACCTCCCCGGACACGGTGTGAATGGGGAGCGAGGCCGCAAGCTGCCCCACCAATGCACCCCACACACTGCCCCCCCCCCCCATAGACCTTGCAGACTGCCCCCAATGCACTCTGCAGCCTGCACCCCTGCCATAGACCCTGCGTCCTGCCCACCCCGCCACGCACCCTGCAGACTGTCCCCCGATGCACCTTCCCCGCCCCGTGCCCGCACCCTCAGCACCCCCCGCCTGCAGCCCCACCTCCGGCCGCCTGGGGGCGCTCTGCCGCCGAGCCCCGCCCGCTGTCTGCCGGGCATCCATGACTCGGCGCTCCGCAGCCTGGGATCCTTCCCTCGGTGTTCTTCTCGCTGCCCTGGTCGGGAGGAGCCGATGGCAGCAAGGCGAGCAAGGAGATCGAGCCTATCGGCGCTCTACGGCCGGTGTCCGGGATCAATCCGCTCGGCTCTCCGCGCGCATGCGCAGTGCCGGCCGGCGCCGCCATTCCTGTCCTGTCAGTGAGGCGCGGGGAGCCGGCGGCGGCAGGAGCGGAGGTAACGGCAGGGTGGGGAGGAGGGCCTAGCACCTCCGGGCGGGCCGGGAGGGGCGCGGGGGGGCGGGGATCCCGCCCACGCCTCCGAGAACTGCTGCCGGCTAAAGCTGGGCCAGGTTGAACCGAACCGGTCGTAGCCCGACCCGGCTGGGCTCGGCCTGGCACGGTTCTGCTGCGGTCGAGTGAGGCCTCGTCCTGGTGCTCTCTCTGTAGCATGGAGTTCCAGGCCGTGGTGATGGCGGCGGGCGGCGGTTCCCGCATGACGGACCTGACCGCCAGCATCCCGAAGCCGCTGCTCCCGGTGGGCAACCGGCCCCTGCTCTGGTACCCGCTGAACCTGCTGGAGCGCGCCGGCTTCGAAGGTGAGGCGCGACGGCGGCTTGAGGCGGGGGTGGAGACGACGGCTTTCCCTGGGTTCCTCAGGCCTCCCGGGGCCACCCCTGCCACTCCCGTTTGTGTCGTGTGTGTCCCCCACGGTGTCGGTCTAATGTCTTGTCGCAGGTGCTCTGTGGATCGGGGTAGTTGTTTTAGCAGGAGGTCTCTTCTCTGTACTGGAGCGATGCTGTTGGCCTATGTCATGTCTTTTCCTTTACTGTAGGCTGCACCCCGTGTGCCGGAGCCCCCTTCCCCCTCTTCTCCCTGCACCAAGGCTTTTGCCATCTATATGCTTTTCTCAATGTTGGTGTCTTTGCCAGTGTTAACCGGGACTGTCTCACTCGTTTCTTTCTCTGAGTCATTAACAAGAGCAGCGTGAGAATCGTGTCAGCTCTCTTGGGATATTGTTTGGTTTGTTGTTTCAGTCTGGCCTGAAGTTCAGGGTTACTTGTTCAGTCTGAGGCATTTAGTCCTTGTTTTTGTGGTGTGGAGCCAAGTACTAGGTTTTGGACAGCATAGGGCAGGGTGAAGTGGCAGACTTGTAATGCTCACCTGTGGACCTTGTTTCCTGGGAGAGCTAAAACAGTATTTAGTATACAGTGAGGTTCTTTAGTATTTTCTGGGTTTAGGTTTTTGTTTACCATTTGAGTGGTGGACCAAATCTTTCTGTGGTGTTCCCCCTGCTACTTATAAAACTTCTTCCTGACACCCTTCGCGGCTCAGATTTTTCATGTTTGTATTTGTCCTTTGCTTTTCTGCTTTTTTGTTTTTGCTTATCCTGCTTGACTGTGCAATTATTCTGTACCTCATCCTAAGAATGTGGCTTTTTTCCTGACTGCTTCTTTATGAAGATGTAAAGATCAGCTCGTGGTAATCCATGTCAGCCTCTTACGGCTTCAATGTGAAGCAACAAAGCAAAGAGCAAGCTTAAGACTTTGCCTTTATTTTGTTTCAGTAAGAAATCCGTAAGAACTTTTTTCCCTTGGAATTGCTTTTTGCCTGTTGTTTCTTGAGCCTGATTTCTGAATGTCCACTTTCTTTGACTGTTCTCCTGTCTGTTTTTTTGCTAGGATCGTACTTTTATCCAGTGGTATGGATATACAGGTAGCTAAAAGCTTCTCTGTAACTGGTCCTGTGTTTTGTGTGGCTCTATAACTATTCAGAACTAACCGCTTCCACTTGATACTCTTGACCGCTAGTAGGTGGTGTTACGGTCAGATCTTTCTCCTTTCTCACACATAGCTCTTCAGCTTATTTATCCCCTATGAAAATTTGGACATGCAGGGTTGTATGTGCAGCTTCAGTAATCAAGCTGCCACCTTCCTGCTCCCCTCTTGCTTCCACCTCCTGACCAAGCTGTACGTTTCTGTGTTAATATTCCAGTGGCATGAGTTCTCTCCCTGGATCATAATTCTAAGTATTAGAGGAGGCTTTAGTTCCTCATACTTGCTTATATTAATAAGTAGGTGTTCCTCAGTCTGATTCACTGCATCCCCTCTGTCCCAGCTGCAAGTGCTTCATGTCTCCTAATAAATATTAGGGGACCTTTGTCCAGCTCACCAGATTTATGCTGAGGTGTGGGCTCATAACTTCCTCCTGACACCAATTCCTTCTCCATTGGTTACTTCTTTCCCCAATTCAAGGTGTGCTTTCAATCCCTTTCTCTAGGTTCTTCAGCCTGTTATAAATCCATGTTGGCATCTGGTATGGGAGTGGGAGGGGTGCCCTCCTGTAACTCTGGTACTAAACTGCCACACAATTCTCGTGTTTACAGTTCCTTTCTCTTTTCGGTTAACAGATTCAGGATGAGTTCAGTTTTGAATGATACAGATTTATTCTTAACATGTTTTCATCTTGCACGGGAGCTTCCTAGGCTGAGCGCTGTATTATTTTGCACATCTTTTGATTAAAATTCCATGTGGAATATGATGTTATGATGTTGGGGTTTTTTTGGGGGGGCAGAATATTTTAATTTGAGGGTTTGACTCTTACTCTTCCTTCCAGTTTTGAGGCCGGGGAAAAGGTTTTTTGCTTGTTTGTTTTCTCAGCCTTTTCTTTGTAGAGCTTCTGTTCTCACATTCTTCATTTTGGAAAATATGCTTTCACGCCACTGTTGATATCCTTCAAATATGCATTTACCTTTTTACTTTTATAGATGGAATGCGTTTGTTGTTCACATATTATTTCACTCCCTTCCAAGCTGGTGCTGGGAAATAGTTTAACGATCATATTGTAATACCATGGCGGGTGGTAGTGTCCAGAGATCATACAAGATCAGGGAGGGCAAAAGACAAACCTCTAAAGTGTTGGTGACATTAATGTAGGGCCTCATTGGTCTGTTTGAGGACATACCGTTGAAGTCACTTGCTAACAATAGAAAACATTTCTGTTCTGTCTTGCTATACTCGTGCCACTCACATGCATGTGTCCCGTTCAGTAACAACCCTCCACCCACGCAAAGCAGGAGACATTGTTTTCATATTCATTAGGAGTTTAATTCTCTTCTTCAAAAGCTATTATTGCCAAAAGAGCTTGGTTTGTTGGAGAACCCAGTTATGTTACTCAAGCCTTTTGACATTTCTGTTAGGTTTTCTAAATAAAAAGTGAGTGTGTCCTATTTGTGATGAATATTTTTCTTTTCTTTTTTTCTTAATCTCATCCCACTTTCCTTTGTTGTAGAGGTCATTGTGATCACAAGGAAGGAAATCCAAAAAGTGTTAAACTTGGACACAAAAATGAAGCTGGATTTTGTGTGCATCAGTGACAACATGGACATGGGTACAGCAGATTCACTGAGGCATATTCACCAGAAAATTAAGGTATTACTGTCTTTTATTGAACTTGACTGGAAGACATTTTTTCATTGTGTTTTAAGAGGTGTCCCATGTAATGATGTTGTAGGTAACTGAATTTCCTGATCTACAAGCTCTTTAGAAG
Organism: Phalacrocorax aristotelis; assembly: GCF_949628215.1. Taxonomy (NCBI): domain Eukaryota; kingdom Metazoa; phylum Chordata; class Aves; order Suliformes; family Phalacrocoracidae; genus Phalacrocorax; species Phalacrocorax aristotelis. Next base: position 50,300,703 of record NC_134281.1, read on the forward strand.
GGACAGGCAAGGAAGGAGAGGTAGAGGGGTAGCCTTGTATGTTAGGGAGTGTTTTGACTGGCTGGAACTCAGTGATGGTAATGATAAGGTTGAGTGCTTATGGGTAAGGATCGGGGGAAGGCCAATAAGGCAGACATCCTGGCGGGAGTCTGTTATAGACCACCCAACCAGGATGAGGAGACAGATGAAGTACTCTACAAGCAGTTGGCTGAAGCCTCACAATCTCTAGCCCTTGTTCTCGTGGGAGACTTCAGCTTACCAGATGTCTGCTGGAAATACAACACAGCAGAGAGAAAGCAGTCTCGGAGGTTCCTGGAGTATGCGGGAGATAACTTCCTGATGCAGCTAGTAAGAAGCCAACCAGGGGAGGTGCCCCACTGGACCTGCTGTTTACAAACAGAGAAGGCCTGGTGCGTGATGTGGTGGTTGGAGGCTGTCTTGGGCTCAGCGACCATGACATGATGGAGTTCTTGATTCTTGGAGAAGTAAGGAAGAGGGTCAGCAAAACCACTACCCTGAACTTCAGAAGGGCAGACTTTAGATTGTTAAGGAGTCTAGTTAACAGAGTCTCCTGGGAGGCAATCCTGAAGGACAAAGGAGTCCAGGAAGGCTGGATGTTAATAAAGAAGGAAGTCTCAAAGGCGCAGGAGCAGGCTGTCCCCGTGTGCTGTAAGTTGAGCAGGCAGGGGAGAAGACTGGCTTGGCTGAATAGTGAGCTATGGCTGGAACTCAAGAAAAAAAGGAGAGGTTACCGCCTTTGGAAGAAGAGGCAGGTGACTCAGGAGGACTACAAGGATATTGTGAGGTTATGCAGGGAAAAGTTTAGAAAGGTGAAGGCCTAGCTGGAACTTAAACTGGCTGCCACCGTTAAAGATAACAAAACGTGTTTTTATAAATACATCAGTGACAAAGGAGGGCCAGGGAGAATGTCCTTCCTTTGTTAGATGTGGAAGGTAACCTTGCCACGGAAGATGAGGAGAGGGCTGAGGTACTTAATGCTTTCTTTGCCTTGGTCTGTAACAGTCAGACTAGTCATCCTCAGGGTTGTCAGGCCCATGTGCTGGGAGATGGAGATAGTATGCAGAACGAAGTCCCAGTTGTTGAAAAGGTGGCAGTCACTGACCTGCTCCTTTACCTGGATGTTCACAAGTCCATGGGGCCAGATGGGATCCACCCAAGGATACTGAGGGAGCTGGCAGGTGAGCTCGCCAAGCCAATCTCCATCATTTATCAGCAGTCCTGGTCAACCGGGGAGGTCCCAGATGACTGGAAACTAGCGAATGGGATGCCCCTCCACAAGAAAGGTCGGAAGGAGGATCTGGGGAACTACAGGCCTGTCAGCCTGACCTCAGTGCCGGGAAAGGTCATGGAGCAGATCATCTTGAATGCCATTATGCAGCACAGGTGGGACAACCAGGGGGTTGGGCTCAGCCAGCATGGGTTTATGAAAGGGAGGTCCTGCCTCACTAACCTGGTCTCCTTCTCTGATAAGGTGACCTGCTTAGTGGACGAGGGGAAGGCTGTGGACGTCATCTACTTGGACTTTAGTAAGGCCTTTGACACTGTCTCCCACAGTATTCTCCTGGAGAAGCTGGCTGCTCACGGCTTGGACAAGTGCACTCTGCGCTGGGTTAAAAACTGGCTGGACGGCCGAGCCCAGAGAGTGGTGGTGAATGGAGCCAAATCCAGTTGGCAGCCAGTCATGAGTGGTGTTCCCCAGGGCTCAGTGTTGGGGCCGGTCCTGTTCAATATCTTCATTGATGATCTGGATGAGGGGGTTGAGTATACCCTCAGTAAGGTTGCAGATGACACCAAGCTGGGTGGAAGTGTTGGTCTGCTGGAGGGCAGGAAGGCCCTAAAGAGGGACCTGGACAGGCTGGATTGTTGGGCCAGAGCCAACAGTATGAGATTCAACAAGGCTAAGTGCTGGGTCCTGCACTTGGGTCACAACAACCCCATGCAACGCTACAGTGTTGGGGAGGAGTGGCTGGAGAGCTGCCTGGCGGAGAGGGACCTGGGGGGGTTGGTTGACAGCCGGCTGAACATGAGCCAGCAGTGTGCCCAGGTGGCCAAGAAGGCCAATGGCACCCTGGCTTGTATCAGGAATAGTGTGGCCAGCAGGAGCAGGGAAGTGATAGTGCCCCTGTACTCGGCACTGGTGAGGCTGCACCTCGAGTACTGTGTTCAGTTTTGGGCCCCTCACGACAAGAAAGACACTGAGGTGCTGGAGTGTGTCCAAAGAAGGGCAACGAAGTTGGTGAAGGGTCTAGAGAACAAGTCATATGAGGAGTGGCTGCGGGAGCTGGGTTGTTTAGTCTGGAGAAGAGCAGGCTGAGGGGGGACCTTATTGCTCTCTACAACTACCTGAAAGGAGGCTGTAGTGAGGCAGGGGTCGGTCTCTTCTCCCTAGTAACAAGTGATAGGACGAGAAGAAATGGCCTCAAGCTGCACAAGGGGAAGTTTAGGTTGGACATTAGGAAAAACTTCTTCACTGAAAGGGTTGTCAAGCATTGGAACAGGCTGCCCAGGGAGGTGGTGGAGTCTCCATCCCTGGAGGTATTTGAAAGAAGGGTAGACATGGTGCTTGAGGATATGGTTTAGTGGTGGACTTGGCAGTGACAGGTTAGCGGTTGGACTCGATGATCTTAAGGGTCTTTTCCAACCTTAACAATTCTATGATTCTATGATCTTCAGAAGAGCTGAATTTTGTAAAGGTCACCTCATGGGGGAACTCAAACAGAGACTCTAAATGACTAGAATTGATGTCTAGGGAGGCTGGAGCAGATCCAGGCTGGGCACTGGCTGCTTCTTAGACCATGTTAGCTTTCTGGCAGGTTAATTAAATGTTGTATTTGTTCATATAGCTTTTGGTATGATGTGTGATAGCTGTTGCCCACATAGTGCTTGGGGAAGCAGTTCTGCACAAATGTTCATTGTCATCTTAGCTTAGGCAATACGCCGATATGTAAACAAGCTTATGTTTAGTTCTTGGCTCTGCCACAGTCTTGCCTGCACCGTTAGGCAAGTGACTTGCTTTGTGCTTCAGTTTTCTGCTTTTCCTGTGCTTTTGCTGGCTTGGTCATATGTTAAACACTTTGATAAACAGTGCCCAAATGTGATAAAGGGCTGCTGTTCTAGCAAAAGCACCAGTTTATAGAATTTTAATTTCCAGCTGCACAACTGAAGCACTCCCATGTAAGGCAGAAATGCTGCTCAGAGCTCTTACCATGATCTGGGATGGAGTTCTGGTTTTGTCATTGTCATGAGCTTAATCTTTCTGATTTGTGCCCTGTCTGTTTAGGCCATCTTAGCCAAACTGGCCGTTTAAGTAAAGGTTACAACAGAACATCAATGGCCCATTTAAGTCCTGAGGTGTCTTTGTCTTCAGTTTCTTTTTGAAAGTAATGAACTGCAGTATAACAGGCTGTGTACTCCCAAGAGAAAGATTCCAGTTGAGACAAGATGAAAGTTTCCAGGCAAATATGGGTGTCTAGGTGGCACAACAAGAGAGATTCTGCAAGGGATTAATGCATAGACTAGAATAATTCAGAGGGTGAAGAGGAGGTTTAAAGAGAAAAAGCAAAATCAGCAAAATCAGTTTAACTTAACTGAATGTTTTGATCATGTGGAGAATCATGCTCTGTCATAACTCAGTTTGGCAGTATTTTTTTAAATACCTGCATGCAGTAAGGAAATATCTCTGCACTGTACATTGTGAACCTGGCCTCGCAGTTTTGTTGCCTGATCAGAGCCATCAGTCTGGCTGTCTGGGTGTCCCTCTTTTTGGTAATCCATGCGAGTTTGCTGGGGGGGGGGCCTGGGAGACAGCAGTAAAGCTTGCAGGTGTAAGAAAATAGCCTGTGTCTTCAGAGGAGGCAGTGTTGATCTTCTGTTTATTTTTCAGAAAAAAAGGCTTAGAAAAGATGTGAGGTAGTATTGAAAAGCACACCCCTTTAGTCAGCTGCTGTGTATGAACAGCAGCAATTGCTTCTGCCTTTTTTATTCCACGTCTTGCTTGTCTGGCCAGAGAGGACAAAGCAGTCTCTTATTTGAAATAAGCCTGTACTAATAAGTTCTTGAGCAGATTGCTGCACTGTGTATTTTGGAGTCATTCCTCTAGTAAATGCATACCACTGGTACACCTCTTACAGGGTATACCCTCTCATGTGAGATATAGGTGAGAGAACTACACAGCAGAGGTAGCTGAAAAGCTGCAGTATGTTGGGCATGTCTGCAGTGTAGCAGGAGAGGGATCTCACTGAAGAATGCCCTGGTGAAAACAACTGCTGCTTGTGGCCGTAGTTTGCTGGCAGCCTTTTTGCAAACCATGCCAAAAGTCTGATGAGGAGTTTAAACTGGTTGCTGAAACTTTTATTTGTCACAAATGGAGTTATTTGCCCACAGACAGAAGAGCAAGTATGCTCAATAAGAAAGAGGTAACATGGCACAGTATAGACAACTTGTCTGTGTGCAGAGCAAGTGACGTGGAGTAAAGCCAAGGTTATAAATGCACTGTAAGAAATATGTCTATGGCTAGCTGAACTGCTGATCACAAATATTGAGATGTGCATGAATGTTGACTCTCTCTAAAGCACAAAAATCTCATTACTTTCTGCCTTGTCTGGCATTTGACTGGGGGAGGTCCACCAGCGCAGCATTGCTGCTTGCTGTGCCCACAGTTGCAGACATTTTTGCTCTGTTGCACCTTGGTTAATGAAGTTCTGTACTTTAAAGATTAGATGTTGAGATTAGATTTACAGAATTGCATTCAGTAGTAGCAGGAGAATACATATGTGCAAAGCCTGTAAGGACTAAGGAAAAGTAGTTTGCATTATTGTTTTATCGCTTTTTGGTGCTGGCATTTTTGGGGGCAAGTAAGACTGTCTTGGTTTGCAGTAACAAACAGCTGACTTCACCAGTCTTACTCTTTCATGGTTGGTCAGAAATTCAGTGCATTTATATTTACTCTCCCTAGTGCAAAGGAAGCCTGTTTAAGTTTTTGTTCGCTGTTCTCCCACTCTACACACACTGGATTTTTTGACACCTGTACTTCAAGAGTTGATACAGTAGATACATGCTCTTTTCTCTATTGGAATTCTTCCTGTTATTTTTGGCTGTCTCAGCCTACACCTGACTGATGAGGTAGCAGCTTCATTATTTTTTGTATATTCATTGCAAGTCTGAATGTACCCTTTTCTTGGATCCTTCACACAGTAAAGGTGTCACGCTAAACTTGATTCCTCAAGGCACCTGCTTGAGAAGTAATGAACAACAGATATTTTGGTCCTGTAAGTTCTCCTTTTTGGTTTCCTAGGCCTGGGTGTCAGTCTGCCCTGTTCTTTACTAGTAGTTCTTTAACTGACTTGTGTGGTGGGTGGTTTTGTTTGGTTTTATTTAAGCATTTAACTGTGGTGTCTGAACAGCTAACACTATTGACCAGTTTGTCTTCCCAACTCTATGGCTGAGAACTGAGGCTTAAAGAGATAAAGTAACTTACATTAAAGAAGTTTGTAACTGTACTTGAAACTGGACATCTGTCCCAAGTCTGTCATGGTTTTGTGCACAAGATCATCTTTCTATACTGTGTGCATATTATACTGTTTTCCCACCTTGAAAAAGCCAGCAGGATGAGAGATTAAACCCAAGTTGAAACTATTTTAAATGGAAACTACAGAAATAAAAATTTCAGAAGCTGGACTGCAGCTCTGCTGAATTGTGAGTGTTGAGGTTTTTTTCAGTGTGTGCTAGAGTATTACTTTGAAAAGGTCCTCAACCTGGGAACGCATCAGTCTAAATGTAAGTGAAAAATCATTCTGCGGCATATGAAGTAGAAACTGATGGGGATTTTTTTTACTGCGTTTATGTTCTTTTTTGTTGCATAATATAACTTTTTGATGCTTTACACTAAGTTATTAATGTCCAGCACTTAATGATGTTGTCAAAAAGCACAAAGTATGTACAAGTGTTACTAATTTGTTTCTTAAATGTTTCATTTTGTACAGGGATATGAAAACAATTTGTTTAAGGACTTTTTTACAATTATTGGTCAAATCCTTTAATTGCTTTCCTGTGGACAAATCCAAGCATTTCACTAGAACGCTGTTGTTTCAGGATCCTGCTATAGTCTGTGTACTTTATGGCTGTTTCCATGGCTATCATTTTAATGTCCAGTCTTTTGGGTTTTGATGTATTTTTAATATCACTGTCAGTTTTATTCTTTTGGCCCTTTAAGCTCCTAGTTTTCTGCTCATCTTTTGCAGGACTGATAATGGGTGGCTTTTCCAAATATGAAAGTGAAACTGCAAAGTCTTTATTCTTTTCTCATTTATATATAGGATTGGAAATGGTAGAACATGGACTACGTAGACTGACAGTTGATGGTGGTATAATAATGCTGTTATTGAAACAGCAGCTTTGCCACCATAGGGCTGTTTACAGGTATCTGTCACTTTGTGATCTAGCGTAAACAGAGAAACAAGCCGGCCTTCCACGCCTGCAGGTTTGGACTGATGACCTTTCCTGGTCATGAAGAGTGAACAGAGCTCCCCTGTTTTAGCTGAGGCCTTCACAAGAGGATGGTGTACATAGGAATTGAATGTATTTTGGAAGATGAAGGTCTGCTTCTGTAGCTGAGTAAATTCATTACAAGAACATATATTTTATTTATTTTAAATGCCTTCTGACTTCCATTTTCTTTAAATTGTTCACATACACAATAATATTAGAGTAATTCTGAAGTGATTTACTTAGGGAAAACTTCAGTACTTTTTGAGTTATTTCCTTACCTGCAGCATGGAAGTGAGACAGGTCCAGCAAGACTTACAGGACACAAAAAGAGACACTACCATGGATTTTTTCATTTGTGTGCCTGTCAGCTTTTGAAAAGCTGTCCAAAGTAGTGGAAAAAAAACCTTTCACTAAATCTTTTGAAGACAACGAAGAGCTGTGATAAACTAAGCCATGCTGATGGATTGTAACAAGCAATGAATCAAGCAGTTACATCCGTAGGTTCCAAAGCTGTTTCAGTGTTACTTTTGCACAGTTTACTCAATCCAATATCTTTATGTTGAACTTTTAAAATATTGCTGTATGTTCATGTCTGTTTTCGAGAATCATTGTCAGTAATTTGAAACTTCAAAAAATGTTTTTTTATAGATTAAATAACAAAGTTGGCACACTCTAACTCTGTAATATGTAAATACCACCTCATCCAATGTACGTTAGTAAAAGCAGACTGTGACTGCCCCAAAGCTCTTTAGGGCAGCATCTGTGATTTCCTTTGTCTCTGAAGAACATCTGTTTTAATGTCCTTCTTTGTTTGGAGACATGTTTTTATTGTCTTAATCTATTATTTGCGTTGAAGAATATTCTTGACCTGTCAGGGCGTGCTTGAAAGAAAAAAAAATTGATTAGCATAGGTGTAAAAAATTTGTTTTGTATGAAATGTAGATCAAGCTACTTCCTTCATGAAATCTTGTTTTCCACATCCATTTTTTTTCTGTCACTTTCTGATTCTGTTCTTGTAAGGTATCTTTCCTACGTCATCAATCACTTAGGCTGTTACTCATCAATGTTTCATCCATTACAGGCATGAGAGGCACATAGCCTTTGCACGCTTTGCTAAGGGGGAAGAAATAATTTGCTTTCTTAAGAGTCAGATTCTTTAGAGGATAAGACTTCATTAGGGACAAATGAGCAAACAATTTGGATGTAAGGATGGCTTAATCTAGCCCTGAGCATAAACAGCTGAATACCTCTTCCATAAATGATGAGAAAACACTAAACTTACTCTGGATTTGTCTTTAATTTTCCTCACACATCGTATTTCAAGATTAAGGGGTTTCTAAATGAGATCAGTGTTTGGCATTTTTAGTAAAACAGTGTGTTCAGCATGCTGCTCTAAACTAAGGATGATGTTACAGGTGTGACGGAGCAGGTGCTAAGGTGTAATTTGATAAGTTCCTATTTTTATTTAGCATCCAAAACCTGCTGACTGCCATCAGCAGTGTGGAAGGGGACCTCTGTAAGAGGTATGTTTTTTCTTTTTCTTAAAATCATGTATAATTGCTTTCTCCCCAATAACTGTCTCCAGTCCTAGTTTCTGATTTTTATTGCTAAGCAGCACTGGCTGGACCATTCAGATGAGTTAAATCTGAATAATAGGGAAATTAGTAAGAGTCCTGACAGTTTCAGAGGTGATATCTGATACTTTTTCTAGCAAGAGAGGAGATGCTAGTGCTGTCTGCTGCATGCTGTTGTAGGAGATGATGTGGTTTTGTTTTGCAGGCAGCTTGTCTTTCAGTGGTGATTTTGTTTTGTTCATAACTGTGGGTAGTAGACTGCCTTTTTAAAAGTTAACTTCTTTTGATGTCTCTTGAAATTTTATGTAATGAAGTCCTCTGGCATCCACTTAGGGAGGCTTTTCTTTTGTAGCTGGTGTTAGTGGACACGTTTTTTTCCAAGCCGTAATGTAAAGTCTTCTGGTGTGTCCACTCTGGGGCTTTTTAGTGGGGTCATTCCCTCCAGTATGTTGCTCTGTGACTTCTTCAGTCCAGATTTATGTCTTCATTTATTTGACTACTTCCACCATTCTTAAAGTCCTTCTTTTGCAGCTTGGTAGTCCTCCTTTGGATGATTCATAGGACCAGTATGCAAAATATATGTGCTGTGACCTGCTGTGTTATAGCACAATAATAGTGTCAAGACTTTGGTAACACAAAACTCATGATTTTGGGGATTAGTAACAAGAAATTGTAAGAGGAGCTAGGAGTGCAAGAGTAAATTGAAAGGTCTCAGACTATGCTAATTAAAATAGGGTGATAGTGAGCAGCCATTCTGATGGAGGAAGGAAAGGTAAACACAAGACTACAGTGTATCGGGTAAAGTGTTTTGTTTTGGTTTTTTGGTAGAGATGAGAAACTAATACTATTGCTTAAGGCAATGGGAAGATTTTTTTGCCTGGAACACTGCACAGGTGTGGAACTCAAATGCAGAACAAACACCAGAAGAGGAGATAAGATATTCAGAGCGGAATATAATTGGGTTTCAATTTTCTATGAGAAAACAGAGGCTGAAAATTACAGAAAGGTTTTAATCAGAGCAGAATAGCATTTTGAAACAGTTTTCCAGAGGGAGTAATCAAGACAAAAATCCCCTAACTTTATACTGGAGTGAGAAGCTGACTTTTTTTGTTTGTTTGTTGGCTTGTTTTTTTAAAAATAAACTAAGTAATGTGATACCTGGAATGGCAGGAGGCTAAACTCTGACTCGGGAAACTTCTTTGAGAACTGTATTTCTTTGACCTTCTGCTTGTACCATCATCAGACTGCTGCAGACCTTTTTGTGTGTTGTAGATTATTGTTGACAAAAATAAAAAATGCTGGGGGCTGTCACTGTAGCTTACAAATTAGTTCCTCTGAAATTTAGGCATCTCTAATATTTGACCATTTTATTTCTTGTGCCAAATTTTACCAGACCCACGCAGCTGCTGTCTGGTGCCACTCTCCAGGCAGCAGGTTGAGAAACCTGGTTAAATCATGAATCTGTGTTTCAGGCTGAAGCAGGAGGTGGATTGGGTGTGCCTGGATCAAACATTTGTGTTCACTGAATCTGTATTATTTTCATCTTCTGTAAGCATTTCTCTCCCTTGTGTCACTCAACTATACTCCAGCCAGTGATTAAAATGTGGTGTTCCAGCAGAGTAACAGCAATGGAACAATTTCACATTTTCCTTCCTTGATGAGCCCTTAGTTGTGTTAATGGAAGCCCTGACTAATATGGTGTGAATTAATCAGCATGTCCTCTGCTGCTATCACTGGTGAGTGCTTGCATGTGGAATGTTTCGTCTCAGGTGGTCCACCTGGCTTTCTCAGTTTCAAAAAGTAAGATTTGAAAGTAATACAGCTCTTAAAAAGCAAAGCAAAACAAACCCTAAAAAGCTACCAAAAAGAAGAAGAAAAACCAACTTTCTTTGAACAAATAAACAAAGACTGAAACTCCAGATTCTCTTGGTATGTGCATCTTTGGGAGCCATGTTGTGGAAAGTGTGATGTCACGGTGGTGGTCTGTATGCTGCTGAGGGTCACTGATCCGTGGAGTCTTGGACGGCATGGCTAAGCGCTTCACTTCCTCTGTTGAAAAATCTCCTTTCCAAACACATGATGTAAGTAAACTTGCTGTAACGGCTGGAAGGTGGAATCTGAATCCTTTTGGTACAGCTGAGCAGAGTTTGGTGAGCATGGAAAGAAAAACTTCAGTCCCCATAATATATAGTTATGTGGGTTTTGTACTGTCAGTGGAAATAAAAAAAGAACAACCAACCAAATGAAAGTAATTTGTAAGAGACAAGGTCTCTCTCTAGATATATATGTATATGAGCAAGACTTAACTACATACTCTGCTAATCTATTTTGAAATAGTAAAAAGAATTTGATCAGTTTTTTCCAGCAGACCTGACAGAAAATACTGTTTACTTTAATGTCTAAAATGCAAGACAGCAACTTTTATTTGCTGGTTTTTCTGATTCTGCCTTTCACAATGTTGGTAGTGCTGCATGGGAAAAGCAGATGTATCAGATGACAGCTCACAGGGTATGTAGCGTCTTGTTTCTTTCTCTGCCACCACTGAGGCACTAGGCAAAATTTATTAGGGATTGCATGCCCACGTCCCATTCCCAAAGCACAGCTGATTGTCTTAGTAGAAAGCAGCGATACTGGCAGGTGCTCAGGCTGGCAATGTTGCTGCGGGGAATGCTATAGCACTGCCTGACTGTGTGCTTGATGAATGTGTTCAGGACTTTGCTCTGATCTTTATTTTTCCTGGCAGGGTAGGAGTTAGAGAATTCAACAGTTGTTGGTTGTTGTTGGGGATTTTTTGTTGTGTTTTTTTAAAGTTACTCAGCTTTAGAAGAATGTAGCTAATTAAATTAATGATTTTGCTGCCAGGGCTTACTATGGATCAGGGCTAAAACACCAGAAGTTTGAATGAGGCAATTAACTCCGAAGGTTAGAATCAAGAGTGGTTATTAGGGCATTTGCTATTCTGCGTGTTGTCGGCTAAAGAGGATGCTTTCCACTATACACCCTGCAAAACACCTAAGGTTTTGCCTGTAAGAGTCATTGACAGACGTGAGCAGTCTGTTGGTTTTAATTGTTGCATCTCCCATTGCATGTCCTTATCCTTTTCATGCTCCTGGCAACTCGAGGCCTGTGTTCATTATGTTAACCAATACCTCTTGTTTCCATGTAGAAGTTAATTGTCAGCATTTCTGCTGTATTGCGGTATATGTTTTCATTTAGTGCCTATGTGGTTTCTGAGGGATTACACAAATTCAACCTATCCTAGTTGCAGATATAGTAAGCTCTTAGCACATGTATATAGCTGAAATAATTTGTTTAAAAACATCCTAGTAAAAATATTTTCCTGTTCTTAGCAGCTACAATGAGTTTTCATTTTTTGGGAATAAATAAAACTTAGTGTTCATTTTTTAAAATAATCCTTAATTTTCCCTACTTACAGCAGTCATCTTGTGTAAATAACTTACTATGCTATGTGTTCAGGGAAAATTACAGCTTCAGTGAAGATAATCTCAAAAAACATTTTGGACTTTTTGTCTTTAACACTTTCATGGACACATGAAGGCAAAGAAAAGTTAAACGTCCTTTATTATCAGCTCATTTTGTCAGGCATAGGAAGCCTTTTACATTAATAAGTTGAACCCATGTTTCTAGTTTTCAAAAGTCCTTCTGTGATGAATATTCAAAGAAATCAAAAGTCTGTGTGAAATGAATTTGTGCGTCTTATTTTATTTCCAAAGGTGTAGAGTAAGATTTTCAGAGTGTGAGGAAACAAGTTAGTGTCCTCCAGCTGCCGTTTTTCCTTGGTGCTGTCAGTGGAGAGGGCAAAGTTCTGTGCCACGTATGAGCCTTGAATACGTAACTGTCACTCATGCCTGGGTGAGGACATGAAGGGCAGCGTGAAGGCATCAGTGATGTCCGTGCCACCCTGGACTCTACAGAGCAGGAGGAGTTGTGTGGGCTCTGTTTGGTGTTCTTCAATGATGTCCCTGTTTTGAATGTTAAGTCACCATCTGGTCTGATGTTCTAATAACTTTTTTGCTTGTAACTTCCAAAGCCCTTGGCCTTTCCCCATGAGACTCAAGGCCTCCCTGGCTTCAGGTAGGGTGATGTTTGCAAGGAGGCATTTACAGGCTTATTTGTACATTTTTCTGGAATAACATACCTTCTTTGCTGTCCGCAGCCTTTTTACTTTGTTTCTAGCCTGCATGATTTCTACTTGTATATTTTTCCCATGTTTGGACCTTAAAAGCCCTTCCCTTATAGGAGGTTGGGGCTTTTCATGGCAATTGTGGGCTGTACAGCTATCACCGTTACCCTGTTGTAGGTAACATTCCTCAGTGAGTATTAATCCCTTGAAGGAGAAAATGGAATTGTTTAGATCACACACAATTGTGTGTGTTAACCTAAGTACGTAGTTCTAGTTACTGGGGAGTGTGCGAGGGAGTAGATGCCAAATGTCAACCCATGGAGTTACTGTGCTAGAGAAGGTTTTTCCCTGTGTCTGTTTTGGCAGCCTGGAACAGTAGTGTAAAGTTGATAATAGGAAGGTGGTGCTGTGAACAGCACAGGCTGTCTCAGAGGCTGTCGCATTGCTCAGCACTGTTGGAAGCCATGATAAAGATCAGTGGGCTCGTAGGATGCTGGAATTGAATTTTGCATTTTTGTCATATTATGTTAACTGGGAAATCCATTACAGTTATGTAGTTCTTTTTTCCTCTGTTCTATACTGAAAAGGGAAAAACAATTGTAAATTCAAATTTTCTTGAAGCAAATTTAGGTGTTCTTCTGTAGTATAAATTCTGTTAGTTCCTTTGGGAAGATGGTGAAAATTCTGGATGTAGACCAATAGCACTAGAAAAAGCAGTGGAAGTCTTGAAGTTTTCATAATGTGTTTCTCACAACACCAGTTGCTGCAGACTGGAAAAATTGGAGAGGTGCTAGAGGAGAAAATAGTATTGCAAGGGGGATAGTATGGGAATCTATGGTTCAAAACAGTACTTTTATGTAACATAGCATGATTTGTTTTTACAGGAAAAAAACACTTGAACAAAGCTAATCAGGTTTCGTGTGTGGACACTCAGTTCAGTAGAGGCGAGTATCAAGTGGCAATGCCACTGAGCTGTGTTCTGCAGTGACTGGTTCTGTTGAACCTGTGCTTTGTAGAGCAGGTTAGTGTTTGGGGGTTCTGTTGGAGAAAAGTTGAAACTGGGTTTTGTGTCATGACTTGGTTTGACCTTGGAAAGAGTTTCACACCATTTATTTAAATCTAAGATCACGCTGATACTAGCTGTGGGATGGCAAAATGATTCCTGAGGACGCGTGCTGTATACATCTTGGTTTTCATTTATAGTCTGGTTTGGGACTACAAGGAACCATTATGATCCTCTGGGTTGTAAGGGAATTTGCACGCAGTAAGTAGGGCTGTAAGCCGCAAAATATATGGATGACTTAGTGAATGTGTTTCTGAAAGACAGCAAGCCTTCTTTATTCATACATTCTAGTAGATAAAAAGTCTATTATATCCTTTGGTATTTTATTCTAGATCATATTTATTCTCCCTCTTATTTGCCTTTTTTTCTACATTGAACACTGATTTATAGCCACTGAATAGTCATGCCTGATTTTTGTTGTGTTGCCGAGAGACCTTCTGCTGTTCAAGTAATTGCAGGCTGTGGGCAAAGGCCTTCTTTCTGTTCAATAAGTTGAGCCGATTGAGCTCCATTAGGACTACATTTTAGTATTATTGTTTGTATGACTACAGCACCTGACTGCCTAAGGCTCTGCTTACATTAAGTGTTAAGCCTGGGCTTGAGCTCAGGGCTTTGGCAGCAAGCCTGCTGCGCCACTGCTGTTGAGATTGGAGCCCCTGACTGCCACGTTCTCCTTCCTGCTCATGTGAGGCAGAGTCCAAAATCGGCTGCGCTGCAGGTCTGGTAGTGCTGCTGTCCAGGTAGTCCTGGAAACCTGCCTTCCAGGAATAGGAGTGATGAGGAGAGTGCCATTTGTTACTGCAGTTCTCCTGCCTGTGAAGAAGGGATCTGTTCGTGCAGTGTGTTGAGCCAGGGGAGAATACAGCTTGCCAGGCTTACCCTCTGTGAACTGGTGAATTCAGGGCCTGGGTTACAGGGTGCTCCCTTGAGCTTTAGCACACATGGTTCCCATGAGTGATGGTGCACACTTTCTGGATGCCTTTAGATAGGGGAAATACAGTCTCCTCTGTGGCATGCTTAGGATCTGAACATAAACCCAGGAGGTAATGCTTGACCTCAGACAAATGAGAGAGCCTAGTGAGACAGAATATGTGTCAGTGTATCAGTTTAGTGCCCCAGCGTAATGATAACCTGATAATTGTCAGTTTTTTGTGGGAGTAAGGGTTATAGATTTCTTTTATTAGAAAAAAGAGACAACAGAGCCTGAAACCATGTCCTTTAGATAATATAAGTAGGTAATAGAGCTGCCATCCTTTATTGACGCAGGGCAGAAGTAGACTTTTTAAGTGAATGGCAAGTGGAAGGGATAGGCTATTAAAAGGATGGTAAACAACTTGTGCTTGGTGTGACAGAAAATGGAACCAGTGAAGGAGGGTGATGTGTTTGGAGAAGGAAGCTGGGGAAATTATTTTCAGAGTACCATGTGAATAGGACATAATTGCATTAGTCAGAACCAGAGGAGAATGTGGATTGCAAAGCTTATGCATGTTTCAGACCAGAAAGTTTACTGTTCAGTGTCATAATGTCAAAGTCCTGCTTTGAAAACATTCTTAATAAGCTTATGAACTTGTGTTCATCTCTAAACTTCTGTTTGGCTGCTGATAACTGTAAATTACCCTTTTCCACCCCACGTGTCAGTTTGAGCAATAGGTAATGAGGCTTCCTCCTGGGAGGAGACAGGATGCCTTCCAGGCTTGAATATCTTTCCTGTTCCTAGCTTATATGTATGTAAATTAAAAAATACTGATTTTGGATGGTAGCTCTTGAGATACAAAGATAACCTAAAATGATGTTTTCATTGTATGATCCCATCTGATACAACACATAGGATGAGCCATATGATGGGGCCGGGTTTAAGTCTTCTCCCCAGCTTCTGGCATCTTTCTTCCAGCTTTCTTTGAGAAGATAAACAGTGATGCTGACAGGTTACGTATGTGAAGGCATTCACATTGCCTTAAGATATCCTCACCTGATGAATTCAGGGCCATCCAAGGAATTAGAAGAGACTCCCTTGGCTTCCACATTAGACTTCTGTTTTCCTTTTTTTTTTTTTTAAAAAAAAGGCTCTTTCATGTTACACACTGTCTTTCAAAAAAAAAGTTTCTTCCGCCTTTTAATGAGGAGAGACTGCTGCTGGATTTCAGATTGAGGGACATCCTGTGTCTCCACTGCCCTCTATCCTTAGAAGAGTTATGAAGGTGCTGTTCTACAGCAAACTTGCTGCTGCAGGGTGAGTGCACAGTAGGTAAATCCTTCATTTCTGCTAACAAAGTACTAAATCATGATTTTCTTCTGAATCTTGCTATCAAGGACATTACAAAAGCAGAGTGGGAATTCCCAGCCGAAGGCAGCCATTTCAGTTGGTAACTAACAAGATCCTACAGACATCAAAAAATAAATGAGGTTCTCTGCTCCAGTTACAGCAACAGTCATAGAGCTTCAAAGAGGTCACAGGTGTGGAAATTGGAGGACTCTTAATGGAGACTGAGATAAAAAGGGATTCTCTAAAGCCTTGGTTGTAAGTTTCTGATCTGAAGAGTGGTGAGTAATGCAATTGCTAGGAGGTATCTTTGGCTCCGCCTGGAGCATGCTAAGAAGCAATCAAAACGCTTGCCCACAGCCAAACTGTTCTTTTCCTTTTCACTCTTTAGAATAATAAAAGCATTACACACAAACCCCACTGTTAATGCAACATGTGGGTGAAGTTCCAGGCTATTGTGTATAAAACTCTGTCTTAATTCCAGCAGTAATTATAACTTGTTCCTCTCTCCCCTGTTGTATGGTGACACCGCAGGAAGTGATGCAAAGTTCTCTGTGCATGTGTTAACTTAGGCTGAGTGGAGGAACAGAGTCTAATCTCTTGATATTTTTTTTTCTTTACCTGTCAAAGTCTCAGCTGTAATGCGGTGCAGTTGGAAACTTTTCACATTTAACTTCAATGTTTTGTCTGTCTTCCGTTCTGTTAGGAGCTGGTTCTACTGCTGGTGGATACTTTGCTGCTTTTCTGTTTATAATGCAATCTGACATTTGTTTTCCTCTTTCTCATGAGGCTGATTTTGTTCAAATTAGAGATTTCCTTCAACACATGTTTTCTCATTTTCTACTCTGCAGTTTTTGAGGCCCTCAGCAGTTTAGGCTATGAGGTCCTGCCCTTGTCTATACTTGATAGAAAAAGCATAATGAATACCACTAAAAATTCACCATTTGCTGCCAGATATCTGTGGTAACCTTGATATCTCCTGTTTGAACAGACGGGATCCAGCAATTATTGCTGAATATAAAAGAGTTTTTAGCGTTGCCTTTGTATGCAGGGTGTGAGAAAGTCGAAGGCTTTTTATTTATGTTGCTATATTACACCATATAATTGCATCCATCTTTTGATCTGTGGTATGAATTAGTTCCATTGAAAACATGTTTTCTATTTTTAAATCAGTTGTCTTGAACTGAGTTCTTGAAACATTCTGCTTTTTGGTCTTGTTTTTGTGTAGATTTTCCACATTGTGCTGGGTTTAATATAATTGTTGTTGTGTTGGTTTTGATTTTTTCTTTTTTTATTATTTTCTATAAATCTCTTGATGTTTTATGTTACAGTGTTGTATTTATCCAGAACGAGTATGGAAGTTATCTCATAACATCTGAGCATCTCATGGTTCAGAAACATGTGATGATGAAGTGATGTTAGCCAGTGTTAGAAAGGGAGAGGGGAGATCTGGAGGCCTTGAGTACTGTGTTTCTGTACTTGGCTTGACTGAACAGTCTGTGTTCAGTGATAGCTAGACTGGAAGCTCAGAGTTCCATCTATGGTTGGTAGGGACAGAGAAACATCTCCTTGAAATGCAGATCATAAGTAGGGTGATCTCTGCGGACCTTTTTTTTTTCCTCCACTGCTCAACAGCCAAGTCTGAATTCTGAACCTGAGTGTGTAAATTGCAAATGTGTGAGGTGAAATGGGATTACTGAGGCCCAAGTGACTCTTCCAAGAGTGTCATATTCTCGTTGTCTTTGTGGCTGTTGTGATGCTTGCAAAAAACATGAGCTGTGCTACCTACCAGCAAGCTAGGGCTGCTGTCCCTATACCCAAGTAGCACTGCAGTGTTTCCTTGTGTTCCCCAACCCAAAGTAATTTGCTGTTCTCTTCTATTATGCTTGATGTCTGGTCTGTACAGCAGCTTCTGCGGCAGAGCCCTGGTCTCTGTGTCATAAAAGTAGTAAACAAAATGGCACATGCCAAGTTTGGCAGAGCAGGAAAATGCCAGAAATTCCAAGCATTTGTTTCATGCCCCATACGTTCGATGGTCCTTGAGTTAAGACCCTTGCCTTGTCTTTCCCGTGGTTGTAATGGGTGTTGAGAGTGCATTTGTGCATGCATTTTAATTCCTTTACTCTTTTGCAGTGATTCTGCTTGGGGCGTGTGCTTGCTGGTTTTTTTTTTTTTAATCAGTTAATGTTGATTCTTATCATGTGTTTGTATAATAGTTTGGGGTTGATGTAATCATTGTTACATGTATTTTATTAAGAGATGTATATGTGTGTGTACTTACGTGTTTGCATAATTCATGAAGTCAAGTATGTTCACATACCCCTTGTTAGCACATGAGTGCATGTAGTAAGTATGTACTTCTTTGTATCAGTGGCTCATTGGGAAAGGTGCACTGTATTTATTTGGCATGTATATATGTAAAAAACCCACAAGCTCTACCATTTATTTTCTTTCTTCTACACCCACCCTAAAAACGTAAAGAAAAACACACACTTCTGCTAGGGTTCTAGGATAGTTTATTTTTTCATTCAGCCATTAGTTTATTCGTTCAGGAGTTGTACACTGGGAAAAAAGTGCATCCATTAGACAGTGAGGGCTTTATTTATGAGGGGGGTGGTGTTTCAAAGGGGAGGCTGTCAAGTCCCAAAAGAGCCTTTCATGGTGTATTCTCAGCGTGCTTCTGAGGCCACTGCTCTGCTCATCAGGAGGAGAGGCAGAAATGTGGGCTTTACAGAGCAACTGTGTGTTTCACTGGTCCCTGTGCTCACTGACGTTTATTTACATATTGGGAGAGTAAATGGGTAGAACAGATGGCAACCAGACATTTGGTGGTTCTGTTCCCGTGTGCTCCTCAGGGGTCTTGCATTCAGTTTTTGCAAAAAGCTTGTCCTATAGTGAGGAGAAAAAACCCAGGAGCCTGTTCACAACTATGAAATGCTTGTTGGGATTTTGCTATAGTGACAGATTAAAGCATTTAGTAAAATGTGAAATAATTACAAGGTTTGTTTTACAAGTCCAGATACTTGTTCTTTATGATAAGTCCATTGATGTGTGTCTCTTTTTATTATTATTTCTTATTTTTACCACTGGAGTGAATGCATTTAGACTTGAAGCTGGCAATCTCTTCCTTTTAGAGAGTTTGAAAAGTACAGGTCTATTTATATGGGTTTTGGATACCTTTTGGCCTTTTCTGCAAATACTGTAACTCATTTGTGCTCTTGTAAAAACAGAATATCTGAAAATTTTGCAGGATTTTTCAAGATATCTAATATGTATTTCTTCACTATTTACAGTTATGAAGCAGGAGATTTACTTCCATACCAAGCTGATTTTTTTTCTTTCTTTCTCTTTACACACTGGAATGTTGGAGTAGGGCTGGTCTAGAGTGCTAGGCAGCTTGCTTGGGTGGTTTGGGTTCCTTTGGGTGTTTTTTCCAATGCATGCATGTTGTCTGTTTCAGAGCAGTGACAATTAAAGCACTTCTGGGCAAAACAGTAATATAAAATACACATTTTGAAAATATGTCAAAAGGGGAGATGCCAGTCAGGTTTTGAATGTGTAAAATTCTCAACCTGCACATTGTCCGTCCTGTAAAGCAGCCAGGTGTTTCTCAGTAAAGAGGGGAGAAATCAAATGAAGAGCTTGACCTTTTGCACAGCATGCCAAATCAGCAGCTCTAACAGTTTGTGACATGGTGAATTCCAATGACTTATTGGTAAACACATGAAACTGCCTAGCATTTGCAGGAGAACCTGTCAAATAATGTAAATACCAGACCTCAGTTAGTCTCACCTACGATGTGGAATCTCTTATTAAAATCTGTAAATCAAACCTTTCTGTAATAAACGGTCAGTCCTGAACTAGTTTGCCTTGATCCATGGTAGTTTTCAAAAGTAAAAGTAGAACTACTGATCCTCCATGAGTTAATTGACTCAGATTTTACCAAGTATTTTCTAGTGTCCGTCTTTAAATATCTTTAAAAAAGACAAAACTAGGAAGCCATGCCACACTCTGCAGGAATGCTTACCATAGTAAATGGTAGCGCAGAAAGTGAAAATGGTAAATGTCAAGAAAGAAACACTATCTTCTTGAGACATGTTCAGAAGGTTGATCGTTAACAAAAAATAAAGTGGAAGCTTGCTACTTTTCTGTAGGCCATGCTGCACAAATATTATGTTAGGATTAGTTTAAATGAAGATAATTGCTGAACTAGTAGATTTTTGGCAGTATATTCCACAACCCACGTGAAATACAGAAAATTGTTTCTAAGAAAGAGTTTTTAGCCAGAGTATATTGATAGTGTGCATGGCTAATGAAGCTGCTACGTCTCACTCAATATGTGACAATATTTCTGTGATATATGCAGCAATTCTCTTAAATACTTTGTAAGGCACTTTGGAATCCTTTGAGATCAAAATTAAATACGAGCCTGTTATTAAGTAGGACCTAACTTCCTTTTTTTTCTTTTTTCTTATATGGGGTATTGCTGGTTTTAGGAAATGTATTTCTAAACTCAGCCCACCATCACAGTGCAATTACTGAGTAAATCACATCCTAGATAGTCTTTGCTTTTTTTCCCCCCGATAAAATAACATAGTTTAAATATCTTTTCCAGTGGTTTGTAGCCAGATGCAAAGTCAGCTAAAAGAGATTTTTTTCAGAAAGGTTTCTTTTCTACATCATTATGTAACTAAAAGTGGCTGTTGTAAATACTGCAGAATTT
Source organism: Phalacrocorax aristotelis (assembly GCF_949628215.1). NCBI lineage: Eukaryota > Metazoa > Chordata > Aves > Suliformes > Phalacrocoracidae > Phalacrocorax > Phalacrocorax aristotelis. The sequence continues at coordinate 50,320,974 of NC_134281.1, forward strand.
CATGTCAGTCTTGAAAGCCATGGCTTCTGTGTCTTGCTTCCTCCCTTGAGGAGCAGACAATGGCAGTTTGGATGGTTGCATACTCTTTATGGTGCAGAGCTGGATAAGCATTAACCGAATAACTAATTCAGTAACAGCAGGACTCAAGAAAAGTGAATCGGTAAAAACTGGTAACTATTTTTGGTAGAGTATGGCAGACCTTGTGTTTTTTAAATTTAAAAAATAAAAAGTTACAGGTATATTTGTTGAGTCCTCAAATGCTAATCCATATGTGGTCGCTTGTATCTCTGAAGGGTTTGGGTTTTTTATTTTCCTTTGACAGACTGATGTCTTGGTGTTGAGCTGTGATCTGATCACCGATGTTGACTTATACAAAGTTGTGGATCTCTTTCGGACACATGATGCTACCCTCTCAATGTTGATGAAGAAAACTCATGAACCCACAGAAGTGGTACCAGGACAGAAAGGGAAAAAAAAGCCGGGTATGTAGATACAAATACATATATTTATTTATTAATAAATGATAGAGAAACCACTGGTATGTATGATATGTTTACTTATCAGTCCCAGAGCAAAAGAAATAAAAAAGGTACAGATGCTCTATTTTTCCTCAGATTCCCCAGTGGGGCTGTGACTTGGTTTTTTCCAGCTCAGAATTAAGTATTAGACCCATGTAATCTTGCAGGCTCTGATCCAAAGCTCACAAGAGTTAAGGGAAAAGCTCCAGGTGACTTCAGTGAGTTTTGGATCAAACCCTAAATTTTTGTTACATATGAACATTAAAACCGTTAGGTCTTTCAAGAGCACTAAACATCAGCCAGATTATACCTGGGAATTTTACCATTGACTGTAGGGATCAGCGTTAGATGGGTAACAAATACTTCTAGAAATTCTCCTTTCTCATGGTATGTACTGAATTACTCTTCTGAGATCACATCCAGGAGTCTTTTGCTAGGCAAAACTCCCACTGATTTCAAGGACTTGGTTAGATGCTTATCTTGTCGCTCTTACCATAATATCTTAGTTAGTGCCGTGTAATCTTTAATGTATCTATTCTCACAACACTGCTGTAAGGCAGGGCAGGGCTATTTTCCCCATTTTACTTATATGCTAAAAGTACTAAATACCATACAGTTGTTCCCATACCATACCTCTAATTTTCTTTTAATGATACCTGTTAAATTGCTGAGGCTTGATTATTGCTAGCTTAGTGGGTCCTGGTCCATGAGTAAAGCTCAGACTCACTACAATAATATGAATAAGAAAGTGTAGCTTCAAACTGTTTGAGAGGAGAATGAAATGCAAGCCAACAGTTGAAGTACATGTGTGTCTAAAAGTGAAGGAAATGTGTTTTTTCAAAAAAAAAAAAAAAGCTGCTGAGAGTACATGAAAAGATTTTCTGGAGCAAAGTGTAAGGATAGTAGGGCTGAAAGCATTTAGGACTTGGACTGTCAAACAGCTCTAAACCCCTCTGTTTTTGAAAAGGCAATCTAAGTGATAATGGCACATAAAATGTCAAGAGTAGTACTACAGCCACGGAGTTGAGCTTTCAGGAGTTATAAACTAATGGGTCTATGGTTAAACATCATAGAGCTGCCCAGTATGTGAGCTCCGAGCACACAGGGCGGCGGCAAGGAGGTCTGTGAGGATAAACAAGATCATCTGAAGGCTCTTTACAAATGTGAACATAATCAGGTTGCACGTGCATTCTTAATTTGCTTGGTTTTTAATATCCGTGTGCTTGACTTTGTATCATTACCCTTCTTACATGACTAGTTAAAATTTGTGTACAATTTCTCAGATCTGTAAAAGACCAAACTTGAAAATGTTAAAAGTTCCATCATGTGGAAGTGTTTTGAACACCCACAGTGTTTTTCTGTGGGGGTGGGTGCTTGACGTCTCCTGCTCAAAGCTACTCTATTTGAGCTGTCATGGCTAGCTCTAGTAAGTTGTTTTCTATGAACTGCCTCAAAAGAGACATGTACCCTTCCAGACTTCTTTCAGTCATTTGATAAAAACAGGGGAGTGCTGAGACTGAGGAATTTTGGGTTCTTCTCCAGGTTCTGGAGAGGGGCAGTACATTTTAGAGAGCATTGGACCCCTCCTACCCTTTATTCCTACTTGACTGAATGAACCCTGTTGCTGTCAACATCATCCTAGCTCATCCCTATCTCTTCTCCCATGCTGGCTTCTTGCACTATCAGCCTCCATTCTTGTTCTCTTTGCTTAGTCTCCTCCCTCCTTCAAGGATCCTTGTCAGGAGTCCAGCTTCTCTTTCTCATCTATCACTCTTTTCTTTCACTACCAGTCCGTTCCTTGTTCCACCTCTGACTTCTCATCTTGGCCTGCTTCATTTATCTGCCCATGGTGTGACCTTTTTTCTTCTCTCTGATTTCTGTCTGTGGCCCAGTATCTTTTCACGGGCAGTCCCAGTTTCCACCAGCTTTCAGGGACTACTTTCTCTCCTTTCTAGCCCACCTTGCAGAGTCCTTGTTTTTATGCTTTTTTTTTTTTTTCTTCCCCTCACCCTTTGTGAGCTTATAAGTTTTATTTCCTTGTAAAAAAAAAAAAAAAACAGGTTGCAAAAACACAGCAGATCAAGCACTTTCCCCTGGAGCAGTCATCACAGCCTGGCTGTGGAGCCTCGTGGCTTGTGTGCTTTGCTTGTACTACCTGATAGTTCAGAAGACCTTAGATGGCACCTGCTATTTGGTCAGTTCTAGGAGGTGAGCAATTGAAAAAACTTTTCCTTAAAAATAAAATATGCAGAAATTTTTGCAGCAAAAATAGTCTTGAAAGAGCACGTGAAACTGCAGTTTTTCAAAGATCTTTAATGGAGTCAGATGGCAGAGTGTACACTCATGGCACACAGGTCAGCAGTGCTTAATGAATGCCACGCTCCTCCGAAGAACTGGAATACAAGAGCTTTTCAAGGGAAGGACCACCTAACCATTTAAGTGTAGGCTAAACACTTTTTTTTTTTCTTTAGCCTTAGAAGCAGCTGAACTTTTTTTGCTGAAATTTTCCAAATGTTTCTTTTAAGGCAGGCATCTGGCATTGGAAATTTCACCCAAAACAGTTAAAATTTGATGAAACTTACAAGCAACTGAAGACAAGGTATTAACATGGAATGAGTCAGGCAGCTTTTTGTAGTATTTGGTACTATTAGTTCCTTCACTAAATTGTGACGCATATGTGTATTTGCACTGACTGTTCGAGTGTTAGTATTAAGAAATGGATCCTTAGTTGTGATGAGCCACTAGATACATTTGCAGCTTTATTTTTTGTTTCACTGTTCCTACAAATTCATTCATCTTTTGAGAAGGAGCAACAAGACTTTTGTTTCACATATGTCATGGAATCTGACACAAAGTCGTTGCTCTGGGGATATTACTCAACATTCAAGAACTGTGATAATGAACAGTTTTTAAATTTGCATGAATTGCAGTGTTAAGCAGCTATAAAATCATATTAATGACTTCCTGAAATGCTTGACGTAACTCAGCTGCAAGTTACAGGGTGAAGTTCATTGGCTTTTATATTTAGGGAATCATTTATTGACAATAATAATTACATTGGCTTTTTAAATTGATCAATAAGAGGCATGGCAATTAAAAAAAAAAAAAAAAGCAGAGTGCTAGTGAATAGTAGTAACCCAAATACACAGTGTGTGTCAGGAATGGAGCCATGTGCTTAAAGATGACCTGCAAGGGACTGAGTGGAAGAGGGTGTCTGAACCTTTCTGTGTGTATAAAGAAAGGCAGAAAAGGTGGGAATGGTGACTCTTTCCTGCTTGTTTTTCTTGTCTTGAAAGCAGCAGGCATGTCATCACTGGTATTCCCTGTGTTTGCCAGAAGACCTCTTGGTGGTCTTGCAGGCTGCATCGTGTGAATTCTCTCCCTTTAATTGAAAGGGTGGGGACACTGAATCTTTAACAAAGGTGTCTTTTTCCCAAGTGTCAATTAATTATGTTTGATTAAAAAGCATTTTTAAAAATCGTACTGAAAATTATTTCTTCTCATAATTGAATTGCTCAACTTCCATTCTCTTGTGATGTCATGATTTCTTTAGGTCATTAAAGCCTTCAAAATTGATGGGGGTCTAATTAATAAATTGCAATAGCTGTGTCAAATCCTTATATATCTATCATGAGGAGGCAAAACACATCCTGCATTCCATTTTTATACTTAAAATTATTTTTTTAGTTACCATCACTGCAGTTTTAACATTTCTCTCATACTTCCCTTGCAGGGATTTTATAAACTAGTTATGTGTTTGTTCTTCCATTTATTTTTTCGTCACTAAGTAATGCCAGTGTGATTTGAAACACCACTCTTGTATCTCTGGGCAATTGATTTCAGGAATAACTTTTGTCTTTTCAAAATTACAGAAGCAATGCTATTTATTGCCAGTGTACATGGAAAAACCTAATGTGACCTGGCATCTGCTACTGAAAAAATACAGTGCGCTCACATTATTTCATGGTCTGTTTCTTACCTATGACACAAACAAGAGAAACCAGTTTGGTGGCAGTCACGTACCTGCTCCTGTTTTCGTCGAGTTTTCTTTTTTCTCTTTTTCTTATTGCATAGAGCTTTGTGATAGCAGTGTAATACACTACTGTAGGAACAGTCAGGAGATGGGCAGCTACGGGCTGAACTTTGGGAGAAGTGTTGGTACCTTGATGGAAGAGAATCTGTTGCTGTTGTGTTTGTCAGGAGACCCCAGTTAGGTGGGAGTGGCGATGGGTGGTTAGCCCCTACTCTCAAACTTTGTTGACCTCCTTAGCATGAGAATTGGCACTGCTTTAAAGACTTATTGATGAGTTTTTACAGCAAGTGAGCTTTATCCTAAATGTACTTAATTTGTAATAGTGTTACCTGTTCAGGCCTATTTTTGTACTTTGTTGCTGTATGATTAATTTCTGAAAGGGGCTGGGGGGCATTTCTGAAGAGGGTATTCTTGATCACTTGGATCAAAGGCTGCCAGTAGGAGAACTTTCAACAGCTGCATAGATTTTACTGTATTTTGATAGTGGTTATTACTATGGTAACTCTGAAGGAACAGGTAAAAGGGGAAAGTAAGGGATAGGGCTGAACTGGGGAAAATAGGGTTAAAAATAGTTTGTCTGAGGAAAGATCTTAGAGAATTAGTTACTTATAGAGCATGTGTTACTCCAATGTGGTTAAAGGCTTAGAACTTAGGAAATTGAATATTTGCCAGTTTGGCCCAAAATAATAGTATGTAGTGGGAGAAAAGAGGTTTTTGTTAGAACTGTACCATGGCATTCTTGCACAGCCTGCGTTCCTGTAAAGAAAGATCAGTGTATGGTTGCCACCAGAGCGATGGAACATATGACAAAGTGCAAGTTAGAACAAGCTGCCACCACTGTATTCAGATGTTGTGGAAAATTGTTCAAAAAGAAATACTTTACACTTCAGTAGACCAAAGTCACTGCTGATGTACAGTCACTGATTGCAGGAGATGGGAATTGCCACGATAATATACGTGACTATTAGGTATTCTCTTGGTTGGCAGTTTTACAAATAGATATTTAAACCAAGTTAACCCACCCAGAAATATCAATGGCATGAGTCTTAGAATCTATACTTTTATGTGTGTTTGTATAAGTGATTTAGGTTTTCTATTGCTATTGGTATTTATCTGAAATAAGAGATCAGTTGCAAAGTAGTTATGTCTTAACTGAAATTATAATCATTGCCAGACCACCAAATTCTAATGTGAAGTGCTTTATAATGAGGAAGAAGCAGCTGAATTTTGAAGAACTCTCTGCTTGCCTTGTGTTTGTTGTGTAAACTCGGGTAGCAGAGAGAGAGAAGGGAAGCACAGCTCAAGATAAAGCATTGCATGTCAGGACTTGTAGTTGGCATCATCGTAAAAAGCATGCAAAAAGCTTGCAGGGCCAGTGTTCTGAATGTCATGATATGTATCAGCTACCTGACTGAAAAGAAATTAGTAAATATTGTGGATAACTTTTGCAAATTCATCGATTTGCTGGGTTAGTCTGAAACCTAGTATTTCATATTTTCGGGGGTGGTTGGTGGTCCCATTTGTCTTTCCAGCCTGCATTAAGACAGGGTTATATAATGATTGTGTTTGATTTTCTACTTCAGTGGAGCAGCGCGACTTCATTGGAGTGGATGACACAGGAAAAAGATTGCTCTTCATGGCTAATGAAGCTGACTTGGATGAAGAACTTGTCATTAAAAGATCCATCCTTCAGAAGTAAGCTTATGGGTCCTTGTAATAGAAACTGAACTTGGGCTGGGGGGGGAAACAACTCTGGACTAGGAGTGATGGCTAAAGACAAAGTAGGGTGAGAAGGGAGGAGGAAAGGTAGCTTTTCCAATATTCAGGGAGCAGTATTTTATTATTCATTTCATCATTTCAATAAGTTGATAAGCTTGTCTGATACCTTTATTGTGAAAAATTCCAGGGGGGAAAATGGAATGGTGAAAAGGCGACTCCCCTTGAAATGAAGCCAGTATCGCTATAGTTCAGGTACAGATTACATTGAGATTTATAAGTGGTAGACCTGTGTCCGTAAATGAAATGCTAGTCTCATTGTCTGAGTCCCAGGTGGATTAACAGAGTATCTGAGAGAGGCTCTCAGGATTTCATTACACTCTTGTGCATATAAGGCACAAAACCTCAGATATGTTTCCAGGCCCAAAAAGACTCGTGAGAGAATCCATGTTATATCCACCATTAAACTGCGCTGGGGACTTGGATGAATTTATTAAATACACCAGACTAGCTGAGCTTCCTGCACAGCATAATTAATATCCGTTAGTAGAAGAATGAAAGATGGCTTGTTGCCTTTTATACTCTTCTGAACAGTGATTTTAGTTTTCTCGGACACCCATTGTCTGGCGCTTTCTGTGGAAAGCTCTGCTGGCTCCTTCAGACCCAGCCTTTGTAGTCTGCTAGGCTGACAGTCAGACTTCCACCTCTGTGAGACTAGACTGTGGGGCAGCCATCTGAGAGCTAGGAAATTCATCCACGGGGACATTGTAAGTCAAGGATGCGGACATCTGGGGTCTGCTCCCAGATAATAGCTTCTGTGAAAATGCCTCTGGTATGTGCCATAGGCCACAGCTAGGTGTTAGTCTTTCCTTGAACTTCCCACTCCCAGGTGCAAGGGAGGTGCGGTGTGCCCGTGGAAAGATGACTTCTCTTCTGCGTGAGTTTAAGGATTACCCTAGAAGGAAGGTAGTCAAGAGTGAGCCATATGTTAACTGCTGTGATGGAAAGAGCCTGTCCCAGCAGCATGTTCCCACTGGCTGTCTTCTGGGTTTTTCTTGGACACGGCCGGGACCAAGCTGCAGGCAAGCCTTCTGTACATACACAGCAGCTGATCTGCATAGTGTAGGAAATTCAGCACTGTGGCATTCTGTGTTTTTGAGCAAACAAAGACTAATAGATCTATTTTGGGCTAGGGAGGAATGTGTTATCTACTGTTAGTCATAGGCTTGTCTTTATGGCTTTCTCCTAGCACTAGCAGGTGGCTGTGATATAACAACTTAGAAATCGCTGTAACATGTGTGATCTTAGTTGACCTCTGATTTTACAGGTTCATCTAACCAGAGGATTCTCATTCCTGTTACCCTGTAGCTAAATTAATCAGGCTATATCCTGCAGGCAAAACTGCCTTCAGGAACACCTGTTCAGATACATTGTCTTCAGCAGATCATCTTGAGCATAACTGTTTGGGATTTGGTAAATGCAGTGTTGGTGATACACAGATGAGATAAAACTCTGTATGTCTCCCTGTCTTTCTTACCTTTCCATATGCACAGCTATCAAAGCTAATGTAAAGTGTTAACCACCCTCCAAGTAAAGCCCACAGATGATAGGATAGTCTAGAAGCTCAAAGAGAGAAGATCTACTAAGTGTTAAAAAGAAGGGCAAGAAAATAAAAAAATGCTGTTAAGCACCAGGCAGAAGCATTGGGCCAGTATCCACCTGGGTGAGCTCTGACATCTGAAACTGCCTGCTCTGGATGCTCATCCGCTCTCTCTGTTTTACAGCTGCCATCTTGGAGCAGCTCTGAGGAAAGCAAAATAGTATATGGAAATGGTCAGATATTTTCAAATGAGGCAATTCCAGGGTAGCAACAACTGTGGGAGCTCTACGAAGACAAAGTGTTGGCAGCTAATGATGTTTTAACCACTGTGTTGTCTAGACCTGCTCAAATCCTGACTTTCTCATGTGAGAAACAAAAGCAACGCTTAAAACAATCTTTGAAGTCTTTTTTTAAGACATCATAGTAAAGCAAGGAGAGGGAAGAAAAAAAAAGAGCAAGCCCAATCTCGTTTTTCTTCATGGATCACTTGAAGTGACTGACTTTCAGCTACCACGTAGGCTGTTTCTTGATCTCTGGACTTTGTTTTGATGAAATAACAGACTTTGTGGCAAGATGGGAGAATTTCCAGTACTCCTATTTGTTCCTCTGAAATACAATAGACATCTTGAGAGTGTTGCTTTTGTTTGTTTTGCTTTTAATGGTCCCTTTGAAGGGCTATGGTGGTCTTGTTACATGAACTCTAGAACTCCTTCAGTGCTTGTTTTGCTCTTCAGATCCTTTTCCTATTTTCTTTTTTCTCTCCCTTTTTAAGGAGGGGAGTGGAAGGAGGGACAGGGAGGGAGTGGTGAAAGGAATGGGAAGAGGGGAGATGAACTTCTCTTTAAAGCTAGGAATCTTGTTACTGGTAAAAATCTAGATCCCATACAGAAGTGGTTCAAAGGACTTTTGGCTTCCCCTCCTCACAGGAGGGAAGTTGTGTTGACAAAACATCCAGAGCTGTAGAACGCTAATTTAAATCCTTGAAGAAAAACCTTTTTCCTGACCTTTGCCTTCTTCCTATCACTGGATTTCACGCTCTTCACTTTCCTGCCATAAAAGAGCAGCTGGTGGGGAGGGACAGGGGAAAACACATATTCTCCTGAGTACTTGTTGAGTATTAAATATTTATTTGCTCTTGACTTAGGCATTTTGTAATAACGAAAGTGTTACAGAATGAAACGTTTTAATAGGATTTCTAAGTTCATGTGTAACCTGTTCTTCTCTTTCTCAGTTTGGTTAGGATTTCTTTTCCAGATTTGTTGTTTTGATTTGTTCTGGGGTTTTGAGAGTTGTGGATAGCCATTTTGGTTCTGTAGTGTACAAGAGGAGGCATTCTCAAAAAGGAGTCTGGATTTGGCTCCTTTGCTTGCCAGAGGAAATCTGGCAAAGCTTTCCATTTGGCTGTTAAAATTATCCTTCTCCACCCCCCCGTGCTGTTAATCACCCTGATGACAAGTCCCACAGGTAGCATCCTCCCTCCAGTAAACAAGTGCAAAACAATATCAAATACATCCATACAGGCACATTTTGCTGTGCATCAAGATGGGACAGGAGACAAATTTATTGGTGGTGCCTAGAGAGACGAATGCTGCTGGGGAAGGCATTTTCAAGGAAATGGTTCCCTGTTTGGGTAATGAGAGCTTATAAAAAGCCATGAACAGCCTGTGCATGTCATTCACTTTGGCAAATAGCTGCAAGATGAGATACTAGAATGAAAGAAATACAGTTTGGGGGAGTTTCAGAGCCAGCTTAGGGCCCTTTGAAGAGGAAAAAAAAATAAAGTTATGTGTTCATCCCTGGAGCCCAGTTTTGCCGGTGACATCTCTCTGACTTGGGTCTTGGCAGGATGAAGGAGTGAGGAAATGATGAGAATTCCATAGCTGCAGCCTTTGCTTTCAGAGGGGGCAAAGGTATTTGTTTTCAAAGCACGATTACAATGGACAGAGAGCTTTTTGCTCCACCTCTGATATTTATGGTCATGCAAAGTGAGACAGTAAAAGACACCTGTTGGAGCAGGTCTAAATTTGGAGCATTTCCTTTTAAGATCTTGTGGGCTGTGTAAGGGTGAGTTCAGCCTTCGTGGGTGTTCTGTCTGCACAGACGCAGGTGCAGGGCTTCTCCTAGAGAATATGTTAATAAATCACCATGACAATTCCAGCTACTTATTACCTCATGTGCTTCAGACAGAAAGGAATACCTCATCTATAAATATATACAGTACTAACATTAGTAACCTTGAAGTAACAATACAGATCTGTTTTAAGATATTTTAATAGAAAGAGGGGAGTAAGATGGGGGAGCTTTTTCTTCCTTTTCCCCTTGCATCATGAGAGTAAAAATGAATGGTGTAGTATAATTTTAAGTCAGTGTTGCCAAGTGGGTAGGTAAATGGGAGTTCAGGAATAGCTTTGATACACTTGATTTCCTTTCTGTTGCCTTGGGATATTGCCCCTTTTTTCTTTTTCTGCTGATAATTTGTTTTAAATAAGTGGATCATATAAAAACACACTGCAACTTCCTCAGTGTTTCTGTTCTCTGAAACTGCCCTCCTTAGGAAATTGGCATCTCTGAAATGCTCTTCCACTCCTATGATGGTTCTTTTGGTTTTTTTCTTTTAAAATCTACTTCCATGAGAAAGGCTGGGAATGACACAGGTATAGGCAGATGCTCCACTGTGTAAAGCATCCTAAACTAGATCATGGGCAGATGTCCTCGTCCAGACCCAGCTGTGCTGGTGAAGGGGGCCACCACCTCCAGCTTGTCCCCAGCTGGATGTACGATCAAGTAATTCATAAGCCACATGTGTCAAAATCAGTAGCATTACTTTTAATAGATTAAACAGCAGAACTTTGATAACTTGGTTCTTTTTACTTTGTGCACTAGGGAGTGGTCCCCATGAGCAGTGGCACTGGCAGGAAAGGGAGGGATGCAATAAACCAACTCAGTAGGCAAATCCTGAGGAGCAACTCGGGGCAGACCAGGGAGCAAAAACTCTTTGCTGGGCTCAGCTGTCTACAGGATTAATATACGTGTATTAGCTTTGGTGGTGTTCCTATGTGTTGGAAAAATCAGTAGTTTTCACTATTAGTAAATTTTTGTTACTAAGTTTCCTTTGCATTCAAGTGATATTTTGAGGAATGTCGTGGAAAGATGTTGGGTATTTTTTTTTCTCTAAAATGTGACTTTTAGAGTGACACATAGATCTTCATGACCTTCCTGTTAGTCCAGATCTGCTCTTCGTAAATAAAATTTTCTGACTAGCATCCAGAAAATCAGTCAGGTTCTTTTTGGCTCTTCCATCACAAAAATAGAAATTGTGTGTGCTGATTTAGGTAATAATCATTTTGCAAACGCTCAAGCCAGAAAAGAATCTGGTTCTTCTTCCCAGAACTGAATTCGTTTCACAGTACTAGTAGGAATTTAGAAAGTTGTAAAAAGTTTTTAGCCAGTAAAGCAAGTGGATCTGACTCTGAATCAAAACAGGGCAACTAGGTCTATTGAATAAGAGGGTGTGATTTTTACACACTAACTTCTCAGACTATAACCACACTTTAAAAATGTTGGTGTAGCTTTAATCATATTTCGTTACAAAAGAGGATTTTGCTGAACATTTCAGAAAAAGATACTGGCCTGTGGGTTGTTGTTTGAGCCATGTGTTGGGAGTAGATGTTCTCAAGATGTCCTTGAAGTTCTTGATTGCCTATTTAGAAGTTTCTCAGTTAGCTAAGAGTAGCTGCTGTAACTGAAAGGCATTAATTTTCTCAAAATTTTCCCTTTTTATTATGTGTTTAAACTTCACTCAATTTGCTCTGCTTTTTCTATAAATATGTTGGGATTGAGTGTAGCCTTCAACTTCAGAAATGGAGTATTTTTAAAAATCATTTATTGTTCCTAAAATACATGTAGACAAATATAAGGGAAATATTTTAATTTGGTGCTTTTATGTTATGCTTTTACAACAAACGTGAACATACTATCAGTGCAGTTCATGATACATTGACTTTATATTTTAAAGAACATACTGCTATAACTGATTTTCGTACTGTTGCTTCCACAGGATTTTGTTGTATTTTGCTGCTGCCGTGTCATTTTATTCATTCAGTGGGGGGGGGTTGAAAGGAATGTGCAACATATCCAGGTCCTATTTATAAAAGAAAGGTCATGCTATGTCTTGACAGCTTGTACAGGTAAGAGGTCATGAATCTTGGAATCTGGAATATTAGCAACAACTCCTGTTGAATGTAGCTATAGAAAGACTTATTGGCAACAGATTTAATTTTACTGCAAGATTCTTGCCAGCGTTACAGTATGCATAAGACTAAAAGCAGAGAGCGTGAGGCTCAGCATTTGGTTTCTAGTCATCAGTAAAGTTATGTTACACAGATCATCATTAGTCATTTGTCTGTCTGTCTGCTGCAGTCTCAGACCAGCACTTACTCTCTGATTTGGTTTTACTTTTTGGAGGTTTCAAAGGAGGAAGAGCTGACTGTATTGCTTGGACACCCTTGAGTCCATGTGACTTGGTAAATGCAGTGCTCTGGATGAGTCATCAGGTTGGACAACACTGAAGTTAAATCTCTCTCATTGTTACTCTAAGCCAGGCTTGGGTCTTGAAAAGATGACAAATGGTCTGTTCATTTTAGAAAGATGTCTTAATATTTTAATACAGTTGCCACTGTGTAGTTTTTAGCAATGCTGTGAGTTAGTTTATTTCACAGAGTTCATGGGAAATGCAACCATCACCGGTTGTTTTTGTGACATATTTACCTCAGTTGATCCAGATGTAACATGTATGATAAAAAAGTTCCTCTGAATGGTCTAATTGGGGGCAAGATGCAGAATGATCAGTTATTTGCTTTCAATGTATGTTTTCAGCCATAAAGTACATTCAGTAGAGCCGCCTGTTGAAATCTTAGGGTTTCAGCTTGTGTCCAGCGATCCCAGAATGACCAGTACGCAACAGAGGGGGCATAGACTCCTTATTGTGTGGTTGGGATGGTACAGAGAAAAAAAAGCCAAAGGTCAGAGGAGTTATCCCTGCTTGTGCGAGTGCTGTCAGGCTTTCTCCTACCACATGTCCGCCATGTGTTCCTCATCAGCGGGATGTGGAACTCCATGACGCAGAGCAGACTGGAATGCGGAGTTAGTTAACACCCGCCGTTGGGGAATTTATCAGCCAATGTGGAATATGGGGGGGGGGAGGAAACAGCCTAGTTTAAACCAAAGTAAGGGTGAAATGAGGCATGTGACTGTTCCTCTTCAGTTAAAAGGTCTGATGCTGCTTGGGGCTGAGGTCCTGGCTCCCAAGCCCAGCCAAAGCTTGTGGTTGGTTCCCTTACTGTCTTGTGTTACTGATATTTTTTTTTAACAACCACCCCCACATTCCCCAATACTTTAAATTGCCATGTTTAGCAGAAGATTTTTGCAGTGGGCTGGAGGGAAATACCCTTGGGATTTTTGCAAGGAACCATTCATCTAGTTTATTCTAAGAGACCCAGACTTTGAAGAGACTTTCCTTCATCTTGTTCATTGAGATCCCAAATCACTAACTTGCAGGGATACATAAGAGTGGTAGTCTCTCCATTAAAATTAGCTACACTTGGTATCAATTGAACTGTAGTTGCATAATATTTTTAGTGCTGATTTATTTCACTCACTTCATGGCTACTGTGAACTCTAACCCGGATGATTTACTGTGGTGTTTAGCGCTGCTAAGAATATTGTGAAATGGAAATAATGGAAAGAGTCAGAATATACATTTAGCTGGTTGAAGGTATATGTGTGCCCACGATCCTTATTGGGTTTGCATTCTACTTTACTCGCAGCAAATACATATCTTTCAAAATGTTTCCATTCATTCAGAATACAATGCTGAATTCCCTCTTGAGTAGCTGTTGTGTGGTTCTCCCCAAACAGCATTGTGCTGGCAGTTTCTGGAATTACACAGGAAATGAAGAGCACAGCAGACTTTCCTTTCTCTTGCTAAGACATGCTCCCTGGGACTTCTTCCAGTAGATCAAGTAAATAGCAGAGATCTATTCCTAAGGGCAGCATGTCCTCTATGTTTCTGCTTTGAGAAATCCTAATTTTTGCTGGCTTTAAATCCTTCCTTTCTACATCAAATTTATTGCACCATTTCCTCAGCTAGAGAAGATTAGATAGAGATTCCTTTTACATGCAGTAAAAGTTCTTATCTACTTGTCTTAGAGATTTCTTATAGGACTCTCCTTCCCAAGTCACCAAATATTAAATACTCTCTTAGGAATTAAGAGAAGATGGCTATTAGACCTTGATATGTGAACTGGCAATGCAGAATGCTATATCTTGCACAATTACTCATTCTAAGTATAACTTACGTGTACCTGCATACCTGCAATAGCTGTTGGTATTATTTGGGTCAATCACCTTGAAATCCTTTAACCTTTTTTTAAAAAAAAAAAAAAGTGGGGGTTGGTATTCATAATTCAGGTTAATAGGAGCTCAAGATTTTGAAGAATCTGGGTTAGTCTATGCGGAGAGATTTAAAAATGGAATAATTTAGGGCCTTCTGACAGAAAAAAATCTGGCTGATGGACATTAATTAAGCTCCGAGGGTTAGAAGCAAACCAGTAAGAAAGCAAGGGAAATTCAAGGTAAAGCTCAGCTTCTAGTTTTTCTCCATATAAATCCTCCAGCAGCTGGTGATATTTGCAAGAGCACAAGAGACTGTCTTTCAATATTCTCTTTGATTTTTCCCCCCTCCCCCTTTGCTTTATTATTCCTAAGGTGCAGCATTAAATATAATTTCAGAAGCTATGAGTGTCCCTAACATCTCTGCCCCATCTCTATGGTACCTGTGTTCATCATTCTGTGCATATATGTGTAATATATAGCTTTGTTCACTGGTGTATGGGTACAGCATTTCTAGAACAAGGTGCGTTTTTTGTCAGTTTTTTTTAACCCCCCAAATGAGCTACAGCATTTTTGAAAATACCTCTGAAATTCCCACTTCTGTGACTTTGAGCCTTAGCCAGGTAGAATAGTAATAACAGAATCATGGCCAGCAGTGCCATAAATTTCAACTAAAGTTTCAGGCAAGGAGGCTGATTTCTGTTTGTACTGTTGTTAGAGATATTTATGCAGGGCAGGTCTTTCAGCAAGTGTGATTATTTTCAGAGAGGCCCTCTCTCCATTCTTGCATTAGAATGTGCTGGGGATGTGTGTGGGGAATGGCACCTGACAAACAGCAGCCAGACACAAGGAACAAAAATCCCTTGGGAATGAGACTTCTCTTTATGGCCTTACCACTTGAAAAATATTGTTCTTCAGGTAGACCTCCTTCCTAGATCCCTGGGTTAGCATTTGGGTGCCTGCCATTTTCCCAGACCAAGGAGCTACTAAAGACTTAAGCTTTTCAAGTAGGAAAGTATGCAAGCACATATTTTGCAGCACCAGACGCTATTGAAAGAGTAATGGACCCTTCCCACATTCAACTCTATTCTTCTTGCTGCTTGCTCCCAGACCTCTGGAGCCACTGTTCTAGCAAATGATTACATTCTGTTTCTCTTCCGTAACTCTTCCTAAACAAAATGTTAATTAAGACATTGATTTATTCAATTTAGATTCCTTTGTTAAGTTAGTGCGGTTAAAAGTAGCCTCTGGCTATTGAAGGGATAGATCAGTGAGACAAATTAGTGCTTGCTAGTATGTTTTTCTGTACCTTACCCTTTAAGAAAATAGTATATATTTCAGATTTAAAGAATATGTCTCTTGCATGTGTTTGTTTTAGATGTACCCCATGATAGTGTGGCTCTAGAGCGCAGGATTCTGGGTGTTTTCTGATTCACATTATTATGTGAAGGAAGCAACCTGAAAAAAAGCAGACTTTGGCATTTTTTCACTATGCCCTTGACATTTGTCAACTGAAAAGAAGAGGTTATGATACTAGGCTTGTTATATAGATTCCAGGCTTTCATATGTGACGAGGGGGATAACCTTGTGCCTGGGCTAAAAAATGACTTCTCATGTCCTGGACAACCATTGACTTAAAGGTTTTGCAGAAAAGTTGTCAGACCTTACTTCTCAGTAAACTAATTTTGTCTTTGGAAGAGGATAGATGTGTTCATCTGTTTGATTGTTATAGAGAACCATTAAAATAAGCAATCTTCGTGTTTACAGAGGAAGAGTAGTCTTGTTCTGCAGGTGATCTGGTGCTGGAGAGGGTAAAAGTTAACATGTGAATTGATTTGCTATCATCTGTTTGCATTAAGAATGTTTTGTAATTAATATACAAAGAGATCTCACTTCTCTACTTTGGCTTTGTGGCCTTGTGAAGTCCGCTTAATGTTTGTCTCATACTTTCTTTGCTTTTTAAAATGAATGCAATATTACTTTCCTGTCTCATATGGGCATAACTTGTTTGTTTTGTAAATATACTATTTATGTCAGTACTGTAAATGTAAAATGCTGCTCTGAGTACAGGATATTAACTGTTGGCTTTCCTACATTTAGATTCAGAATAATACTGATGTATCACTGCATACAGCATGAGCTACAGATCAAGTTCAAACCTACATTTTCAGTTTCAGCACTTGCATTTCTGCATGTCACACACCAGTAGTATTTAGATGTATTATTGTATAGTTTGTGTGTTACATTGTTGTGTGCTGTTATTCTTATCACTCCACTGTCTCTAATTTCCTTTCAATGTATTCATTCTCCAGTTTTTCATACAAAAGCCCTGGACATACAGTGACAAATAGAATATGTTTTCTTTTGCATTACCAAGCCACTACTTCTGAGCATACACAATCAAATTTGTAGATAGGTGGTTCCTTGGTGTGCACGAACTGGTTTTGCAAATACTGGCTTGAGTCTGGCACAGCTTGTAGCAGCTCACCTGAGCTAACGTGCGAGTGGCTGTACTGCTGCCAGGGCCGGGCTGGGCAGGCAGAGCAGCTCCTGAGCTAGCGAGTCCTGTGGGGGCTCAGGGCACGCCGTGCAACTACTGGAAGGACTCAGTAGGAACCAGTTCTGGTGCAGAAGTACTAGTATCGTCTAGGCTTTCTCAGGTCCATTTTACTCTGGATAAAGGGGAAAAAGTGATGCTTATGTTTCTTAATTCTTGCATTTGTTTGCTGCTTTCCACTGCCAGTTTGGCCACCTGATGGCAGCTTTTAAATTCTGAGACGAGAATTCTGGTTTTGTTACCTATACATACAGCTTTGATCAGCACTTTCCAGTTCCAACAAAATGCAAATATCAAACAAGAGATAGTCTTTTATAGTTCTTCAAATAGTGTACTTCTCACAGTAGGAAAGTAATACCCTTTAGGGGTGATCACTCCAAAATCTAACTGCTTTCATTTCTCCTAGATATTTTAAAGACATTACAACAATTTCCTGTGAGTGATCTGCTTTAAAAGATCTGAGTTGATTTGGGCTTCTGTGTGTGATCAGCTTCTTCACTTTTTTTTTAATTAAAATTTAATGCATCAAGAGAAAGAGTTAATGTTTTCTGAATTACAAGTTCTGGTAATAAAACAAGGTGATACTGCCCTGCTAAATAGTGGCCTCATAAAGGGCATGTGCATAAATGAAGACAGAATGAACGTGTAAGTGAAGAATGCCACAAACAGCAGAAATGCCAAACACCAGAGCTGAAGCACAGCTGAATAACCTGCTGCAAAGAAATCTGTCGCTTTACCTGTTCCTTCATTTCTGTGTTTTGAAGTCATGTCTGTTTGATCCACCATCTGAAAGGCAGCGGATGCAAGGAAATGAATGTTGTACATCTCTGAAAAAATTGTTTAGTCCTGAGTGCAAGTCTCCAAGTGACAGGAAGCTCATAGCAGACTGCAACACAATAATGTAAAGACTAGTTTTGCTTGACACTCTTTCTGTCCATTGACTTCTTAATTTTCCTAAAGGAAAGCATGTTGAGTCCCCTGTGGAGGTGACTCACACATTCTGTTGAGGATTTCTGGAAGGCTTCAGTCTTTTACCTGCCATGTGCCTGCATCACTACTGCTGATTTGGCCTCCTCCAACAATGACAATTAGAAAACTGGCTGTAAGTGTTAAGTCTCAATGGAAGTATCTTAGATATCTTAGGATACTGCTGTTTCCTAAGGTTTCTAGATATGCTGACATGTAGCTGATGAGTGTTTTTCATCATTGGTTAGTGCCTGAAAAGTTACTGTGGTGAAGAGGTGAAAGCTGAGTGGAGCTGTTCACCATATAAACAGTTGAAATGAATGGGGATTATGGGGAGCTGTGCTGTGCTGTAGTGGTTTGAGACCACAACCAAATGCATGCTGTGCATGCGGGGGGAGAGTCAAGGACAACTGCAGTGCATGCAAGGGAAAGATGGTGGGGCTGTATCTTTGTAAAGGCTGATCTGATTTCTAAATGTAAGTTTACTGCTGTAAATTGTTGATCCCTGCTTGCCGCAGGCTGGGTAGAACCACGGATGTGGAGAATTAGGTGAAATTATAAGGAGGAGAGAAACTGCTGAGCTTTGGAAGTATTTCTTGCAGATAGGCACTGTCTTGAACTTGCCTGTTATCTCCGAAAGTGGATAATATCTTATTTACACTGACAGTTAAATATTTATTCCCTAAATTCTGCGATATTTTGGCTTTTAATTCTAACATGAGAAAGGACAACCAGAGAAAGTCTGTATTAATGTAGATCAAAATACAGTGAAAAAAGTGTATGAGAACCTGTTTTTAGTAGTTTAGTTGTTTGTTACCTTAAGCAAAAATATCACCCTCAGTTACACCGTGTGTCCTGAAGAGAATCCCATGCTGACATCCCTGAGGAACTCATTTTGTCAGCTGGTAGGATAGTAAGACCCAAAATTGAGATTAACAGTTACCAAAAAGTAAGAAGCAAGTGCTCTGCTGTTACTTGATCATTTTGCACTTACTTGCTTAGCTGATATTTTAGCCAGTTACATTTTTTGATTTCTGAGTATTGTTCATTAATGTAGTTATTTAATTTCTGAATGACAGCATATTTTTTGCACACTGTTGTTGCTTCTAGCTTCATTTCAAAGGAGAGGTGAATCTCCTTGCCAGAAGTAGAACTGTTGTGCTGTGTGGGTTGTACTTCTAGAAATTCCTTCAGGACTTCAGTTTGTATTTGATTTTTGGCTGGTTTGCAAGAATATATGATCCAATTGATCCAGTCACATTTTTAATTGAAAACATACATAGTTTGTATACATTGAAAAAGCATCATTTGCATGTAAGGAAGAACCCATGAAAGTATGTTTGAGAATTCTTACCTGCACCTGGGAATAGAAAAAGTTTGACAAATTATTTTGTGTGTATCCATTGTATATTTGTTTCTTTTTTTATCAGTGTACGTCAGAGGCCTGAATACAAATAAAGCATGCTATGCAGGCTAATTAAATCAATGCCTCTGTGGAAGAACTTAGTTTCTGGAATTGCTCTTGTAAATCTGAGATGTAAACAAAAAACTAGTTATTTTTATATCATTTCCCTTTGCCTCGTGTACGTGATTCTGGGAGTTGGAGAGTTATATGTTTATGCCACTTTTTATAGCAGAATATTTGCGTGGCTGAATTTTTATTAAAGCATAATTCCTGGTTTCCTTAAAGCTCAGCAAGGCCTACTGTACAGTGGGAATTCACATTAAATTGAGTTGCTGTGAAAGGCTGTTCATTTAAAAGCTGTAAAGGCAGCAAGTTGTCCTCAAGTGTTTCTTCATTGAGTTGTCTGCTTCTTTTGTAGAAACAGCTTTTCCTGAAAGGAAGATGTGCAAACAACAGCATTTAGGCCATGGGATCTTGCTGTTCCCCCTTCTTCTGCCCCTACCTACCTGGGGATGATGCAGCCACCACTGCATTTTATTCTGTCTCATTTCAGCTGCACGCCAAGATGAGCAGTCTCCAGAGGCTCCATTTATCTGAGGCTGGCTTTAGTTTGTTCTTTATGGTTGGTTTATACCTTCCTCATAGACTATGAGCACATTGTGCTGGTTCCTTTAAAACGTAGAATGTAAAGGTAGTACCTGTCTTAAGAGTTTAGAGTCTAAATGGACTGCACGATTATGGATATGGCCTTTGCTCCCATCAAATGTGAAATTCCAGCTCTTCAGAATTTTCTAGAGAATTCCAATATAATAAAAAAACCTACTATTTGTGAGGAGTGCAGCTTCCATGGTGTGAATAATCAGACCCACTTCTTCTGTTGAAGTGCAAAATCCCCCTTTTATTTTTAATAGCAAATTAGTTTGAGAGCAGAGCCCAGAAGCATGGATGTTTAGAAGTCTTAAGGCTTCCTGTTCATTTTGGTTGTGCTTATTGCTTCTTACCTCTCTCTGATTATTTTTTTCAACTGTTCTCTGCAAAAGCAACCATTGTAGCCTTGGTCCTTTTTTTATTACTAATGTAGTGTAGAGGGTTAGTGCAGGTCTTTATAGTTACAGATTGTTTCTAATACATTTTTTCTTCATAAACTAAGGGCAGGACTGTACACGAAATCTCTGTTATTGTATTTGTGCTTTGTACTCATGTACTTGTTGACTGTTTTACAAGCCAGTAACGTAGTAGCCACAGGCTAGGAAGCTTGCCCAGAAATCTGGCATATTTAATTAGTGCTAGTAAACAAGCAGAGTTTCAAATTTAATTTTTCCTTCTTTAATTCCTATAAACCTCAAGCCATTTAAAACTTAATTTTGACACTAGTTTCGTTCAGGCAGTTGGATAATACTGAAACGGTCCACAACCACAGATGGAATCGTCTAAGTCTCTTCCAACCAAGAAGGGAATAGAAGTTGTTTTGTTTTAATAGTATTTGAGGTTGCCGTAAAACTGTAAATGATAATCTTTAGGTCATCCACTACCCATTTTCTTTTTCTTTCTGTTAGGCTAGGTGTTTCAAGATGAGGAAGCTGGCCTACCATGGGTTTAGCCTTGCAAAGGAAAAGGATCAGATTTGTTGCTATGCTGGTCTTTGTACAGAGAGCTGTTCTAAGAGCAAATCATGGAGGCATCTGAACTCTGTTACTTGCCATAGCCAGTTGATTGCTTCTAGGCTGTGAGGTTTAACTTGCTACCCCAGATGGCATAAGCAACGACAGAAGCTTCAGTTGCTGTCTTCTCTCTTCCTTTTCAATACCAGCTTGTGATCAGTGGTAAAATGGTTCTTTACTACTGGTTTTGCTATTAGTGACCACTGAAGTCTAGATTAATGACATTTCTCCTATCTGTTTCATTACTGGAGCCACACTGTCTCCAGACAAGTAGTGTCTCCTTATCACAGCAATAAAATACTTGCTAATTTTGGCCAAAAACTAGAATTTGTAACTGCAGCTAAAAAAAAAAGGATAAAATTTAGTATTTACAGTGTGAAAGTACTCAGATGAGCAGTGTCTTATTAGCTTTTCCTTCAAGAATTTGGGGTGGGTTTTTTTGTGTGGGTTTTTTGGTTTTTGGGTTTTTTTTTTTTAAATGAACGTCTGTCTCCTACGTATCATAAAGGCAACTCCCACCTACTGTATGAAGTGAGCTAGCATGTGCTAGGCTGTGCAGAACAGCACTCTTGTTTGCGTGAGGTTTCTCATCAGAATAACCATCCCAGGGAAGGAAGTTAACCTACTGCTCAAGGTACTGTCTCACTGTATTGAATTTGCCAGGATTTTCTTCTGTCCTCCGCAATATTCTAATTGCCATATTATCACTGTTCAAAGGAGTGAAATTCCTCTGGCCCAACCTTAAGCTCTTATTCAGTTCCTAGTAATGGGTGAAAGATGAGAAAGATTTTTGGAAATCCAGCTCTGTCCTCAGTGCAGTGTACGTCTTTGGCCAGTTGGGCTAATGCTGTAGTGCTCCAATGTTAGCATCCTCCTGAAAGCACTTTAGGTGTAAGCTCTGTTTCTTATAGTAATATGAAGCAGCAACTTCTGTTATAGCTATTAACAAATCTGGAAATTTTAAATCATGAGTAATCTGGTCTAACCAGAAACTAATCCAGTGTGGTTGTAGTCACTGTAATTACTTGTTTTAAAAAATGCAAATTTGGTCTTTGGGTGGATGTTAAGCTGCTCTTGTGGGAATGATAGATTTTTCTGTCTTGTCTTTTTTTTTCCTTCCCCTCCCCCCCAGTACTTACATTCATCATCCCATGGTATTTCTTTCTAATGGTGTCTTGCAAAATGCGAGTTAGCTATTAAAAGAATCAATCATAAAGTTCATTTGGGTTGAAAAGATGAGAGATGTCTGCAAGTGGCTTCAGTGTGACTTCAGTTCTTCTTTGGTTTTAAATTCTGCTGTCACTCTGCAGAAAGAATGCTACATTTTCTAATTTTAAGGCTTTGTTCTAATGAAGTTCTTATTTGATACTGTCAAAATATTAGCTGATAAATAGTATAGGATCTTTTAAACTAGAAAAGAACACAGGTATCTCTGTATTTCTTGTGTGATGTTCCTATCAGTTGGGGTGTTTCTGCACTGCAGATTTGGGCTGTGCTCTAATGCTGATGTTGCCCGAGCCCTGACGGCTCTGTGTGTCCCAAAATCTTGTGGCTCAAGGTTGCCTTAAAATCCAGGCTAGCATGTGTCTGTGGGTGTATCTGAATACATGGGCCGAGTCATGACTTCAGTGTAGCCATCAGGAAACCCCTCTGTTTTTCTGTAGGGAAGCAGGATTCATCAGGTCTGACTGCTGATACCTTAGTATAGTTTCCCCTAAAATATAATTTCCTTCTAGGTACCCACTCAGCATTGCTGAGATGTGGAGCAGCCTGTGTCTTGGCAGTCACGGCCAGGCTCCCTCTGCAGTGGCAGCAGAGCCAAGTTCTGTGCCCACATGAGTTTCAGCCTGAAATAAAGGTGTTTTCATTAATTGTTTAAATATTTGACACTTACAGTTGTTGGGGTCTTGTCAGGATGAAGGGTGGTTACTGTGTTACCGAATGCTAAAGTGTCCAGCTTTCAGGGGAGTTCAGACGTGAATAGGTGGAAGCACCAGCTGAAGACGCTACAGACCCTCGAGGAGCAGGAGCTAAGTATAATTCGCTGACAGTAAATGAAGGAAATGAGCATTGCTAGATTTACTGCAGAGGACATGCTACGCGGGCTAGATTTGGGTAGGTTTTGGTAATTTAAACCGTAACACTTGAATTTTTTCTTTCTTTGGATTCAAAGCTCACGTTTTCTTGCTTTCTAGACAGTAAGTGTTGGGAGGAGCCAGACACTGCTTTGTCTAACACACAACATGTATTGCCCTTGTCTTTCTTCTCTTCTTTCTCTCTGTTCTTCCTTCTAACCCTAATGACTTGCTGTCGGACTCTTGTCAGGCTGTTTTCCAGTCCTATGAGATTTAACTGTTTCAAATGCAAATATCTTTCAAAGACAGACTCTTAAACACACACCTTGTCGTAAGACCCCATTTGCTTGTCAAATAAAAATCCTAGCAAAGGAAGGCTGGTGATCAGCTATGGCCTGTGCACAGTACAGGTTTAAAGAGGGATATTTAATAAACTGATGGTGCAGAAGTAGGTGGTTTTCATGAGGTACCAGGAAGGCTACTCACAACAAAGTCTAAAGGTGTGTGTGTTAGCTTCAGTTTGTCCTGCTTCTGGGCCCTGATATGCCTATAATGCTTTTTTCCACTTTGTTTTTCCACTTCTGCTTTAGTAGTCCAAAGGTATGTGATTACCTTAAATCCCAAAATTTTGCAGATCGTAGATTTTAAGTTCTAGCCACTAGTAAAACCCACTCACCTGAGAGGCACAGAAGGTCTTTGGAGCCTTAACGAGCGAGGCTGTGATCAGCCAGTCACGCTGCCGAGTACCGTTTTGTTTGCCTTTGAGTCTATGCCAGTGACATAAAGAAATTGTGGCAGCCTTGCTGTGCTTAAGCTATATATTGCTAGTGACCTACAGCTTTGACCTAGTATTCAGTTTCACTGTTTCCCATGCATTTACTGTAATTATTTGATTTAAGAAAATATATCATATGTCTACTGCTTAGCCCTTTGGGAACTAGTGCAGGACGGATCAGCAGGAGCTGCTGTTCTTCAGTAGCCCCTGTACAATCCTCTAACTTCAGTTGTTTGCTTAAAACTTGTTCCTTTTATGTAGTCATCCTTTCAGCCCTGGTGATTTTAGGGAACAATTATTTACTAAGGTGAATTTCCACAAAGCAGGAAGCAAAATGAGCTGAAAATTGGAAATTATTAGGGATGCCAGGTGCAGACTTTTAGTTCTTTCTCCTTCTTTACCAAAGAAAGCTTTTTCCAAAGCTTGATTAAATCTCTTAAATCACAGTTTAGCACAGCATAAGGAAAATAAGCTCAAATACCAGATCTCAACCAAGTGACTAAGCCATCTCCCGTTGTGTTGGAATTGAATTGGTTATAGTGCACAATAATCTACTTTTGTCTTCCTGGCCTTAACTGTAGCATAAGATGATTACACTGAATGTGTATAATAATAAGGCTTACACTTTGTATATACTCCTTTAAATATTTCGGCACACCATAGAAAGAACCTTTACGTGCAAGGCTTGATTAATCCTTTTCCTCTGTGTATAGAACAAGTAGCTGCCAGGGCTCAAGGGTAAAACCTATTAATAATGTCTCTGGCAGTCCCCGCCCTCCTTTGCAGTGTATTCACTTCTGTTCACACCAAACTCCGGACTTATTACCATTTTGGTCTCTCTCTTTTGCTTTCCCAGTTTCTACATAGCAATTGAGGTAATCTAGCAGATTGAGTCTAGTATAAATCTGTCCAGTATAAAATATTTGCTTTTTCTCTGTATTTTCAGTGGAGGACAGGGAAAGAGAGAAGGGGGCAGGGGGGTTGTGTGGAGCCCGGCCCCCGCTTTATTTCCTACAGCTGTTAGCAGTCCCTATGGCAGAGAAGAACACTTAAAACCGAGTTTAGGGAAATGCTTTCCCCAGCAGTGTGTCTGGCGTGCTCCCCGGGGGATGCATGTGCATCCAGCAATGTGGCAGTGCACCCCCCAGGGAGTGGTCTATAGACTTGGGGTGGGTAAGGAATTATGGTTCTCGACTTCATATGAGGAAGTTGAAGCAGGGTAAAGACAGACATGTTAGGTAAGGTCATGGGAAGAATTGGCTGCGCAGCCATCAGCCAATGCTGTTCAGCGTTGAAGTCAAGAGATGTTAACGTTAAAGCATGGTGTTGGTGGCAAGATAAGGACTCTTTTCTATGGGAGGGCACACTGGCTTATTGTAAACCATTACTGACCTTGAACAAATACTAATCCTGAGTTTTGACTGCTAACCTATACTCTTTATACTAGAGAAAATGATTTAATCTTTGGCTTTCAATGAAAGTTGGTTCCTTTACCAAGAACTTTTCAGCATGTTTTTGTCAGAATTAAATTCATAGTTTGTATTAGAGTCTCATGGGTATATTAATAATGTAACACAACAAAGAAAAATGGCATGTGGTGAAGGTTTTAAATGAAAAATATTTATTATTCGGAAGGTTTTCAAGCAGCTTAGGTCATTAGATCAATAAAACATTTTCATTTGGAAAGTACTTCCCATTCCTGATGCAGCATCTCTTTAGGAGCAGCGGGATGAGGATGGATCACTGGGTAGTTACCAGTGCTGCCTCCGGGCAGCTGATGTTAAGCTGTGAATGTGGTGGTGCCCCCCCTTGCCAGGTCCTCAAGGGACCAAAGTGCACCTTACCCTCCTGTCTTTGTAAATAAGGTTGTTACAAAACTGGAAGAAAGGAAAGAATGAGGGGATGCATCTGAGGTGGGAAGTGGAGGTCAGGGTCACCCAGGGCCCACGGCACATTTTAAGACACCTCGAGTAGCCTAGGCCATCTTGAAATCTTAGGTGATCGCTTTTCCATGCCCCTTTCCTCTCCACTCCATCTCTCTCACATCACCAAGAGCTCTTTCACATCATTCCTCATAGCCAGAACTGAACCACTTGTTCCACCCGAGAAGCCACAACCTCTAATTAAGCTCTGCTCCGCCTCCTCCGAAGCCCTGTGGAAGAGGGGTGCAGGGCAGAGCGGTGCAGGAGCCCCCGCAGGCGGGGGGGTCCCGGCCTGCGCTGCTACAGCTGCTGCGCTTCAGCCCAGAGGTGGCAGCATTTCACTGGTGGGCAAAGGAGGCCCGGGGTACAGTGGTGACATTCATTTGGCTAAGTGCTTTGGGATCTTTTTGGCCAAAAGCACTGTGGGGAAAAAAAATATTAAGGTCATAAGGTGTCAGGGATTTTTTGAAGAGCCAACGTAACAGTGGTCTTTTATTATTAGTGAGTTTATAGCCAAGAGCTGTCCCGTAAATGAGCAATGCAATTTAGGGGTTTTTTTCCCTTTAAAAGTAGGAATGCTTGAGACATTAAAGGTGGTCTGGCAGCTTTTGCTGTGAGACATCTCTTCGTGTTGATCTGTACGCTGGCTTTGTGTCAACATGAGAACACCACCTCTATGCAGACAGTCTGGGGTCAGCACTGTGCGTTTGAACGGGATGGCACGATTCTTCACACAAGGATACAGTACATAGCCTTGGGGGACAGGGAGAATGTGGTAGGCTGTTTGGCTACAGGGACTGTGAGCTACATGCAATGATTAGAAAAGAAATTAGTGTGGAATGCGTAGTTTGCACTTAAGATGCTTTTATTTAGTTAGTTATTTTGGAGGGATAGGGAGGAAGATGAACTAGTACCCCATAAGTTCACGGTGGATGTAATTCAGAGATTGGTTCAGGAGCCAGGTTATTAGCAGGTATGATTGGCTTTTTATTGTGTCACTTCTCAGATTAGCATTAGAGCATGGGCAGCCTCAGGTCCTTCAGCTTATTTAAAGACCTTCATATTTTCCATCAACAGCTGTATGAAGTTAAAGGGAAAGAGGCCATAGGATTTCTTTCTCAGCTAGTTTATTTGTGAGGTGGTGAGGTTAATGTGGCAATATCCCATGCTTAGTACTGAGGGTTCTTGGCTTTAAGGATTGTGTGTGCTCCCTTCAGATTTATGATTTTGACCCCAGCCTGGCATTATCACACTGTCAGTGGGAGTGCTGGGCTGGTTTGAACCTCCAGCTCTTGGTGGTAATCTCTCTTAATTAGTTTACAGTTGAAACAATTGTCTGTCTTTTTGCCTTTAAACAAGGGAAGTTTGCGCTATCAGTGGTTGATTTCCCTGAGGGAGGAAGTCCTGAGAGAGGTTATCGGAGAAAAAAAGCTCTGGGCTCCACTTTCAAAGCAATGCCATATACGAAGCATGCATCAATCCTGTTAGTACTGCTTATTATTTCACAATGGCGTGTCAGGAATTACAGGCACAGACCTTTCTAAGGACCCTTGCAGACCTTTATGCACTCTCATCCCGAGTCAGGATTTTGTGGAATTATGTGCTAATAAAAGCTAATTTTACACATTAAATTGCATTCTTTGAAATTGCTCTTTTAATTGCTGATCTCTCCCTGACTTCTCCACAGACCTCTCTGAGCCTCCTCATTGTCGACTTTCTGCCGGGGAGCCCTCCATGCCTCATCATTAGGGCTAAAATCTGCCATCACTTAACATAACACACAGAGTTTACAACTGGGAGCAGCCCCCTCCCTTGCATGGGAGCACAGACAATAATAGACGCTATAGTGGCAGCGCCAATGGGAGTTTTACCATGTATTTTAATGACTTGTGCTTGATTACATTTGCTAGATTGAACTGACGTTCATTTAGTAATTGGTATGATTCTTAGAGGGTTCACATTTGACATTCCTCGCTCATTAAAGAGCTCCAACAATGGCTGTTCTAACTTTCATCTCAACGGTGACCCTCTCAGATATATATCCAGTCTTTTTCTTTTGATAAACCACCCAACCCAGCATTCATTAACACTTAACCATCTGCAGCCAGCCCCTCCTAGTACCTTCTCCCTTGCTTTGATGCTATAATTAAAAGCCTTCTGTATTATCTCCCTCAGAGGGATAACTCTAGGTGCGTCAGCTCTCGGCACATGCATTGTTTGTTATTCGATTCTCTCTGTATCAGCTGTTCCTTGCGATGGGCTCGTTTTTCATATGTTGTAAAGATTAGCTGATGGGAGTGGGAGATCAGAGGCATGAGAAGGGAGTGTGGCTTTCGATATTAGTAACCAGATGCTCATTTGAAATGGTGATGGAGTTTGCTGTTATCTGTTAGATTATTTGGCTCCTTTGCTTCTACCTGAAGATAAACTGGTTTAAGCACTAGTCAATGAAAATTAGCATCATTCTTAGTGACTTGTTATGATAGAGTGGTCTTATCAGTCCGGTTTAGTGTGGCTATTCTCTCCTTGAGTCTGGTTTACAGAAATCGCAGCTTTGTTTATGCATGTGCCCAAACTTGCCTGTTTGACCTTTGAAGCTGTGATTATAATATTAATCTGTGGGACTATTCTGTTGCAAATCACTTAGGTGGTCTGTATTTCAGAGGATTTTCATTGTGGGACCTCCCTCTTGTCCAGCATGATGTTCTGTTATTGTTAGTATATACTACGTTGAAAGCTAACTCAAGAGTGGCGTTTCAGTACATCTTGTTGTCTGGCTGGTTTTTGTGGGGTTTTTTTTTTTTGGTGTGTGGATGGAGCTGCAGCTAGGATAGCACTGTGCTACTGTCTGGCCACTTGCACTGATTTTGTATAACTTCATAACAAAGTTGCTTAGCTAGAGAAAAACTTGATACAGTACTTGCATGCAGATAACAAACTTCAGCCCGCAAATCCCGTGTCCTGTGGTGTAGCTAAACAGCATTATTCCAGTTTGCAGGTGGGGAAATTGTATGTGTGAAAGCCGCCCAAGCACTGGCAACAGAGCCAGCATTTTCTTAAGAGTTCCTGTTTTACACTCTTCTGCTCAACGTCTATCCTTGCAGCCTTCCCCTGACTTGTGTTTAAGTGGGGTTGTGATAGGTCTTGAATAGGGAGAAGAACTTGACATTCTGGTACTAAAGAAACTCTGTCCTGTTTCTCATCTTAAAGTTAAGAATTGGTGGGTTTCATCCTATTTTTCCCTTTCCTTCCCATGTTGCATCCATTTCTATTTTTTTACATGTTTCTTGCCTTGTTCCATTGTTTTGTTCATTTTCTGAGCTTTCTTCCCTGCTCCATTCCTTTCCATTTGTCTCTTTCACCCCTTTCAATAAACTATTATATTCATTATACAAGTACAAGGGAGCCCATTTTCTCAGAGAAGATATGAAAATTCTCCCTCCCATAAATATGTGAAATGTGGAAACAGTCCTCAGGATGCAGAGCAGGAGGGAGTCTGCTGACTTCCAACTGCAAGACCTCATTAAAATTAGTGGATTCCCTATCCTCTTTGCATAAGGAACATTGCTATTTGGGCTGACTTCCACAGCAACATCTGGGCCACTGATAACATCAGTACTGGAGCATTGCTAGGTGAGCTCATGTTTTGTTAATGAAGTAATCTACTGAAAGTGCATATTTCATTTTTTAGTACCACATACTTTACTGCAAAGTGTTGTACTACTATTATAGGAGCTTTCCTTTGCAGTGGGACTGAAAGAATTTTGTTATAGTTAATAATATGCTTAGCTTGAATTGAATTGCATGCTTGAGAAATGCCACCTAAACTATAAAATTTTAAGACTTAAATGCTTTGTTAGTTCAATGCATTTTAATTGAGAAATACACTGAAAAATGGCTTACTAGAACACCTGATATTTTCAGTAGCTTTGGTGTTACTAAATACTCAGCATGCTAATATTGGTTTACTATAGATATATATATATGCATGCCCAAGTTGTGAATGATCCCTCAGCTGGGCTAACTAAATAATAAAAGTGGTTGTGTTCATGAACATCTGACTTCAGTGTTCTGGAATAAGCAGACAAAAATTGGGTGGAATATACCGGTAAGATATGTTCATTCAAACTTCCTTATGAAATCCAAGTACCAAAGGAGGAAAAATGAAAACAGAGACAATTTCAGGTGTGGATTGAAATTTCTCTTATTAATAGCCTCTGGACTATGAGTGCAGTTGCAGATCTCTTGAACAGCCCAGTGTAGTCCCTGACTGTTGTAGTGGTTTGTCTTTTTTATTTGCAAGGTAAATATTCTTGTGGCTTTTCTATCCTGAGAGCTAGTGGCGAGTGCTCAGACGGCCAGAACACTCTTAAATGAGGCTACAGGTGTGTGGAAGGGAAGGCAATATTGGCATAAAATATCTAGCTGCTTTGAGACATGTTCCAAAAAGGGTTTCCACTAAGAGAAGAGAAGGCATAAACAGTAGTAACAGAAGTAATTGAGTCTTTCTGATTTAAAACTTTGTTCTTAAAATACTGAAGCTATTGGAGATTTCTGAGTTTCTGAAATATTAACCTGCCACTGGTCTGAAAGTGATGACTTCCCTGTTTGGCTAATGATGAGAGGGAGTTTTACTGATCTTTTCTATCTTACTGGGCTGGATAGGCAAACACTTTGTAATTGAGCTGTGGCAGTCATTTGTAATGTGTAGTGTAGGAAAGATGAGCAGACCCCATCTCCTTCCCCAATTCCCCTCCAGGAAGTGTTGGAAAAAATACAGTAGTGTTGTTGTGTTTGCTAGCAGAACATGCACAGCCTTGCATATTAAGGCAGGCACTTAGCCAGAAGCTTTGAATTATTGTACCCTGACATTACCCACGGTAACTTTTAGCACTCTGGGCCCATTACTTTGGCTTCCTGCCCAGTAATGTGCAATTTCCACTTACATAAGAAGATGTAGCAGGAGTAATGACTCCTTGGAGGAGGTGTTTTCTTGTGCAGCAAATCAGCCCAGGGCCAGCAGGTGTAGGTTTATAGGCACAGTCCAATAGTGGCAGCCTCCACTGTTTTCCTCTGTTAATCCAGTGGTAGATGGAAAGGAACAGATCTGCTTTTGCAAACTTCTCACTATCCACTGATTTAATTGCAAAGTCAAGCTCTTGTAAATGGCCATGCAAAACTCTGATTTTCCTCTTTTTTTCCCACACCCCCCCCCTTCAGGCACCCCAGAATGCACATCAGAACAGGGCTGATGGACGCCCATCTCTACTGTCTGAAGAAATATGTGGTAGATTTCCTTGTAGAAAACAGGTAAGAAAGCAAGCAATAGATAAGGTAGCAGCAGGTGTTTGCATTGACATATGGTTCGTACCAGAGCTTTTAATGCAAGATTTGTTTCATTAAATGGGCTAGCATAAAATAGAAATGTAAAAGAAGTTTTCAAAATGGTTTAACTACACAAGAAAGAATGCCAAGCATTATGTCCAAGTTTCTTATTCAGACCTTTAAAAAAAAAAATCCAATAACAGCATAAGTGAAAGTTAAAATTTTTGCCTCTTCTCTGCCTTGTTTTCCTAATGTATCTGTGCTTTTTGGCTGCTCATTTCACCAGGGCTCCCCCATTGTTAGGGCTGTGAATACATTTCTGACCTTTGATTTCCCCCACCACAGTCTGTTTTGGCCTTTGCAATCACCTTTTCTCTCCCCCTTCACATCCACCACCACTGCAGGTGGGCTAGCTCTGTAGCATCCTATGTTTTTAGCTTGTGATGTTCCTCTGTCACAACTCTGAGACCACCCACTGAGAGTAAGAAAAACATCCATTTATGGCAGTGGAGAAGGATCTTAGCTATAATATTTCATGAAACAGACCAAAAAAACCTTGTTTATTTTTAAAAAACAAACAAATGAACAACCCCCCCTCACAGTAAGTAGTTCAGTTTTGGAATGATGTCCTGTTCCTAGACTTCTTGTAGTGCGCTTATGCCCATTACATGTATTGAATGCTCACTGAGTTCTTGAGTTTTTCTGCCCTTTTAAGATGAAAGATAAAGGGGCTAAGTGTTGTGTTCATAGTGCTTTTCCTTAGCACATAAACTGATGTGAAAAAATGTTGGGAGGTGGGGGGATTTGTGGTAGTCTTGACCATATACAAACCTGGTGATGCAGTTGGATACATGCTTGAAGGAGCTCTTCCAGAATAAGGTTCTGCGAGTTAAAATTAAGTGGAAAATGTGCGTTAATCCCCAGGGCAATTTCTTACCATGCATAAGAATAAAGCTTACCCAATACTTTGACTGGCACGTGGGGACATTGTACAAGTAATGTTAGTACCTATTTCTGTATGGGAATATGTCTGATGGATGAGAGAGCTTCAGGAGTAGCAGATGCTTTAAATCTGAAATAAGCCATTTATTCAGTGTATTTTAGAAAGTTGGTGACAGTTTGGACTTGATGTATTTCCTGTGGTAGCATGAAGCAGTGTTTACCCCTTTCTTTCATCA
This sequence comes from Phalacrocorax aristotelis, assembly GCF_949628215.1. Lineage (NCBI taxonomy): Eukaryota > Metazoa > Chordata > Aves > Suliformes > Phalacrocoracidae > Phalacrocorax > Phalacrocorax aristotelis. The sequence continues at coordinate 50,353,095 of NC_134281.1, forward strand.
TAATACAATGTGTAGGACTCGTTTCTTGAAATCCTAGCCATCTAGTTTTGCTGGGATTAGACATTTCCGGAATATTACACATTTAACACATTCAGTTCTTTTTCCCCGGTATTTTGTGCTCTTTTGAATTTAGATCATTAGGTCTGTGGGACAAGGACAGTCTCTGTCAGACATGCCACAGTGTGTAACACAGTGAGGCCTCTAAGTGTAAATAGTGGTAACTTCAGGTTTCAAGGCTTTATGCTATTTCCATTGAAACTGGTGAGATCTTTGGCTTTCTGGATTTTTGGCAGGATTTTACCTTGTATTAACTAAAGCCAGCAGAGTGAAATCTTGTTCTGAACTCTTCCAGTTGCCCCCAGGTCTCCCTAGGACAAGTCTACTGACTTTTTGCAAGTATGACCAGTTGGGTTTTTCTTTTCTATGGAGAGGTCATTATCTGTCTTCACTATTTTATGAAGCTGTGCTTCTTTTCTGTGAAACTTCCATGACAAATACATAATTACAGCAGCTAGACAGCCAGATGTTGCTATTAAGTCTTAAGAAATGCTTACTAGTGGCAGGTAGCTGCTTCATTCTCTTTATTACACACATGCTGCTTATTCAGTCAATCAAAAGAGAGAGTCAATTGCAAGTAATGTGCCTCACTGGCAAATCTGGGTAATGGGACTTTTGCCATGAGGAATAACTTGGGCTTTCAGGCTCCTGGCATTGGTAGGCATTTGCAGCTTGTTTTTCTTCTCTGAGGAAGGGGAGGACAGTGCACACCCAAAGATCTTTCCATGTTTGGCAGCAATATGACAGGTCTTCTGAAAGACCCTGTGGAATATTTTTGCCTCAGAATTACTGACATATACATAATTGTTTGGGTTTAAGGATTCCTTCTAATGCTTTGGTTTTTAGTCTAGAGAGAACCTACAGTAAGATTTTGCCTCTCTGCAGTTCCGCACCAGGACTGGAGAAGCTCAGATGCCTTGTTTAAGCTGTGTGTGTTTAAAACTAACAGCAGGGACTGAAGTGAACAGTGAAGCTCTTGTACAGTGCCAGGAAGTACTGACACAGTGTACTTCCTCAATATTACAATATTTACATTGTGTTAATATTTTAACAGCAGGGTTTGATGGCAGGCAGAACACCTTTTTTCATTGTTTGTAGCTCAGTGAAGCATTTACATTTTTAAATTTTATTTTTACATTCAAAAGCAGAAAAGATGCTGCCCAGCAGTAAAAAATTCAGATCCTATAACTGGCTATAGATCACTCTTTTGCAGAGGAAAATTATGATTACTTCCAGGTCAAAGAATTATATGAAAACTAATGTGGTTATTATGTATGTGGGATCTGTTGCTTCAAATGGGATAAAAGCCCAACGTAGTCCCAGCTTAGCTGCAAAGATGTGTCAAGAACAAGCTCTCCCCAAGTGCTGCGTGCCCACAGAAAGATGACTCCTGTCTGAGTTTAAGGTTTACCCTAGGAGGAAGGTGGTCAAGAGTGAGCCATTAACTGCTGTGATGAGTTAACTCTGATGAATGTGGTTTGTATATAGCTGCAGCTGTAAGGGTAAATTGCATTCCTCCACTTTGATAAGATTAATATATGCATTGTATGTAAAGTCCAAAGTCACTAGCAACTAATATGAAAACAGGTAAAAGAGAATGTGAAATGGCTAAACCTTGGTTTTGTCTAAGTATATAAATCTTGCTTTAGGATTTCGGACACCTTTGTTACGTGACACCTCTGGAAGAAGTCTGAATTCATTGTTCAGCTGCCAAATGGAGTTGTGATATCAAGGTTTTATCATCAGTTCGCCACTGTCTTACTTTGTGGTACTAGACAGGTCCCTTAGTTTTCCTGTGTGCTTGTTTCCTCTTCTGGGTGGGATTGTTTGGCAGGGTATGTTTGGCAGCAGCGAGATTCTACTAAGGGGGCTGTTAGGAGAGGTCGAAATACTGTCTGGTAGTCTGTAACTCAGTTTGTCATCCTTTAATACATTTTTATGAACTATTTTTAAAGGACTGAATAGTAGATTCTCCTGCCTGAAGTTTTATTGCACTTTAACAAACCAAACAAATTCTTGAGTTTTAAATAGCAGAGATCACTACTGCTTTGAATAAAAGTCAGAGGAAATGGTCTGTTTATGAAAACCCCCTCAAATATGTATGTCCAGACAAAAAAAAATTCAAGTTCCTAATGTTGTTTAAACCTGGGGATTTTTTTTTTTTGGGGGGGGGGGGGGGGGGGGGGTGATGAAACTGCTTTCTCTTTCCACTCGTAGGAGGAAAAAATGCATTTTGGCAGTTAAAATCCCCATCTCCGTCTACCTCTCATCCACCAGTTCAACACTGCACCTTAGTGAAATTGAGTCTTCAAGGGTATGACAGTCCTACCCTGTCCAAATTTACCAAGGTCAAATGCTCACTGTTCCACAGCGACTTGGGGAACAGCTGAAGCCATTCTTGCCCCTAGCAGTTTGTTATTCCCTGTGGCTGAACTTTACACCTTCCCTCTCTTCACAGTCCTGCGTCACTGGGGCAGGTTAACTATCTGAGTGCTCCTTAAATGGCTCTAGTGCACTGTTAGCCTCTGCCCAGGGGTGCCAGTAGTAGCACTCAGGCAGAGCGCCCTGGGTCAGGTGTCTTCATCCCTGCATCCGCAGTGGGTAGCCAGTGCTGACAATTTATGGGTCTGTTCCCACTAGATGCACAAGAAGTCACAGACCATACCCTGCTACCAAACGGATTTATCCTGTCTGAACAGGGACTGTGACCTCAATGTGAACAAGCAGCAGCTTGTTTGGGCTGAATTTTCTGCTAATTATAACTGTCCCCTGGCTTGTTTTTTTCTGCAGAGACCTTTGTTTTTTCCCCAGGTTCCTTTCTGCATCAACTAAGTTAGAGTTGCTGAGGTTGGTCTTGGTTTGGCAGGTATACACTGAGTCTACCAAATTGTATCACATCTTTGCATGGAGGGAGGTCAGTTAAAAATCTCATCTCCCAGTATTCAGACGAGAGCTTTTCTTTCCTAAACATTTCCTTTTTCAGAATAGAGCTAACCTGAGGATCTTACAGGTGCTGTGCTTTGTGGCATGGGGAAGACAGGCAAGTGCTGACCCTGTGTGCTGCAGGAGCTGCTCTGCCAGTGCAGGGCAGGGATAGTTGAAAGTGAACACCTGCATCGCATGATGAACTGCACAATATTGCTTTTCTTCAAATGATCATTCTACGAGCTGAGCCAGCAGGCTAGACAGAAGCAAAGGCTGTAGCTGGCTGGGGGCACGGCTCCACCCCACAGCTGGCGGGCCTCACACCCCTGGGGCCCTGGGGTGGCAGCCAGCACAGTAGCCAGTCCCTTTTTTGGCACTCTCCTGAGTGCTAGGTTGGAATCCTGCCTCGCTGCTGCATTCAGGGCAGATGGAAGAAGAGACTCCTTATTCCCTTTCCCCTGTGAACCTCATCGGTAGCGAGGGCAGGATCTAGGCCTGTGGTTTGTGAGCCCAGCGTGTTGCATGGGCATGCACTGATATTTCTTTACTGTATGCTGACAGTTTGCTTGCTAACAAACCCAGCAAAGTTGCTAGCCAAAGAAATGTGATCAAAGTGAAATTTTATGATAGTTTGTTCTGTTTTTCCAGAATATTTCTAAAGCTCTAGCCTGGTGAAATAAGATACCTCATTTGGGGGTGGGCGAGGAGGGAGATAGATAGAAAGCAACCCCTTCCCCTGTAAAGTTTTAACATGGAAAATTCAAACTTGTTTTGGAAATGTAAGTGTTGAAGGGGTGTGTGTGTGTGTGTGTCTATATATCCTGTGTATATGCTTAAAAGTATGTAATATTCATTTATAGTATATGTATGTATGAATGGTATTGTGCCCACAGTCAGCTGTGCAGGTACAGATGACAATATTTGTTGTATGTGTAAGGATTTCACCCTGCTCACAGCTGAAACTGTAGACATGTGGAGACTGCCATTTTCACTTCTCATTGAAGTAGATCAGAAAATCTGAAGCCAGATCAAGGCTGCCTAAAGAAAAAGCAGTCTGTGGTCCTACTTAAGTTACCTCCCAATAATCACTTTTGTCAAATTTTGTCAGTGCAGAGCTTGTCATGAATATGCTAATCAAACCTTGGTTACAGGTTGGGCACGCATAAAGCTACATTTAAAAATACTAACTTTGCAAAATTAAGCACTTGGCAGTGAGGAAGTGCCACAGCTGAGGCTCCCTGTACAACCTTTGCTACTGTATGTGTCACATGTTATGGTACATTCTCCAGTGACATGACTCCATGTTTTTTTTCCCCTCTGTGGCCACTGCTTCATTAGTTGCCTGAAATGCTCACCGAAGGAGACACTGTTCAATATTGTATGTAGCTTCTGCAGTTCAGGTGAAGGCCACCAGCCTTACTTGCTGCTCACTGTTTAAAGCCTGCTCTGAAGATAAAGTACATACTTTCCTTCTGGATTCTTTGTGCTCATCACTGATACTATAATGCTCTGCACACACTGCATTAACTGTCTTTCCAGCACCCAAATTAGTGAAGTAGGGGTCTTTCCCCATTCTGAAAGGAGGAAACTAAGGTACACAAGAGCTGAAGTTTGAAGCATCTTTGTCTTAAGTATGCCATTTTTCAATCCTTAATGTTATACAGAGAGCTCTTAATGTTGAAAAAATCTTTTCCATTGATGATAGCTGTCACAGGGTGACACTGATCAAAACAAAGGCACAAAATCAGTGGCAACCTGCAGAAATTAGATTTATGGTCTCCATTCAGCAGCATCTGTAAACTCCTCTGACAGAAGGGAATTTTTTTAAAAAATTAAAAATCAGTTCTTCAGGCATCATTCATTTGCCTTAAATATTAGCAGTTGTTTTCTCCTCTCGCAGCCCTCTGCTTTGTACATTTAACACACATGTTCTAACAAATGAGGCAGGCGTTATTCTGCCTCATTACACAACCTTGATTCATCCCCAGGGCATAGTCCATCTTTACATTGGGTGAAGAAGAGATCGAGACTGGGGAGAGAGGAGAAGTAGGTGAGTGTGTTTTTAAGGATTGTGTCATAATGTGTACACACAAGGTCTTAATTAAGGTTGTATAAGCATCATGGTTCTAGCTTTTCTTAATTTGAGTGCCCAAACTGTTACCCTGATGTTCTTTTAAGTGTGTGTATATATATTTATATGTGATGCACTTAGAATTAATCAAGGAGGCTACTACGACTCTTGCTAATGGATTAGCTGTTATCAACATAGATTTATCACCTTTCAGGTCAGCCACCAGAAGGAGGTGGGATGCTCTAAACTTCAAAGAATATCCAGCTCGGCCTTTGTAACCTTGCCCTAGAGCATACTCTATTATTCTGCAGAGTAGTGCATGAGCAGTCCAGTTACCTTGCAGAAAGAGAGAGAGAATGGAACATGCCCAACATAGGACTCAAAAAAATTTTAGCAAACCAGGTCTCTTCCAAGCATGAGCAATCAGTGTTTTTTCAGACTTAACTTGATGTAGTATGGGCACTTCTTATGTTTACAAATGTAATGCCCTGATGAAAAGACAACCTTGTGCCCAACTGCAAGCATGGAGCAGTTGAAATATTTTAAACATGGACGAAACAAAGTATTTTTCCATAATTTTGTTCTTGGAAATAGCTGAGACATTTTTGATGAAGCTATCCAAAAAAAACCAGCTTGAGGCAAACACCTGGCATGGGTAATTTCAGCCAAAACAGTTAAACTTTGGCAAAGTTTGCAAACAGGTGAAGACAGAAACTTACAATAGGAAATACCTGGCAATTTATCTATATGCATCCCAGTTGCACCACCTCTGAAAGCCAGTCATCTTGATTTTTCTGAAGGCAGATGCCACTGTGTGTTTGCTCGGATCTTATGGCTTCTCTGTTATGCACCAGAGTGGCAACTGCATTTCCTAACATAAGGATATCTTTGGACTTCATTTCAAAACACTGAGTCTGTATGTCTAAAACAAAGTTGACAGTACATGTTGTCGTCTTATATGTTAGAACATTTTACATACCTTTGTGGTGTCCTTCCACTTTCCCCCCCTCTTTTTCTCCTAAAAGCAAGATAAAATATTGTGTTTAGTAATGTGTTTTGCAAATCACCATTTTGTCCTGAAGCTAGTACTCCTAGATTGTTGCGTGTAGGAAAAGCCACCATTTCCATTATACGGTCACCTGGGAGCTGGGCAGCTCTGTGGCCAGGAGGAATGATGTGTGGTACCGGAAAGGCAAGAATGATAAACGGCAGCACTGTGGTCACTTCAAAAGGTCTGAGTAAGCATTCACAGTGCCTTGTGTCCTGGGAACGCTGAGTGCTAACGTCTTGCTTGACACCAGGGAAAATCCACTTCCCTAGGCGAGCCCTCCTCTTGGGGTGTACCCTGCGAGAAGCTGAGCTGGAGTTAAGGAAACAAATCAGCTCTCCTGCAGTTCCTCCAGCACCGGCTGGAGAGCTGCCTGCCAGAATTTGCCAGCAGAGAAACTCTTCTCTGAACTGGGCAAATTTGCAGTCAGCTTTATAGCCAAAGTCGGTATGATTTGTTTGCAAAGTTAAACAGGTTTGTTTTTTTTTTTTTTAACTGCTGAAATAAATAAGAGCAAATTGTGTGAGGTCATAGCGCTCTGCCTTTCCAAACTGCTTCAGCTACAATCCCATAGCAAGCTTCTTTTCTTAGCTCCCCTCTGCTCTGTCCAGAAACCCTCTGCTCAGCCAGCACTAGGAGGGGAGAGGAAGGTTTGATGTCTCAGTGCTCTGTATTCTGAGACCTGTGGCCATGAGAAGAGCTGCAGTGGAGCCACCCTCCTCCCCGATAAAAGGCAGGGGCAGTATGAGGTCTTTGAATACTGGAGGTGCGAGTGGACTGGCTCTGAAGCTGCTGCTTGGATGGCTGTGTGCTATGCTGTACGCAAAGGCCCCTGCAGGTTTATATTAAGGTGCTGCCCAGACTAAACCAGTGCATTTTTTCTTTTTCCCTTCTAAATGCCTTTTTATCATTCAGGCTGTCACCTGTGTTTCCTGGCAAGGGCTGCTGGCTGGGGGAGGTCTGGCAGAGCTGAACACCCAGCTTTGGTGGTCTTTGTGTGGCTGCCTGAAAGATGGCTTAAAACAGAACCTGCTCTGTGAATACCTGCGAGTTAACATGTGTCAGCCGTGTGGCTGGAAGGTTTCTCCTTTGCTGTAAAGAGAGATTTTATAATGAATACTTTCCTTGTTATTAAAATGGGTAAATAAACAAATAGCTCCTACAGGAAGTATACTGTGTGAAGATGGGGCAAATAGATTGTAGCTTTCCAAACAAGGAAAAGAAAAAGGGGGGGAGTGGGGGGAACCCCAACCAACCACCCCAAGCTCCTCCTTAGTGCATTTAATCTATTAGAATGTGAAATGGCAATTTATCTTTCCCATTTCCTTTCCTTGTCAAACATATCCAGCCGTTGGAGCTTTCTCTGCTCCATACTAGAAATGCCAAGACTTGAAATTTGTTGCTGTCTTCCTCCTCCAGAGTACCATTATCATTTTTTCCATGGTACTTATCAAGCTCGCTCCTGAAAACCTCCGGAGAAAAAATGCTAATCATCCAAACTAGATTTAAACAAATTATCATTTTCAGCAAATCCATTCTGTAAGAAAATTCCCTTTCCTGTTAGCAGACTACCTGGGAGCAAATGTATCTCTGGATGTGCTGAACTGGAGCTGATTAACTTCATGAATAACTGCAAATCTTTCTTTATGAGACCACAACATGCAATAGTGGCCATGTGCCTGAGATACTGGAATCATGCTTGGTCACAGCACAGTATTCTGTGCATGTTAAAATGTTAACATGTCTCTAACTGTGATTTACAGCATCAGATAATGACCATTTTGATTCCCTATGAAATGTGAATGTAGGGAGGACATTAAAAAGGTAATTCAAATGTCAATGCAAATATTATAGTCATAGAAAAATTTAGGTTGGGGAGGGACCTCTAGCAGTCTCTAGTCCAACCTTCTGTTCAAAGTAGGACTAACTTTTGTCTTTTGTGTTGCTCAGGGGCTTCTTTTGGTTTTTTTTTTTTTGCACTTGAGTTTTGAAAAATCAACAAGGATGGCGGCTGGGCCTTGTCCCGGGGCTGTACCACTCACTGAAAAGTTGTTTTCTTTATGTCCCAACTGGAATTTCCCTTTTGCAGCTTGCGTCTGTTGCCTCTTGCCCTTTTACTGTGTACCTTTTGGAAAAGTCAGGCTGTCTCCCATATTGCTTCACTTTTAGTACTGGAAAACTGTAATCAGATCCCCCTACAGCCTTCTCTTCTCCAGGCTGAACAAACCCAGCTCCCCCAGCTTCTCCTCCTGCGTCATGTGCTCCTGGCCCTCTTGGTGGCCTCAGCTGGGCTTGCTCTGATCTGATAATAAACATTAAAAATTGTTAACTATTTTTTTCCACTGTTTCATGCAGTTGCAGTTTCCTTGGGTAGCCTTCAGGCAAACTGACTTTTGTCTTCATATGCGATGTGGATTTTGAACCAAGGAGGAATGATGATTCTTTTATCCATTTATGTATGCTTTTTCCTTTTTTGTTCCTTAAGTCATTGCCACTTGGACAGTGTCATCCTAAACATTCTTTCATCGATATAGTACATTTTGTTCCACACAGCACTACTCGCATGTAAGATAATGCTTGGGGTGAAATTACTATCTTATTTTACTGGACATTTCCCTGTGAGGATACAATCCTTGTATGTGATATCACGGCATAGTTCTCTTGCGGTGGAGAACAGTTCTCTTCTAGCGCCTCTTCTGTTCAGATGATCTCAATTTCTCCCCAAGATTATCTTGAAAATTCTTGGAAGTTCCACAATGTTTTACTTTCTTCCCCTCTCTGGTTTGCTTCTAAATCTCCTCTCTTCCACGCCACTTCAGTCACTGACCAATTCTTCTGAAATGCTGAAAGTCCCCTTTTTAACTCATGAGTTGAATTTTTGGGAGAGAAAATAGTAATTGTTTCCCTACTATTCTACTTTTCATAGTTTTTGTACTCTAGATGTTAGTTCAACGTCAAATTTCATTGTGCCTTAGCCAGTGAAATGAAACAGGAAGAATAATAAAGATTCTATGGCACTGTTGCTGATTTTATTATTGCATTGAATTACTGTGATGGGAGGCTTTTAACTTCCTGTATGCAGAAGGGAGAATAAATGCCACTAATGATGATAAACACACATGTCTGAATAGAGTAGCTAAGAGGTATCTTCATTAAGTCAGTGAGTCATCAATAGATAGCAACATTTTAAGTTCCATTTTAAGAAGCTACAGTATGAGGTAAGGGCTATTCTGAGAACAGTCTTGAATCAAAGTGGAGCAACTACAACTTGCTTCACTTAAAGTGAAAAAACAATAAAGGGGAGTGTAACATTTTAAACAGGCCCAGGACAGCCTATGAGAAATGCTGGGTGCTCTTTAGTGAAAGAGGAGTGACATTGCCCTAAACCAAAGACACAGATATGAACTGTAGCCCACATAGCATTCACACCAAACCTTTCTGGATGAATACCACCTGGAAAGAACACTATGAATAAAAGTAGGCTTGTGAAGGGAGATGGCCAAAAAGCTTCATCTTAAAGTTTGTCAAGAAAGGGTGAAGTCACAAAAAAAGAAATTTAGTCTTCTCACAGGACAGTGAAACATGTTGAAAATGCTACAGGAGGGAGAACAGAAGAGCTGTCCTACATGGAGGGGTGTGGAGCAAGGATTAGTAAGTAATAGTGAGGATAGGAATTAGTTAAGGTAGAGTGATTGCTGGGGAGAAAGATGTAGAAATGGGACTCGTATGGGTGGAGCCAGGACTGAATTACACACTAGAGCTTCCAGTTTATCTGGAATGGCACGTTAAGTCAAACTGAGAATGGGTCCATTTGATTGCAGACCACCAAGCAGGGTATCTGCATGGAGAAACAGAGCAAAGTGATGCAGACATCTACAGTGCCTTTAATGAAGCCTCAGTGGAGCAGGGTGAAAGAGCTTGTCCATGTGAAGCTACAGCCATGTCTACATTTTTTGAAATGTTTTATACAGACAAGTCTGAAACATTTAAATCAATCTATCTAAACATGTACTTGTGCACGTAAAATTTATGTAGTTCATCAGTTTTGTGGATACACATCAACTTTATCAAATGCATCATATGCGTGTGTTCAGGCATATTATCACAATGCACTTTTCAGAAAATGAGACTAATTTCAAAGGCATTTAGAAACGAATTGGTAACTCAGACACAGATGGCTGCAAAGGCGGAGGTGGGGAATGGGGAAAGATGAGTTCTGGCAAGGAATCATATTCGGTGCAGGTGCGCTTGTTTCAGAAGAATGGGATGCTGTCTGGGAATGAATGAGATCCATTCCTCAGCAGCGCATACAACCTGCCAAACACCCTGGGTGGCCTCCAACAGCCTCAGAGACTTTTGGTCAGAGAGAAGTTCTAAAAATGTCTCAAGTTGCTGGCATTCCCGTGCAAAAGCTGTATTAGTCAGGAGCTGTGGGGCATTCCTGGCTGTTTGGCGAGTGGGCAGAGTTAAGGTTACTTAGATGACCTGAACTGAGTGCGCACACACTTTCAAAGGATTTGAGTATGTAATGAGGAGTTTTAATTTCTGCGGTCAATTTTTCAGAAAGCTGCCTTGTTTCCCAAAGGGTTTTTTGGCAGAAGTTGAAGTTAGATCCCTGCTCCTTTAAGTGCATCCAGACTTGGTGGAACTTGAGAACAGCTTTTTATGTGGTTTGCATCCATACCATCCTTTCCGTACTTTGATCTGTACCCTCTCTGCATTATGGTGTCTATGACTGTCACTTGCGTGTCGTCTTCTGCTCTCCCTCTATCATCCAGAACGCAGAGGTTTAGGTGGTGATTCTGCAGCTTTGGGAAGTCATTAATAAACTTGAGCTAGCAAAGCAAACCCGTGCAGTTGTACCGGCTTGCTCTGCAATGGCTTTTGAAATACTGTCATGCACGCTCTCATGAGCACTGGGAGTAGGTTGCTCTCGGACTTGAAGGTTTTGGTTAGAAAATAGTATGGAAAGACAAATGAAGCACGAATGCAGTCATGTGGAATTACCTGTTAGTAGAACATTTCTCAAAGTGTCTTTGCCTTCCTCATAGACTTTTAGCTCCAAAAATAATAAGAGACACTGATAAATAAGTAATTAATATGAAATGGTGGGGAACAAGAAATGTATTCACTCTTTTTGTGATAGAAATTTTGAGAGTAGAACAGGGTAAATAGAATGTAGCAAGAAGTAACATCTGTTTGATGCTATGACTGGTGTTGCAGGTTATTGAATTAGGCACAAGTAATTGCCTGGTAGTTTGGCTTGCCTGGTTACTTTAGAGTTTTCCTTTGTTATAATTGGTCTTGGGTACACCAAACAAAGGCAAAAAGATTATTGCAAGATATAAGAGCAGAATTAGCCTTCTGCAGGGATGTGGCACACCCTATAAATTTATCATTTGATATTTTTTCCTTTTGTACGTAGTCTTTGTCTGCTTTCTCCACATTCTTAGCATGTCTCAGAAATTCCAGCATTTTTAGCAGTGAATCAGTGAGAAGAAGGGGAAAAGGCCTGTAATTGCTTTTTCCATTGTGCTTGTTAAAACCACATTGTGGGAAATGGACCCAAACACTGTCTTTTAAGTGGTGTTGAGTATGAGGCAGGTGGTATTAACTCAGGACTGCATTAACTCTTTTCAAATCTCTTTCCTGTTTCCTTGAGGAAACATGCCTGGTGTATATATGTGGCAAGGGCTGTTTGCCTGCCTCTTGCATTGACATTTTAATTTGGTCCATGATATAAATATCATTTCCCTAATCCCCCTTGCCCTGACCCTGTTTTGTCTTTTCTTCAAAGTGAGTTGACTTTTTTTTTCTTTAAGGAGGGGGGAGGAGATGGGAATGGTGGCTGGCTGCTCTAGTTTGGAGCATTAAATGCTTGGGGAAAAAAATCTCAGGGTAACTGTTGTTTCTTTCTTTGTATTCACATGGAAATTTTTAATCTCCATCAAAGGATCAGGAGAAAATAACGTTGAGATTCAACAAGAGAGCTCCCAGCTTACATGGAATTTTTAAATGTTATTTGGCTTTATCCTTTAAGCGATGAGAACCATGAACTATGTACCTACAGGGTTCAGAATTAACTTCTCTCTTTCTTCCAACACACCCTTTTTTTTTTTTTTTTCCTTCTCCCTCCCTTTTTCTTACATCCTTTTGTTCTGTATAAACATGCAACTTCTTTTTGGCCAAAACTATAAGTGCCTTAGGATTTGTTTTGTTGTATTTATGTATACATTTCTAACATTAATTATGAGCACCAGTCTGAAATACAGCCTCATGTTCTCCTTTTGATGTAATCTGAAGAATCTCTGTTGAAGGCCATGGAGCTAAGATCAGAACCCAACCCACTGTATGCTTGCATAGTCATACAAGAGCCAACACTAGCCTGTTGGGAAAAAAAAAAAGGCAAAAGTAGGTATAAAAGGGCTAATAATCTGTTTGTTTGTAGTGGGGAATCACGAATACTGTCTGCACCTGTAAATGTAGCCAATTGTGCTAATAACGATAGCAAGGGAGACCCCCTGCAACTAGCCCATGGAGAGTAACGGCAAATTTCACAGGTGGGTGCTGAGAGCAATGGTAGATTTCATGCTTCATCACAGATTAATAAAACAGGGAGTATATTAAAATGCTAATATTAATACCGTTTTATGGTGTTTAACGTTAAACATGGAAAATGAAAATGAATGACAGCTGGTAAATGGAGCTGACTGTTGCGTTCAGGGTGTCTGAAGTTAGTGAGAACTAGCTGCAGGAAATAAAAGCTATGGATGCTCCTATTCCTGCTGTGGGTCAAGCCAAACAGCACCTCCTGGTACCTAGACTCTTGCAAGTTCACCTAAACTTAGACTTAAATAGACTCTTCTGATATTATAAAATATTTGATAACATCTTTTCTTTACCAGCATTGGTTAGAACCATTATTTTCTGGCTTATATGAAAGACAGAGTCTCCAGCAATACCTATGTCTGAGAGCAGAAATCACAGTACATTGAAGCGTAATTGTAAAGTATATTTTTTTTTTAAGTTTAGGTGGTCAACATTTGGTTTTTTCCCCAAAACTCTTCTTGTGTTTCTGTTGGCTCCATTGTTCTTCATTTCTTACTGAAGTTTCAATAAGCTTCCCTTCATCCCAGAGGCAGTTACATTTCAGCAACAAGTAAAAGTTGGCCCTCTGTGGGCTGTAATGTATGTAATGTAATATCATACAATATAATAGGATATAATATACATAGATACAAACTCAATTCTGCAATATCATAGACACTTCTAATTTAATCTATGGTTAAAACTCACTGAAAACTTCTGCATAGCTGTGTTTAAAGATCTAGGGTATTTTCACCTAATGTTCTTCACAAGTAAAAATTTTAATTCAGCCAAACCTTATCTGTGCCCTTGCTGTCACACAAAAATCCCAGGAACACTGGGAAGATGTCATAGTGCACAGGGTCCAAGGATAAAGGGATTCTAAGGGCATGGTACTGATTCCTCTCTGATGTCGTTAGTATTTGGTAAAGTTACAATTGTTTGACCGAGTATCAATTTTTGTATCTTAAGGTTTTCGGCTTTAAATAAAATCAACCTTGAATATCCTAGGTTTATAACACTTAGGTCTGAGTCTACAGTCTTTAGAGCTAAGTGCAAATGACTGAGGTGTGCTCTGAGCTATTAGGTACATTTAATATAGACTTTTCCAGGGGTTACCTTTGTTTTTTTAAATTTTATCTTCTCTTGAATTCTCAGCTGTTTCTTGCATACACGCCATGAATTTCAACTGCCCTGTTGTCTTCACTTCCCCCACATATGCACTGTCTCTTGCCAACACCCCCTTTGGTGTGACCCGCTGTGTGAATGGAGGATTCTATCCCAGATATAATTCTAATTTTTATATGCTTAAGATATGATCTGAATCAACCCCTTTCAAAATTGCTGCCATCCCCTGTTGTTCTCGTGGGACTGAAGCCACATAAGGTGCTCCAGGGATTAGTCCCACTTTCCTTTACAAGAAACAATTTGACGGCACTCTCAATCTTTGGCTGTTTAGTTGAAAACCTACTACTTTCTGTCAAGGTGAAAACAGACAGATGTCACTTCAAAAATAAAATTTTGGGGAATGAAAGATCACAAAAAAGTCTCGTCACCTGAGCTGGAATTTATGAAAGCATGTTTATTTTGGCAAATGTTTCTCAAAAGCAGGTTCATTTTTATCCTCTCTACCATCTGGATTTTCCTGTGAGGTGTCAGAGCATGGTTGCTCTGATTTGGCTTAGAACTGCCTTTCTGCCAAAATTTTGTGTGTGTCCCCTCCTCTGCTTCTGTCTACCTTCCCACTTACTTTCTCCTGGTCATAGTAGATTTTTCCTTAAGCTGATCTCAGTGGGTATTTAATTCTTGCTTCTTGGTGCTAAAGAAAACAACAAGCTTAGAAACCAGGGTGATGCCAAGTTTTAAAACCTGAAGAGAATAAAAAAATACATTCTTCAGCATAGAGACTTACACTTATTTCTTCTTAATATAGGCACGGGTAGTTCAGGATTTGATTGTAAGAATTTTTAACACACTAGACCAGGAACCTTTTTGGTTTGTTTTCTCCTGAATCTAGGTTACAGGCTAGCTGGGTCTTCCAAACTTGTGCTAATTTTTTTCTCTCATGATGAAGTTTTTCAGTCCTATTCCTCCATTGATTTAAATGCCTTTCCTAGTGCCAGCCAGATGTTTGGTTTCCCCCTCTGTTGACAGTCAGGTAATATTCTCATGCCATCACTTCGTATATCCACATTTGCAAGATCTGTCACAAAAAATGTTGTCACTGAGTGCCTTACTGCGTATTTTCCAATACTTTCCAAAGGCAAACTCCTTTAATGTCATATATAAATTCTGCTTAAACAGCAAGCAAAGGCAAACCTTCCTGGTTTTCCTTTTCCAGTAAGGAGGGTGTGTTTCCGAGCCATATCTTATGGATGACCTGGAGATTTACTCCACCTTTGCCGACGCAATGTGGCTGGCACTTCAGAGAATTGCAGGGAAGCTTCAGGAGTTTGGCCAAGAAAGAGTAAACTGTCAAAAACCAGGCAAAACTTTGTCTTTCCCCGTTTCCACTGCTTTCCTTTCCTACCACGTTGTGTTGTCCTCTGCATCAGGCTATTTAAGACTGCCAAATACTTGGATATTTTATAGGTAATGTATCTTATAAATGCCATGGCCAGCCTCTGAGGGAAACACAGGATTGTCGGTTTTGGATGGAGTATAAAACCCAAGCAGGAAATCATTGCTGAATGGCACAGCTGTGGGCAAACATTTTAAGCTAGTAAAGTGCCCATCTGCACAGCCACACGTGTGTTGGAGTGCGGGGCCAGGATGGCCGTGGCAGAGCACGCCTGTAAGTGGTTAGCAGGGAGAGATTTGGTGATTAAAGAATGAAGTGTTTTGCTTCATTAGTTCCTGAAATACAGATCTCTGAAGGTGACTATAAACTTATTTTCAAGGAGAAGAGACTGAAGACTAGAGCATTTTCCTTGTCTGTAATGAAAAATAAAAGTGGAATTTCAGATCTGGGATGGGTTAGATCATCCCACTGCAAGACGGAGGATATGACACAACCTACAGTTGAGGACTGAAGGAGAAGTTTGTCAAGAAAAAGGAAAACACTGTATTTGTTCATAGGCCTGCACTGGTGATCGCAACTGAATCTTCCCATCAAAGTTAGAGAAAAGAAAGACTCTTTTGGTCCTTTTCCTGTTCTCTGTCATTGACCTGAACAGGAGCCTGGGTGGGTTATGAGCTGTGTGTTTCTTAAAGTTTGAACTGTTTAAGATCCCCCTTTGCTAGAGATTTTGTCAACCAAAATCACTTTCAGGATACTCATTCTAGTACTTCCCTTTTTTAATTTAACCTAGTTTTTGCTGTCTTCCATTCTAAGTAACTCCTCTTTCTTTGCAGGTTATCATTTGTTGAGTTCCTGTAGCCAAGTTCTCTGTGTTAGTTCTCCCAATCGTTCCTCTGAAGTTTAGCACTTCCTCTTATACATGCCAAGTTTGAGTTCATTTTCCGCATGATTTTCCCAAGCACTATTTTAAATAATCCACAATTCAGTAACTAAATGCAGATTGTTAAAATAATGAAACAACAACAATAAAGCTCTTTTAAGACTGCATCTCACACACTCCAACTTCAAAAACTATTGATTTGGGGTTTCTTTCTAAATACTTCATTGAAAAATAAAATTATCTTCTAATAGTCAAAATTAAATTACCAGGGTTATAATCCCATTTTATCGTACATATTTGTATGTTGGGGAGGGTTTTTTCTTGATTCGTTGTAATATATAAATCAATGCAAGTGTAAAAATAATTTATTGCTCAGGGTCCTTGTTTGAGGCATAGGTGGCTTGGGGTCAAGTCCCTGCTTTATCACAAACCCCTTGTGATTTCTCTGCCTCCTCCTATTGGGGGTGTCAAAACAAATATAATAAAAGTTGAAATCTGTTCGCAGGGAAGATGGGTGTATTGCCAGCTGAAGCCTTTGGAAGCTTTCTGTTGCCTGATGTATTTTGGATTGGGGCACCTAAAGAGTGTTGAAACTCTTGGGACGTAAACTTATTAAAATGTACTGATTTTTCTTGGTTAAAGAACTGAGTCTTTAAAACATTCTTGATGTTTCGTGTGAGCAGGAGGACATCATTAATGTCTGTGTCATAAATATTTTAAGAAACAGATATTTCACATATCCTTGACCATTCCCATTTTCTTTGTCACATAGAAAAGGAGCCTCTTGGGTTTTTTCTCCATAGGCACTTTATTCTCTTTTCCTCTCAGTTGATGCCATTTTTTAAGACACATAAAGTGGATTTCAGTTGTCATTAGGATGTTGCTACTGTTCTGCATTCCATCTGTACACAAGCACAAATTGCAGGGCGATGCTATATTAAATGATAGGCATCTCTGTTAAAATATAGCAGAATTTGTTCTGAAGGTGAAGCTTCTTCCTCATTTTGAATCTTCCTTATATCGTAATCTGTTAAGGAAGCATGTGACTAGTGGACATTTTCTTAATGCCAGGTATCTTGAAGTACCTGACATTTTTATTTGTTCTCATGAAAAATGTCCAGAATGTCTCATAACGTTATGCAAAGAAGATGAAGACATGTAAGTTTTAGCGTTCGTGGACTTCATGTGTGCTGCTTCTTCCCCAGGACAATCACATCTCTCCGGAGTGAACTGATTCCACACCTGGTTAGGAAACAGTTCTCTTCTCCTATATCATTGCAGCAAGGACTAGACAAAAAAGAAGAGGACCAGAAGAAAAAAGAACAAGCATCCCTAGGTCAGTAAAAGCATCAAAGATCTAATGAAGGTTTTAAAGCCTGTTTACTACAGCTGAATTACTGGGCAGAGTAAAGAATTAGCCTGAACCACTAGTTCAGGGATTTTTTTTTTCCTCTTATACTTCATGATAGCAAAGATTATAGTGGATTTCTTTTTCAAACACTACTGTGTATTATATAAATATTTTTGTCCTTCCTTATTTTGGTGTAAATCAAGAGCAAATCAGCTAGGGGCTTTATATTTTTTCTTCTGGAATACAGTACAGGTAAATGCACTTTTGAATATTTTATTTTAGGAGGGAGTTCCTAAAATTGCATAGAGCAACAGACTAAGCCTTAACCTCCCTGCACTGGGAACTGGACAGAATCTCAGATCTTGGAATTTAGTTTTAGTATTTCTGCTGTCTCCTTGTGTGACCTTGGGCAAAACATTGCATCTGTCCCGATGCCTTGGTTCCCACCTGCAGAATAAAAATAAGCACTTACTACATGTGATAAAATCTGTTAATGATTGCTAAGTATCTAGCCATTCAGAAGATGTGAGGAAAAGATTTCCCTTCACAAACAGTATTTTAATAGTATCCCTCTTCAGCAAGTATTTCATTAAATCCTGTCTAACTTCATGCATGTGTGTGTTCTCCAGACATTTATAGCTTTATAAAGGAAGATAATAGCTTGCTGAAACCTGCTCCAGATAACTCTTGTTGGAATGATCATAGAGGAGATATGAATGAATCTCTCCATGAAGGAAAAGTGCGCTGCTACGTCCACATAATGAAAGAGGGACTGTGCTACCGAGTGAATACTCTTGGGTTGTATATTGAAGCTAACCGACAGGTGAGAAAAATACAGAGCTGCCACGTGGAAATACAGCAGTAGTTTATGGGACATTTTAGCCTCCAGGAGTGGCTCCCAGAAATACAACTAAGGAGCGTGTGGGAATTGAACCAGTGCCATGTTATCTAGGCACATCACCCTAATGGTTGCTGGATAAGGACATGAAGCCAGGAAGCAGTTCTGTCACTAATTTATTCCATAGCTTTGATTTAGCGAAGAAAACCCCCACCCCACACATTCTTCTGGGTTTTTTGGGTGACAAGACCTGCAGCCAAAGAGCCAAGAAGCATGGAAAATGAGGCTGGAAGTAGCTTTGATAGATCATCTAATCAATGTCCTCCATGTCCTAAAAGCAAGATCAGTTCTGACTGGACTCTTCCTAACAGATGTTTATCTAAGTGATAATGACAAAGTTTATTAAAGTTTTGCAGGAAGACTTAAACTACCTATATATTCAATTTGCCTAATGCTTTTCATTATGAAAGAATTATTTTATGGACAGGTTTCACTACAGTGGCACTCCAGGTAAACACAGAGGTGAAATGTTGATGTGTCATAGCTTTTACTTTCACGCTACTGAGAATTCATAAAATAAAAGATCACAGAGGAGGATTAGAGAAATCCTGTACTAGCTTATGAGCTGATGATTACAAGCTTTTAATATGTTTGGCGGGGGGGGTGTTGGTTTTTTTTTCCTACGCTGGCTGATGCAATGTACAAGTTCTCACTTCACTCTGCTAGTGATGAACTTTTTTGCTATCAGAAGTGAACAGTTTCCTCTAATTTTGAAAGACAGATAGGGAGTGCAGTAGGGAAAGACTCAAGTTTTCTGGAACTGGGGCTGGGAGAGCAATAAAGTTGTATTGGGGATCCTGGAATTGGTCACTGTCTTGCCTTTGCTCTCAGATTGAGTTGATTTCTTTTTAATAAAATGAATGGATGAATTTATGCAAATTAGAATTGCAGCATGGCAGAGTGAGTTCACACACTGGAGCTCTTTTTCCTTGGTGCCTGTAGAGGACCATAGAAAAAACGTTATTTGCTTTGCAGTTAGGGACATGAGGAAGAGAGGAGGGAGGCAGCACTGCTTCAGAAAGGGACAACTTTCCCCAAGAATATCAGGAACAAGTGTGCCCAAAGGGTTAAGGGAGAATGCCGCTTGCTAGGGGAAGTGTGCGTGTACATTTGGCAGCAGCCGCTTCAGTAAAAAGTTATTGAGTTGAGCCAGTCAGACTCCATGTGGGTTTTTTTGTGTTGGTTTTCTTTTTTTTTTTTTAAGCTAAATATTCTACATTTTGGTCAGTTCAGGAAATGTGTTTGCTCCTGGGTGGTACATAGAATTAGTATTTTGAAATCACATTGGGGCCTTCAATGTTGGAAAGGATTTTCTTTGAATTTTTAACTTTTCCAGATTGGTAAAATTTCTAAGGAAACTATGTGGAGGTAAAACATAAAATGGAGCTTAATGAGGGGCTGTGAGAAAGGAGTTCCTTTTTGCAGTGCCACTGCATTTTGTTTCTCTTGCTAATCCTCATAAAAGACACACATTTAATTTTATCAAGGGGTTTTACCTGTTTTGTTGGTCTCTAAGGAAGACTTTTGGTGTCTTGTTTTGCTCTTATCTTGGTCTTCATAGACCAGATTCTGATTCCCTGGCTACAAAGCCACAACCTATAACTTTGCTGTCCAAGAGAACAGGCTCATGGAGCAGTAGCAGTCCAGTCCAGTAGCTGTGGGAAGGAATGGCATCCTAACCCATTGCCCTTCTGGTGAGGAAACACCTTCCTGACATCATTTCACTTCCAGCTGGGTTTCTGGATGCCAGCAGCCTGTGTGTGGGCAGGTGGGTTCAGGAGGGAGTTATCTTCAATAGCAGGAAATAGTTTCTTTGTAAGATGAATTAAAAGCAAACACATCTTAAACCTTCCCTTGACCCAGGCACTCCCTCTGACTCCTGCCCCTTATCTAACCTTCCTTTTCGGAGCAAAATGCTTGAGCTGGTAGCTTTCTTGGGTCACCCCTCAGGCTGCACTGCCATTGACTGATTCTAATAAGGGCTTTGCTCTGGCCAGTGAAATGCTTTCTTTATTTCACAACACCACCTTTCCACTGAGGAGGGCAAAAGCCTTTCCTCGTTTCTTTCCCCTCCCACAGAGCAACACTGGATAGTAGGAATCTTCTCAACCTATGCTGTAGGTATGCTTTGGTGTATGTTCCTCTCTTGGATCTATCTGTTGTGGCTGCCCAGCTATATGTCAGGTGAGGACAGCATCCATTCAGCAAGCCAGCATCATCCAGGTGGACTGGCCTAGTTTGTGTTTTGGTAAGCTGGTGGTTTTCAGTAGCATCTGCACCTTGGACTAAAGGATCTAACCTACTCTTGTTTTTTTTAAAAAAAAAAAAAAAAACAAACACAACAAAAAACAACCCACAAATCTAGTGGGAAGGGCCATCTTCAAGACGTAAGGAGCTACAGATGTGGAAATTTCTACTGGGGACAATAGGCAGCCTGAAATGATAGCTCATCTGAGCTCATCTCACTTATCTGAATGAAGTGTTAGATGTGAAAATTCTTATTCTATGAAAAACAGCACTATTTTTCCATCCTTGCATGCTGGAAGGGAAATGGGCTGGTCATATTATGAATATCCAGAGAATTTCTTTCAAGTATCATCTCATTTGAGATGTTGAGATATTTTTTTCTGATCCGATCCCAACTTCTTCAGATCTGTGGGATCTGCTTCTTGAGGTTCACTCTCTAGCCATCAGTTCTGTTGTCCCAGCTTTCTCAGGAAGTCATTTTACCCAGTCTACTGTATGGCAGCTCCCTTGTAGTAGCCAAAATTAGCACAGCAGTAGAGATCTCAAAGATAAACTTTCCTAAGAGTTTTTTAAAAATAGGTGCCAGGGTAGAGAAAAGAGACTTAATGAGTGCCGCTTCCTTCCCTCAGGCAAACCCAGTTACACCGTCACTGTGCTGAGACTCCAGTTGACCTCCCAGATGGACAGTCAGTGCATACATCCTGCCTGGCCGACAGCATGTGTGGAGCTCCACACTAGCCCCGGCACATGTTGCCTTGCACTCAGGCATATGACTTGTCGTGTCACAGACCTTAGTGCTCATGGATCACTCTGCCGCTGTCTGTATCCCTCATGTTTCTTCGACACACATCTCTGTCCTACCAAGATGCATCATACATTGCATCACCCCTACAAATAAATCTATACAGCACTGTGTCTGTGCATTGCTGCGAGACTCCCACCTCCCCTGAAATCTGTGCTGTCATCGCCTCTTCTGTGGTGTGTGACCTTGGACCCAGCCTGACGCCAGGAGATGCAGAATGCCTCAGGCTGCTCTTTCACCCAGAAAGGGAGGAATGATGGAGTGATACCGCATCCTCCTACAATGCTGGCTACCCTTTCTTTTCAGGAGCCAGTTTGGAATTGCTCTCCATGGGTTTGTTCTTGGCTACCTCATGGGTCGTGTCTCTCTCTATTACCATCGCTGATTTGTCTGCTTATCTAACACCTGCCTTCTCTCTGTCAAGAGCCTTTTCTCCTGCAGCTTTCCACCATCTGGAATAGCCACTTGATCAACTTTAGTTTCTTTCTCCTTAAACATCTGAAATACTTTTTTGTTGCCTGTACCTCAGCATGCTACCTTATTGAGTGGGCTGACCATAGTCATCTTTTCATGCCAGTTTACTGGTTTATATTTGATATTACTTGCTTCCCCCCTTGCATTACTGAATGGTGTAAAACACGTTGAGCTGCATTTGAAATGGCAGATGCTGGACATTGTAGTAAGGTAACGGATGTCACTGTTCAGCTGGAGTCAGCCTGCTTGCTGCTTCTCCACAGGTGGGAAGCTGAGTTGAGAGGAGGCATGCAGTGCATTGCAGTGGAAGTATACCTGTCTCCTTTACAAAAGGGGAAGATGATAAATCACACATATCTGGTTGCAGATTTAAAATGCAGGAACCTTCGTTTTCCTTTAAGTTGAAATGTTTATGGTAGATGCACTAGTGCGATGGAAACCAAAGCCATCTTTGAGCTGTTTATGTAACATATGGGTACAGCACTGTCACGTTAACTTGTGACGTACATTTTTCCATCCAGGTTCCCAAGCTGTTGCTTAATCTGGGTCTGGAAGAGCCACTGGTTCATGGGTCTGCACAGGTCACTGACAGAGGCATGGTAAGTGTTCCCTTTCCCTGGCTCTGCTCTTTGAATACGGTGTGCATGCCCTCTGCTTCAAGAACTGCCTTTCTAAAATTGAGTCCCACTGTTGGAAGTGAAGCTGAGTTCTGAAGTGTGGAATTACAATGTAGGTGATAGAGCCCAGAGTCTCCTCGTAGGCTCACCCATGGGATACTGCCTTTCAGTCTCTGTCTTTAAAAATGTTTGGTAAAAATTACGTCTTACTCCAAAGTTAGACACTGCAGTCTGTTGTTCCCTAATGGCAGTTCGTGGTAGTTGAGCAGTTTGCCTCCCAAAGGACATGAGACTCACAAGGGGTCAGTATTTTAGCTCTGCTTCTTGCTAAAGCATTTTGGTTGAATACCAGCTTCAAGCCTCCTTTTCACAGGTCTCACTTGTCAAATCTTAGTGAAACCAGTGAGTACCAGCAGGACTATTCTTACTGTGCTTATGTTACTGCATGAGGCCTACAAAGCCAGACCAGCTAATGGAGTTTTACCAAGCTAATGGACCTTGGGGAGAGTGTCCAACAGTCTGCCTATGGGATGGACCCCATATTTCTAGGTCTTTGCCAAGGATCTGTAATGGTAGAGCAGTGTACACTTTGTTGATAAGTGCTTGAGACGTGCTGTTTGGAAGAGGTGTATGAAGAACACATATCGGAGAGCTCAGGGTACTTTTGCCGGTTTCCATTCTTTTCTTCCCTAGGTTGGATCGGACAGCATCATTGGGTCATCCACACAAGTTGGGGAGAAGACATCCATTAAACACTCCATCATTGGCAGCATGTGTACCATAAAAGACAAAGTTAAGATAACAAACTGCATCATCATGAATTCTGTTACAATTGAGGAAGGGTATGTCACCTCTTTGTATCTCAGTCCCCTAAATTTGCAGTTTCTTTTTCTAGATAGACTCTGAGTCCGTAATTTTTGTACTGTAAGCAATCCTCAGCTGGAACAGTTGATCCCAGGGGGTGTGTTTCTAAAGACCAAGTCAGAAATAAGTCTCTATAAACAGGCTACAAATGCACAAGTATTGAATTAATGAGAGGGCTGCAGCCTTGGAACATAAATTTCTTCTTTTTAGAGGTGATTATATCATCTTCAGAACGTGTAAGTTAAGTGGATGTATGAGTCAGTATGAGCTTGTGTGTCATCCTTCCAACTTTATTTTAGTGGCTGGGTCTATGAGTATATTTTAAACATTTGAGGCAGGAAACATATTTTGAAGTGGTACACTTACCAACTAGACATGTTCTTACCACCTTTGAACATTACACCTTCACTAAAAATGTAATTTTCTTTGGCCCTTTTTTGCCATCTTGCATCTTTACCATTGCACATGCTGAGTAATAGAATAAATTAATAAACTTTTCAAAGAGAAGATCTGCCAGCTAGTAGAGGTTTCCCATGCATTAAAGACACTAACTAAATAGGTAGCCTTGAGCCGTTCATTTCCAAATGTGGGAAAAGTGGCCTATCTGTAATTGTTGATGTCTGTATGCCCCCATCTTTCCATACGTGCTGGCTTCCTGTGGATGTCAGTGGAAAGGAAACTGCTGATTGAGTCTGTGCAGGCCTGTGTAAATTCCCTGTTCCTTCATGGCTTGAGGTTTGCTTCGGGCCTCAGGAAAAAGGCCAAACTCTTAAAAAATGCCAAGTTGGCTCTGAAAGTTGCATAGCTGAAAAACAAAAAACCCCAAAGGATGTGGGGTCTATGGAGGATACTACTGTTACATAACTAAATTACAGGTAAGTATGGTACCTTACTGCCAAGTGTTTGTCTTTAACAGAAATCCACAGTAATTTCAAGCACATCATAAATCAGAATTCCATTGAGTATAGAAAATAGCTGGTTTCCAGTTCAATCACAAATGGGTCCAGTATGGCCGTATCACAAGCACTGCTGTCGTAACTTCTTATGACAGAACCTCTGTCGTGTGATCATGAGACCCTCTGTCATTTTGATTAATTAACTGATGCCACAGTCATATGGTGTGGTTTTGCATATGAGGTGAGCAGCTCTACCATGAAATCACAGAGGCAGCTAAGTGTATAAATAGTGCTATCTTAATGAAGAGTTCCAAATCAACTTGTGTTTGTCTGCACTGGTATATAGTAATATTCTCTCCTAAATCCTAATTTGAGCTCAGAGTCGTTATCTTAAGCATTCCACAAAATTCTGTAAGCATCATAAAGATGGTGATACGTATTTGTTTAAGAGGGAAGAGCTAACTTTTGGGGTAACATCTTTGTGAATTGCTGGAAAACAGTGTAATCCCTGGTCACTCTCAGTGAAAACAATGTAGCCACCACTGAGTGAAAAACCTCATAGTCCCAGGGGTTTACCCCTTCAGCTGCTCTATGGTTACTGCACGCTGACTCAGTGGAGTCAAGAACATGGAGCTTTATTTCAAAGCATCTTGTAATTCATATTGTGTAGATCTGCACAGATACTGAGCAAATAAAGTATTTCTTATTGCATTGTGCTAAGTCTTAAGTTTAGAGGGATATGAAGTCATGCATATACAGGTAGCGAGATACAGAAATATTGTAGCTGCTGAGTTTTGTTGATAGAGGTCTTGCTTGTAATGCAGTGAAGAATTTCTATGTATTTTGACCCTCTTTCATTACTTTGATTAAATCTGATAGATTTTTGTTAAAATGCTAATGGTTCTTACATGTGTTGATAGATCCATTTGCAACGGGCAGATAAATGGTATGTGGGTTTTGCTTTAAATTGCCCACAATGGACAACTTCTCTTTACAAACATCTCTTCTCCCAAGTGTCTCTAAAATAACTCAGGCTTTATCTAATCACTGACTTCAGAAAATGTCTTGGACTTTAATTGGAAAGTCAGTATGTGTTGGCTGATAAGGGTCAAAATAAGCATAATAAAGTGCCTTAACAGATCTAATTCATTTTTTGTTGCAAATGTCCAACAAGTAAGCCAATTTTAACACTGTCTAAGGTACTGTATATTAGAAATGTCTGGAATTGCACTGAGAAGTGGATAAAAACTGTGTCATTTTCAAAAAATGTACATTTTATCGCTGACAGAAGCAGCTCCACCAAACTAATGGACTACTATATTAATGCCCTCATCAAACGTAAGTGGTAACTGAAGGCTAGTCCCAGCAGTATTCATTGCAATAATACCAACCTGAATCAGTAGGCTGAGAAGACTGCAGTAGGGTACATATTTTGGAAAAGGCAGAGCTGTTTAGATAACCCAGAGAAGAAAGAAAGATCGGGTAGACAATTTCTGAAAGGTTAGAGACTGGGAAGAACCAAATACAAAAATTGTTCCACATGCTAAGTTCATTTATCAAGAGTTATGATTATACATGGCACTGCCTGGGTCATTCCCTTATCACTTACCTCTAGCTGCTTCACTTTCCTCTAGCTTCTCTGAGTTGAATCTTACCTTTCTTTCCCCCCGCCCGTCTCAGCTGCAAAAGTGATCAGCAGCTTCAGTTTACTATGTCAATAGAGAAAAAAAAAACAACCAACAAAACAACAAAAAACACCCCAGATTAAAAAGTTTTATCTCTTGATGGTTTTCTTGTAATGTGATTTGAGGATCCTGTGCCATAGTTCCTGTGGCTTCAAGGTTCACAAATTACATCTCCAAACCAGAAAAAGGTTTTGAATAGCCTTACCATGTTTGATACCAGCTTCTGAAAAGGATAAATCGATTCCTTCTGGGCAGATGGGAACACCACAAGGTGCTTAGAACAAAAATAGGTTCCTATTGTTAGGCTGTGGTTGGCTCGTTATTGGAGAAGCAGAGGTTATGACCTAGATGATGATGACCTTCCCAACCAAATGAATCAAGGAACTAGGGTTAGCTTGGGCAGTGCCATTGCATACTGTCTGCAAATTATGATCCATTCTCCAGCAATGGCTAGTGTGTTTGATGCTCTGGAGGACCAGTAGCAGGGTTTTTTGTTTTCCCTGGTGTGTAGGACTTCTGTTACATTATATATGTCTCCTGTGAAGTGATTTGAGTAGATATGAATCCCCCCCTTATAAGAGATTAGAGGGGATTAAATAAATTAGTAACATGCGCAAAATAATTGGTAGCCCTTTCTTAATGTGTTTCCCACTGTGCAGCTAATTCTTCCATCAATGAGACAATAAAATAGCGAAGGTTACATATGTGCTGAATGATGGACATACTTGACCAAGCTGGGAGGGATGTAATTTTAACAACAGCACAAGTGCTGAGAGATGCTGACTGCCCAGGTGACAGGCTGCAGCAGGGAAACGGTTCTTGTTTCCCTCTGGACGGCTCCCCAGAGCTCACTGACAAATGACTGCACTGATTTACATAGTTGGAGAAAATCTACTAATCGAGCTGAAATTATAGGTCACTTGAAAACTTTGTGTATCTGAATGCTCCTGCAGTAGCTCTACGTGTCCTCAACCTCTATAGTATCTTAGGGCTGCCCCTTCGGTTTGTTCTGTTTGCATGGGAGGTGGTGCAGTCCCTGGACTCCTGTATCTTTGGTGCAGGAGTCCCCCTCTTTATAGCTCGCTTGCAAAGGAGCAGTCTGTAACGTGGGCAGGCTGACTGAAGCTGGTTATGTAGGGAGACAGTGCCATTTGCAAATGAAAAGTGATGCCTCTGATACATTAACTCCACCCTGGCATCTTCAGAGAACAGAAATTACTGCTGTTGGGGCTTGCAGACAATCTCACAACTGATTATGCTGACTTGAGTGTGATAACTGTGTTTCATTTGGTATACTCAGGCACACTCAGCTACCTTGAAATGAGATCTGGATATGGATGGATAAATTCAGCTTCAGGTTCCTGTTTTGGCTTTTGTTTTGGCAGTTGGTGGTTGTTTTGGGGTTGGTTTGGGTGTTTTTTTCCAAACATTGGCTTTATTTTACTAGCTTTGTAGTTTTACTTAGTTTTTTAGCTTCTGGCAGCAGTAATTGTCTAACTGCTGTGGTCATACAGGACCTTGTGCCGAAGTGGTCTGAGCATTACAAATATTAGTAGGAAAAGCATGTTGAATCTGTTCTTCCATCCCTGAAGATAAAGATTTCAAAATCTCTTGTTTGTTAGTAAAACTCTCTCGGTTTACACACTTACACTTGGCCTTTTTATCATGTGTACAGTATGTTCTTTTTCCTTGGTCATGGAAAATGAACATTTCCCTGGGAAAGATTCAAGAGGTGAGACTGTAGTAGGGGGAAAAAACCCTGATATTTGGGCTACTTCATGGTTAGTTGAGGAGATGAGCATGAAAAGCTCAGATAAATATCAAGTCCACAGTAAGCCATGCTTTGAAATGGTCTTGTTGACATGCTGGTAGTCAGTACCATAGGGGCTCTGCAGCAGATTTTGTCTCTGAAATGAATTATTTTGCTGCTTTTCTTTTTTTCAATGAAATATACAAAAGCAGTATGCTTCAAAGGATGTTTTTTTGAAAATCATAAATAGACTGGTGTGATTATCAGGGCAAGTGACAGCAAGATGCAGACAACTCAAGATTTGCATCAAGATTTCACCTCCACAGCTAGGAAGTACCAGATCTTCAGAGAGTAACCAAAGAAACTCAACCTGTCTCACCTGTAATTTTATCAGAAAAAACTGCTTATTGGGCTTGATCATTTTTGGACAATGGAAAAGATGAATTAAATGTCTGGTCATCTGCCTGACACAAGCCAGAGAATTTTAGGCAGTTGAACTCAGCAGTTGTTGGCTTTAAAAGATGGTGATCTTCTTTGAAAATCATGAACGATTTGGCGTCTATCAGCCATGTTGGAAAGCTGTTCCAATGTTCATTTTAGTCTCCCTAACTATTTCCATTTTTAATGTATAGACACACACCTCTGATCCTGGGTGTTTTACAGTCTGTGCTCAAAGATACTTCGTGTGGCACAGGGGCTTGCCAGCACAGGTGACATTTGAGGGATGTAGAATTGCAGCTCTGAAGGACAGGTGCTGCCTTTGGTGTTTGCATTGCTGATATTTTAACAGTTCTCTGGGTGGAACCCTGCAAGGTTCCCCCTTCAATCGTACAATGGTGTCTTTATCCTGGTATCCGTTGTGTGGATCAACTTTGATGTGTTGTCTCAAAATATTCCTCACCATTAAACTCCTCAAGCTGTATCCCAAACTGTGAATAGCAGTGGGAGAAAGAGAAGGTTCCTTCCAGAGAAGAGTTTGCAGCAAACAGTTGCCAGATAGCCTGATGCAGTGGCCAGTCTCAGTTCAGGAAATGAAAGACTGGGATTGCAGATGGGGCTTAGTTTATTGTGTGTGTGCAGGGGCAGGAACTGTTGAACAGTAACCTCATCTCCTTGTTATGTTTGTAAACCTTGTAGTATGTTGTTGGAACCACATAAAAAACATACTACCCAAAGAGAACTAGTGAAATTCCCCATATGACACACTGCTAAGGTTACCTTTTGGAAAGGGAAGGGGTTAAAAGGACAGGCAGATATGTTTCAGGTCAGGCTGCACATGATGGCAGCAAACTGCAGAGCGTTGCAGCATCAGGGAACTTGGAATGTAAGGGACGTGACGCCAAGCACTGTGGGCTGCAAAAACTGCAGGGAGGTGAAGTGAATATTGAGGACGGAGGGAAAGTTAGACAAGTCCCACGGGGAGATGTGATAAACCTTGGGGAGTTCTGAACCCCTGGGCAGAAAGAAGAGGCTGGATTTAAAATTTGTATAAAGGACTAAAGTACTCAGATTTGTGGAGGAAGGTCTGGCACCCAAAACATATCAGCCACAACTAGCATCTTCCTTGTTCAGTCATATGAAGGCAGTAAGTTACATGTTGGATTCTGTTAAAGGTGTTCTGGCTACCTGTGTGAAAGTAGATGGTACAGATGCGGTAATTTTTCTGTGAGGGGACTGGAGAGAGACCACGTGTGACTGGTTAAAGGCTACTCTAGTTTTCCACATGTCTCCAATTTATTGCTACTTTCTATGAGAAAATGTACAAAGGAAGAAAACAACAAGCAAGCCAAGCTGGATTGACTACTAACTGCAGATTGATTGTGAAGTTTATTGGTTGTTTCCTCAATAGTGCCAAATCAGCACCTGATGTAGAATCAGTCAGCGGTTTGAAGAAAGTTCTAATTAAAACCAGGATGGAATTGAGCGTTTATAGGGGTTCCACATATAAGTAGTCTTTTTCCCCTTGGATAATGGCAGTACAAAGGAATGGTCCTATTGCCAAGGCAACATTTGTTGAAATTGTAAAATATATTTTACAGCACATTCCCTCACGAGGAGGAATGAGGAGATGAAGTTGTTTCCGGCACCATAGCTTGCAAAATTGGAAATAAAGATTTGCTTATGCTGGGATTACCAAACATTTTGTATCT